>NC_141873.1:399417292-400833542 GCF_056163025.1 Triticum urartu | reverse complement strand
TCTCCCACAAGATCACACTAAATACAATAGGTGCGTGATCTACTAGATTCTTATAGAATCAATTTATAACCTTAGTTGATAGACAGGAACCACCATCCCATAACAAAAAAGGGGGGCGAAGGTTATTTTGTACCAATGAAGACGGATTTCTCTCTCGAGCTGCTCAAAGATCTTTAAGTGGCTTACGAGGTAGACTTGATCATGATCCATATCCAACCTTCTCCCATCTGCTTCTGTCTCTAAAGATTAGAGTCATCGACGCGATTCAAGTCCAGTGCTGATAAAATCCTGCTGTCCAGTTCGGGAAAGCAAGTGATTGATTAGTTCCATTGGTCTATTGGCTTCAGCTTCCAGTCTACCTCATTTCTATCAAAATGATCTGGTGTCTATGTCCATGCCTGAGGTTGGTAAACCCTATATCTATTGCGGGGTGGTTTGAGGAAGGGACAGCTTGTAACCCACGACTTACTACTACGAAGATTCTGGCGGAGAGCTTTTCACATATAGATAGGTCGGGATGAGGAAGCTCCGTAGTCAACTAATAGATAGAAAATCCACCTTGTGAACCGTGTTTGTCTTAAAGTACTGTCTGAGAAGGAATATACCTGTTCCAATCCCTCTAGTGGCTATACTGATTGACATAGGTAGCTTTCGTAGTCAAAGCTCACAGGGCCAAATGCTCTATTGGAGTGGGCACGAACACACACAATCAAGGTTCGAAGAACTTCTACTTCACGCCTTGAGGATTCTATGACGCTCACTCAATGGTGTTGTGGCGATTGCAAGCAATCAATAAACGAGGAAGCCAAATTATGGATCCAGGAAGGCTGCATCAGAAGGAAGAGTAGGTGTTGCTATGCCGTTGGCTGGGACTGAGACAGAGAGAGGGGAGCATAGCCCCTATGATCCCGGTAAAGAGTTCCAACTAAGCTCTTCTCAGGTTCTTTCTTTCTCTTCCATTCTTATGTTTATATATTAAAGTGTAGTTTTCTTACTATAATATAATAATATTAATCTAATATGCCCATTGGTGTTCCAAAAGTACCTTACCGGATTCCCGGAGATGAAGAAGCGACTTGGGTTGACTTATACAATGTTATGTATCGAGAAAGGACACTTTTTTTTTAGTTCACTGCCCTATACATAGAAAGAAGTGCTTTTCCACCGGTATCAACATTCTATCTGGAATCAGTAGCGATAATTGTTGTATTGTGAGCCAGCCCCACCCACGGGTGAAATTGTATAGCTCCCTATCTCGTTGAAAGCCCCTTTGCTTACGGAAGAGAAGAGTTGGATGCCGTGGTGGGAAAGCTCCCGTTTCAACTTTGCTTCTTGTAAGCTTCGGTATAAATAGCTCACTTGCGGGATCTAATCTCATTCTATGGGAACAGCTTTCATTTCTATCTTTTGGCTTAAAGTGGTGAACAAATCCTTTCTCTTCACTTTTTGTGCTCCGCATGGCTCCGGTCAAGATGTGACTCATCCTGTATATACATAATTAGGAGACCTCTCACGAACTTGTTAAAGAAAGGAGTACCATTTGTGTGGACAAGCCAAAGCAATCCTTTGATGTTCTCAAGCAAGCTTTAATTGAGGCCCCTGTGTTGGTTCTCCCTGATTTCAGTAAAAGATTTGTGCTAGAGACAGATGCCTGTGGGCATTGGAGCTGTGATAAGGGGTAGAAGTATTCGTGTGGGGTGGGTTTCGAAGGGAAGGTTGCACAATAGATCGGAGATCCTTTGAGGAAGACTGAAATGACTATACTTATAGAATGGTCCATATCGAACAGATACGATACTGGTTTACACAGAGAATATCGCCTAGCTCTAAAACGGCAGCACCTGAGTGCAACTTCGAGTAAGAAAGAACGACCTTCTGCTACCTTTTTACCGGGGCATTGTTTTAACAACTTTAGCTGATTGATCTACGAATGGAGGGATTCAAGCTTATTTTTGTTAACCGAGATGCAAACGACTAACAAACTGGATTCGAAGCCACCTGTCGTAATAGTACCTGCGGGTTCTTTCTGTGGAGCCTTCAAATGCAATAGCTAGCTGCCCAACGGCCAATGCCACAGGCAAATCTCCATTTTCCAACTTATACAACTCTTTGGGGTCCAAAGATACTCGCCATTGCAACTTAATAAATAGGACCGGTGGGATCGCCTTCAACAGATATATCGGTTTCACTGCTTTCGTACCCTTTGTTTTGGTCATGTGGATGACCCGCAGACCGTAGATAAGATGGATACCCACGTACTGCCTTCAATGAAGAGAGTTTTACCAAGGACCCTTAGACAGATAGGGGGGACAGACAAGAGGTATGCAACCTGCTGAATATTGTCACCGAATCGCTCACTGACAAATACTTGGGGCTCCCCTCCCTGGTAGGAGTGGATAGGAGCGACTGCTTCCAACACTTAATTGAGAGAGTTTGCACTCGGATTAATGGCTGCAAAGAGGAAGGGCTAATTGGCTCCGCCATGGAGACCGAAATACGAGCTTCTTTCATCACATCATTTTGCAACGGAGAAAAAAGAAGAACATAATAAAGTTTCTGAATGACTCAAACGGCAACAGGATCGAAGGTAATGACCAGTTAGCATCTCTGATACAGGGTTACTTTGAGGGACTGTTCACCTCAGAAGTCCTAGCTCCCGACCCTGGGCTACTGGGGAAAGTAAACAGGCGAGTAACTGAAGAAATGAACGCAAGCCTCTTGGCTCCGTTCACGGCAGATGAAGTAAAGGCAGCACTCTGAATTCAATCGAGAGTTAGGTACAGTAATCTTCAGATATGACAATACCTCCCCCAAAGCATTGTCAAGTGTTGGAATTAGGGCACCAACCACGAATAGGAGCTGTATAGAACTCCGGAAAGAGACCTTTGATGAAGTCGGCATCCTCCCAAGTGGCATTTGCTTGATCCAAACTAGCCCACTTCCTTGGTTGCTGAAAAACCATGCAACGCAAGTAATTTTCCACACACTGATTCACACGTTCTGTCTGGCCATCTGATTGTGGGTGATAGGCAGAGCTAAACCTCAATTTCACTTGCAGTGCTTTGAAGAAGGCCTGCCACATGTTACTTGTGAATATCCAGTTTCTATCAGAGACTATTGACTTTGGCAATCCATTCCACTTAAAAACATTATCCATGAAAGCATGAGAGACTGATTGTACTGTATAAGGGTGAGCAAGGGGAATGAAATGAGAATATTTAGTGAACCTGTCCACCACCAACAATATGACTTCTTTGCCCAATGATTTGGGAAGACCCTCAAAGAAATCCAGGGAGATGTCAGTCCAAGCAGAAGTAGGTAATGGCAGTGACCAGACAATTCTTCAATGTTGTGAAGGCCTCAATTTGAGCATCTGACCACTGGAATGAATCTTTTTTTAGACAGTCATGAAGTGGCCTAGAATTGATCCCATAATTCTTGACAAATCTTCTTTTTCTGCAGCCATACCAAGAAAACTCCTCAACTGAGTGATAGTCTTAGGTGCTGGCCATTCTTTGATGGCAACTATTTTGTGGGGGTCTGTAGATAGACCCTATCCTTAGATAACATGCCCTAAATACTCCACTTGAGGGACAGGAAAACTGCATTTGCTAATCTTAGCATATAGTTTTTATGACCTTAGAATGTCCAGGACTAACTTTAGATGCTTGAGATGAGCTTGTTTGGTCTTGCTATATATCAGAATATCATCAAAGAATACCAAAAGGTATTTCCGGAGCAAAAACATGATTCATTAAAGATTGGAAGGTAGCAGGTGCATTAGTGAGTCCAAATGGCATCACTAAGTATTCATAATGACAAAAATATGTCCTAAAATTTATGAATGTCTTCTCTTCTCATTCTTATCTGATGATAACCTGATCTCAAATCAAGTTTGGAAAACAGTTGTGCACCATGTAGCTCATCTAATAGATCCTCAATGACAGGAATATTGAATTGATTTTCTGCACTTAACCCGAAAGCAAGTTTGAAAACAAGACCTGCTCTGTGAAGTGATGGAAGTAGTGAAGGTTTAGGCTTCGGATCTGTGAAGTTCAGGTTTTGGAGTAGAGGTCAGAGGCTAGTGCGGGTAGCCCTGTCGGAAACTAGAAAGAAGAGGCTGATGCACCTGCCCGGCGGTGGGTGGGTTCAGCTCGATCAACTGGGATAGGAGTTTTTTCTCTATCTTGCTCCATGGTGTTCAAGCAGTGCGTCCAGAAAGCTGTGATTCATGGGAGGGAGCAGCTTCAATAGCTTTGGCTGTGAAAACTCTTGGTCTTGGAGCATCAGTGTCATCAGTTCACCCAAGATCAGCAGGACAAATAACTACTAGGTTTGTGCCAGAAAAGCGTCTTGCGTGACGGGGAAAGAGTGGAAAAAGAAAGAGATTCATCAGCTATGGAATCTGACAGGTATCGGTATTGAACAGAGGGGGCTGTTCACAAAGCATCCCATGGATGGTAATGGTGCTTCCCCAGCTGCTGTTCCTACTCCTTTGGCTGGTGCCAAATCAGGTGACTTTGAAGTTGAAGCTTGCCCGCAGAACGATGTAACCATGCTGGTAGTACTATGATTGCCTTAGAGCGCAGATGTCTCTGTCCCTAGGAACGTGATGCTTAGGTGCGAGGTGAAACACAAGCAGGAGATCGAGAAAAGAAATCATACGGATTGCAACCTACAGATGAAGAATCTGCTTCATTGTTCCCACCATCTATATCAGATGTTTAATAAGAATAGGAATCGAATAAGCTGCTGATTGACTGAGGAAGCATTTGAAAAGAAAGGAAGGGTGATGCTTGTTAAACAAAGCTGCGTGTGGGGCCGCCACGTATAGCTGTAGTTTCTGCTGTAGCATCGGTTATTTCCGTTATTGCTGTAGTAGCATCGGTTATTGCTCAGGTTACGAATGACCCAATCTATCTATGGCAACCACCCCTACTTTTAGTAGATGGAGATGCGCACCTAGAAAAGACGGATGAAAGAGAACCTGCCCTTCTGACTTCTTCTCTTGTCTGTCCTTTACGCAAAGCGATCTATGGTCTCAACAAGCCCCGATAGCGTCGGTTTTTGAAGTTCAGCACAGTGGTTATGTTATCCAGGCAGGGTTTGCTCGGAGTGATCATGATTCGGCCATGTTCGTATCAGTTTATCCTCGAGGACGTGCTATTCTGTTGTTGTATGTTGATGATATCAAACTGACTGGTGATTACTCCGTTACCATATCGCTGATCAAGTGTCGCCTTCATCAATTATTTGCTATGAAGGCGCTGACGCGCCCTAAGCCTTTTCTTGGCTTGGAGGTCGCACATTCTCCTCGTGGATATTTGGTATCTCAGATCAAATAACGTCATGACTTGATCACTCGAGCTCAACTCAATGATGAGAAGACTGTTGACACTCCCTTGGAGCTTTACGTTAAACTCCGTCCGACTGATGGCTCACCATTATCTGATCCGACGCAGTACAGACAGTAGGTCGGCAGTTTGGTTTATCTGACGATCTCTTGCCCAGATGGCTTTTCCTAAGAAAGTCAGCCTTTCATGGCTGCCCCCCGGTCAGTTCACTTTGCAGCAGTTCATCGGATTCTTAGATATATTCGAGGTACCTTTTCTCGAGCCGTCCTTTTTTCCGTCATCGTCTTCTTTAGAGTTGCGTGCAACTACTGATGCCGATTGGGCCTTCAGATAGGTGCTCAACTACAGGCTTATCTATTTTATGGGGAGACGAGACACTATCTTGGATGAGATAAAAGCAATAGACAGTTGCTCCTTCCACTGCCGAAGCGGAGTACCGTGCCATGGCACACTACTAGATAGATTGTATGGCTCCGTTGGTGACTTTCTGATCGCGGGTTTCATTTGAAAAACCCCAACGCCATTCATCTTGCGTCAAATCCGGTCTTTCATGCAAGAGTTTCATTTTTGGCCGCTACTACGTTCGTCGAAAACTTCTTGATGGCACCATCATCTCATTACCTTATTTTTTTCCCTTCGACTTCGGCTATGACCAATGCCCCACCTAGCTGAATAGGCGTAACAAAGCTACCTGAAAAAGGCAAGGTGCACCTTAGATTGAAATCGACAAATTGCGTTTTGCCAGATGGATTCTTTAGAAAGATTCCCGGATAAAGTTCAGTATAATATTTAGTTATAATCTAAATAAAGGCGCATACGTGGGCGGGCAGGGGGCCCCACTACTTCTTCATTCAGGGGGGGGCTAGCCTCATGACTTCCCACTGGGCGAGGGGTGCACCTAACCCACCTACTCACTCATCAATTACGGTGTTCAGCTGACTTGCACAGAAAGACCCCTATTGTTTAGTAATTTGGCGCCCCATCTTTTGATTGACTGTTGTCAACTAATCTTTTCAATGTTCAATTCTACTCTATGTTAGAACATTTCTGTGAATGCTATTTCGATCTAAGTGGTCCTATTCTCTGTCCCGTGCTAGGAAGCATTACTCCTCTTTTCATTCCAAATTCTTCAATAAGACCGATACGATTGATTGGTCTGTGCGTTTCTCTTATTACTTTTTTGTATCCCCCTGTTCCTCGGATACAATTCGATCCTTCTACGGCCAAATCTCAATTTGTGGAAAGCCTTCGATGGCTTCCTTATGAAAACATCCATTTGTATATGGGTATAGACGGTCTTTCATTATTCTTCGTGATATTGACCACATTTCTGATCCCTATTTGCATTTCAGTGGGTTGGTCTGGTATGAGAAGTTTTGGGAAAGAGTATATTACAGCATTTCTAATTCGTGAATTTCTAATGATCGCCGTGTCCTGCATGCTGGATCCTCTACTATTCTATGTTCTTTCCGAAAGCGTGCCAATCCCTATGTTGTGCGGAGCTGAGCATCTTCTATTCGCTGGGATCAAGCTTTTCCTCTGCAGGGGCCTTGTGCAGTAAACCCCCTACGGGCGGTCCCCCGTCGTCGTAAAGTTGTAAAGGTCCCCGCGAAGCTTTCGGGAAGAGGGGTAGTCTTGTGCGTAAGCATAGCATTTCTGGTCGAACCACCGAACCACACATCTTTTTTTGGTGGGAGGGTACTCCGAGTAGTGGGTACCTCGTAGGACCTCGACCCGCCTACTCAGGTCTTGTATGGATATGCAGGAAGGGGTGCTCCTAGGTGTGTGTAGGGGGTGTGTTTGTTCGCGAGAATGAATTCCTCGTCAAGTCAGGGGGGGTGTGGACACACTTGCGCGAATTCGGGTAACGGCTACAAGGGATAAAAATAAAGGAAACTGTACCCGACCAGGGATGGACGTAAACTCGTAAGCTACCGAGGGTAGGGATAATCGTCCAGGTCTTATTTAAAAAAAAGCCGCCCCGCCACTGCAGGCAGGTTAGTTCCTCTGTCGTTGCCGGAGAGTTCTTGGCGAAGAGACCTTAGGATAAGTTGCTAAAACAAACGGAGGGGAGGATCGACCCGTTCAGTAGAATTCCGAAGAAAGACTGTTGGCAGCAGGTGGAGACATTTCTTTGGCCCCCTTCCAAATAAATGCGGGCAGGGTAGAGCTCGGCAGGGGGTTCGAGAATAGGGTAGGGTTTTTGACGGTCGGGTCCCCTACCACTAGTCCGGCTAGCCTTCTTTCGGGCAGGAAGCAGGCCTAAACGACGGGCGGGCATCTCCCGCTACGCAAGCAGCATTGTTCGCCACCACCCGAGAAGCAAAAGATTCGAGAGTCAAGGCGGAAAAGACAAGCATAGTGGTCTAATGACAAGGGCCGACGACGGAAGCTCGGGACGGAGCCGTATGATGCGGAAGTCTCACGTACGGTTCCCTGAGAAGGGAGTGGCTACCCACTGGAGCTTCGACCAACTACCACCGGTCAATTCCGCTTTGGGGCCACCCCTGACTCTACCATCATTATAGGGGTATGGGGTTCGAGACAAAGAAAGATCAAGGCAGCATATCAGTTTTTCCTATATACTTTACTGGGATCCGTTTTTATGCTATTAGCTATTCTGTTGATTCTTCTCCAAACAGGAACCACCGATTTACAAATTTTATTAACCACTGAATTTAGTGAGCGGCGCCAAATCCTTCTATGGATTGCTTTTTTCGCCTCTTTTGCCGTCAAAGTGCCTATGGTACCAGTTCATATTTGGTTACCCGAAGCCCATGTAGAGGCACCTACGGCTGGATCCGTCATCTTGGCTGGAATTCTTTTAAAATTGGGAACCTACGGGTTTTTAAGATTTTCAATACCCATGTTTCCCGAAGCGACACTTTGTTTCACTCCTTTCATTTATACTCTAAGCGCGATTGCTATAATATATACTTCCTTGACCACTTTAAGACAGATCGATCTTAAGAAGATCATTGCCTACTCCTCAGTAGCCCATATGAATTTGGTGACTATTGGTATGTTTAGTCGGGCGGCGGCCGTTAGGTCACCTATTTTGAGTTATGGACACACAAGCAAGGCCAAAACATGTGTGCCGGGCGTGCGACCCATCAACCTACTAGCAATAGGGGAGAAAACTTAGCATGTCGCAACAAAAGCGTCGATTCGAGGCGTCAGCAAAACACCGCCGTCTGTTCCTAAAACAAAACCCCTTAGCGCCCCGGGACGGGAGTGGGGGACGGCCCTACGCAGACAGCAGCAGCACCGGCTCTACGAAGTCCGAATCGAATCTTTCGGTTGGCTTTCCCGTGAATAAGAATTGTTGGGCGCGGCGAAGCGAGCGCTTCTAGCTGTTTCGCTTGCTTCTTTCTTATTGTGGCGGCTATTATGGCGTGGCTGAAATGAACGAAAAGCGAGATGATTCAAATCGATTGATAGATGGCCTGATCTGTTCTGATAGATCGAAAGGTTTTCTATCAATAATAAGGGTTGACCTCTTTCTATCTATTGATGATACAAGATATCTATCTATTCTGGATCCATCAGAAAGAAATCGATATGTATCTGATTTTTTCTACATCGTATGTAGAGCGCCCAAGCGTTTGGCCAGCTCAGTTCTATTATCCATCGGTCCAATGCACTGGCTCATCTCATGGAGGGAAAAAGCAAATGTAGTTAGTTGTCTTGTTGTTGTTCGCCGCCTCGACACATTCCCCGGCATCGTCCCACACAGAAAGAAAGAGCGTGGAGCCCCGGCCCGACCTGTAAGTCCGCTAACGTAAAGCGAGGAGTTGAGCCTGAACTGGCGAACCGAAGTCACTTTCGTAACCATACTTCCTACAGCTAACACGTGTCCAGTCCAGCGGGAACGCGAAGCGCAAACGAACGTGAGCTGCTATACCGAATCCCCCGCTGGCCATCGGGGACCTAGTGGTAAGGCCATGATCCGCAGGGGAAGGGATCACTCATTCTTCTATTGGGGACAGGTGCACGAACGACAACTCCAAACGTCAGACATCCGCCGCCTATACCTACCGTTTAGGTGGCACCAGCGAGATCCAGCTAAGGTAAGGAACTTCGTGTCGCGGCTGCTCCACTCCGCTGCGGTCTTTTGAACTGAACTTCGTTGCCTTCCCGCGCGCGAAACGAATGGGCGCTGTGTCGTGGGTCAGTTTTGGGGCGGGGGGGCAGAGAGAGACCAGAAGAATGATTCATTTGGATCGACGAGCCATTTCGCGAATCAATAGAATGTCTCTCTATCCATATCTATTCTATCTTTATATGACGGGCCATAAAAAAAAGAAGTATTTTTTTATGGCATGCGGGATGATCGCGCCTAGTAGCCACATATCAGCTGCGCTCAATATGCGGGATTTCCGTTGGATCAGATCTTTCGCTTTGACGAATTTGGACCTAGCGAAAAGGACTCTAAGCCTTCGCGCAAACAAGCAAAGTAGAAGCAAGACGAGGAAGCGGAGCTGTCGTAGAAGCAGTAGCTTCCCCCGACAATATACAATACAACAGTAGCGACCATGAATAAAAAAGCCCCTTGTTTAACGAGTTCGCTGCTTTTCCCAGGCCGGAGAAGGGCAACTACTTATTGATTGATCGCCTTTCTTTGATATGTGTTCAATTTAGTACAATACAAACTAAAACTAGATCAAAGCGGAAGGGCCACTCACTATAGAAGCTATAACTAGAAAAGCCCTAGCCAATAGTTTAGTAGTCGGCCAAACCCCCATGCTCACGACATGTTCTTGATATTGATTGAGTTGGAGGGAGTCAGAGACTACCACGGAATCCTTCCATAGTCACCCCGGTGACCTTCGTCACCAAAGCGTCACGACAGTTTCCAAGACCCCTCATATAATCTCCAGTGGGGATCAGTCGGAGCACGTAGGAATGCCGACCACTACATAAGCCGCTGGCGGAGAAAGCTCGAAGAGCTTCCCTTCATTCGCTTCGCGGGAGTCGCACACAGCACATAGCTGGAAGTCAGAGGGCCCGTACTACCTGCCTAACCCTTCGCTCCGAGGGACCGTAGAACGGAAAGCGCCTTCTAAACAACTCGGCAGAAGGGAAGGGGCCTATGTATTTGCATGACCCCTGCGGATTTGACCCTACCTACACCCGGAGCCAATCCCCTAGCGGTCCTGCCACCACGCCGCAGAACAGGAGCTCGTGTGGAACCTTGGATTTCTGGCGTAACAGCGGTGGAAGGTATCAAAATATTACGGCCGCATAACATAGTATATACGCTAAGGTCGGCCAAAATATGGACACCCGAAGGGCCCGGCGCGCACAATCCTATCCTATCCGAGCCCGTCATTGCATGCACTTCGGACAGCCGTCCGTAGCATCATAAGGAGCACCTCCCTTTCGAGGTACCCAAATGGAACGGTCTTTATTTGTGTTGTTGGTTGGTCTTTCTCAACGTGGTCTATAGCACGAAAAACCATTCTTTACAAGATAGGGCCGTTCACATGAAAGAAAATACAAAATCCATTCTTCATGGTCGGGCGCATTTCTCCAAATCCTCCAGGATCACAAGTGGAACGCTAAGCAAGGGTGGGGAGGCTGCGAGCTCCGCGTCGAACAGAAAGAAGCAAGCAGGGGGTGTTGCCGTAGCGCGCCGGAGAGCAAGCGTAGGCAACCAAACTAAATAAGGCTACAAAAGTAGCTAGCTAGCGTTTTTAAGCTGGCTGCCTTTTCTAGCGCGCGTACTCTTCTGTGGAGTCGCACGGAACGAGCCTTGTCTTCCCTCCAACGACTAGCTCCCTTTTCTTGTTCCGGTCACCCTTCTCTTGCCGTGGAAGGACTTTTGCCTGTGGTGTGGTCCAACCCGTGGGCGGAGTCGCCCTCATCCCCCCATTGCTCAGTGCTCCCTGCAGCTTCGCTGGGCTTTACCCGCGTGGGCGCGGGCTTCTATAAGAGAATGAAAAGCTCTCTTTTTACAATAAAACGCGAACCGCGCGGAGCCCACCCTTTTTCGTTTTCTGCCGCCATTGGGTGGCCGCAGGGGAAACACAGCCCGGCCGCCTCTCGGGAAAGGGGGGGTGGGCCTACCTATCCCGAGGGAGCAGCTGAGAGGTTCCATATGCCGAGCCGAAGGGCAGAACTTCAGTGCGTGATCGTAGTATGTCACCTCGTCTCGTCCTCGCAGCATCGAAGAGTACCTATGCACTATGTTCCGGTTCACTGATAAGGAAGATAGAGTTGGGGTGGGGGTCTACGATGTGATACTATAGTATGCCCCGGGGAGAAAGATGCGCAACTCAAAACGGAAGCAGGAAGCGTGTTGTCAAAAATGTCGGAGGTTACCAGATCTCTGAGACTACCATCGATCCGACAGAGCGGAACGACCAGAAAAAGAAGTGGAGTTAGAAAGCCGTATGATAGGTGGTAACTATCTTGTACGGTTCGGGGGGTAAGCGGCGTACTCTGGGGGAATATTAGGCTCTATCGAACATACAGGGAATTGGAGGTAGCATTTTACTTATGTTAAGTCATGGACTGGTTTCTTCAGCCCTTTTTCTATGTGTTGGTGTTCTATATGACCGACATAAGACTCGACTTGTTAGATATTATGGAGGTTTAGTGAGCACCATGCCGAATTTCTCTACCATTTTCTTCTTTTTCACTTTAGCCAATATGAGTTTACCCGGCACTAGCAGCTTTATCGGGGAATTTCTAATCTTAGTAGGAGCTTTCCAAAGAAATAGCTTAGTAGCCACATTAGCTGCGCTTGGGATGATTTTAGGCGCGGCGTATTCCCTTTGGCTATATAATCGTGTGGTTTCTGGAAATTTAAAACCCGATTTCCTCTATAAATTCTCCGATCTAAATGGCAGAGAAGTTTCCATATTTCTACCTTTTCTTGTTGGAGGGGCGACCGTCCGTTGAACTACCAAAAAAGGGTAAACCAATGTGATCATGACATTGTAGGTGCTTGCGATGGGACGGATGCGACTTCCCTCATAAGTAATGGGTGGCATAGCCCGTAGCAGAAGTCCCCTTTTTTTATCCATTTCTTTATTACCCCAGAGGGGCCCACCCTGGTGGGACCGAGAGAAAGAAAGGACGGGGGGGGCGACCATGCATGGCACTTCTCGACCGTGTCTCCGAGGGACAGTTGAACGAGCGACTCATGAATGCTGCCGGGTCGGACGAGCCAATAACTCGAACGTGTTCGGTCAGTTTTTTGAGCAAGAATCACAGCGTTACCTTACCTTCACCATGATACGGACTCCAAGTTCTTATGGCAGAGCACGAGGAGTTTCCTTCAATATGATGATGAGAATGGAAACCAGAAGCACGACTGGGTCTTCGTAGTCCGAGATCATACTTATATATCAGTCACAGTAACGTAAGCATGAGACTTTTTGGTAGTACCGGTGAACCAGATGGCCGCGGCGAGGGAATCTGGGACGGAGGACTCGTAATATCTCCATAGATCTGGCAAAAGCGAAAGACCCCTAACGTCAGGGGCTGACCACTGAGCTCACTCAGGCCCCGCTGGGCGGGCCAGAGTGGGTGCGAGCTGGAATTGCCATAGCTTATGGTTAGAGCACTAGGAAAGGGCCCAGCAGAGAGAACAGTCAGGATAACGAGCGCGGAGCCCACTTGGCAGGCGGCAGGAGCAGCGGGCAAGTGCTTGCTTGGTAGGCCAACAGCCCTGTGAACCGGGCGGGGCACTCGACGAAAGGGGGGCACGCTGAGCAAGTACGCAAAATTGGCCCTGCGGAGCTTTCAAAAAGAAAAGCAAGGACCACTACGGGAGGTCGAACCACGGACCGGAGGTAGTAGAACGTGATCCGCACCGGTCAATATTGGATCAAACAATAGGGGACCGTAGCACTGACCTTTTTTTTTCAAGACAATAGGTACTGTTCCCTACCGAGACAAGGGACACTCTCAACGGATCCTCCACGCGCTGGGCATACCATAGTTCTTCCGTGCGTCTTTATCGTGGCGGAAACAGAACAAGAGGGAAAGACCCGGCCGACTCGCCCAGGGCTCGAGGGCGAGCCATACGAGAGTGAGTCGAATTCTGTTTACGTTCTCGGTTTGGGTTCGGGCCCCTCTCGATCTTTTGCGTATAAGGGAAGGGGGAAGGAGTCTAAATCTATGGACATTAATGAACCACCATTGATGGACGTTGCACATGACACGAGAAATTCGACTCGACGGTCCGGTGCTAATAGAAGTCGCTTACTCTCCGTCTAGCGAAGGTGCCAGATCCTTAAAGTAAAGTATCTATCAGCCTAGTGTACCAACCACGTGGTACGACGGGCACTCAAAGACCTGGCGAATGAGGGCCCACCCCACCCAAGAGCGCTTATGTCATATGGGAACTCTCGGCTGGAAACAATCCTTATGGTTTTTATATCCGGTTAGAATAATAAGAAAGAATCAAAGTCCAGGTTGGTTGGTGAGCCTAGTGATAGGAGACTATCTAGCTTGGTTCGGAGAGCACTTGTTGGGTTTCAGATTCGTTTTTTGCTAAATGTTACGGCCTAAATGCTGAACTATTGACCCTACTTGTTCGGATGGGTGTTCACCCCAAAGTGTTCCCGGACTGCATGCATACATCCGTAAGTAACTTAGTGCAACATGGCAAATTTCATTGAGAGGAATCAGCAAAGAAAAGAAATCTTCTCCGGGTGATCAAGTTCCTTTTTCGGTCTGGGCCACGTCTTTGCTTTCTTCAGAGGCCCATTTTCCTGGGCATCAGTGAGTGGAATACTTAACAGTGATTACATTCTTATGTAGATTCCATTGCTCGAATGGGACTTGTTTGTTGGCACCGACCTCGATAAGAAGCAAGGGAGTGGTGCCGAAGCGAACGGAGCTGCAGAGCCGTTTGTTTACCAATCCGCCAACTTAAGCTAGGAAAAGTGTAAGAGACCGTGCATCTTCATGTAAATAAAGGTAAATAATCTCAGAAACAGTCAAGAAACCGGGAATTTTTTATTCCATTTCTTAGCCAGGGCAAGCCCTACCGACCTACGACCGGAGAAGATGTTGTGTTGTTCGTATCACTTGCTAGAGATAGAGAAGCTAGAACAGGAACTGCTCGGGAGGGTTCAAAGAATGAGGTCTTCACCTTTGAGCTGGATCTCATCTCATTCTAGCACATACTACGAGCGATTGACTTAAAGAATACAACAAATGGTTGTGGGGTTATCTTTGTACCCTGTGACTACAACCACAAGGTCCGAATCAAGCGAAACGGCTGAGGCGCAAGCCCTTTTCTCGCCACTACTCTGTGTACCCAAAGTCAGCAACCTTTTTGGCACGCTGGCTAGCAAGTTCATTGCTTCAATGACATGAATTCAATCAAGTGGACAAATCCTATCCTGGAAAATATGGGCAATCAGCTGGAAACTCAATAGTCTTACGCGGAAAGCACTCAACCGGCCTTCCTCTTCTGAATTATATGAATGACAGAAATCAGTCCTCACTTGTATTAACTTCATGAGTGAAGAGATAGACAAGGTGGTGAAAAGCATGAAACCAAATACTGCTCCAGGTCCAGATGGCTTCTCTGTTAGCTTTTTAGAGCTTTTTGGCCCCAGTTGAGAGATATACTAATATAAATGCTTCAGGAGCTGTATCATGGCAGGTTGAACTTGTCCAGACTAAACTATGGTGTCATTTCTCTACTGCCAAAGATTAAGGATGCTAATAGTATCCTACAGTATAGACCCATATGTGTTCTAAATGTTATGTTTAAAGCTATTACCAAAGCTCTGACACTTAGATTTACTCCTCTGGCTCGACAAGTAATCAGCTCTCTTCAGACTGGATTTATTCCTGGGAGGTACATTTTGGATGGATGTGTAATTCTTCATGAAGTTTTGCATGAGTTGAAAACCTCTCACTCTGAAGGAATTTTGCTTCAGTTGGACTTTGAAAAAGCTTATGATAGAGTTCAGTGGCCTTTCTTGGCAGAGGTAATGCATAGGAAAAACTTCCCTGACGGGTGGATAGATTGGATTAGACAAGCAGTGGAAGGAGGCAAAGTGTGTGTGAATATGAATGGAGATTGGCGAGAATATTTCTCTACTTTCAGAGGTTTGAGGCAAGGAGATCCTCTTTCTCCTTTGCTTTTTCACCTAGTAGGTGATGCACTATCTGCAATTCTGGATAGAGCTAAGGAAGCAGGTGTGATTAGAGGTTTGGTACCACATCTGATACCAGGGGGGATTAGTCATTTGCAATATGCTTCTGATACTTTGCTTTTTTTGCATAATGACATGGAGTCTATTACTGGATTCTAATTCCTTCTCTACTGTTTAGAGGAAATGTCTGGCATGAAAGTCAATTACTTGAAGAGTGATATTTTCACAGTAGGGTTGAGTGTAGAGGAGGAGCAGAGGGTAGCTGATATAACTGTGAGATAGGCAAATTTCCAATAAAATATAATATCTGGGATTACCAATCAGCAAAGACAAGATCTCTTCTAATGATTTTTTTTCATTAAAAGGTAGAAAAGAAGTTGGACTCTTGGCAATGCAAACATTTCTCTTATGGAGGAAGAGATATATTGATCAATGCATGTTTATCAAATGTCCCTATGTACCTTCTGGGTTGCTACACTTTGCCTGTCAAAATACAGAAAAAAGTTGATACAATAATAAATCACTTCTACTGGGAGTAAGAAGAATCAATTTCACATGGTCAGATGGGAACACCTATGCACCCCTAAAGATTATGGTGGTGTGGGCTTCACTGATATGAGAGTCAGAAACATTTGTTTACTGTCAAAGTGGCTGGAGGAGGTCAATTAACTACTGGAGCTTACACTGCAGATACTACTTATTAAAGGGCACACATTTCAAGACACCTTCAAGCTACTGAAATTGGAAAGCAATGATGTTATACTGGGTTATGATTGGCTATATCGTCACAGTCCAATCAATTTAGATTGGAAGGCCAGAACAATGAGTATTTGTCACAATGGGCAAGAAACCATTATTCTTTCTGACAGCAGCAATACTACTTCTCCAACATTGTTAGACCCTGATAAGTTTCAGAAGGAAATTGATAAAGGAGCTATGGGCTACTATCTTTATCCCTTATCTTGTGACTCTGCTGATACCGATGATGAAAATACTTTGGAGGAACTTAACTTGGTATAGTGAGCCTAGCAGGCGGCGGGAGTCCCGTACGATTGCTTGCATTTCTCTGGAATTGAACTAGCCCTTGGGAAAGGTAGACGTGAAGGTACCATGATTTCTCACTTTATAGAAGCGTTAGAGCTCGGCTGACACAGTGATCGAAAGCTGCGCAACCAAAACAACTTGAAACCGCCCATGCACCTTTTGCTTTTCCTGATATCGTCCCTTCGGGTAGTTGGATATGAGCACATTCAAATTGGAATTCTTCTGATCCCAGATCCAATAGAATTTTTGAGGTAAGAGGTACCGTGAGCAGATTTCTTTGTTCGATACCCAGTTTTTGATCTCGCAAGCAAGGAAATCGAAGAATAGCTCAGTATTATTACGTCTCCCTCCGATAATGAGTGGTAGTGAGCTCTGCCCTAGAGAATGAAGACTCCAAGCAGCATCTCAGTCTCGATATTTGCCTTTTCGGGAGACGACTTGTGATAAGCAAGTCAGCCATGTCCTAAAGAAGTAGTGGGAGTGCATGGTTATAAAGGAAGGCGCAAGTGTATTACGGAGCGAAGAAGCTTTAGAGAAAGTTCTACCTCGCGGGTGAAACCATAGATTGGAAGGTGTAGGTCACTCACCCGTGTAAACAAAGCGAAATCATAGAGCATAGCTCGTTTGTAATGCCCCTGTCCGAACTGACCACAGGATTTAGGTCGTCCCTCCCAATCAAAAGAAGGAGGGTTCTGTTCAGCTTCCGCTGCCACTCCAGGCATTGGAGCGGGATTCGGATGCCGCTCTTGACTGACCACAGCTTCCGGGGGAGCGGTCTGCTCCCGGGATGCAGAGGCGTCCTCACAGTCAGCCAGAAAAGCTTTGAATAGCTCTTCCGAGTTAGTGGATCCGGAGGGAGGCATTGAAGGGCCTGGGTCCCCCATTCCGTCCCAGTCGGACTCGGAGCGAAGCATCTCCCAACAAGATTCGAAAAATTCATTATCCCCAACCTAGGGCTGGTCGAGTATGAAGAAAAGACCTATATGGGATTCGGATTACCGAAATTGGATTTCCTTATTGATCCATATGTCGCTTAGACTTTACTTTTTCCCCTTTCCTCTATTTGTTCGATAGGGTCTTCGTCTCCGTGTAAAAGCAAACTCTCCAAATTTATGACCAACCTTTCCTTCAGTGATCTTACAACGAACAGGAGTTTTTCCATTGTAAATGAGTACGGAGCAATCAACGAATTCCGGCGAAATAGAAGATCTACGTGACCAAATTTTCCTGCTCCTCAGACTTTCTCTACTATGCCTTTTTTCGTGAACTACTAAATGACTCCTCTTGCTCCAAGCTCCCTTTTGTTGCCTTCTCGTTCACATCCTCGTTCAATTGAAACAAGCTTTCAATCAATATCTGCAGGCACATTATAGAATTCCTATATGGAAATTCATTTGCGGAAGACCTCCATTCAAACATGAGAAAAGCTTCTGGGCCCGTCCAAGATGGGATGGGAGAAAAAAAGCTAAAAAAATCTGGATTGTGCATTGGTCGGGATCTCCGTAACAAGTAGGTGAACGGTGATGATCAAAACCAGGAGAAAGATCTGAAAAAAGGGGACTTGGATAGGATTTTGACCACGATCAAAAGATAGGAGGGGTTCTCTTTCTTTCATCGCCGTCAAAAGCAAAGGCTACCAAAAAAACCTTTACTATCACGGAGATCGTTAAAGAAAACATGGATCCAAATGCCAAAGGGGAAAAATGGTGGAAAAGCTTCTCAAGGCCTCGTCCTCCTCACCGCGCAAGCATGGGAAAAACGTTATGTGCTATCGTTGCGGGGAGAAGGGTCATCTTGCGGAGATCTGCAGAAAAGAGGCGACCCGCTTCGTTTGTGGCGCCTTCGGCCACAGATCCTTCTACTGTCCTAGGCGAGGGAAGCAAGGTAACCAAGTAATCCTCTTTCTTGTGCTTCAGCCCTATGAGGATATGGTGAGAAACGTGGAACATTTGAGAAAATGTGCTGTGTCGTTGAGGGGAAGAGCTTTTCTTTCGAAGGCATCTTTCTGAAGGAAGAGTGTCCCCTCCATTTGGATACAGTTTCTGATTGTTAGCTAGAATATATGGGTGTATTGTCATTCAAGTTCTATAGATGGTGTCTGTCTCACTATCTGTTTGAGTGCCTGAAGGCCCCTGGAGGAGTCGTTCTGTGAGTTGTATTCAAGCTCGCCCTTAGACCGAGTCAAGTTAGCGATAAGAGTCAGCTACTTTGGCCTTGTCATTCGCTTTGTTGCCATATAGATAGGTTGGAGTGCGGGTGGCCACTAACCCAACGAACGAACTTACGTGTAGGTGTGATCCTATCTGCTCTTCCACTATAGGACTAGAAATCCAGTACAACCATGTCCCTTTCTTAGGGGAAAAGCCCTCTTTGAAGGAGAATCCACTTCTGAGCGCCAAAGGCGGGCATCCGACGTCACCAAAAAGAAGGAGAAAGGCATTCAGGCACCGCAAATCCAAGAAACTCCGAATACAGGCCGGCACGAAAAGCGAAATGACCAAAGGGATTGGGGCTGTTTCGGCACCAAAAAAAGTGTCACTATGCTAAACACATCGAATATCCGTCTCTTTATGTGGGAGCGAACCATCTTCGCTTACGGGTCTACCGATCCTATAGCTCCGATATAGATTTAAGTAACTTGGCAGAAAAAAATGCGGAAAAACGGTTTTGGATGGAAGAGGTAGATGAGAAAGACTTTCCACTTAGAGTCAGAAGTCCACGCTAGATGACCGATCTTTATGACCTTGAGGAAAATTACCTATCTTGAATTAATACACCAAAATCGGTTATTTCAATCGATCCACGAAAGGAATTGATCACCACGATAATGTGACGCAAGGCAAAATCTGTAATCAACATCGGTTATGTGAAATAGGTCATTTGAGAAAAAAAAGAGAGAATAGGACAATCTATATGTTTAACACAAGCGGTTAAGTCGATAGCTTTCTTAAGGAACAGCTAAAGAAAACGCTCTCACGAATCCTATTTTCTGATTATGTATGCCGCGACATTACGATTTGGAGCTTTGATCCGGCCATGTAGAGCACTCATAGAGGTCCGGCTTCACGTCAGTAATCTACCACACCCATGCTGGAATTCAGTAGAGTCCCACGAGTCAATCGACAAAAGCGAGAAACGAGGTTGTTCGACAAGGCTACGGTCTAACTTTTTCTTCCTAGCGGAGTTCAATACGAAAATAAAGGCGCTCCGCGTTGGGAATGGCGTACTACGTACGGGTGGTATTTCAGGTATAACTGATCAGGGTTGTTCTGAAAGCAAGTCAATTGGTGCTTTGGAAAGTGAGTGCCAGAGGCTAGTCACTGCTTGGTTTACAGAAGGGAAGGAAGAAAGAGATACCGAAGCAGATTCAGTATAGAAAAGAAGAAATTGATACCATTCATTCCAGTTTATTTGATACCCACTTAAAGTTTCTATCAAACCATGTCTTTTTCTTCGAACGTCAATCTCGTAGGAATTTCGATTGGAAGTGTGGTATTGAAGGGCGAAGCCTTTACTCTTTGACTTGTTTCTTTGAATATAACATAATATTGACTGCGCACTTCGAAAGATGATGGTGTATTCCGAGGATCAGTCCGTTTTTTATTGAATTCGCTGATAGATCTGGATGATTCAAAGAATGATTCTTCCCTGGGTATTTCCCCGGTACCATTATTTAAATTGGAGCTTTTCAATTCCATTTTTGAGATTGAGGTGAGGGTTTAAGACCGCTCGTAACGATTTTTTTCTTTTATGGCTGGGTGGGCAAGAAAAGGATTTGACTCTTGAAGATATCAACTCATACGCCTGCTCCATACATTCAAAAACATTTTTGGTACTTTCTATGAGAATGGATAAATAGAAATGGGTACATTCCTCTTTCTCTTTCTGGCCAAACTACCCATAAAAAAGAAGAGAGAGAGCTGTAAGAGCGGTAAAAGCAAGCTCGGTGGCCCGGTTTCACTACAGGTTGATATATCCTTTTGAAAGAAAAGTAAATTCGCTATGCTATAAGGTACCAATTCATCAAGGTATAAAACCACATCTACAGTGGGAGTCCCTATCTACTTTCGATTCCCTTCTTACTGGCTTTGCCAATACATCATACTGATTTGACGCTTCCTTACGCTTTCTTTCAAGCATTGCTTCCAGGACAACGGAGAGTATTCCAAGATAAAGAACCAGAACTGAGGTTGACACTACTGAAAGATAAAAGAATGGTGGATAGATGGATTCGCACCATCCCAAAACCGAAATACAGACAGACCAAAAAAATACGCAAATAAATACTCCACCACCAGCCTACCTACTAGCATGTATTAAGCGAATAGCTTGTATGGTAGTTGTTAAAGAAAAGATGTATGTAGTCCCGGAAGAGAAGCAATTGTCGTACGACCTGTAAGCGTCACTTTTGACTTCCTTGCCGTTTGTGAATTGAGTCAATTGAGTTACGTTTGAAAAATGAATGGAATTCTGGAGTGGACCGAATATCCATGGCAGAACCCCACACTGGCTAGGAACTGGGCTGCACTAAGCCCGGCACTTTTTGGGCTTCTTCATGAATCTAGTTTTCAGGTAAGGTCAGATCATCTTATTGAATAGATATCTGAAAGAAAGCAAAGGAATGAATCGTTTTTCCAATTACCTTCTCTCGAAAACCATAGATCTTCTGGTTACCATTGACTATCCGGCACTTTCGTCTGTAGAGCGAAGCAAGAAATTGCATGGAAGGGCTTTTATGCTAATATCAGCCTTGTTTGGAACAATAGATGCAATCCATTTCAGTGTATGTCACTGAGTTCACCATTGCAGTTGAGACGTCAGGCAATTGAGCGTTCCCTAGAGTTTGGTTCAAAGGCTAAGGACTCCCCGCCGCCTTCATAAGGGCACTAAGGCGGAGCACGGAAAAGCAAATTGGGCACCCATGTTTTACCAGTCCCGGATCTCAGGGCCGTTTTGCCAACCGCCGACATGAACGAAATCGAATTTCATTGCGGGAAATTCGGATTTCATGAGGGAGGAAAAGGGGGTGGAGAGTCGTACAATGCATTGGTGGGATGAAGGTGCTAGCTTGGCTGAGATAGGAAGTTTCGATGTGTATGTAGATTTGGTTCTAGTGCCCCCACCCTTTTCGAGATCTGTCAGGATTAGCAAGATGTTCTGGTGTAAACTATAGAGAAATGGAATGAATGAAATGTATCTAAGAAGAAAGGAAGCCATGCTCCATCCTGTTTCTAAAAAGAACATCACCTCCCTTTTTGGTTAGATACCGCTCCGTTAGGTACTAATGCTTCTACCTATCACCCGGAGGGTGAGTTTGAGAGCTGTGTTTTTTTCCAACGTTAATAGCATTCCGCGAGAAAAGTCATCTACTGATGTTGTCAGCGGAGTCCCTCGTCCATCCATGTATGAATAGCGGTATCCCCCATTTTGGACAGTGATGAGGTAGTCGACGCAATTTGCATGTGTATTTGCGTTCGGCTTTGCTACTTTCCTTCTAGAAAAGAATGTCCGCGGAAGGGAATAGTCTACGTGGCCCGGGGTAGTCTTTCAATTGAACCCTACTGGATCCAATTGTTTAAGTGTTTAGTCGAGAGGAACCACATTGACACCATGCTTGTGCTAAGCCACAGCTCCATCAAACTAATCTGGATTTCTTCTTGTTTACGAATAATGGGGCATCTGCCTAACCCTATCAAACCTCTCTGCAACTACTTCTCTCTGTTCTCAGCAGCCCGAAGGATTTTTCGAGTCTCAAAGTCCTATTAGAACTCCCGCGCTTGCTCCTTTGGAGCCAAATGGATCCGAATTTCGGTAAGATAATACAAGAATCGTATTTGGTTGGGTTCTCACTCTGCTGTTCAGTCTGGCGCGGGTGTGATACCGGTGAAGAAGCGAGTAGTTGACAGTCAGGGAAGTAGATTCCTTTAAGGAGAGAAATTCATTGGTTTAGCCGTTAGGCGGAGCTTCTTTACACGCCGGTAGCGGAACAGCCCAGGCAGCTTAACGTGCTCTTGGCACAAAGGTAATAGAATGGGAGTCTGACGACACCCGGTACTCGGGATCTCCTGCTTGAAGAAGCAAGGAATTTCAATTACTCAGCCGTTGAATAAAATAAACTAGATACCCATGTTTCCAATATTTACTTCTCTTTACTTGCAGGACCTGGCCTAAGCATAAAGTAGATTTGCTGCACAAGCTCAAGTGGAGGAGGAAGCAGGGGTGGCGAACAAAATGTTGGTATGGAAGATCTCTTGCTCCCCCCCTGAAGGGTTCTTAGATTACCAAGTAAGGGAGGGAGGTAGGTACCATGGTTTCATTCTCCCATCGAGAGGTTATGATACTAGCAAGAGTCCTATTCTTCTCCTCTCGATCCTACCTTGGGTTATGTTTGACAGGGATGGTCAGTGAACTTCTATTGGTTTCAAAGGAGGATAGAGATCCATTGGGGAAGGCTCGAAAGGTTATTCGATATCAAAGGTTGACCCTCGACGCGCCGCAGCCACTATTTTGACTCCTTTTATGCAATTATGAACGAAACTTTCTCGATTCCAATGCAACTTATCCTTTTGGAGTTGACGTAACAAACTACGCGAGCCTCCCGATGAAGCCAACAGAAATCCTATCCGAATACTAAAAATAAAAGGCAATTTCATTATGGTGGTATACCAGCCGCCAGTTCTGGAACTTCCAGTTCCAATCGGAGCATATAGATCCGTAAATGGATTTGTATGTATAGCCACTTCAGTCGTGCTCCTCGTTTCTCGAATGGAAAAAAAGTATCTTCTTTCTGGGAACATGCTAAACCAGAAATTCTTATGTTCGTGATTCTTCATCCACCGATGCAGAAAATCTTCCAGTTTTCCATTCTCATATGAGGCAGGAAAGTTTATGGGCAACAGGTCGGCACGAAGTGATTCATCATGTTCAAACATGAACCTTTCGCTCGTTGGGGACGGTTTATAAATCATCAAATTCCCACAAATGGAATGAGAAGTGGGTCCATGTAAATGATCGAGACCTCGCAAACAACAACGTTCCTTCCCCATATGGAGTTCGGGACCCAAGGGCAATCGTTGAGTGAACTGTATCTTATTCGTATTAGTTGACCTAAGCCGCACCATTATTGCAGGGGTGGGGCTCGGCCTCCGAACCGTACGTGGGACGAGTTTCTGCCTCATACAGCTCGGGCCGAAGACCGGGGAAGTTGAGGAGAGATGGGGAGACCCAACTGCTGCCGGTCGGGACGGACAGGAAAGGGGGCGGGGATAAGCTTGTGAAGAAGCAAGCTTATTGCCCCACCCCCCAAAAACAAACCGACCCAGCAAGAAAACGTATGCGCAGGCGCAACAAAGCGCTCATCCCTTGCTTGCTGCTTCGCGTTCTTTCTATTCCATCCCAGTCCATTCCGGGATAGGCGGCTAATATAATATGTGCAGTAGTCGTCGTCTGACCAATCGGCTCGGACACCAGACCACTTGTGCCCGCCCATTCTGTCTCGCCCTAAATGGAATGGCTCTCTTAGTTACGCTGTGCCCCGACCCGAGTCCCCACGTCCGCTTTTATCCGCCCGCAACCCGGCCAACACAACATTAGGGCCGTCCCCCCCATTCTATGCTGACCCGGGCCGGGGCTCGCTTTTTGGGAAGCCCGTTCCCACCGCGCTCACGGCCCGGCTGGCCTGCCAGCGGTAGTGGGAATTCTCCCGTTCCCTGGTCAAAAAAGGGTTGGTTGGATGCGGGATCTACTCCACGAGGAGCGGTACGGACGTAGATGATATCATCACGACCTCTCTTTGCGTACCGCTAGGGATGCTTAACGCCACTTCGCCAACTGGCATTACCTGCGCTTTCGTGTCTCTCAGTGTGGTCAGCACTGGGTGTTTCCGAGCAGCGAGGCTTACACCCATTCGCATTAATTCATCCAAAGTTCCTTACCCTTATGCACGAATTTTGGAATAAGCCATCTTCCTATCAAGGTTAAGGAGTCAACTGAGCATCTCAGCGGCGGGATTGAATACCCGAATCGAATCAGAGTTCACGCCGCCCGCCCTGAACAAATAGAATAGGAGGCGTGGGCCACAGGTCGCACATAAGCCATCGGGTCGCACGACAGAAGAACACCCAACATAAAGATGCACACTCCTCCATGTGAAATAGAAAGATTCATCTTCACTTTTTTGTAGTAGTCGTGACCAACAGCCATCAGCAGTCGGCTCGTTGGTAAGGCGAGAGCTTCAAGCCCGCTTTCTGGTGGCACACCCCCCAAACAAGCACCACTCGACGAGGGGGGGGCGGGGAAAGCTACAGGCCCAAAACCTTCGACCCTTCTTTCTATATGGGGGTGCCCGGGGCACCTCATCTTGTCATTTTGTTGCTCATTCCCCTTAGGCCGAAGTGTTTGGCCTTTACTTCGGAGCGCCCGCTCACGCTTCGCTGACCTATCGCGTGGTAAAGAGAAGAGAGTACGAAAGAATTGTAAACAGAGCAGACCGCAGAAAGATTCTAAATATGACAAGTCCCCCATGGATTCGATAATAAGGAAATGAAGAACGGGAACGAAACGAAATAAAGCATTTCTAGCGGATGAGCTTCTCTCCATTTTGTCTGGTAATAGAATAGGGCGGCTTGCTTTGACCAACACTCCACTTTTTGCTCTGTCCATGGAGCGTATGAATTTCCTTAAATGTAGATAGACCAAAAAAGGGAATAAAGGGATAGGAATAGGAATTATAGTACCATTGGAAGAAGAGGCACCAGTGGGAACATCTCTACTGACGAACCATTTCAATAGTACGGGTGCTGCCGTGCCACGGGGCACGACCATGGAAGTAATGAAAAAGAAGAAGTTCTGTAGTTGGACCATCTGCTCTATCCGTTCGATTTGAGCTTCTCCAGAGAAGATGAGACGCTAAAAATGAAAGTGTTCGCAACGCATACCGAAAAAGGGTACCTATGTTGCCGACCATTAATGACTAGTTCGAAGACCAGGAGCAGGGGCACGTGCCAAGAAAGATTTGTTACTTTCCCTATGGTTTTCGAACGTTTTCAATAAAACCTTCTCGTAGAAGTATTTTCACAAAGTTTTCGGTAATATTAGTAGATGCTATTCGAACCCTTCCTTTTATTAAGATTCGAATTCTTATTCTTATTATTATCTAATTATTCTTTTTTTTCATGTATATGCGTCAGACACAATCTACTAATTGATCTATATTCTGATACCCTACTATATCATAGTCTCTACTACTAGTATTTTTAATACCTCAGGAGCTCATGAGACTCTTTGAGTGAAATTCATAAGTCTCAATTCCCGAGCGATCGCACCAAAAACTCGAGTTCCTTTTGGATTTCCTTCTTGATCAATGACAACCGTCATCATATCGTATTATCATACCGTTGTCACGTTTGAGTTCTTTACATGTACGTACAATTACAGCTCGTCTTACTTCTGTCTGATCTTTCTAGAGGCATTTTGGGCACTGCTTCTTTGATTACAGCAACAATAACGTCACCAATATGAGCATATCAGTGATTACCAGCTCCTAAGATTCGAATACATATCAATTCGATAGCCCCACTCCGTTGTTATCCGCTACATTCAAAAGGGTCTGAGTGAGATGGATCTTGGAAGTCTGGTTTTTGATTGGATAGTGATCTCGGGCACGAGTGGTTGATCTTCGCGGGCCGTGAATGGCCATGGAAAGGAGTATTGATGTCAATATGTTCGATCGAGAAGATTGGACGATGAAAGACGGATCCTTTGTGGTTTGAATAATAGGCTGTGGTCTCGATATTGGGCTATGGGCTGATTGCTTTCTGTATGAGCCTCTTGTGATTGGGCTCTCGTGGGCGGATTACCCGATGTGTACTCATCTTCCAACAAAGAGGAGAAGACATAACCAGAAGAATTGTGAGAAATAAGTCAATTTATCAAGTTGAGGCATTTCGATTTGGATTTCCAATAAGAAAGACAGAAAAAGACTCCTGCGCCCTCGAGAGCATTCTCTTTCACTTGCATTTCTTCCTGAAGTTGGCTCGAAGACCTGTCCAGCCTTGATTTTCCCAGTTATTACTCGAGCGCGCTGAGGCAACTCTGAACTAAGCTCAGGGGAGGGGTAGTAGGTATGCTTCAAACCCTCCGGCACCTTGAAGAACGATGGCACTAGATCGGGAAAGATGAATGACCAATGAGGACAGGACAATGGGGGAAGTTGGTAATAGAGAATCCTCCCTTCTTCTTTGCTTTCTTGCCTGAAAAAATCCAAAACTAACCATTGGAACCTCATGGGCTACCGAGTTAGGAGATTCATTTTATTTATTACTTTTACTTTTTTTTTACTAAGTTATTCTAAAAGATAAGAGCTAACCGACCATCCTGATTGAATGTTTGAGTACTCGGAGTCTCTCGTAAGTATGGAAAGAAAGTCTCTTCTTTCCACAACTCCTAAATTTCCCATCAGCCTATCCAAT
This sequence comes from Triticum urartu, assembly GCF_056163025.1. Lineage (NCBI taxonomy): Eukaryota > Viridiplantae > Streptophyta > Magnoliopsida > Poales > Poaceae > Triticum > Triticum urartu. Next base: position 400,806,548 of record NC_141873.1, on the reverse strand, counting down.
CTAATTCCAGACAGAGTCAGTAGACCTTACTTTAGTGTAGGTAGTGTCAGATAATTAGGAAGTCTTGATAGTCTTTCGTATAATCTCTTCTTCAATCCTAGGAGCAAAAAAGGAATGTCCTTTAGGGACCTTTGGATACCAAGATTTCCGACCTCTTACTTTCGTAGTTATGAATTGCGGAATAGAATCAATTATGAAATTCATAAGTATATATCCCTCATCCCTATTGGTATCGGTTTGGGCCACTACCCAGAACCCTGCCAGAGCCCTATTTTTAAGAAGAAATTGACAGTCTTTTTTAGAACTAGAACTATGGTAAAATCCAGTATCGACAGGCCTAGTTCTTTTCCTTTGCTTATGCAGGGCAAGAATTTGTCGAGTTCAATCAGTACAATAAGAAATCCTAAGTATTTTTTTGGTCAGGCGACACCCAGATTTGAACTGGGGATAAAGGATTTGCAGTCCCCTGCCTTACCGCTTGGCCATGCCGCCAAATCCGATCCAAAATCGAGCAAAATCTTATTCATCCACATTATTTTACTAATTTTTATTCGTAGGAGGGGATTATTAAACCCTTTTTGATTTTTTTTAGATCGTTGAATCCCTTTGTACTTATCCCTTTCCAATCCCTTTTAATAAATTCATTCCTGTTTTTTATTGGACCCAGTTTTATTCTCTTCGATTGATTGTATCTCAAAACACACATTGCTTAAATACCTTCTCTTTCTATTGAAAAGAGAAAGGATTTCCAGTCACAGACTGCCAAATTGAGGAAAAATTGGAACCATTAACTATATTATTAGTTATTATTTGTTATTTTGATATTTTCTATTTGTTAGTAGTGAACGGTTCTAAAATGGGTATTGTATCCCAAATAATGTTTCCTTAATGGCATAACAAAATCAAATTGATTTACGGCTAATCAGTATCAATTAAAAAAAAGAGAATTATGATATTGATATAGTGTGACCTGACCCCTGTTGCTCCAAGTGAAATTCTTTCTAGGGTTCTTAAAGATATTCTCCATTTTTTCCCTTTCCCTACAATAAAGTATAGTCTGAAGGCTAGCACGCACCATTCCTCGCTTATGATAATCTAAGGCCAAAAAGAAAGAAGGCTCACACCATAATAATACATACCCTTTTTCCTCGATCGTCAAGGTCGTGGATTTGGATCGATTTCGGTTTTACGGGCTTCATACATTGTTAAGAAAAGTACTCGGCATTGGAAAGCATCACGTTCTGGCCACACACAAAAGAAGTCGGTGGAAGGTATGGAATTTCTCGGCTGAAGGTCAGAAAGAAAGCAATCGCCAGTGCTCTCGGTTCCAGCAACGAGTCTTTTCTCTGAGAATTAAGGAAAACAAACTAACCTTGTCTGTCTATGTTCACCTTGACATGAAAGACTCTTTTCCTAACCTGACTGTTCTACCTGGCTAGTTCACTTCACTTTTCGAGGGATCCTGGATTGGAGTTCACTTGTCTATGAGTGTCCGAACAGCTTCAGATCCTTCCAAGGCGCAGGGGTTCTCTCTCCATTCACTTTGAGCTGGGTTTCTTGTGATCTTTTTAGTAGTTTTTCCGTCCAATTTTATGGTAAATTAAGTCTTACACAGCTGTCCCCAAGGATGTCCATTCCATTCGGCAGGGACTCCATCTCGCATTCGATCTCCCTCCTTTCCCTGAAAGAGTCGAGGTCTCTCTGGACTTCTCTTTTGCCTCTCTCCCAGATTCAGAAAAAGGGAGGAAGAGGGCCTCTCGACGGGAGTGATTCCCCGAAAAGAGATCGTTCCCAGCATCCTCGAGTTCGTAGTCAAACTCACCTTCATCCACCTTTCATGGACTGGCGCGGGCAAGCGCCGATGTCTGGAGCAGGAGATGGAAGCTTGGGTTGAGGAGGCTGTCAACGAGTCATCAAAGGCGATAGATTGGTTATATTCGGATTCGTTTGATTTTGATTTTCTTTTTTTTGGTTGTGAGAGGTCTGAGTCCACAGCTGGGGAAGAGTCGTCAGATGACAATTGAAGTAGGGGTCTGCCTCTTTCAAAGGGAAGCAAGAGTCTCATAGGGAAGGAGATCCTGCACAGACCAATCCCAATCAGGAAGAGAGTCTTGTTGTCAATGAAAGCAATTTTTCTATGTCACATATCTGCCTATCTCGTGTTGTGAGCTATAAAGTACCCACCAGGGGGGGGTGGACCAAGAAAGAGGCAGGCGATTGGGTCCTTCCCATCCTCTGTGATGTCAGTCTCTTTGTCATTCTTTCACCCTTGCTGAGTAGCGAAGTGAGCATACTCAAGATCCAATTCATCAATCATTTGAGTTGGTACGAACATAGGAATCCAGACTCCGCTTGATTCGATCTTCAGTTTCGACCTTCATCAGTCAGGAAAAAGAAGAAGGACCCACTTATTCCACTCGGAGAGACCGAACCAGGCAACAAAAAAAAAGAAAAACTGAAGGAAGTTCTCTTTCCATTCCAACTAAACTAAGTGAAAAAAGGGGGAGAGCAAAACAGAAACACAGGAACAAAGAAACTATGTCCAAACCAACGAGTCCTTTGGTCGACTCTAAAGAATGTATCGGGAGTTGGGAGTTAGCCGTCTCATAGGAGTGATAGCTGGGTTTTTCACGGAGTTTCTTCGTACGATTGAAAAAAAGAGTGCTCTAGGTCGGAGAAAACAAGAAGAAGATTGTTCACCAGTCTGTCTCCCAACCTCTTTAAAGCAGCTACCTACCGTGATCTGGTCTTGGGACAGCATTGGCACCCCCGTTTGCTGGATCTTCTAGGCACTCTAAAGCGCTTCCACGAGAGACAGATGGACTTTGAGTTATAGACGGAGAAGAGCCTTTAGAGGATCAAGAGTGATTCCTCAATAAAACAAATGGGATTTTGAGGGAGGGCTGAACGCGATGTACTGAAGGGTTCGCTTTCGCTGATCGGCGCCAGTCTTTCCTGCTGTGAATTTCCCAGGTCGGGAGGGGCCCTTTCCTTCTACCTTACTGAACCCATTCACCAATGATTGGATCACTCAAAGCTAAAGACCAATTCCTTCCTTTTAGGTGGTCTAGGTGGCTGGGATACTATGCCCTTCTTTTTAGAGGCTCAAAGACGAGTTCTTTGAAGGAAGCAAAAGAACCCATGTGTCTCGGATGAAGTCTACCCTCTTTTTGTGCCGGGAAGAAGAATGAGATCCAACTCAAAGTCAAGGAAAGCGGCCTAGACCACTGACTTTTGATGGAAGGCTTCTGAACATGGATTGGTCTGATAAAGCCAATTTTTCGGCGAATCAAATATTTTCTGAGAGCACTAGACCTTCTCTCTTTCAGGATTGATTCCCACTCACTGCCTGATAGCAGGCTTGGCCCATGAGACCTATTGTCTTATTGTACTGGCTCACTTCACTACTTTGGAGGATGGGTTTTTCCCCTTTTTGGTTCGCAAACGCTCTAACCCATCGAGAAGCTCCATCCAAATTGGAGTTGATGTGAGCACTTCCCCAGAGGCAGAGGCTTTTTCTACAAAAGGGTGGGAGCATAAAATGTAGGTGAGTCAATTGCGTGTGGCCTTCAAGTATTTCGTATTGTAACAATGTTCGATCGGCATCCAAACAAAGGTGCATGTACGGTTCCTAAGGGATACAATTTTGTCCTAATCATCGAGAAAGATGAAATAAGTTGATAGCGCGATCTCGTACTAACACATACTCTCTAAATATTGAAGAACTTGCATGCGGCCTTCAAGCCACAACCGCGGTATGAGTTCTGATCTCAGACTTTGGTTTGGGGGCTGCTGGCCCCTTCGCGTCGACAAGGAAACTGTGGACGACAATGGGTTTAGAATTCGAATAAAACGAAGACCCTATCGAACAAATAGAGGAAAGGGCGGAAAGGGGAAAAAGTAAAGTATAAGCGACATATGGCACGAAAAGGAAATCCAATTTCGGTAAGACTTGATCTGAATCGTAGTTCAGATCCAAGTCGGTTCAGTGAGGGCGACCGCGAAAGTCACCGAATGGGTTCGGTCCGTCTTTTCCTGATCTTTGTTTGTCCCCCCAAAAAAGGCGTGAGAGGACGTTGCAGATGTCCGGGACGGACACGACTTCTTCTAACGCTAGAAGACCACAGGAAGAAACCCGGGACCAGAGCATGTCGTGAAAGACGCACACGGGGCGGGCGTGCTTCGACCGTGTCTCCGGGGCACAGTTGAATGTAGATATCATGAACGCGAGGATAAGGATACCAGGCCGAGAAACCCGGGCAAGTACTCCCCTAATGTGCCGATCGCTAGCGCATCCAGGGCCCCGGCGCCCAGCTCTGCTGGAGAGGCCGTCACTGATCTGAAAAGTGCGTCTGCGGTTCGGATAGACTGATTCTGCGAACGCCTAGCCCCAGGAATCAATAAAAAAACAAGTGCTAAGTTTCATTTCAGATCAGTGAATAAACCAAAAAAGAGACCTTTCTCGCTCGACGCCACACTATGCTCCGCTTCAACAAATGAGAGTTTTCGGTGGAACCGGTGAACCACGCGAGCTGGTTAGATGCGTGGGGCAGAGGGCTCGTAGTACCTGATAGCGCAGCTATGCAGTGGAAGGGAAGGAGCCTAAATCGACCCCCTTCTTTCTTTTTTATTCAAAGACACAAAAGCAAGCACAGTACAAAGAGATTGGACTCTCGGATGAGACTAAGCAGCTACCGTTCCGACGCGCCCCTGACCCTATCTTGATTCAAACCGAAAACCCTCTCTAAGGTGGAGCCTAGTTGAAGCTGTCATTCAAAGAATAAATGGGAATCCAAATCCACTTTTAGGGATATAGATGAAGTCTCGCTCAGTAAAGAGAGTTGTAGATTCGTAGAAGAGGATCAGAGTACGCGCGCTACAAAAGGCAGCTAGCCAATGAAAGTAAGTGGAAAGAATATAGTACTTTTGTACTGACCCCTCCGGGGCCCCCGGTTGTTTTGGCGCGCCCTACCCCAACGTTAGACTATTGCCTTTTTAGCCTACGCTTGCTGCTTGCAGCATGGATTCGATAGATCTATCGAATCCATGCTTCCCCCGCCCCGAAGCGAGACTCTATCCAGATCTCAAAGAATAACGAGCTAGGCGGCCGGCGGGCAAAGAAAGGGGGCGGGGCGTTTACTTGAAAATGACAACCGCCTGTTCCAGCAGCGGGGGCCTTGCACGAAAGCAAACCTACGATTAAGTAGCAGTTGCTTTCGCTGATGGGCCCAGTGAGGGGGGCATTGTCCCTCAGTTCTTACCAACCTCAGGTGTGTACATCTAACTTATTATCTTCTTTTTTCATGCAAGCCTGACCTCAGCTGTCCATTTCTTATTCATTCAGGGCGCCCCTAGTGGACTTGGCGGTGCTCCTTTCTCAAACCAGAACAACTCTGAACGTTAGGGAAAATAAGGGAAGACCACCTGAGCGAACCGACCGAAGGGACTTTACTTATCCGAACCGAACGTTAGCGGCTTAAGCTAAGCCTATCACGAGCTGCGTTGCTGCTTGATCGGCGGGGAGGAAGATCTCAAAGTATGGGGCAAAGGATCAAGCGCTTTGACTTTGCTTTGTCCCCCGGGATCCACCACAGGTTGGGTTTGAGAGCCGTGTGATGGGTGACTATCTAGCACGGTTCAGAGAGCACGTGTATGTAGTCTGCGCTGGTGAATGGAAGCCCCCGCCGCAAAAAAGAAGCGGCTCTTCCCACGGCTCTGTCACCATTGACTCTATTTATTATTATGGTAAATCATTGTATCAAGATGTCAATCTTAGATCTTATTTTAGTTCGATACGTCCACCTACGAAACTCGCCCTTGGCTTTCGTCTCGGTAGGTGTATTATTCTACATTTTCCCAAAAGGACATTCATTCATTTCTTTCTTCCCGGGCGATCACCACGACTAAAACGAAAACAAGACAAGAAATCAAGACCCGTACTACAGGAAAAGGGCTGGTGGCCGACATTTGGGAAAGTCGGGCCGATCGGGTGTCTTCATTCAAGCGAGGGTACAGAGGAAGAACGAAACGAAGTGAGAGGCCAGGGGGCAGGGAAAAGAGTCGAGTCGATCGACCGGGAGAAGCAAAACGAAATCCGGATTTGGCCGAAAAAGATGCAACGTTATGGATACCATGACCGATCACCATCGAGAAAGAAGAATTTGGATAAATCACTTCGGGTGAGCGGGGCCTTCAAGCGGCCTCAATACGCCGGGGTTGTAAATGACATACCTTTCCTTATGGGAAATGCCGCCTCCTTACTAAAAAGGAATAGAATCCAGTTATTTTTACCAAAGAAGTCCCGCTCTGACGGCCCGACGAGTCATCTACTAAAAAGGACCCTCCCCGCTGTGCGCCCCTCCTTGAATTATTCGGTCATGCAATACTTTTTTAATACTAAGAATAAAATGCATTTCGACCCCGTCCTAGTTCTCAATCATTTCGTGGCACCGGGTGTGGCTGAACCATCTACGATGGGGGGAGCGAAGGGAGGAAGCTTAGATAAGAGAATACGCTCTCGCATCGCTTTTTTTTTAGAAAGCTCTACCAGCGATAAAAAGTGTTTGGCCCGAGCCAAAAAGAGGTTGATCCACTTCATTCGCCAAGCGAATGATCTTCGCTTCGCGGGAACAACAAAAACCACCATATCGCTCTTTCCTTTCTTCGGTGCTACCTTCTTTTTTCCAAGGGATGGGGTTGGGGTGTATAATAACCCTTTTTTTGAGTATGCCCGGAAACAACTCCTAGCTCAATTTAGGATCAAATGTAGGAACCTCATGGGTAAGGATAAGGTAATGGAATTGATAGAGAAATTCATAGACCTAGGTAGGATAGGAAAATTGATAAAGGGAATAGAGATGATGATAGAGATCATACTGAGAAAGAGGATAATTCCGTACGGGTACAACTCTGATTTGAACGAAGTGCTAAAAATGCGATCTTTTTTGTCTAATAGAACAAACACTAATACCTTAATTGAGTCGGTAAAGATCAAATCTGTTTATCAAAGTGCTTCTCTGATTGCTCAAGACATCTCTTTTCAACTGAGGAACAATCCAATCTCATTTCGTTCCATTTTTAGTAAAATAGTGAAGGATATTCCATTAATAATGCCAAAAGGGGTGGAGGGGATACGTATTTGTTGTTCTGGTCGATTAGGGGGTGCGGAAATAGCTAGAACTGAATGCGGAAAGTATGGAAAAACATCTTGTAATGTATTTAACCAGAAAATCGATTATGCTCCTGCGGAAGTATCTACTCGTAACGGAATTTCAGGTGTCAAAGTGCGGATCTCATATAGTCAAAATAAGAAGGGACGTGCTATATCCGAAACGTACGAAATATAGTAAATATTTTAAATGCAGATGTAGTAGGGGTCGCGAACCGGATGGTACACAACTTGGTTTTGGAAGATATGGCACCAAAAGTTGTAGAGCTGGTCGTCTTTCATATCGAGCCATTGAAGCAGCGCGTCGGGCTACAATCGGACAATTCCATCGTGCTATGAGCGGACAATTCCGAAGAAATTGTAAGATATGGGTAAGAGTTCTCGCAGATCTTCCTATTACGGGGAAACCCGCAGAAGTTCGAATGGGAAGAGGAAAAGGAAATCCGACGGGTTGGATTGCTCGTGTGTCCACGGGACAAATCCCATTTGAAATGGATGGTGTGAGTTTGTCAAATGCTCGACAAGCCGCTAGATTAGCGGCGCATAAACCATGTTCGTCAACCAAGTTTGTTCAGTGGTCGTAACGTAATTGGTTAGTGGGGAAAAACCGGGCCGGGACTCAAAAGAATTTGGCGAAGTGTTTGTTCCTGAACGAGGGAAGTGGAAAGACAAAGAGGGATAGGGAGCTCGCCTCCTTCTTTTTTGTAATCGCCGAAATTGTACGACGACCCTTCTTGTTCCAGGCATACGACCCTGAGACGTGACGGTGTCACTTTTCCGGCCCGGTAAAGTGACAGTTATATAAATAAGAATAAGAAAGAGAAGCGTGATGTTGTCGTGTTGTCAGCAATCAAATTCTCGTAAATAGATAGTACGGTTGCGTTGTTTCAATTTCTGTTCGTACTCTGATTGCTGTGGCTGCAGCTCGATCTTGGCAAATCTCTCAAATGGATGTAAAAAATGCTTTCCTTCATGGTGATCTACATGAGTTTTTTCTATATGCAGCCACCTCTGGGTATTGAAGTTCCTGATGGTCATGTTTGTCGCCTTCGAAAGGCCCTCTATGGGAAAAAAGCAACCACCTCGTGCTTGGTTTGAGCGGTTCAGCTCTGTGGTTCAAGCTGCTGGTTTCTCTTCTAGTGAGCATGACCCTGCACTTTTCACTCATACATCTGACCGCGGTCGTACCTTGCTTCTTCTCTATGTTGATGATATGTTGATCACTGGAGATGATCAGAAGTACATTGCTTTTGTGAAGAAAAAGTTGAGTGAGCAATTCAAGATGTCAGATTGATTTTCTCTCAGTTATTTTCTGGGAATTGAGGTTGATCAAACTAATGATGGTTACTATCTCTCTCAGCATCGCTATACTCAGGATTTGATCTCACGCTCAGGTCTTACTGATACACACACTGCCGCTACACCCATGGAGCTCCATCTCCAATTGCGCCCTAGTGATGGTACTCCTCTTGAGGGATACCACTCGCTATCGTCATCTTGTAGGCAGCCTTGTGTACCTCACTGTGACCCGGCCTGACATTGCTCATGCAGTCCACATTGTCAGTCAGTTTGTCAGTGGTTACTTGAGGGAGATGCAAATACTTCATTCTTCCATAGTGCTGCCAATGGAAGACACATAAAATGTAATATTGCTTCTTTGGAACATGAAGGAAATGTTATACAAGATGAGAAAGAGTTGCAAGAACACATTTCTAGTTACTATAAGAGACTATTTGGTTCAGAGGACAGGGGGGACATATCTCTTGGTGGAAGCCCCTTGGTCAATAGAGCACATGCTATCAGAACTAGACAATGAAGAGTTGACTAAGCCTTTCACTATGGAGGAAATAGAGTTAGTAGTTAAAGAGATGAAAACCAATACAGCTCCTGGCCCAGATGGCTTACCAGTAATCTTTTAGAAACATTTTTGGGAGATGGTTAAAGAGATGGTCAAAAGAATGCTTGATAGCCCGCATGCTGAGGAGTTGCAACTTAGAAGACTTAATTATGGGGTGGTTACTCTGATTCCTAAAACGAAAGATGCTGCAACTATCAAGCAATATCGGCCAATATGTTTATATTATGTTTGTTAGAAAATTGTGACTAAAGTACTGACAAATAGGCTTGAGAGAGTTGCAGATAAGGTGGTGAGTAAGAGTCAGACGGCATTTATGAAAAACGGAAATATTTTAGATGGGGTGGTCACTATCCATGAGGTGTTTCATGAGCTTAGGAGGACTAAACAAGAGGGGGTCATACTAAAGCTAGACTTTGAAAAAGCATATGACAGGGTGAATTGGGATTTTCTACAAGAGGTTTTGCTTAAAAAGGGTTTTCTTTAGTGAGAAGTGGAGAGGTTGGATTAAACAAGTGGTAGAAGGAGGTGCAGTGAGTATCAATATTAATGGAGAGGTTGGCCCATATTTTAAGAGCTACAAAGGATTTTTTCAGGGTGATCTCACCTCTTCTTTTGAATTTGGTGGTGGTCACAGAAAAGGGGGTCACTCAAGTGTACGGCATTCTTTGTCCGTCCAGATCGCGGTACATGTTCGGACTGCTCTGGATTGTAGAGGAACGAATTTCAGGCTACTTTAGATGGGGTGGGCTGCACCCATTCTCGGTACGTACAAGGTGGGCACCCATTCTCGGTTAAGATGGGAAATCCTATAGGGGTAGAAATGCTACATGAAAAAAATCCGCTCTTGCTGTATTAGGAATTGAAAGTAAGTCAACTCCTTCCTCTTAGAGCAACTTGTCGCAGCTGTGACTACTCTTTCTATTTGAATTGAATGTCAGCGAATCACTTGTTTCACTAATGTGACTAGTCTTGACTGCAGGTTTTTTCTTTCTATAGAGAAGTGACTGCGCTAGAGATGCTTATTAAAGGTTTGCTTGGTGGCTTCCTTGCTTGACAGGCTTTCCTTGTTGATTGGCTTGGTCTGCTAGTTCCCGGAAATCACTTCCTCTAAGTCTTAAATAGCAGAACCTACTCTTTCTTCAAAGAATGTAGCATACCTAAGAAATGATTTCTCTAACGAGTCAAATCCGTTGTGAAATAAGGAAATGCGCGGATCGCTTCTTCTACCCTTCTCTTATTCGCATTTCCTGCTTACTATTGAAAGAAAAGCTGTTACTGCTGCATATCCCCTTTTTCCTCTAATTCGAGCGAGTAAAGGCGCAGCTTCCTCATCTTTGCTTTATAGTTTGATATAATATAGAATTGGATTTTGCTTTCCTTTAAGGAGCTCTAGCTATCTTGCTGATCCACCAGTTCATACTATTAATGAAAGCTCTTTCACCCTGCCCGCGGGTAATCCCTTACTGAGCCTACTCAAGCAATCTCCCATTAGCCGCTCTTTACTTTATAGTCAAGCGATTGTAAACTCCTTATTTAGGCTAGCTACTTTGCTGATTAACAAGATTATCGCATTGGAGCTGTGACAGTTATGTAAACTACTTCTCTAGCAAGTAATGAATCTGAGGTCAAAGCCAATGAGTACGCCGGATGTTGCATTTTCGCAGTGAGGGAAGGTTGGCTTGACAGGCTTCGTTCTGGATGTTGTAATCTCTTCTCATGGTCTTTGTTCGCTTTATTATCCCGTTGTGAGAATGGCTAGGACTGTGGATCCACACGCCCCCCCTCTAGTCAGTACTTTCCGAGTAGCGCAAGGCTTCTTCGTTGGCAAATAAACGAATTAATGAACTAATTTCCTAATATGACGTGAACTTGAACTAGCATTGATCAAGTCCATGAGCTCATAAGAAGGAGTTCTTCACGTGAGAAAGTCCACGGCTTAGCTTAATTCAATAAAAAAGAAAGTATCCAATCGACTTTAGGAGCGCCATATGTTTCTATCTGAAACGGTAAAGCGAGGCTCGCTATAAGGGTCATAGCTAGTTCAGGATTGGTAGGAAAGTAATACAAATGATTGTAATATGACAACCCCCAGGGGAGCTAGCCTTTGTGTTAAGATTAAAAAGAAGAGCCCTCTTTTCATACGACTCGGTGATTCCATTGCTCTATCCGGCCGCAAGATTCGATCGCGTACAGCACGAGCACGAGATGGGTTGGGGACTTAGAAATGAGCTATGCTCCAAGAATTGACCCCTGAACTACCTTTGCCCGCCTTTTCTTGTAGAATCCATTCCCCCTCTTTTATATATTTAGAATGCTTTTAGGGCTAGTGGAATGAGGCTGGAACCCATCAATATCGCTAAACCGGGAGAGTTGCTTGTGTTGGGTTCAAAGTTTCGCTCTACCAAGGCAAGATATAATAGAATATAATCTAATCTAATATGCATCCAGCTTTAGCTGAATATCGTGAGTGTTCAGCGAAGTATGCTAGCCATTGGCCTTACGTTCAGGATACTCCTTTCTGTCTTTGCGATGTTTGGTTATAAGAGAATGTTGCTCTTCAGAAAACGCGTATAGCGGCCTTCGTCGATGGGACAAACGCTCCAGTGTATGCGTTACGAGGCAACTAGCATTTTGTCATGGAAGTTCGTGAAACAATGTCATGTCGCGACTCGACATGTTAGAAGGAGCTAAATCAATAGGTGCCGGTGCTGCTACAATCGCTTTAGCCGGAGCTTAGCAGAAAGGTGTGATTCGTGATCTCGATCATTTAAATGATCCTATCCTTAAGATTGGTTTTGGAAGATATGTCAAACATTCGAGAATGGCGCTGTTGATCTAGTTAGGTTTCTAATTGTTGAGTGTGAAGTTCCGTTCTAAAAATATTCGTTTCGTTGGAAAAACCAACGCCGACGTCAAGATCAGTCTCCTTTCCTTTCTCTTTTCGGGAGCAGAGCTGAAAAAGATGGACAGTAACGATCGCGTAATATCAATTTATCGGCCTCGTCATCGAAAGCGGCTTCCAATTGCTCGGAAATTCTCAGCTATATGGGGGACTTTGATGGTGAGCAAAAAGAATTGATCAAGAAATTGGTAAACTTTCGCATGATCGATGGTAAAAGAACGAGAGTTCGTGCTATTGTTTATAAAACTTTTCACCGCCTAGCTCGAACTGAACGCGATGTAATAAAACTTATGGTTGACGCCGTAGATAATATAAAGCCAATATGCGAAGTGGTCAAAGTAGGAGTCGCAGGTACTATTTATGATGTTCCTGGGATTGTAGCCAGGGATCGTCAACAAACCTTAGCTATTCGTTGGATCCTTGGAGCAGCTTTCAAACGACGTATAAGCTACAGGATAAGCTTAGAGAAATGTTCATTTGCTGAGATACTGGATGCTTACCGAAAGAGGGGAATTTCACGTAAGAGAAGGGAGAATCTTCATGGACTGGCTTCCACCAATCGGAGTTTCGCGCATTTCAGATGGTGGTAAAGTGATACCACATAAGGAGCTCTTCCTCATTCAGTCATACTCAACAAAAGTAAGAAATGTTTGACCCGGATCCTTTTTTCATCTTCATATAGAAAGAAAATCGGCCTTCCTCATACTCCCCCCTTCATTCATAGAGTTGGAGGAATCCACAAGAGGCCTGCCCGTTCATAATTGCATAAAAGAACCATTCTTTTTATGAAAACTCTTGTTCCAACCTCACCTCAGGTCGAATGAATACGAAAGGGGGATCAATCAAATCAATAAGCCATGAATGAAGAAGTAGTGGGCCTTTCGCCTTATTTCGTTTGACTCGTGGAGCTGAGAAATCTACTTCAAAGAGAGGGAAAGAGTGCTAGTCCGAAAGAACAAGCAAGGGATGAGCGCACGGGAGCGAAATCCGTTGCGCCCACGCGCATACGTTTTCTTGCTGGGTAATTTCTCAGAAAGTTTTTGTGTTGTTGATTCCTATTCCTAGGTGTTGTGCTTTTTCCCCTATGCCGCCTATTGGTACTAGTGGAGTAGGATTGGCCTGTAATACAGAACCTATAGGTGGTGTAACCTTTCGCTCAATACTCAAATCTACAATTGAAGCATCTGAGGCTGCATCAATCGAGGATACACGACATAAGGAATTGTTAGATCTCCAAACTGAACTTCGCCTTCACCAAGCGTGGGTTTTCACTGGTCCTAACTAACGGTTGGCAAGCGATCCCCTATTCTGCATCCCGAAGATCAGACGGCCCAGAGCCGGAGCGATCATTCAAGCAAGTTACTCAGCTTGAGTTTTTCAGTCAATCAATAGATTGTGCAGTTTCTTAGTCTTTTGGTCCACGTCTTCATGACTTATAGAAAGGGTTTCTTTCTTTTACAAGATCATGGAAGCTTCAGAAACCATCCGAGATCTTCTGGAAACAAGAAATGTTGCATCAAAGGGTTCAGTGGTCATATCATAGTGAAATCGAGTTTCTTGATTTAGTCGATATCAAATTCCCAACTTAGAAATTCGAAAGGACTAAGATTCTACTTCTTCCTCAAATACTGGGAATGTGGATTCAAGTATGATATCACTATTCCACAGATCTCAAGAAAACGAATTGAACAAGTTTGATGGCTGGAAAAGAAGATAGGAATGGGGCACCAAGGAAGGATTGTAGGTAGGGATGCCCTTAGATCCGTTCTCAATAGCTCGTGATAAGGCAAGAAAGCGAGTAGATACCCTGCCCTCGCATTAAAGCATCGATCTAGTCCTCTATTAGATATGAATTTCCCGTTGGAAATCGAGGTACATACTCCAAAAATCCCTGGTTTTTGCCTTCGGTTAGCAACTCGTCTAAGTTTAAGATCGTATTCCATCTTCGTAAGGACATAGAAAGGGGTTTCGGTAGTGACTGTCCTATCAATAGACCGAATGGTCATCAGTTGCCCTCACGGCCTAACGCCGTTTTTGAGCTCCATCACATGCTTAAGAAGGACTTGCCGCGGAGCCAAGGCCTATTTATGAGCCAGACCTAGAAGATCACTGCTTTCGTGCTGGTCATTCTAATCACAATGAGAACTTCTCCCAAAGAGGGTTCTTATTTCATTTCAGTAAGTAGTCGATTGAATCGGTTTCTAACCTAAGGAATGTGTTATTATAACCAAATATATCATCCAAGAGCCGATCTCTTTTTCATTAAGTATCATTAACAGACCGCTTGCTTACGAGCTTGGTAGCCGCCTTGGAGCCGAGGCAGACGGAGGAACCTCTCGAACCTGGAATCCACTTTCCACTTGTCCTCCATATGCTCGGGTCTGCTGTTTGACCAGTATCTAATGCTATTTCTTACTTCGACCAGACGGGCACTTTCGCATTACGCAGTGAGATCGCCTACTCCTCTCGAGGTTGGCATTTTCGAGTTCATATTTCATAGGTCACCATAAAAATTCCTACCTTTCAAATTAGCATATTTTTAGGAACATATCGAACTTTCATCCCGCATTATCTGTGCAAAATTTTATCATTGTTTAACTACTTCCTCAAACCATTCAATGCGCTATCTCCATCCTCTCATTCATCTCTATACCAGAACAATTAATTAGGCCCAGCCCTTCTATCATCGGCCTTGTTGAACTAATTACTTTCGTCTTTGTGCCACCTCAAAGAAGACATTTGATCATGGGCTTTTTTTTGTGATGAGGCTAGTTTGAACTATGCTTTTTCTCCTTTCTACACCCCTCTTGACACAAGTTTCGCACATCCAGTTCTCTTATTAGAAACTCCCTATAGATATACTTCTTACTGACTGATTATGGCTTCCCTGACTAGAGAAGGAAATGTCGGGAGGAAATAGAGATGATAGGACCACCTGAATGCTGGAGATGAGTGCTCGTCGTATTCCCTCGAGCAAAGCGGAGAAGAGAAGGGGGAAGAAAAAAGGTTCCTAACTCATTGGATAGCTTAATCTATTGGTCAGGGATCCCATCTTTACTTTATTTAGGTGCCTAGACTTTTCGGGGCATAGGGTAGATTTCACAGTCCTTTAAGTGAATACGCCTTCTCTTTATGTATAGAGCTCTTAAAGAATGGATCAGCTCCTAGCGAAAAAGTCCAAGGTCTGAATACCAAGAGCGGTCAAACACAGTGATCGGTCCCGGTCAATGGGTAGAAAAGCCCGCCCTATAATCTGAAGTAGTCTTCGACTAGGTATATAAAATGGATAAAAAGAAAGAAGGGGAGGAGAGGAGATAGATGCATTTCACTAGGCGTATATGATATTGGAAAGAATGGAATCGAGTAAGCTTAGGCCAACCGATAAGTCATCTTTGTGTAACTTCCCATATGCCTACTTCTAAGCTAAAGTAAGGAAATAGGGTGAGATAAGCAAGAATGAGCCGAACGAAGACGTAAGGTTTGTTTAGATGTAGTCTTTGTGCTTTTCAAGTTGCTTCTTGCGAAATCAACTAAGTTCGAAAAAGCCATGCCCAGGTTTCCGGGAGTTTAGATAAGATATGTCAGCTGTTGGAGGATCAATATTATCCGGGGGATCCATATATTATGAGGGAGTATAGAGAGGGGGTCTAGAGATAGTACAGTCTGTAGTGAACCTATTCATTAAATGGACTTTTCCCTTACCTCTCATCAGCTTCCCTTTCCCTCGCCGGTGCAGTGCCATCTGGATACCTCATAAATAAATCAAGCAGGCCGGCTAGTAAGCGATCCCGAGGGGCTATCTTCTCTCCCATGCTGGTGCCTTGCTTAACTCAAGTATAAAGTGGAAATTAAAGCCAAAATCCGGGGTGATAAAATTCCATTTGAATCTTGAGATCCAAGAAGAAGGATAGCTTCATGAGTTCGTTCTGACTCCTAGCTTAGCTGGAAAGCTTTTGCTTGTATCTGGCAGTGGGTGTAACATCCATCATACTCAAACAGAAGAAGGTTTGCTTATCTAGCTCCAAGGCAGTTATAATCATTTACAGAACCAGGGTTTGCACCTACTGAGGAGGAGAAAGGGCCGACGACCCATACTAGAACTCCAAGATAAGATCTTTCAGTCGATCAGACGGCCGAGGCCTTTAATAAGGTCCGGTTGTGCCAACGAGTTCTTCTAGTTATGAATCGCCGTAGGGAGGTAGCATTACATTTTTATTAGCAAAATAGAGCTCCTCATAGAAAAGAATGGCGAAGAAAGTGTTAGAGTACTTTCTTTCTGTTCAGTCCTGGAACTTATTCTTTTCCGATCGACCTATCAACAGTAGCGATCATACCCCGTCGAGCGAGTTAGGAGCTGCTCACAAAGAAGGCCGAAACCAGCTCACCTTGGAGGGTCTTCTCCCATCCAGTCAGAAGTGGAACTAAAGATTAGGATCGCGGGAAATAAACTGAAAGGCAAGAGTGGAGGTTAGCGGGTCTAAGATCTAGTGGGAACATTAGAGGTATCTTCATCATGAAATATGATTGAGATCACACGTAGTACTGACCGCAAGCAGCAGATCACACTACTGCTTGTTGATTCAATCTATCACGCTTACCACAAAACCGGCCACAAAATTAGAAGGATAAGGTGATACCATGAATGACTTATTCCAGAGACGAAGTCTTAGATTCCGGTACTATTGTACTAGTATTCTGAATATTGATACTGGGGCTATCACTGAACTCAGCGAACGTTTCGATCTGACGTCATGGAAATATTATACAGTCAAAGGTATGATTGCAATAGCTAGCGTAGAGTATAAACCTGTTTATCCATTGGTTAATCATTGGGTTGCACATACAGTTGCATGTTATATACTATTACAGAAATATATCTATCCAAGAATCCCAATCCCGAAGGAGGGCGATCTTACGACAGCTTCCATCGTGCCAGTGCTATACTTGGAAAAAGGCTCCTGTCCAGAAATTGATGATACCCTTCCTACATCAACGAGCATCTGGCTCTATGATGAATCGGATCCTTCTCAAATCCTCCCGATTGATTATATAATCAATATAGTGTATAGAGAGATGATCCAAGTTGCTGAGAAGTATCATCAGAAACCTGTTTATAAAGTGGGTCTTAGATTTTTAGCGCCCCATTCGAAAAGAGAGGAGATTAGTGAGTGCTTATCTTCATCAGATCTTTATAAGATGCTTTATGACTCGTTGGAGATATCAGAAAGACTACAAACCCTAGTCTCTAGTATACCGAGAAGGCCAAAGAAAACGAATACAGCCGATACTCGGAAAAACCCCTACATCACTAAGCTACAGGATAAGTATCAACTGAAGCTTCCAGCTGAAGAGACTCTGACGATTCAGAACTCTAATCTAAAACTTTCTAATCGGATGAGGGTTCCTAGTATTTGGAGCGGATATCCAGACACGCGCAACACAATTCCCTCTATTCGGTCGATTTATAATCAAATAGTCGCGGAGAGGAATGAGAATGACTTCTCTCCTTGTAAAATTCACTATAATCGAAAAGTGAAGAAGGTTAAGCAGGTTCCGGACGTTCCAACTCTCAAACCAGTCATTGTTGTTAATATGCTTACACTTTTATATAGAGATAGATATCAGCAGTTTAAGATACCACATTCAGGTGCGTTCGTTATGGTTAGAGCTAATCAACCTCTAGCTTTGAAGGATAATCATATGTTTTCCACTGACTACTCAACTGTTATGAAGGTTAGAGGTAATCAAGTATCTGTTTTGAAGGATAGTCATATGTTTTCTTCCGCTAATGACTCAACTCTTCTCGCTAAGTGTCTAACCGAGGGAGGTAGACGGTTAGTATATAGTTTGTTGACCGGTTTAACTAGGAGAGTGAAAAATGAAAGAAGGAGTATTCACGTTTATTTAACGAATTTCGATAGAGATGATAGTTATCGTATACTAAGGAATTGTTTGATACATCGTAAACATGAGTTCAAATGTTCAACGCTTACGAGATATAATAATATCTCCAATATGAGGGTGTATTCAGCAGTTAATAACCGATTACTTTTCAAAGTGCGGGACTTTAATGATCTTTTATGTTATATCCAGGAAGATGAGTTGCTTGATATGTTTTGCCGACAACACAGTTCTAAAGCTTGTAACACCGAGACGATGTCAATACACAATCTAGTAGAGAAAAAACAGGAATATGTGAACTATATGATGCATGATATTATGCTGTACGCAGCTATAATGCAAAAAGCGCAAGAACGCTATTGGATGAATTTCCAGATGGACCTCTTTTATAAGGAAAACTTTGCAGAAATGAAAACACCTAATTTCACGGTTAGCAACATCCTGAAAACTTATTCTTGTTCGTGTCAAGAAGTTGAAGGGGGGGAGGTCGAAGTAGCGAATCCGTCAATCGAGTCAAATACGTCTGATTGATAGTAGGATCGCTAACTAAACAACCGTAATTGATTTTTAGTGTATTGCTAGTTATGTCTTTGGTACGCTGACTCTCTGCATGAAGGTGATAGGAGCGCAGTCCTTGTAAACCACATTATTATTATGAATGCACAGCTCTGTACAGGGTCTATATGTAGGTTCTAACCTAATCCTACATGCGTTTCTCTCATCCTTTATCGTTTCCCTCACATCATCACCCCTTTTTCTTTTTCGTATTAAGAAGGGATTTATTGAGAGGTTTTTAATGTGTCTTTGATCGTCGAGCAGGATAAATGATAAATCGGTAGGTTTTAGAGTAGCCCTATTAGGTTGAAATCAATAATGCCCTCGCCCGTAAGAGTTATCCGGTAAAGATATATAATAACATTGTGAATGGTGATGTCAACATGTAACCGTAAAGATCAGAAGGGGCGATCTATACCTTTCTCAACAAGGCCGTACACTAGGCGTGCTAACAAGCCCTCCAACCTCCCGTCATCTATACACTCCATCTGACATAGGAAGGTTATCCCTTCCATTTATCGGGTACTCGAGTTATGGTGTAAAACGGGGGCCCGGTTTTATACACTCCCAGGTAAGTCGGTTTGTGCTTATGTCCTCATAGGGTTCGTTTTGCCCTTGACCTAGGAATAGAGTCATGACAAAGGATGAGGCACGCGATCGTTTTTGCTTCCTACGAGCGAGCGCTGCCAAATCGACAACACTTGTTTGACGTTATGCCGATTGCTGCAGGATGTTGACGGGAAGGCATCGTCGACTCTCTCTTCCATGTTTAGGTACTGTCTGAATAGGGTGAGTAAATCGTTGTATTTTATCCTCTAGAAGAGTGAAATATGACGAAGAGCGGTTCGAATGTATATAGATGGGGAAATTCCTACGGCTTCTATTTACCACTATCAGATAGAGGGCATAAATCTCTTGATAGCCTGTTCACTCAACTACCACGCTTAGCTAGTCTGTCTGTGGGGGTAGGAATAGGGTAGTCTCCCCTTCTTCGTAAGTAGCCGAACTCGGATCTTCGCAACTATCAAAACTCGAACTCAATAAAGCTTCTGAAAGTGGTTCCGTGTTAAGCGACTCACTCTCGTTGAAGGAGTATCGCCCGATGCAGATAACAGCGTTGAAGTGGAACTAGCTTTTTCTTTTTCCACTAGATTCGAGGTTACAGGACACGGAGTAGACATCAATCTCTTGGAAATGTGGTTCGTCTCAAATCTTCCCATTCTTTCTTCTATTTACGAAGTGGTATACCACCCTCTGTGCATGTGGAGCCATCTTTTAGATCTATGCCGTGGATCTAACAACAGCAAAAACACGTGCGACATTGCTATTTACCCCTATGGCATAGCTAGGATTGTAACGAAGCCTTCTATCACAGATAATCCTCGCTGTTCTCCACTTCAATACACCCATCCGCTAAAACGATGACTTTTCTTTCATGTGGGGTACAAACCAGACAAGGGGTTGTACTATTCTCCTCATCGAGATAGTCGATTTTCCCAGGAATACCTACATCTTCTAACAACGATTCCAGATCGATATATGTTTCATCCTTGATTACTATAATCACTTCGCTACCCAACCGTGAGTAACTAACTCCTGGATATGCCTTCCATATCTTCGAGTCAAATTGCGCCCTCAAGTAAACGTGAAATAGCACCCGAGAGATTTCTCCTATCTCTGGGACATACTCCCATGACGCATCCCACCCTTTATCCTGATAGTAAAAGGGGTTGTTTAACAACATTCCGATCAGCGCTTCTTCCATGCTACTCAACCCATCTACATAGCTTAACACAACTTTCTGAAGAGTATACTTCTTCACATTCCATAATGAGAAGTCGATCTTGTACACTCTTCTTACATTCGTTGACATCTTACTAATATAAGAATAGTGAGCTTCCTCAAGATCTTCCAACTCGTAAACGTTGTGCGGGTGACCTATCAATTCCAATAGACGTTTTGATAGTGCCATCAATACTAGTAAATCTACGCCGCACCCCGCTCTCCAAACATTAGTAGTTTGGGTTTCCGCATCATAATATTGGTGTGAATACCCTCGTCTATATTCACCGTGGAGGAGAGCCTCGAAGGCGTGAGGAATTTTTGTTAGAGAACAACACTCTATGTTTGATAACACATAACGATTAGCTAAAATTGCTTTAACGGCGCGCTCCATACGGAAACGGAGGACTCCCCGACTCTCCCATCCCTTTGGGTCGCTATTATACATTGTCTCTACTGTTGACGCTAACCGATATGCGGGTCTACTATTCAGGTATATACAATAGCTCCTTCTACCATTCCTATTTATGCTATATAAGATATCAGAAACTCTAGAATTGCTTCCATCCATTCCCATACTAATTATTCCTGAAATACCTATCTTAATTGATTGAATTTGAAACTGCATCCTCATCTGTTTTTGCCTCATAATCATTTTATTATTCGTTCCCTCCTTTCAATATGTTGCTGAGAATTTCTGAGAGATTTAGGTCTGGAGGAACTACACCAGTCCCAATGCATACTCCACCAATTATTAGACCAAATCCGATGAGAATACTCCCCCAACCCACATTATTACTATTGCTATCGGGCACGGGACCCTCACCCCCACCATCTGCTGCTGGAGGGAGAGGTATGCCGCCCTCCCCATCTTCGATCCCGCCATCAAAGGGGCCGTCGTTGATGTTTTTGTCGTATATGATATGAGGGATGTCATCCCCTACAGTGGGAGGATCCATAAGATCTGAATGCATATTCTCCCACGAAATTAATAACGATCCACCCGTCGCCCACCCTAGAAATGGTTCAGAATTTCTCATAATTTCCATGAAATTACCCATCCCTGATATGAGTTCCAGAATCGCAGCATCACCTTGTGTGATACTCAACAATGTCATAGTCCCACAACAGCCTAACTGGACACTTGCGAGTAGATTCCCAGAAAATTCGATAATAATGAAAGCCTATATAAAAAGTCTTGCAAGTAACTTAAACAGGATGGAACTGTAGGTCGGTTTATGCCCCTTGTATCAAATGACTTGCCCAAGCTACCTTTCCGACTTGATGAACTAATCATCACAAGCAAGGGAAAGAAAACAAGGCATATTTTACCCTAGTTCTAGAGTTCAAGTAGCATAAACCGGTGCTAGCCCTATTACTGGCATTACTTAGTAGCCTAGCTAGCGCCCTTCTGTGCTATTAAGCATATCTTTACCCTTGCAAACCTACTGTACTAAATGCCTTTCAAGATGTATATTTCTAAACTGACTTAACCTATTAAGCCCTTCCCCCTAAACTTAAAAATCCCTATCCAGAAACCTATCCAGATGCCTTTCTTTTGAAACCTAAGACACCGGTGCTTATACCTATACTTGCAAACAAACCCATCCCTTGCTTCTTTACCTATTACGTATAAACCTCTTCCTACCAGGTGCGTCTAATTTATCCTGGGTGTCCCCACCAGAAAGTCCACCGTTACCAGAGCCTCGGTACCTATACCGGAATCTTAACCATTACCATCACCGGTATCACCTCCATCTTTACCAGACTCAGTATAACCATTACCATTATCATCATTGTTTCCACCATCATCAGCATTGTCCTCAGAAACGGGAATATACTTTTTTAAGTCAGAATCCTTACAACCTAAAGAATTCATACTCTCACATAAACATAAAGTTAAGAGCACCGGGAATTAGCTGAGCAGCTTTCAAGGTGCCTACTAGCAGTTTGTTTATGCATTCTCTATTTCAGTTGCCAGTTTTCCACGTTTCATCTATCTAAATTATTCGGGCATGCTCCAAAAACCAAACCAGGGAACACATTCAAAAGTAAGAACATGAACATAAAAAAATAAAAATAACTCAAATATTAATTTGACAAACAACCAATAAGAGCAATTGCGCATCCAGACATCACGTTTTTCGATTCGAGTTTTGGCAGGGCAGGCAATCTGCGAATTTATGGATCCTTAAGCAGTAGAAGAAGGAAAGTCTGCCTTTTCTTCCACCTATACTACTTTCTTCTTTTGCGGATTGGAGGTTACCACAGGTTGCTTAGGAGGATCTATTTCAATGAAACCAATAAAAATAAGAACTAAAGATCTAATCTTTAAGAACTCAACGATCTTCTATCGAAAAAGAACCCGATGGAATTATTAGTATTTGGGATCTCCTACTCATCCCACCTCATCCGGTCTATTAGGTTCGGGAAGCTCGATCAACCCTGAAGAAATATGTGAAGAACAACATCTTCATTTCGAAAAAGGAATATTCTTTTTCTTCTCTTTTTATCTTTCCAAAGAAAACTTCTTTTCTTGCTTGACATGACACCAGGAACAGGAGGTGGTTCCACAACTCCATTCAATACCTAAGAAAATCTCTAATACTGAGATCAGCCTTTCAGTAGAGGAGCAACCAATGAGTGCGGACGCATACACCCTTGATTAGGACTAGCAATTAGGAGATCGTCCTCGAACAAAGAGCTCAACTGCTTTTGATTTCTTTGGATCAAAGCACTTCTTTGGCGGAGCACTAAAATCAGTACGGACACTGGGATCGACCATCCACTATTCTTTAAGGCACCTGAACCAATTATGAGAATGAACTAATAGCCAAATGTTTATCATATATAGATGGATTCCTTCCACCAATGCCAACATTGAATTCTAGACGACGTGCTTCATACTTCAGACATACTTTACGAAAAAGGGGAAACTCGGTTGTAATTCTTTCCAGTCGAAGTTTAGTTTTAGAGCCCAAAAACCCTCGATGAATCAATAAATCCATCCTGAGAAAGGGCCATTTCCCTCCGTCTTCCTTTGGGCAACGAAGAGTGCATTCTCCATCCAGTATTTGTTTGATGGTTCTCTATGCTTTCTTTCGGCTGGAAAGCTAAGCTATTCTCAGTGCTCTTACTTCAACGATAAAACAAACTATCTATTAAAAAAATCCTTATCACTACAAGCTCCAATACCACGGGGTAGCGACAGAAATGTGAATTAGTACCCGTATCTGCTGATACCTGAATTGCTTCCACTTTAGAATCAGCTAGGCGAGAGCCCTGTTGTCCTACTGAAATGGATTCTAATAAATTCACAAGCACACGGATAATGAAGGGAAGCAGATAGAACCTATTCAATCAAAAAACGTATTCTAACGCCTGTATTTAGATAAGAAAAGCGAGGTTTCAATGGCTTGGAAGGGAATCTATCATCTGTCGGTCTAACGGGGGTTATAAGATGGATAATCTCACCAATGCTCTCTGACACAGCATACCTGCTATCCAAAGACCCCACCTATAATGTCAAGATAGCTCTGTCAACCAACGTTGTTTTATAGATCCAACCTTACCAGATGGTGTTTCTCTTATCTTCTCCTGAATGGGTTACTTAACCCTAGCTATACAGGTGGGGCACAAGAGACGGTACCAAGAGCTGGAGAAGCACCTGGCCCTGTACCTGTGCTGATTGAGTTCGAGAGCACCGGTATTTATTGCATTAGGACAGGTCTTGCATTGCTAGAGCTTTTAGGAAGACGAGTAGCTCTCGAGTACGTTTCTGTTTCAGCCACTCCAAATGAGCGCGTTTCACCATGCTCCACCAACTGTTCCAAACTGGCATCCTTTCCTAAACTCAATGAACTAATTGAGAATTCTTCCCTGCCTGGGTGTGCCCTTAATGAATTGATCCGTTGGCGGCTATAGCGAGATCTGGGTCAGAGTCTATCTCCCCATCCCTCCGGCGAGGTAGCAATGAGCTATCAAACGCCAATAGAGGACAGATCCTGTTGTCCGTTTGTTTCAGCACCACAATCTTTGTTCGTTCCTACAGCATCTAAATCAGCACTGGGAGCGGTTCCAGATGCACTTTCAGGTGAAGTCACATCAGACGTTTTCGAGGATGTTCTTGCACATTGCAGGGGTATCGAAACCCGTGAAACCGGGGCTACTGCCATTACAATCTGATCGAAGGGATGGCATTAGGTAGACAACAACCTCTCTTGAGCGCCGCCTTGATGGCTTTGTGAATGAAATTCGAGTAGATGTTGTTTCATCCCGCGTATGTCTAGAATCTTGTTAGGATTCGTCTATTCCAGGTCAGGAAAGAGCTTCTGTAAACTATCGTGATAAGCATAGCCTTCGCCCCGCAGAGTGCTATATCAATGGTTCACCAGGCTCAATTCATTAATGGCTTAGGGCCGGTCTTCAGTAAGTCAATCACCATCGGGTGGAGGGGAAAGCCCTACGTCAAGGTCAATGGATTCACCTACCCCAGTCTCAGAACTTTCTAGACTTTCTTACCTGTGTTCTTCTCAACTAAGAGAAGGGCGTGCATCTACAGCAGTGGTATTATCTTCCTTTTTCTTTTTGCATCTTTGAATCCTGGTGTGTTGGTTAGTACCGAAGCCTCTTGGCTAGTACAGAGTTGTGGTTTGATATAGCTACTAGAGAACCTGGAGGCACTCTCTGAAAATAAGTATTCTTCATATGACATGTGAATAGACAACTCCTGGTATGCTCATTTCATTCCTCTTGGACCTAGATCTTCACTTTCAAAAGTGCAGAATTGATGTATCAAAGGCATTTCAAAGGAACAGAGGGTCCATCTTTGAAGTGAGAGACAATTGGTTTCAACTGTGTCGTAGGGGTTGTATTCTTAGACCTGCCAGGCGGGAGGAACCACCGTCCTGGGTATTGAGCATGTGAATCATGTTATTTTGTAGGAATAGAGATTCTCAGCCATCATATCTTGTTCACCCTTGGCCATGTCTCCTTCCGAGAATGAGTTGGTTTGGGGAGATCATTAGGTTACTGAGATCGAAGTAGTGAGGCTGCTTGAGTGCCATCGAAACCCATTTGAAATTGCAATGACATATTGAAGTAGTAGTTCGTTCAGCACCCGATTAGGTATCTGGAAATAGTTCCTTAGCTCTTTTCTAGTTCGTTAATGACCTCAGCGGTTGAAATGGAATTGGATCCCGGCTTGTTAGTTAATAGAATCTAAATGAGATTGAATGGAAATGTTGGTAAACCGAGGGGTGCATCATACTTTTCAATAGATGTTGGGGTTCCTAAACCATAAGGATACTCTTTTCATAGAACAAGGCCTGCCAATCGATCTCCTAGGCTATAATCCAAGGGATAGCTTAACATGCATCTCCTAGATGGAAGTGTGCGACAATAACTTTGAGCTCCTGTAGTCTTTGATCCTTGATCTGAAGAGGTAGGCAGCTATGATAAAGAAGCCAAGGGATGAAGTGATTGTGGTTGGCGTGCCACATGGAAACTAGATAGGTGGAAGCTATTTTAGACGACCTTGCGGGTCATCCTAACATTGAAATGAAGCTATTCGAGCAGACAGTGAATAAAGCTATGAATGGGGGTAGCTTTACGAGGCATAATGCCGGTGTGCACTTTTCTTTTCTCAAACTGTGGTTGATCCTCTCTAAATCAGAGGTCAACATTTCTTTGCAATGAACGTTTATTAGGTCTGGAAAACCTTGTTAGGTGCACTCGTAGGTGAGCTCAAAGCGAGGATTCATGCGTTCTTTCTTCTCAAGAAGACGGAATGATTGCTCGGTATGATATAGATTCTTAGCCAGGGGTTTGGTAGCTTATGCCCCCTAGTTTGCAACGTAGAGCAGAAATGGTTGAAACGGCTCCCATTGTGTGTGGGAATTCTTTCAAATGTGCATGGCCTGGCGACTGACAGGATGCCCCTGCGAGTGCTATTCCATGTGCTGGAAAACCTCTTTGGCACATCTTTCGCGATCTAGTTAACAGCACTTTAGTGACTCATGTCTTCCATGGCTTAAACCTGCTTATTATACTAGAAACAATGGAATACCTCAAGTTGGATATAGGTGAGGTGGGACTTAAGAATGCCTTGTCTGGAACATCTCTTCAAAGCAAGAATTAGCGTATAGAAAGGAAGCAGCATTTCCTTTCAGCTGCTTTTAAAAAGTCCCCGGGGATATAGCCCACTTCTCATTTCTCAACACCAGCTTATCTTCTCTTTTCTTAAGTATAAGAGGGATAGGTACTTATTCCTGGCCGGCGGTATCATTGCTGCTCCCCGCCTAATGCGGATCATTGTGCAATGCTTATGTGAAATCTCAATCCAAAACGGATTCGTTTCGTTGGTAGAACCCACGCCGACGTCAAGATCAGTCTCCTTTCCTTTCAAAAGTGAGCGAGCAGAGCTGAAAAAGATGGAGTTACCTGGAGATGAGATTTCTTTCTACGGATATGAAGGATAGAAATATGCTATTTGCTGCTATTCCATCTATTTGTGCATCAAGTCCGAAGAAGATCTCAATCTATAATGAAGAAATGATAGTAGCTCGTTGTTTTATAGGCTTTCTCATATTCAGTCGGAAGAGTTTAGGTAAGACTTTCAAAGAAACTCTCGACGGGAGAATCGAGTCTATTCAGGAAGCATTGCAGCAATTCTTCAATCCTAACGAAGTAATTCCGGAGGAATCCAATGAACAACAACGATTACTTAGGATCAGCTTGCGAATTTGCAGCACCGTAGTAGAATCATTACCAACGGCACGCTGTGCGCCTAAGTGCGAAAAGACAGTGCAAGCTTTGTTATGCCGAAACCTAAATGTAAAGTCAGCAACACTTCTAAATGCCACTTCTTCCCGCCGCATCCGTCTTCAGGACGATATAGTCACAGGTTTTCACTTTTCAGTGAGTGAAAGATTTGTATCCGGGTCTACGTTCAAAGCTTCTACCATAGACCTAATTCGAGAAGGCTTGATAGTCCTAAGAAAGGTGAGGGTGTCCGAATGATCATTTTACATCACGATATCTTTTTCTTCTGGTTATGCGTTTTCCTCTGAACTTTTCTTTTTATTTATTTTATGGAATCGTCCGGGCAGAAACGGGCAAGAATCTCTTCTGTCGTAGAGGCCTCGTCGAGTGCTTCCGCTACGCCAGGAGATGATGATCAACGAAAAAAAGGGGTGGGACGGAGAGACGCCGATGGAAAAGAGGAGTTGAGGTCAGAGCCATCCACAAGCCACACCCCGCCGAACCCTTTTCCTGAAGCACCATCTATTGATTTCTTAAGGAAACGCATTAAAACGGTTCTTAGGTCCTGTCGAAATAAGTGCCCGGCGGATCGCCTATTACGCTCTACTTACTCGGATCTTCACCTTGAAACGGCGAGCGCGGAGAAACGGATCAAAATCGCCCAGGTCCTCGCGGATATGTCCAAGCGAGGCCAATATTTTAGGAGTAACAAAAGGGAGCAGCCCCATACCGACTTGATTATTCAAATCTGCGATTGGGAGCGGGATCACCTACGAAAAAGAAATTCACTGGTGTAGGTTTCTTTGCAGAAACCGAGGCCCCTACTTTCCTTCTAAGGGTAAGTCGGGGGAAAGAAGAGCGGGAACGAGGGCTTCTTTCACTGTTTCCCTAAGTTCAAAAGTGAATGTGGAAACGCTGTCTATGGTCTGGTTATAGCATCCCCTTTCTCAATTCCTTTCTGGTCAATAAGGATGGTTATAGCCAGCTTAGAAGGGAATTCTAAATGTAAGAAGTTGCTGGATGGTTTGCTCCAATGAAGAGGTACACCTAGGTAGGAGGGAGGGAGCACTTCGTTAGATTAGGAGAACTAGACCATGAGCGGGAGACTGGAGCGTTTGTACCATCGACGAGGGCCAATGAGACTAGACTATTCTACGAGTTTTCTGAGGAGCAACAACGGAAGGTGAACCTGGATACTACTAAAGAGGAAGACACAGACTAACAAGAAACAGCCTTGACTTATTCCTATCTACACCCACACAATCTCGATTTGACAATTTAATAAATGGAAGAATTGACTGTTTTATACAATGAGACCGTTCATCTTACTACAGCAGAGAGGCTACCAGGACACGACCTTTCGCACAATTGAAATGGTACTACTGTGTCCCTAAGGGCCCCGTCTTCCTTTTCAGAGAGAACTGAATCTGAACATCTTTCTATATGATAATTCGAGAGTAAAAAGGGAACCGAAAACATTGATTTTTTGTGAGAGCAATGATGAGTCGAGCCGCATCACATCAACTATAGAACTTAACATACACGTTTTCTTGTTGCGTTGCATTCCATTGTTTCAACCCTTCCCGGATAAATGCAAGTATCCGCTGATACCGGATCGGATCACGAAGAAACGGGAACAGCTTTCGCACTAGCAGAATGGGTACCACCATCAGGATTGAGAGGCCAGTTCGTTCACGATGTCCATGGTCCTGAAGATTACCGGGATCTTACGTATGTGAATTCATGCGAGGATACTATCAAGCTTCACCGACTCTGGCGGGGAGACGACCTCGCCATAGCAAGGCACTAAAGCTTATGTTGCAAATTATTAATGGATCAGTAGACTTTGGCGCAGCCATCCCAATCCACTTCAGCAGCGCCAGCGGCATCTCCAGAAGAACGAGGACCCTCTGCCTACAGGTAGTTGATAGAGATAATTGCATCTATAGTCCTCATAGTCGCTGACCACGTTCAATTTGGTCCTGAAACTTACGTATTGTTTCAATACGGTTCTGGTACATGAAAATACGTGATCAATATGGTTCCTGAGGTTGAAACAACAGTCCTGACTCTACACATTGCGTACGTATCGCGTACTCTCTTGTATGACACATCAGCACGGGGCCACCGTCAGCCTGGGACCTATATGTCAGTGGGAGCGAGAAATAAAATAAACAAAAAGAAAAATGCCCGTCGCCACCAAGCTTCGAACCAGCGACCGCCGGCCCAAATCTGCGCGAGCAAGCCACCACATTACGGGCCCTCTTCCGAAGAATTTAGTTGGACATTCTTTTATATAAACAACATTGTCCATTCCGCCACAGACATTTTTTTTAGGACGCGCGTGCTAGCGAATTATTCCCTCAAAAAAAAAGCGTGTTAGCGAATTAAGCTGGCAGTAGTATTGTTTTTCGCGAAAAGCAGTAGTATTTGCTACTAATAAGATGAACATGGTTTCGAACCATAGTTTATCTTCTTTTTCGTTTCTTCCTTGTCTGTTTATTTTAATTTTTAAAATAATGTTTAAAGTATTCAACATTTATTAGCGCTTACGAAACTAGTTCAGAAATTTTTAACAGATCACATTTTTTGAAAATATTTGAAGTTTCAAAATTTGGTCACGGTATAAAAAAATATTACAAGTTTTAAAAAATGTTTTCATTTGCAATTGTTTTTCTTATTATTTTCAAATTGTTTCTGGTTATAAATTATTGTTCAGCAATACAAAAAAATCCCCCTTTTCAAAAAATGATACAAAATTCAAAAGAATGTTATCATTTTTGATGAATTTTTCTTCAACAAGTCCTTTTTCATGCATTTATGTTCTTTGTATCTCTCACATACAAGCACATTTATTGATGAAATATTGCACAGTGATATTGCGCCACTATACATGCATATACATACAATTTTGGATTTTTTTCAGGCACTAAGTCCTTTTGTTTACCAAAAAATACCATGCGTACTCCCCTGCACCCAACACGTACAGAATTTTTGAAAATGCGATTATTTTTCAAATCATATATTTTTTTACAAATTTGTGAATATGTTTTGTATTCATTAACATTTTTTGAAATTGCGTACATTATTTTAGAACTCGTCAACAAGAATTTATGCGTAGGCGAACTTTCTTGAAATTTGGGAACACATTTTTTTATTCAAAAACAGTTTTTGTTTGTGATGAACATTTTTTGAATTCATGAATATTTTTTTGAATCAGTGAATATTTTAAAAAGATTGTTTTTTTTACCTTCCCATACGTTGTTTTGAATATATATTTTTATAAATTCGTGGACATTGTTTTGTAGACACGAACCTTTATTTTTGAATCTTGAATTTTTTTTGAATCAATGAACGTTTAAAAAAACACTCATGAATATTTATAAATTCATGATTTTTTTAAAAGACAAAGTGATATATATAATATAATGTGCATCCACATACATGCAGGATCACATGGTTGTTCTGGTGGTTTGCTCGCGTACCAACCTGCTGCAGTTCGCAGGTCCAAATCCCTGCAGCCCGCTTTTTTCATATATTTTGTTTTTTTCTCGACCCACTGACATATGGGCCTTCTACAAACGTCGCCTGAGCTGGCCCGTGTCACCTACGCAAATACGAGATACGTATGCAATGTGTAGAGTCAGGACTGTTGTTTCAACCTTAGGGACCGTATTAATCACGTATTTTCATGTATCGGGACTGTATTGAAGCAATACGCAAGTTCCAGGACCAAGTTGGACGTCGCCAGCGACTACCAGGACTATATATGCAATTATCTCTAGTGGATACCAGGAACCATACGATCCTTCCCCTTGTCCAAATGTTAACGCGTGTGATCACTACTGCAAGCAAGATGGCAAGGGAAGTGGCACCTGCCGTAATGGCGCATGTTGTTGCTCCAAACGTTTGTAGAGTAGGAAAATGACGAAGAATGAAATTTGGAAATAAAGATTCACTTGGGAGCATTAAGAATTGTTTTTGTTACTGGAATAATTTAAATGAAACTTCTTTGTTTTCCTATACTCGCCGTACTTGAACCGCTTTCATGGATCATTTATTTGGACCCGGATATCTTCGGAACATTCTATTAACTGGGAGGGTATTCATGGAATGAGACAGTCCTTGGAGCGATTGTTTCCAAATCGAATGAAAACGAAATGTCAGGCACAGCTCATTTGCTATTGTTGCACTAAAAACCCCCAAAACCCAATAAAGAAAAGGAAAAACAGATGAATCTGGCCAGTCAAATTAGATCAGGTAGTAATGGTTTCCATCTGGCTAGTCAAATCAGATCAATCTTTGATAATGTAATTAATTTACGGTCAGAAACCACCCTTTTCTTTTGGTTTTTAGTTTTTTAGAATCGAGTCAAAAAACAACTTTTATGTGGATATGTTGGGCATTTCGCCCGTTTGAACGACAGCAACTTTTCATCCGGTTCTTCATCCTCGTACTATAGACTTGAATGTCACATTTGGAGAACCACAACCTCTTATGATTATGAACTTTCAAGTCTACCCGCAGTATGGCGTGATTGGATAGGTCCTGCCCAATGCTAGTCATGGATCCTGCCAGCAACTGAGAATCTGTCTCCGTTTGCGAGGACCTAAGCATGTGCCGCGCGGCACAAACATGGAAGCGGACGATATCGTCAAGAGGGCATCAAGGCGACAGTTCCAGGAGCTTGGCGTCTTCGAGGAGCGACTCTTTAAGCCTTCAACGGCCCCTCCGGCTGCAGAGCCTACGCCACCTCGGGAGGAGCTCCCACCACTGGCAACCTCAGGAGCTCCCGCCTGCGGCCCGACCTCAGGAGCGCGCTTGCTCCTTGCGCTTGAGCCTCAGGAGGGGTGCTGGACTGAAGAATTTAAGGCGTACCTGCTGCGGGGGACACTGCCAGAGAAAGAGGAGGACGCGGAGCGCGTGGCCCGGCAAGCTACAGCGTATTGCATCCAGGATGATGAGTTGTACAGGAAACGACCCAACAATGTTTCTTTGTGATGCATCTCCAGGAAGCAGGGGGCAAGCAGCTAGTTGACATACACGGCAGGGACTGCGGGCATCACTCGTCGTCGCGCACCTTGGTTGGCAAGGCGTTCCGCGACGGATTCTACTGGCCCACGGCACTCAGCGAAGCAACCAAGCTGGTGAAATCCTGCGAGGCTTGCCAGTTCCATGCCAAGCAAATCCACTAGCCGGCTCAGGGCCTCCAGACCATCCCACTCTCATGGCCGTTTGCGCTCTGGGGGCTGGATATCCTGGGTCCATTCCCTCGAGCACCAGGAGGCTACCGTTGCCTCTATGTCGCCATCGACAAGTTCACCAAATGGGCGGAGGTGGAAGCCGTCCGCACCATCCCAGCTGGGTCGGCAGTTAAGTTCATCAAGGGCCTCGTGAGCCGGTTTGGGATCCCTAACCGCATCATCACCGATAACAGCACGTAGTTAACTAGCAATCTCTTCAAGACATATTGTGCTAACCTTGGAACGCAAATTTGCTACGCTTCAGAAGCACACCCCAGGAGCAACGGCCAAGCCAAGCGCGCCAACGCAGAGGTCTTGAGAGGCCTCAAGACCAGGACCTTAAAGAAGAAGCTCGAGGCCTACGGCAGAGGCTGGCACGACAACCTCCAGTCCGTGTTGTGGTCCATCCGCACCACCGCCACCAAGACGACAGGCGAGACCCCATTCTTCCTCTTCTACGGAGTAGAAGTGGTTCTCCCACACGAGGTCGGGCATCGCTCCACACGGGTCCTGGCATTTGATGAGACGTAGCAGGACAACATGCGAGGGATGGACCTTGTGCTGGGGGAGGAACGCCGCCGTGAAGCCTCGCTCCGGGCGGCAAGGTACCAGCAGGCGCTGCGACGGCACCACTATCGCAGCGTCTGCTCCCGGACACTCGAGGTGGGTGATATCGTCCTGAGGCAGGTGCTCTCTAGGGAAGGGTTGCACAAGCTCTCACCCATGTGTGAGGAACCATTTAGGATTGCCCGTGTCTCCAGGCCTGGCGCCGCGCGCCTGGAGACACAGGACGTGATCCCATCCAAAATGCCTGGAACATCCAGCACCTCCGGAAATTCTACCCCATGAAGCAAGGCCCAATGCCTATGAAGGTCTCCGCTCGTGACACTCTCACATAATAATGAGTGGGGCTGTACATGTCGGGGAACGTAGTAATTTCAAAAAAATTCCTACGCACACGCAAGATCATGGTGATGCATAGCAACGGG
Source organism: Triticum urartu (assembly GCF_056163025.1). Taxonomy (NCBI): domain Eukaryota; kingdom Viridiplantae; phylum Streptophyta; class Magnoliopsida; order Poales; family Poaceae; genus Triticum; species Triticum urartu. Next base: position 400,773,388 of record NC_141873.1, on the reverse strand, counting down.
AGGGGAAGAGTGTTGTCCATGTACCCTCGTAGACTGTAAGCGGAAGCGTTATGACAACGCGGTTGATGTAGTCGTATGTCTTCACGATCGACCGATCCTACTACTGAAAGTACGGCACCTCTGCGATCTGCACACGTTTAGCTCGGTGATGTCCCACGAACTCACGATCCAGTAGAGCTTCGAGGGAGAGTTCCGTCAGCACGACGGCGTGATGACGGTGTTGATGAAGCTACCGACGCAGGGCTTCGCCTAAGCACCTCTACGATATGACCGAGGTGGATTCTGGTGGAGGGGGGCACTGCACACGGCTAAAAGATCAATGATCAATTTGTGTGTTCATGGGGTGCCCCCTGCCCAAGTATATAAAGGAGCAAGGGGGAGGCCGGCCGGCCCTAGGAGGGCGCTCCAAGAGGAGGAGTCTCCTCCTAGTGGGAGTAGGACTCCCCTTTCCTAGTCCCACTAGGAGGGGGAAGGAAGGAGTGGGAGAGGGGAAAGGCAAGGGGGCGCCCCCCTTCCTTGTCCTATTCGGACTCAAGGGGAGGGGGGGCGCGGCCTGCCCTGGCCGGCCCTTCTCTCTCTCCACTAGGCCCATCAAGGCCCATTAGCCCCCGCGGGGTTCCGGTAACCCCTCCACTACTAGGAAAAGGCATGTTAGTGGCGCACCTGTTTTGGCCATTAATGGCGCACTACAGGTGCGCCACTATCATCACGCCATTAGTAACTAATACTAATGGTGCACCCCTGGTGCGCCATTAGTATATTAGACAGTAGTGGCGCACCAGGCAGTGCGCCATTAGTATGTCCCATGGTGCACCATTAGTATGCCTCCCAGGGGGCCATATTTACCTTCTGCTCTGGGTTACTAATGGCGCACTAACAGACAATGCGCCACTAGTATTGTTACAGCAGTGCGCCACTAATGTGATGTATGGTGCGCCACTAGTATGAATATTAGAATTTTTTTTCTTTTCTGATATTTGCACAGGTTACAAAATATATTACTACACAGAATATAGACAACACCACACAGCAACAGCAGATTTATCGAATACAATAGAAGATTAGTCTCCGAATACAATTCATCATATTAGCTAGTCTCCGAATTCAAAATACCGAACAAAGTTAGAACATTACAAGTCTCGAGACCACGAGTAGCGAGTTTGTCTTCACATTACAAGTTGTGATCGATCATCTAAACTACCATCACATAGAAGAGAGTTGCGGTCATCACGATTAGCATCATCGCGATGAAACTGGTCTTCATCCGGTTCCTCCTCTGCTCCCTCCTCTCTCCCACTAGATAGCGCGCGTATCTAGCTTCCGCCTCCGCCCTAGTGGTGTACCCTTTGTAACTATTACCGTTGAAACGGTGAACCTGTCTCCGACACTCCTCCTAGTCGTCGTAGACTCCGAAACCTTACCCTTGTACACAACATACGACGGCATCTCTATGCACTAGCCAAACAAAACGTTGGTAGCAATTCACAGACAATACATAAGCAATATATAAGTATGCAACAAAAGGATCGGAAGAGAAAAGCAAGACATTAATAGCACGATTCATGGTCCTACTAATAAATAGCATCAATTACATATAAGTTGAGCGACTGTCCAAACCAAAGAGACATACAAGTTCATTAAAGTTTAATTACAACATGAGCTAATCGATATTTCAGAACTACACATAGCATCACTACTTTCGACTCGACTCAGGGACCGGAGCATGGATGAAGCCGCCGTCTGTCGTGATGGTCATGAAATCGCGGGCGTTGTCAGCCTGCATTTGTAGCGTTGTTTCTATCTCACTGTTGGACGATTGATATCTGAGGTAAAACTGCCCCGAGGTATGAAGGACATCTTGATGGATGATTTCCGCAAACTCCGATTGGATGCGAAAGAATTCTTGTCTGATGTCCGCGTCCTGGATTGCCGACAAGCTTGCAGCCCAATCTTTGAGATTATTTGGTAGCAGAAGGTGATTATGGTCCCGTACGATCGCCCACATGTGATGGAGGGCATAGTAGGCATCCTTCTGACCGCCAGGCGGCTGCTTGACGCAGGGGAACATCATTTTGTGGGTGAACACATGCTTGCCGTACCTACGAATTGGCCTGCTGAAGGTGCCTCCAGATCTGGCATAGCCGGGGAGAACATCATCAAGAACTTTCTTGATATTTGTGTAGTCTTTCTTCGACTGACGGTCCGAGTCGAAATACGTGGCCATGGAATATTTCGGGCTTAAGAGGATGAGTGTGCAATGTGTGTCACTGCACAAAACACAGAATGTTAGAAAAAAAAGAACGATCGAAATCTAAGAAATCATATGTTACGGGGCGGTGAGGGGATGACTTACTGGGGAAAGTAAGGCACAAGGAAGTTATCCTTATCTGGGTTTGCCAGAATGACGCCTTCGAGGTATGAACTCGCGACTTGCCGGTCCCCAGCGCTGCCCAAGATCTTGGCACACATGTAGAAGGGGTCGACTATCACGATGTCCGGGGTCTTGTATCTAATGATCCACATCTCCATACTCGGCGAAAATAGCCGAACGAAGGTGTAGTGCAGCGGATGAAGGTTAAACATAGCGAAGATGTCATCAAACCGCAGGACGATCATACCCCAGATGGCGCTATCGACAAAGCCCTTACCCTCTGGCACCTTGGCCACGAAAACCGGGTATGCCACATCATTCTCGGAGAGACGCCACTTCTCCAAAGAAAGAACACTGTCATGCAGACTCCGCATAACACCGGTTGCAGCATTGAGCAGATTAGTCGGTAGCATCGGCCTACCCGCCACATGCACCCTCCTCGAGATACCCTTAGATGTAGGTGGCCCGTCCTGAGCACGGATCGTACTCGGTGCCGGCTAGCTCACACCCTTGTTATTCTTTCTTTTCCGTCCCTTCTTCTTCTGCTGTAATGGGATCGAGTTCTGCTCACAGACAGCCTTCTTGAGTGTGTTGGGGCTGATAATATTTCGCACCTCGGCTATCTGAGGCTCGGTGAAGGCAGCAGTTGGAGGCGTCTCCTGAGAACTGAACGCCAGACGACGCCTGTTGCAACTGGGTTTCTCCGCGGTACCAGCTAGATCGTATTTTGCAGGGTTGGGTTCTTGAGAAGGAGGCCCCAAGAATTCGTCACCGTACCCATGTTCGTTGAAGTACTTATCAATGTTGGTAAATGTACCATCGTTGTCGTCGTCGGCGTCGTCCGGATCCTGTGCAATATGCATGTCTGGATCCTGTGCCATATCCATGTCCGACATGTCCGGTAGCATTGCGGGGGTCTTGCCATGGCTTGGCGCCAGCATGACTGGCGGTGTTGTCTGTGGGGTGGTGTCACCCGCCCCCAAACGAATCTGGCTCTTCGGCCAAAGCATGGGCCAACTTATGCAGGCGCTGAGGGTCATCACATCATCTTTGTCGGCCCCATGAGGTCGATATGGAGGTAACATGTCATCGAAGCCCGGCAGCACCCGAACCAGTTGCACCCTATAAACGGTGGGTGGCATCGGATTACCGTGGAACACGCGGCTGCCCGGTTGAACGATTCTGCCCTTGGCGACATCGACCAACTCGTTGTTCACGAAGTGCAGGAGAGTGCACGGAACGTCGGCGGCGCCCTGCGAAAACATGTAGGGCGTCAGGGATGCCCAGTCAAAGGCAAGGAGATGAAGTCATCGGCCGAGAGGCTTAATTAGTTACCGTGATGGCGTCGAGCTCGGCTAATGTCGAGGCACCGCCAACAGCGGGCGTGCAAGTGACGAAGGGGCCGTTTGCTGCCGAGGTGTCGACCGGCGTATTCTTCCCACACCCGGGTGTATTAAGCTGCAATGCCGGCACCGCCGCGGGAGATACCAATGCCGCCTCCGCCAGAGACACCAATGGTGCCACCGGCGCGTTGCCCGAGTTGCTGCCCATGAAGCTGGGAATCGGGGGCAGGCCCTGTTGGCCGCCCGCAATCCACGCCTGCAGCCCAGAAACCAAGGTAGGCATAATGGTGGTGATCGTCGCTCCCAGTTGGTCTCGCACTTGCTCTTCGACGATCTCTGGAATCCGCGCCACTTGTGCCTTGAGTTGTCGAACCTCGCACTCCTGGCTTTCCGAGCTGGTCTTTCTCTCCTTTCGCCCAGTGGTATAGTACTCCGACCATTTCGTGGACAAGCCTTTGCCGGCCACACGACCAGCTGACGTCGGCTTACTGAGCTTATCCTTGTTTTTCATTACGTTCAACGCCCTATTTCAAGGGGTCTCGAAAGGGGAACTCTGAGACGACCCCGCGCTACTGCTTTCAATGTCCTGCGGAAGGAACGTGAACCATTTAGAAATTTGGCTTCATTAATTAGAATGCAACCATATGGAGCTAATTACGCGGGGGTGTATTCCTTACCAGAACACGCTCAAGCGCCTTCGTCTTCGGATCTGTGGTAAGCTCCTTGGTTACCGGGTCAATCTTGTACCGGGCCCTGACATAGTTCCTGGTCTGCTTGTCACGGTATTTCTCGAAGAGGGGCGGTAGGCCTTGCTCGGCACGCTCCGTGTCCTCCTTGTCCCATATAGGTTCCGCCACTCTGTAACTGTCAGGATCGAGTTTGTGGACCCCCAAGTTCAAGTCCTGCATCTCTTTCCCCCACTGACTTGATTCCACAGATGCGTTGCTCTCGCACTTGATCTTGAACTCCTGGTAGTCATCTTTGCTGATTGAAGGATTTTTCTCCTTGATCTTCTCATAACTATCACCTTTTTCAATCATGCTCTTCAATGAGGCTCTCCAAGTAGCCAGGGCCGTGCTCATCTTTGTGAGGGCAGCATTGTTCACTTTATTCCCTGAGAGGCATGTGTTTGCGTAGTCACCGGGGAACTTGTATCGTTCGTGCAGCTTCGTGAAGAGGAGGTTGCGCAAATTCCCTCGGTCACGATGCCTTAGGTTCTCGGTGTTGATCGAGACGGTGCTCCAGAGAATGCACCCGAGCTGTCCCATGTACCCCTTGACTATTTCTTTGGGGGCAGTTGGATGCCCCTCGGAGGACACTTTAGTAAATTCCTCCTTGACGGTGCCGAGCATGTTCGGGCGCCGATCCTTCCATTGCCTCTTCGGTTGGCTGCCATCTATGCATGCGTCGCCATCATCAGTGGTGGCATCCTTGGCGGCACCATCAGTGATGTCATCCCTGACGCCACTAGGGGTTCTGTAGTCGGGATCGGTGTCTTCCGCGGCGTCCTCATAGCGGTGAGGTTCTTCCTCCATCTCCTGGGGCAGCTCCCAGAATGCCTTGCCTGAACCGCTGGCCTCATCATTGTGGGCCATGTTTCGCTCTAAATAGGAAAAAAAATTGGTCAAAAAGTTGTTTATTGTCAAGGAACAAGATCATGGTCTCATCATTTACATTTTTATCGACACCGAGGCACCCTAAAAGCCAAGGTTTTATCATTTAGGGTTTGTCGACGCTGAGGCCCATGCATAACACAAGAGGCAGTTGATCCTACTTAATTAAGTACTAAGGCCAACTCCACCGCACGACCCCAAATTTATACCCATTTTGTCCGGATTTTGTCCGTATGGGGTAGAAATAGGGAGAAAAAACACCGGACAGAGGCCGGACAAACTCGCTGCACGCAACGCTGCTACCCCATTTTTACCCCATTTCACCAGCTGTCCGTTTTCGTAATTTCATCGAACACATAGCAGGCATAGCGGACTCGCCGCCGCGGCCGCTCCTGCTCATGCACGCCCTCACTCCCGTCGCGCAGCATGCCCGTGGTCGCGCCCGACGCGTCGCCGTGCTTGTGCCCTCGCTCCCGCCGCGCCCGTGCGCACGCCTCGTCCGCCCAAGCTCGCCGCCGCCCGTGCCGCCGCACCGCCCTACCTAAACCAATCATCATATCGGTCCCTAGGCCCCATTGCTGGAAAGGCTCGGCTTCAAAACCGTACGTGGCCGCGCCCGCGCCAGGCCGCCCGCAGCCGCCACCCCGCGCCCGCGCATGCTGCCCGCCGCCGCGTGCCGCGCCCGCACGCCCGCTCCAGGCCGCCCGTGGCCGCGCCCACGCGCCCGCTCCAGGCCGCCCGTGGCCGCACCCCGCTGCCCGCGCCATGGCTCGGTCCGCAGCCGCGCCCCGCCGCCCGTGCCATGGTGGCCCGCAGCCGCGCCTGCGCCAGGCCGCCCGTGGCCGTGCGCCGCGCCCGCGCGCCCACTCCAGGCCGCCCGCGCGCCTGCGCCAGGCCGCCCGTGGCCGTGCCCCGCCGCCCATGCCATGGCGGCCCGCAGCCGCGCGCCGCGCCCGCGCACCATGGCCGCCCGCAGCCGCGCGTCGTGCCTGTGCGCCCGCCCCCGCGCGCCATGGCCGCCCGCCGCCCGCTCGCCGCTCCGCCCGCGTGCGCGCCTCGCTGCTGCCTCTCCCCGCCCCGCCTTGCTGCTGCCTCTCCTTCGTCCTCCCTCGCCTGCTGCAGAAAACGAGAGTGTGACAGGTGGGGTCGAGGGTGGACACAGACGGACGACGAGGACGTGAGGACGTCCGCTTTCTGTCCGCTTTGGCCCCAAACCGAGAGCAACTTTGGTCTGGAAATGGGTCAAAAGCGGACACAGACCGGACGAAACGTCCGTATGCTCCCATGTGTTGGGTCGTTCGATTTGTCCGTTTTACCCCAAACGGACACAAACGGACAATTTGGGGTAGAAATGGGTCACGTGGTGGAGTTGGCCTAAGATACCCTAGCCCATGCAGTAGTCGCAAGTACCCCATATGTCCTATTTTTAGCAAAGTCATGCTAAAATTCACGGAAAATTTCAGCATGATCTTTGCTGAAAATAGGACATATGGAGTACCCGAAGTTGCCGGAACGGAAGTTAATTGACATTCCGGCAAACTCAAGGGCCTCTCAGGGTACCTGCAAAATCATCACGACACGATGGTCGGAGACAAAACCCAGCAAACTAGCACCACAATGTGCCTCTAGTTTCATATGGAGGTGTTGCAACAACGTATATACTTTATCACATTATAAGTCCTCACACCATCAACTATGACAACATCTGAGAGTATAAGTATGGTTACATTCACCCAAGTCCAAACATAAAATTCTGTCCAACATAGTACAGCCCACTTTGATAATTTCATAGGATTTAATATACCGAAGGAAACCTGACAAGTGATATGTGTTTTAAGTATCTACAGAACAGCCTCTAGACTTGGTCAACCTTATTAATGGATTATTTTTTAGAGGTATGAAGTTGATGAATTTAGTAAGCACTACCTTCTGTCCCTACTTTTTGTTTTCAGTTTTTATTAGTTAAATAAAATAAAATGCCATGTTTTCTCTGTTTTTTGAATTTCCCGTGCAATAAAAAAATGACCCAAAAATAAAAGTTCTCAGAATGCTCTGAAAATTTAATATGATTTTTTCTGAATATTTATGAATTTCTGGTGCAAATAATATCAGAGGGAGGTGCACCAGGTGGGTACAACCCACCTGGGCGCACCCGGACCCCCAGGCGCGCCCTGGTGGGTTGTGGTCCCCACGTGGCCCCCCTCACTTTTCCCTTCACACCACATCATCACTTACCTCCAGAAAAAATTCTCCGTTGCTCTCTCTCCCGTGTTCTTGCTCTCAAGCCCGCGGATTTCGATCTCTTTGCTCGAAGCTCCGTTTCTGAAACTGTTACAGAGGATTGTTGCTTGGTATGTGAATCCACCGTTTGTCCAATTAGTTTTTGTTTTAGTGGTTTATATTTTGAATAATTAGCTACTCTTGGTGTTGTTGTAGATGAGCTTGCATGTTGAATTTTTAGAGTTCTAAGTAGTTTGAATTCTTGATATGGCCTCTATGTATCCCTATGAGTAGTTGGTATCATTTTTGTGAAGTTTTGTTGAGAAAATTTTGTGGACTAAAAATTTCAGAATTTTTGTTCATATGAAAAACATGAATATCTTTAGGAAGTTTGGTTCTAAGAAGAACTCCAGGGGAGTTATTGGGGAGTCGTCTGACAGTGATCTCCACCCCCGGAGGTTGGGGAAGTACGGCCGTGCGAATGGCCGCATGATACGTCTCCATCATATCTATAATTTTTGATTGTTTCATGCCAATGTTATACAACTTTTACATACTTTTGGCAACTTTTTATATGATTTATTGGACTAACCTATTTAGCCAGTGCCCAGTGCCAGTTCCTATTTTCTGCATGTTTTTTTGTATCGCATGGTATCCATATCAAACGAAGTCCAAATGCAATAAAATTTTACGGAGAATTATTTTGGAATATATGTGATTTTTGGGAGTTGGAATCACCGCAAACGGACGCCCACACAGCCCACAAGACACCAGGGCGCGCCAGAGGCCCCTAGCGCGTGGTGGTGGGTTGTGCCCTCCTCGAACGTCAGTTGGAGCTCTACTTCATGCACAAGGAAGCTTATATCTGGAAAAAAATCGTGTTAAAATCTCAGCGCAATCAGAGTTACGAATCTCCCGGAATATAAGAAACGGTTTTCGGCCAGATCTGGGGAGCGTGAAACAGAAGAGAACAGAGAGGGATATCCAAACTCGGAGGGGCTCCCGCCCCTCCGCCGCCATGGAGACCATGGACCAGAGGGGGAACTCTCCTCCCATCTAGGGGGAGGCCAAGGAAGAAGAAGAAGGAGGGGGGCTCTCTCCCCCTCGCTTCCGATGGCGCCGGAGTGCCACCGGGGCAACGATCGGGACGGTGATCTACATCAACAATCTTGCTACCGTCAACACCAACTTTCTCCCCCCTCTATGCAGAGGTGTAACACCTCTTCTCCACGCTGTAATATCTACTTAAACATGGTGCTCAACTCCATATATTATTTCCCCAATGATATGTGGCTATCCTATGATGTTTGAGTAGATTCGTTTTGTCCTATGGGTTAATCATGATCTTAGTTGGTATGATTGTATATTTTATTTATGGTGTTGTCCTATGGTGCCCTCTATTCTTGCGCAAACGTGAGGGGCCCCCGTTGTAGGGTGTTGCAATATGTTAATGGTTTTCTTATGGTGGGTTGCGAGAGTGACAGAAGCTTAAACCCGAGTAGGTGGGCTATGGCGTATGGGATAAAGAGGACTTGATACTTAATGCTACGGTTGGGTTTCACGACCTTAATGATCTTTAGTAGTTGCGGATGCTTGCTAGAGTTCCAATCATAAGTGCATATGATCCAAGTAGATAAAGTATGTTAGCTCATGCCTCTCCCTCATATAAAATTGCAATAATGATTACCGGTACTTGTTATAGATTGCCTAGGGACAAATGACTTTCTTGTTGACAAAAGCTATCCACTTTTATTACCTTGAAATTTATTCGTACTTTTATTCTCGCAAAGTACTCACAGTTTTTCTCTTGCAAAATAGTTTCATACTTGTTCTAGGTGAAGCAAACGTTAAGTGTGCGTAGAGTTGTATCGGTGGTCGATAGAACTTGAGGGAATATTTGTTCTGCCTTAGCTCCTCGTTGGGTTCGACACTCTTATTTATCGAAGAAGGCTACAAATGATCCCCTATACTTGTGGGTTATCACCGCACACCCCGTTCATGGAAGAGACTGGAATCCTTCAGGACTTCACACAATATGTTGCTAATGCCGGCCTCACCGACTTCATCGCAGCTGAATGTGAACAGTATCATCTCCTCACAAATATCTTTGTTCAAAGTTTTACTTTCCTTCCTAGGAATAATCCTCCTGAGGTGCGGTTTGATTTATATGCTGAAACCCATCAGATACCACTTACTGAATTTTGTAACATATGCATGATCCCTTCTGATGGCAGCTTAGCTGAGCCTAGGCCGGCAGAGTTTGAGGCCTTTTATCCTACCTTGACGGTGGGAGATGAGAGAGGGGTGTCAGCTATCACTGCCTCTGGCTTGCATTTTCCTGTTGTTCATTACTTTGCTCTTTTTATTGCAAAATGCTTGCTTGATAGAGAGAAGGTGGGTGCACTCAGCTCACCAGACCTTGTTGTTTTGCGTCGTGCATTAGAGGGCGACAACATTTATAGCTTGGGAGCTATTATGGCACGTCGCCTCCACATTAATAGGTCCAAGAGTAAAATACATGGTGGGATCTTCGCTACTCATTTGGCGGCTCACTTCGAGGTTGAGGTATGCCCTCATGATTATCCTCTAACCAAGGTTTACCTAGACAGTGCAGCCATGGAACACCACCATTTCATTGCACGAGATTACCCCGACATCCCTATTCCTTATAACCTGGTTTTCAGCATTGAAACTCATGATATTATTCCATTGCCTGCTCCTACTTTGTTTGATCTTGTTGCCAGGGCGGATATAGGATTATGCTTGCGGACATCATCGCCTACCGGAAAGATCAGGCTGCAGAGGAGGAGGAAGAGCCTCAGCAGTGGGATCAGTGGATGCCCACTCCTCAGTACCCCAACTACTATCTAGGCTTCTGATTGATTACCAAGTTAGGCCAAAAGCCTAAGCTTGGGGGAGTATGTGTTTCTCACCGACATTACATTCATGTCCACTTATTCTAGTTGTCGGTGCTCACACTTTTTCATTGTATCATCCATGCTTAATTTATTTTCTTGCTTTCTTCTTGTGTGTTTAAAAAATCTTAGAAAAACCAAAAAATTAGTTGTAGTTAGTTTAATTTCTATGCATGCTTAGTTGTAATACTAAACAGAAAACCCCAAAAGATTTTTTGTTCACAGAAAACCCCAAAAGATTTTTTGTTCTTCTTTTGCCTGTTGGGAGCTTTCCCGTGTAAATGGTTTTTCTCGTTTTTGTTTTTCCTTTTATTTACTTGTTCAAGAAAACCAAAAACTCCAAAAATATTTCAGTGTGTTTCTCTGAATTTCTTTTCTTTTTATTCGAGATGTACCGAGAAGAAGACCACGATGAAATGTTGAGTGGCTCTCATTTGAATAACTGTTGATCTAATAAAGAGCTCATTTTACCTTGTCTTCTCCTGTTGAATAAAATGTTTTGCAGATTCCAGCTTAGTCCACGGCACTCTTGCAATATTATTATTTTCATATCATTCGGTCGTGCAAGTAAAAGGCAATAATGACGATATTCGATGAACTGGCTGTGGCAAAGAGAAACGGGTATGAACTCGACTTGTTCTGTTTGTGTAAATATGTTTAACCTAGTATCCATGATTCAGCTCATTATGATTAAACATGTTTGCAATGACAATTAGAGGTTATAGTTTCTCATGCCATGCATAAGTAGCTGGGAGTGGATAATGATTTATCTTGGATATCAACATTGCGTTAAAATGATTGTGATGTAGTATGATGATATGGTATCCTCCTCTGAATGTCCGAGTGGCTTGACTTGGCACATGTTCATGCATGTAGTTGAATCAAAACTAACATAGCCTCTATGATATTTATGTTCATGGTGTTCATATCCTACTCATGCTAGTGTCCAATGTTACTTATGCATAATGCATGTTCATGACCGTTGTTGCTCTCTAGCTGGCCGCTTCTCAATCTAATTGCAAGCCTTCGCCTGTACTAAGTGCGAATTCTGCTTGTACATAAAAAACCTTGAACTCAAAGTTATTCCAGATGAGTCCACCATACCTACCTATATGCGGTATTACCCTGCTGTCCTAAGTAAATTTGCATGTACCACCTCTAAATACTTCTAATAAATATCCTTTTTGTGTGCCTGGATCGTTCATGGAATGACAGGAGGTGGTCGGTATCTTCCATGCTAAGCGGGTTATTCTGAGGTCGAGTGTTTATTCACTCGCCATCGCACGAGAGAAGGGCGGTAATAGGGATGCCCGGTCCCAAACTGCAAAAATAAAAAGCTTACAAATAATCAAACAAAAACTCTCAATGGAGTCAAAACCTTTACTTTTATCGCTTGGGAACCACCACTAGCGTGCTTAGCATGGAAGATATTAATAACTGATAGTCATGAAGTAAATGAGAAGGGTGCATGTATCAAAATATCATTTACCTCTGTTTTAAAAAGTTGAGCTCTGGCACCTCTGCAAATCAATGCTTCCCTCTGCGAAGGGACTATCTATTTACTTTTATGTTGTGTCATCACCTTCTAAAACAAGCACCAGAACTCGAGAGCATTGCTGTCATGACTTATGCATTGTGTGTAGCTAATGTTTGGGTGCATCATGACTGGATCTTTTCTACAATGAATTATAATGTAAGTCACTGCTTGGACTTTGGAGGTGCTCTGCATTTATGTTTTGCGGTCTCAGAAAGGGCTAGCGAGATACCACTATTGTCACATTATATCATGGTTGTTTTGACAACATGTTGCCATTTGAGATATTTTATTATTACTCGCTAGCTGATTATGTCATTGATATGAGTTAATATAATCTTTAAGAGTTATTGTCGGCATGGTTAGTTATAATGTTGGCTGAAAACCTAGGTGCTGTTTAAGCTTATTTATGCAAACAAGAGCAAAAAAGTTCGTAAAAGTTTTTCTTTTTCACTTTTAGTTTATCAACTGAATTGCTTGAGGACAAGCAAAGGTTTAAGCTTGGGGGAGTTTATACGTCTCCAACGTATCTACTTTTCCTAACATTGTTCCTCTTGTTTTGGACTCTAATTTGCATGATTTGAATGAAACTAACCCCGGACTGACGCTATTTTCAGCAGAACCACCATGGTGTTGTTTTTGTGCATAAATAAAAGTTCTCGGAATGGAACAAAACTTTGCGAGGATTTTTTATACAATAAACAAGAATTTCTGGAGCCAAGATCCACCTGAGGGGGGCACCTGGGTGGGCACAACCCACCAGGGGGCGCCCCCCCTCCTGGCGCGCCCAGGTGGGTTGTCCCCACCTGGTGGCCCCACAGACCCTGAAATCGACGCTATAAAATCTTATTTTTCCAGAAAAAAAAACAGGGAGAAAGAATTACCATGATCCACGAGATGGAGCCGCCGTCACCTCCTGTTCTTCATCGGGAGGCCAGATCTAGAGTCTGTTTGGGGCTCCGGAGAGGGGGATCTTCGTTCTTCGTCATCACCAACCCTTCTCCATCGTCAATTCCATGATGCTCCCCACTGGGAGTGAGTAATTCCTTCGTAGGCTCGTTGGTCGGTGAGGAGTTGGATGAGATTCATCATGTAATCGAGTTAGTTTTATTAGGGCTTGATCCCTAGTATCCACTGTGTTCTAAGATTGATGTCGCTATGACTTCGCCATGCTTAATCCTTGTCACTTTGGGCCCGGATACCATGATTTCATATCTGAACCGTTTATGTTATCACCATTATATCCATGTTCTAGATCCGACCTTGCAAGTTATAGTCACCTACTACGTGTTATGATCCGGCAACCCCGGAGTGACAATAGTCGGGACCACTCCTGGTGATGATCGTAGTTTGAGGAGATCATGTATTCACCGTGTGTTAATGCTTTGTTCCAATTCTCTATTAAAAGGAGGCCTTAATATCCCTTAGTTTCCAATAGGACCCCGCTGCCACGGGAGGGTAGGACAAAAGATGTCATGCAAGTTCTTTCCATAAGCACATATGACTATTTACGGAATACATGCCTACATTATATTGATGAACTGGAGCTAGTGTTGTATCGCCCTAGGTTATAACTGCCTCATGATGAATATCATCCAACAAGTCACCGATCCAATGCCTACGAATTTATATTATATTGATCTTGCTAAGTTACTACAGCTACTGTTACTGTTGCACTTGTTACAAAACTATTGCTATCACTGTTACCTTTACTGTTACTGTTGTCACTATTATCAAAACTATCATATTGAAGGAAATATGCCCTAGAGGCAATAATAAAGTTGTTATTTATATTTCCTTATATCATGATAAATGTTTATTAGAATTGTATTAACCGGAAACTTAGTACATGTGTGAATACATAGACAAAAAGGGTGTCACTAGTATGCCTCTACTTAACTAGCTCATTAATCAAAGATGGTTAAGTTTCCTAACCATAGACATGAGTTGTGATTTGATGAACGGGATCACATCATTAGAGAATGATGTGATTGACTTGACCCATCCATTAGCTTAGAACTATGATCGTTTAGTTTATTGCTATTGCTTTCTTCACAACTTATACATGTTCCTATGACTTAGATTATGCAACTCCCGAATACCGGAGGAACACTTAGTGTGCTATCAAACGTCATAACGTAACTGGGTGACTATAAGGATGCTCTACAGGTGTCTCCGATGGTGTTTGTTGAGATGGCATAGATCGAGATTAGGATTTGTCACTCCGTGTATCAAAGAGGTATCTCTGGGACCTCTCGGTAATGCACACAACCATAAGCCTTGCAAGCAATGTGACTAATGAGTTAGTTGCGGGATGATGCATTATGGAACGAGTAAAGAGACTTGCTAGTAACGAGATTGAACTAGGTATTGAGATACCGATGATCGAATCTGGGGTAATGTCGTGGATTTGTCATGTAACACCCTCGATGCGACTATAGCTCCCACGTGTCGAGGAACGACTTAGAGACATAATCGCATTGAAGGCATATGTCGCAAGTTAGGCAATCTTCACAACATCCCAAGTAATATAAATAATAAAGGGGAGATAACATAGTTGGCTTACACTCGCCACGTCAATCAAGTACAAAAATAGCATTACATCATCCAAACACTCATGGCCCGACTACGCGCCAAAATAAAAGACAACCCAACATGCGACACGGTCCTGATCACCCCCAACTGGGCACCACTACTGATCATCAGGGAAACAAACATAGTATCGTTGAGAGTCCTCGTCGAACTCCCACTTGAGCTCGAGCGCGTCGCCTGGAGCGGAATCATCAGGCCCTGCATCTGGTGTAATAGTAATCTGTGAGCCACAGGGACTCAGCAATCTCGCACCCTCGCGATCAAGACTATTTAAGCTTAAAAGGTATGGCAAGGTAAATATATGTGGAGCTGCAGCAAGCGACTAGCATATATGGTGGCTATCCTGTTCACAAAAGAGAGCAAGAAGAGGAGGCAAAGCGCGAACGAATAACTAGAGGGCATCCTGCGGCAAGCATTACTCCAACACCGTGTTCACTTCCCGGACTCCGTCGAGAAGAGACCATCACGGTAACTCACACAATTGATTCATTTTAATTAAGTTAAGGTTAAAGTTATCTACAACCGGACATTAACAAATTCCCATCTGTCCATAACCGCGGGCACGGCTTTCGAAAGTTCAAATCCCTGCAGGGGAGTCCCAACTTAGCCCATGACAAGCTCTCACGGTCAATGAAGGAATAGACCTCCTCCCGAGACGTTCCGATCAGACTCGGTATCTCGGATCTTCAAGACACTTCGACAGGTTAAAACAAATCCAGCAACACCGCCCGAATGTGCCGACAAATCCCGATAGGAGCTGCACATATCTCGTTCTCAGGGCACACTCAGATAGGTCAAGCTATGAGTAAAACCAACCCTCGAGTTTCCCCGAGGTGGCCCCGCAGGCTGCCTGGTTCGGACCAACACTCAGAGGAGCACTGGCCCAGGGGGGTTTAAATAAGATGACCCTCGGGCTCCGGAAACCCAAGGGAAAAAGAGACTAGGTGGCAAATGGTAAAACCAAGGTTGGGCATTGCTGGAAAAGCTTTAATCAAGGCGAACTATCAAGGGGTTCCCATTATAACCCAACCGCGTAAGGAACGCAAAATCCGGGAACATAACACCGATATGACGGAAACTAGGGCGGCAAGAGTGGAACAAAACACTAGACGAGAGGCCGAGCCTTCCACCCTTTACCAAGTATATATATTCATTAAGATAACATGGCAATATAATGATATCCCAACAAGTAAATAAATGTTCCAACAAGGAACGGTCTCCAATCTTCACCTGCAACTAGCAACACTATAAGAGGGGATGAGCAAAGCGGTAACATAGCCAAACAACGGTTTGCTAGGACATGGTGGGTTAGAGGTTTGACATTGAAATATGGGAGGCTTGAAAGCAAGTGGTAGGCATCGTAGCATTGGCATAGCAAAAGAGCGAGCATCTAGCATAGCAAAGATAGTAATGATTTCGAGGGTATGATCATCTTGCCTGCAAAGTTGTCAGAGTTGACTGGATCCTCGAAAGCAAATTCAACGGGCTCCTCGTTAGCGAACTCGTCTCCCGGCTCTACCCAAACAAGACAAACAAGCAAACGGAACACAACCAACCACGTGCAAGGCTCAAACAATATGATGCAAAGATGGTATGCTATGCGGGATGCGATGCGGGATGCATATGCAAGATGTGACAAGGAATGCATGAACCTGGCCTCAACATGGAAATCCAAGTGTGCCCCTGGAAAGATGAGATGAAATCGCTTGAAAACGATATAAAGAACACCGGAATCGGAGTTACGGTTTGGAAATGGCAAGCAATTCAAATATGGCCACGTTCTGCGATTTACAGCAAGTAGCCATCTAAATGCAACAAGAAGAACATGCTACAGCACCCAAACGTGACAACCAAATACATGGCAGGAATCCATTCATGATGCTTAACGAAAGTCTAGCACTGAGCTACGGCCAATTCATCCGTTAACAGGTTCAAACAAGCATGGCAAAAATGCATATGGTAAACAGATTTCAGACTTAGTGAAATTAACACTTGTCTGGAATTTCAGATCAGATAGCACTCTTTGGAGCAACAAAACTATATGCTACAGGACCTGAACATGGCAAAGTAAAGCATGGCATGGAGCTACTCAAAGAGCTTAACAAAAGTCCCTTAGTGACCTTGAGCCAAAAGGGATCAGAAAATACAATTGCAAGCATGTGAACATGGCAAAAACATAATCAGATCACAGACTTAGTGAAAACTGGAGCATGCTGAAACAGATATCAAGTAGGCATGTTTACGAGCTCGATGCACTCACTACAGAGCAAGTCATGACAAACTAAGCATACACCCATCAAGAATACACAAAATGCAAGCTAGACATGGCAAGAACAATAACATAGCATGCACGGATCAACTACAACATCCTTGGCAAAGTCGCTAAGAAGTAGACAATCTACCCAGATTCACGAAATAGCAAAAGTAGAGCTCGATTGACTCAAGCTAGGGTGCTCCATAATTACAAACAAAGACATGGATGGATAGAGCACTACAAGATTAACAAATCATCCTTGCTGATCATCCTCAAAAGTAGCACGGATCACTAGGAAACAACATGAACATATGGCCATATGAGATAAACAGATCAAGGACTTAGTGGAAATCCGAAGTCCCTGAAATCAGCATTACTAAGTGCCTCACTTTGCAAGCTTGTGCTAGTCACCACACACATCACAAAAATACATGGGTTGCACCTCTGGAAAGATGGCAAAACCCTTAACAAAACATATGTAGAGCTCATGGGCATATCATGCACACAATAATCATGGCAAAAATGACAAATATCTAAATGGAGCAGCAGATCTGACAATTATCTCAAGTAGCACTCTTCTAACAGCATTTCGGGCTTCAAGATGAACTCAAATGAAAATGATGCAATAAGATGAAATGATGTACTCTCTGAGATGAACATTTTGATATGCTATATGCCCAAAATGGAGCTACGGATGCGGAGTTACGATGCGATGAACATAGCCAAAAAGTTAGGGTTTCGGAGCAAAAGTCAACCGTCCCAATTTCCAGATCTGGATCTGGCACGGATTTCGAAGCAGCCCGCCGGAGTTACTATTCACCGACGGAGATGAAGCTTGCCGGAGGTCGACGGGGAGGCGGAGGAGAGGCTCGCCGGCCCCGGGCGCGGTGGAGGTGGCCGCGGGCGACGAGGGGCGGCCGGAGGGCGGCGTCCGGTGAGGAGCGTGGCGGAGCGGGGCGGTGGCGGCCGCCGGCGTTGAAGACGGCCGCGGTGGCGCGGCGGCACCGGCCGGCGAGAGCGGGCACGGCCACGGGAAGAAGGCGCGAGCGAGGAGACCTGGCGGCGGATGGGCCGCGGGGCCGGCCTCAGGCCTGGCGGGCCCTCGCGGTCAGCGGCGAAGTGGGCGCCGCCCAGGACACGTGGCGCGCGCAGATTGGTCGGCGGCGGTGGGCGGACACGTCCGCTCCGTCCGGACATGTCCGGCGGTGGAGGAGGAGATATTTTTTAAGGTTTCGAGGAGGGGATCCGAGATTTTCGAGGAGGGGCCTTTAAATAGAGGTGGAGGGAGCTAGAAGAGTCCAAATGAGGTGCGGTTTTCGGCCATGCGATCATGATCGAATGCTCTAGATGATGGAGAGGGTTTTGGTGGGTTTTGGGCCAACTTGGAGGGGTGTTGGGCTGCAACACACACGAGGCCTTTTCGGTCCCTCGGTTAACCGTTGGAGCATCAAACGAAGTCCAAATGTTACGGAACTTGACAGGCGGTCTACCGGTAGTAAACCAAGGCCGCTTGGCAAGTCTCGGTCCAATCCGGAAATGTTTAATCCCCACACACGAAAGAAAGGAAGAAATGACCACCGGAGGAGAATGAAGCACCGGAATGCAAAACGGACAACGGGGAAAATGCTCGAATGCATGAGATGAACACGTATGCGAATGCAATGCACATGATGACATGATATGAGATGCATGACAACGATAACAACACACGGAGACAAAAACCCGAACCCGAGAAAATAAAATAACTTAAGGCCGGAAACGGCAAGAGTTGGAGTACAAATTGGGAAAGTCACATCCGGGGTGTTACAACACTCCACCACTACGAAAGGATCTCGTCCCGAGATCTAGGACTGAAAGAACGCCGGGTACTCAGAACGGAGGTGATCCTCACGTTCCCAAGTAGCTTCACGGTCGGAATGGTGTGACCACTTGACTTTGAGAAATTTGATTGACTTGTTGCGAGTCTTGCGTTCAGTCTCTTCAAGAATAGCAACTGGGTGCTCATGATAGGAGAGATCTTCTTGGAGCTCAATGTCCTCGAAGTTGACGGTGCGGTCAGGAGTCTTGAAGCACTTCCGAAGCTGAGAGACATGGAACACATCATGAACATTTGCAAAGTTTGAAGGAAGCTCGAGTTGATAGGCGAGATCGCCTCTCTTGCTGACAATCTTGAAAGGTCCCACGTATCTGGGGGCAAGCTTCCCTTTGATACCGAAGCGACGAATACCTTTCATAGGAGAGACGCGGAGGTAAACATGATCTCCGATCTCGAAAGCCAAATCACGGTGCTTACTATCATAGTAGCTCTTCTGACGGGATTGGGCTGGTTTGAGGTTATCTCGAATGACTTTGCACATTTCCTTTGCCTCTGTGATTAAGTCATTTCCGAGAAGCTGACGTTCACCGGTTTCAGACCAGTTGAGAGGGGTACGACACTTCCTGCCATACAGAATTTCAAATGGGGCCTTGCCCGAACTTGCTTGAAAACTGTTGTTGTAGGAGAATTCAGCATAAGGAAGACAATCCTCCCACTTCATGCCGAAGGAGATCACACAAGCCCTGAGCATATCTTCAAGAATCTGGTTGACACGCTCAACTTGACCGCTAGTTTGAGGATGGAAAGCTGTGCTGAAGCGGATGTTGGTGCCCATGGCCTTCTGAAAAGAATCCCAAAACTTGGAGGTAAAGATGCTGCCACGGTCTGAAGAGATCACTTGTGGAATACCGTGTAGAGAGACAATTCGAGAGGTATAGAGTTCTGCCAATTGAGCTGTAGTGATTGACTCTTTGATAGGCAGAAAGTAAGCCACTTTGGTGAGTTTGTCGATGACAACGAATATAGCATCATTGCCACACTTGGACTTTGGAAACCCAGTCACGAAGTCCATTTCAATGTGGTCAAACTTCCATTCTGGAATGGCAAGAGGTTGGAGCAGACCAGCTGGCCTTTGGTGTTCTGCCTTCACTCTTCTGCAGACATCACATTCATTCACGAATTGAGCAATCTCTCGCTTCATTCGAGTCCACCAATAAGCCTGCTTGAGATCCTGATACATCTTCGTGCTCCCAGGGTGGATGGAGAGGAGAGAATTGTGAGCCTCATTCATGATCACTTTACGGAGGTCACCTTTGGGTACAACAATACGATCCTTGAAGAAGAGAGTATCCTTGTCATCAAGGCGGTAGCACTTGTACTTGGGTTGACTCTTGGCAATCCCAATCTTCACCTTTTTCACCATAGCATCAAGAAGCTGGGCTTGGTGAATCTGGTCTTCCAAGGTAGGAGAGACTTGAAGGTTGGCGAGGAAACCTTGAGGAACAACTTGCAGGTTAAGTTTGCGGAAAGCTTCACAAAGCTCGGGTTGATAAGGCTTAAGAATCAGGCTGTTGCAATAAGCTTTCCTGCTCAATGCGTCAGCAATCACATTGGCCTTTCCTGGAGTATACTCGATACTCGGATTATACTCTTGAATCATTTCAACCCATCGAGTTTGCCTGAGGTTGAGATTAGGCTGAGTGAAGATGTACTTGAGACCCTTGTGGTCAGTGAAGATGTCCACTTTTCTTCCCAATAAGAGATGTCTCCAAGTCAAAAGAGCATGCACAACTACCGCCAACTCGAGATCATGAGTGGGGTAGTTCTTCTCATTGGGCTTCAACTGGCGAGAGGTATAAGCAACAACTTTCTTCTCTTGCATCAACATTGCGCCAAGACCTTGGAGAGAGGCATCACAAAAGACTTCGTACGGCTTGGATTCATCAGGCGGAGTCAGAACTGGAGCAGTGATCAATTTCTCTTTCAAAGTGTTGAAAGCAATGTCACACTCCGGAGACCAAACGTACTTGACGTGCTTCTGGAGAAGATTTGAGAGAGGCTTCGCGATCTTAGAAAAGTTTTCAACGAATCTTCGGCAATAGCTTGCGAGACCGAGGAAGCTACGGAGTTGCTTCATGTTCTGAGGAGGTTCCCAATTCACAATTGCAGACACCTTCTCAGGATTCACCGCAATGCCCTTGGCAGAGATGATATGACCAAGATAAAGAACCTCATCGAGCCAAAATTCGCACTTGGAGAACTTGGCGTAGAACTGGTGTTCCCTCAGCTTGTCGAGTACCAAACGCAAGTGCTTGGCATGATTTTCCTTGTTCTTCAAGAAAACCAGAATGTCGTCGAGATAGACCAAAACGAAGTCATTGGTGTAGGCGTTGAAGATGAAGTTCATCATGCGAGAGAAAGTCGGAGGAGCGTTGACGAGGCCAAAAGACATGACAGTGTATTCATATGAACCATAGCTTGTCCTGAAAGCCGTCTTGGTAATATCTTGTTCACGGATTCGAATCTGATGATAACCCATACGGAGATCAAGCTTGGAGAATACTTGGGCACCTTTGAGTTGTTCGAACAGCTCGTTGATGTTGGGAAGTGGGTATTTGTTCTTGATGGTCTTCTTGTTCAATGGACGGTAATCAACACAAAGTCGGTCCGTTCCATCCTTCTTCTTCACAAAAAGAACACCACAACCCCACGGAGAAAAACTAGGCCGGATGAGACCCATTCTCTCTTGAATATCGAGTTGCTTCTTCAGCTCATTCAACTCTTCAGGTCCGAGCTTGTAAGGACGCTTGCACACAGGTTCCGTGCCAGGCTCAAGATCAATAACGAATTCAACTGGCCGGTGCGGAGGCATTCCTGGGAGCTCTTCTGGAAAGACGTCTTGATATTCGCAAACGACTGGAATTTGCGAGATAGCATCCAGTTCACCCTTCTCATTGAGAGAAAATAGACGGATGGTATCATCACGAGCGGCAAAGACAATTACATCCTCAGACGAATGAGTCAATTGAATCTGCCTTGCAGCATAATCAAGGTGAGCCTTGTGCTTAGAAAGCCAATCCATCCCGAGAATAAGATCAATATCTGAGTTACCAAGAACCATTGGGGAAGAAAGGAACTTGTAGTCGCCCAACGTGATAGTAACATCTGGAACCTCCAGACTTGCACTCAAACGTTTGCCAGGAGAAACGATATCCATTTGTTTACCCAAATGAGAAGAAACGAACTCATGCTTGGTAAAAAAATGGCTTTGACATGAAACAATGCGATACACCAGTGTTAAAAAGAACTTTTGCAGGAATATCGTTAACAGGAAGGTTACCCATGATGACATCTGATGAATCCTCTGCCTGAGCTGCGTTCATCAAGTTGACCTTGGCGTGCTTGGGGTTATGCTTGACCACAACTGTACTTGCCGATCTCACAGGAGGAGGAGGAGGAAGACGCCTCTGATTGAGACACTTGTTGGCATAGTGACCCTTCTGTTGGCACTTGTTGCACGTGACCTCTGAAAGCGGACGGTGATACGGAGCACTCGATCTTGGAGGTTGAGACGAAGTCTTGTTCTGAAAGCCAGGGTTGGGTGGGTGGGAAGATGCACTGCCACCTTTGCTCTTATGCTGATACGGCTGACGGAACGGAGGAGGAGGAAGCCAATACTTCTGCTGCTTGGCCACTTGAGTAGAGGAAGAAGGAGTAGTGTCTCTGACTCACTTCTTGGAAGCATCACACCTCAGTTGAGTAGCCTCTTGCTTCAATGCCATGTTGTAGAACTCATCGTATCTCAAGGGCTCAAAGAGAACAAGAGCTAGCTGAATTTCTTCTTTGAGACCACCCCTGAACTGGTATATCATGCTCTTCTCATCAGGGACGTCCTGCTTGGCAAAGAGGGCGAGCTTCTGAAACAACTTGTTGTAGTCATAGACAGACAAAGAGCCTTGCTTCAGGTTGCGGAATTCCTCACGCTTGCTTTCAACCATGCTCTGAGGGATATGGTGAGCTCTGAAATCATGACGGAATTCATCCCAAGTGATCACACGTCCACCTCTGGAATCCTTGTACTGCTGGAACCATTCTGCAGCTTGATCTTTGAGTTGGAAGGAAGCGAACTTGACAACGTCCTCAGGCCTGACGTTACTGCACTCGAAATGCTTGCACAGATCCACGAGCCAATCGTCAGCATCAGTTGCCTCAACACAATTGCTGAAAGTTTTTGGCCCGTTAGCAAGGAACTGGTTGAGTGTAGCAAAGTGATTCTGATTGTTGCCTTGGTTCCCTTGGTTGCCTTGATTGCGCTCTTGGAGAATTTGCATGATCAACTGTGTGTTTGCATTGGTTGCGGCCATCACAGCTTGCCATGCCTCCGGAGGAGGTGGAGGTGGTGGCGGATCCTGATTCTGATTCTGACTGGTGCTCTTAGCGGGAGCCATCCTGAAGAGGTTGACCACCGTTAGCACATAGACAGATAAAATGAAGCTGAATCCAACAGAATGAAAATTGCAACATATAATCTTCACATCTGAACAAAATGAACGAATGCATTCCTCTTGAAATGGTCACATATCCATAAATTGAGAAGCCACGTAGAATTTAGGTAGAGAAATAAATCATCAAGGTACGGATCAAGAACAAATACTCGGTAAGAAATCCCAATCTCAAACCAAATATCCGTGGAAGAAGAGCTAGAGCTATGAGAATTCCCACCTATGAAACTCCGGAACCTTTCCGGTTATGCAATCAGGTGTTGGGGATACAGGGGAAGCATAATATCTCACCCAAATCTAGCAAATCCTACATCCAGCTGTATCCATCCTTCAACACATAACCGAGAAAAACTTCGGAAACCATCTACCTCAACCTTTGAAAAGCATCCGTTATACAAGTTATGGCGATACTCCCGAACTCCCGCCCCACTACTGGGTGGCATCGAGGTTATCTCACCAACGAACTGCATAAAAGAGATTTCGATGTCGGCGTACTAAACTCAGGTATTCCAGAACTGCAACGATAAAATTATGACGACAACACCTCAGAGCTCAACTCCCTGGAACACTTCCACAAAACCCCTGACAGGAGGCACCAAGACAATGTTCTCGTCATAAAACCATCGGAACGATTCCAAGATACCTGCGTGATCCTAAATTTTTTTTTAGTGAAATTTGAGAAGAGAAGAGTCAAAACTCTACGTCAGGATGCCTTACTAGAGCGATGAGGAGACTGGGGAGTAAAAAGAATTCCTAAACTCTCCGATATATAATTCCTAAATGACTCAAAACATTTTTCTAGACACAACTCGGCCGCTAAAAACGATCAAGAAATAGGGCTCCTAAGGTCGGGGAAGGCTCTGATTACCAACTTGTAACACCCTCGATGCGACTATAGCTCCCACATGTCGAGGCATGACTTAGAGACATAATCGCATTGAAGGCATATGTCGCAAGTTAGGCAATCTTCACAACATCCCAAGTAATATAAATAATAAAGGGGAGATAACATAGTTGGCTTACACTCGCCACGTCAATCAAGTACAAAAATAGCATTACATCATCCAAACACTCATGGCCCGACTACGGCGCCAAAATAAAAGACAACCCAACATGCGACACGGTCCCGATCACCCCCAACTGGGCACCACTACTGATCATCAGGAAAAGAAACATAGTATCGTTGAGAGTCCTCGTCGAACTCCCACTTGAGCTCGAGCGCGTCGCCTGGAGAGGAATCATCAGGCCCTGCATCTGGTGTAATAGTAATCTGTGAGCCACAAGGACTCAGCAATCTCGCACCCTCGCGATCAAGACTATTTAAGCTTAAAAGGTATGGCAAGGTAAATATATGTGGAGCTGCAGCAAGCGACTAGCATATATGGTGGCTATCCTGTTCGCAAAAGAGAGCGAGAAGAGGAGGCAAAGCGCGAACGAATAACTAGAGGGCATCCTGCGGCAAGCATTACTCCAACACCGTGTTCACTTCCCGGACTCCGCCGAGAAGAGACCATCACGGTAACTCACACAGTTGATTCATTTTAATTAAGTTAAGGTTAAAGTTATCTACAACCGGACATTAACAAAATCCCATCTGCCCATAACCGCGGGCACGGCTTTCAAAAGTTCAAATCCCTGCAGGGGAGTCCCAACTTAGCCCATGACAAGCTCTCATAGTCAACGAAGGAATAGACCTCCTCCCGAGACGTTCCGATCAGACTCGGTATCTTGGATCTTCAAGACACTTCGACAGTTTAAAACAAATCCAGCAACACCACCCGAATGTGCCGACAAATCCCGATAGGAGGTGCACATATCTCGTTCTCAGGGCACACTCAGATAGGTCAAGCTACGAGTAAAACCAACCCTCGAATTTCCCTGAGGTGGCCCCGCAGGCTGCCTGGTTCGGACCAACACTCAGAGGAGCACTGGCCCGGGGGGGTTTAAATAAGATGACCCCCGGGCTCCGGAAACCCAAGGGAAAAAGAGGCTAGGTGGCAAATGGTAAAACCAAGGTTGGGCATTGCTGGA
Organism: Triticum urartu; assembly: GCF_056163025.1. Taxonomy (NCBI): domain Eukaryota; kingdom Viridiplantae; phylum Streptophyta; class Magnoliopsida; order Poales; family Poaceae; genus Triticum; species Triticum urartu. The sequence goes on along the minus strand of NC_141873.1, from coordinate 400,748,197 downwards.
AAAGCTTTAATCAAGGTGAACTATCAAGGGGTTCCCATTATAACCCAACCGCGTAAGGAACGCAAAATCCGAGAACATAACATCGATATGACAGAAACTAGGGCGGCAAGAGTGGAACAAAACACTAGGCGAGAGGCCGAGCCTTCCACCCTTTACCAAGTATATAGATGCATTAAGATAACATGGCAATATAATGATATCCCAACAAGTAAATAAATGTTCCAACAAGGAACGGTCTCCAATCTTCACCTACAACTAGCAACGCTATAAGAGGGGCTGAGCAAAGCGGTAACATAGCCAAACAACGGTTTGCTAGGACATGGTGGGTTAGAGGTTTGACATGGCAATATGGGAGGCTTGAAATCAAGTGGTAGGCATCGTAGCATTGGCATAGCAAAAGAGCGAGCATCTAGCATAGCAAAGATAGTAGTGATTTCGAGGGTATAATCATCTTGCCTGCAAAGTTGTCAGAGTTGACTGGATCCTCGAAAGTAAACTCAACGGGCTCCTCGTTAGCGAACTTGTCTCCCGGCTCTACCCAAACAAGACAAACAAGCATACGGAACACAGTCAACCACGTGCAAGGCTCAAACAATATGATGCAAAGATGGTATGCTATGCGGGATGCGATGCGGGATGCATATGCAAGATGTGACAAGGAATGCATGAACCTGGCCTCAACTTGGAAATACAAGTGTGCCCCTGGAAAGATGAGATGAAATCGCTTGAAAACAATATAAAGAACACCGGAATCGGAGTTATGGTTTGGAAATGGCAAGCAATTCAAATATGGCCACGTTCTGCGATTTACAGCAAGTAGCCATCTAAATGCAACAAGAAGAACATGCTACAGCACCCAAACATGACAACAAATTACATGGCAGGAATCCATTCATGATGCTTAACGAAAGTCTAGCACTGAGCTACGGCCAATTCATCCGTTAACAGGTTCAAACAAGCATGGCAAAAATGCATATGGTAAACAGATTTCAGACTTAGTGAAATTAACACTTGTCTGGAATTTCAGATCAGATAGCACTTTTTGGAGCAACAACACTATATACTACAGGACCTGAACATGGCAAAGTAAAGCATGGCATGGAGCTACTCAAAGAGCTTAACAAAAGTCCCTTAGTGACCTTGAGCCAAAAGGGATCAGAAAATACAATTGCAAGCATGTGAAAATGGCAAAAACATAATCAGATCACAGACTTAGTGAAAACTGAAGCATGCTGAAACAGATATCAAGTAGGCATGTTTACGAGCTCGATGCACTCACTACAGAGCAAGTCATGACAAACTAAGCATACACCCATCAAGAATACACAAAATGCAAGCTAGACATGGCAAGAACAATAACATAGCATGCACGGATCAACTACAACATCCTCAGCAAAATCGCTAACAAGTAGACAATTTGCCCAGATTCACGAAATAGCAAAAGTAGAGCTCGATTGACTCAAGCTAGGGTGCTCCATAATTGCAAACAAAGACATGGATGGATAGAGCACTACAAGATTAACAAATCATCCTTGCTGATCATCCTCAAAAGTAGCACGGATCACTAGGAAACAACATGAACATATGGCCATATGAGATAAACAGATCAAGGACTTAGTGGAAATCCTAAGTCCCTGAAATCAGCATTACCAAGTGCCTCACTTTGCAAGCTTGTGCTAGTCACCACACACATCACAAAAATACATGGGTTTCAGATGGCAAAACCCTTAAAAAACATATTTAGAGCTCATGGGCATATCATGCACACAATAATCATGGCAAAAATGACAAATATCTAAATGGAGCAGGAGATCTGACAATTATCTCAAGTGGCACTCTTCTAACAGCATTTCGGGCATCAAGATGAACTCAAATGAAAATGATGCAATGAGATGAAATGATGTATTCTCTGAGATGAACATTTTGATATGCTATATGCCCAAAACGGAGCTACGGATGTGGAGTTACGATGCGATGAACATAGCCAAAAAGTTAGGGTTTCGGGGCAAAAGTCAACCGTCCCAATTTCCAGATCTGGATCTAGCACGGATTTCGAAGCAGCCCGCCGGAGTTACTATTCACCAACGGAGATGAAGCTCGCCGGAGGTCGACGGGGAGGCGGAGGAGAGGCTCGCCGGCCCCGGGCGCGGTGGAGGTGGCCGCGGGCGACGAGGGGCGGCCGGAGGGCGGCGTCCGGTGAGGAGCGTGGCGGAGCGGGGCGGCGGCGGCCGCCGGCGTTGAAGACGGCCGCGGTGGTGCAGTGGCGCCGGCCGGCGAGAGCGGGCACAGCCGCAGGAAGAAGGCGCGGGCGAGGAGACCTGGCGGCGCGCGGCGGATGGGCTGCGGGGGCCGGCCTCGGGCCTGGCGGGCCCTCGCGGTCGACGGCGAAGTGGGCGCCGCCCAGGACACGTGGCGCGCAGATTGGTCGGCGGCGGTGGGCGGACACGTCCGCTCCGTCCGGACGTGTCCGGCGGCGGAGGAGGAGATATTTTTTAGGGTTTCGAGGAGGGGATCCGAGATTTTCGAGGAGGGGCCTTTAAATAGAGGTGGAGGGAGCTACGAGAGTCCAAATGACGTGCGGTTTTCGGCCACGCGATCGTGATCGAACGCTCTAGATGATGGAGAGGGTTTTGGTGGGTTTTGGGCCAACTTGGAGGGGTGTTGGGCTGCAACACACACGAGGCCTTTTCGGTCCCTCGGTTAACCGTTGGAGCATCAAACGAAGTCCAAATGGTACGAAACTTGACAGGCGGTCTACCGGTAGTAAACCAAGGCCGCTTGGCAAGTCTCGGTCCAATCCGGAAATGTTTAATCCCCACACACGAAAGAAAGGTAGAAATGACCACCGGAGGAGAACGAAGCGCCGGAATGCAAAATGGACAACTGGGAAAATGCTCGAATGCATGAGATGAACACGTATGCGAATGCAATGCACATGATGACATGATATGAGATGCATGACAACGATAACAACACACGGAGACAAAAACCCGAACCCGAGAAAATAAAATAACTTAAGGCCGGAAACGGCAAGAGTTGGAGTACAAATTGGGAAAGTCACATCCGGGGTGTTACATGTCACGACAGATGTCCTAGTGTGAGGACTTAGTCATGAGGCCAACACATCTTTGTAGTAGCTTGAGAGGGGTTGAGCGGAATCGAGAGACGCAACACAAGACAAGGATTTAGACAGCTTCGGGCCCCGGTAAACATCATCCGGTAATAGCCCTACATGTTGTTTGTGGCTAGATCTCATTATCATCATGAGGGAGTCGCCGCATAAGTCGGCTCCCCCTTTGTGTCTAGCCCTAGAGATTGTTTCTTCTTGCTTGTCCCTCTTGGGGAGCCCTGCCCCTCCTTATATAAGTTTAGAGGGGCGGTTACATGTGGAGTCCTATTAGGATTAGGACTAGTCTACATTCTAATACAAACCGGATACAAGTCCGGGTCTTGACTCCTTGTAAGGGAAATATTCCTCACGCCTTTCCTCTTAAACCGGCCCACCATTAACATAAACCGACCTTCTGGGCCTTAGGCCTTGTCATCCGTCTGTCCCGCTCGTCGGGTTACCAGTGAGTCATAATGTTCAAGCGGGTTGCTTGTAAACCGTCTGGTCAGGGCGGGTCGCCAGTGAATCGCCAAGTGTCAACCGGGTTATATTTCCGGTCGGGTCATACCGCGGGGTATATCCCCGACATTGGCCCCCAGTTTAATTTGGATTTATCCTTGTTAAACTGATCCTGTAAAACAAACACAAGAACAAATTTGACAGATTATGCTCCAGGTTAAGAATTCTTGTAAACCGGCACCTGATCATCCTTAATTCCTTGTCATTTCCTTCTTCTAGAAAATTCGGGTCAATAAGCCAGCTTCATACTCAATTTGCTGACATTGGTTTCTCACAGAAAAATATTGTGAAGAATAATCCACTTGAGTCAGCTTCCAAAGCACCGGCTTAAGAAATATTGGTCTTGAAATACTCATCTGATATTCAACTGGTTTGAAGATGTAGAACTTGCCGGTTTAATATTACCAAAATTGCCAGTTTGTAAATATTGATGGCACCGAGTCATAATTGTTACCAACGCCGGGTCATAATTGTTGCAGACACCGGGTTAATCTGGTTTGCTCGGAACTGAGAATTTGAAGATTTTTCTCCCTTATATCCATATTACCTGTAGCCCCCAAGTCTTGAACAGAACAAAGTGATGGCTTATGACTTGCTTCAATATAAATACTGCCACTTTTGAAGAAATCCATGTTGTTCATCCCAATCACTAGTAAAAACTTAATAGTCCATATTATGTAGCCCCCAAGTGTCGGGTTGTCATGCTTGCAGCAACCTAGGACTTGTAATTGCCTGATACTCAAAAAACTTCAACCAGTGTAGCCCCCAAGGGCCGAGTCATTATGCAATAATGAGCAGGGACTTTATAAATATGATCATGCTTCATTAAAAATAACATCATATGATGTAACTCCACCATGGGGCTTTGAACCCACGTCCACAAGGTTAAGAGCTTTGTGCTTTACCAAATGAGTAGTGGACCTTTCAATATAATGGTTGTAAGACTTGTGTACCTTGAATTGTTTGACAGGAGCAATTGGTAGCCCCCAAGGGCCGTCTCATTACAATGTGATGAGTCGGGTCTTCAATAAGATGAGCAAAAAATGGCGTTGCATTAGGCCCCAAGTGTCATGGTGCATGCTAGCAGCGACATGAGACTTGCATATTTGATGTAATCTCAACTTGAATAATGTCGCCCCCTAGTGCTGGGTCATAAGCCTGCAGCGACTCGGGACTATTCCTTCAATTGTAGAATAAATCATATACATTGATAATATGATAGCCATTGCGCTAAAGCGACTTTGAAAACCTTGATCATAATACTAGTTATTGATAACCATAATAAAATCCAGCAATGTTGGCTATTTGAAGATTTGAATAATATAATCCAATGATTTATGAGCGCATTATTCCAATGGCGCAACCCAAATATATACTGGCGACTGATAGTCCCAAGCCAGGCCGGGTTAATAAATGCCGGTGATTTATAATCATACTGGCGACTTATAGCCAAAAACCAGACCGGGTCAATAAACACCGGATTGTAGCTGATCGTATGCTGACAACTTATAGTTGAAAGCTAAGCCGGGTCAACAAACATGGGATTAGTATAATCTTCATCAAAAGAAACCTCAAAAAAGAAAGATTCAAAAGAAAATATGCAAGAAGCGAGGCTTTTCATGGGCTGACAGGCCACTGAGTTAAACCATTTTACAAAGCCTTATAAGATGGACCTCACATTAACCAATCGTCAGTTTAAGTAAGACAAGTTCAGGGTCTGTATAAGATTGACTTGTCAAACGTTCGACGGGTCTTACCAGGATTACCTAGACGGAGTGACTTACTTAAAAAGGCAGGATAACCCGGGGTTTTAGGTGAATACACCTGGCTTCCAAGCCTGGCTTTTATAGCCTATTACAAGGTTATAGACTCTTTGTTCTTTTAGAACAAAAGAGCCCCCAAGCAATATTTTGAGCTGTGCTCAATGGGTGCCTATGTTTGAGTTGTGCTTTTGCAACAGACTCTCTTTGGCCCCTTTGATTTTTTTGAGAATTTGAACTTTGCGAGAGATGTTTCTTCTTGAACCGGATGTTAAACCAGAATCTTCATTTTTAGTCGGAAATTTTCTGACGACCTTTAAACTCGAACTTGCGAGAGATTAATTTTTTCTGAACCGGAAATTCTTAAACCGGATTTGAGAGCTTCAGAGCTTTTACGGGAGAACATATTTCTCTTGAACCGGATTTTAAACCGGCATGCTTCATTTTGAACCGGAAATTTTCTGACAGCCTTTAAATTTTCATCAATATGGTAGTAGCCTCCGGGACCGGGTTATCTTTCCCTCCAACGTCCTGGGGTTCTTAAATTCACTGAAAATCAGCAACATTTGCTGAGTCGTATCATTGTAGCCCCCGAGTCTCAAGGCGACTCGAGGAGTTGGCTTGAGATTCTCCATATTTGACCATGATATAAACCGGCATAAGTTGTATATCATTGGTGTTGATAGCACGATGTGAATCCACAGAAGGTTGAGGTGACTACGGTGAGTTATAAATGATCCCGTATGAGCCGTGTCAGCAACTCGGCCAATGGTTCCTTCCAATTGGCAATTTGAAGTTAACCAAATTGTAGTGGCGGTGACTTGTGCGCCTGTCCATTGAGCCACCCAGTGCAGACGGCGGTTGATAGTATATGATAATTTGCCTCCTTTTTGTTGAAAGAAAACTGGGCTACCCAAGCTATTACTTGCTCATACTGAATAAACAGCTCATGCAGACAGGTGCGGCCCGGTATGTTGATGTAGTCCAGGCCGCGAGAGACTGACAGTAAAGACGACTGTGGCTTCAGAGGCAGCACAGATAGTTGAGTCGGCCGCAGTGTTATAAGCCGACGTGGACGGGCGAGTTAGCCACATCATGTTGATGTAAACTGGTCTATAGAATGGTGGCTTGCACATATATATTCATCGAGCTTGATGGTATGGTCGGATGCTAGCACATTGTAATGGTGGCGCGAGCTATACATCCATGACACGGCCAATTGCTCCTGCATAAATAATATCGCAAGCCGGAGTAATTTGTTCTTTGAAAGAATAAAAAATATATCAATAAAAATTGATTGGACAGATTTCACCTTGATATGCTAGGCTGAAAATTATCAGCCACGGTGTTGAAGGTCGCAACGGTGAAGCTGAAATCAACCACGAGTGAGTCGGCCGCGAAAGTAGACAGATGAGTCGGCCGAGGCATTGTAAGCCGGTGCGGACGAGCAAGTTGTCCTCTTTATTGTAAGCCGGCGTGGACGCGTGAACCGGCCGCGAGAGTGGACGGGCGAGTCGTCCGTGGCATTATAAGCCGGTGCAGTCGCGAGATACGGCCACGACGTTGTAAGCCGGTGTGGGAGACCGTTGAGTAACGACGACCACCTGTACCGAATGATATTGGCGTGCCTCCACCTCCGCGTTATAATGTCACTTTGTAATGAATAATTCTCCTGGTATATTTCGTCATATGAACACCGACGCTGGCATTAGATAATGTCGGACGGTGTCAGATGATCCCCCAGACGTAGGTCTGATAAAACAGTAGCACCCACATGGCCCTTTTTTCTTTTTTTTCTTTTTTAATTAACGTAGTACTCCCTTCTTTTCCTGTGCTGCTGTCTCTTTCTTCAGATGACAGAGTAGCATGCAGGAGCAACGCAGGGCAAGGAGCGGAGCAGAGCAGAACCAAACCCAGACGGAGGCGGGACCACAAGGCGGGTCGGAGCCGGTGGCGGGCGCGGCAATGGCCGGCCACGCAGGGGCAGCACAGGCCATGCGATCGGAGGCAACCAGGCGCGGCTATGGTCGAGGCCCATGGCAACTTGAAGAAACTGCAGCTGAACCGGCGCGAGGCCATGGCGGCTCACAGCGCGGGGGACTCCGCCATGTGGAGGCCTGGAATGGGCAATTTAGCGCGGCGACTCGCGCCGAAGCGGAGGTGAGGGCATCTCCAGCCGTTGGCCTCCTCAGGAGGCATTTTTTCGCCTCCTGGGGGGCTGCCGGCGAAAACTTCAGCCTGGGGGTGGATTTTTTTCCACTCGTTGCGCCCCCATAGCTCCATCGACAGGCTCCATTCCTTCAAGCGAGAAACAAACAGAGCTCCATCGCTAAGAAACCACCACCGAGTTGCTTGCCGGAACCAATGGCGACCACCAAGAAGAGGGAGATGGTGTTCTTCGACGTGGAGGCTGCGCAGTCCCCGTCACTGCCCGGCGAGTGCAGCCTCCTGCAGTTCGCCGCCATCCTCGTCTGCCCGCGCCGCCTCGTCAAGTCTGCCGGCCGCGCACTCCCGCGTTCCTAGGCCGCGCGCTCCCGTGGCCGCGCTCGCCCGTCCGCGCCTGCTTGCTCGCCCGTCCGCGCCCGCCCACTCGCCCAGGCCGCGCCCTCAAGCACGCGGACGCCCCAACTGCCGCGATCGCGTTGTCCGTCCGGCATCGTCCTCCGAGAGGCTCGTGCTCGTCTGCCGCCCCCACTCTGCCCCGGTGCAGGGCACGCCCCTTCTTGTCTCCCAGCAGGCGCTCTCCATAATGCGCTTCGCCTACGCGTACATGACACCGACCCCCGCCTGCGGTGGAGCTCCGTCCTCCTCGGCTACGCCCGTGGAGCCTCCGCACTGCGCTTCTGCACCCCCGCCTGGCTCGAGGAGGCCATGCGCTTCTACATCCCGGAGCCGGCTGGGCGCGCGGCGCAGAGGGGTGGCGGGGCGGCGCGGGCTGGCTGGCGGGAGGCCGGGCGCGGCCGCAGATGGCTGGCGGGGCAGGGCGGCGACGCAGCAGGCCTGAGCTGCGGGAAGGCACCGGGGCAGGGCGGCGTGCGCGGCCGGGCGCGGCGGCGACGCGGCGGGAGCTGCGGGAAGGCACCGGGCATGGCGAGAGAGAAAGCGGACGAAGAGAGAGGGAAGGTGGGGGCTCTGCGAGGAAAAAGTGGAGAAAGCGACGGGGAGTGGCTGCAGGTGGGCCGCAGGAGGCAAAAAAGTGGCGCCGGCACGCCCAGCTGCCCCCCGGGGGGCTGGGTTCGGAATGAGACTATCGGCGCTATTTTTCTATAAATCCGGCGAAAAGTGATGCTTTGGGAGCGTGACTGGAAGGATTTTTTGCCGCTAGTGATAAAAAAGTGACCTCGGGGCGTTCCTGAGGGCGGAGATGCCCTGACGCAGCAGCAGGCGACTTGGCAGCTCAGGGTGCAGCAACAGCCGAGGAAGATTTGGAGTGGAGGGCGGCTCGGAGTGAGGCCGCGACGGCAGTTTGAAGCAAGGCAGTCCGGGCTGATCTTTTTCTGCACTTGATCCTGGCATCATGCAGCAGGTCGCTCGGTGCTGCACAATCACATGGCCGTGACGCAGTAGGATACGGGTGATGATTTTAGCGGCGCCTCGAGCCGGCCACGGCGGCGGGTTGACTTGTTGGCAGAATCCACTTCCGAGTCGTCGACTCCCCTTTTTTTAGCAGATCGGATTAAACAATTTGCAACCAGCCGCCGGCTTCCGTCCATAAATAGGATAAAGAATTAGAACCGTACTAGGATTAGTACTAGTCAGATTTGAGATTTGATCACGTGAACTACTACTCGAAGTAGTATTTTTCCTTCGATCTTCATTCCATGTTTGTAGTAGTAGCAGCAACAGCATACACAGATATGATTCGGGTCTTGATGTACGTGTATACGGCCATATGCACGAGCGCCCGGATGATAACGCGTGCGTGTTTTGTGCTATTGGTGACCCAACGATTTGATGCATTGGCGCATCAACGAAGATCGATTTTCTCTTGGTCTCGATATATTGCGGACCGCAGCGGCAGGTGCGCAAAAAAACCCTAATTTCCCTTGATCTCAAACTTGTATACACCGGCTCCAAAATTAATTATGTTCCCGATCACAAAACAACAAATTTTCCGGATCTTCTCCATCTAATGAATTGCGAGCTTCTCAATCCCTAGAAGAGATCCCTCCAAGAACTCAACACCACCGTGCGCGAGCCCCACGGTGGGCGCCAACTGTCGTGGATTTGTCACGGCGAATGTCCTAGTGTGAGCACTTAGTCGTGAGGCCAACGCATCTTTGTAATAGCTTGAGAGGGGTTGAGCGGAATCGAGAGACGCAACACAAGACAAGGATTTAGACAGCTTCGGGCCCCGGGAAACATCATCCGGTAATAGCCCTACATGCTGTTTGTGGCCAGATCTCATTATCATCATGAGGGAGTCGCCGCATAAGCCGGCTCCCCCTTTGTGTCTAGACCTAGAGATTGTTTCTTCTTGCTTGTCCCTCTTGGGGAGCCCTGCTCCTCCTTATATAAGTTTAGAGGGGTGGGTTACATGTGGAGTCCTATTAGGATTAGGATTAGTCTACCTTCTAATACAAACCGGATACAAGTCCGGATCATGACTCCTTGTAAGGGAAATATTCCTCACGCCTTTCCTCTTAAACCGGCCCACCATTAACATAAACCGACCTTCTGGGCCTGGGCCTTGGGCCTTGTCATCCGTCCGTCCCGCCTGCCGGATTACCAGTGAGTCATAATGTTCAGGCGAGTTGCTTGTAAACCGTCTGGTTAGGGCGGGTCGCCAGTGAATCGCCAAGTGTCAACCGGGTTATATTTCCGGCCGGGTCATACCGCGGGGTATATCCCCGACAGGCAAGTAACATACCGATGACAAAGGGAACAACGTATGTTGTTATGCGAATTGACCGATAAAGATCTTCGTAGAATATGTAGGAGCCAATATGAGCATATGGGTTCCGCTATTGGTTATTGATCGGAGATGTGTCTCGGTCATGTCTACATAGTTCTCGAACCCGTAGGGTCCGCACACTTAACGTTCGATGATGATTTGTATAATGAGTTACGTGATTTGATGTATCGAAGATTGTTCGGAGTCCCGGATGAGATCACGGATATGACGAGGAGTCTCAAAATGGTCGAGACATAAAGATCGATATATTGGAAGGCTATATTCGGACATCGGAAAGGTTCCGAGTGTCGAAGAGTTACGGGAATTCGCCGGGGGAAGTAGTGGGCCTTAATGGGCCATACGGGAAAGGAGAGAAGGGCCTCAAGGGGTCTCCGCGTGCCCCCACATGGGCTGGTCCGAATTGGACTAGGAGGGGGCATCGCCCCCCTCTTTCCCTCTCCCTCTCCCTCTCCCTCTCCCTACTCCTACTAGGAGTCGGAATCCTCCCTTTGGGCGCGCCCCTTGAGGTCGGCCCTCCTCCTCCTTCCCTCCTTTATATATGGGGGAGGGGGCACCCCATAGACATACAAGTTGATTGTTTAGCCGTGTGCGGTGCCCCCCCTCCACAGAATTCCACCTCGGTCATATTGCCGTAGTGCTTACGCGAAGCCCTGCATCGATAACTTCATCATCATCGTCAACACGCCGTCGTGCTGACGGAACTCACCCTCGGCCTTAGCTGGATCAAGAGTACGAGGGACGCCACCGAGCTGAACGTGTGCAGATCGTGAAGGTGCCGTGCGTTTGGTACTTGGTCGGTTGGATCGCAAAGACGTTCGACTACATCAACAGCGTTACTAAACGCTTCCGCTTTCGGTCTACGAGGGTACGTAGACACACTCTCCCCTCTCGTTGATATGCATCTCCTAGATAGATCTTGCGTGATCGTAGGAAATTTTTGAAATACTGCGTTCCCCAACACATATTACTTTGCTACTGATCACATTGTTGCAGATAATTAATCTCCATGTGTGGTTGAATTGACAACTCAGCTGCTAATACCTTCAAATATTCTTTGGCTCCCCTTGTGTCGAATCTATAAATTTGGGTTGAATACTCTACCCTCGAAAACTGTTGTGATCCCCTATACTTGTGGGTTATCATTAACACCTTTAGTATCGACAAAACCTTCTGGTTGCATCATATACAACTCTTCTTTAAGAAATCCATTAATGAATGCAGTTTTGACATCCATTTGCCAAATTACATAATCATAAAATGTGTCAATTGCTAACATGATTGGGACAGACTTAAGCATCGCTACGAGTGAGAAGGTCTCATCGTAGTCAACTCCTTGAACTTATTGAAAACCTTTTGCAACAAGTCGAGCTTTGTAGATAGTAACATTACCAACAGCGTCAGTCTTCTTGTTGAAGATCCATTTATTCTCTATGGCTTGCCGATCATCGGGCAAGTCAACCAAAGTCCATACTTTGTTCTCATACATGGATCCCATCTTAGATTTCATGGCCTCAAGCCATTTCGCGGAATCTAGGCTCATCATTGCTTCCTCATAGTTCATAGGTTCATCATGGTCTAGTAACATGACTTCCAGAACAGGATTCCCGTACCATTCTGGTGCGGAACATACTCTGGTTGACTTACGAGGTTCAGTAGTAACTTGATCTGAAGTTTCATGATCATCATCATTAGCTTCCTCACTAATTGGTGTAGGCATCACTGGAACTGATTTCTGTGATGAACTACTTTCCAATTCGAGAGAAGGTACAACTACCTCATCAAGTTCCACTTTCCTTCCACTCACTTCTTTCGAGAGAAACTCCTTCTCTAGAAAGGATCCATTCTTAGCAACAAATATCTTGCCTTCGGATCTGTGATAGAAGGTGTACCCAATAGTTTCTTTTGGGTATCCTATGAAGACGCACTTCTCCGATTTGGGTTCGAGCTTATCAGGCTGAAGCTTTTTCACATAAGCATCGGAACCCCAAACTTCAAGAAACGAAAGTTTTGATTTCTTGCCAAACCAAAGTTCATATGGTGTCATCTCAACGGATTTAGATGGTGCTCTATTTAACATGAATGCAGATGTCTCTAATGCATAACCCCAAAACGATAGTGGTAAATCGGTAAGAGACATCATAGATCACACCATATCTAATAAAGTATGATTACGACATTCAGACACACCATTACGCTGTGGTGTTCCAGGTGGCGTGAGTTGCGAAACTATTCCATATTGTTTCAAATGAAGACCAAACTTGTAACTCAAATAGTCGCCTCTGCGATCAGATCATAGAAACTTTATTTTCTTGTTACAATGATTTTCCACTTCACTCTAAAATTCTTTGAACTTTTCAAATGTTTCAGACTTCATTAAGTAGACATACCCATATCTGCTCAAATCATCTGTGAAGGTCAGAAAATAACGATACCCACCGTGAGCCTCAACACTCATCGCACAACATACATCAGTATGTATTATTTCCAATAAGTCAATGGCTCGCTCCATTGTTCTGGAAAATGGAGTCTTAGTCATCTTGCCCATGAGGCATGGTTCGCAAGCATCAAGTGATTCATAATCAAGTGATTCCAAAAGCCCATCTGCATGTAGTTTCTTCATGCGCTTTACACCAATATGACCTAAACAGTAGTGCCACAAATAAGTTGCACAATCATTATTAACTTTGCATATTTTGGCATCAATATTATGAATATGTGTATCACCATGATCGAGATTCAACAAAAATAGACCACTCTTCAAGGGTGCATGACCATAAAAGATATTACTCATATAAATAGAACAACCATTATTCTCTTATTTAAATGAATAACCATCTCGCATCAAAAAAGATCCAGATATAATGTTCATGCTCAACGATGGTACCAAATAATAATTATTCAGGTCTAAAACTAATCCTGAAGGTAGATGTAGAGGTAGAGTGCCGACGGCGATCACATCGACCTTGGAACCATTTCCGACGCACATCGTCACCTCGTCCTTAGCCAGTCTTTGTTTAATCTGTAGCCCCTGTTTCGAGTTGCAAATATGAGCAACAGAACCAGTATCAAATACCCAGGCGCTACTACGAGCATTAGTAAGGTACACATCAATAACATGTATATCAAATATACCTTTCATTTTGCCATCCTTCTTATCCGCTAAATACTTGGGGCAGTTCCACTTCCAGTGACCAGTCCCTTTGCAGTAGGCTTAGGTCCAGACTTGGGTTTTTGAAGGAAATATGCCCTAGAGGCAATAATAAAGTTGTTATTTATATTTACTTATATCATGATAAGTGTTTATTATTCATGCTAGAATTGTATTAACCGGGAACTCAGTGCATGTGTGAATACATAGACAAAATAGAGTGTCCCTAGTATGCCTCTACTTGACTAGCTCGTTAATCAAAGATGGTTAAGTTTCCTGACCATAAACATGTGTTGTCATTTGATGAATGGGATCACATCATTAGAGAATGATGTGATGGACAAGACCCATCCGTTACCTTAGCATAATGATCGTTAAGTTTTATTGCTATTGCTTTCTTCATGACTTATACATATTCCTCTGACTATGAGATTATGCAACTCCCAAATACCGGAGGAACACCTTGTGTCGGTGTCAAAACTGGCGGATCTCGGGTAGGGGGTCCCGAACTGTGCGTCTAAGGCGGATGGTAACGGGAGGCAGGGGACACGATGTTTTACCCAGGTTCGGGCCCTCTTGATGGAGGTAAAACCCTACGTCCTGCTTGATTTATTCTTGATGATATGGGTATTACAAGAGTTGATCTACCACAAGATCGGAGAGGCTAAACCCTAGAAGCTAGCCTATGGTATGATTGTATGTTGTCCTACGGACTAAAACCCTCCAGTTTATATAGACATCGGAGGGGGCTAGGGTTACACAAGGTCGGTTACAAAGGAGGAGATATACATATCCGTATTGCCTAGCTTGCCTTCCACGCCAAGTAGAGTCCCATTCGGACACGAGACGAAGTCTTCAATCTTGTATCTTCATAGTCCAATAGTCCGGCCCAAGGATATAGTCCGGCTATCCGGAGACCCCTAATCCCGGACTCCCTCAGTAGCCCCTGAACCAGGCTTCAATGACGATGAGTCCGGTGCGCAGTGTTGTCTTCGGCATTGCAAGGCGGGTTCCTCCATCGAATACACCCCGGAAGACTGAATACAAGGATAGTGTCCGTCCCTGCAAAATAAGTTCCACATACCACCGTAGAGAGAATAATATTTCCACAAATCTAATCTGCTGACTCATTTTGTCAACGTGACGTTTTATCATGGCCTGGTGATTATTCGAACCGTTTCCTTTAACTAGCCCCGCACATAACGCGAGGCAGTTTCTTGACATGTCTTCTCAAAGCAGAGATCGTGTTCCCCTTATCACGGGATTCTCATCAATACGGGCGTGGGTAACCCAACCGCGCCTAGGACTCCTAGATTTTAGGTAAGTCCCAAACGGCCATGAGGAGGATGCTTGATATTCACCCTATTTATAAAGGGTCAAGGCTTTTACTTTTTTCCTCCCGTGCTCAATCGAATCCCTCCCCCGCCTCGAGTTCCAACACTCAGAGCCTAGGTCAGGTGCTTCGGATCTTCAATCATGTCCGGATCCAGCCTCCAGGGCCGGTGGATGCCCTCCTCTGTCACAGAAGAGCATATCAAGAAATTGAGGGAGGCAAGGTACTTGACCGCCGAAGTCTCACATCGGCTGCCCGCCCGAGGGCAAGTCGTCCCTACTCCTGAACCCAATGAAGACGTCGTGTTCATCTCCCACTTTCTCCGAGGACTAGGCCTCACTCTGGATCCCTTCGTAAGGGGTTTGATGTTCTATTACGGGCTTGATTTCCACGATCTAGCCCCGGATTCCTTTCTCCACATCTCGGCATTTATTGTCGTATGTGAGGCCTTCCTCCGCATTACCCCTCACTTCAGCCTGTGGCTCAAGACCTTTGATGTGAAGCCGAAGGCGGTCGAAGGGCAGTATGCAGCGTGCGGAGGCGCATTAATAAGCAAGATTGCAGGAGCTCCGTGGCCAAAAGGTTCCTTTCCAGAGGTGTCCGGATTATGGCAACGGGAGTGGTTCTACATCACCGCTCCCAGAAGTGCCAAGTGGGTAGCTTCCCCTGCCTTTCGCTCGGGCCCTCCACCACAACTGATGTCATGGATCAGCAGGGGGTTGAGCTGGGGTCCAGCCAAGGATGTGCCCATATTGCAGAGCCGCATCCGGGATCTCTTCGAGGGAGATTTTAGTTTGGTTATGGTAATGCAAGTCATGCTGGTTCGTCGAGTCCAGCCTTGCAAATGACGGCCCCTCCGCTTGTGGGATTCAACCCAGAAGGACCGCGCGCTATTCAGAATTTCCTCGGCCTGACGCACGAGGAGATGTATAAATCATTCTTCGGACCACAAATAGAGTGTCCGGATACTACCGAGGACGTGGGCCTGAGCAGCAACCGCACCGCTGACCAAGTAAGTAATACTCTAACCGAACACACCGTCTTTCATTTATCATGACGTCATTCTGAGAAATCGCTCTTCGACCAGGACTGGCTAACAAAGGCGAAGATGATTCGGTGTTCAGCCCCCCTCCCTAAGGGTTTGGACAATCCGGTACTGGAAAAGATGCTCGAGCTAGCACCTTGCCCGGAGCCCTCAAAGGAAGATAAAGGGGGAATAATGAGGGAGAAAGCGGGCCCCCATCGCTACCAATTCCAACCGAGGGAATGAGCGCCTCCATGAGGGAGGATAACCAAGGAGAAGATTCTGACCTTCTCTCGCTCCAGGGAAGGAAGAGGACTGCCTCTGAAGATCCGGAAACCAAGGCTTCCAAACGGGAGAAGAAGTCTCCAACAGAGGGTCCTGCCTTGGGGGGTGCTCTTGCCGCACAAAGTCCGCGCGGGGATCAGCCCTCTAACGAGCCGTAAGTGATCAAAAAATACTTAATACTAAAGATATTCTACCTTACTTCCGAGGAAAATAACCGAAGCGTTTGTCTTGCAGTTTGGATCTTAGCCCTTCTCAACAGAGCTCGTCTTCAGGGGACCTTCTTCCGGAGATGATGGAGAGCGAAATGCCTCCCCCAGACTCCCCTGCTCAAGAAGCGGGCGACCTTGAAGTGTCTTCACGGAGGGCCTCTCCGAATCCGGTGAGGCCAGAAGATAATCCTATAGTCACCCAAAGTCCCCAGCATCCGGCTCTTGAAGAGAGCAAACAAAGGAGTCCGGCGCCGTCTGGTATGCGGTCGGACGGACTGAGGGATCTGCTAAAGCGAGCGACCATCTCGGAAGAACACCATACGTTGATGGGTACGGTGATGGAAAGGAATTCGTCCGCTGAAAGCGGGTTGCATGACGCCTTTATGGGTCTACTAACGGGCTTTGAGGTACATAAAATGATATACATTTGTGATAGTACCGCACATTTTTAGGTGTGCCCTGTGTAGATAGTAGCCCCTGAGACTCTGGTTGTTGCCGAGAGCGGCGGCAAACAGAGGATCGTAGTCCAATGTAATAACCATACTGCTTTTATGTGCAGGTGGTGGAAGCTCCGGTGGCTAGCCGGACTAATGAGTTTGCCGAACTAAAGCGGCAACTGGATGCGGCAGATGCCGACATCGAGCTTGTTAACAAGCGGCTTGACGAGGCACAGGGTAAGTGATGTTTTCTGGTAAATGTCACATAGCAAGAGCAGCGTGATGCCAGTGTCTTTAATATGTTTTGACTATAGATGGAGCTGCCACCGTGGAGACCCTTCGGGCGGAACTTGCCTGAGCCAAAGAACAAGCAAGAAGTAGTAATGCGTCTGCTTTGAAGACGGCCGAAGAGTTAAGAGCTGAGAAGGCCGCGCATTGTGAGAGCAAAGAAAAGATGGCCAAGATGGCCGTAAAGTTAAAAGACACCGCCGACTGTTGCCAGTTCCTTGAAGAAGAAAACCGAGCGAAGGCAACGGACCTTGAAAAGGCCACGATGGCGACCAAAGACACCCGCTCTGCCATGAGAGCGAAGAAGGAGGAGCTGCGTGAAGCCGGTGATATTGTGGTTGGGAAGCCCTTTTTGCTGCGGAGGAAGTTCGGAGATCCGCGGTATGCCCCTCTGGATCGGCTGTGGAGTTCGGCAGATGCATATCTGGATTTGACGGCGAGTGCTGTCGATGCGGCCGAATACTTCTGAGATCAAACAGATCGTGAAGTGGACAAGCTATTCTGGTCGCAGTTTAACGTTCCAGAGCGTCCGCTTCCACTAACTGATCAGATTGCCGAATGGGCCGAACTCAATAGATTGTCCGGACTTGCCATGAGGTTCGTCGTAGATCATCTATGGCCGGAAAAGCCGAAGCCGAACAACTATTTCTGCTTAGTGCAGCAGTTCCTTGGTGCAGTGCCTCACATCAATGCGATGAAGAGGTCGGCGTGTATAGAAGGCTCGCGGTGGCCCTTGCCCGTGTCAAAGCATACTGGGCGGAGATGGATGCTACCACTGTTGCGGCGCAGGGTTCGGCCATAGGCCGAGTGGCTGCCAAGCACTATTTTGAAGAAGTTCTTGAGGGTGCTCGTTTGATAGAGGCCCAGTGCTCGAAGAATATTATGTTTGAGTGACATGTATTCCATTGTAAAAACAATGTTTTATTGAATTTATCAAGGCTGTATCTATACTTGTGCCCAAAAGTATTGTGATGCCTCCTGTGCAGCCGTTTATGTATACATGTATATAACCTGAAAGATTGTAGTCGTCGGCTTCAGCCCCCACGCATAGAATGCGGGGGTGTTTGCACGTATTCACACTTAATCCAATGTCTTGGTCCTAATAAGGAGGTGATAGCGCAGCGAACTAGGCAACCGGACTATAATGCTTTAACACTTTCACTTAGCCATAGGAGTTTGACAGTGGGGCTACTATATAGCCCCTGGTGGCTCCGCACTCACCCGAGTTCGGGGTGCGTACATGCCTGGCCGGGAAACGGCCCTTCTTTAAGGCGGAGGAATTCTAAGATTCCGATAGGTCATCAACTGGTTGACCAGTCTCGCGCTATATCATGACAGTCGGTTTTCGGCTTTCTCTACTGAGGTGCTCGTCCGGATGAACCAGGGCACAATCGCAGTAGTTCTCCTGGTGCTGCCTTAGCCGATAGAGCGGAACGTAAGGCAGCAAAACACAGGAGCCGGGCAAACCCAACATTTGACCAAAGACATGATTCAGAGCTGATGCATATAAGGCCAAACTCGCGACGCCGAACACTCCCTAAGGTATTCGGTCTTTATGGTGTGAACCGGGCCTAAACAGTGGCCTTTGTAAGAAGCCCCTAGTGTCCAGGTACGTGCATTGTTCTGGCGTGGCCACATGCCAAGACGTCAGCATCCTTCTCAATTGTACTGAGAATCCGAGGGATGTGTATCAACAAGAGACAGTAAAAAAGGTTGACGTAGGGTCTTAATCTAAAAAGAATCCTTTGAACGGGTCCCTGCTGCACGTCTGCGCCTGTGTCTCCGTTGTGCCGTATTCTGGATGGGTGTAGCACGATGGTCATCTGTAAAAGAGAGGAACTTAGGTGAAAAGTTGTCGTGCAAAAAAGTAGGTTTAAAGAAACCATGTACAGTTCAAGATGAGTGAAAATTGCCACTTGTCTGCGCACGTTGATCCCCTTGTATTTGTAATAGGGGTGTGGTCATCAAACCTGTATGAATTACATATAGCTGCGCCGGACTCGTCTAACCGTGTCTGTGGTCTTGACGACCTATCGAATGCTTTAGTTGGTGAGGCCGTTTTAGTGTGCGGCTGCCAAGGCAGCCGCACTCTCTTCGGCGCGCAGGGATCGCTCAATATTTCCATTTACTGTAATGATGCCACGTGGACCGGGCATCTTAAGCGTGAGGGAAGCGTAATGTGGTATTGCGTTAAAGCGAGTGAAAGCTTCACGTCCAAGTAGTGCTTGATGGCCACTTTGGAACGGAGCAATGTGGAAGGTTAAATTTTCGCTACGGAAGTTGTCGGGGAAGCCGAATACAACTTCTAGTAGCAGGGAGCCCGTGCAATGAGCCCCTGGGCCTGGCGTTACTCCTCTAAAGGTAGTATTGCTGCGGCAAATTTTCGTTGGGTCTAATCCCCATTTTGCGGATTGTGTCCTGATATATCAGGTTTAAGCTGCTGCCGCCGTCCATAAGGACTCGTGTGAAGTGGTATCCGTCAATTATTGGATCTAATACCAAGGCAGCCCATCCTGCGCTCCGGATACTTGCTGAGTAATCCTGATGGTCGAAGGTGATTGGTTGAGACAGCCAGTGGCAGAACTCCGCGGTGATAGGCCCTTGGGCATGTTTATCTGGGAATGCCGCTTTGCTTCTCCCCTTTATCACGTGTAATACGTTTATTGTTTTGACTTCTGGTGGAAATTTCTTCTGTTCCCTAGTGTTTTGCTTGTGAGGCTCATCCTCGTCTTCACTTGGTGTATCCTGCCCCTTATGTTCGGCGTTGAGCTTGCCAGACTGCTTGAAGACCCAACATGCTCTATGGGTATGATTTGCAGGTTTATCGGGGGTGCTATGGATCTGACATATTTGGTCCAGAATTTTGTTTAGGCTGGACAGTTCATCTCTGGCGCCTTTAGAGGGCGGCTTTTGCTGACCTGGCCGAGAGCTTCTGAATCCGGCGTTTACCATCGTGCTCTTCGGGCTGTCTTCTTTATTCCGGCGCTTATTATTTTTGCTGCGTCGTGATTTCCTGTTTCCGTCTCTAACTTCGGATGTACTTGGGTCACTGGTGCTGCATCGGGCTAGCCAGCTGTCCTCGCCCGCGCAAAAGCGGGTCGTGAGGCTTGTTAATGCTGCCATTGTTCTCGGCTTTTCTTAGCCGAGGTGTCTGGCAAGCCATTCGTCTCGGACATTGTGCTTCAAGGCTGCCAAGGCTTCGGTGTCCGGACAGTCGACTATTTGGTTCTTTTTATTAAGAAACCTGTTCCAAAGCTTTCGGGCTGACTCTCCGGGCTGTTGAGTAATATGACTCAAACCGTCCGCATCCAGAGGTTGTACATAAGTCCCTTGAAAATTCGCCCGAAAAGCGTCTTCGAGCACTTCCCAGCTTCCAATGGAGCTTTCGGGGAGGCTTTTAAGCCAGTGCCGGGCTGGCCCTTTGAGCTTGAGGGGTAAGTACTTGATGGTGTGGAGATCATCTCCTCGAGCCATATGGATATGGAGGATATAGTCCTCAATCCAGACCCCAGGGTCTGTTGTTCCGTCGTATGCCTCTATGTTTACGGGTTTAAATCCCTCTAGAAATTCATGATCCAGTACCTCGTCGGTGAAACATAGGGGGTGTGCGGCACCCCTGTATCTGGGTGTACCGTGGTGTTCGGATGTTTTTTGTGTTGCATCGTATGCTGGAGCGCGCTTGCGTGGTTCATAAGTGGATCTGGTTGCGCCGTCCTTTTGATGCGAGCCCTCGCATGGATCCTGTATTGGCTTATGTGCGACATTATTTGCCGCTCTATGTTGGCCGTGAGGTCATCTATCCGGCCGAATGGCCATTTTAATTTTTGGTTGCGGGCGATCTAAGGCCTCCTCATCGAATTCAGGTAGCAACTTCTGCTTCGGGTAGCTCTTGGTGTGGCGATTACCGCCGTACTTCGCCGCTGTGTTGAGTACTTTACTCCATCTGATTCTGAGTGTGTCTTGCGCAGCCTTGAGCCTTTGCTTCTGCTTTTTTAGACTCCTCGCGGTGGCAACAAGCTTTTGATGGGCATTCTGTTGCTCTGGGTGTCTGTACGTGTGATGTCGTCCGGATTATTATCTTTGACAGAGTCAGGTTGTTCCGTTTGATTCTCCGTGTTGCCGTGGTCCGGCGATTGTTCACCCTGCTCTAACGCTGGGTCTATATGACCGTTGTTTCTGCCGAGGCGGGATTTGGGGCGGCGCTTACGCCGCCGCTTTGACTGCTTCTCGAGGGGACAATCCTTCGTTGCGTCCTTTCGTTCCTCGTCGTCATTTTCTTTTGGTGTGTCCACCATATATACATCATGTGATGAAGTGGGCGTCTGGTGCCCTGTGGGCAGTGGTTCCTGTTCGTCTCCTACATCGTCGTCCATACCGTCGATGTCTTCGGAGTCGAAGTCGAGCATGTCGGTTAAATCGTCGACAGTGGCTACGAAGTGGGTGGTGGGTGGGCGGCGAATTTCTTCGTCATCCGCATCCCAATCCTGCTAGACATAGTTCGGCCAGGATCCTCCTGACAAGGAGAGAGACCTTAATGAGTTTAGTACGTCGCCGTAGGGCGAGCGCTGAAAAATATCCGTGGAGGTAAACTCCATGATCGGCGCCCAATCGGATTCGATAGGAACGGGCGCAGGCGGTTCGGAGTCCGTGTGCGGAGAAGGATCCGGCAGTTTGACAACACGGCTCTCGTGAAGGGTAAGGTCGATATTCGGCTCGATCGCCGATGAGGATATGGCCTCCGTGACGGGGCATATCCACCCGTCCGTGGATGGCGGAACTGGCTCCGAATTGAGGCTCGGAGCGGCTGCCAGTGCGATCTCCTGAATGCGGTCCGATGGCAGAGCTAAATCATACTCCTCGTGACCGCGTGGCGCACAAGGCCGGGGCTCGAATCCGTAGAAGATCAAGTCTCCGCGGGCATCGGTCGTGTAGTTTAAGCTTCCAAACCTGACCTGGTGGCCAGGGGCGTAACTTTCGATCTGCTCCAGATGGCCAAGCGAGTTGGCCCGCAGTGCGAAGCCGCCGAACACAAAGATCTATCCGGGGAGAAAAGTCTCACCCTGGACTGCATCGCTATTGATGATCGTAGGAGCCATCAAGCCTAACGGCGACGACACAGAAGAACTCTCAATGAAAGCACCAATGTCGGTGTCAAAACCGGCGGATCTCGGGTAGGGGGTCCCGAACTGTGCGTCTAAGGCGGATGGTAACATGAGGCAGGGGACACGATGTTTTACCCAGGTTCGGGCCCTCTTGATGGAGGTAAAACCCTACGCCCTGCTTGATTTATTCTTGATGATATGGGTATTACAAGAGTTGATCTACCACGAGATCGGAGAGGCTAAACCCTAGAAGCTAGCCTATGGTATGATTTTATGTTGTCCTACGGACTAAAACCCTCCGGTTTATATAGACACCGGAGGGGGCTAGGGTTACACAAGGTCGGTTACAAAGGAGGAGATATACATATCCGTATTTCCTAGCTTGCCTTCCACGCCAAGTAGAGTCCCATCCGGACACGAGACGAGGTCTTCAATCTTGTATCTTCATAGTCCAATAGTCCGGCCCAAGGATATAGTACGGATGTCCGGAGACCCCTAATCCCGTACTCCCTCACCTTGTCTGCTATCAAATGTCACAACGTAAATGGGTGATTATAAAGATGCTCTACAGGTGTCTCCGAAGGTGTTTGTTGGGTTGGCATAGATCAAGATTAGGATTTGTCACTCCGAGTAACGGAGAGGTATCTCTGGCCCCTCTCGGTAATGCACATCACTATAAGCCTTGCAAGCAATATGACTGATGAGTTAGTTGCGGGATGATGCATTACGGAACGAGTAAAGAGACTTGCCAGTAACGAGATTGAACTAGATATGATGATACCGACGATTGAATCTTGGGCAAGTAACATACCGATGACAAAGGGAATAATGTATGTTGTTACTGCTGTTTGAACGATAAAGATCTTCGTAGAATATGTAGGAACCAATATGAGCATCCAGGTTCCACTATTGGTTATTGACCGGAGATGTGTCTCGGTCATGTCTACATAGTTCTCGAACCCGTAGGGTCCGCACTCTTAACGTTTGATGACGATTTGTATTATGAGTTATGTGTTTTGGTGACCGAAGTGTGTTCGGAGTCCTGGATGAGATCACGGACATGACGAGGAGTCTCGAAATGGTCGAGAGGTAAAGATTCATATATTGGAAGGTTATATACGGACACTGGAATGGTTCCGAAGAGGTTCAGGGATTTTTCGGAGTACCGGGAGGTTACCGGAACCCCCCGGGAAAGTTAATGGGCCTCATGGGCCATAGTGGAGAGGAGGTGGCGCCCCCCTTGCAGTCCGAATTGTACAAGGGGTGGGGGCGTGGCCCCCCTTTCCTTCTCCCTCTCCCCCTCTTTTCCCTTTCCCCCTCTTCGTTGGAAGGAAGGGGGGAGCCGACTAGGACTAGGAGTCCTAGTGGGACTCCCCCCACTTGGCGCGCCCCTAGGGCCGGCCGGCCTCCCCTCTCCTCCTTTATATACAAGGGCGGGGGGCACCCCAAAGGCACATCAATTGTTCTCTTAGCCGTGTGCGGTGCCCCTCCACAGTTTACTCCTCCGGTCATAGCGTCATAGTGCTTAGGCGAAGGCCTCCGCGGATCACATCACCGTCACCGTCACCACACCGTCGTGCTAACGAAACTCTCCCTCAACCCTCTGCTGGATCAAGAGTTCGAGGGACGTCATCGAGCTGAACGTGTGCTGAACTCGGAGGTGTTGTACGTTCGGTACTAAGATCGGTTGGATCGTGAAGACGTTTGACTACATCAACCGCATTAACCTAATGCTTCCACTTTCGGTCTACGAGGGTACGTGGACACATTCTCCCCCTCTCGTTGCTATGCATCTCCTAGATAGATCTTGCGTGATCGTAGGATTTTTTTTGAAATTGCATGCTATGTTCCCCAACAGTTTCTCCCCGGGAGCAGCAACTTGCTTGCTATTCTTCTTGAAGTTCCCTTTCTTTCCTTTGCCCTTTTCTTGAAACTAGTGGTCTTGTTAACCATCAACACTTGATGCTCCTTCTTGATTTCTACCTCCGTAGCTTTGAGCATTGCGAAGAGCTCGGGAATAGTCTTTTCCATCCCTTGCATATTATAGTTCATCACGAAGCCTTTGTAGGTTGGTGGCAGTGTCTGAAGAACTCTGTCAATAACACTATCATCCGGAAGATTAACTCCCAACTGAGTCAAGTGGTTATGGTACCCAGACATTCTAAGTATGTGTTCACTGACAAAACTGTCCTCCTCCATCTTGCAGCTCATATCTCTCAACTTGGGCATTTGCTTGAAATATTAACTTCAACTCCTGGAACATATCATATGGTCCATGACGTTCAAAGCGTCTTTGAAGTCTTGATTCTAAGTTGTAAAGCATGGCACAGTGAACTATCGAGTAGTCATCAGATTTAGCTTGCCAGACGTTCATAACGTCTGGAGTTGCTCCTGCAGCAGGCCTTGCACCTAGCGGTGCATCAAGGACGTAATTCTTCTGTGCAGCAATGAGGATGATCCTCAAGTTACAGATGTCGGTTCTATATCCGGCGTATCTCATAGTAGGGGTCCTAAGCTAGGCATCTTGGAGCGATGGTAACATGGACACGGGATTTTACCCAGGTTCGGGCCCTCTTAATGGAGGTAAAACCCTACGTCCTGCTTTTGATTGTATTTATATGGGGTGTAGTACATAGTACATGTATCTACCACGAGATTGTAGTAATGAATATGAGATGTCTATTGACTAGCCTGGCCCCGGTTTATATAACACACCAAAGGCCTAGGGTTTAGGAGAGTCCTCGTCTTGGGCGCCAAGTCTTGTGGGATCTCCCTTGTATGCGGCATGGGTTGTCTGAACTGGCCCAATAGTGAACCGCCATGGGGGTCCTCGGCCGGACCCACTGGTTGGGAGACGACGTGGTGAGTACCTCCTATTCCAGGACACCGTCAGTAGCCCCCTGAACCGGTCTTCAAGTTGGGGATGCTCCTTGATTCTTCCAAACTGTTCTTCATCTTCGGTCGCCGGTCTTGAAAACTGGTTCAACAAATCTTTCCATCTTCGATCTTGACGATCGCCGAAGTGAATCTGAAGAGTCTACATGTTGGGTATCCGAGGAGTCCCTTTAATTTTTCGGCCTTTAGAAATGCCTTGTTATTTTTACGCCACACCTCGGGTTTGAACTTATTCCCGTGCGGCGGTGTCCTCTTGCGCCTGAGCTCCAACGTCGGACTGCATCCGAGATATCTTTTGCAGCCGGGCACCAACGCCGGACCGCTTCCGAGCTCCAATGCCGGAATGTATCCAAGCTATAATCGCCGGAATGTATCCTAAGTGTCATAGATTACCTCGGTCTTGAAAAAGTTAAAAGGGTATAAGCGAGCCTAATGCCGGAGATGCCCTCTATGCAGCCGACCACTTGCAACCGAGCTTTATGCCGGACTACTTCCGAGGTATCTTTTGCAGTCAAGCACCAACGCCGAACTGTATCCGGGCTCCAACGTCGGACTGTATCCGAGGTGTATTTTTATAACCGAAGTCCAATGTTGTTCGGCATCCGAGGTGTCATAGACTACCTTGGTCATGAAAATTTCGGAGGAGTTCAGCCAAGCTTAATGCTGAAAACATCCTCGGTGAAGCCAGCCACTCACATCCGAGTTCTATGCCAGGCTGCTTCCGAAGTGTGCGATTTATTCTCTGCCGAGATGTATAGTCAGTAGCCCTCAAGGTGTGTGTCGGTCTAAAACCCGAGATGCACCTGATGGATGACATAAGACCGCTGATCCCAGTAGCCCCTGAGACTCAGATCAATTTGCAAAATCGGCCTAAGGATCAAATCCTAGCTTGACAGCATACTTCAGAACACAAAAGCGGTGTGCACAGGCCTCGAGACTCAGGTTGGGTGCGGCCGACCAACCTGAGGATCGTAATCTCCCTGGAAACTGTATTGCACTTAAATTTTCTGCATTGAATTGTAAATGCAGTAGCCCCCGAAACTTGGATGGGGCAACATGGCTGACCCTAGGATCGTATCTCCTCAGGAACTAGCTTCAACTGTCGTGTATGTTTTGACAACGCCGAACTGTAGTTCAGAAAAGAGTTTCCGACAAGACCATCATGCCGAACACCTCAACCAAGAGGATGTCCAGCTTCTTGAAAGGAAAACATAAAATAGGTTAAAGATGTTATATGCTCGAAAGACCAAAAAACTTATGTGAAAACTTTACGTCTAAATCGAATCAAGTTTTTTGGTGCCAATGCAAAATTGGTCTTAAAATTGTGCTTCCGTCATGTATTAACATGACACATCCGATCTCTAGACATCAAGTGGGTCAACTCTCGGCTTCAACCTCCCTATCCCGAAGGCGGAGTGTTTCTCAAGCCAGTTTAACGAGCTAAGCGCGAGCAGCTTTAGAGAGAAACTAGGCAATCCGGTTGTTGACCATGCACTTGAGTCGAGAAAGGAGTGGTAGAAAAAGACTTTGCAATGAATAGGAAGGAAATATTTATTATAAAATGGCTCATATAAATTTAAGAGCCCCAAGTGATTTGGGTAAAATAATTTTATGTATAATGATTGTATGTACCGAAGTACTTATATCATATCTGTGATCACCCGAACTTTAAACGCGTCTTAACCAACTGTTGGCTTCTCCCTTTTCGGTCAAGGGCTGAAAAGTGTTATGTACTCCTCCTGTCGAGAATATCGACGGTGTTTCCGATAACCAGGAAATCAGGCCATAAGGCTATAACAGAAAAAGCGCGCTCAGGGAACTTATTCTATATTACTGATGAAGTGTAAGAAGCATCTTCGAAGAAAATAGTACCCCCACCGATACCCTTCTTCGGTTGCTCATTATTAGTATGAGACTTGTGCAATAGATGTTTTGTACTCATGAGTTCCGTTGTGTGCCGACCATGATTGAAGACAATAAGAGCGCTAGCTTTCGGCTTCACCCAGTCTGAGGTCAGAGCTTGGATGACCCGATCGTGACAATCGCAGAGGTGCTCCCTTTACTCCCTAGACGAACAATCGGGAACGTAAGGGTAAACACAGGAGCAAGGCAACCCAGCTTGCGAAACACTTAAGTCAACATGGTGCATATTGTGGCATATTACACGAACAAGGAACGAAGCCATACAAGTATAATCATATGCAATAGGAAAGGCTTCATAAAGGAAGCCCCCAAGTAAATGGGGTATTTGAATTTGTGTGTCACAAACAAAGTTTTGACAAGGAAGTTTTTCACAAACAACTTTTTGCCAAAAAAGTATAATGCTTGGTCGAACTGAACAACATTTAAAACTGAAAGTTTTTTAGCATGAAAGCGACTTAGCTGGTTAATGTGCTCGGTGTTGATGATGCGATCCGGGATTGTTGCGGCACAAAGATGCCCATTTGATCTCTGACAGATCCAACAAGGTTCGTAGTCCTTGGCATGGCCGAGGTCCCAGCCCCCAAGCCTGATGTGTCCGAGCAAGGAGTTCCACACTCCGGAGTAGTGACACTGCTCGGCAGATGTGGTAAGGAGAAGCCCTCAGTCTAGTCGAGCTGGCGGAGTAGGTCGGCAAGGTGACCGCATGACGCAGTCGAAATCGACAACGGACCGAAATGTAATCCACCACAGGAAATCTGCACGGAAAAGACCATGCAAACCAGCAAAAAAAGAAAAACAAAATTCTGTTGAAAGTAGTATACAACATGTGTAATTAGGAGAAATACAACCTGATTCATAGGGTAGCGAGAGGACATTAAAATCCGAAGTGAGTGATTGGCACCACATTTGCATGAAGATCAAGCAGACCTCGAAATCCGCACTGAAGGCGGTACAACATACCGTGGTTGGGCGCTGACAAGCAGTACTAGTACCGAATCTCATCCTCACGTGGAATGGCCTCTGCGCAGTCTCCTCGGATGGGTTGCCAGACTGATCGCCCCCCTTTTTTAAATCAAACTAGAGGACAAAACAACTGAAAAGTGCACGTAAGGTGGATGGACTAGCCAAAAGTGCAGCCTCGTTCAACCTTTATAATTAAATGGTAAATAATAAATAAAAGGAAAGATAGATGGAATCTTCCCTGTATGGTGCCACCGATCTGGATCGCCATCGACCGGTCCTCCTGCAGCGCATGATCCTTTGAAGGATCAAGGTCCCAGCCCCCGTGCCTGTCCCGAGGTGGCCGAGCGAAGAGCTCGGCACTCCAAAGTGGCAACACATCACGACCGCCTTGGAGAGGTGAAGTTCTAAGTTTAGCCGAGGTGACGGAGCAGGTCAGCGGGTGACACCGGAGCCCCCATGTCAGTCGACGTGTCGAAGCTCATCGGCATGGTGGACATCGGCTGAAAGAAACGATAGTGCGGCGATGCTGGCACAGGGTCGCTCATCGAGGTGGCACGGACAAAGTAGTTTCCTGTGCACACATAAATAGTGCAAGCCAGAAATAACAATAATATGCTTGAAAACAAAATTCTACTACTTAATTAATTTAAGTGAAGTAAATAATTAAAGAAATATGGCCTGAATGCCGAGGTCGTCCTGACAAAGTTGCCGCGGAGATGCTGACACAGGGAGGCGCGTTGAGGCGACGCCACAATTTGATTGATGCAGGCAGGACATCGACGTCGGCCCACAGAGTTGACCGCGTGACGCAGTCGAAGTTGATTACCTGCACACATAAAATAGTGCAAGCAAGAAATAATAATTAAAAGAAAGAATAAAAATTGCATAATTAATTTATGCGAAGTGAATAATCCGGTAAATATGGCCTCGGCGCCAAGGTTCGACGAAGTTCCAACGCATAGGTCGGACATTTCGTGACGATGTTGTGGCACGGGGATGTCGACATAGGTCGGCTAGACGAGGTGACGGCGAGAGGCTGGCCAGGTGTCGAACATCGGTAGAACATTTCTGCAAAAATAATGTAGTGCAGACCAGCAGGAAATATTCTGCATAATAATTTTAAGTACTAAACGAATAGTTTAGAAGAAATAAAAACCTGTTTAGCAGCAACGACCACCGCAGATGAAAGCAAGCAGAACTGATCCGTATTTTAAGTAATACTGAGAATCAGACAGCTTCAATCTTTACAGCTTCAATCTTTACAACAGGATTGACCAAAACGCACGGAACTAGCACTAGTTGAGTTACTAGTATTGGCCAACTAGATTAGGGTACCGTGATGCAAAACTAGTACTGAGGGGTTAGGTGTACTTTTGGTCTACGCCTTTTTCAAAAGAACCATTGGAAAACTAGCCGCCGAATTGTAAAAGAGGACAAGAAATCTCCCTGTGGTGTGATGCCATGAAGCCGAGTCCCTGTTAGGGTACTGCTTCCGCACTATCTCTTCGGCCGGATCGTCCGTTGGTCAAATTGAGTTCGGATCCGATGTGTCGCCAAGCAGCGGATGCAAACATAGGCTGTACTGCAATCTATATAGATACAACAGTACCAACCTAATAGAAAATATAATGGCGAGAATAATTTGTACTGTATGTAATGATTAGGAAGAATAGCACATGGGGATTTCTTAATAAAGAAAAGAAAGGATCAATCTCCCTATGGGTTGCCGTATAGCTGAATTCGTGTTAGCTACGGGCGCTGCTCCGCGTGGAC
This sequence comes from Triticum urartu, assembly GCF_056163025.1. Lineage (NCBI taxonomy): Eukaryota > Viridiplantae > Streptophyta > Magnoliopsida > Poales > Poaceae > Triticum > Triticum urartu. The sequence continues at coordinate 400,718,514 of NC_141873.1, read as the reverse complement.
TGTACGCAGACGTGCTCGTCCTTCTCGGCTGGATTCAGGGTGCCCGGAATAACGATGCAGATGTAGCGCAGTAGCAGCATGACAAATCATGAATCCGCATATTAACTGCATGTATTCAAAAAACAACACTGGCCGAAGTAATAATTCTAGGAGAAAAAGTACCACACACTAAAAACAATTTGAAGAGATAGCACCTGGCAGTAGTATGAGTGGCTGGCCAAATTAAAGACAGACGAAACAAAGTCTGATAAAAATTCGTCCAGCCGTAGAGGCAGAGGTGGCCGAATCAGATGTGGGAAACGACAAAGTCGTCCGCAGATGATCTCCATGCATGAGATAGCTGAGTTGATTAATCAAACCTCGGGAGAAGTGCTTTCAGTTAGTACTACTAGTGGTAGCATTGTATGTATTCCAGCGGGCCGTCACGGGAGACAACGCCAAGCTCCAAACCTCGGGTTACTTTAATCTGCAATGCACGTGCATAGTAGCAACAATAGTATTAGCAGTTTTGAGGAAATACGTCAAGTGGCCCAAAGGTCGACCCGATCTGCCCTGATTTGATAAGATGACGCATGTTGCCCGTGCTTGGCGTGCTGCCCTTGTACGCATGCCCTAGCGTGTGGGTCCTCGGCCAGGAAGGTTGCTTCCTTTACACCAGCCCTACCCACGATCTACGCGCTCGCCAGCGCCGCGTACGGAGACCGCCGCATAATTTTTCTTTCCGAGCTCAAATTATGCAAACAAAAATTACACAAGCCGGTAGCAACAAATCTAAAAGAAAACAATTCATATGGAATAGATCTTGACTAAAAAAATATAACCTGATAATCCATCGATCCGTGGTGATCACCCAGCAGGCTCTCAATGAAATCATCAATGTCGGTTCTATATCCGGCGTATCTCGTAGTAGGGGTCCTAAGCTAGGCGTCTTGGAGCGATGGTAATATGGACACGGGATTTTACCTAGGTTCGGGCCCTCTTGATGGAGGTAAAACCCTATGTCCTGCTTTTGATTGTATTCATATGGGGTGTAGTACAGAGTACATGTATCTACCACAAGATTGTAGTAATGAATATGAGGTGTCTATTGACTAGCCTGGCCCCGGTTTATATAACACACTAGAGGCCTAGGATTTAGGAGAGTCCTTGTCTTGGGCGCCAAGTCTTGTGGGATCTCCCTTGTATGCGGCATGAGCTGTCCGAACTGGCCCAATAGTGAACCGCCATGGGGGTCCTTGTCCCGACCCACTGGTCGGGAGACGACATGGTGAGTACCCCCTAGTCCAGGACACCGTCAACGGGCCCAGTCCGTGTAGTTGCTACCATCACCTTTCAACTTAGCTTTCTCTAGGAACGCATTAAAATTCAACGGAACAACAACACGGGCCATCTATCTACAACAACATAGACATGCAAAATACTATCAGGTACTAAGTTCATGATAAATTTAAGTTCAATTAACCATATTACTAAAGAACTCCCACTTAGATAGACATCCCTCGAGTCATCTAAATGATCACGTGATCCATATCAACTAAACCATGTCCAATCATCACGTGAGATGGAGTAGTTTTCAATGGTGAACATCTCTATGTTGATCATATCTACTCTAAGATTCACGTTCGACCTTTCGGTCTAAGTGTTCCGAGCCATGCTTGTACATGCTAGGCTCGTCAAGTTTAACCCGAGTATTCTGCACGTGCAAAACTGTCTTGCACTCGTTGTATGTGAACGTAGAGCTTATCACACCTGATCATCACGTGGTGTCTCAGCACGACGAACTGTCACAACGGTGCATACTCAGGGAGAACACTTATACCTTGAAATTTAGTGAGGGATCATCTTATAATGCTACCGCCGTACTAAGCAAAATAACATGCATAAAAGATAAAGATCACATGAAATCAAAATATGTGACATAATATGGCCATCATCATCTTGTGCCTTTGATCTCCATCTCCAAAGCACCGTCATGATCTCCATCGTACCGTCGTTGCCGTCTCGCCAACTATTGCTTCTACGACTATCACTAATGCATAGTGATAAAGTAAAGCAATTACATGGCGACTGCATTTCATACAATAAAGTGAATAATAAACATTCATCATGATATAAGGAAATATAAATAACAACTTTATTATTGCCTCTTGATAAAGGTGAGGGTGTCCCGATGTTTCGATGAGATAGCTATCGTTTTCTATGGTAGTCAACCTAGACGATCCAACTATGAACGTGCGAGACGTCGCGCCTTAGCAATCGCTAAACCAACTTCCGAGGGGTTATTGACCATGGTGGAGCAGGATCAACCTGACCATGAGGGTCTATCTCCTGCAAGCAAACGAAGAACAAGTAAGAGACTATGATTGCAATCTGGATATTGCGAATATAATATGAAAGCTTTATTGATCAAGGTGGGGTTCTGTGACGTCTTGGTCTGGTCATTGAACACAAACAAAATACGCGAAGTAGCAACTATGGCGAACTTTTAATCTAAACAAAACCCAAGGAAAAAGCTACTAGATGGATCTACTTATATAGGAGCAAGGGTGGCGGCCAATGAGGTGGGAGGACGTCCCAAGGCATCCTAAAACCAACCCTAGGTCGTACAAGGCTCATGGGCCCAAGTGGAGGTGATGCAACACCTTTGGACTTATAGTTTGACTCGGATTCTGCTGCAACGTCAGATTGTTTCGTCCATAACTCAACGCTCCGAACGAATTTGAAGGTGAATCCAATTGTGTTGGAAAGTGCACGCAATCTACTTCCTAAAAAAAGAATCACCCAATTCGGAGTTCGTATGAAAGAGTTATTGGCGTTTTGAGTCAGGTATGTCTGTGCAGTCCGAATCTGAATCTAGAACGTGAGAGACTTGGACTCTATCTTCTCTTGTCCCAAAAGTGACGTGAGAGGACTTTTTGAACAACACATAAACTTCTCTTTTCCCCTTATCTTCATATGTGGATTGCACAAATGTCCCATACACCTGCAATTAGACATGGCACAAAAGTCTGTGAAGTATTTTTGTCCTGAATGACATAAATAAATTATTGCATAGTTTGCATTAGAAATCACCTAACAAACATACATGTATGCAATATTTTTGGTCGTATCCAAGGTATTCATGTCCTCATCATCCTCCCCTTCTTGAAAACAAAGCCGTCCTCGGCGTTGCTTAATCTGAAATGTGGCTAACAAAAGAGACAAGGTGTACATGTTGTATATGTATATGTCATCCATTTTTACTTGCCTTGATTTTTGCACATATGACACATGTATACATGAGTAACTTTCATAGTTCTTAAAATCTAAAGCCAAAAAATTATCACAAGAAGTAGAAGGCATGAAAATATTAAAACTCAGTTTGCATATATAAGTGAAGCTTTTATTCATTTCAAAAGATTGACAATGTTCATCATTAAACCATACGAACATTGGTGAATAAACCTTACTTGGATCAAATTTACATGCTACAACATGCTTAAATAAGCAAACATGCAATAAGTCATTGGACACAGAATCATCCCCAAGATTAGAGGTCATATCAAAATGATTAAACATTGGTTCTTTTGCATCAACAGTTAATTCAATGGGTGCACTTAAAATTGTTGGTATTTCAGTTGTTTGATCATATGACGCATTCATGACAGTAACAAGATTCTCTAAAATAGGTGGTGTGCTCAAATCAACAGGTAACTCAACACATGATGCATTCTAGTTAACTAGGCATGCATCATTCTCATGTGAAGTTATATCATCAATACATTTACTGTTACCTTATCGCAAAGACGTAGCTGATGTAGGTATGGACGATGAAAATGTATCATACTCTTGAGATGATTTCGCGCTCACAATCCGAGGTGGGGCTGCTCTAGTAGGTGCAACGGTGGAGGAACCAACCAGCGGTGGTGAGCATGAACTGGAATAGTAGTTGTTGTAGTCACCCAATGCATCCTCCTGTATCTGTCTCTCAAAGGTACAAGCACGAACATACATACCAGTAATGCAACGAGGAATATACTGAAATCTTGCACGAATATCATGGTTCAAACCACCAAAAAATCTATTCATTGTATCATCCTCAGATTCTTCTATGTCACAATGATGCATATAAGATCCGAAGTGTTGGTAGTAAGCATGAACAGTGTTGTTGCCTTGTTTTAATTGTTCCAATTTGCGAAGCAATTCAGGACGATAGTAGGGAGGAAAAAATTGTTGTTTCATTACAGCTTTCAAAACTTTCCAAGTTGTGGGTTGGTTATCAATGTTTTTCTTACAATGTACACTCCACCAAACAGAAGCAAAACCAGTAAATGCTCTAGTGGTAGCTCGTACTCTCTCAAGTTTAGAAAAAAACATGGTGACTAAAAACTTGTTCTACTTCAAGCTCCCAAGCTAGATAAATGGCAGGATTAAATCTACCCTCAAATGATGGTAAAGAGATAACCTGACCATATGCTTGTGTGTGTTGTCCCACCTGTCGTGATGGTGAAGATGTATCCATCGCCCAAGAACTTCTATCTTTGGACCCTGTCATGATTAGTAGAAACAAGAAACAAAATTCAAGAATAATGTTCCTATGAACTACTAGGGTGTGGTGGTAAAGCGCTCACAGTAAAGCAAATATCAATATCTTACAAGTTCTTACCAAGGAGCAGGTGGTGACAGGCAACCAGCGGTGTCAAATAACTCCGAAGATTGAGTAAAGAGATTTCTAGGGGAACATATGTATACATGGTATAGAAATATGTGAATTTTGGAAGGCTTAAATATATGGTAGCAAAATATCAGCAATAATCAATTCAGAGATGCAATGTTGAATAAACGCTCAACGACGTTACTGTGCTGGTCCTAGGCTAGACCGGACTAGAGACGCGAGCCTAGAACACTAATGAGGTCACGACATAGCACAACTAGCATCAATAAAGGATATGAAGTAGCTCTAGACAGCAAGATAGAAGTGAAGATCACAATAGCAGTAAAGATAATGATGTGAAACAACTGCCAAGCAGGATATACCAACAACTTTCTCTCAATCTCTAAAAAAGTTTGTGCCAATTTTCTGATAATTTTTCTCAAGAACGACACTGACTCAAGCTTTCAAATGCAAAAAGAATCACTCAATTCCGAGTTGATATGAGGAGTCAAAAAATTCTAAAACTGGTCTGAAAAAATGGAAAAAGATGTGTTCGCAAACTTCGAAGGGAAAAAATACCTATTTAGAAGCCAATTTTGAGGTGTCAATTATCGAACTAGCTTCTGAAACTATTTAGATGCGGATCGTCACTAGCTTTCATTTGAGTACTCGCAGAGCCAAAACGGACTTCGTATGAGGAAGTTATGTCTGTTTTACTAAACAGTGCACAAAATAGATTCCAATCCAAATTCTGCTACAAGATTGACACTAGATAGATCCAAATTTTGTTTTTTTCTCTTGTTTTTCCTCACACTTTATTTTTACCTTTCTCTCTCTCTCTCCTTTTTTGTCTTTTTCTCTCTCCCTCTTTCCAAAATAAACTAGATAAGATGCAGATTGGATCAAACAAAGATGTGAATGATCTCAAGTATGATTATGACAATGAACGGTGGGTAGCACGTGGTGGAAATTGATGGATGGGTGGTGGACAGCGGAAGGGATAACGATGCAGCAGCGGCGTGCCTAATATGGGCAGAACTTAAAACTATAAATGAACTAGACACTAAGACCAGCAACTCGACACGACAATGCAACCGATAATTCAACTATGCAAGCAATGAAAAGAAAATTGCAAAGGCTCAGACTGGCTTGGACAAAGGATGAATAGATCTAACTTTTTTTGTGGCTTTTTCTTCAACAATAGTGGAGAAAATAAATCTAATCTAGGAAAAACTGTAAATTCTCACCGAGCAACCTCAAAACTAATACCACTTGATAGAGGCGAGGGTGAAGTGTATATGGATTGCACAAATGTCCCATACACCTCCAATTTGACATGGCACAAAAGTTTGTGAAGTATTTTTGTCCTGGATGACTGATACGTCTCCATCGTATCTACTTTTCCAAACACTTTTGCCCTTGTTTTGGACTCTAACTTGTATGATTTGAATGGAACTAACCCGGACTGACGCTGTTTTCAGTAGAATTGCCATGGTGTTGTTTTATGTGCAGAAAACAAATATTCTCGGAATGACCTGAAACTCCATGGAACATCTTAGAAAAAATAATAATAAATCCTCGCCAAAGATGAAGACCAGGGGGCCCACACCCTTCTCACGAGGGTGGGGGGCGCCCCCCCTAAGGCGCGCCCCCTACCTCGTGGGCCCCCTGGATGCCCTCCGACGCCAACTCCAACTCTATATATTTGCTTTCGGAGAGAAAAACCAGAGAGAAGAAATCATCGTGTTTTACAATACGGAGCCACCGCCAAGCCCTAAAACCTCTCGGGAGGGCTGATCTGGTGTCCGTTCGGGGCTCCGGAGAGGGGGATTCGTCGCCGTCGTCATCATCAACCATCCTCCATCACCAATTTCATGATGCTCACCGTCGTGCGTGAGTAATTCCATCGTAGGCTTGCTGGACGGTGATGGGTTGGATGAGATTTATCATGTAATCGAGTTAGTTTTGTTAGGGTTTGATCCCTAGTATCCATTATGTTCTGAGATTGATATTGCTATGACTTTGCTATGCTTAATGCTTGTCACTAGGGCCCGAGTGCCATGATTTCAGATCTGAACCTATTATGTTTTCATGAATATATGTGAGTTCTTGATCCGATCTTGCAAGTCTATAGTCACCTACTATGTGTTATGATCCGGCAACCCCGAAGTGACAATAATCGGGACCACTCCCGGTGATGACCATAGTTTGAGGAGTTCATGTATTCACTATGTGCTAATGCTTTGTTCCGATTCTCTATTAAAAGGAGGCCTTAATATCCCTTAGTTTCCAATAGGACCCCGCTGCCACGGGAGGGTAGGACAAAACATGTCATGCAAGTTCTTTTCCATAAGCACGTATGACTATATACAGAATACATGCCTACATTACATTAATGAATTGGAGCTAGTTCTATGTCACCCTATGTTATGACTGTTACATGATGAACCGCATCCGGCATAATTATCCATCACCGGTCCGGTGCCTACGAGTTTTCCATAAATTGGTTTACGCTTATTTACTTTCCCGCTGCTACTATTACAATCACTACAAAATACCAAAAGCATTACTTTTGCTGTCTTTACTTTTGTTGCTGCTACCACCACTATCATATTACTTTGCTACTAAACACTTTGCTGCAGATACGAAGTTTCCAGGTGTGGTTGAATTGACAACTCAGCTGCTAATACTTGAGAATATTCTTTGGCTCCCCTTGTGTTGAATCAATAAATTTGGGTTGAATACTCTACCCTCGAAAGTTGTTGCGATCCCCTATACTTGTGGGTTATCAAGACCAATTTCTAGCGCCGTTGCCGGGGAGCATAGCTCTATTCTTTGAGTCACTTGGGATTTATATCTGCTTATCATTATGAAGAACTTGAGAGATCCAAAATCCAAGATCTATCCCTCAACTATGAGGGGAGGTAAGGAACTGCCATCTAGCTCTGCACTTGATTCACCTTCTGTTATGATTAAGTTTGCGACACCTACACCTGCTTCTGCTATTCGTTCTGATATGTCGCATGTCATTGATGATGCCACTTCTGCTATGCATGATACTTATGATGAAACTGCTTCTATGCCTGATACTACTGTGCCCCTTGGTGAATTTCTTGATGAAGAAATTGCTAGGGCTAGAGAAAAGGAAATTATTGAATCTGAATACGATGATGATAGTGATGATGAGAATATGTCTGTTATTCCTGAGGGCTATCTTTTTGATATGGAATCTTCTGCCGCTATTTTAGCTTGCAAAGATAGATATGAGCTCAAGAGGTTATTAGTTAAATGGAACAAAGAATCACTTAGAGATAAAATGAAACCTGACCCTGCTTTTGCTACTTCACCTATATGTGTTCCTGATAAGGATTATGAATTCTCTTTTGATCCTGATATAATTACTTTGGTTGAATTTGATCCGTTTTATGGCTATGAATATGAAACTGTAGTGGCACATCTTACTAAGTTAAATGATATAGCTGCCCTGTTCACTAATGATGAGAGATCGCGTTACTTTTATATACTCAAAATATTTCCGTTCTCATTAAAGGGTGATGCTAAGATATGGTTTAATTCTCTTGATCATGGTTGTGTGCGTAGTCCCCAGGATATGATCTATTACTTCTCTGCTAAATATTTCCCCGCTCATAAGAAACAAGCTGCTTTGAGGGAAATATACAACTTCGTGCAAATTAAAGAAGAGAGTCTCCCACAAGCTTGGGGGAGGCTTCTCAAGTTACTTAATGCTTTGCCTGATCATCCTCTTAAGAAACCAGAAATACTTGATATCTTTTATAATGGACTAACCGATGCTTCTAGAGATTACCTGGATAGTTGGGTTGGTTCTCTTTTCAGGGAAAGAACACTGGATGAAGCTGAAATTCTATTGAATAATATGTTGACAAATGAAAATAATTGGGCACCTCCTGAGCCAGCTCCTGAGCCAACTCCTGCTCCAATTACTGAGCCTATTCTTAAACCAACTCCAAAGAAGAGAGGTGTTCTATTTCTCAGTCCCGAAGATATGCAAGAGGCAAATAAATCTATGAAAGAGAAAGGTATTAAAGCTGAAGATGTTAAGAATTACCTCCTATTGAAGAAATACATGGTCTTAATATACCTCCTGTTGAAGAAACATATGATCTCAATTCTTTATTTACTGAAGAACCTCCTGATCCTGATATCCCGACACAGGTAGTAAAGGTAAATTCTCTCTATAGATATGATAAAGCTGAAGTCCCTCCTACTAAAATTGCTAGTCAGTGCTTGGATGAGTTTGATAACTTTATGTTTAAGCAAGACGACTTCAATGCTTATTTTGGTAGACAATTAAAAGAAAATGCTTATATGATTAGACGCTTGAGTGATCATATGGCTAATATTAAAGGTGAACTTAAACTTGTTAGCAAACATGCTTCTATGGTTACCACTCAAATAGAACAAGTACTTAAGGCTCAAAAAGAAGTGCTTGATGAAATGAATAGTAAGAAAAATGATTATGCTGTTAGAGTGGCTACTAGAACTGGTAGAATGACTCAGGAACCTTTGTATCCTGAAGGCCACCCTAAGAGAATCGAGCAAGATTCTCAAAGAAATAATATTGATGTTCCTAGTTCTTCTAAAAAGAAGAAGAAGAAAAACGATAGAACTGTGCAAACTTCTAGTGAACCTATTGCTGAACCACCTGATAATCCAAATGATATCTCTATGTCCGATGCTGAAACACAATTTGGTAATGAACATGAACCTAATGAAAATATTGATAATGATGTTCATGATGATGCTCAACCTAGTAATGATAATGATGTAGAAGTTGAACCTGCTGTTGATCTTGATAACCCACAATCAAAGAATCAACGTTATGATAAAAGAGACTTTGTTGCTAGGAAACATGGTAAAGAAAGGGAACCTTGGGTTCAGAAACCCATGCCTTTTCCTCCAAAACCATCCAAGAAAAAGGATGATGAGGATTTTGAGCGCTTTGCTGAAATGATTAGGCCTATCTTCTTGCGTATGAGACTAACTGATGTGCTCAAAACAAATCCTTATGCTAAATATATGAAGGATATCATTACTAATAAAAGAAAGATACTGGAAGCTGAAATTTCCACCATGCTTGCTAATTATACTTTTAAGGGTGGAATACCAAAGAAACTTGGAGAGCCCGAAGTACCTACTATACCTTGCTCCATTAAAAGAAATTATATTAAAACTGCTTTATGTGATTTTGGAGCCGGTGCTAGTGTTATGCCTCTCTCTTTATATCGTAGACTTGAATTGAATAAGCTGACACCTACTGAAATATCTTTGCAAATGGCTGATAAATCAACTGCTATACCTGTCGGTATCTATGAGGATGTGACTGTTGTGGTTGCAAACGTTACTATTTTAACGGACTTTGTTATTCTTGATATTCCCGAGGATGATAGTATGTCTATTATTCTTGGAAGACCTTTTCTTAATACTGCAGGGGCTGTTCTTGATTGGAACAAAGGCAATGTCACTTTTCATGTTAATGGTAATGAGCATATGGTACACTTTTCGAGGAAACAACCTCAAGTTCATAGTATCAACTCCATTGGAAAAATTCCATCGATTATAATTGGAGGTTTTGAATTTCCTCTTCCTACTGCCAAGAAGAAATATGATATTCCTATTGTTGGGGACATGCATATCCCCGTTGAGGTAACCTAGTGTTATTCGAAATTTCTCCGGTTTCATGTTATTCGAAATGAGTTTGTTAACAAGACCTGATCAATCTTGTTAGTGGATTACTTTTGATGAGCATGAGATGGATGAAACTAGAAGCACAACCTTTTGTACCCCACTTTTACTTTCTGTCATCTATATTAAATAAAGTAAAAATATTATTTTTCCATCTATTTCCTGACTTATCCGTGCAACATAAAAATATCACGAAAATAAAAGTCCTCAGAATGACATGCCAATTTAATATGATTTTTTCGGGAATATCTGAGGATTTACTATGCAAAAATTACCGCGGGAGGAGCTGCCACCTGGCCACGAGGGTGGTGGGCGCCCCCCCCCCCTTAGGGCGTGCCCCCCTGCCTCGTGGGCCCATGGTGGCCCTCCTCCACTTATCCCAGCACCCATCTTCTTCCTCTGTCTCACACAAACCCGAAAAACCAACTCAAGCACGAGTTCCAGCCACTTTTGCTATGATTTTCGATCTCCTTGCTCAAAGCACCTCTCGCAAAACTGCTTGGGGTGATTGTTCCTTGGTATGTGACTCCTCCATTGGTCCAATTAGTTTTTGTTCTAGTGCTTTATTCTTTGCAAATTTGTGCTGCATAGGTGACCATGTTCTTGAGCTTGCATGTCAAATTTATATGGTCAAAGTTAGTTTTGATGCATGATATAGGCCCTAGGCACTTGTAGGAGTAGTTGCTATCAATATTATTGAGTTTGCTTTACTTTTATTTTGAAGTTACTAAAAATTTCAGAATTTTTCAGAGAAACAATATGCTTAGGAAGATGTTCCAAGGTGGTTCTTCTAAAGAAGCAAGGACCCAGGATTGCTATGCGCGATGCTGACGAGGATCCACCAAGAGACGCTCCAGTACGGCCTTGCGAATGGCCGTCAGAAAACTTTATGAACCATGCGGGAATTAAAGAAGAATTCAAAGCATATTTGCGTAATGCCGGTCTTGAGGATTTTGAGGCTAACAAATGCCCCCAGTATCATGATCTCACAAGTTCCTTTGTGAGGAGGTTTGAGTATTCATCTTCGCATAATTCTCCTGCAGTTATGTTTGATCTCTATGACAAATCTTATACCATGGACTTAGAGGATTTTACTTCTGCTTGCAAACTTCCATCGTGGGGTAGTGTTAGGGACCCCCCTAAATCTGAATTTAGAAACTTTCTTACTAGTATAACTGTGGGGGAATCTAGAGATATAACACAGGCTACCATAGGGAGCATTCACTTTCCTGCTATACATTATTTTGCTCTCTTCATCGGTAGATGCATAAATGCTAAGGATGAAGCATGTCACATGTGTGTCCCTGATCTTAGCATTCTTAGGAGTGCTGTGTTAGGAGACCAATCTTATCATATGGGAGCCATTGTAGCTCGTAGGTTGCATCATAATAGACATAATGGAGATTTCTTTGGAGGAATTTATGCAACCCGCTTAGCTCATTTTCTTGAGATAGACATTCGTGAGGGTGATACGGAGTTGCCTCCTGCATATTTAGATTATAACTCTATGGCTTCGCACCAGTTTGTCGAGAGGCCTGAATCACCTCTCTTATATCGTTTAATTTTTGATAAATGATGTGTTTTCCGTATTACTCTCCCTGCTCCTGCCTTCTTTGATTCACAGAAAAAAAAGATATGTTATTACCAGAGAGGAGGCAGAAGAGTACGAGAGGAGAGCGGAGGCAGCTCGACTCCACGCTGCAGCTCAGCAGGCGATAACCGCTGCACATCAGTATGATCCCAACTATTCTTCGTCGCAGTACGACCCCAGCTACACTTACGAGTATCTGCCAGGCCAGCCGTGGCCACAGACCAACTTAGGCCAAAAGCCTAAGCTTGGGGGAGTACGTATTTCTCACCGACATTACATTTATGTTCACACACACTCATTACTAGATGTCGGTGCTCATACTTTTTCACTATAATATCCATGCTAGTTTATGTTCTTTTTACTGCTTTCTTCTTGTGTGTTTGTTAAACCTTGAGAAAAACCAAAAAAATTAGTAGTAGTTTATTTTTCTGCTATAGTAGTAATAATTAAAAAGAAAACCCAAAAATATTTCCCGTTCTTCTTCTGCTTGTTGGGAGCTTTCCTGTGTAAATAGTTTTATTTCTTTTCTTTGGGGGTCAGTAGGAGAAGACCATAATTAAATTGTTGAAGTGGCTCTTATATGCATTATTGTTGATTTAACCAAGAGCCCATATTGCCTTGTCTTCTCATGTTTACTGAATGCTCGCAGATTCCAGCTTAGTCCAATGCATGTACACTCTTATTATTATTCACACTGTTCGGTCGTGCAAGTGAAAGGCAATTATGATGATATATGATGGACTAACTGAGATGAGAAAAGCTGGTATGAACTCGACCTCTTTTGTTTTTGTAAATATGATGAGTCCCTCGTTCTTGATTCAGCTTATTATGAATAAACATGTTTGCAATGACAATTAGAGATCATCGTTGCTTGTGCCATGCTTGATTAGCTATGAGTTATAATGGTTTACCTTGTGTGCCAACATGCTATTGAGATGATTATGATGTGGTATGATGGGGTGGTATCCTCCTTTGAATGATTTAAGTGACTTGACTTGGCACATGTTCACGCATGTAGTTGAAACAAAATCAACATAGCCTTCACGATATTTATGTTCATGGTGGATTATATCCTACTCATACTTGCATCCAATGTTTATTAATTTTAATGCATGTACATGGTTGTTGTCGCTCTCTAGTTGGTCGCTTCCCAGTCTTTTGCTAGCCTTCACTTGTACTAAGCGGGAATACTGCTTGTGCATCCAATCCCTTAAACCCCAAAGTTATTCCAGATGAGTCCACCATACCTTCCGATATGCGGTATCTACCTGCCGTTCCAAGTAAATTTGTATGTGCCAAACTCTAAACCTTCAAATAAACATTCTGTTTTGTATGCTCGAATAGCTCATGTATCAACCAAGGTTGTCCTTATCTTCTATGTTAGGCGGATTATTCTCAAGAGGAGTGGACTCCGCTCCTCACTCACGAGAAAATGGCTGGTCACCGGGATGCCCAGTCCCATGCTTTATGCAAACTAAATCAAAATTAATTGCAAACAAAACTCCCCCTGGGACCTGATGTATGTTGGACTCATTGTTTCGAGCAAGCCATGGATTGATGCTTGTTGGTGGAGGGGGAGTATAAACTTTACCATTCTGTTTGGGAACCGCCTATAATGTGCTTAGCATGGATGATATCGCCATCTCTTAGTTGTTACGTTGACAATGAAAGTATAGCGCTCAAAATACAATTTATCTCTATTTCAAAACTAATCTCTGGCACCTCTACAAATCCCTGCTTCCCTCTGCGAAGGGCCTATCCATTTACTTTTATGTTGAGTCATCACCCTCTTATTAAAAAGCACTAGCTGGAGAGCACAGCCATCATTTGCATTCATCACTGTTAATTTATATTGGGTATGACTATGATTGGATCTCTTTTACCATGAATTACAATGTCTAGTCAGTCCTTGATCTTTAAAGGTGCTCTGCATTTATGTTTTGCAGTCTTATAAAGGGCTAGCGAGATACCATCTTGTTATATCATATTATGATTGTTTCGAGAAAGTGTTGTCATCCGAGATTTATTATTATGACTTGCTAGTTGATTATGCTATTGATATGAGTAATTATGAGACCTGAAAATTATTACAAATGTGGTTAGTTATGATCTATGATGAAAACTTGAATGCTGGCTTGACATAGTTACAACAACAAGAGCAAACAGAGTTTGTAAAAGTTTTTCTTTCTTTCTTTCAGTTTGTCAACTGAATTGCTTCAGGACAAGCAAGGGTTTAAGCTTGGGGGAGTTGATACATCTCCGTCGTATCTACTTTTCCAAACACTTTTGCCCTTGTTTTGGACTCTAACTTGTATGATTTGAATGGAACTAACCCGGACTGACGCTGTTTTCAGCAGAATTGCCATGGTGTTGTTTTATGTGCAGAAAACAAATATTCTTGGAATGACCTGAAACTCCACGGAACATCTTAGAAAAAATAATAAAAAATCCTCGCCAAAGATGAAGACCAGGGGGCCCACACCTTTCTCACGAGGGTGGGGGGCGCCCCCCCTAGGGCGCGCCCCCCTACCTCGTGGGCCCCCTGGGTGCCCTCCGATGCCAACTCCAACTCTATATATTTGCTTTCGGAGAAAAAAATCAGAGAGAAGAAATCATCGTGTTTTACGATACGGAGCCGCTGCCAAGCCCTAAAACCTCTCGTGAGGGCTGATCTGGAGTCCGTTCGGGGCTCTAGAGAGGGGGATTCGTCGCTGTCGTCATCATCAACCATCCTCCATCACCAATTTCATGATGCTCACCGTCGTGCGTGAGTAATTCCATCGTAGGCTTGCTAGACGGTGATGGGTTGGATGAGATTTATCATGTAATCGAGTTAGTTTCGTTAGGGTTTGATCCCTAGTATCCATTATGTTCTGAGATTGATGTTGCTATGACTTTGCTATGCTTAATGCTTGTCACTAGGGCCCGAGTGCCGTGATTTCAGATCTGAACCTATTATGTTTTCATGAACATATGTGAGTTCTTGATCCGATCTTGCAAGTCTATAGTCACCTACTATGTGTTATGATCCGGCAACCCCGAAGTGACAATAATCGGGACCACTCTTGGTGATGACCATAGTTTGAGGAGTTCATGTATTCACTATGTGCTAATGCTTTGTTCTGGCTCTCTATTAAAAGGAGGCCTTAATATCCCTTAGTTTCCAATAGGACCCCACTGCCACGGGAGGGTAGGACAAAACATGTCATGCAAGTTCTTTTCCATAAGCACGTATGACTATATACGGAATACATGCCTACATTACATTAATGAATTGGAGCTAGTTCTGTGTCACCCTATGTTATGACTGTTACATGATGAACCGCATCCGGCATAATTATCCGTCACTGATCCGGTGCCTACGAGTTTTCCATAAACTGGTTTACACTTATTTACTTTCCCGCTGCTACTGTTACAATCACTACAAAATACCAAAAACATTACTTTTGTTGTCTTTACTTTTTTTGCTGCTACCACCACTATCATATTACTTTGCTACTAAACACTTTGCTGCAGATACTAAGTTTCCAGGTGTGGTTGAATTGACAACTCAGCTGCTAATACTTGAGAATATTCTTTGGCTCCCCTTGTGTCGAATCAATAAATTTGGGTTGAATACTCTACCCTCGAAAGCTGTTGCGATCCCCTATATTTGTGGGTTATCAATGACATAAATAAATTATTGCATAGTTTGCATTAGAAATCACCTCACAAATATGAAGGAAATATGCCCTATAGGCAATAATAAAGTTATTATTTATTTCCTCATATCATGATAAATGTTTATTATTCATGCTAGAATTGTATTAACCAGAAACATAATACATGTGTGAATACATCGACAAACATAGTGTCACTAGTATGCCTCTACTTGACTAGCTCGTTGATCAAAGATGGTTGAGTTTCCTAGCCATAGACATGAGTTTTCATTTGATCAACGGGATCACATCATTAGGAGAATGAGGTGATTGACATGACCCATTCCGTTAGCTTGGCACTTGATCGTTTAGTTTACTGTTATTACTTTCTTCATGACTTATACATGTTCCTATGACTATGAGATTATGCAACTCCTGATTACTGGAAGAACACTTTGTGTGCTACCAAACGTCACAACGTAACTGGGTGATTATAAAGGTGCTCTACAGGTGTCTCCGATGGTGTTTGTTGAGTTGGCATAGATCAAGAATAGGATTTGTCACTCCGATTGTCGGAGAGATATCTCTAGGCCCTCTCAGTAATGCACATCATTATAAGCCTTGCAAGCAATGTGACTAATGAGTTAGTTACGGGATGATGCATTACGGAACAATTAAAGAGACTTGCCGGTAACGAGATTGAACTAGGTATTGAGATACCGATGATCGAATCTCGGGCAAGTAACATACCGATGACAAAGGGAACAACGTATATTATTATGTGGTTTGACCGATGAAGATCTTAGTAGAATATGTAGGAACCAATATGAGCATCCAGGTTTCTCTATTGGTTATTGACCGGAGAAGTGTCTCGGTCATGTCTACATAGTTCTCGAACCCGTAGGGTCCGCACGCTTAAAGTTCTGTGACGATCGGTATTATGAGTTTTTGTGTTTTGATGTACCGAAGGTAGTTCGGAGTCCCAGATATGATCACGGACATGAAGAGAAGTATCGAAATGGTCGAGACGTAAAGATCGATATATTGGACGACTATGTTCGGACACCGGAAGTGTTTTGGGAGGTTTCGGACATATACCGGAGTACCAGGGGGTTACCGAAATCCCCCGGGGAGTATATTGGGCCTAATGGGCCTTAGTGGGAGAAGAGGAGGGCCGGCCAGGGCAGCCACGCGCCTGAGGGAGTCCTGGACTAAGGGGTCCTCGGGCGTCCGGCTTGTTATCTATGGGCCGGACTGATGGGCTGTGAAGATATGAAGATCGAAGACTGTACCCGTGTCCGGATGGAACTCTCCTTGGCGTGGAAGGCAAGCTTGGCGAACAACTATGAAGATTCCATCTTATGTAACCGACTCTATGTAACCCTAGATCCCCCCGGTGTCTATATAAACCGGAGGGTGTAGTCCGGAAAGGAGAGACTCAATACCGTAGTCATACAGGCTAGACTTCTAGGGTTTAGCCATTACGATCTCGTGGTAGATCAACTCTTGTAATACTCATATTCATCAAGATCAATCAAGAAGGAAGTAGGGTGTTACCTCCATAGACATGGCCCGAACCTGGGTAAACATCGTGTCCCCTGTCTCCTATTACCATCAACCTTAGATGCACAGTTCGGGACCCCCTACCCGAGATCCGCCGGTTTTGACACCGACATTGGTGCTTTCATTGAGAGTTCCTCTGTGCTGTCACTGAAAGGTTCGATGGCCCCTTCAATCGTCAATACTGAAGCTGTCTGCGGAGAAACTTTCCTCGTCGGACAAATCTTCGTGTTCAACGGCTTCGCACTGTGGGCCAACTCGTTTGGCCATCTGGAGCAGATCGAAAGCTACACCCCTGGCCATCAGGTCAGATTCGGGAGCTTGAACAACGTCGCGGACATCCGTGGAGACTTGATCTTCGCCGGATTCGATACCACGGCGGCCGCTCCCGGTCACCCCGATGATCATAACCTAAATCTGTCATCGGGCTGCATCCAGGAGATTGCTCCTATAACCGCCCTGGCCCTAGAGCCGGAGCAGGTCGCACCATCCAAAGACGGGAGGATTAACCCCACCTCGGAGGCCGCAGATTCCACGACGTTGGAGCCGCACATGGACCTGGTCTCAAACGATGCCTATGCCACCAGAACGCCGGACTCGTCACCGGCCGTTGGTTCCGAACCGCGCGAGCCAACGGCCGCCGAGCTTGATCGTTTATCGATCTTCAAATTCAGCGCCGCAGACATCTTCCAGCACACGCCTTTGGGCGATGTGCTAAACTCATTAAAAACCTATCCTTGGCGGAGCACTCTCAGCCGAACTATATCCGGCTCGAACTAGGTGCTGACCATGGAGAATTTTACTTCCCACCCGCCGCCCACTTTATAGCCACGATCGAGGATTTGACCGATGAACTTGATTACGACTCCGAGGATATCGATGGTATGGACGACGATGCCGGAGAAGAAGAGGCCCAGAACCCACCGTTCACCGGACGCTGGACGGCCACTTCCTCGTATGACGTATACATGGTGGATGCGCCAAAGGAGCACAGCGGCAACGATAAGGAAGACCCAGTTGAGGATAAACCTTCTGAAATACAGTCCAAGCGCCGGCGACAGCGGTGCCGCTCTAAGTCACGCCACAGTAAAGGCAGCAACACCAGCACAAGAGAAGATGACACTCTGGAAGGTGCCGAAGACAACGAAGACCCCATCGATAAAGCAAACAAACAAGATGAACGGGAAGATGAGTGATACGTCTCCAACGTATCTATAATTTTTGATTGCTCCATGCTATATTATCTACTGTTTTGGACATTATTGGGCTTTATTATCCACTTTTATATTATTTTTTAGACTAACCTATTAACCGGAGGCCCAGCCCAGAATTGTTGTTTTTTGCTTGTTTTAGGGTTTTGAAGAAAAGGAATATCAAACGGAGTCCAAACAGAATGAAACCTTCGGGAACATGATTTTCTCAACGAACAAGACCAGTGAGACTTGGACCCTACGTCAAGAAAGGAAAGAGGAGGCCACGAGGTAGGGGGCGCGCCTACCCCCCCCCAGGCGCGCCCTCCACCCCCATGGGCCCCCTGTTGCTCCACCGACGTACTCCTTCCTCCTATATATACCTACGTACCCCCAAACGATCAGAGACGGAGCCAAAAACCTAATTCCATTGCCGCAACTTTCTATATCCACGAGATCCCATCTTGGGGCCTGTTCCGGAGCTCCGCCGGAGGGGGCATCGATCATGGAGGGCTTCTACATCAACACCATAGCCCCTCCGATGAAGTGTCAGTAGTTTACCTCAGACCTACGGGTCCATAGTTAGTAGCTAGATGGCTTCTTCTCTCTTTTTGGATCTCAATACAATGTTCTCCCCCTCTCTTGTGGAGAACTATTCGATGTAATCTTCTTTTTGCGGTGTGTTTGTTGAGACCGATGAATTGTGGGTTTATGATCAAGTCTATCTATGAATAATATTTGAATCTTCTCTGAATTCTTTTATGTATGATTGGTTATCTTTGCAAGTCTCTTCGAATTATCAGTTTGGTTTGGCCTACTAGATTGATCTTTCTTGCAATGGGAGAAGTGCTTAGCTTTGGGTTCAATCTTGCGGTGTCCTTTCCCAGTGACAGTAGGGGCAGCAAGGCACGTATTGTATTGTTGCCATCGAGGATAACAAGATGGGGTTTTCTTCATATTGCATGAGTCTATCCCTCTACATCATGTCATCTTGCTTAAGGCGTTACTTTGTTTTTAACTTAATACTCTAGATGCATGCTGGATAGCGGTCAATGAGTGGAGTAATAGTAGTAGATGCAGGCAGGAGTCGGTCTACTTTGTCCCGGACGTGATGCCTATATACATGATCATACCTAGATATTCTCATAACTATGCTCAATTCTGTCAATTGCTCAACAGTAATTTGTTCACCCACCGTAGAATACTTATGCTCTCGAGAGAAGCCACTAGTGAAACCTATGGCCCCCGGGTCTATCTTCATCATATTGGTCTCCTACTACTTAGTTATTTCCTTTGCTATTTACTTTGCCTTTATTTTACTTTGCATCTTTATCATAAAAATACCAAAAAAATTATCTTATCATATCTATCAGATCTCACTCTCATAAGTGGCCTTATAGGGACTGACAACCCCTATTTGCGTTGGATGCGAGGAATTATTTGTTTTGTGCAGGTACGAGGGACTCGCGCGTAGCCTCCTACTGGATTGATACCTTGGTTCTCAAAAACTGAGGGAAATACTTACGCTACTTTGCTTCATCATCCCTTCCTCTTCGGGGAAAACCAATGCAGTGCTCAAGAGGTAGCAAGAAGGATTTTTGGCGCCGTTGCCGGGGAGGTCTACGCAAAAGTCAACATACCAAGTACCCATCACATACCCTTATCTCCCGCATTACATTATTTGCCATTTACCTCTCGTTTTACTCTCCCCCACTTCACCCTTGCCGTTTTATTCGCCCTCTCTCTCTATCCTCCCTCTCTTTCCCGTTTGCCTCTTTTTGCCCACTTGCTTTTTGTTTGCTTGCGTGTTAGTTTGCTTGCTTGTCACGATGGCTCAAGATCAATACTAAATTGTGTGACTTCACCAATACCAACAACAATGATTTTATTAGCACTCCGATTGCTCCTCTTACCGATGTTGAATCTTGTGAAATTAATACTGCCTTGCTGAATCTTGTCATGAAAGATCCGTTTTCTGGCCTTCCTAGTGAAGATGCCGCTACCCATCTAAATAGCTTCATTGATTTGTGTGACATGAAAAAGTAGAAAGATGTGGATAATGATATTGTTAAATTGAAGCTATTTCCTTTTTTGCTTAGAGATCGTGCTAAAGCTTGGTTTTCATCTTTGCCTAAAAATAGTATTGATTCATGGAACAAGTGCAAAGATGCTTTTATCTCTAAGTATTTTCCTCCCGCTAAGATCATCTCTCTTAGAAACGATATTATGAATTTTAAGAAATTTGATCATGAACATGTTGCACAAGCTTGGGAGAGAATGAAATTAATGATACGTAATTGCCCTACTCATGGTTTAAATTTGTGGATGATTGTTCAGAATTTTTATGCCGGATTGAATTTTGCTTCTAGAAATCTTTTAGATTCGACCGCGGGAGGCACTTTTATGGAAGTCACTTTAGGACAAGCTACTAAACTCCTAGATAATATTATGGTTAATTATTCTCAATGGCATACTGAAAGATCTACTAATAAAAAGGTGCATGCGATAGAAGAAATTAATGTTTTGAGTGGAAAGATGGATGAACATATGAAATTATTTGCGAATAAGAGTGTTTCTTCTGATCCTAATGATATGCCCTTGTCTACTTTGATTGAGAATAATAATGAATCTATGGATGTGAATTTTGTTGGTAGGAACAATTTTGGTAACAACGCGTATAGAGGAAATTTTAATCCTAGGCCTTATCCTAGTAATCCCTCTAATAATTATGGTAATTCCTACAACAATTCTTATGGAAATTATAATAAGATTCCCTCTGATTTTGAATCTAATATTAAATAATTTATTACATCACAAAAGAATTTTAATGCTATGATTGAAGAAAAATTGCTTAAGATTGATGACTTGGCTAGGAACGTTGATAGAATTTCTCTTGATGTTGATTATTTGAAACTTAGATCTATTCCACCTAAGCATGATATCAATGAGTCTCTCAAAGCCATGAGAATTTCCATTGATGAGTGCAAAGAAAGAACTGCTAGGATGCGTGCTAAGAAAGATGCCTTTATAAGAGCGTGTTCTTCTAGTTCCTATGAAAATAAAGATGAAGATCTAAAAGTTATTGATGTGTCCCCTATTAAATCTTTGTTTTGCAATATAAACCTTGATAATGATGGGACTGAATATGATCCACCTTTACCTAGAAGGCGTTCCAAGAATTCAGAATTTGTTGATCTTGATGCTAAATTTGATAAAAGTGGGATTGAAGAAATTAAAACCCTAGATGTTGCTAAACCCACTATTATGGATTTCAAGGAATTTAACTATGAAAATTGCTATTTGATTGATTGTATTTCCTTGTTGCAATCTGTGCTAAATTTTCCTCACGCTTATAGTCAAAATAAAGCGTTTACTAAACATATCGTTGATGCCTTGATGCAATCTTATGAAGAAAAACTTGAATTGGAAGTTTCTATCCCTAGAAAGCTTTATGATGAGTGGTAACTAACTATTAAAATTAAAATTATATATCATGAATGCTATGCTTTATGTGATTTGGGTGCTAGTGTTTCCACGATTCCAAACACTTTGTGTGATTTGTTAGGTTTCCGTGATTTTGATGATTGCTCTCTAAACTTGCACTTTGCGGATTCCACTATTAAGAAACCTATGGGAAGAATTAATGATGTTATTATTGTTGCAAATAGGAATTATGTGCCCGTAGATTTTATTGTTCTTGACATAGATTGCAATCCTTCATGTCCTATTATTCTTGGTAGATCTTTCCTTAGAACGATTTGCAATTATTGATATGAAGGAAGGAAATATTAGATTCCAATTTCCATTAAGGAAAGGCATGGAACACTTTCCTAGAAATAAAATTAAGTTACCTTATGAATCTATTATGAGAGCCACTTATGGATTGCCTACCAAAGATGGCAATACCTAGATCTATTCTTGCTTGTTATGCCTAGCTAGGGGCGTTAAACGATAGCGCTTGTTGGGAGGCAACCCAATTTTATTTTTATTCCTTGATATTTGCTCCTGTTTAGTAATAAATAATTTATCTATACTCTGTTTTGATTGTGTTTTTTGTGTTTAATTAGTGTTTGTGCCAAGTAGAACCGTTGGGAAGACTTGGGGAAAGTCTTGTTGAACTTGCTGTAAAAAAACAGAAACTTTAGCGCTCACGAGAACTGCTGTCATTTTTATTTGGAAAGTGATATTTAGTTAATTCTTTTTTCAGATGATTAATAGATAAATTCCTCACGTTCATAAATTTATTTTAGAATTTTTGGCGTTCCATATCTTGCGCTAGCTACAGATTACTACAGACTGTTCTGTTTTTGACAGATTCTGTTTTTCGTGTGTTGTTTGCTTATTTTGATGAATCTATGGCTAGTAAAATAGTTTATAAACCATAGAGAAGTTGGAATACAGTAGGTATAACACCAATATAAATAAATAATGAGTTAATTACAGTACCTTGAAGTGGTCTTTTATTTTCTTTCGCTAACGGAGCTCACGAGATTTTCTACTTTAAGTTTTGTGTTGTGAAGTTTTCAAGTTTTGGGTAAAGATTTGATGGATTATGGAACAAGGAGTGGAAAGAGCCTAAGCTTGGGGATTCCCATGGCACACCAAGATAATCTATGGACACCTAAAAGCCAAATCTTGGGGATGCCCCGGAAGGCATCCCCTCTTTCGTCTACTTCTATCGGTAACTTTACTTGGAGCTATATTTTTATTCGCCACATGATATGTGTTTTGCTTGGAGCGTCTTGTATTATTTGATTCTTTGCTTTTAAGTTTACCACAATCATCCTTGCTGTACACACCTTTTGAGAGAGCCATACATGATATGGAATTTGTTAGAATACTCTATGTGCTTTTCTTATATCTTTTGAGTTATATAATTTTGCTCTAGTACTTCACTTATATCTTTTAGAGCACGGTGGTGGATTTGTTTTATAGAAACTATTGATCTCTCATGCTTCACTTAGATTATTTTGAGATTCTTAAATAGCATGGTAATTTGCTTAAAATCCTAATATGCTTGGTATACAAGATTAATAATAAAACTTTCTTATGAGTGTGTTGAATACTGTGATAAGTTTGATACTTGATAATTGTTTTGAGATATAAAGATGGTGATATTAAAGTTGTGCTAGTTGAGTAGTTGTGAATTTGAGAAATACCTGTGTTTAAGATTGTGATTCCCGTAGCATGCACGTATGGTGAACCATTATGTGATGAAGTCGGAGCATGATTTATTTATTGATTGTCTTCCTTATGAGTGGCAGTCGGGGACGAGCGATGGTCTTTTCCTACCAATCTATCCCCCTAGGAGCATGCGCGTAATACTTTGCTTTGATAACTTGTAGATTTTTGCAATAAGTATATGAGTTCTTTATGACTAATGTTGAGTCCATGGATTATACGCACTCTCACCCTTCCACCTTTGCTAGCCTCTCTAATACCGCGCACCTTTCGCCGGTATCATACACCCACCATATACCTTCCTCAAAACATCCACCATACCTACCTATTATGGCATTTCCATAGCCATTTCGAGATATATTGCCATGCAACTTTCCACCATTCCATTTATTATGACACACTCCTTCATTGTCATATTGCTTAGCATGATCATGTAGTTGACATCGTATTTGTGGCAAAGCCACCATTCATAATTCTTTCATACATGTCACTCATGCATCATTGCATATCCCGGTACACCGCCAGAGGCATTCACATAGAGTCATATTTTGTTCTAAGTATCGAGTTGTAATTGTTGAGTTGTAATAAAAATAAAAGTGTGATGATCATCATTATTAGAGCATTGTCCCAGTGAGGAAAGGATGATGGAGACTATGATTCCCCCACAAGTCGGGATGAGACTCCAGACGAAAAATAAAAATAAAAATAAAAGAGAAAGAAAAGAGGCCATAAAAAAGATAAAAGGCCCAAATAAAAAAATGAGAGAAAAAGATAGAAGGGACAATGTTACTATCCTTTTACCACACTTGTGCTTCAAAGTAGCACCATGATCTTCATAGTAGAGAGTCTCTCATGTTATCACTTTCATATACTAGTGGGAATCTTTCATTATAGAACTTGGCTTGTATATTCCAATGATGGGCTTCCTCAAATTGCCCTAGGTCTTCATGAGCAAGCAAGTTGGATGCACACCCACTTAGTTTCTTTTTGAGCTTTCAAATACTTATTGCTCTAGTGCATCCGTTGCATGGCAATCCCTACTCACTCACATTGATATCTATTGATGGGCATCTCCATAGCTCGTTGATACGCCTAGTTGATGTGAGACTATCTTCTCCCTTTTTGTCTTCTCCACAACCACCACTCTATTCCACCTATAGTGCTACATCCATGGCTCACGCCCATGTATTGTGTGAAGGTTGAAAAAGTTTTGAGAATGTCAAAAGTATGAAACAATTGCTTGGCTTGTCATCGGGGTTGTGCATGATTTAAATATTTTGTGTGGTGAAGATAGAGCATAGCCAGACTATATGATTTTGTAGGGATAACTTTCTTTAGCCATGTTATTTTGAGAAGACATAATTGCTTTGTTAGTATGCTTGAAGTATTATTATTTTTATGTCAATATGAACTTTTATCTTGAATCTTTCGGATCTGAATATTCATACCACAATTAAGAAGAATTACATTAAAATTATGCCAAGTAGCACTCCGCATCAAAAATTCTATTTTTATCATTTACCTACTCGAGGACGAGCAGGAATTAAGCTTGGGGATGCTTGATACGTCTCCAACGTATCTATAATTTTTGATTGCTCCATGCTATATAATTTACTGTTTTGGACATTATTGGGCTTTATTATCCACTTTTATATTATTTTTGGGACTAACCCTTATAACCGGAGGCCCAGCCTAGAATTGTTGTTTTTTGCCTGTTTTAGGGTTTCAAAGAAAAGGAATATCAAACGGAGTCCAAACAAAATGAAACCTTCGGGAACGTGATTTTCTCAACGAAAAAGACCAGGGAGACTTGGACCCTACGTCAAGAAAGGAAAGAGGAGGCCACGAGGTAGGGGGCGCGCCTACCCCCCCCCCCCCCCGGCGTGCCCTCCACCCTCGTGGGCCCCCTGTTGCTCCACCGACGTACTCCTTCCTCCTATATATACCTACATACCCCCAAACGATCAGAGATGGAGCCAAAAACCTAATTCCAGCGCCGCAACTTTCTGTATCCACGAGATCCCATCTTGGGGCCTGTTCCGGAGCTCCGCCGGAGGGGGCATCGATCACGGAGGGCTTCTACATCAACACCATAGCCCCTCCGATGAAGTGTGAGTAGTTTACCTCAGACCTACGGGTCCATAGTTAGTAGCTAGATGGCTTCTTCTCTCTTTTTGGATCTCAATACAATGTTCTCCCCCTCTCTTGTGGAGAACTATTCGATGTAATCTTCTTGTTGCGGTGTGTTTGTTGAGATCGATGTATTGTGGGTTTATGATCAAGTCTATCTATGAATAATATTTGAATCTTCTCTGAATTCTTTTATGTATGATTGGTTATCTTTGCAAGTCTCTTCGAATTATCAGTTTGGTTTGGCCTACTAGATTGATCTTTCTTGCAATGGGAGAAGTGCTTAGCTTTGGGTTCAATCTTGCGGTGTCCTTTCCCAGTGACAGTAGGGGCAGCAAGGCACGTATTGTATTGTTGCCATCGAGGATAACAAGATGGGGTTTTCTTCATATTGCATGAGTCTATCCCTCTACATCATGTCATCTTGCTTAAGGTGTTACTCTGTTTTTAACTTAATACTCTAGATGCATGCTGGATAGCGGTCGATGAGTGGAGTAATAGTAGTAGATGCAGGCAGGAGTCGGTCTACTTTGTCCCGGACGTGATGCCTATATACATGATCATACCTAGATATTCTCATAACTATGCTCAATTCTGTCAATTGCTCAACAGTAATTTGTTCACCCACCGTAGAATACTTATGCTCTCGAGAGAAGCCACTAGTGAAACCTATGGCCCCCGGGTCTATCTTCATCATATTAATCTCCTACTACTTAGTTATTTCCTTTGCTATTTACTTTGTCTTTATTTTACTTTGCATCTTTATCATAAAAAAACCAAAAATATTATCTTATCATATCTATCAGATCTCACTCTCGTAAGTGGCCTTATAGGGACCGACAACCCCTATTTGCGTTGGTTGCGAGGATTTATTTGTTTTGTGCATGTACGAGGGACTCGCGCGTAGCCTCCTACTGGATTGATACCTTGGTTCTCAAAAACTGAGGGAAATACTTACGCTACTTTGCTGCATCATCCCTTCCTCTTCGGGGAAAACCAATGCAGTGCTCAAGAGGTAGCAATGAGCAGGTTAGCCCTGTTAAACAGGCCACGCACGAAGATTCGAAGGACGATAATTACCTTCCGCTCTCCGAAGATGAGGTGAGCCTCGGCACCGAAGACTTCATCGTGCCCGAGGAACCTCTTGAGCAGGAGCGCTTCAAGCGCCAACTAATAGCCACTGCAAGGAGCCTGAAAAAGAAGCAGCTTCAAGCTGACCAAGATCTGCTCAATGATAGATGGACCGAAGTCCTAGCCGCCGAAGAATACAGACTTAGTGGACCAGCCAAAAGCTACCCGAAGCATAGATTGCTACCCTAGGGCGACGATAAGGCGCTGGAGCCCGTACCATTATCGCACAATGCGGCAGGTCGACCACAACTGGGCACAGGTAAAGCGGCAACTCAAGCCGAAGACCAGACCGCCCCACCTTGCAGTAAAACAAGAACAAAACAGCTCGAGGTTATACATACGACCGTCAACAAGACTTGGGTAGCAAAGCAGGACACTCAAGAGCGATCTACAGATCGCAAGGACATACCTCGACACATGACGATGGCCACCAATTCGGACGTGACAAACCTACCCACACCCGGGCTGAAAACCGCAAATGGACTCTGTCGGAGATATGCCGCAATGTGGCCCAACATAGAGGCGTCACACACCCTCTTTGCTTCACAAATGAAGTAATGGGGCATGAATTCCCAGACGGGTTCAAACCCATGAATATCGAATCATACGATGGAACAACGGATCCCGCGGTATGGATCAAGGACTTCCTCCTCCATATCCACATGGCCCGCGGAGACGACCTTCATGCCATCAAATACCTACCACTAAAACTGAAAGTACCAGCTCGGTACTGGTTAAATAGTCTGCCAGAAAATTCTATCGGCAGCTGGGAGGATTTGGAGGACGCCTTTCGCAACAACTTCCAAGGAACATATGTCTGGCCACCGGACACCGATGACTTAAGTAACATTGTCTAGCAGCCCGGAGAGTCAGCCATGAAGCTCTGGACCAGGTTCCTAGTTAAAAAGAACCAAATCGTCGATTGTCCAGACGTGGAGGCCCTTGCGGCCTTTAAACATAGCGCCCAGGATAAATGGCTTGCACGCCACCTCGGTCAAGAAAGACCTAGATCCATGACAGCCCTTACTGCTCTAATGAAGTGCTTTTGCATGGGAGAAGACAGCTGGCTCGCTCGTAGAAGCAACAGCACCAGCGACTTGGGCACTTCCGAAATCCGAGACGGGAATGGCAAGCCACGACGAAGCATACACAACAGTCGCAATGATAATGAAAGATCACGCGACAAAGCGGTCAACGCCAGGTTTAGCAATCCCAAGCCCGGTCAATGGAAAAAATCCATTCAAGGCAAACAGAGACGGACCATCCAAAATAGACAAGATATTGGACCGGCCCTACCAGATTCATGGCCATCCCAATAAACCAGCTAATCACACCAACAGAAGCTATTGGGTCCTCAAGCAGGCCGACAGGCTCAACGCCGGACACAATGGAAATGGGCCACTGTAAGGGCATATTTATCCCTAAGGTGTTTTGGTGATTGATGACAATGCGTTTGCGGACTAATCGTGTGTCTTGAGTTTCCCAAATGTTTCTTCGCTAGGCACAAGACGGTTTGGTGTCCCTCGAAGACTATTGAAGACGGCATTTTTCTACGTTTCTTTTTGGTGGATTTGAGTCGTAGGAAAGCCGTACTATTAAGAGGGGGTCCGTGTCGGAAAGGTTCGGGTGGAATCATCACGTACACATTTCTTTCTAGTCCCCTCCTTTCCCCTGCACCTTGGAGCATCCTCCGTTTTTATCTCTTTACCTTGTTCTGGCTGCTGTGTTGGCTTGCGGTAGTACTGCTCCCTAGTGAGCGGTAGTACCGTAGGCACCAGCGGTAGTACCGTGCTGTGGCGCGGTAGTACCGCGGGTGCCCATGGTAGTACCGCTCCTCTGGAGCCGTAGTACCGTGACCCCCAGGCCAAGTACCGCTCCCTCTCGGTAGTAGGGGCGGATGTAATTTTTACATCCGCGCTACCATGGTAGTACCGCATCCCTTGCGCGGTAGTACCGTGCGCAGCCTAGCTCAGCTGCTAGGCGGTAGTACCGCTCCTCTGTGGGGTAGTACTATGTCGGATTTTTGCTACGTCTGTTTTCCAGCGGAAGTAGGCACGGATGTTCTGTTATCCACGCTCTTCCCAGGCTTGGGGTTCCCTGCCTTGCGGTAGTACCGCAAGGGGGAGCGGTAGTACCGCGTCTGCGGAAGTACCGTCCTCAGCCCATGTGCTTAAGGTCTGCCCTAGCTACTGCTGCTGCTGCGGTAGTACCGCGGCTCCTCACGGTAGTACCGCGTGGCCTCGCGGTAGTACCGCTGTTCTGGAGCGGTAGTACCGCTGGTCGCGGGCTGGTATGTGGATAACGGTTGGTTTTTCTTCCTTAGCTATATAAGGGGTGTCTTCTTCCTCGTGTTGAATACCTATTCCAACCCTAAGCTCCGTTGTTGTTGTAAGCTCCATTTTCGCCCGATCTCACTCCCTAGCCAATCAAACTTGTTGATTTGCTCGGGAGTGGTTGAGAAGGCCCCGATCTACACTTCCACCAAGAGAAATTTGATTCCTCCCACTAATCCCTTGCGGATCTTGTTACTCTTGGGTGTTTGAGCACCCTAGACGATTGAGGTCACCGCGGAGCCATAGTCCATTGAGGTGAAGCTTCGTGGTGTCGTTGGGAGCCTCCAATTGAGTTGTGGAGATTGCCCCAACCTTGTTTGTAAAGGTTCTATCGCCGCCTCCAAGGGCACCAATAGTGGAATCACGGCATCTCGCACTGTGTGAGGGCGTGAGGAGAATACAGTGGCCCTAGTGGCTTCTTGGGGAGCATTGTGCCTCCACACCGCTCCAACAGAGATGTACTTCCCCTCAAAGGGAAGGAACTTTGGTATCAGAGCCTCGTCTCTTTATTAAGGACTTTACCGTCCGAAGAGTATGGTTGATACCGTAGACGGTGTGGAGGAACACTCCAGTGTGAATCCGATCTCATCTACGGGTGATGGGGGAACCTCGGTCTCTCGTGGGGAGTTCAATGTGGCCTTGGAGACATTGAAAACCTCCATGACGACCGAGGTTGAAAGCATGTTTACTAAATTCCTTGAAGGGCTTAAACTATCCACCGCACCGTTGAAAGTGGGCGATCCCACTGACAAGGTGACGGATGCTATCTCCAACAAGGGGGAAGCTAGTAGTGAAAAGGCTCCTTCTTCTAGTGGTAAAAATGGCACCGACATCTTTGCTCATGTGGAACCACCACTTGTTTATGGTGGACCGGTTCCTTCCACTCATTTGAATCATGTCGGTCCTCCCCCTAAGATTGTGAAAAATGAGGACTTTGATTCTTGGGTTTACTGCTTTAAGCGTCATTTAAATCATGTGAACACTAATCTTTGGAGAATCATTGAAGAAGGTTTCCATCCGCATGATCCAAGCAACTTCACTCCTCAAGAAGCCGCGGATAATCAATTCAATGAGAATGCTCTCTTCATCATTCAAGATGCAATTCCACCCAAAGATCTACCTCATCTTTGGCCCTTCGCCTTGGCCAAAGACGCATGGCTTTGTGTTGTCTCGCTCTACTGGGGAAGCACAAGCAT
Source organism: Triticum urartu (assembly GCF_056163025.1). Lineage (NCBI taxonomy): Eukaryota > Viridiplantae > Streptophyta > Magnoliopsida > Poales > Poaceae > Triticum > Triticum urartu. Next base: position 400,688,207 of record NC_141873.1, on the reverse strand, counting down.
TCAACGCTCCAACTATGAAGTGGTGCAAGATGAAGCCGATGAGTTTGCAATGAAAGAAGATGAAGAACCTCGTGAGCTTTATCGGAGAGTAACCAAACTCGCGGTCTCACTCCGAGATCACGGGAGCAAGGACACGGATGACAATTGGATCAAGCACAAATTCCTCAAGGCAATGATGCCTTACCACAAGGCCATGTCCTCCGTCATTCGTCAAAGGCCGGACTTCCACACTTTGACCTCAAGTGAAGTGTTGGATGAGTTTGTGGCTATGAACATCTTGGACAAGACCGCCGACAATGCGGTGCTTCTCTCTCAAAGGGCAAAGAAGCCCAACCTTGCATTAAAGGCCAAGGTTTGCAGTGAAGAGGAAGAAGAAGAGGAAGAAGAGGAAAGCAACCACGAAGATACAAAGTATGCCTATCATGAACACATGGCACTTGCTTCAAGGCAATTTTGGAGTAAGAAAAACTCAAGGCTAAACTTCAACAAGAACAACTCAAGTGGCACGAAGAGCAAGCAACGTGTAAGGACTTGCTACAATTGTGGCAATGTGAGTCACTTTGTTGCGGAGTGCCCGTATGAGAAGAGGGAAGACAATGTTGGCAAGCTCATTCGAAAGGACAAAGCCAAGTCTTTCCCCAACAAGAACAACTTCACCAAGAAAATCCCTCACAAGGCGTTGGTGGTTCAAGAAGAGTACCATGAGGATGATGATGATGATGAAGATGGTGAGTCAGTGGCCATGGCATCCGTTGCCATTGCAAAAACTCCACGAGTATCTCTCTTCGACTCACCCAATGAGAACATCACCGCCAAGTGTCTCATGGCTAAAGCCACCAACAAGGTAACTCACAACATAAAAACTACCATCATTAATAATCCTTCCTTGACGGATTGCATTGATGAATGTGGGGGATCTAATGTGGAGGAAAATGAGCTTGAGTCCTTTATGGGTAAACTCAAGGGTAAATCCAAGAAGCATTTTATTGCTCTCTTGGAACAACTCAGTGAAGCCAATGACATGATCGAGTCTCATGAAGATACTATCTCCAAGATGGAGGGGCATAGTCGTGACTATGCCGATGAGATCTTGGATCTTTCCAATGCTCTTGAGGAAGAGCGTGGTCTTTTTTTGGCTCTTGAGGAGTCACACAACATTGATCATGCTAAGTTAAAGAAAGATTTTGATCATGCTCTCATTGTCTCTCGTGTGCTAAACTCCGAGAAGGCCGAACTTGAGGTTGATCTTGCTAGACTCAAAGAGGAGCTTGATCTACTTGACAAGGCTCACAAGGTCTTGAAGGGTGCTCATGCTAGCCTCAAAGAGTCTCATGATCAACTTTAAGTAAAGCTAACCAAGGAAAAAGCCACTTTTCCTCGTATGATGTTAATTGATAATGCAAATGCTACTAACTCGTGTCGTGAGCATGTGCATCTTGTTGAGGAGAACGCTAAGCTAAAGGTGCAACTTGAGAAAGGTCTTGTGTCTTGCATACAAGGCGAGAAGAACCTCAACGACCTCTTGACCAACCAAAAGGGAGTTGTGGCCAAGGAAGGGATTGGGTACATGCCCAAGTCCAAGAACAAGAAGAAGAATGACAAGGCCAAACAACCTCCTCCTCTCATTCAAACCTTTGTGAAGGAGAGTGAGGGTGCTACTAAGGAGAAGGAGAAAAACTACATGAGGGGTATTGGTGCCAAGAAGGGAAACGCTCCCCTTCCCAACAAAGTCGGGGACTTTAACCCTTCTTACGTGTTGTGCCACGCTAGTGATGGGCATGTTTATGCCAAATTTGTTGGTTCTCCTTATGAGTACATTGAATGGTCTATTTGGGTTCCTAAGACCCTTGTTACTAACATCAAAGGACCCATTACAAAATGGGTACCTAAAACCAAGCATTGATCTCTTGTAGGTGTTTGCTTCCGGTGTGGGATCATGGTTGCTCGATAGTGGAGCTACTAATCATATGACCGGAAGCAAGGACTTGGTGGTGGACGTGCAAAAGATTCCATCCATGCCCACCAATGTTGAGTGGGGTGATGCCTAGTCTTCTAAGGTATTGGGACTCAGTAAAGTTGTCATTTTTCATGATCTTACGATCGAGAAGGTCATGCTTGTTGAGTCCCTTGCATACAATTTACTTTCCGTTCGTCAACTAGCACTCATGGGCTTTGCCACTTTCTTTGATATTGATTCCGTGGCCCTCTTGTGGAGCAATACTCTTAAAGTAGCCTTTGTTGGGCATGTCGAGAACGGTCTCTATGTGATTAACTTTTCAGAGTGACACACTAAGACCGCGACATGCCTAATGGCTAAAGTTGACGTGGGATGGCTTTGGCATCGCCGTTTAGCCCACATCAATATGAGATCTTTGCAAAGTCTTCTCAAGGGGGACCATGTCCATGGACTAACAAATGTTAGTTTTGCCAAAGATCGTGCTTGCAGTGCTTGCATCGAAGGAAAGCTACATGAGAAGGCTCACCCTCCCACGACTATCATCTATTCGAAGAGACCCTTGGAGCTCCTTCATTTGGATCTCTTTGGACCTCCATCCTTTGATAGTCTTGGGGGTAGAAAGTATTGCTTGGTGATTGTAGATGACTATTCAAGATACACTTGGGTATATTTCTTCAAGAGGAAGAGTGAGACCCAACAAACCATCATCGACTTTGCAAATGAAGCTCAATGACAGCATAATGCAAAGATCTTGACAATAAGAAGCGACAATGGCTCCGAGTTCAAGAACTACACCTTGGATGAGTTTTTGAGTGATGAGGGAATCAAGCATCAATATTCCGCACCCTATACCCCTCAACAAAATGGTGTAGCGGAGAGGAAGAACCGGACGTTGATGGATGCGGCAAGGACCATGATGGCGGAGTTCAAGTCTCCCTACAACTTTTGGGCCGAAGCCATCAACACCGCGTGCCATGCATCTAATCGGCTCTACCTCCGCAAAGGCTTGAACAAGACTCCATATGAGATACTCACCGGTAACAAGCCCAACCTCAAGTACTTCCGAGTGTTCGGGTGTAAGTGTTTCATTCTCAAGAAAGGTGTCTGTCTAAATTTGAGGCTAGAGCTCATGAGAGCATATTTGTTGGTTATGCTACAAACTCTCATGCTTACCGTGTTCTCAATAAGTCCACGGGACTTATTGAGGAAACGTGTAACGTGGAGTTTGATGAGAATAACGGCTCCCAAGTGGAGCAAAGTGGTACTTGTGATGTAGGTGATGAAATTCCACCTCAAGCCATAAGAAGAATGGGTGTTGGTCTTATCCTACCCATTGAGGAACCCCTTGTGGCCGAAGGAGAAGGACAATGTTCTACTCAAGTGGAACCTTCACCAACCCAAGACCCACATGCTTCCGAAGAACAAAGTGAGGGCCCTCAACCTCATGAACAAGACCAAGGGCAAGATCAATCTCAAGATGGTGTTGTAACATCAAGTGATGCCCAAGGTCAAGTTCCATCCTCCGAGCAAGCTCAAGATCAAGAGCTTCCACGAGAACGAGAACAAGCTCAAGACGACGCTCAAGATGATCAAGTGACCACTCCTCGTCTCACCCCCGAGGAGGAATTGGAGCGTTGTGCCGCCAAAGATGCTTCCAAGCTCTCCACCAAGGATCATCTCATGAAAAATGTGCTTGGAAGCTTAAGAAAGGGGGTAAGCACTCATAGACAATTAGCAAACTATTGTGAACATCACGCGTTTGTCTCTTGTGCTGAGCCCCAAAAGGTCTATGAGGCGCTCGAAGATCCGGATTGGCTCAATGCCATGCACGAAGAACTCAACAACTTCGAGAGCAATAACGTGTGGAGATTGGTGCCAAGGCCAACGGTGAACCACAATGTCATTGGAACCAAGTGGATATTTAAGAACAAGCAAGATGCTCATGGGATTATCATTCGCAACAAGGCTCGCTTGGTAGCACAAGGCTACTCCCAAGTCGAGGGTATCGACTACGGTGAAACCTTTGCTCCCGTTGCTTGTCTTGAATCCATTCGCATGTTGATTGCATATGCTTCTCATCATAACTTTAAGTTACAACAAATGGATGTGAAGAGTGCTTTTCTTAATGGTCCTATTAATGAATTGGTTTATGTCAAGCAACCCCCGGGATTCGAGGATCCCTACTTTCCTGATCATGTGTATCAACTCGATAAGGCACTCTATGGCCTTAAACAAGCCCCACGTGCGTGGTATGACCACCTTACCGAGTTGTTACAAGACCGTGGTTTTGAAGTTGGGCTAATCGACCCCACTCTTTTTACTAAGAAGGTCAAAGGGGAGTTGTTTGTGTGCCAATTATATGTTGATGATATTATCTTTGGTTCCCCTAACAAAGCTTTCAATGAGGAATTTGTCGCTCTCATGACCTCAAAGTTCGAGATGTCTTCCATGGGAGAGTTGAAGTTCTTTCTAGGGTTCGAAGTGAAGCAAAGAAGAGATGGAACCTTCATCAACCAAGCCAAATACACTCAACACATGCTCAAGAGATTCAAGCTAAGTGATGTCAAGCCGGCTTCCACTCCAATGCCCACCAAGTGCCAACTTGACATAGATACCAATGGTAAAGCGGTGGATCAAAAGGTATATCGCTCCATGATTGGCTCCTTGCTTTACCTTTGTGCATCTAGACCGGATATCATGTTGAGTGTGGGAATTTGTGCACGGTTTCAAGCCGCACCTAAGGAAATCCACTTTGTGGCGGTCAAGCGAATCTTTCGATATTTGGCTCATACCCCAAACTTTGGCTTATGGTACCCAAGAGGAGCAAAATTCAAGCTTGTAGGGTATTCGGATTCCGATTGGGCGGGAGACAAAGTGGATAGGAAGTCCACTTTCGGAGGGTGCCAATTCCTTGGTTGCTCTTTAGTAAGTTGGTCTTCCAAAAAGCAAAGTTGTGTGTCTCTCTCGTCCACCGAAGCGGAGTATGTAGCGGCCAGTAGTTGTTGTGCACAACTCTTATGGATGAGGCAAACTTTAAAGGATTACGGTGTCATTTGTGACAAAGCGCCTCTTTGGTGTGACAATGAAAGTGTCATCAAGATTTCTCTCAACCCGGTGCAACACTTCAAGACAAAGCATATTGAGATTCAGTATCACTTCATCCAGGATCACATTAGGCGAGGAGAGATCGAGCTCAACTATGTCAACACTCATGATAACCTTGCAGATATTTTCACGAAGCCGTTGGATGAAGCAAGATTTCGCGAGTTAAGGCATGAGCTAAATATCATTGATTCGAGCAATATTGCTTGAACCCTTGCACACCCCACCATACTCAACTTGTTGTCTTGTTTAGATGTAGGCATGGACATAGGGGGAGTGTTGTTCTCTCAATGAACTCTCCCTCCCCCCATTATGCATAAATTGACCAAGTCTTTCACATTAGCCATGTTTGATGGTACTTGTGCTTCAAAGACGAGTTTTGGTCATGGGCCCAAGGATAATTCTTTGCGGTGCCATACCAATTGACTCAAACATAGGTGGCTCCGGCCACTGCCCTCTCGTTGGAGAGGTTGTGTCTCGTGGTCGTCTCTTGTTGTCTTTTTGCCCCTTCTTCTCCTCGTGTTTGAGCTTGTTGGGTGGTGTGGTGTTCGTTTGAAGTTTCCGTGCGAAGACCACTCTTTCTTTTGTGTTGGAAATGTGCTTCTCCTTGATCTCACGGTACTACCACGGCCTGCCACGGTACTATCTTGCATGGAGTGTACGGTACTACCGGCCCAGCGCGGTACTACCGCCTGGGGGAGCGGTACTACCGCTTTGGTGCGTTCCTTCTGCCCAAGCGGTACTACCGCGCTATCGGAGGCGCGTGAGGATAAGGACGGGAACGAGGGGTTCTAACTTCCCCATACCCATTCGTCAGTTTCCCCCACTTCATCTCTCTCTCTCTCTCTCTCACTCGCTCAAGAACGGGGCCGAAGTCCCTCACCGGATCTCCGTCTCCGGCTGCTCTCTTTGGATTCCGACCGGTGGTATCGTTCCCCACCACTTCCTCTTGCCATGGACCAAGGTTTTTCCCCAAATCCCTCTCTTTCTTGTTGGTTCTCTTATCTCTAGGTTTTTGGGGAGATGCTTGTGTTCTTGAGATTTTAGGCCAAATCTTTGCAAGAGAAGGTTGTAGGAGAGTAGTGTTGCATAGACATTTTACTTGCTATATTGTCCCGTGGTAGATGTGATCAACCGTAGTTCTGCCGTGGTTTCACGCATCTTCTCAGATTCAAAAGTGGGCTCGGATCTGACACGGTGCAGTACTACCGTGCCTCTGATGCGGTACTATCGCTCGTCCGGTACTACCGCTCGTTCGGTGCGGTACTACCGCATGTTCTGTGGCACTAAGATGTTACTACCGCTCCAAGCCACGGTACTACCGTATCCTCACATGGTACTACCGCGACTAGGAGCGGTACTAAAATTTTAGTACCGCATGACCAGGCGGCACTACCGTTGTTGTCCCTTCTTCCTTGTGGCATTTATCCCGTATGATTTCTACTTGTTTCCCATGCTTTTCCATGGTCTTTGCATTGATTCTTCTCGCTCCTTGTGTGTGCTTTCTCTTGTGTCTTAGGTGGTGGCTCTCGTCGTTCCAATCCCAGTCGTGACACTGGCTCCAAGCGACTGCGCAATCCTCAAGATGAAGCACCAGAGGGCTCCAGTGCCCCCAAGCGCAATGTCAAGACCACTGCCAGCAAGCAAAAGGAACCTGCTAAGGGCATGGACGAGATTCCCCTCAATGAGTACGCCGAACGCCGGAAGATCGACCCTTATGTGAATGCTCGTGCTATCCTCAGAGGCACTGAGTTGTTTTGGACCAAGTAGCAGGCTCTCATTTATCTGGATGTGATCAAGAACAAGCAGAATACCTTCGTGGATGTCAAGTGGATAGACATGAATCACATGAGGAAGGACAAGTTTCGGGAGTATTTTGGAGAAGCTCTGGATTTGGTGGAGCAGTTCGCTATTGAGCCTGTGATCTCCTTGTTGGGTTTCGTAGTAATTTCAAAAAAATTCCTACGCACACGCAAGATCATGTGATGCATAGCAACGAGGGGGAGAGTGTTGTCTACGTACCCAACGCAGACCGACTGCGGAAGCGATGACACGACGTAGAGGAAGTAGTCGTACGTCTTCACGATCCAACCGATCAAGCACCGAAACTACGGCACCTCCGAGTTCGAGCACACGTTCAGCTCGATGACGATCCCCGGACTCCGATCCAGCAAAGTGTCGGGGAAGAGTTCCGTCAGCACGACGGCGTGGTGACGATCTTGATGTACTACAGCAGCAGGGCTTCGCCTAAACTCCGCTACAGTATTATCGAGGAATATGGTGGCAGGGGGCACCGCACACGGCTAAGGAATAGATCACGTGGATCAACTTGTGTGTTCTAGGGTGCCTCTACCTCAGTATATAAAGGAGCCAAGGGGGGAGGGGGGCGCCGGCCAAGGGAGAGGGCGTAGGAGGAGTCCTACTCCTTCCGGGAGTAGGACTCCCCCCCAATCCTATTCTAACTAGGATTCCCCAAAGGGGGGGAAGAGAGAGAGGGGGGCCGGCCACCTTCTCCTAGTCCTAATAGGACTAGGGGAGGGGGAAGTGGCGCAGCCACCTTGGGCTGCCCCTTTCTCCTTTTCCACTAAGGCCCATGAAGGCCCATATGGCTCCCGGGGGGTTCCGGTAACCTCCCGGTAACCCAGTAAAATCCCGATTTCACCCGGAACACTTCCGATGTCCAAACATAGGCTTCCAATATATCAATCTTTATGTCTCGACCATTTCGAGACTCCTCGTCATGTCCGTGATCACATCCGGAACTCCGAACAACCTTCGGTACATCAAAATGCATAAACTCATAATGTAACTGTCATCGTAACCTTAAGCGTGCGGACCCTACGGGTTCGAGAACAATGTAGACATGACCGAGACACGTCTCCGGTCAATAACCAATAGCGGGACCTGGATGCCCATATTGGCTCCTACATATTCTACGAAGATCTTTATCGGTCAGACCGCATAACAACATACGTTGTCCCCTTTGTCATCGGTATGTTACTTGCCCGAGATTCGATCGTCGGTATCCAATACCTAGTTCAATCTCGTTACCGGCAAGTCTCTTTACTCGTTCCGTAATACATCATCTCACAACTAACATATTAGTTGTAATGCTTGCAAGGCTTATGTGATGTGTATTACCGAGAGGGCCCAGAGATACCTCTCCGACAATCGGAGTGACAAATCCTAATCTCGAAATAAGCCAACCCAACATCTACCTTTGGAGACACCTGTAATGCTCCTTTATAATCACCCAGTTATGTTGTGACGTTTGGTAGCACCCAAAGTGTTCCTCCGGTAAACGGGAGTTGCATAATCTCATAGTCATAGGAACATGTATAAGTCATGAAGAAAGCAATAGCAACATACTAAACGATCGGGTGCTAAGCTAATGGAATGGGTCATGTCAATCAGATCATTCAACTAATGATGTAACCTCGTTAATCAAATAACAACTCATTGTTCATGGTCAGGAAACATAACCATCTTTGATTAACGAGCTAGTCAAGTAGAGGCATACTAGTGACACTTTGTTTGTCTATGTATTCACACATGTATTATGTTTCCGGTTAATACAATTCTAGCATGAATAATAAACATTTATCATGATCATAAGGAAATAAATAATAACTTTATTATTGCCTCTAGGGCATATTTCCTTCAGTCTCCCACTTGCACTAGAGTCAATAATCTAGATTACACTGTAATGATTCTAACACCCATTGATCCTTGGTGCTGATCATGTTTTGCTCGTGGAAGAGGCTTAGTCAACGGGTCTGCAATATTCAGATCCGTATGTATCTTGCAAATCTCTATGTCTCACCTAGACTAGATCCCGGATGGAGTTGAAGCGTCTCTTGATGTGTTTGGTCCTTTTGTGAAATCTGGATTCCTTTGCCAAGGCAATTGCACCAGTATTGTCATAAAAGATTTTCATTGGACCCGATGCATTAGGTATGACACCTAGATCGGATATGAACTCCTTCATCCAGACTCCTTCGTTCGCTGCTTCCGAAGCAGCTATGTACTCTGCTTCACATGTAGATCCCGCTACGACGCTTTGTTTAGAACTGCACCAACTGACAGCTCCACCGTTTAATGTAAACACGTATCCGGTTTGCGATTTAGAATCGTCCGGATCAGTGTCAAAGCTTGCATCAACGTAACCTTTTACGGTGAGCTCTTTGTCACCTCCATATACGAGAAACATATCCTTAGTCCTTTTCAGGTATTTCAGGATGTTCTTGACCGCTGTCCAGTGATCCACTCCTGGATTACTTTGGTACCTCCCTGCTAAACTTATAGCAAGGCACACATCAGGTCTAGTACACAGCATTGCATACATGATAGAGCCTATGGCTGATGCATAGGGAACATCTTTCATATTCTCTCTATCTTCTGCAGTGGTCGGGCATTGAGTCTTACTCAACTTCACACCTTGTAACACAGGCAAGAATCCTTTCTTTGCTTGATCCATTTTGAATTTCTTCAAAATCTTGTCAAGGTATGTGCTTTGTGAAAGGCCAATTAAGCGTCTTGATCTATCTCTATAGATCTTAATGCCTAATATGTAAGCAGCTTCACCGAGGTCTTTCATTGAAAAACTTTTATTCAAGTATCCCTTTATGCTATCCAGAAATTCTATATCATTTCCAGTTAACAATATGTCATCCACATATAATATCAGAAATGCTACAGAGCTCCCACTCACTTTCTTGTAAATACAGGCTTCTCCGAAAGTCTGTATAAAACCAAATGCTTTGATCACACTATCAAAACGTTTATTCCAACTCCGAGAGGCTTGCACCAGTCCATAAATGGATCGCTGGAGCTTGCACACTTTGTTAGCTCCCTTTGGATCGACAAAACCTTCCGGTTGCATCATATACAACTCTTCTTCCAGAAATCCATTCAGGAATGCAGTTTTGACATCCATTTGCCAAATTTCATAATCATAAAATGCGGCAATCGCTAACATGATTCGGACGGACTTAAGCATCGCTACGGGTGAGAAGGTCTCATCATAGTTAATCCCTTGAACTTGCCGAAAACCTTTTGCGACAAGTCGAGCTTTGTAGACAGTAACATTACCATCAGCGTCAGTCTTCTTCTTGAAGATCCATTTATTCTCAATTGCTTGCCGATCATCGGGCAAGTCAACCAAAGTCCATACTTTGTTCTCATACATGGATCCCATCTCAGATTTCATGGCTTCAAGCCATTTTGCGGAATCTGGGCTCACCATCGCTTCTTCATAGTTCGTAGGTTCATCATGATCTAGTATCATGACTTCCAGAACAGGATTACGGTACCACTCTGGTGCGGATCTTACTCTGGTTGATCTACGAGGTTCAGTAGTATCTTGATCTGAAGTTTCATGATCATTATCATTGGCTTCCTCACTAACTGGTGTAGGTGTCACTGAAACAGCTTTCTGTGATGAACTACTTTCCAGTAAGGGAGCAGGTACAGTTACCTCGTCAAGTTCTACTTTCCTCCCACTCACTTCTTTCGAGAGAAACTCCTTCTCTAGAAAGGATCCATTCTTGGCAACGAATGTCTTGCCTTCAGATCTGTGATAGAAGGTGTACCCAACAGTTTCCTTTGGGTATCCTATGAAGACACATTTCTCCGATTTGGGTTCGAGCTTATCAGGTTGAAGCTTTTTCACATAAGCATCGCAGCCCCAAACTTTAAGAAACGACAACTTTGGTTTCTTGCCAAACCACAGTTCATAAGGCGTCGTCTCAACAGATTTTGATGGTGCCCTATTTAACGTGAATGCGGCCGTCTCTAGAGCATAACCCCAAAATGATAGCGGTAAATCAGTAAGAGACATCATAGATCGCACCATATCTAGTAAAGTACGATTACGACGTTCGGACACACCATTACGCTGTGGTGTTCCAGGTGGCGTGAGTTGCGAAACTATTCCACAATTTTTCAAATGTACACCAAACTCGTAACTCAAATATTCTCCTCCATGATCAGATCGTAGAAACTTTATTTTCTTGTTACGATGATTTTCAACTTCACTCTGAAATTCTTTGAACTTTTCAAATGTTTCAGATTTATGTTTCATTAAGTAGATATACCCATATCTGCTTAAATCATCTGTGAAGGTGAGAAAATAACGATATCCGCCACGAGCCTCAATATTCATCGGACCACATACATCGGTATGTATGATTTCCAACAAATCTGTTGCTCTCTCCATAGTACCGGAGAACGGTGTTTTAGTCATCTTGCCCATGAGGCACGGTTCGCAAGTACCAAGTGATTCATAATCAAGTGGTTCCAAAAGTCCATCAGTATGGAGTTTCTTCATGCGCTTTATACCGATATGACCTAAACGACAGTGCCACAAATAAGTTGCACTTTCATTATCAACTCTGCATCTTTTGGCTTCTACATTATGAATATGTGTATTACTACTATCGAGATTCAATAAGAATAGACCACTCTTCAAGGGTGCATGACCATAAAAGATATTACTCATATAAATAGAACAACCATTATTCTCTGATTTAAATGAATAACCGTCTCGCATTAAACCAGATCCAGATATAATGTTCATGCTCAACGCTGGCACCAAATAACAATTATTTAGGTCTAATATTAATCCCGAAGGTAGATGTAGAGGTAGCGTGCCGACCGCGATCACATCGACTTTGGAACCGTTTCCCACGCGCATCGTCACCTCGTCCTTTGCCAGTGCCCGCTTATTCCATAGTCCCTGTTTCGAGTTGCAAATATTAGCAACAGAACCAGTATCAAATACCCAGGTGCTACTGCGAGCTCTAGTAAGGTACACATCAATAACATGTATATCACATATACCTTTGTTCACCTTGCCATCCTTCTTATCCGCCAAATACTTGGGGCAGTTCCGCTTCCAGTGACCAGTCTGCTTGCAGTAGAAGCACTCAGTTTCAGGCTTAGGTCCAGATTTGGGTTTCTTCTCCTGAGCGGCAACTTGTTTGCCATTCTTCTTGAAGTTCCCCTTCTTCTTCCCTTTGCCCTTTTTCTTGAAACTAGTGGTTTTGTTAACCATCAACACTTGATGCTCCTTTTTGATTTCTACCTCCGCAGCTTTCAGCATTGCGAAGAGCTCGGGAATAGTCTTGTTCATCCCTTGCATATTATAGTTCATCACGAAGCTCTTGTAGCTTGGTGGCAGTGATTGGAGAATTTTGTCAATGACGCAATCATCCGGAAGATTAACTCCCAATTGAATCAAGTGATTATTATACCCAGACATTTTGAGTATATGCTCACTAACAGAACTGTTCTCCTCCATCTTGCAGCTATAGAACTTATTGGAGACTTCATATCTCTCAATTTGGGCATTTGCTTGAAATATTAACTTCAACTCCTGGAACATCTCATATGCTCCATGACGTTCAAAACGTCGTTGAAGTCCCGATTCTAAGCCGTAAAGCATGGCACACTGAACTATCGAGTAGTCATCAGCTTTGCTCTGCCAGACGTTCATAACATCTGGTGTTGCTCCAGCAGCAGGCCTGGCACCCAGCGGTGCTTCCAGGACGTAATTCTTCTGTGCAGCAATGAGGATAATCCTCAAGTTACGGACCCAGTCCGTGTAATTGCTACCATCATCTTTCAACTTTGCTTTCTCAAGGAACGCATTAAAATTCAACAGAACAACAGCACGAGCCATCTATCTACAATCAACATAAACAAGCAAGATACTATCAGGTACTAAGTTCATGATAAATTTAAGTTCAATTAATCATATTACTTAAGAACTCCCACTTAGATAGACATCCCTCTAATCTTCTAAGTGATTACGTGATCCAAATCAACTAAACCATAACCGATCATCACGTGAGATGGAGTAGTTTTCAATGGTGAACATCGTTATGTTGATCATATCTACTATATGATTCACGCTCGACCTTTCGGTCTGCGTGTTCCAAGGCCATATCTGCATATGCTAGGCTTGTCAAGTTTAACCTGAGTATTCTGCGTGTGCAAAACTGGCTTGCACCCATTGTAGATGGACGTAGAGCTTATCACACCCGATCATCACGTGGTGTTTGGGCACGACGAACTTTGGCAACGGTGCATACTCAGGGAGAACACTTCTTGATAATTTAGTGAGAGATCATCTTATAATGCTATCGTCAATCAAAGCAAGATAAGATGCATAAAAAGATAAACATCACATGCAATCAATATAAGTGATATGATATGGCCATCATCATCTTGTGCATGTGATCTCCATCTCCGAAGCACCGTCATGATCACCATCGTCACTGGCGCGACACCTTGATCTCCATCGTAGCATCGTTGTCGTCTCGCCAATCTTATGCTTCCACGACTATCACTACCGTTTAGTAATAAAGTAAAGCATTACATCGCGATTGCATTGCATACAATAAAGCGACAACCATATGGCTCCTGCCAGTTGCCGATAACTCGGTTACAAAACATGATCATCTCATACAATAAAATTCAGCATCATGCCTTGACCATATCACATCACAACATGCCCTGCAAAAACAAGTTAGACGTCCTCTACTTTGTTGTTGCAAGTTTTACGTGGCTGCTACGGGCTTAAGCAAGAACCAATCTCACCTACGCATCAAAACCACAACGATAGTTTGTCAAATAAACTCCGTTTTAACCTTCGCAAGGACCGGGCGTAGCCATACTTGGTTCAACTAAAGTTGGAGAGACAGTCGCCCGCAAGCCATCTCTGTGCAAAGCACGTCGAGGGAACCGGTCTCGCGTAAGCGTACGTGTAAGGTTGGTCCGGGTCGTCTCGTCCAACAATACCGCCGAACCAAAGTATGACATGCTGGTAGGCAGTATGACTTGTATCGTCCACAACTCACTTGTGTTCTACTCGTGCATATAACATCAACATAAATAACCTAGGCTCTGATACCACTGTTGAGTTTCATAGTAATTTCAAAAAAATTCCTACGCACACGCAAGATCATGTGATGCATAGCAACGAGGGGGAGAGTGTTGTCTACGTACCCAACGCAGACCGACTGCGGAAGCGATGACACGACGTAGAGGAAGTAGTCGTACGTCTTCACGATCCAACCGATCAAGCACCGAAACTACGGCACCTCCGAGTTCGAGCACACGTTCAGCTCAATGACGATCCCCGGACTCCGATCCAGCAAAGTGTTGGGGAAGAGTTCCGTCAGCACGACGGCGTGGTGACGATCTTGATGTACTACAGCAGCAGGGCTTCGCCTAAACTCCGCTACAGTATTATCGAGGAATATGGTGGCAGGGGGCACCGCACACGGCTAAGGAATAGATCACGTGGATTAACTTGTGTGTTCTAGGGTGCCTCTACCTTAGTATATAAAGGAGCCAAGGGGGGAGGGGGGCGCCGGCCAAGGGAGAGGGCGTAGGAGGAGTCCTACTCCTTCCGGGAGTAGGACTCCCCCCCCCAATCCTATTCTAACTAGGATTCCCCAAAGGGGGGAAAGAGAGAGAGGGGGGCCGGCCACCTTCTCCTAGTCCTAATAGGACTAGGGGAGGGGGAAGTGGCGCAGCCACCTTGGGCTGCCCCTTTCTCCTTTTCCACTAAGGCCCATGAAGGCCCATATGGCTCCCGGGGGGTTCCGGTAACCTCCCGGTAACCCGGTAAAATCCCGATTTCACCCGGAACACTTCCGATGTCCAAACATAGGCTTCCAATATATCAATCTTTACGTCTCGACCATTTCGAGACTCCTTGTCATGTCCGTGATCACATCCGGAACTCCGAACAACCTTCGGTACATCAAAATGCATAAACTCATAATGTAACTGTCATCGTAACCTTAAGCGTGCGGACCCTACGGGTTCGAGAACAATGTAGACATGACTGAGACACGTCTCCGGTCAATAACCAATAGCGGGACCTGGATGCCCATATTGGCTCCTACATATTCTACGAAGATCTTTATCAGTCAGACCGCATAACAACATACGTTGTTCCCTTTGTCATCGGTATGTTACTTGCCCGAGATTCGATCGTCGGTATCCAATACCTAGTTCAATCTCGTTACCGGCAAGTCTCTTTACTCGTTCCGTAATACATCATCTCACAACTAACATATTAGTTGTAATGCTTGCAAGGCTTATGTGATGTGTATTACCGAGAGGGCCCAGAGATACCTCTCCGACAATCGGAGTGACAAATCCTAATCTCGAAATACGCCAACCCAACATCTACCTTTGGAGACACCTGTAATGCTCCTTTATAATCACCCAGTTACGTTGTGACGTTTGGTACCACCCAAAGTGTTCCTCCGGTAAACGGGAGTTGCATAATCTCATAGTCATAGGAACATGTATAAGTCATGAAGAAAGCAATAGCAACATACTAAATGATCGGGTGCTAAGCTAATGGAATGGGTCATGTCAATCGGATCATTCAACTAATGATGTGACCTCGTTAATCAAATAACAACTCATTGTTCATGGTCAGGAAACATAACCATCTTTGATTAAAGAGCTAGTCAAGTAGAGGCATACTAGTGACACTTTGTTTGTCTATGTATTCACACATGTATTATGTTTCCGGTTAATACAATTCTAGCATGAATAATAAACATTTATCATGATCATAAGGAAATAAATAATAACTTTATTATTGCCTGTAGGGCATATTTCCTTCACTCCTTCCACCTTGACTATGACCCTGAGCTTATCCGTCAGTTCTTTGCCTCAGTTTACTTTCACCCCGGGGATGAGCGGAGGATGACCTGGATGACCAATGGCCGTCAGTTGTCTGCTACCTGGAAGGAGTTCATGGGTCTGCTCCACGTTCCTGATGACGGGCTTCACACCCCCGTTGGTGTTCGCCCCCATGCCAATTCTGAGTCTACTAACAAGAACTTGCTTCAGCCGTACTATGTTGAGAAGGTGCTTCCCAGTGGCAAGTCGACTTGGGTGCTGAACTCTTTTCTAGATATCATGCATCGCATCTTCCGCAACACTCTGTTCCCTCGCATTGGCGACAAGGACAAGGTTCATTCCTATCTGGTGGACATGATGCTCCTGTGCGCGGAGGCACGTTCGTCTCAGACTCAGCCACTTGATGTCTCACACATCATGTGGTGTGAGCTTCGGTTTGCGGTGTACACCCGCAAGGTACCTATCTATGGACCATACATGTTTCTGTTGATCTCCATGACTTGGGAGAAGATGTACCCTGGTGATGAGTTCCTTTCTCCAGACTGGATTCGGCATGAGTCCATCAGTCTCCGCGTCAAGCCCAACTGGGCCAACACTACTACTCGTGCTGAGGCGTCTGCTGCTAGGAGGGCTATTGGTGAGGAGGAGGCTGGTGTAGAGGATGTTGCTGAGGACCGTGCTGCTAGGTCTTCTCCACCTTCCTCTGAGCCGTCGTGTGCCAAGAAGTTGAAGGACAATATGAAGACTCTCTTCTGCATGCAGGCAAAGGGGCAGTACAGGACTCACGTGGCATCCAAGGAGAGTCGCCGCCGCGATAAGAAGGTCATGAGGCTCTTTGGAGAGGATGTCTCTGGCGGTTCTGAGGATGCCATCACGCCAGAGGCTGCATGGATGGCGAAGCAAGGTTTCAAGTGGACTAGTTCTGAGGAGGACATCGAGGAGACCGTCCCCGCCGCCGAGTCTGACGAGGAGCACGAGGAGCATTGGGATGATTTCTCTGCCTGAGCCACCCCGTGTGTGTAGGTGTCCTCTCTGCCTTTTTGGCATCTCGATGCCAAAGGGGGAGAGAGTGTAGGGATTTGCGTGTTTGCGAGTCGTGTGTCGTGTTTGGTGTGTTTGCTTTGTCGTTTGGACCTCGTTTGCCTTTGTTTGGTTTGTGCCTTTGAGACTTATCCTTCATATGGTGTAAGACATATGCACTCTATTCTATCTTAGTGAGCTTATGTTTGTGCTATCTTTCTAGTGTTCGCCTTACTATTGCAAGATATGCCTTGTCTCTATAAAATAGGGGGAGCTTTGATCCTAGTATGTGTGTCGTGTAGTCCAAAGCACCCATCTAGTTGGCACACATCTAGGGGGGGCCCGTCTATATTCTAGAGAGGAGGGGTTTGCGTTTGCTCAATATTATTTCCCTTGTGCAAATCCCGTATTGTCATCAATCCACCAAAAAGGGGGAGATTGTAAGGGCATATTTATCCCTAAGGTGTTTTGGTGATTGATGACAATGCATTTGCGGACTAGTCGTGTGTCTTGAGTTTCCCAGACGTTTCTTCGCTAGGCATAAGACGGTTTGGTGTCCCTCGAAGACTATTGAAGACGGCGTTTTTCTACATTTCTTTTTGGTGGATTTGAGTCGTAGGAAAGTCGTACTATTAAGAGGGGGTCCGCGTCGGAAAGGTTCGGGTGGAATCATCACGTACACGTTTCTTTCTAGTCCCCTCCTTTCCCCTGCACCTTGGAGCATCCTCCGTTTTTATCTCTTTACCTTGTTCTGGCTGCTGTGTTGGCTTGCAGTAGTACTGCTCCCTTGTGAGCGGTAGTACCATAGGCACCAGCGGTAGTACCGTGTTGTGGCGCGGTAGTACCGCGGGTGCCCACGGTAGTACCGCTCCTCTGGAGCCGTAGTACTGTGACCCCCAAGCCAAGTACCGCTCCCTCGCGGTAGTAGGGGCGGATGTAATTTTTTACATCCGCGCTACCGCGGTAGTACCGCATCCCTTGCGCGGTAGTACCGTGCGCGGCCTAGCTCAGCTGCCACGTGGTAGTACCGCTCCTCTGCGGTAGTACTGTGTCGGATTTTTGCTACGTACGTTTTCCAACGGAAGTAGGCACGGATGTTCTGTTATCCACGCTCTTCCCAGGCTTGGGGTTCCCTGCCTTGCGGTAGTACCACAAGGGGGAGCGGTAGTACCGCGTCTGCGGAAGTACCGTCCTCAGCCCATATGCTTAGGGTCTGCCCTAGCTACTGCTGCTGCTGCGGTAGTACCGCGGCTCCTCACGGTAGTACCACGTGGCCTCGCAGTAGTACCACTGTTCTGGAGCGGTAGTACCGCTGGTCGCGGGCTGGTAGGTGGATAACGGTTGTTTTTTCTTCCTTAGTTATATAAGGGGTGTCTTCTTCCTCATGTTGACTACCTCTTCCAACCCTAAGCTCCATTGTTGCTCTAAGATCCATTTTCGCCTGATCTCACTCCCTAGCCAATCAAACTTGTTAATTTTCTCGGGAGTGGTTGAGAAGGCCCCGATCTACACTTCCACCAAGAGAAATTTGATTCCTCCCACTAATCCCTTGCGAATCGTGTTACTCTTGGGTATTTGAGCACCCTAGACGGTTGAGGTCACCGCGGAGCCATAGTCCATTGAGGTGAAGCTTCGTGGTGTCGTTGGGAGCCTCCAATTGAGTTGTGGAGATTGCCCCCAACCTTGTTTGTAAAGGTTCAGTCGCCGCCTCCAAGGGCACCAATAGTGGAATCACGGCATCTCGCATTGTGTGAGGGCGTGAGGAGAATACGGAGGCCCTAGTGGCTTCTTGGGGAGCATTGTGCCTCCACACCGCTCCAACGGAGACGTACTTCCCCTCAAAGGGAAGGAACTTCGGTAACACATCCTCGTCTCCACCGGCTCCACTCTTGGTTATCTCGTGCCTTTACTTGTGCAAGCTTATTTGTGATATATCTCTTGCTTGCTTGTGTTCCTATCTTTGTTGCATCATATAGGTTCCTCACCTAGTTGCATATCTAGACAACCTACTTTGATGCAAAGTTTAAATTGTTAAAGAAAAGCTAAAAATTGTTAGTTGCCTATTCACCCCCCCCTCTAGTCAACCATATCGATCCTTTCAGCCACCTGGAAATAGGGACAACGGAGCGGCTCACTAGCTAAATGCCGGAGGGTGGAAGCAATTTCCCCCTGAAGATTGATCAAATCCGGAACAGAAATAGCAGTTCGGCTTCCGCTGCCCATCGCGTATACCCGTTAAAACTATACCGCGCATACATAATTATGCACTCAAGATACCATGGGCATTGACGGAAGCACAATACGGACAAGTCTACAGGCACTCCGGTAACATCCTTTAACCGCTTTCCTATTTTCTTTTGTTTCATTATCTCTTAAAAGCAAGTGGCGCAAAGGGGAAACACCTATGACCGACCCCATAGGAGTTCGGATCCATACACTCACCTACGAGGCTACTCCCTTCAAGGATTCCCCTCGCTGAGGACAGGCGGCGCAGACGTGCGACAGGAGGTCCAAAATAACTTTTTGTAGACCGCACTCTCTTTTCGAGCCTGTAACATGCCTTTTTCCTCTGCCTTCGACCCAGGCCTTATCAAATTGCCGGGGTCGTGGCCTTTATGTATATCAAGTGACCATTGGCATACCACTCAGGTCCCAGTTCAAATTATCCAAATTAATCACTCACGTATTTTTGCAAAATGAATACGCCTCCTATGGTTGTTTCATAGATATACCCCGGCTTAACATGCCAGGGGGTCGGTACAGGAACAAATGAGTTGCCAACAAAGTCCGAACAACTTTTACAGCGTACTTCGGCGTCACGAGTTTGGCCTTATATGCATCAGCTCCGAATCATGTATTGGGTCAATAGTTGGGTTGCCCGGCTCCTGTGCTTGCTATTATACGTTTCGCTCTATCGGCTAGGGTAGTAAAGGGAGAACTACTGCGATTGTGCTACCGCTGCACCCGGTGACGCACCTCAGTAGAGAAAGCCGAAAACTGACTATCATGATGCGGTGAGAGCTGGTCAACCACTCGATGACTTATCAGAATCTCTAGCGATTCCTCTGTTTCACACGAAGGACCTCTTTTCCGGTCAATTATGTGAACACATCATATTAGTAAGCCGCATACATACTGGGGGCTATGTCATAGACCCACCGTAAAACTCCTATGGCTAAGTGAAAGTGTTAACGCCCTATAGTCTGGTTGCCTGGTTCGCCACATTGACACCTCCTTCACGGACCAAGACGTTGGGTCAAGAGTGATCAGATGCTTTTTTGAACACCCCTATACTTCCTACAAGGCGGTTGATGCCGACGACTGGAAAACTTCCAGATTATATTAAAACGGCCGCACAGGAGGAACACAAGCTTTTGAGCAAAATATACAAATGGATTTACTATAAAATTGTCTCGTACAATTCTCATATACTTCACTCGAACATTATGTCTTTCGAGCATTGACCCTCTATCAAGCGGGCGGCTACAAGGACGTCTTCAAAATAATGCTCCGGTTCGTGGCAGTCCTTGCCCTTGGGTGGACTCTTCACCGCAACATCAATGGCCTTCATATTCCCCCAGAACGTCTTGACTCGGGCAAAAGCCATCCGTGCACCCTCGATGCACACCGATCGCTTCACAGTGTCGATACGCAGCACTGCGTCAACAAGCCGCTGCACCAAGCCGAAGTAACTGTTCAGAACAGGCTCAGTTGGACATAACCGGATTATGACGTTCTTCATGGTAGCACCGGATATCCTATGAAGCTCGGCCCATTGGGACATCTGCTCATTCAGCAACAGGGGGCGCTTTGAGGCGCCGAATTGTGACCAGAAAAGCTTCTCCATTGCGTACTCATCTCACGCCTGATAATACTGCGCCGCATCGGAAGAACTCTTCGGCAAGTCTAAAAACTCGTCCCGAGAACTCCACAATTGGTTAAGCTGAGCATAGTTCGGATCGCCGAACTTAGCCTGTAGCAAAAATGGCTTACCAACTGCAATCTCCCAGCTTGCCGGATCTCCTCATGGGCTGCTCTAGATTCAGACTGCGCTTCTCTGGCCTCTCGTAGGGCCTGGTCAATTTTAGTCGTTTTGGCTTCATTCTCCTTCTCAAGGAGTGCACACCGGCTAGCAGCACTTTTTAGCTCGAGCGCCATCGTGGATATCTTCTCCTCGTCTTGACGCCGAGTAGCTCGTTCGGCTTTTAACTCAGCCGATGCCTTCTCGGCAGTCGCATTACTATACCGGGCCTGCTCCTTGGCCCAGGCTAGCTCCGCCCAAAGAATTTCAATGGCGGCCATCTGCAGCCAGGCACAACTTTCAGCGTCATGCTTATATCACAAAAATGTGCGTGTAGGGACTGCTCCGAATACATACCTTGCGACTCGTCAAGACGCATATTGATTAACGTAATGTCATCCCCGGCTACATCAAGCTTTCGTTGCAGCTCGGCAATATCCACGGTCTGGGAAGTAGCCAGGGGGAAGCAGCCTGTGTTCAAAGTTAATCAGATTAGTCCTCGGATATTTCTTTTGATCCTCCGTTCACTTCCTATGGGAAGCCAACCTGAGTCTCAGGGGCTACTGTCTATACACAGGTGTATTTTCTGAATAAAACACAATTGCACATATTACAGTACAAACCTCGAAGCCTCTCAGCAGACTCGCAAAGGCCTCATTCAATCCGCTCTTTGTGGACAGGGCCTTTTTAACCACCGAACCCATCAAGGTACGATGTTTCACTGAAACGGACGCCTGCCGCAGCATGTTCGTCAAGATATCCGGCACATCTGGGTCTTCGGAGGCAGACGCAGGAGTACGGTCACCCTTTGAAGGGATACGTTTATTTGTATCCGGCCACATTCCGGATTGTTCGGGGTCTTCATTGTTGTTCCCCGGACCCTTGGCCGCCGAAGTATCACCTTCGTGTAGCGTCTTCGTCATCCCTTGCACCACTTGTTGGTCGGGGGAGACCCTCCGCGACGACACCTCAAGGTCGTCTGCCCTATTGGACGGAGAAGCCAGTGGGGGCGTCTCGCTTTCCATCATCTCCGGGAGAAGGTCCCTCGAGGAAGAGGATTGTGGAAGAAGACTGCGCGCTAAGATGCAAAAAATATATATTCCAGGCATCATACGAAAAGAACGGGATAGGTTTAAAACAGCCTTGTTCACTTACGATTTGGCCGGAGGCTTGTCCTCATCATGAGATTGCGCTTCGATGTCCTCCAGGCCCGGGCTGCCCCCCAGAGGCATCTTGCCTCGCCTAGGACCCTCGGGCAGAGGGGCCGAACACATAATCAGTTCCGTCTTGTTTATCCAGCCCTGGAAAAACATAGCTTGCTCAGTACCATATTACTGTATGCATTCCCATAAAGTATTCGAAAGCCAAGTGCTTACCGGGGTATCCGGACGATTACAATTAAGGCCAGCGTCCTCAGCAGTATCCGGCCAATGTTTCCGCTTCCCGAAAAATAACTTCCACATCCCTTCGTGTGTGGCGCCGAAGAAGTGTTGGAGGGTTTGTGGTCCTTCTGGGTTAAACTCCCACATGAGGCGAGGACTGCGCTGGCAGGGCAGGATTCGGCGAACTAACATCACTTGGATCACACTGACGAGATCGATATCTCTCTCGAGGAGGGTTCGGATGCGGCTTTGTAAGGTCCGCACTTCATCCACTAATCCCCAGTCTAGCTCCTTGTTGACCCATGATGTGAGCTGTAATGGTGGGCCGGGACAGAAGGTGGGGGCAGCTACCCATTTAGCACTGCGGGGCTTTGTAATATAAAACCACTCCTGCTGCCAGTAATTGGAAGCCTCGGTAAAAGAACCTTTTGTCCAGGGAGTGTTGGTGAGTTGGTTGATTGTAGCACCTCCGCACTCCGCATGTTCCCCGTCGACTACCTTCGGCTTCAAACTAAAGGTCTTGAGCCATAAGCCGAAGTATGGGGGGATTCGAAGGAAGGCCTTGCATGTAATGGTAAACATCGAGACATGGAGGATAGAGTCCGGGGCAAGATCGTGAAAATCTAGTCTGTAATAAAACATTAGCCCTCGGACAAAGGGTGAAGAGCAAACCCTGACCCCCAGAGGAAGTGGGAAACGAATACCACCCTCTCACCGGATCTGGGGTTCGGAATAACTTGTCCTTGAGCAGGAAGCCGGTGGTGGATCTCTATAGTCAGGTATCTGGCCACCCGAAGCTTTGTGATATCCTCCTCTGTAACAGAGGAAGCCACCCATCGGCCTTGGGAGCTGGATCCGGACATGATGGGAAGGCTGAAAGCAATGGAGTCGAACCTTGGGTGCTGGAACTCGGTGTTGGGGAGGCTTAGGAGGGGTTTGGCATAAAAAGATGGCCCTTGGTTCCTTTATAAACACCTCCGGTATTGAACATCTCCTCTAAGCCTAAGAACCTGCCTATTCCTAAGGAATCTTTCTCGCAGGACGGTTGGGTTACCCACGCTCGTATTGATGAAAATCCTATAATAAGGGGACACGATCTCTGCTTTGACAAGACGTGCCAATGACAACCGCGTCTCAAAACATGGGAGCGAAAGACAGTTCGAAATTATGACCGGACAGGCGTGACGTCACATTACTAAAGCTGTCAGCAGATTGGACTTGTGTGTTATTATATTCTCTCTGCGGTTGTGTGCGGTGTGTGTTACAGGTCCGGACACGATCAATTCGTCTGGAGACTATTCGGGAGTTCGGAAGGAGGAACCCGCCTTGCAATGCCGAAGACAGCACTACGCGCCAGATACCTTGTCATTAAAGCCAGGTTCAGGGGCTACTGAGGGAGTCCTGGACTAAGGGGTCCTCGGGCGTCTGGCCTGTTATCTACGGGCCGGACTGACGGACTGTGAAGATATGAAGACCGAAGACTGTACCCGTGTCCAGATGGGACTCTCCTTGGCGTGGAAGGCAAGCTTGGCGAATAACTATGAAGATTCCATCTTATGTAACCGACTCTATGTAACCCTAGATCCCCCGGTGTCTATATAAACCGGAGGGTGTAGTCCGGAATGGAGAGACTCAATACCGTAGTCATACAGGCTAGACTTCTAGGGTTTAGCCATTACGATCTCGTGGTAGATCAACTCTTGTAGTACTCATATTCATCAAGATCAATCAAGCAGGAAGTAGGGTGTTACCTCCATAAAGAGGGCCCGAACCTGGGTAAACATTGTGTCCCCTATCTCCTGTTACCATCAACCTTAGACGCACAGTTCGGGTCCCCCTACCCGAGATCCGCCGGTTTTGACACCGACAACGCACCCTCCCCCTCTAGTCCGAATTCGACAATGAGGGGGGCCGCGCCCCCCTTTCCTTCTCTTCTTCTCTCCCTTCCTCTCCTACTCCTACTATTACTTGGAAGGGGGGAGTCCTACACCCGGTGGGAGTAGGACTCCTCATGGGGCACGCCATAGGAGGCCGGCCCCCTCCCCCTCCGCACTCCTTTATATACGGGGAGGGGGCACCCCTTGGAGAGACAACAATTGATCATTGATCTTTTAGCCGTGTGCGGTGCCCCCCTCCACCATAATCCACCTTGGTCATATCGTAGCGGTGCTTAGGCGAAGCCCTGCGTCGGTAGCTTCATCAACACCGTCACCACGCCGTCGTGCTGACGAAGCTCTTCTCGGAAGCTCTACTGGATCGTGAGTTCATGGGACGTCATTGAGTTGAATGTGTGCTAAACACAGAGGTGCCTTACGTTCGGTACTGAGGATTGGTCGAACGTGAAGACGTACGACTACATCAACCGCATTGTCATAACGCTTCTGCTTACGGTCTATGAGGGTACGTAGATGATACTCTCCCCTCTCGTTGCTATGCATCACCATGATCTTGCGTGTGCATAGGAAATTATTTGAAATTACTACGTTCCCCAACAGTGGCATCCAAGCCAGGTTTATGCGTAGATGTTGTATGCACGAGTAGAACACAAGTGAGTTGTGGGCGATACAAGTCATACTGCTTACCAGCATGTCATACTTTGGTTCTGCGGTATTGTTGGATGAAGCGGCCCGGACCGACATTACGCGTACGCTTACGCGAGACTGGTTCTACCGACGTGCTTTGCACACAGGTGGCTGGCGGGTGTCAGATTATCCAACTTTAGTTGAACCGAGTGTGACTACGCCTGGTCCTTGTTGAAGGTTAAAACAGCACTAACTTGACGAACTATCGTTGTGGTTTTGATGCGTAGGTAAGAACGGTTCTTGCTCAACCCATAGCAGCCACGTAAAACTTGCAACAACAAAGTAGAGGACGTCTAACTTGTTTTTGCAGGGCATGTTGTGATGTGATATGGTCAAGGCATGATGCTATATTTTATCGTATGAGATGATCATGTTTTGTAACGGAGTTATCGGCAACTGGCAGGATCCATATGGTTGTCGCTTTATTGTATGAAATGCAATCGCCTTGTAATTGCTTTACTTTATCACTAAGCGGTAGCGACAGCCATAGAAGCAATAGTTGGCGAGACGACAACGAGGCTACGATGGAGATCAAGGTGTCGCACCAGTGACGATGGTGATCATGATGGTGCTTTGGAGATGGAGATCAAAGGCACAAGATGATGATGGCCATATCCTATCACTTATATTGATTGCATGTGATGTTTATCCTTTATGCATCTTATTCTGCTTTGATTGACTGTAGCATTATAAGATGATGTCTCACTAAAAAAATTCAAGGTACAAGTGTTCTCCCTGAGTATGCACCGTTGCAAAAGATCGTCGTGCCGATACACCACGTGATGATCGGGTGTAATAAGCTCAACGTTCTTATACAACGAGTGCAAGCATTTTGCACACGCAGAACACTCAGGTTAAACTTGACGAGCCTAGCATATGCAGATATGGCCTCGAAACACTAAGACCGAAAGGTCGAGCGTGAATCATATAGTAGATATGATCAACATAGTGATGTTCACCATTGAAAACTACTCCATTTCACGTGATGATCGGTTATGGTTTAGTTGATTTGGATCACGTAATCACTTGGATGATTAGAGGGATATCTATCTAAGTGGGAGTTCTTAAGTAATATGATTAATTGAACTTAAATTTATCATGAACTTAGTACCTGATAGTATTTTGCTTGTCTATGTTGTTGTAGATAGATGGCCTGTGCTGTTGTTCCGTTGAATTTTAATGTGTTCCTTGAGAAAGCAAAGTTGAAAGATGATGGTAGCAATTACACGAACCGGGTCCGTAACTTGAGGATTATCCTCATTGCTGCACAGAAGAGTTACATCCTGGAAGCACCACTAGGTGTACCACCTGCGCCGGCAACTGCAGACATTGTGAATGCCTGGCAGTCGCGCGTTGATGACTACTCAATAGTTGAGTGTGCCATGCTTTACGGCTTAGAACTGGGACTTCCATGACGTTTTGAATGTCATGGAGCATATGAGATGTTCCAGGATATGAAGTTAATATTTCAAGCAAATACCCGGATTGAGAGATATGAAGTCTCCAATAAGTTCTACAGCTGCAAGATGGAGGAGAATAGTTCTATCAGTGAACATATACTCATAATGTCTGGGTACTGCAATCACTCGATTCAACTGGGAGATAATCTTTCGGATGATAGTGTCATTGACAGAATTCTTCAATCACTGCCACCAAGCTACAAGAGCTTCGTGATGAACTATAATATGCAAGGGATGGATAAGACAATTCCTGAGCTCTTCGCAATGCTAAAAGTTGCGGATGTAGTAATCAAGAAGGAGCATCAAGTGTTGATGGTCAACAAGACCACCAGTTTCAAGAAAAAGGATAAAGGGAAGAAGAAGCGGAAATTCAAAAAGAACGGCAAACAAGTTACTCCTCAGGAGAAGAATCCCAAGTCTAGACCTAAGCCTGAGACTGAGTGCTTCTACTGCAAACAGACTGGTCACTGGAAACGGAACTGCCCCAAGTATTTGGCGAATAAGAAGGATGGCAAGGTGAACAAAGGTATATGTGATATACATGTTATTGATGTGTACCTTACTAGAGCTCGCAGTAGCACCTGGGTATTTGATACTGGTTCTGCTGCTAATATTTGCAATTCGAAACAGGGACTATGAATTGAGCGAAGATTGGTTAAGGACGAGGTGACGATGCGCGTGGAAAATGGTTCCAAAGTCGATGTGATCGCCGTTGGCACGCTACCTCTACATCCACCTTCGGGATTAATTTTAGACCTGAATAATTGTTATTTGGTGCCAGCGTTAAGCATGAACATTATATCTGGATCTTGTTTGATGCGAGACGGTTATTCATTTAAATCTGAGAATAATGGTTGTTCTATTTATATGAGTAATATCTTTTATGGTCATGCACCCTTGAAGAGTGGTCTATTTGTGTTAGATCTCGATAGTAGTAATACACATATTCATAATGTTGAAGCCAAAAGATGCAGAGTTGATAATGATAGTGCAACTTATTTGTGGCACTGGCGTTTAGGTCATATTGGTGTAAAGCGCATGAATAAACTCCATACCGATGGACTTCTAGAATCACTTGATTATGAGTCACTTGGTACTTGTGAACCATGTCTCATGGGCAAGATGACTAAAACGCCATTCTCCGGAACAATGGAGCGAGCAACAGATTTATTGGAAATCATACATACTGATGTATGTGGTCCAATGAATATTGAGGCTCGCGGCCGGAATCGTTATTTTCTCACCATCACAGATGATTTGAGCAGATATGGGTATATCTACTTAATGAAACATAATTCTGAAACATTTTAAAAGTTCAAAGAATTTTAGAGTGAAGTGGAAAATCATCGTAACAAGAAAATAAAGTTTCTACAATCTGATCGTGTAGGAGAATATTTGAGTTACGAGTTTGGTCTATATTTGAAACAATGCGGAATAGTTTCGCAACTCACGCCACCCGGAACACCACAGTGTAATGGTGTTTCCGAACGTCATAATCGTACTTTACTAGATATGGTGCGATCTATGATGTCTCTTACTGATTTACCGCCATCGTTTTGGGGTTATCCTTTAGAGACGGCTGCATTCACGTTAAATAGGGCACCATCAAAATCCGTTGAGACGACGCCTTATGAACTGTGGTTTGGCAAGAAACCAAAGTTGTCATTTCTTAAAGTTTGGGGCTGCGATGCTTATGTGAAAAAGCTTCAACCTGATAAGCTCGAACCCAAATCGGAGAAATGTGTCTTCATAGGATGCCCAAAAGAAACTATTGGGTACACCCTCTATCACAGATCCGAAGGCAAGACATTTGTTTCTAAGAATGGATCCTTTCTAGAGAAAGAGTTTCTCTCGAAAGAAGTGAGTGGGAGGAAAGTAGAACTTGATGAGGTAACTGTACCTGCTCCCTTATTGGAAAGTAGTTCATCACAGAAACCGGTTCCTGTGACACCTACACCAATTAGTGAGGAAGCTAATGATGATGATCATGAAACTTCAGATCAAGTTACTACCGAACCTCGTAGGTCAACTAGAGTAAGATCCGCACCAGAGTGGTACGGTAATCCTGTTATGGAAGTCATGTTACTTGACCATGACGAACCTACGAACTATGAAGAAGCGATGGTGAGCCCAGATTACGCAAAATGGCTTGAGGCCATGAAATCTGAGATGGTATCCTTGTATGAGAACAAAGTGTGGACTTTGGTTGACTTGCCTGATGATCGGCAAGCCATCGAGAATAAATGGATCTTCAAGAAGAAGACTGACACTGATGGTAATGTTACTGTGTACAAAGCTCGACTTGTTGCGAAAGGTTTTCGACAAGTTCAAGGGGTTGACTACGATGAGACTTTCTCACCCGTAGCGATGCTTAAATCTGTCCAAATCATGTTAGCAATTGCCGCATTTTATGATTATGAAATTTGGAAAATGGATGTCAAAACTGCATTCCTGAATGGATTTCTGGAAGAAGAGTTATATATGATGCAACCAGAAGGTTTTGTCGATCCAAAGGGTGCTAACAAAGTGTGCAAGCTCCAGCGATCCATTTATGGACTGGTGCAAGCCTCTCGGAGTTGGAATAATCGTTTTGATGGTGTGATCAAAGCATATGGTTTTATATAGACTTTTGGAGAAGCCTGTATTTACAAGAAAGTGAGTGGGAGCTCTGTGGCATTTCTAATATTATATGTGGATGACATGTTGTTGATTGGAAATGATATAGAATTTCTGGATAGCATAAAAGGATACTTGAATAAGAGTTTTTCAATAAAAGACCTCGGAGAAGCTACTTATATATTGGGCATCAAGAAATATAGAGATAGATCAAGACGCTTAATTGGACTTTCACAAAGCACATACCTTGATAAAGTTTTGAAGAAGTTCAAAATGGATCAAGCAAAGAAAGGGTTCTTGCCTGTGTTACAAGGTGTGAAGTTGAGTAAGACTCAATGTCCGACCACTGTAGAAGATAGAGAGAAAATGAAAAGTGTTCCCTATGCTTCAGCAATAGGCTCTATCATGTATGCAATGCTGTGTACCAGACCTGATGTGTTCCTTGCTATTAGTTTAGCAGGAAGGTACCAAAGTGATCCAGGAGTGGATCACCGGACAGCGGTCAAGAACATCCTGAAATACCTGAAAAGGACTAAGGATATGTTTCTCATTTATGAGGTGACAAAGAGCTCGTCGTAAATGGTTACGTCAATGCAAGCTTTGACACTGATCCATACGATTCTAAATCACAAACCGGATACGTATTTATATTGAATAGTGGAGCTGTTAGTTGGAGCAGTTCTAAACAAAGCGTCATGGCGGGATCTACGTGTGAAGCGGAGTACATAGCTTCTTCGGAAGCAGCAAATGAAGGAGTCTGGATGAAGGAGTTCATATCCGATCTAGGTGTCATACCTAGTGCATCGGGTCCAATGAAAATCTTTTGTGACAATACTGGTGCAATTGCCTTGGCAAAGGAATCCAGATTTCACAAAAAACCAAGCACATCAAGAGATGCTTCAATTCCATCCGGGATCAAGTCCAGGTGGGAGACATAGAGATTTGCAAGATACATACGGATCTGAATGTTGCAGACCCGTTGACTAAGCCTCTTCCACGAGCAAAACATGATCAGCACCAAGACTCCATGGGTGTTAGAATCATTACTGTGTAATCTAGATTATTGACTCTAGTGCAAGTGGGAGACTGAAGGAAATATGCCCTAGAGGCAATAATAAAGTTATTATTTATTTCCTCATATCATGATAAATTTTTATTGTTCATGCTAGAATTGTATTTACCGGAAACATAATACATGTGTGAATACATAGACAAACATAATGTCACTAGTATGCCTCTACTTGACTAGCTCGTTGATCAAAGATGGTTGAGTTTCCTAGCCATAGACTTGAGTTTTCATTTGATCAACGGGATCACATAATTAGGAGAATGATGTGATTGACATGACCCATTCCGTTAGCTTAGCACTTGATCGTTTAGTTTACTGTTATTGCTTTCTTCATGACTTATACATGTTCCTATGACTATGAGATTATGCAACTCCTGATTACTAGAAGAACACTTTGTGTGCTACCAAATGTCACAACGTAACTGGGTGATTATAAAGGTGCTCTACAGGTGTCTCTGATGGTGTTCGTTGAGTTGGCATAGATCGAGAATAGGATTTGTCACTCCAATTGTCGGGGAGGTATCTCTGGGCCCTCTCGGTAATGCACATCACTATAAGCCTTGCAAGCAATGTGACTAATGAGTTAGTTACTGGATGATGCATTACGGAACGAGTAAAGAGACTTTCTGGTAACGAGATTGAACTAGGTATTGAGATACCGATGATCGAATCTCGGGTAAGTAACATACCGATGACAAAGGGAACAACGTATATTGTTATGCGGTTTGACCGATAAAGATCTTCATAAAATATGTAGGAACCAATATGAGCATCCAGGTTCCTCTATTGGTTATTGAACAAAGAAGTGTCTCAGTCATGTCTACATATTTCTCGAACCCGTAGGGTCCGCACGCTTAAAGTTCTATGACGATCGGTATTATAAGTTTTTGTGTTTTGATGTACCGAAGGTAGTTCGGAGTCCCGGATATGATCACGGACATGACGAGAAGTCTCAAAATGGTCGAGACGTAAAGATCGATATATTGTACGACTATGTTCGGACACCGGAAGTGTTTCAGGAGGTTTCGGACATATACCGGAGTACCGTGGGGTTACCGGAACCCCCCGAGAAGTATATTGGGCCTAATGGGCCTTAGTGGGAGAAGAGGAGGGCCAGCCAGGGCAGCCGCGTGCCCCCTCCCCCTCTAGTCCGAATTGGACAAGGAGGGGGGCGGCGCCCCCCTTTCCTTCTCTTCTTCTCTCCCTTCCTCTCCTACTCCTACTATTACTTGGAAGGGGGGAGTCCTACTCCCGGTGGGAGTAGGACTCCTCATGGGGTGCGCCATAGGAGGCCGGTCCCCTCGCCTTCCTTCACTCCTTTATATACAGGGAGGGGGTACCCCTTGGAGAGACAACAATTGATCATTGTTCTTTTAGCCATGTGCGGTGCCCCCCTCCACCATAATCCACCTCGGTCATATCGTAGCGATGCTTAGGCGAAGGCCTGTGTTGGTAGCTTCATCAACACCGTCACCACGCCGTCGTGCTAATGAAGCTCTTCCCGGAAGCTCTACTGGATCGTGAGTTCACGGGACGTCACCGAGCTGAACGTGTGCTGAACGCAGAGGTGCCGTACGTTCGGTACTGAGGATCGGTGGATCATGAAGACGTATGACTACATCAACCGCGTTGTCATAACGCTTCCGCTTAGGGTCTACGAGGGTACGTAGATGATACTCTCCCCTCTTGTTGCTATGCATCACCATGATCTTGCATGTGCATAGGATTTTTTTTGAAATTACTACGTTCCCCAACAAAATATACATGTATGCAATATTTTTGGTCGTATCCAAGGTAGTCGTGTCCTCATCATCAGCTGTGATACCACTCGATAGAGGCGAGGGTGTCCCGATGTTTCGATGAGATAGCTATCATTTTCTATGGGAGTTGACCTTGACGATCCGACTACGAACGTGCGAGACGTCGCGCCTTAGCAATCGCTAAACTAAATTCCGAGGGGTTATTGACTACACCGGAACACGATCAACCTGACCACAAGGGTCTATTTCCTGCAAGCAAACGAAGAACAAGCAAGAGACTATGATTGCAATCTGGATGTTGCGAATATAAGATGAAAGCTTTATTGATCAAGGTGGGGTTCTGTGACGTCTTGGTCTGGTCATTGAACACAAACGAAGTACGCGAAATTACAACTATGGTGAACTTTTAATCTAAACAAAACCCAAGGAAAAAGCTACTAGATGGATCTACTTATATAGGAGCAAGGGGTGGCGGCCAAGGAGGTGGGAGGACGTCCCAAGGCATCCTAAAACCAACCCTAGGTCGTACAAGGCTCATGGGACCAAGCGGAGGTGATGCAACACCTTTGGACTTGTAGTTTGACTCGGATTCTGCTGTAATGTAAGATTGTTTCGTCCATAACTCAATGCTCCGGACGGATTTGAAGGTGAATCCAATTGTGTTAGAAAGTTCATGTAATGTACTTTCTAACAAAAAAAGAATCGCCCAATTCAGAGTCTGTATGAAAGAGTTATTGACGTTTTGAGCCAGGTATGTCTGTGCAGTCCGAATCTGAATCCGGAACGTGGGAGACTTGAACTCTATCTTCTCTTGGCCCAAAAGTGACGTGAAAGGAATTTTTGAACAACACATAAACTTCTCTTTTCCCCTTATCTTCATATGTGTATTGCACAAATGTCCCGTACACCTGCAATTAGACATGGCACAAAAGTCTGTGAAGTATTTTGTCCTGCATGACATAAATAAATTATTGCATAGTTTGCATTAGAAATCACCTCACAAAAATACATGTATGCAATATTTTTGGTCGTATCCAAGGTAGTCATGTCCTCATCACCTCTAGGGCATATTTCCTTCATGCTCGACGATGCAACGACGTGGCACATGACGGGTCTGGGTTCCCATAGAAGAACCGTTGTGTCTTGGAGCTCCATCGAGACGCCATAGACTTCTCCACCAAAACAATCGACTAGATACGAATGCGGCGTGCATGCACAGTAGGCTTCGACACGAGCGCGCAAGCCTTCACCGCCTCTACTTCAACTTGTTCCTGGTGCAATGTCGTCGTGCCCGCACCCACATCGAAGAGCACGTTCTGGTTGTGAGGCTCACATTGTTTGCCTGGTTACGTTTAGTGCTAATAAACTATCTAAGGTCATATGCAGCTGCCCACCCTTAATTAACACGATATATTCACATCCTAAAGTAAACAAGTCACTAAAATAAAGCTAGTTTGACTTGTCTTTGCTGACTAAGTGACTAGGCAAGCCTTGACTTGTGCCTCACCTGTAAGTGAAAGAGGGAGAGATATTTTTCCCCTTTTCCTTTTCTTCGGGTGAGTCTCGCATGTAAGTGAAAGACGCAACAAGGGGTAAAAATGTATAGAGAATGTATTGATGATGGTCTAACCTCTTTGACTGGACATGAACGATACAAAATGACATTTCTATAAGGGCTTCTGACAAGACGGGTAAATTTGGGCACAACAAAAAACTAGGAGCAAATGTGAGGAGTGGGTTCGCGTTAGGAGGAGGAATGGAGTTGGCCCAGAACATAGCATGTAGTACCTAGATAGTAATCATGTACTACCTCTGTATAAACTTTTATAAGGCATTTTTGGTCACTACTTTAGTGTAACATCCCGGATGTAACTTTCCATAATTGTAACTCCAACTCTTGCCATTTTCAGCTATGTGATATATTATTTCCTTTGTGGTTGGGTTTTGTTTTCGTTTTGCATTTTGTTCATGTCATGCA
Organism: Triticum urartu; assembly: GCF_056163025.1. Lineage (NCBI taxonomy): Eukaryota > Viridiplantae > Streptophyta > Magnoliopsida > Poales > Poaceae > Triticum > Triticum urartu. Next base: position 400,654,589 of record NC_141873.1, on the reverse strand, counting down.
TTTCATATCATGTCACCATGTGCATCTCATTTGCATTCGTGTTCGTCTCATGCATCCGATCTTTTTCCCTGTTGTCCGTTTTGAAATCCGACACTCCCACATGCACCCGTTGCACCCCCTCAGATCTCGTTCCATGAGCAGGAGAAAAACATTCTCGGAATGGGTCGAGATTTGTCGAGTGGCATTGGTACATCACCGGTAGGCCACCTGTCAAATTTCGTTCCATTTGGGGGTCGTTTGATGCCCCAACAGTTTACCGGGTAACCGCAAAAGCCCCTCTCGCATTGCAGCCCAGCACCCCTCCAAAACAGCCCACTATCCCATCTAAGCCCCGTCCATACTCTCCGTCATTGGATCACGATCATGTGGGCGAAAACCGCACCTCATTTGGACTCTCCTAGCTCCCCTACCTATAAATACACCTCCCCCTTCCAAATTCGCGTCCAAACCCTAGCTCCATCCCCTCCTCCACGCCGGCCACGTCCGGATGGTGCCGGACGCGTCCGCCGCCGCGCCCGATGAACCGCAGAGCGCCACGTGGCAGCCGGCCATCGGCGTGCGCCGCCGGCCCGCCGAGCCCGCATCCAGCCCTCCCAGCCCGGAACCCCCTGCCGCCGCCTCCCGCTCGCCCGCGCCCGAGCGCCGCCCCCCTCCGCCGCGCCGGACCTCCCGCGCCGCCACAACCTACCTCGCCGCCGACCGCCGACCCGCCGACTCGCCGCGCCATTGCCCGCCGCCGCCGTCCTCCGCATCATCCGCCACCACCGTCCTCCGCGTCGCCGGCCTCACCCCGGCCAGATCCGGCCTCACCTCGGCCAGATCCGGTGACCCCACTCGCCGGAGCGCCCTCTCCTCCATATCCGGTGACCTCCCAGCGCCAACTCCGGTGACATCTCCGGCTGCCTCAAAATCCATGCCCGGGTCAAAGCCTAGATCTGAGAGGGGTATATTTTTCTAAGTCCCCAATTTTTCATATCATGTGCACCTCTTTGACATGTCATATCTCCGTGCTCATAGCTCCGATTTGCGCATATGATATGCCGAAATGTTCGTCTCGTGATGTTCTTCATGTTAGTGTCATTTTCATGCATGTTACTGTCCATATTGATGCCCTAATCTTCGTTGTAAAAGTGCTATATGATGTTGTTTGCTGGAATTCATCATAACTTGCTGATTTGTCATTTTCATTGCATTTTGTGTGTGCATCCTTTGAGCACCATGTTCACATGTTTTAGGAGCATCTCCATGCAATATTTATGGTGCTGCAATCCTTGTATTTTTATGAGCTCTATGGTGACTAGCACAAGCATGCAAAGTAGGCTACATGATGTTGCTGATTTCAGACACTTTGAATTTTTGTAGTCTTTTCCCGTTACATTATGTTGCTATGTTGTCCTGTTGCCACAAGTAGATCCATGCATATTTTGAGGTAGTTCAGTAAGAGCGTTTTGAAGATATGGTGATGCTCTATCCATTCATGCCTCTGGTCGTAATTATCGAGTAGTGTAGCTTGTCATTACCATGCTCTACTTTTGCTAAATATTGTTGCTGGCAGATTGTTAACATGAAGTGCAATTTTGCCTTGTGTTTTGTTAGTGATCCATGCACCCTATGAACTTGTTTTTGACATGTTTAACTTCATGTTTGTGTCTTCTTACTGTTGGTTACCTTGTGATGTCATGAAATGCTTTGTGGTGAGTGGCGTGAGCTTACAAAGTTTCTATCATGAATATGTTTCTGCCATGCTATGTTTTTCTTCCAAGTCTAGAACTGTTCTTATCACTTGCCATGTTTGCATGGGTGCTACCTCATTTTTTGTGCATCTTTAGTTAAAGTTTAGTAAGGGATTTTTGTTCTTTGCCTTTATTACTAGCATGCCATGCCTTTGTTTTCCATGTTATGTCCATGTAGCATGTTGTTTGCTAGCTCTAAACATTGCTACCTGATGTTGTTTATACAATGTTTAGTATTTTCACTAAGTCTGTGACACTATTATCATTTGCATTTTTGCCATGCTATTTTAAGTTTGTTCTAGTGAGTCTAGCAGGAGCTCAGTGTTCATGATTTGTAGAGCTTCACCTGTACTTTACTGCCATGTGATTTGTTGCTATGTTGGAGTGTTGTAGCATAGTTTCATGATGCATCTTAAGTGCTATGATGCTGTTAAGCGCAGTTTTGCATCGTTATTGTTTTGCTTGTCATTTGCAAACCGTGCATCCGTTTCCTGTAAACCTTATATCGATTTCGACCGAACTCACTCCATCTTTCCAATGGCATGCTTGGTTTGCCAAGTTGATTCCTTGATCATCTTTTCCCTTCCGGAGTATCCATATGCATTGCACATCATACCTTGCATTCCATGTCATGTCTTGCATCATGTTGCTTGTGCATTGCACCGTGATTGATTGCTGTTCCACTGCTTGTGTTCTTGCTTTGGGTAGAGCCGGGAGACGAGTTCGTGAACGAGGAACCTGTTGAGTACGTTTATGAGGAGCAAGCTTTCGACAACCCTGAGAACTTTGCAAGCAAGATGACCATTACCCTCGATATCACTTCTATCTTTGCTTGCTAGTTGTTCGTTCTATCGCTATGTCGCGCTACCTACCACTTGTTTATCATGCCTCCCATATTGCCATGTCAAGCCTCTAACCCACCTTCCCAGCAAACCGTTGTTTGGCTATCACTACAAAAAAATACACTTCTGTGATGATACGTGTTTGTCACAGTAGGTCATGTTTTTTGTCATGCATGTACATCCATGACGATTTTATGACAGAATCAAGATAGTCATACGTGTGCTGTCGTAGAAGTGTTCCATGACATTACCAAAATTATCATCATGGAAGTGTCCACTTCCATGACGATAAATCGCGCGTCACAGAAGTGCTTTCGTCAAGGGTGACCGACATGTGGCATCCACCGTAACGGAACGCCGTTAAGCTATCGGGTCCGGTTTTGGATCCGATAACCCGTTAACAGCCCCGACCAATGGGGATTTTCCACGTGTAAAATCATCATTGGCTGGAGGAAACACGTGTCGGGTCACTGTTGGGACAGATGTCATCCACTCATTGGACCCAAGGCGCCTATGATACATCGACACGTGGCATGGCCTAAGAGAGGCCCATTCCTGTGAAAAGGCCGGCCCGTTTGACTTGGTCAAAAGGTGGCGGGCCGTCCCATGAAAAGCCTGTTAATGGTCTGTTCACCGTATCGCCCATTTACAGCCCGCTAACCCAGGGCCCATTACGACCTCTCCGAATTAGGCCCAGTACCATCATCTGGGCCGTCCAATATGATTCTAGCCTGTTTTAACTTCCGGCCCATGTATGGCCCATGACGTCTTTCGGCCCATATGAGGCCCTTTGTAACTCTTGGCCCATTAACGGCCCGTGGTGAAACTGGCCCATAATGAACAGTGTATCACTTTATACCCATTAATGGCCCATTATTCCATTGGGCCGTTTCCAACCCAGGTTATCTTCCGGCCTTCTCAGGGCCCATTTATTCTTGGGCTCATTTCCAGCATTCGGTTACCTACGGCCCGTTACTGTCATTTTCTGCTTGTGGGCCAAATTCAGCCCATGGTTGCAGTCGGCCCGTTTGTGGCCCATTAATATGTTGGGCCGTTTTCATGTCAAAAAACCCATTGGGCTGTTTTCATAGAGTTATCAAATACGGCCTATTAACGGCCTGTTATGGTCCACGAATAGTACGGCCCATGATTGGTGAAATGATGATACGCCCCGTAGAAGGCCCATGGATCGTACGGCCCATAGAAGGCCCATGGATCGTATGGCCCGTAGAAGCCCCATGGATCCTACGTCCCGTATAGAAGGCCAATGGATCCTACGGCCCGTAGAAGGCCCATGGATCATACGGCCCGCAGGAGGCCCATGGTTACAACAGTCCGTGTGTTGCCATGATTATTTTGGCCTAGTTTCCAAAAATAGGTTATTGTGGCCACTAGAAAAACACAGAAAAAGAACTACAGTGACTACAAGCAAACCACTAAACAAGACAATAAGGAAATAAATAAGCAAGCAATTAACGCTAGCCTATTACCGCTATTACACATATTACATCCACTGGGCATCAAAGTTCACCACCAGTGCAAATATAGGGAACAAAGCAGCATATTACATACACTGGCCGTCAAAATTGGCCACCAGTGCAAATAAACGCGGCAGCAAAACAAGAGCATAACTGAAACAACTTCAGAAGATCTCAAGAAACGTTATCCTGAGTATCCACCATGTTGGCAATAAGCTTAGCAAGCTTATTAGCTTTGTCATGTTTGGCGCTAAAATCCTCCAACGCTTGCTGTTGCACCAGAAAGTGTGCATCTGAATGCTCGAGGGACTTTCGCGGTCCTTCCGCTTCTTGTCGCAGCACAGTTGATCGATGTCTTTCAGCTTGTAGTTGAGACTCAAGAAACCGAACTGATTCAGACAATGAGTTTGAATAGCTTGTGCAAGCGGTAGTGGCCAGTAACTCGAACACTAAACCAAGACAGGACTTTGGGGTTGTCTCACTGTCTTCGAGATAGTCTTCCTTAGCTGTTTTATCAGCTTTGTTGGAGACAAACAAGGATGTGTCACTATCCTGAACCTTATCTGCATTACTTCCTTTACCATTGCTTAATAAGGCACTCTTCCCCAATATTCTGTCAGCATTCTAAAAGAAGAAACAAGCAGACACATAATAGGTTTAGCATGTACTAGTATATGAAACTCATTTCGGTGAACCAGTTCATTAGTAAGGTGGATAGGATTAAACTACCAAGTCTTCTATTGCCAAGTACTAGTACATAATAAAAGCATCAAACAAACATATATCTATGTCCTATGGTCACTGCATTGTCTTCCCAAATCAAAATAGAGACACGGTTCAAATCATATCAATTCAAGACAAAGTAGCAGTGAAAGAATACAAAGCGTGGGAAACTACACGGCACAACAAGATTTCAGATGGGTACCACGGGTCTACATGTACAACAACACTATTGGCTCTGTTGTGATGCTAGGAATGTGCATGATATGAGAAGTCAACTGTATACACAATTGAAATTGAAATCAACAGAGCTATTGATAAGAGCAAACCTGTTAAAGAAACATGCGTGAACATACCTGTTGTACCATTGGAGTTTCGATTGGATCCTTCAATTTAAAAATAAGTTTGTATGAGTAAATATAGTGATACAAGAGAAAAGCAGTGTGCACGATAGCAATCATAGTTAAAAAAGGTGCGCCTAGGCTCTAGGCGTTGGCAAAACGCAATGCGCATAACTACGCTTAATCTGTGCATAACTGTGCATAAGTATGCGCTTTGGTCAGTAAAGCGCAAGGCGGTAGCAAAACACACAATTAACGCCTAGCGCTTTTTTGAACTATGATAGCAATGGAATCTTAAAGTAGAACAGTTGTTCTTCAGGTTTAGGCACTTGTTCTACATGAACAGAGTACAGTAAGACGCAATAATATAGTACTTAAAAATAGAAAATGAGCTCATAGACCTTACCACATTCTTGGTTTGGGACCAGTACAGAATAAGGCGTTCCCAGTCATCGTCCAGTAAATGTGTCTCGGGAGAACGTAACGGAATTTGATGAGTTTCTTTGCCGGTGAAGTACGTTTTCTTCAGGTAATTCTGATACTGCCACCAAGCATTCTTGAAGATAGCAGAGGTATTAGCACAGGTTACCTCATCCTGAGTTTCCAAATCGGTCCTTCTCTATAGAGAAAATTGGGAAATTTTGTTGTATTATAACCATCATGGAGGTAGGATGCATGGGACAAAGCAAAGTAATTGCCATGAATAACATTACTTACACATAACTCCTGGACAAACACCTGCAACTGGCATTTTCCTTCATCTTTAGTATAGTATTTCCAAGATGGGAAGATACACACATATGATTTAACAACATCAAATGCGATAGATGCTAAACTACGACTAGCTGGTTGTGCTTCCTCCACAGGAATAGGCGTACTAACTGGTGGAGTTGGGATTCGTCGTGGTATTACTGGCCCTTTGGGAACTGGAGCTGCCTTACTAACTGCTCTTGTTTGGGAGCTCTGTGGTGGAGATGGTGCTGTGTCAACAGGAACTGGGTTACTATCTGCTGGGGTTGGGGTTAGATTGGGTGAAGCTGGTTCTCTGTCCATCGCAGTAGGGGTACAATCTGCGAGAGTCTGGGTTATGTGTGGTAGGGCTGGTTCTCGTGCATGTACAACCGGGGTGCTATCTCCACCAAGAGGTAGCACTGTTTTATTTGAAGACCGTGTTTTTAGTCTGCTAGATACTGGCATCACTCGCTCCAATTCAAATGGCTGATAAACAGGAGACATAGTTGAATGTACAGACATTGTATGAGAGACAGATGCAATAGATAGTGTGGAAAAAAGAGGGCATGAAATAGTTGACATGTATATTGTTTAATTAAAACGGATAGCATGACATAATTTCACATATATGATGTCTATCTAAACTGGATAGCATAGCATAACATAATTCAAAGATATGATGAATAACTAAACAGGATTGCATGACGTAATTCACCTACATGTTATCTAAGTAATCAGGATCGCATCATTTAATTCACATATGTGATTTATATGCTAAACAAAGGGCATTCGATATGATGTCTAAACTAAGAACATGGTGTTGAATATTGTGTATATGATGTCTAAACTATGCAATGCAAGACACCATATGCATGATATGAGCAGTATAACCGTGCCAAGTTAGAGCATACACCTCGATGGGGGAATAGGACTGGTCATCTGTCTCTGAATCCATCTCTGAGGAGCTATCGGGACCCAACAAGAGATCTGCTTCGACAGGTAGCACTGTCTGCTCTGAAGGCCTTGTTTTCACTCCAGATTTTTCAATCTCCCACACAAATGGCTGATTCACAGGAAGAGTAGTTTAATGTACAAACATTGTCGACAAATGTAAATGTAATGAAGAAAAGGATGGGCAAGATTCAAATATATGATGCCTGGTTAAACAGGATGGCATTGCACATTTCACATATATTATGGCTGGCTAAAAGACATGAGACTGCATAATTCCCATATATGATATAGAAACTAAACAGGTGGCATTACAGAACATGTCTAAACTAAGCAGATGACATATGATGTCAAAAGTAGGCACTGCAAGGCAACATATGCATGATATGACTAACATCATCATGCCAAGGTAGAGCAAACACCTTGGGGGTAAATAGGAGTGGTCAGCGGCGTCTGAATCCGCCTCAGAACAGATATCTTCCTCTGGATTATAATCTGGAGAGGGGTGGGGAGGGTTTGCCATTGAACCCGCCATGGAGCGATGTCTGCATGACATTGTATTGCCGCGCAAAACTCTTCTCTTTTTCTCTACATGTTCAGCATGACTGTGTACAATATCTAACATGCATACGAAAAAAATATGGTGAGATTATGTAAGGAGAGCATGCAGAAATTTAGAGTGATGGTAACAACCAGTGGATGGATCCAAAAATAATGATAGCAGGCTGATGATTGCTTTAATTTAATAAAAAGACAGATGATGATTGCTTTACTATTTGTTTCCCACCCAAGATGAACAACATAGGCATACCCTAGGTGAACTAGATATTAGACAGAGATACTATTCATTGCTTCCTCGATATGTGCCCCACAACTAATTTAGAACTCAAGTTTGAACATTAATTTGGACCTGACTTGGAGTCCAAGAGGTGAAAAGAACGTCAAGGCTGAAGCAGCACAAGACAGACACCGTCAATCTCAAGTGAGATTCTAATAGCATCTCCAATAGATGATGTAAAATAGATGTAAAATTTACATCACCAAAAACCACATGACTACAACAGATGAGGTAAAAACTGTTGACTCTGAACTTAACTGTCAAAACTGAAATTTACTGTGGAATCTGAATGTTACTGTCGAAACTGAATGCAATGGTAGTAGAGAGACACTTGACATAGTTTAGGGAGGGCCTGTAGTTCATCTTCAACCTGCACCCCCCTGAGCCGCCAGCCACCACCGGCCGAACCGCGGCCCCAGTGCCGCCTCACTGCCCCGAAACAACTCCCCACCGCCGGTTCGCCTCCACCCCGGCCAGCCCTCTAGGCCCCCCGCCCCCCACCCTGAACCCTAAGATAGATAGTGGGGTACCTCTCCAGCGAGCCCCCGTCCCCACTGCGGGTGGTTCTTCCTTAACTCCGGCGAGCCCCCCCCCCACCCCACCCCCTGAAAATCGACTGACCCAAAAGTCGATTCAGTCGACTGAAGTGTAGCTAAATCGGAGCATAGCAGCAGCACGAGCGAGGGGGAGAGCAGGAGCGGCAGCGTGAGCGAGCGAGCGAGAGCCGGAGTAGCAGCAGCTGGGCGAGCGAGCGATCGAGCGAGAGCCGAAGCAGCGGCAGCAGATCCGGCTGGTATGGACGTTGCCACCGAAGGGGCCTCGCACTAGGGGAGAGCCACCGTGGAGATGTCACCCGCGGCGCCAGCTTCCAGGTAGCCGCTCCATGGGGGTGCGGGATGGAACACCTTCGGCGCCGGGAGGTCGAGTTAAGGAGAAGGTGCGATGCGATGAGTGTACAACCTCTTTGGTGGCGCCGAGTAGGCCTCGGCTTTGTCCGAGGAGTCGGTGAGGATGCTACGGTTCCGGTGGAGCAGGTTAAGGTGGCGTTGTGGGGATGGAGCAGCCATGATAGACGAGGCGATCGTCGGAGCAGCTCCTTGGAGGTGGAGGACGGGGCGGCTGAACCGGCGGGATGACGAGATGGACGACGGATCCTCATCCGGGGAGGTGGACGAGGGACGTCGAGATGTTACGGTGGACGACATCGTCAGGGAAGAGGCTCCGACTGGGTAGCGGTGAGGTGGCGGACGGAGGAGGGTGGGGTTTCGCGGCTGGAGCGGAGAGGTTATGGCGGCCTGGGATTTTGAATGGCAAAAAGGAGGCGATGGGAGGGGGTGAACCATGACTTAGGGACGCGCTTGTCCAAAATGTAGGGTGTGTTACAAAAGTACCCCCACCGATTTGAACTAGCGGCCCTTTCGGCTCAGGGTTAGAAGGGGGATTTCGCGTGTCGGGATTTGGCAGCTGGAGGGAGTTTTCGCGCGCGTTGTAATTTCGGGATAGCAAGGCGCGGGTTGTGAAGGCGCCAGTTTTGGGAGCACGATATCTGAATTTTCGGGATATAACAAGGCGCGGGTTGAATTTTAGGGACAAGCCTAACGTGTAATATTGTACTTGTACGTACCAAATCAATTCGCACTTCCCTCAACCAAAAAGAAAATTAAAAAAATAAAACTATTCACACCACACAAAGGGAGAGTCATGCCCCATTTTACTATAAAAATGCTATTCAAAGCTACTCCCTCCTTCCATCTATATAGGGCCTAATGCATTTTTTGATGCTAACTTTAACCAAATATTAGAGCAATAATATATGACATGCAACTTACACAAAGCACACCGTTAAATTCGCCTGTGAAAGGTTCTTTCAATGATATAATTTTCACATTGTGCATGTCATGTACTATTAATCTTGTCAATAGTCAAAGGCGGTCTTAAAAAACACATTACACCCTATATAGATGGAAGAAGGAGGGAGTATGAATCCATGTTATGTCCAATTAAATTTTTTCGCTTGTTGTATGATGCATGTAACCTACTCATACCAACATTTTAGTGCATTCCAAATGTCTATACTACCGCTGCAATTCAAACTGAATTTGAATTCGTTTCTCTATTTCAATAAGAATCTATAATCATGATTGTTGCCAACTTCAACCATCATTCGTGTATTACCTTAATAACACACCACATGATTACTATAGAGATAGATATGAACTATGTGTACTACATGAACTCGAATTCTATTTTTTGAATACACTTGATGTTGATTCCATAAAATAGTACATTTGATGTACTAACTATATATTCATAATCTAAACCATGTTCCATATGTACACCGTGTTTATCACACATAGTATAGTGCCCCGCCCCTTACATTATGACAAGTATTTATACCTGAGCTGCAAAAGCCACACATTAGCCCAAATTATGATCAATGTTCTATATATTATAAGTAGTACTAGCAAGGTGCCCATGCGTTCCACAGAACATCAACATGATCAAGGGGAGGCCTAATTTGCAAATATGGAGAGGGGTGTGTGTATCTTTTTTCAAAATTGCCATAGTTTCCTTCCTATCCGTCAGATATACATCGGGCGGCCTATATTGTAGGATGGCAGGCACACCATCATCAAAAACTCCGTTTTTTTATAAGAGTAGATATAAAATATATTATATGTAGTATAACATGTTCATAACCACACCATGTGTATCACCGTTATATATATTCACACATGCGTCGGTTTAAAACACTATGATAAATTTTTCAAATATCTAAATTCTCTTTTTATAATGAAGTATGATCTCTATTCGTCTTTTACACCCACACAATCCTCTTATCTTTGTAGCTAGCGCTAACTTTTTCTCGTGCATGCACACGCCCGCATCCCTCTCACCCTCCCTCAGCATTCTCTAGCTCCATCGCGCAAATTCGTCTTTTCACTTTAGGTCGTTCACCCATGGTGTGTGTAGGCCCAGCAGCTCCTTCTTTACGGCACACATCGATCGATATGCCTCTCTAGCCAGGTGTGCCCAGCACAAATACAAGCTTCCCCTCTTCTCTTATCACCGTCCATGCCTCACTCCCACCACTCTTTTCATCGATCTCGTACTCGCACACTCCTTCCCCCTTGATATAGTATGACTCTCACACCACCTCCTAGATGCATCCCTCTCTCTCTATCCTTCTCCTCGTGCCTCATTTGCTTCTAACACACACATGCATGTATACCGATCGATCTCCCAACATATACCTAGGTCGACTTTAACTATCCCCCCCATCGGTCGACGTACCTCACAAGTTATGTCTCTCCTTTTTCTGACAAAGGACGATTGATCTTCCTATGTAGTTACATCTGCTTACCACAGCCATATCGTCCCCCCTCATCATTCGTGCATGCCTCCTGACCCGTCTCTCACACGCACATGCAAAGACAGGCAGCCATCCCCTCTCTTATTGATATTGCAGGCATGCCCTCCAGTTGTCTAGCAAGCCTATCCCACCATTTGTTAGAAGCAACTCAACTACCACCCCCTCCAACACTCTAGCTTTGTCTCTCTCCCAACCTTATTCCTCTCCTACACATATGCATGGATGTCGATCGATCTCCCTTAATACATGAGGTAGGCCTCTCTCCTCCTCCACACATATACCAGCCATTGTACCTCTATAGTTAATTAGGCCTCCCTCCCCCCCACCACACACTGATAGTCGAGCGTTGTAGGTAGGTATCCATGCCACAGAGACAAACTGCACCTGTCCCCTCTCACGTTCCAGTAGGCCATCCACTCTATATCTCTCATGTGGGCACACACAAATTCGATGGAACTCTTTATCGATCGCGCACACACACACACACATCATCCCTCTCTTCGATTCTATGGACACCTCAAGCCGATGATACCTCCACTCTCTTCTCGTGGATCTCCCCTCTATATATATGATATATCCGGGACTCTATTTCACACACATTGCATATGTTACATTTTTTGATTGACCCCCCCCCAGAAAAAAACTCTCACGAACCCACACACTATATCTCTCTACGTTTGTATCTCTCTCACACAACCCCACGTAGGTGGTGTACGTATACAAGAAGAGAATAGGTGCACCGTGCACTTACTCACACTTCGTGCCCAGCCACACCCGTGCGGGTACACGGTGGAGCTCATTTCTGTATGAAATGGCAGCCCACGTGCTAATTTAAACGTGTGTAGCGGTTGTTTACCTACGGAGGTCATGTACCATGCGTGCGGGAAACAAAGTTCGACTTGATGCGTTGGCACGTTATTTTTAAATAAAGTTATATCGCTCAATGGCATGTAGACAGAATATAAAATGATTTTTATGGAGAAAAAGGTAGTCCGCTCCACTATATACAATGGAGCCTGCCTGGTTTATCTCTCTTCAGAGTATCTCACACAAGGCTGCGGTGGCCTCTCTCTCTCACCGTTGGTCACTGACCCTGCCGCATTCCGTCCGTCGGCGGAAAGGGGGGACGTGCATCGTTTCTCCGTTTGACGGTGCCGAGGCAGCACTTCCCGATCTGCGGTACACGCTATTCTCTCTGACCAAGCTCCGGCGTGGTAGGGCCTACGCCACATGTTCGCTGCCGCAGTATGGGCAGATTCTGCCCGCCGCCGCTCACCTAGTTACATCCCGATGACCTCCAGGTATCCCCTCCGGCCTTGCTCCACTGCCCGTCTTCCCACGTCGCTGCATGTGGATCTTCCATACTTCTTTGCCCAAAACATAGCTCGTCCGGCGTACTTTCCATATTCCAATCTCGTCCTCACACCATTTTAGACAAACACAACCATGTTTTTATCTTCCCTTAGGACAAGGAATATGCTTATTTTTTGTCGTCGCATGTGTCATCACCTGTTATTGGCCAGTAATTGTTTCCTTTCTACCTCTTTTTTACAAACAGGGCTATCCATTTCACCTCGTTGCTATTGCGACCTTTTCGTGAACTGCACAAATCACTTTTTTCTTAAGAGTGTTTTGTGCAGTTGTACTAAAATGTCACACGGGCAACGTCTCTACATTTCAGTGCGACTGCACAAAGGGGGATTGGTTTTGCTCTATCCTCCTCATCCAACTCCGAGCCTAATCTTCTCCAACTAGTTGGTCTTAAGAGAGACTGCAAAGGTGACCGGCTTCTATTTGTGTGTTTATTGTTTCATCAGCAGTCCTCTATTATCATAATCACACTTAATATCTTTGGAACAGGGACGCTCAGCTCTATTTTAGTGGAACTGCACAAGATGATCAGAATGTTGCATGCTCCAGACAGCTACTTTTTTCCCAACATGCCTTGTTGATTTAGAAAGAGCTGGGGGGACGTTGCTGCCAATGAAAGCATGGATCAATTTTAATTTAACACCTTCTCACAACTTTGTCTTCAGTTGTGATGTAAATATTAGCTCTGATCTACTAATAATTGAGATGCATTAGCAAGGAAGTTAGTTTTTTATTGTTTTCGAAAGAGCATCGATGGCAAGACCCATGAAACAAAAGCTGAAAGCTCACACCATTGTACAATTTCATGTCGCTGGAAAATTATTTGTATAGTACATCAATTATGTAAACAAATGCTGGAAGCTTGATAGCATTGCCAGAAGCCTCTTCGGCATCCGGGTCCATGTGCCATGCACAAAATTATACTCCTTCATTCCTAAATATTTGTCTTTTACAAATTTCAAATGGGCATATTTTAGAGTGTAGATTCACTCATTTTGCTTCGTATGTGTACTCCCTCCGTATTTGTCTTTCTAGATATTTCAACAAGTGACTACATACGAAGCAAAATGAGTGAATCTACACTCTAAAATATGTCTATATACATCCGTATATAGTGGTCCATTTGAATCTCTAAAAAGACAAATATTTGAGTAGTCACTCGTTGAAATCTCTAGAAAGACAAATACTCCGGAGTATATATTTAAGAACCGAGGGGGTAGTGCATAGCCGCATGGGAGACTCAGCCCGGTCATTGCGCCGCATTAATAGTGAGTAATGAGCAGTCAAATCATAAGCCCCACCTTTCCCACTGTAAGTTGCTCGGAAGAAGCAACCATCAATACGCTCTTCTTTGAATTCGCTCATACTACTCCATCCGTCACTGTTTATAGAGCACGCTTCAGAAAAAGAAAAAATCTCTGGGACCAAGGCGACTAGCGATCGGCCTGAAAAATAGCATTGGTAGTTATAGCACAGCGTCTATTACTAGAGGAAATAATGCGTACACACATGCATGCACTTACTCCACTCCGTAGTACATCGAGAGAAAATTGTGGACTTGATTGCGGTTACCACACCCTAATTAATTGAGCATTAAACCAAACGCGTCTAAAGTCTCTCTGGTGGTGGAAATGCATTGAGAGAAATGCATCATAATGAAGCGCGCCCTGTAAACTATGACGGAGGGAGGAGTAGTATGAAGGTGCAAAACCAAGTATGTGTATGGCCAGTCGGTCAACGCAACTCCTCTTGGCATATCACTGACATGTGGGACCATAGTGTGAGCAAACCGATCTCAATTGATGGCAAAATGGCCAACCCGCTGTTCCTAGAGAGAGACGAGGAGCGAGAGCACATAGACGGGCTCGCACGGAGGCCAAGATATATTCGAGCATGGTTGATCGATATCATCATTACATGTTGGGATGCCATTTTCCGCCCTTCTCTGGAATAAATGTGTACTTTATTAGAGATTAAAACAATAAGAGTACAGACGCTCCACCATGCGGTTCTATTAGTAGTACTACTCGTACTACTAAACCTTGCGCTTGGCTCTTCGCCTCTTCGTGAAGTCGAACAATGATGGTACTCCGCATGTTCGGTACTACAGTGTATGCCTCTGGCAATCTGACACCGAAAGAACTGATGCATGTCCACCGCCTGGGCGAGGGTAGGTTGCATTAGTCAAAAGGCGTAAGCGAGCTTCACCTTGTCCTGCAAGCTTCTGCTCATTCTGCGAGTTGACGGGACACACCAAAAAGTAGTGCTAGTCCATACTCCCTCCTTTCCGGTTAATATGGATTAATCCTTTTTGTGGGTAAATGAGAGAGCTTTATTCATATATAAGCATTCTTAGGATGGTCATCCAAGACATTGGTCACTAGGAAGCGAGGTACCCCGCAAAAAAAGAAGTAGGAAGCAAGGTGTTTCATCAAGCCGGCTCTCGGCCACATTCAAAGTGCAGCAAGCACGGTTCGCACAAAGATGCACCGCAAGGTTTGCTGACCTGTTTACATGCTGAATAACAAAAAAAAAGATAAAATATTACCAAGCGCTCCTATTTGTAACAGGATATGAGCCAGAATTAAGCGAGAATTGTGGCGAGTGTTCCATGCAATCAACTTCCATTATCACATGCGAGAACCCTCGAAGAGAACCAAATGTGTTGAAGATTGCTTTATCACATTTTAAAAATATAATAAGAGTGCAGACGCTCCTCCATCCGGTTCCTAGTACTAGTATAGTACATACCTCTATAGACTATAGTAGTAGTACTAGTACTAGTAAACTTTGTGCTTGGCTGTTCGCCTCTTCGGGAAGTTAAACAATAATAGTACTAGAATAGTGTATGCTTCTGGCAATCTGACACCACCTAGGCGAGGGAGAGCTTGCATTAGTCAAAAGTTTCTCCTTGTCCTGCGAGCCACTGTGCGCAAGCTTCTCCCGTCCTGCAAGCTTCTCCTCGTTCGGCAAGTTGACGGGACACAACAAAGTAATGCTAGTCCATACTGCCTCCTCTCCGGTTAATATGGCTTAATTTCAAACGAGATAAATACACTGTCTGTCACTGTATATTTGTAAAAATACAGCCAGTGGACTTCATAATACGCTCATTGTGCTCAATATATACATTTTCCGATGTTTATACGGTCACTAGCTCACCCTGGCTGAGTATGTGTGTGCATGCACGTGTAGGTTGAGCACTTGAGCGTGACCATGTGTGTTCCGTCGTGTGCTCGGACATGCATGCATTAGGGCGTCGCGCGCGTTTTTGCGTTCATGTGTACGTGTGTCTGTTGCATACATATAGGGGGAATACGTGTAGGGGCCACTAAAGGAGCAGTCAAATCACACAGTAAGTTAGTCGGAAGAAGCAACCATCATTTCACTCTTCAATGACACGTACGCAATATAAAATGGTTGGTATTGAGAGAAAAAGAAAACCACTATATATACACTAGCAAGAGCCTAAGCTACAAGCCTGCTTGCTTGGGTGGCCACACCACTGGTCACATATCTGGCCTGATCTCACAGCTGGGGGAAGGGAACAATATTCTGCATAGACGCGGTCGACATCGGCGAGGGAGAAAATCCACAGTCGGTGCGTCCCAATCAGGGGTCACCGCGGTATGGGCCGATGTCGCGTCCCAACCGCCCTTCTAGCTACAGCCCGACATCCCAGGTAGTCCATCTTCCTTTTGGAGCTGGCTTGCTCCACTGCCGCAGCTCCCCACGTAGCTCCATCTCCATGTCGATCTTTCTCCACTTCTACCGGCTTCTACTTGTGATGAGTTTATGTCTCATGAACTAGTGCAGGTATGAAAGTGCAACTATCCCTGGGTGGTTTTGGTAATTCCTAACAACATATAGCTCATTGAGCTAACATTATTCCAAGATTAATATTTCAGGAAAAGCTCAATGAATGGCATGGCATGGATGAGGAAAGTGGATCCCTCAAAATTCTAAGGATAAAAAGTTTGGCTCAAGCTTGAAGCTCAAGACTCTACATTTTATATTTTAGTGATCCAAGATCACATTGAGTCTATAGGAAAAGCCAATACTATCAAGGAGGGATGAGGTGTTGCTTAATGGCTTGCTTGCTCAAAATGCTTAGTGATATGCTCCAAAATCCTCAACTACCTTCCCACATCCACATATGACCTAAACCAAAAGTCAAACTCGGCCCCACCGATTCTTTCTATCCGGCGCCACCGAGTTTCAAATGTCATAGACACTGCCACAAACCCTAGGCAAATCGGTCTCACCGATAGGGATCTTGGTCTCACCGAGATGGGATTGTAATCTCTCTGTTTCCCTTCGTAACGTTTCGGTCTTACCGAGATGAGCGATCGGTCCCACCGAGATTGCAATGTAAACTCTCTGTTTCCCTAACATTTCGGTCTCACGAGATGAGCGAATCGGTCCCACCGAGTTTACCTAACCAACTCTCTGGTTAGCTTATTACCAAAATCGGTCCCACCGAGTTTGTGTAATCGGTCACACCGAGATTACGTTATGCCCTAACCCTAACCATATCGGTCCTACCGAGTTGCATCTCAGTCCCACCGAAAATCCTAATGGTCACTAGGTTTGCTGAATCGGTCCGACCGAGTTTAACCATTCGGTCCCACCGAGTTTGGCAAATTGTGTGTAACGGTTAGATTTTGTGTGGAGGCTATATATACCCCTCCACCCACTCTTCATTCGTGGAGAGAGCCATCAGAACATACCTACACTTCCAATACACATTTTCTGAGAGAGAACCACCTACACTTGTGTTGAGGTCAAGATATTTCATTCCAACCATATGAATCTTGATCTTTAGCCTTCCCCAAGTTGCTTTCCACTCAAATCTTCTTTCCACCAAATCCAAATCCTGTGAGAGAGAGTTGAGTGTTGGGGAGACTATCATTTGAAGCACAAGAGCAAGGAGTTCATCATCAACACACCATTTGTTACTTCTTGGAGGGTGGTGTCTCCTAGATTGGCTAGGTGTCACTTGGGAGCCTCCAAAAAGATTGTGGAGTTGAACCAAGGAGTTTGTAAGGGCAAGGAGATCACCTACTTCGTGAAGATCTATCGCTGGTGAGGCAAGTCCTTCGTGGGCGACGGCCGTGATGGAATAGACAAGGTTGCTTCTTCGTGGACCCTTCGTGGGTGGAGCCCTCCGTGGACTCGCGCAACTGTTACCCTCTGTGGGTTGAAGTCTCCATCAACGTGGATGTACGATAGCACCACCTATCGGAACCACGACAAAAACATCCGTGCCTCCAATTGCGTTTGAATCCTCCAAACCCTTCCCTTTACAATCTTGCAAGTTGCATGCTTTACTTTACGTTGCTCATATACTCTTTTGCATGCTTGTTTGAATTGTGTGGAGATTGCTTGACTTGTGCTAAGATAGCTAAAAATCTGCCCAGAACTAAAATTGGGAAAAGGCTAGATTTTTATTTGGTCAAGTAGTCTAATCACCCCCCCCCCTCTAGACATACTTTCGATCCTACAAGTGGTATCAGAGCTTTGGTCTCCATTTGCTTTGATTTCCATAGCTTTTGGCGGTCATAGCCTTGTTTCACAACCTAGGAGAGTATGGCGTCTAGCGAGGGAAATTATCACTGTAGAGGTCCTTACTTTGATGGCACTAATTTTGCTAGTTGGAAGCATAAGATGAAAGTGCATATTCTTGGACATAACCCCGCCGTTTGGGCTATTGTGTGTATTGGCTTGCAAGGTGAATTCTTTGACGGGAAAGAACCGAACCGTGAAGCCACCGCGGAAGAGTTCAAAATGCTGCAATATAACGCTCAAGCTTGTGATATCCTCTTCAACGGATTGTGCCCCGAAGAATTCAACAAAATCAGCCGTCATGAGAATGCAAAGGAAATTTGGGATACTTTGATTGATATGCACGAAGGTACCGACTCTGTCAAGGATCCAAATTGGATGTGCTTCAAAGTCAACTTGACAAGTTCAAAATGAAGGATGGTGAAGGTGTCGCTGAAATGTACTCTAGGCTTGCTCTTATCACAAATGAGATTGCCGGCTTAGGGAGTGAAGAGATGACCGATAGATTCATCATCAAGAAGATCCTAAGAGCCTTGGATGGAAAATATGATACCGTGTGCACATTGATGCAAATGATGCCAAATTACAAAGATCTCAAGCCAACGGAAGTCATCGGAAGAATTGTTGCTCATGAGATGTCACTCAAGGATAAAGAGGAACTTCACAACAAATCAAGTGGTGCTTACAAAGCCTCATGTGAAGCCCCCACATCATCGAGTGAGAAACAAACCTTCAATGAAGAATTGAGCTTAATGGTGAAGAACTTCAACAAGTTCTACAAGAGTAGAAGCAAAGAGAGAAGCTCCAAGTCAAGGTCCTACAATGACAAAAGATCTTCTAGTTGAGAGTGAAATTGCTACAATTGTGGAAGGCCTGGACACTATTCCAATGAGTGTACGGCCCCCTACAAGAGAAGAGAAGATTCTCCCAAGAGAAGAAGTAGAAGAGAAGAATCACCATCTAGAGAAAGAAGGAGTAGAGATGATCGTTATGAACGAAGACCCTCACGGAGAAGCAAGGATTCGGAAAGAAAGGACAAGTCATCAAGGAGCTACACAAAACGAAGACATCAAGCTCGTGTTGGTGAATGGGTATCCGGCTCCGACTCCGACAACCACTCCGAGAGAAGCTATCACTCCGACTCTGAATATACTCAAGATGAAGGTGTTTCCGGTCTAGCACTTGTGACAACCAACTCCTACGACATATTTGACTCACCAAATGAAGGAGTTGGAACATGCTTCATGGCTAAAGGCCCAAAGGTATCACACCCTGAGTATGTTGATTTCAATAGTGATGAAGATGACTTGTTAGGTGATGATGATTTACTTGTTGACAACTCTAGTGATGAATACTGTGATGAAACGTCAATTAATCATGCTAATCAAGATAAAACGAATGACAATGATAAGGAGAAGATTGAGTCTCTGACTAAAGAACTAAACACTCTTAAGTTAGCTCATGAAACTATCTTAGGAGATCATCGAGAACTTTTAAGGACTCATGAGAAATTACGCTTTGAAAAGCTCAACCTTGAGCAAGAGCATGAGTTCTTAAAAGCAATCAATGATGATCTTCGTAAGAAAAGTTCTTCTTACATTGCCAAGCATTTACTCTTATCCACTTACATGCCTCAAGTCAAGTCTAGTAACAAGAACAAGAAAGATTCTTCCTCTAGTAGTAACAATAATCATACTAAATCCAATATTGTTGCTTCTAGTAGTTCTCTTGATTACACTAATGATTCTCTTAGCCAAGTTACACTTGAGCAAGAAAATAGCTTATTGAAGGGAATTATAGAGAAAGGTGTTTACAAGAGCCTTGCCGGAAGTAAGCAATTCAAGGAAATTGTACGCAAGCAAGGAAGGCACCGGAAGAATCAAGGTGTTGGTTTTGAACGAAAGTTCAATGCCAATGGAGTTGAGTGGGAAGAAGATCAATACCCCAAGACGAAGTTTGTTCCTCAACAAGAGAAGTATGATCCTACTTCTTTCAAAGGGACACAAGCTCAGGATGATCTTCCACCACAAGACCATAAGCAAAAAGGCAAGGACAAGCTTCAAGAGGAAATTGATGCATTTGAAGAAGCTCCTAAGGCCTTGGTCAAGTGGGTTCCCAAGACTACTTCAAGTTCCACTTCATCAAGTACAACTACAACACCGAGGATTCCCATCAAGATGGTGTGGATCCCGAAGAAGAAGAACTAGAGAGTTCTTGAGGGTGACTCCGCCAACGTACTTCACTCTTATCATCTTGGCAAGAACAAGTGCAATCAACTTTCACATCTTGCACTAGTTCAAGGATTCACAAACCCTCTTGTTGGTAAGACAAGGGACAAGGTAACCTAAAAGCTTTCATAGACATCATCTTGTGTGTGCATCACTTTAGGTCTATGGATATCCTTGTTTGTTCCTTGTGGGACTAACCCGTGTATGTATTGAAAGTGCAACTCACTCCAATGGATAGCTTAAAATGATCTACATCAACATTGAGCATCCACATCTTCAACATCTACATGAAGTCATCATCGACAAAACCCAAGGTTAGTTCATCCCTCTTAGGGGGGATCTCACATCTAGGGGGAGCTTTACTCTAAGAATTGAGCTAAAGCAACTCTAATGGTGTGAACACAACAATGCTTTATGTAAAAGTGGTAACCCCACTTGTGCTTAAACGATGAGTATGACCTATGATCAAATGTTCTCATTTGACTCCTAAGTCAATATACTCATATATAGATGACCTAGTCATCGCAAAATGTTTGATAGATGCTAGAATTGGTTGTGCATGCTTTGCCACATATTTCAATTGCCATTTTATTGTGTGAGCATGTTGATTGCATATTTTACTCATTCGAGGACATCCACTTGTTGTTTTGATTGATTGGTTTTCTTTTCTTTTGCCAAGTGGATGGACAAGAATGCCTAAGAACCCTCTCTAGCTATCTATGCTTTTCTCGTCTCAAACTCTATTCATGCTACATCACAAAATTTGATCAAGTCAGATTCGAACCACTCTGTGTGAGGAGCACTCGGAGTCCCCGATTCGTCATAGACTTAAACTTCCAAAACTTCTTTGTGTGTTTCGGTCTGACCGATTCATCCATTTCGGTCATACCGAGATCACTAAGTCGATCTAGGTTTTCAATCTCGGTGCAACCGATTTGAACCTTTCGGTCACACTGAGTTTCAGTAACTGCTTGCAGTTATGAATCTCGGTGCCACCGAGTTGTTCCACTCGGTCACACCGATAGGGTCGAGCTATATATATCCATGGGCAAAACTTTTGGAAATTTCTCCGAAGTCTTTTCGCCCGCGCTTAGCCCGCTCTGCCTCGAGGGTCTCCGGATCGTCTTCCTCGTCGCCAGCCGCCTCCTGCCGCTGGTCTCCGCCGCCGTCAACGGGAATCATCCCCGCCGTTGCCATCGTAGCGAGTTCATCACCGAACTAGGGTATGAACATGATCACAGTGCTATCCTCAATCCGATTCCTAGCACATTGTGTTTGCCATGAATCTTGCCACGATTGAAACGATCTTATCCAGTCAAAACACTCCATAGATTAGAGTTGAATTGAAAATTTAGGGTTAGGTTTCCGCCGAAACCATCTCGGACCCACCGAGTTGTGGAACTCGGTACCATCGATTCGGCTCAGGCCATTGCACATGTAATTTTTGGTCTAACCGAGAATTGCAAATCGGTGTGACCGAGTTCAGGACTTTGTGAAACCTTAGCAGTCTCGGTGCCACCGAACTGTGACTCGGTCTGACCGAGTTCACTAGTTTAGGTTCCAACAGCTGCTTCCGTATCACTGAGTTTACAAATCGGTTGATCCAAAATGCTTTCTGTGGAAAACTAAAACTAAGTTTTTGACTCATTCTTTTGCAAAAACCTCTGCATTTTGTGATGCTCATCCACTCTATCTCATCTATATCTATTCACAGGGTCTGCTGTCAGTGTTTGCAATATGTCTGATCAGAGTGACAGCTAGAACAGGTCAGAGGAGCAGGTTCACCTGAGTGAGGGCACTAGTCCCCCTAGCAGTTCATATGATGGTAGCAGGAGCACCCCAAGCAACTTACCCAAAGCTGCCACCAGGGCCAGAAAGAAGAAGACCTCTGAATCTGAGGATGAAGACTATGTGGCAGTTGAGGATGAGGCCACTTCCAAGAAGAAAGTGGTTAAGAAGGAATATAGCACTGCTGCTGCCACCAAGCCAGGCATGAAGCAAAAGGTTCCTGCAAAGAGAATTCCAATGTCTAAGGCCAGAGCATCTACTCAAGTCCCTTTGGGATCTGAACCCAAAGAGGCTGCTGCAGAAGGGAAGAAGAGGAAGGAGAGGATCACAAAGACCACGCTAGAGTGCTTGGGAGATCCTCAATCATGAGAGATTCTGAAGAGGAAGAGGAAGAAGAGGTTGCTGCACCAGCACCCAAGGCACAAAAGCTGATGGGTGATGCTATAAAGTCAGGGGCTGCAACATCAAAGCCCAAAGAAGCACCCAAAGTAGCCTCCAAGCCCAAGAGTGCACCTAAGAGGAATACCAGGAGTATACCAGCTGTTGAGAAGAACAAGGCCCCAGTGCCTGAAGTTGCTGTTGATGAAGATGATGAAGGACAAGTCCTGAGGAAGCTCAAACCCAAGATTCCAGACCACGATGATGCTCATCCTGTGGCTGAGAACATGAAGATCAGGAGAGACTCAGGGTTGAGGCTATGGAGAGAGTCAGAACCATATGCCACCAGGAGAAGGACTGTTGTTGATTACAGGTTCCACACAAAGGAACAGCAGGATTTCTATGAGACAATCTTGTTGGACAAGAAGCCTATAGTGTGTGATATGAGGTGGGTCGACTGGACCTACATGAAGGAGAATGAAGAACACTATCCTGGAGTGTATGACAGCTTCAGTGCATGTGGAGTTGCAGACTTTGTTGGGCAGAAGCTCACAGACTGGAATGATGAGCTGATTATGCAATTCTACTCCACAGCATATTTCTATCCAGATGGCAGAATAGTTTGGATGTCTGAAGGAACGAGATACCAATCAACTATTGAGGAATGGGCCAATCTGATCAATGCCCCAAAGGAAAGTGAAGATGACTTGGATGTTTATGCCAAGAAAAATATGGATCACAATTCCATGTCACATATGTACAAGGAGATCCCAGACAAAGCTCTTGAGACTTTCAAGTTTGGGTCAGTCCATTTTCTTCTGTTAGGACTCCCAACGATCAACTGGATCCTAAGGCACACTCTCTTGCCCAAGTCAGGTGACCACAACATGATAAGAAGGCATGCAATTAATTTGCTACACACATTTGATGTGCCACAGAAATTCAAGGTCATGAGCCTCATGGTTGAGACTATCAAGAGGACAGCAGCAGACCAAAAGAGAAGTTGTGGATATGCCCCACAAATTCAGGAGTTGATTAACTCAAAGATGGGCACGGGATAATATCCGTTGGATAAGGAACACTTCGTTCTCTATCCTGACTTTGAGGACAACCAAATGGTTATGGATGAAGATGAACCATCCTCAGTACAAACACGAGCCAAGAGAGAGAAAGCAAAAACAGAAAAAGCTGCAAAAATGCCAACCCAGGAGGAGGCATCTCAGTATCTTCTAAAAAGCAAGCAAGATCAGCTTGGCTACTTGATTGCATCCACTCTAAGGATAGAGAAAGGACTGGCCACCCTGACTCGAAACCAGGAGAGCTTGGAAAGAATCATGGAGCAAAAGTTCTATGACATGGATGTGAAGGTAACTGAAATCCAGTCTGTTGTGGAGCAGCTACATGATGACATGCAGGAGAGGAAGGGCAGAACAACCACTGATGCCTTTGCCAGAGTGCCTAGAGCTCAGAGGTCAACTGCAGTACCAGTACCAGACACTAGAGCCACTTCATCTACACCAGCTACAGCTTCAGTGCCACCAGCTCCAGCACCTACCCCAACAGCTCCATCTACTTCGACTGAAGCCTTCGTTCTTGGAGTTATCCGGACACCACCAACTGAAGACCAAGCTTGAGAGACGTTTTAGTGTTATGCATTTTCTAGGAACTTTTTGGTAACTTCTTGCCAAAGGGGGAGAAACATGTATAGATCATAGGCTTCGAGAGAGAGCGTTGCTTTTTATTCTCTCTTGCTTTGGTGGTTGAACTTTGTTTGTCTTTTGATTGCTTGAGATACTATGCTATTATCTGTGAGACATTGATGATCATGTGGTTGATCATAAGCTACACTTATGCTTGTTAGATGATATTATCTTACTTATCCTTATATGATCATTCACTTTGCTTGGTGATGAGTGCATGTATTCAATCTTTATTATTTTGAGCGCTCCACCAAGATGTATGTGACATGGAAGAGTAACCCATGATCCTAACTCATTGTGCATTTGCAGTCCAAAGCAAATCTTAAGATATGCACAAATTTAGGGGGAGCTCTTGCTTTCCACATACTTCTCAAAGCGACAATATCTTTCACTCTTATTATCATCTGTCGAAGCTTTGATCTATATGTTGTCATCAATTACCAAAAAGGGGGAGATTGAAAGTGCAACTATCCCTGGGTGGTTTTGGTAATTCCTAACAACATATAGCTCATTGAGCTAACATTATTCCAAGATTAATATTTCAGGAAAAGCTCAATGGATGGCATGGCATAGATGAGGAAAGTGGACCCCTCAAAATTCTAAGGACAAAAAGTTTGGCTCAAGCTTGAAGCTCAAGACTCTACATTTTATATTTTAGTGATCCAAGATCACATTGAGTCTATAGGAAAAGCCAATACTATCAAGGAGGGATGAGGTGTTGCTTAATGGCTTGCTTGCTCAAAATTCTTAGTGATATGCTCCAAAATCCTCAACTACCTTCCCACATCC
This sequence comes from Triticum urartu, assembly GCF_056163025.1. Classification (NCBI taxonomy): domain Eukaryota; kingdom Viridiplantae; phylum Streptophyta; class Magnoliopsida; order Poales; family Poaceae; genus Triticum; species Triticum urartu. The sequence goes on along the minus strand of NC_141873.1, from coordinate 400,629,762 downwards.
ACATATGACCTAAACCAAAAGTCAAACTCGGCCCCACCGATTCTTTCTATCCGGCGCCACCGAGTTTCAAATGTCATAGCCACTGCCACAAACCCTAGGCAAATCGGTCTCACCGATAGGGATCTCGGTCTCACCGAGATGGGATTGTAATCTCTCTGTTTCCCTTCATAACATTTTGGTCTTACCGAGATGAGTGATCAGTCCCACCGAGATTGCAATGTAAACTCTCTGTTTCCCTTTTGTAACATTTCGGTCTCACCAAGATGAGCGAATCGGTCCCACCGAGTTTACCTGACCAACTCTCTGGTTAGCTTATTACCAAAATCGGTCCCACCGAGTTTGTGTAATCAGTCACACCGAGATTACGTTATGCCCTAACCCTAACCATATCGGTCCTACTGAGTTGCATCTCAGTCCCACCAAAAATCCTAACGGTCACTAGGTTTGCTGAATTGGTCCGACCGAGTTTAACCATTTGGTCCCACCGAGTTTGGCAAATTGTGTGTAACTGTTAGATTTTGTGTGGAGGCTATATATACCCCTCCACCCACTCTTCATTCGTGGAGAGAGCCATCAGAACATACCTACACTTCCAATACACATTTTCTGAGAGAGAACCACCTACACTTGTGTTGAGGTCAAGATATTCCATTCCAACCATATGAATCTTGATCTCTAGCCTTCCCCAAGTTGCTTTCCACTCAAATCTTCTTTCCACCAAATCCAAATCCTGTGTGAGAGAGTTGAGTGTTGGGGAGACTATCATTTGAAGCACAAGAGCAAGGAGTTCATCATCAACACACCATTTGTTACTTCTTGGAGAGTGGTGTCTCCTAGATTGGCTAGGTGTCACTTGGGAGCCTCCGACAAGATTGTGGAGTTGAACCAAGGAGTTTGTAAGGGCAAGGAGATCACCTACTTCGTGAAGATCTACCGCTAGTGAGGCAAGTCCTTCGTGGGCGACGGCCGTGATGGAATAGACAAGGTTGCTTCTTCGTGGACCCTTCGTGGGTGGAGCCCTCCGTGGACTCGTGCAGCCGTTACCCTCCGTGGGTTGAAGTCTCCATCAACGTGGATGTACGATAGCACCACCTATCGGAACCACGACAAAAACATTCGTGTCTCCAATTGCGTTTGAATCCTCTAAACCCTTCCCTTTACATTCTTGCAAGTTGCATGCTTTACTTTCCGCTACTCATATACTCTTTTGCATGCTTGCTTGAATTGTGTGGAGATTGCTTGACTTGTGCTAAGATAGCTAAAAATCTGCCCAGAACTAAAAATGGGAAAGGGCTAGATTTTTATTTGGTCAAGTAGTCTAATCACCCCCCCCCCTCTAGACATACTTTCGATCCTACAAGGTACTATTATTCTAATCACACTTCTTCAATATCTTTGCCATCAGGGATGCTCAGCTCGATTTTAGTGGAACTGCACAAAAGCATCATATGATCCGAGGGTGCTAGCTGTCTTTCCTTTGATAGGTTCTACCTGGCCAGGAAATTAAATCATGTTTAGGGTTTAGGGTTTAAGTCGTAGTGACCCCATCAGTAGTTTTTCTTTCGTACATGCTCTCACAACTTTTGTATTTAGTTGTGAAGTAAATATTGGCTATGATTTGTGAATCATTGAGATGCATCAGCATGCGTGTTAGTTTTCCTTTGTATTTGATGGAATGTTGTAACGGGGCAACCTTGGAGTAGGAATGAAAATGGAGTGGAAAGTTTCCCTTTTTTCGGAGAAAAAATGGAAACGGAGAGAAACCAACGTTTCGTTTCGTTGGATCGCACCATCGAGCAAAACCAACGTTTAAATCACGAAAATTCTAAACTCACGCGCTTTTACATGGCTCTTTAAATCACGTCTGTCGTGTTCGTGTCTCACCCTCCTCCATGGCTCGACCCCACACGGTCGCTCGGCATGCCACTCACCGCAAACCGAGTATACAATAACTTTCCCGCCTGCTTGTCGATGGATCACGCCATGGAGTACTAGTACTACTAGAAGAAATTGACGAGTTGGGGGAGGACAGCTAGCTATAGCACGGACTCCCAAGAACTTTTTACATGCATGTTGTGGCTGGCTATTGCGACCTTTGAACGCGGGGAAGTTGCGTGCACCAGGAAGCGGCGCGGGCGACGCTCTCTCGGCCGGGGCGCCGCTTTAATGCTGGCGCAAGTGAGAGGTCGTGTCCGCTCTGGCCGGGCATGAATGTGGCACTGACCGTTTCGGGCAGGAAGCACGCGCGGGTGATGAAGAGGGTTCAGGTTGGTCAGGAGCAGCCGTGCCAGCGGTCCGGACGCCCGCAAACAAGAGATGTTGTATGTTAATATTGCCGCGTATATAATCAACAACTTAAATAATGTGCTAGTTGGACAAATATGATTGGAGATGGAGATGGAAATGGAATTTTACGTAAACACGGATATGCATGTCTATGTCTATGTGTGTGTGCGCGACGACTCTCGCGACCTGGAAGCGGGGGCGTGTTTTTGATCGAGTTTTCTTTCTTGGTATGTTAAAAAATTGTCCGCGAGTTTTCGTTTCTTTTTTCCGGGAATGCACGTATTCTGTTTAAAACCACTGCTATGGAGAGATTTTTTTACTCCATTATAGCCTCTTGTTTGATAGAGTTTCTCGTGTCTCACTCTCTCACCCTCTCCATATCAAAATAAGATGACAGTGTCCACACTATCTCTCTCCTCACCGGTGGTCATAGATCTGGCCGAATCCCATCCGCTGCAGGAGGTGAGGAGATGCAGCGTTGATGTTGTCGTCGTCGGTGATGGGGGAAGCCGATGCGCACCATCCTCTCGGAGCCGGCGCGGACGAAGGTCCTCTGCGCCCTTGTTCGCTGCCGTCGTGTGGGCAGATCCCGCCCGCCCGCCTAAGCGACATCTCGCCCACCTGAGGTATAACTTCTTGTACTGGTCCAGCTCCCCAGGTCGCTGCATGCGGGTTTTCTTCTATGCGATTACTCCCCAGCCCCCCATGTATAGTAGCTAGGGTTCGTCGGCTGGTCCAACATCACCTACTATTATAGAGAAAATGCCACTCGAAAAGTTTTCCTGATTTATGCCTCGGTGGAGGTATACATGTTGTTTTGACAGAAAGTACATGGTGGTTGTGCGGTCATTGTCCATATGCTCCTATTACTACTGCTAATCTAATACCATCACTGGTTAAATGAAGAAATGCTTTTTCTCGGGTATCCTGGTTTAGTTCCCATCAAGATAATCATGCTGCTTCCGTTTGTTGGTGTACCTTTCATAATTCTTATTGACAATTGAGATGTTGTTGTTAATCTTGTAAAACAAAGTAACAACACTATATCCCTTTTTATATTTTTGGAAACAATGATGCGTATCTCCATACCCGGGCATGTCTTCCTCAATTTTAGTGGAACTGCACAAAATTGGATGGCCATTGTTGTTCCGCCTCAATGTCCTCTGCCGCGTGGTTCTTCCTTCCTCGAGCTTGATTACTGAGAAGAAACAGACCACGGTGAGGATTTGTCAAACTTCATAGGTGCCTCACCCAAACTTGATGCCAAATGGATGATGCATCACCACGATGACCTATCGATGCTCATGGTTGCGCCTTATGGTTGCGTCGGCTGGTGAAGCTGGTCGATTTTCAATGAAAAACAAGCTGTCTTCCATCAGTGCTCTTTGCTTGTTACCCACAAAGATGATATCCTTCGTCAGTTCAGCTTGTTTGCGTTGGAGACGCAGTCGTCTTTCATGTTGGTGCAATTTTATCACACAATTGGCTATGAACCAAATGTTTCCTCGATGAAGGATCGACGTTGGTACTAAGAGCATAAGTTTTGTATTAATTTCTAAGCATTCTCACAACTTTGTCTCCAGCTCCCCTGTAATTTTATTTGTCCAGCTATTAACTTTGATTAAAAATGGTGTGGACTAAAAACCTGGATGGACGTAGTAGCCCTCCATTTTTATTTACTCCACATATTAGATTTGACTGAAGTCAAACTTTGTAAATTTTGACCAAGTTTAGGCCGAACACAACAAACCATAATTATTAGAGAGGGCAAACTATACATACTCTCAAACCTTTCCGATAATTGAAATTAAAATTCTTTATTTGTACTCACTCTCACACGTTTCCAATAATTTGGCGCATGTGTGGTTGTTCACTTAAGGGAGGGTAGTGTACCGCATGTGAAGGACAGGAAGTGCGACTAGGACGCGTGGATCATTAGTTCATCGGAAGTAGTAGATTTCTTCACTGCTACGTTAAATAAAGAGTTTCGTTTCATACTTACACAATTTAAAACGATTGTTATGGAGAGAATAAGAAAACCACTCCACTATATATTAGTTGTATACACGAGTACTATATGGACGCAACTTCATTGACTTTAGTGCACCTGCCTTTGGGTTTATGACAGGTGGGCCCAAAATGTGGCTGGCCCACCTGTCATACAGCCAAAAGCAGGTGCAGTTAAGGCACCGGAGCTCAGTCCGTACTACAGTATATATATAAGTTGGAGCCTCAGCGCTTGTTCGCTAGGGTTTGCACTCTCCACACTCTCACCGCACTATATATATAGACACACACACGCTGGAGGCTCATCATTCCTTTGCTAGGGTTTGCTATATTCACGGTCTCTCACCCTCTTCACCAGATCTAAACAAGATTGCGTTGTGGCCTCTGTCTCTCTCACCCCCCTCACAGCTGGCGAAGGAGGCGTTCGGATCCCGTCGCACCGGGAAGGGGAGTAGGTGCAACATTCACTCTATCGCCTTCGGCGAGGGAGGCAATCCACTGTCGGCTGCGCTTTTCTCTTTTAACCAGCGCCTGTGCGGGAGGGCCATCGACCCCTTCTTCCTCGCTGCCGTACATAATGTGGGCAGATCTGACCTCCCGCCACACGCCTTGCCACATCTCGACGACCCTAAGGTATAAGTTTCTTTGAAACCGTCATTGGTCTAGATGCATGCGGATCCTTTTCGATTTTGTAGTCGAATCTAGGTCTTGGTTCAAAGAGGAAAGAAAGGTGCGGTGGGGTGGAGCATGAATCTAGGACGTGGTTTAATGAGGAAAGGAGGGAGGGAAAGTAGTATAGACTAGCTATCCAGCCACTTTATTGGTCGAAAAGGGAAAAGGGGGGTAACCCAGTACACACATTTGTAAGGAACCGAACTCTTTGTTGAAAAGGGAAAGAAACTGGGGGGTCGGGTAGTTTGTGCAGGACTAGATTTGCTACCCTCGCATAGGAAAAGTTTAAAAGAGAACAAATATGGGACCAACGCAGATATGCTGCTTGGCTACATACTCTGCTTCACCCATTTATACGTGTGGACGCACATGGTGCTGGCATGTCCCATGTCCCATCCACATGATCGCGCAGTGTGTTTTGAGATGTTCTGCTACTTGTATTGGTACCGTTTTAAATAAATGTTGAATTGAAGCTATTGTATTGCTCTCTTTTCCCATTAAGTAGTGAACAAAAATGGTACCAACCCAGACATGATGCTTGTTGCTTTGTTACAACAAACTCTGCATCACCCCCTTTATAAGTAGATGGAAGCACATGGTGTTAGGGATCGGCAGGAGTACCATTTATGTTAGGGATCGGCCGGAGTACATGTTTAAGAAATGTATTGTTCAGATAATGTCTCTGTTATTATATATCAGTTACAGTGTTTTACAAATGGTACTATCCTGCTTTGTAGTTCTTTCTACATGTTTAACCAAGGTATTGTTAAGATAGTGTCTGTTAAAATGAATCAGTCGCACTGTTTTAGGAATGATATTTTTCTGCTTTGTCGTTCTTTATACATGTTGAAATAAGGCATTGTTAAGATAATGTCTCAGTTAATATGAATGAATCACACTGATTGAGAATTGCTACTCTCATACTTTGTTTACCATTAAGATAAGGTAGATTAGTAGATGTTTTTCTTCTGGGAGTACAAGTCATCAACCGTTATTTCTCAGTAATTGTTTCCCTTATACCTATTGTTGCTTATAGGGATATCAAAATTAAAGCTCAGTTTTATTCTGACTTTGATTTTAGTTGAACTGCACAAAAGGAGCCAATGTGTCTAAGGCAAACTGCTGCATTAGTGGGTCCAGTTGGTCTTACCACTTTGCAGAAAGAAGCAGTCACTGTTTGCGCTACATTACACAAGGAATGATCGAGAAGCTTTACAGAGTATTAGTAGACGTTGGTGACATGACTAGTCTGCAAAGAGCATATGAAACTCTACAACACGTGGAGTGCACTGGGCAAAAAGTGCCCAAACAAATACATGAAGCCAGGACAGGACTCCAAATCTGTCAATGTCATTCTAAGCAACAATGATGGGGCATCTGGGTATGGTAATCTGTTTACCGTACTTTCAGTTTGTTAGTCCACGGATTGGTGGGTTGACACTGGGCCAATATTCATGTGTGTGCTGTTGTGCCTTTGTTTTCTTGCAGCATATAAATACGATATCCACAGGGATGTTCAGCTTCATTTTAGTGGAATTGCACAAAATGTCTGGATGGTTTGTGTCCTCCATAATACTTCATCATGCACAATACATCAAATGGTTCTCTAATCATTCGTCGTCACCTTGAGCCACCGGACTATATGTTTGAATGGTGTTGCCAGCGTCGGCCATTAAGAAGGGTAAGAAGAAAGACAAAAGGAGAGATGGTTGCTTTACTTGTTGTTTGGAGGAACACTGGGCAAACAAGTGCCCAAGCAAGTACCAAGAAGCCAGGACGGGACTCCAAGTCTGTCAATGTCACTCTAAGCAACAATGATGGGGCATCTGGGTATGGTAATCTGTTTACCTTCAGTTTTTTAGTCCACCGATTGGTGGGTTGACACTGGGGCCAATATTCATGTGTGTGCTGATGTGTCTTTGTTTTCTGGCAGCATATAAATACGAAATCCACAGGGATGCTCAGCTTGATTTTAGTGGAACTGCACAAAATGTTCAGATGGTGCGTGTCCTCCATAATACTTCACCGTGCACAATACATCGTTCTCTAATCATTCGTCGTCACCTTGAGACACCGGACTATCAGATGACAAACTGATGACAAACCCTGTCCGTTCCACAATCATAGGCATTACATATTTTGAATGGGAAAAACTTGTCAAAGTTGACATTAGTTTAATATATTGGAATTGGAAAACCTTGTCAATTTTTGCTCATTGATGTTAGCCAGAAGACATGCATTTGATGTTTTTGAGTGGGACACCCTTTGCTGTGAGCAACGTCGATCGTTTTTTCCTATCCTGTCTTCAGTTCAAAAGTAAATATTTACTCTGTTGAGATGCATAGTCACATGAATGTTGACTAATGTAAGATATTTTAAGAGTTTGTTCTGAATATTGTCTATGTAATGCCAGGCCTTGTGTTCGATTGCAAAGTTGAGCTTGGAATGTTGTGGCATGCGGCATCACGAGCTGTTCACCGTGCCTCCTGAGAATAATGCTTCATATTGTTTTGCATGTCGATCTAATGCTAGTGATTTGCTTGTTAAGAAGATCATCCTCTTCCGTTGTTTATGTGATTAAGAAGTTCATCATATTATGTTTCATTCATAGCCTATACGACAAGTCGGGTAGGTTAGACGTGAAACCATATGGTCTTCCGACCAACTCATCATCTTAGGCCGTGATTGGATCGTCGTTTTCCAACCAAAACCGCTTGTAAAATTGACGCATGTAAATAAAAGCAAATGGTCTCGGGCGAAGAGCTTGGTTGGTCGATTTCGACTAGTAAAATATACACTGGTCTCTCAAATTACACGCGTAACCCGCTGGTTTTACTTACAGACCTTGGGCCCTCGGTTTTATTACGCCTGTATTTTACGCGTTGTTTCCGATGATGAGTAAATTACACTTGTATCTTAATACAGGTGTGAAATAAACCAGAGCTCCCAAGTGCGGCCTTACCATTTCATGCCATCTCAGTCCCTCGAAGGTGCTCATAGGTGTCTGATGATCCTGGCTTCCTGAATGAGCAGCGGGTGTTGTATCAGACCATCCGTAGTGCCTGCGAGGCCCTCTCCATCGTCCTTCGAGTAGTTGCGCTTGCCGTGGCGCCGAGCATTGTTAACATGGTCAATGAACATGAGGATTCAGGAGATGACTTTATTTTGACTGGATGACAGTAGGGACCCACTAGGGCCATAGCCATACATACGCAAGTGCCTCCTTATTATGTACAACTATATTTTTTTTGCTTCCTCCTGGTTTCCTGACATCACGGTCCCACACCATTGTCAACCTATGTAGTCAATATAAATGAGAGAATTACACAAGGTGCGGCCGACAGCTGAGACCAAGCAGCTCGAGCAGTATTTGTGTTTTTGAGGCATGAGCACTGCAGAGTTTTACTTGGCGATGTTTTCGTTGTTGTTCAGAGGAGAGCAGGGTATTAACTGGCAGGCTGTGGCCCGTCTAGCCCAGGACAGATATTAATTTTTTTAAGATGAAAATTGCTAGCCCAGCTATACGTTTTTTTGAGGAATGCCCAGGCAAGGTCAACTTTTTATTCTCCGCCCCAGTGGGCTGCAAATCTTTCCTGTTGGGGAACGTAGTAATTTCAAAAAAAATCCTACGCACACGCAAGATCATGGTGATGCATAGCAATGAGAGGGGAGAGTGTTGTCCACGTACCCTCGTAGACCAAAAGCGGAAGCGTTAGCACAACGCGGTTGATGTAGTCGTACGTCTTCATGATCCGACCGATCAAGTACCGAACGTACGGCACCTCCGAGTTCAGCACACGTTCAGCCCGATGACGTCCCTCGAACTCCGATCCAGCCGCGTGTTGAGGGAGAGTTTCGTCAGCACGACGACATGGTGACGATGACGATGTTCTACCGACGCAGGGCTTCGCCTAAGCACCGATACAGTATTATCAAGGTGGACTATGGTAGAGGGGGGCACCGCACACGGCTAAAAGATCCAATGATCTATTGTTGTGTCTCTGGGGTGCCCCCCTGCCCCTGTATATGAAGGAGCAAGGGGGGTGCGGCCGGCCTAGAGAGGGGCGTGCCAGGAAGAGTCCTACTCCTACCGGGAGTAGGACTCCCCCCTTTTCCTTGTTGGACTAGGAGAGAGAGGGGAAAGAGGTGGAGGAGAAGAAGGAAGGGGGGCGCCGCCCCCCTCTCCTAGTCCTATTCAGACTAGGGGGGAGGGGGCGCGGCCCATGCCCTGGCCGCCTCTCCTCTCTTTCCACCAAGGCCCATTAAGTCCCCGGGGAGTTCCGGTAACCTCCCGGTACTCCGGTAAAATCCTGATTTCACCCGGAACACTTCCGATATCCAAACATAGGCTTCCAATATATCAATCTTCATGTATCGACCATTTCGAGACTCCTCATCATGTCTGTGATCACATCCGGGACTCCGAACAACCTTCGGTGCATCAAAACATATAAACTCATAATATAACTATCATCGAAACGTTAAGCGTGCGGACCCTACGGGTTTGAGAACTATGTAGACATGACCGAGGCATGTCTCTGGTCAATAACCAATAGCGGAACCTGGATGTTCATATTGGCTCCCACATATTCTACGAAGATCTTTATCGGTCAGACCGCATAACAACATACGTTGTTCCCTTTGTCATCGGTATGTTACTTGCCCGAGATTCGATCGTTAGTATCTCAATACCTAGTTCAATCTCGTTACCGGCAAGTCTCTTTACTCGTTCCGTAATACATCATCCCGCAAACTAACTCATTCGTTGCAACGCTTGCAAGGCTTAAGTGATGTGCATTACCGAGAGGGCCCAGAGATACCTCTCCGACAATCGGAGTGACAAATCCTAATCTCGAAATACGCCAACCCAACAAGTACCTTCGGAGACACCTGTAGAGCACCTTTATAATCACCCACTTACGTTGTGACGTTTGGTAGCACACAAAGTGTTCCTCCGGTAAACGGGAGTTGCATAATCTCATAGTCATAGGAACATGTATAAGTCATGAAGAAAGCAATAGCAACATACTAAACGATCGGGTGCTAAGCTAACGGAATGGGTCAAGTCAATCACATCATTCTCCTAATGGTGTGATCCCGTTAATCAAATGACAACCCATGTCAATGGTTAGGAAACTTAACCATCTTTGATCAACGAGCTAGTCAAGTAAAGGCATACTAGTGTCACTCTGTTTGTCTATGTATTCACACATGTATTATGTTTTCGGTTAATACAATTCTAGCATGAATAATAAACATTTATCATGATATAAGGAAATAAATAATAACTTTATTATTGCCTCTAGGGCATAGTTCCTTCATTTCCTAGGAGGGATGCATTAGGCTTAACAGGAAAATGGGCTTTAAAAAATAATAAACGGGATGTAATTATAAAAACTGGGCAGTAACTATAAAAAAATGCACCAAACACGAAATTAGTTTATAAAATTTTATTTATGGATTTTGAAAATTTTAATTTTTAATTATTGCGCACGCAATGTTTCATTGGATTTTTACGTAATACAAATTTATATTTAATCTGACTAGAAATTTCAGGATAAAAATATTTCGAATCCCATCAAATGTGGGAAATTTTATTGAATTTTGTCTTGAATGGTTGTTTTTTTGAATAAATCTTGAACGGTTGGTTGAAATTGTTAATCGTTGTCTCAGCTAGAAAATGGGTTGTACTTTTAACAAGCTATAAATAGGCTGTAGTAATTTTCATTAGAATTCAAAAATGGGTTGTACATTCTTACAAATCGCAAATGGGCTATAAGTTCTCTGCCACACACTTGTGGGTCTACTAAGTTGACGCGTCCCTAAAAAAGAAGTTGACGTGTATGCAAGGCTTTGTCAACTTATTATAGTCAACACTCGGTTCTAGCAGCAGTGGCAGTTGGATTTCTATCCAACAGATGTCATGCTTCTTTTTCAATCTCGGATATTCTAGCTTCGTCCGCCCAAAAAATGACTCCTCCCCCTGACATCTGGGGCGCACCGTTTCGGAGGCTGACCTGTGGGCCTACTAAGTTCACGCGTACCAAGGGCTTTGTCAACTTAGTCAATATAAACGATTCTAGCTGCAGTGACCGTACGATGTCCATCCAACGGCCGTAGTGCTTCTTCAACCTCTGGTCTTCTTGCTCTAGCCGCTCAAAGCAGCGCCGGTCGTGCCGCCTGCTCCTGCCTCCCGTGGCCGTTTGTGCTGCCGCGGAGGCCTCACCGCCCCCTACTACTTCCACTGCTGGCCAGGCCATCCCTATACTCACCCACACTCCCTATTATTCTGCGGCGACGGCAGCCTCACACCACAGCGAACCAGTGAACCCTCATACTCCTCTACGCGTGGGAATCCACTGCCGCATCTTCCTCAACTCCACGTCGTCCCCTTCCTAGGCCTCGCCGTCGTCCACCGCCCTGGTGCTCTCGACGCGGCGTGATCAACATGGTCAAGGAACGACTTCCATCGGAAGAGTACTATACCTGGAGAGGCTGACAGCTAGATCCACGGCGGCCGCAAGGAAATGCCTCCTTATTACGCGCAAAATAATTATTCCTCCACCTGACAGCAGGGACCCACCGAACAGGCCACCGTATTTCGCGAAAAAAATGTTTCCCCCTGACTGCTGGGACCCACCAGCTACATCTTCGCACGCAAGAAAGTGCCTCCTTATTACGCATAAAAAAATGAATACTCCCCCTACTAGCTGGGACCCAGTATAGTGGGAGGCTAACTTGTGGGCCTACTAAGTTGACGGGGATGGAGGGCTTTGTCAACTTAATCAATATGCATGATTCTAGCTCCAGTGACCGTACGATGTCCATCCAACGATCGTAGTGCTTCTTCAACCTCTGGTCTTCTTGCTCCAGCCGCCCAAACCAGCGTCGGTCGTGCCTCGTGCTCCAGCCTCCCGTGGCCGGCTGCGATGCCGCGGAGGCCTCACCGCCCCCTACTACTCCCACCGCTGGCCAGGCCATCCCTCTACTCACCCACACCCCCTGTTATTCTGCGGCGACGGCAGCCTCACACCGCAGCGAACCAGTGAACCCTCATACTCCTCTACGCGTGGGCATCCACTACCGCATCTTCCCCGGCTCCGCGTGCCCTTCCTAGGCCTCGTCGTCGTCCACCACCCTGGTGCTCTCGGCGCGCCTGGTCAACGTGGTCAAGAAACAGCTTCCATCGGACGTGGACTGTACGTGGAGAGGCTGAAAGCTGGGTCCACGGCCGCAGCAAGGAAGTGCCTCCTTATTACACGGAAAATAATTATTCCTGCACCCGACAGCGGGGACCCACCAGACGGGCCACCGTATTTCGTGAAAAAATGTTTCCCCCTGACTGCTGGGACCCACCAGCTACATCTTCGCACGCAAGGAAGTGCGTTCGGGTAAAAAAACGATTCGCCCCCCTGACTGTTGGGACCCACCAGCTATATCTTCGCACGCAAGGAAGTGCCTGACAGTTGGGACCCACCTGGTTGAAGCATACGTAGTGTTGTCATTCTGGTCGCGAACGTGTACGTACATACTGTTCGATGTAGAGGTGCGCACATGTCGTAGTAGAGGCGCACACGTAGCATGTACACGTACGTATAACGGCCAGCGTGCAAGAAAGAAAATACGGCCATGTACGTACATACTGGCGGGGTCTCGAATGCCTACTCACGCATACGTATGGCCAGGGCTCGTGTACATGGCTGGGTCGGAACGGAGAAACAACATCGTCGTCGTGTTCATGGGGAGCCAACCGGCTGGGTCAGAACGGAATGCGTCGTTGTGTTCATCGGGAGGGCTTGGACAGAACATCCGATGGAAACAAGGCCTAGCGTACCACAAAACGGAGGAAACGACCTTGTGTTCGACCGGCCACGGTCGAAACAAGATCCTATTCATCGGGAGGGGTCTGGCGTACCGCAAAACGGAGGAAACGGACCTCCTACGGTCGAAACGGGGGTCCTGTTCATCGGAAGAGGTGTGGCGTACCGCAAAATGGAGGAAACAGACTTGTGCTGGAGCGCTATGGTCGAAACGGGCGTCCTGTTCATCGGGAGGGGTGTGGCGTACCGCAAAACGGGACTCCACGGGATACTGTTCATCTCCACCGTCGACCCCCTCCAGCCACCACGGGCTACTATTCATCCACCGTCGACCTCCTCCACCCTCCACCTGCGACTGTTCATCCACGTGCTCCTGTTCATCCAGCCTCCACTGCGCGCTACTCCACCGGCTACTGTTCAACCAGCCCTCTCCATGGGCTCCTTTTCAAACCCCTCCACGGGCTACTGTTCATCCAGCCCTCCACCGTCTACTGTTCATCCATCCCTCCACGGGGTGGTCCCGTTCATCTAGCCCTCCACGGGGGCCTGTTCATCCAGCCCCAACCGGCTCAATCAATCGGGGTCATGTTCATCCAAAGGCAACACCACGGGGTCCTGTTCATCCACCCCCACCGGGAACTGTTCATCCAACCCCCCCCCCCCCCAGCAACGCTCACTGTTCATCGAGAGGCAGCATCGATCGGCTTCAGTTAGCAGCAATAGCGAAGGAATCGCTCGATCGGGTTCAGTTAACAGCCATCGATCGATCGCTCGGGTTCAGTAACACGTAGCCTGCAGTGCAATCGCTCGGGTTCAGTAGGCAAACGCCTTGCTCGGGTTCAGTTAGAGCCCAATGCCTCGCACCCACGCATGTGCGTGTACGAGAGAAACACGCATCGCTCAGCCCCGACCACCCACCGTAACCGGGAACACCCCTATATTTTTCTCGCCCTCGCTTCTACCACGGTTTTTTCCGTCATGGACGGCCCAAAGAACGTCATGCAGCTGCGTCTCCGGCCCGCCCAGGACGAAAAACCCATTTTCTGTCATGATTTTTTGTCATAGAAGTAGGAGCCCACCACATCTATGATCATACCGGGTTTTGTCACAATTATCGTCATAGAAGTGTCATAAGTATGACAGAAAAAAAATCGTTCGACCCAAAATGTCATGGATGTGTCTTTTTTTTGTAGTGTATGTTACCGCTTTTGCTCAGCCCCTCTTGTAGCGTTGCTAGTTGCAGGTGCCTTGCAGGTTGTTCCATGTTGGGAATATGGATATGTTGGGATATCACAAGATCTCTTATTTTAATTAATGCATCTATATATTTGGCAAAGGGTGGAAGGCTTGGCCTTTTGCTCGGTGTTTTGTTCCACTCTTGCCACCCTAGTTTTCGTCATACCGATGTTATGTTCCTTGATTTTTGCGTTCCTTACGCGGTTGGGGTTATGGGACCCCTTGACAGTTCGCTTTGAATAAAACTCCTCCAGCAAGGCCCAACCTTGGTTTTAACATTTGCCTAATAACAACTAAAACTTTGCCTAGGGAGTATTAACCCAAGGATTATCTTAATGTTGGAAATATGCCCTAGAGGCAATAATAAATTAGTTATTATTATATTATATTTCATTGTTCATGATAATCGTTTATTATCCATGCTAGAATTGTATTGATAGGAAACTCAGATACATGTGTGGATACATAGACAACACCATGTCCCTGGTAAGCCTCTAGTTGACTAGCTCATTGATCAATAGATGGTTATGGTTTCCTGACCATGGACATTGGATGTCGTTGATAACGGGATCACATCATTAGGAGAATGATGTGATGGACAAGACCCAATCCTAAGCCTAGCACAAGATCGTGTAGTTCGTATGCTAAAGCTTTTCTAATGTCAAGTATCATTTCCTTAGACCATGAGATTGTGCAACTCCCGAATACCGTAGGAGTGCTTTGGGTGTGCCAAACATCACAACGTAACTGGGTGGCTATAAAGGTACACTATGGGTATCTCTGAAAGTGTCTGTTGGATTGGCACGAATCGAGACTGGGATTTGTCACTCCGTGTAAGGGAAAGGTATCTCTGGGCCCACTCGGTAGGACATCATCATAATGTGCACAATGTGACCAAGGAGTTGATCACGGGATGATGTGTTATAGAACAAGTAAAGAGACTTGCCGGTAACGAGATTGAACAAGGTATCGTGATACCGACGATCGAATCTCGGGCAAGTATCATAACGATAGACAAAGGGAATTGTATACAGGATTGATTGAATCCTTGACATCGTGGTTCATCCGATGAGATCATCGTGGAGCATGTGGGAGCCAATATGGGTATCCAGATCCCGCTGTTGGTTATTGACCGGAGAGTTGTCTCGGCCATGTCTGCATGACTCCCGAGCCCGTAGGGTCTACACACTTAAGGTTCGATGATGCTAGGGTTATAGGGAAAGTATGTACGCGGTTACCGAATGTTGTTCGGAGTCCCGGATGAGATCCCAGACATCACGAGGAGTTCCATAATGGTCCGGAGGTAAATATTTATATATGGGAAGTCCCGTTTTGGTCACCGGAAAAGTTTCGGGTGCTATCGGTAACGTACCGGGTCCCGGTGGTCCACCAGGTGGGGCCACCAGCCCTAGAAGGTTGCGTGGGCCAAGTATGGGAGGGGACCAGCCCCAAGTGGGCTGGTGCGCCCCCCCCCCCACCAAGGCCCAAGGCGCAAGGGAGAGTGGGAGGGGGCAAACCCTAGGTCCATATGGGCCTTAAGGCCCACCCTAGGTGCGCCCCCCTCTCTCCCCCCTTGGCCGCAACCCTAGATGGGTTTTGGGGCTGCCGCCACCCCTAGGGAGGGAACCCTAGATGGGGGCGCAGCCCCTCCCCTTCCCCTATATATACTTGAGGTATTGGGGGGTGCAACACACACAAGATCATCTCCCACTTGGCGCAGCCCTACCTCTCTCCCTCCTCGTCTCTCGTAGTGGTTGGCGAAGCCCTGCTGGAGTTCCGCGCTCCTCCACCACCACCACGCCATCGTGCTGCTGCTGGACGGAGTCTTCCCCAACCTCTCCTTCTCCCCTTGCTGGATCAAAGCGTAGGAGACGTCACCGGGCTACACGTGTGTTGAACGCGGAGGCGCCGTTGTTCGGCGCTTAGATCGGAATCAACCGCGATCTGAATCACTACGAGTATGACTCCTTCATCCGCGTTCTTGCAACGCTTCCGCTTAGTGATCTACAAGGGTATGTAGATGCACTCTCCTTCCCCTCGTTGCTAGATTACTCCATAGATTGATCTTGGTGATGCGTAGAAAATTTTAAATTTCTGCTGCGATCCCCAACAGTGGCATCATGAGCTAGGTCTATGCGTAGTTTCTATGCACGAGTAGAACACAAGTTGTTGTGGGCGTCGATTTTGTCAATTTACTTGCCGTTACTAGTCTTATCTTGATTCAGCTGCATCGTGGGATGAAGCGGCCCGGACCGACCTTACACGTACTCTTACATGAGACAGGTTCCACCGACTGACATGCACTAGTTGCATAAGGTGGCTAGCGGGTGTCTGTATCTCCCACTTTAGTCGGATCGGATTCGATGAAAAGGGTCCTTATGAAGGGTAAATAGAAATTGGCATATCACGTTGTGGTTTCAGCGTAGGTAAGAAACGTTCTTGCTAGAAACCTATAGCAGCCACGTAAAAACTTGCAACAACAATTAGAGGACGCCTAACTTGTTTTTGCAGCATGTGACATGTGATGTGATATGGCCAAAAGGATGTGATGAATGATATATGTGATGTATGAGATTGATCATGTTCTTGTAATAGGAATCACGACTTGCATGTCGATGAGTATGACAACCGGGAGGAGCCATAGGAGTTGTCTTAATTTATTTATGACCTGCGTGTCAACATAAACGTCATGTAATTACTTTACTTTATTGCTAAAGCGTTAGCCATAGTAGTAGAAGTAATAGATGACAAGACAACTTCAAGAAGACACGATGATGGAGATCATGACGATGGAGATCATGGTGTCATGCCGGTGACAACGATGATCATGGAGCCCCAAAGATGGAGATCATTAGGAGCAAAATGATATTGGCCATATCATGTCACTATTTGATTGCATGTGATGTTTATCATGTTTTACATCTTATTTGCTTAGAACGACGGTAGCTTAAATAAGATGATCCCTCACTAAAATTTCAAGAAAAGTGTTCCCCCTAACTGTGCACCGTTGCGAAGGTTCGTTGTTTCGAAGCACCACGTGATGATCGGGTGTGATAGATTCTAACGTTCGAATACAATGGGTGTTGATGAGCCTAGCATGTACAGACATGGCCTCGGAACACATGCGAAACACTTAGGTTGACTTGACGAGCCTAGCATGTACAGACATGGCCTCGGAACACGGAAGACCGAAAGGGCGAACATGAGTCGTATAGAAGATACGATCAACATGAGATGTTCACCGTTGATGACTAGTCCGTCTCACGTGATGATCGGACACGGCCTAGTCGATTCGGATCATGTTTCACTTAGATACTAGAGGGATGTCTATCTGAGTGGGAGTTCATTAAATAATTTGATTAGATGAACTTAATTATCATGAACATTGTCTAAATTGTCTTTGCAAATATGTTGTAGATAAATAGCTCACGTTGTTGCTCCCTATTTCAATACGTTCCTAGAGAAAGACCAAGTTGAAAGATATTGTAAGCAATGATGCGGACTAGGTCTGTAGTCCGAGGAGTGTCCTCACTGCTACACAGAAGGCTTACGCCTTTGATGCACCGCTCGATGTGCAAACCCCTACAACGTCGTCTGTGGATGTTGTGAACACCTGACAGACACATCCTGATGACTACTTGATAGTTTAGTGCACCATACTTCACGGCTTAGAATCGGGATTCCAATGACGTTTTTGAACGCCATAAGACATATGAGATGTTCCAAGAGCTGAAATTGGGATTTCAGGCTCATGCCCGTGTTGAGAGGTATGAGACCTCTGATAAGTTCTTTTGCCAACAAGATGGAGGAGAATAGCTCGGCTAGTGAGCATGTGCTCAGAATGTCTGGGTGCTACAATCACTTAAATCAAGTGGGAGTTAAACTTCCAGATAAGATAGTGATTGATAGATTTCTCTAGCCACTATCACTAAGACACTAGATCTTCGTGATGAACTATAACATGCAAGGGATGGAGTTAATCCCAGAGCTGTTCGCAGTGCTTAAGACCGCAAAAGGTAGAAATCAAGAAGGAGCATCAAGTGTTGATGGTTTAACAAGACCACTGGTTTCAAGAAGGGCAAGGGCTAGAAGGGAAACTTCATGGATGGCAAACCAGTTGCCGCTCCAGTGAAGGAACCCAAGGTTGAACCCAAACCCGAGACTGAGTGCTTCTATTGTAAGGGGAACAGTCACTGGTAGCGGAATTACCCCAAATGCATGGTAGATAAGAAGGCTGGCAACTTCAACAAAGTATATACATGTTATTAATGTGTACCTCACTAGTACTCCTGGTAGCACCTGGGTATTGGATACCGGTTCAGTTGCTATTATTGGTGACTTGAAGCAAAAATCTACGGAGACTGGCTAAGGGCGAGGTGACGATGTGTGTTGGAAGTGTTTCCAAAGTTGATGAGATCACCATCGCACGCTCCATCTGCCCTCGGGATTAGTATTGAACCTAGATAAATGTTATCAGGTGTCTACGTTGAGCATGAATATGATTAGATCATGTTCATTGCAATATGGTTATTCATTTAAGTTAGAGAATAATGGTTATTCTGTTTACATGAATAATACCTTTCATGGTCATGCACCCTATGTGAATGGTTTATTGAATCTCGGTCGTGGTAATACGCATGTTCACGCCAAAAGATGTAGAGTTAATAATGATAGGACCACTTTCTTGTGGCACTGCCGCTTAGGTCATATTGGCATAACATGCATGAAGAAACTCCATGTCGATGGATGTTTGGAGTCACTTGATTTTGAATCACTTGACACATGCGAGCCATGCCTCATGGGCAGGATGACTAAGACCCCGTTTTCAGGTACAATTAAACGGGCAAGTGACTTGTTGGAAATCATACATTCTGATGCGTGTGATCCAATGAAAATTGAAGCGTGCGGTGGATATAGCTATTTTCTCATCTTCACTGACGATTTGAGTAGATATAGGTATATTTACTTAATGAAGCACAAGTCTGAAACGTTTGAAAAGTTCAAGCGATTTCAGAGTGAAGTTAAGAACCATCATAACAAGAAGATCAAATTCCTACGATCTGATCGATGAGAATTTCTGAGTTATGAGTTTGGCAATCACTTAAGACATTGTGGAATTGTTTCACACTTGAAGCCACCTGGAACACCAGAGGGTAATGGTGTGTCCGGACGTCATAATCGAACCTTATGAGATATGGTGCGATCTATGATGTCTCTTACCGATCTACCGTTTTCATTTTGAGGATATGCGTTAGAGACACTGCATTCACTTTAGATAGGACACCATTTAAGTCCGTTGAAACGACGTCGTGTGAACATTGGTTTGGCAAGAAACCAAAATTGTCATTTCTTAATGTTTGGGGCTGCGATGCTTAAGGCTTCAGCCGGAGAAGCTCGAACCCAAAAGCGGACAAACACATCTTCATAGGATACCCAAAGGTGACAGTTGGGTATACCTTCTATCTCAGATTCGAGGGCAAATTGTTTGTCGCTAAGAACGGGTCCTTTCTCGAGAAGGAGTTTCTCTCGAAAGAATTGAGTGGGAGGAAGATAGAACTTGATGAGGTTGTCGAACCTTTACTTCAACCAGAAAGTGATGCAACACGGAAAGATGTTTTCTGTGGTGCCTATGTCTGTTGAATAGGAAGTTAATGATAGTGATCATGAAACTTCGGATCAAGTTGCTTTTGAACCTCGTAGGTCGACAAGGATATGTACTACTCCTGAGTGGTACGGTAATCCTGTCTTAAATATCATGCTGTTGGACAACAATGAACCTACGAACTATGGAGAAGCGATGGTGGGCCCGTATTCCGACAAATGGTTAGAAGCCATGAAATCCGAGACATGATCCATGTATCAGAACAAAGCATGGACTTTGGTGGACTTGCCTGTTGATCGGCAAGCCATTGAGATAGATGGATCTTTAAGAAGAAGACGGACGTGGGCGGTAATGTTACCGTCTATGAAGCTTGACTTGTGGCAAAGAGTCTTTTCACAAGTTCAAGGAGTTGACTACGATGAGAATTTCTCACCCATAGCGATGCTTAAGTCCGTCGGAATCATGTTAGCATTAGTTGTATTTTTCGATTATGAAATCTGACAAGTGGATGTCAAAAACACGTTTTCTTACCAGTTTTTGTAAGAAAGAGTTGTATGTGATACAATCAAAGTTTTGTCGATCCTAAGGATGCTAAAAGGTATGCTGGCTCCAGCGATCCTTCTATGGGCTAGAGCAAGCATCTCGGAGTCGGAATATATGCTTTGATGGAGTGATCAAAGCTTTTAGGTTTATACAATGTTTGCTAGAAACTTGTATTTACAAGAAAGTGAGTGGGAGCACTACAACATTTCTGATAAGTATATGTGGATGTCATATTGTTGATTCGAAATAATGTAGAATTTCTGGAAAGCATAAATGGTTGTTTGAAGAGCGATTTTCAAAGGAAGACCTGGATAAAGCTGCTTACATATTGGGCATTAAGATCTATAGAAATAGATCAAGACGCCTGATGATACTTTCTAAGAACGCACACCTTGACATGTTTTTGAAGGAGTTCAAAATAGATCAGTCAAAGAAGGGGTTCTTACCTGAGTTGTAAGGTGTGAAGTTGAGTAAGACTCAAAGATTGACCACGGCAAAAGAAAGAGGAAGGACGAAGGGCGTCCCCTATGCTTTTGTCATAGGCTCTATACGGCATGCCATGCTGAGTACCGCACCAGATGTGTGCCTTGCCACATGTCTGGCAAGAGGGTACAAAGGTGATCTAGGAGTAGATCACCAGATAGCGGTCAAAATTATCCTTAGAGGAATAAGGAAATGTTTCTCGGATATGGAGGTGATGAAGAGTTCGACGTAAAGAGTTACATCGATGCAAGCTTAACACCTATCCAGATAGCTCTGAGTAGAGATATCGGATACGTATAATGGAGCAACAATTTGGAATAGCTCCAAGTGGAACGTGGTAGCAGCATCTATGATATGACATAAAGTTTTGCGAAATACATAGGGATCTGAATATGGCAGACCCGTTGACTACAACCTCTCTCACAAGCATAACATGATCAAACCCAGAACTCATTGAGTGTTAATCACATAGTGATGTGAACTAGATTAGTGACTCTAGTAAACTCTTTGGATGTTGGTCACATGGCGATGTGACCTATGAGTGTTAATCACATGGCGATGTGAACTAGATTGTTGACTCTAGTGCAAGTGGGAGACTGTTGGAAATATGCCCTAGAGGCAATAATAAATTAGTTATTATTATATTATATTTCATTGTTCATGATAATCGTTTATTATCCATGCTAGAATTGTATTGATAGGAAACTCAGATACATGTGTGGATACATAGACAACACCATGTCCCTGGTAAGCCTTTAGTTGACTAGCTCGTTGATCAATAGATGGTTATGGTTTCCTGACCATGGACATTGGATGTCGTTGATAACGGGATCACATCATTAGGAGAATGATGTGATGGACAAGACCCAATCCTAAGCCTAGCACAAGATCGTGTAGTTCGTATGCTAAAGCTTTTCTAATGTCAAGTATCATTTCCTTAGACCATGAGATTGTGCAACTCCCGGATACCGTAGGAGTGCTTTGGGTGTGCCAAACGTCACAACGTAACTGAGTGGCTATAAAGGTACACTACGGGTATCTCCAAAAGTGTCTGTTGGGTTGGCACGAATCGAGACTGGGATTTGTCACTCCGTGTAACGGAGAGGTATCTCTGGGCCCACTCGGTAGGACATCATCATAATGTGCACAATGTGACCAAGGAGTTGATCACGGGATGATGTGTTACGGAACGAGTAAAGAGACTTGCCGGTAACGAGATTGAACAAGGTATCGGGATACCGACGATCGAATCTCGGGCAAGTATCGTACCGATAGACAAAGGGAATTGTATACGGGATTGATTGAATCCTTGACATCGTGGTTCATCCGATGAGATCATCGTGGAGCATGTGGGAGCCAATATGGGTATCCAGATCCCGCTGTTGGTTATTGACCGGAGAGTTGTCTCGGCCATGTCTGCATGACTCCCGAGCCCGTAGGGTCTACACACTTAAGGTTCGATGACGCTAGGGTTATAGGGAAAGTATGTACGCGGTTACCGAATGTTGTTCGGAGTCCCGGATGAGATCCCGTACATCACGAGGAGTTCCGGAATGGTCCGGAGGTAAAGATTTATATATGGGAAGTCTCGTTTTGGTCACCGGAAAAGTTTCGGGTGCTATCGGTAACATACCGGGACCACCGGGAGGGTCCCGGGGGTCCACCAGGTGGGGCCACCAGCCCTAGAAGGCTGCGTGGGCCAAGTGTGGGAGGGGACCAGCCCCAGGTGGGCTGGTGCGCCCCCCACCAAGGCCCAAGGCGCAAGGGAGAGTGGGAGGGGGCAAACCCTAGGTCCAGATGGGCCTTAAGGCCCACCCTAGGTGCGCCCCCCTCTC
Organism: Triticum urartu; assembly: GCF_056163025.1. Lineage (NCBI taxonomy): Eukaryota > Viridiplantae > Streptophyta > Magnoliopsida > Poales > Poaceae > Triticum > Triticum urartu. The sequence continues at coordinate 400,607,278 of NC_141873.1, read as the reverse complement.
TCCCCCCTTGGCCGCAACCCCAGATGGGTTTTGGGGTTGCCGCCACCCCTAGGGAGGGAACCCTAGATGGGGGCGCAGCCCCTCCCCTTCCCCTATATATACTTGAGGTATTGGGGGCTGCAACACACATGAGATCATCTCCCACTTGGCGCAGCCCTACCTTTCTCCCTCCTCGTCTCTCGTAGTGCTTGGCGAAACCCTGCTGGAGTTCCGCGCTCCTCCACTACCACCACGCCGTCGTGCTGCTGCTGGACAGAGTCTTCCCCAACCTCTCCTTCTCCCCTTGCTGGATCAAGGCGTAGGAGACGTCACCGGGCTGCACGTGTGTTGAACGCGGAGGCGCCGTTGTTCGGCGCTTAGATCGGAATCAACCGCGATCTGAATCGTTACGAGTACGACTCCTTCATCCGTGTTCTTGCAACGCTTCCGCTTAGCGATCTACAAGGGTATGTAGATGCACTCTCCTTCCCCTCGTTGCTAGATTACTCCATAGATTGATCTTGGTGATGCGTAGAAAATTTTAAATTTCTGCTGCGATCCCCAACACTTAATTCAACCCCCGGGCCAGTGTTCCTCTGAGTGCTGGTCCAACCTGGGCGATGTCCGGCGCCCCCTGGGCAACCAGGGTCTCAGCCAACCCGACGTCTGGCCCATCCGGTGTGCCCTGAGAACGAGATAGGTGCGACTCCTATCGGGATTTGTCGGCACGTCGGGCGGTCTTGCTGGTCTTGTTTTACCATTGTCGAAATGTCTTGTAACCGGGATTCCGAGTCTGATCGGGTTATTCCAGGAGAAGGAATATCCTTCATTGATCGTGAGAGCTTGTGATGGGCTAAGTTGGGACACCCCTACAGGGTATAAATTTTCGAGAGCAGTGCCCGCGGTTATGTGGCAGATGGGAATTTGTTAATATCCGGTTGTAGAGAACTTGACACTTGACTTAATTAAAAGGCATCAACCGCGTGTGTAGCCGTGATGGTCTCTTTTCAGCGGTGTCCGAGAAGTGACCACGGTTGGGTTATGTTTGAACGTAAGTAGTTCAGGATCACTTCTTGATCGCTTCTAGTTCACGACAGTTGCATAGTTTCTCTTTTTACTCTTGTATTCAATGTTAGCCACCATATTTGCTTAGCGCTTGCTGCAACTCCATCTCATAACCACATCCTACCCATAAGCTTAAATAGTCTTGATCTCGTGGGTTTTGAGATTGCTGAGTCCTCGTGACTCACGGATACTACCAAAACAGTTGTAGGTGCCGATAATATCAGTGAAGGTGATGCTACCTAACTCAAGTGGGAGTTCGACGAGAACCTTGGTTGTTACTACATGTCTTTTCCGGATGATCAGTAGTGATGCCCAGTTGGGACGATCGGGATTTAGCAGTTGGGGTTATCTTCTTTTCATTTGGATTTGTCCATAGTCAGACTATCTGTGTATTATGAATAATGTATGAATTGTTTGATCATTGTGTGACGTGGCGATTGTAAGCCAACTATTTATCCCTTTCTTGTGCATTACATGGGATTGTGTGAAGATGACCCTTCTTGCGACAAAACCAACATGCGGTTATACTTCTAAGTCGTGCCTCGACACGTGGGAGATATAGCCGCATCTTGGGCGTTTCATTTAGTGACCTAAAACGTCGTATAAAAGTTTTCATAGGAGTATAATGTAAACAAATTGTTGTAATATGTATGTATAAAAAGTATGGTGTGTGGGGGGGGGAGAGGGGATGAGCCCGGAAGAAGAATTGAGAGCGTCAATGTCGCTACTCTCTAGGGAAAGAATGGAATCAGGCGCCGAAAGCGGTGCTTTGAGGGTATTGGGCAACCGCTTAGGAAGATGGTTGAGATGAGCTGATTTTCATCGAGCTTAACGAGTACTCATTGATCGACTACTTTGACATGTTGCGTAAACAATATCACATTAAAACTCGGCTTGATTATCAGTAACCGAGTTCGAGTCGATTCAAAACGAGTCACGAGCCACTCGTTTAGCTCGCGAGTTATAAGTTTTAATCCCAGTCATAACCAAGTCCTTTTTTTGGAGCAACTAAGGAAGGAGCGCTCGTGGGAGCCTCCCCAAGGGTCACCCGGGGTGAGCAGAGCTTAGTGCGCGCCACTTGGCCTCAACAGCCGCCATGTGTCGTGCTCTGGGCGCTCCCTCTGGATGTTGTTTTTATATTTTTTCGCACACGTTTTCGGCCTTTAAGATGGTTTTTTTTAATTTTTGGGTTTTCCATTTGTCTTTTTTAGCTTTTGGACACAATTTAGTTTCAATTTATTTGCATGAAAAAATGTGTTTCTTTTGCTTCCGCGAGAGGCGCCGCTGCATTCACAAGAGGCATGGATTTTCAGAGGAGTATAATGTAAACACATTTTCTCTATTCTTTTTCTTCCGTGAGAGACATGTATTTTCTTCTGCAAGATACATGGACGTGTCTCTTGGAAACGGGAAAAACGATTTTTTTTCCTTTCGTGAGAGGCACGGATTTGCTTTCGTGAGAGCTCGGCCGTGCCTTTTGAAAACGAAAAAATGCGTTTCACGGATTTGCTTCCACGAGAGGCACGACTGTGCTTCTCAGAAACGGAAAAAATATACTCGTTTTTTTGCTTCCGCAAGAGGCACGACCATGCCTCTCACAAATGCCCTTTGAAAAGGAGAAAAAAAATGTGTTTTCGGTTTGATTTTTTCATCTGTTTTTTTCGTCCTGTTTTTTAAAAAGAGAAGTTCAACAAAATGTATCAACATGGGAACTATTTTTGAAAATCCTCACGTGGGGAATATAACGATGAGAATAATCCGAGATTTGGATGCACGGTGTAAGAGATAAAACATTTTGAATAACGAAATATGTAAGTGGCAACCGTGTGGCAGATTGCAAAACTGCCACATGCATCGCCATCCCGATCTCTTTCCTTTCCCGCACGTCATCGTGATCTCTTTCTTTTTCCGCACGCCTCCCGATCTCCTTCCTTTCCCGCACGTCCTCCTGATCTCCTTCCTTTCTCGCCCTCCTAATTTCCTTCCTTTCAATCACCAGTTACGGCCCCATGTGCCTTTCAGATTTTTGGGCAAAAATAATGCTTGAATTGGGATTTGAACTCTGGTCTGCAAATAATCAACGAAGGGAGCTAACCATCTCCCCTATGACACTCATTGTTAAACAAGCTAAGAAAAATACTGTTTTTGACATGTTTTGCCTTTAATATTTTAGCACTGAAAAACTTTTGTTTCACCTATCAAACTTGGCACATAAACTTTTCCCGTGGTAAATTCTCCATCACCACCACGATAAATGACGCACCACCAACATGATAATTTCTGTATACCACGCAATACATTATGTGTAAGTAGCATGGTCATAAGCATTGAAGGCGTGATAACTTTGGTGAAAGCATCATGGTAACTTTGATCATTGGAAAGAAATTTGTTGAACCCCAGCCCCCGGTAATTTCTGTAAATAGCATGATAACATTCACGCCATAGACCTGATAATTTAGATACAAACATCATGGTAACTTTAACCATTGGGGAAGAAAAATATGAAAAGATACCAGATAATTTATGTGTAAATAGATGATAATATACGCAGCGCACATCTGATAACTAAGATAGAAACACCATGGTAACTTTGACCATAGGGAAGATTTTTTTAAGATACTCCGGTATCTTCGGTGTAAATAGCACGGTACTATACCTCCCTCCTCTGGTATTTTTATGTGTAAATAGCATGAAAACATATGCACCGCGATAACTAAATACCATGATAAGTTTTTGACCCGTGGGGAGAAAATTTGCTGAAACATACCCCTGATAAATTTTGTGTAAATAGCTGAAACATACCCCTGGTAATTTTTGTGTAAATAGCATGATATTTTAAGCACTGCGGGCTTGATAGGTTACCTAGAATCACCATGATAACCTTTTGTCCCGGGGGAAAGTTGTTCAAAACATCCCCGATAATTTTTACGTGAATAACATGATAATATAAGCACCACATAACCGATAACTTACAATATAAACATGATGGTAACTTTTTACCAAAAGAAAACAAGTTGTTAAAAACATACACTCGCCTCGCGGGGCCTCTTAGGTGAACACAACACATGATGTGCCACAGAAAAGCCACATAATGTTTAGTGTCATGAGGATGCACATGTGCTCGTGGGTTGGCCTAGAAAAATGTCCCACTTTGCCACGCTATAGGCGTGATAAGTTACGCAAAAACATCATGGTAATTTTTGACCTATGGAAAAAGTTACCGAAACACACCCAGGTTTTTAGGTGTAAGTACCATGATAATATACGAACTGTAGACCTGGTAACTCTTGTACAATCCCCCATGGTAACTTTGACCAAGGACGAGGTTGATGTACACATACTTTGATAACTTATGTGTAAGTACCACAATATTTTACACATCGAAGACCTTATAACACAGTGGTAACTTTGAAAGGGGTGTAGTTGTTGTAGTACCTGGTAAGTTCTATGTAAATAGCACGGCAACTTACACAACACAGGCCTGATAACTTGCATGCGAATCCCATGATAACTTTGTCCTGAGGGAAAATCGTGATAATTTTCTATACATTTTTGTAGTAACACAATTGTAAAAAAGGGATCAAAACGATTAGTTTCTTTAGTTTGAGCAACAAATACCTAAGGGCGGGGTTGTTGTGGTGGCGCGCTTTGGTGCCAAGGAGGTGTGGGTTCGAATCCCGCATGTGCAATATTTTTTTTATCATGTGGTAGACGTGAAGAAGTCGCAGTTTTCTCAGGGGTGGGCGCGCGAGATGTGCGAGAGAAGCAGGTTTCTCGGGCGAGTCTGCAGGGTCGTTCAGGAGAAGGCGGGGTCGAAGGAAGAGGGATCGTGTGGTACTTTAAAGTGAAACAAATAGAGGTGTGACAGTTTTGCTTATATGGCACACATGTGCCAAATATCACAGTCCTTTGAATAAACGGATCTGGAAAAAAAACTTTCAGATTGCGACAAGTGATGCACATGTCGCAACGTGGGAAGGTGAGAGTGACCTTACAAAGAGTGATCTTAACTAGTGATTTTTTTTACAATTTTTTTGAGGGAAAGTGATTTTTTTTACATGAATCTAAGTCCTTTAAATATATATGGGCTCGGATCAGCCACAAGCCTGGATGGGCGATAGGCTGCTCTTCCCGGTCCGGTGGGCTCGCGTCGGCCATCCAAATACCGAAATTCCCAATTCCCATAAATACACTGATGGCAGCCTCTTGGCGCCAAACCGCGTCCCTTTTCCCGCCACCTCTCCCTACTCCCTGCCGCGCGCCGCCGTAGCCCTTCCCTACCTCGCCGCGCGTCATTTCCACCGAGCGAAAGAAATATACGCGAGAGGCCAGTGGCAGGCGAATCCCTCGGCGGCGGCGGCGAAGGCGACGACGACGCAGGTGATTTCAGCTGTCCAATCTCCTCCCTCTGGCCTCCCCTCCTCCGTCTCCCCTTGTGCCGCGCCTATTCTCCCCCCATCTCGCCTCTCGTCCTCCTCTACCCGGCCAATCTAATACATCCATTCATTCTTTGACTAGGTTATTCTTCTTCAGCGCGCAAGATCGATCTAGTCCTCATCTGAAATGGGGGATGAGAGGGTTGAGGCCATGGAGATTGATGCGCAGCAGCGGCAAGAAGTCGCCGCCGCGGTCCCGGACGGCTTCAACGCCGATTACCTCCGAATCTACTACGGTAAAGTGCCCAAGTGATTTATTCCATCCTAGATCCCAATTTGTGGGATGGTTTGGGAAAATAAGCTGAAATGGGAGGTAGATCTGCATTCCTTGTACCGCGTTAGTTACAAAATACCAGAAGCATGGTGTGAGATTTCACGCAAAGGTTTAGTTTTGATGCACTTATTTTCCAGTTGTGTGGATATTTCAAGTTTTTTCTAATCTAAAGAAAAACATTAGGAGACTTTCCTACTGCATAGAAGCTCAAAGTCAAGGTTATTAAACAAGAAAACACTAAATAAAAGAGAAACCCAGTCTGTGAGCTGATTAGCATACTTCTCGAACTGTAGACAACTTCGGTCTGCTCTTGTTTAATAACCTTCAAAGGTCGTTTCCAACTCTTCAAATGCTGAAAGATGCAACAGCTGCAATTCCCATTTGGAAGGCCACCTGCCGATTGATCTTTTGGTCTACGAAGAACCTGTCGATAGATGCAGTATGTGCCCTCTGTTTGGGCAAACGAAATCCCATCATTTGATAGGAAACAGGGCAAGACCAGACCAAATGGAATACTCTTTCTTCCAGTGACAATTATTTAACGCACGATCGTACTGCTATTGTTATGTCCTTATGCCTCAAAATGTGGAAGCAACTTGCTAAAAATTCTCAGCTCTAAAAGTTCTTTCCTACCAATTTCTTGTGCTTGCTCCCTCACAATTTTTTTGGCTTGTGCTTAGAAACTCAGTCTCTTTTGCCCCACTATAGATAAAATGCTTGTTAACTAAAAATAATCTTACAAACCATATAGTGCTGATGATTATATCACAATTGCAGGAAAGCTCTTCCCATATGGTGATTTCTTCAAGTGGCTCGCATACGGAAATGGTATGTGATCATACCTTCACTGCTTCAGTCAGATGCTAACTGTCCTGCTCTTTGTTAACTGGATATTGTTTTCTGTAGATGCAAAGCATCCTGGATGTGATCAGTCGTACATTGGGCGTCGGGAGCTTTCGTTTACACTGGAGAATGACATCTATCTGCGGTTTCAGTCCTTTGATACTGCAGCTGAACTGGAGACTTCTATCAAGGAGAAGTGCCCTTTCAAGATTGATATTGGACCTGTCTACAGCGTAGATGTATGATATAGCATCATTAAACATTTCAATTGTTTCTCTTGATTTATTTTCTATATTATGCGCTGTGTGCTATTGCCCAATAAAAATATTTTTTTTGTAGCCTGCAAAGCGACATGCCTACGCCCAGTCTGGTAACAATGTCTTCGTACCAGTGGAAAGGGAACTTATTTTTGATATAGTAAGAAACATGCCATGTTATTTTCCTCCTTATGAGCGCGCGTCCTGTTATCTTTGTGCAACTGTTGCTAAGTGTGAACGTTGTCCATACTCCCAGGATATATCTGATTATGATGATGTTCGCTACTGCTGCTCTGGAGCTGACACCTGTCTGGACTGCTGGCCATTAATGACCATTGTCATCAAAATCCTGGATACTTCGCTTAGAGGCATGTTATTTTGTTATGCAACTACTTTACACACTGCATTCACATGATGCTATGAAGATTCTGGACACTTAACTGAGTTGCAGAATCTTTAACTGTCTTGGTTTGCTTCACTGTAATAACTGTTGAAAGTATGTTTTTGCAGGTGATTTTGGTTTCAATCACATATTGTGGGTATATAGTGGTCGCCGTGGTGTCCATTGCTGGGTTTGTGATAGTAGAGCAAGAAAGTATGTTTAAGAGAACCTTTTCTTTGTTTCCTTTGTTTGGTGATCGTCAAACTCATCTTTGTATTTCTGTCAGGTTAAGCAATGAACAAAGGTCTGCAATTGCTGACTACTTCCGTGTGTATAAGGTGGTATTTGTTAATTCATAACTCCAGAAACCCCTGAGCCATCTTTCTGAAATTTGTTGCCCTGTATTACTCTTTCTTAGGGTGGCGAGAATTCACTGAAGAAAGTTTCGTTGACTGGGCCTGTCCTTCACCCTTTCCTTGCGTATGCTCTAAACCATCTCTCTACTTGCATGTTGTGTTAGTATGAATTGTGATGTACAAATTGGTTATACTGAAACTTTATGCTTCTGCAGACGGTCATACACCGATGTTCTGAAATGCTTCTTTGAAGACAAGCTATTACATAGCCAACAACTATTTGCATCCGAGGAGAGGTGCCAGAAGATACTCGAACTTATTCCAGACGAAAGTAAGAAATAAAACTTTATATTGACCATTTCTTGTTCATAAAGTATGAAATGTGTTTTACACCATCCTGAGAGGGCTTGTTTTCTAGATGTTGCTAGTGAGCTCCATGATAAATGGCAAGGAAATAGACGATCCTCCATCTCAAAAGAAGATGTGAATGCAGCAAGATGGGAGCAGTTAAAGACGACCTTGCAGTCAGGAAAGCACAAGGTTAATGTTTAATCGCCTGCAGTCCTATTCACTTCTATTGCATATGTGCCAGTTATTAATTGGTATATATTTTTCTTGAGTTTTCATCAGGATGTTGTGTGCAGTTATTCACTCTGATTTTTAAATTACAAATACATCTTATAATTCAGCTTACACTGACTATTATTTCCACATCTCAGACGCAGGGGCTTCGCAGATGTGTAGAAGAGATTGTCTTCTCGTACACGTATCCTAGACTTGACATGGAGGTAAAAGCAAAATTATCACCGACGCATGTTCGCAGCAAGGGAAATATTGATGTATTTTCTGCCTATTAATCAAACTGTTGTTGTATATCAGGTGTCAAAGCACATGAATCATTTACTGAAGGCCCCCTTCTGCATACACCCAAAGACAGGTAGAAAACCTGAATATGTTTCTGATTTTAGTTAAATGTAATATGGTGTGAATTTGCATGCATGAAGAAGGCAGCATGGAGCTTTTTGTCCATTGGAAGTTCTATTTTGTCTGTTCCATGAAAGATGCACACTTTTAAAATGTATGCATCCACTTAATACCTACAATTATGCTTTCACTTTGCTTGCTTTTGGAGGACTCAACTATGATTTGATTATAAAAACTACGTTCTTTCTTTGTACAACTGTCTGAATGATAATTTTGTCACCTCACCACTTCTAACAGTTGTTTCATTGTTTCCCCAGGGCGTGTTTGCGTTCCAATCGATCCCAACAATTGTGAAGATTTTGATCCTACAGCTGTTCCAACTTTATCACAGGTATCTTGTATAGAGCGAAGCATAAACATATAGTATGTGTGCCTGTTGATGCGTCATGATGTGTCCTGACTTGCTGAAACTACCATGCATGGCCAGCTGTTAGGAGAGCTCAATGCGGCTGGTATGCAGATTGATTCTGAGAACGGTAAGTGACTAAAAAACTTGTACCTATCCGGGTTTGTGTTAAGGTGCATCATTGTAGAACTTGCAAATGACATCTTCTCGTACCATACAGCCTATTTTGCAACCCCCCCCCCCCCCCCCCCCCCTCTCACAATCCTGCTTTGAATTGCAGATTGGGAGAGAACATCCCTTGAAAAGTACATCAGATTTTTCAGAACGTCCTTTCTTCAACCGATGCTGAAAGCTTGCAAGGTATGCGTTCTCTGCTGCTACTCCCTACTTTCCAAAATATTTGAAGTCCTAGGTTTGTCCTGAGTCAAACATCTTTAAGTTTGACCAAATCTACTCAGAATTATACCAACATCTACAACACCAAATTAGTTTCATTAGATTCATTGTGAAATATATTTGATGTTGTGGATATTAATGTATTTTCCTATATACATGTTCATGAGGCCACCTATTTCTATTTGCTGAATGCCAGCTTTTGCCATGTAATTTTGCAGGAGGAACTGGAAACCGCTTATAGTGCAAAGCTTCAACAGTCCAAGAATACCTTGAGCTGGTAAAAGCTCCATGTACAACAGAGACAGGGCCTCTCTCGCATGGGCAGCCTTCTTTTCCGAGAGGTGCCTACTCCCCGAGTTCATCTAGGGCACAGGTCATTCATCCTATTTGTTGCTCTACGGGCGAACGTGTAACTGTTCAGCTACCGCTGTGGCTCACAAGCTCAGGCTCGAATGCATTGTTAGCAGCTTGTTCTTGCGTGGTGTCTATGTTTGAAGCTGTTAAACTTTGACGAACAAATGGTGCTGCGCTATTGCATAGAGCCTACCGTAGCAAGCATATTACTGACTAATACTCCCTCTGTAAACTAGTATAGTGACGTAAAAGGTCTTATATTAGTTTAGAGAGGAAGTACATTGTATCAGCTATTCTTGTTATGCGACACCATATGTGCCATGAGGTCTTTGACTTAAGATAGAGGATGCTCGTGTTTTAAAATAGAGCATCTACAACCGGACCCTTCCTCCCCAAACACCGGATAACCCAGTCACAAAATTGGTCATCGAATCAGACATTCAAAGCCAGCCCAAGCGTCCCAAGCATGATTTGGGGGCGCTTGGATGGTTTTTGCCTCCAAATTGACCAAGTCCACCAAATTGATTGCCCTTTTCTCGTGCCTGTCCTCCCTTCCATGCATATAAGCCAGTGTCCACCTCCAACTTTGCTCCCTGTTTGTCTTGTCGTCCTTGTCTATCATCCGATTTAGCCAACTTAGATGTCGAAGTCAAGTACCCCTTCCCCCATTGCTGCCATGGTTGCTGCTTCAGCTGACTTCATGGGGTCCTGACCATCATCACTTGCAAGATGGAGAACATCGCCTGGAGGGAGCAGCGTGAATTTGCCCAGTCTGGTTGTAGATGCTCTAACCCATCCGTGGACAGTGTCGGTGTCCCCTCATGTCCCATGTGCCCTACCTTGTCACATCCTAGTCGGTTACGTACAAGGAGAGAAGGATAATGTGTTCTAGACGACTTCTAATATCTTTGAAGTATATGTGATGTCTTGAGGAGCCTTCCTTTTATACGCCATGGGCCACCTCGACGTGCCCCTCTGTTGAACCGACATGGGGGTCCCCGGCCCGGCCCACTTATCTGAGAGACGATGTGGTGAGAGCCCCCCTATCCGGGACATCATCAGTAGCCCATGAACTGGTTTTCAAGCCTGGAACGCTCCTCAATTTTTTGAGATGGTCTGATGTTCTTCATCTTCAGTCGCCGGTCTTGAGAATTGGTTGAACGAGTTCTTCCGTATCCAATTTCTTGAACGCTTAATTGTATGTGAGGTGTTTCATGCCCACCTTCATTATTTCTGTGCGTCTCCGGACGATGGAAATATTCCCACGCATCAATTAGTCATCAAGTATTCCCGTGCTTGGCGTGTCATGAGGATCCAACCTCACACCACCAGCTTAGTGTCATGCATATGACACTAGTCTAATTTACTACCTTCATAGTGCAAAGTACTACCTTCGTCTAGGTGAATAAGTCATTCGCGTAGTTCTAGGTCATCGATTTGAGGAATTAAATATGTGTTATATGTTATGAAAAGTATATCACTGGATTTCTACACAGATGTAGTTTCTAAATATATATTTTTTGTCACATATAATACATATTTAGATAATTAAATCGTCGACCTAGAACTACGCGAATGACTTATTCACTGTGACGGAGGTAGTAACATAGTAGTAGTGTCATAGAGGACTTCATTAATTAGCTCGTAGACTCATCTTGTCTTGGAAAGCGCTATGTTACAGTAACATATTATGTTACCACTTCTCATTAACTACATGTTACATAAGCAAAAATTTCTCGGAGTGCGCTATGTTACTTGCTAAGTTACTCCCACTATGACTAGCCTTAGACCGATCCCATCCATCAGTCCACGTGGTTCTGAGGTGCTTACGTCTCGATGGTCAACATAACATGCAGACGTGTGTAAGGCTAGCCATAGTGGGGGTAACTTAGGTAGTAACTTAACACACCCCAAGACAATTTTGCTTATGTGCCAAGTATTTAATGAGGAGAGAGGTGCTTGGAGTAACATAATATGTTACTGTAACATAGCGTTTTCTGAGGTAAAATGAGTCTATAAGGCAATAAATGAAACAATCTATGACACTACTACTAAGATACTTTGTACTATGGAGGTAGTAACTTAGACTAGTGTCATATGCATGACACTAGTATAAGTTACTCCCCACTATGACCAGCCTAAGGCCCCAACCATTGTCACGTCTTATCAAAAAAGCAATTGTGCGCCTCGATACGATGATTAATAAACCGCCTCCTCAATCCCCGTGTGATTGACACATGACATATGGGAAAATGCAGGAGTTACTGCCACACGACATATTTATCCCTCTGACGCTTCGCGTATTACTCCGCCCATAAAAGGCCAGGGGCGAGGAGGAGCCAAGTTATGCTCTCATTCTCCCTAATCTTCGTCTTCATCTTCGAGTTCTTGCGTCCAAGCATTCTTCACATGCCCGAGCTCAAGAACTTCCGCCCGTTCTTTCTCCACCGCTTTTTTGACCATGACCGGAGAGGGTAGCCAAACCCAGGCGGGGAAACCCCCCAAGGCCAACAAGAAGACACCGGGAGAGCCATGAATCGCCCCCCAAACAAGGGGGAGGTGGAGGACCAACACGATGACACCGGACCAGCTGTCCTCGGCAGGTTATCTGCTAACACCGGAGATCGCTCCTGCTCGCTTTGCTTCCATCGCTAGGGACGACGATTTTTACTCTGTTAGGGTGCCCCGGCCATGTATAGGCGAGCGGGTATGTTTCGTCTCCCATCTCCTACATAGTTTGCGATTACCAATTCACCCCTTCCTCCATGACAACCTCCATTTCTACGGCCTTCAGTTCCACCATCTTGCCCCAAACCTCATCCTCCACATCTTGTGCTTCATAACTTTCTGTGAAGCTATCCTGTGCCGTGAGCCCAAATTTGGGCTCTGGTGAAGTTCTTCACTGTCAAGCCCTAGAACAACGACTCGGAGGTGTGCAAGTGCGGGGGCGCCTCAATTAGCAAGATCCAGGGCGCTGGGTGGGGGACTTCATCGACACCATAAAAAATTGGCAGGAGGAGTGGTTTTACATCTCCGATGTGCCATTGGTAGACCCTCCTTGGGCCCGGATAGTCACCCGTGTAGGACCGGAGTATATCGACCAGAGGGGATGGGTGAATTGGAGATTTAAAATTTCTTTCGAAACTTAAATACTCCTAGCACAACACAACGGAGAACTAAACAGATGCAGTTCTACGAAATAAAACTATTTCTAAAACAAAATTATTTCAAAAAGAAACATGCAAATCCACCGGGAAGTACTAATCAAAATAATGCTGAAGAGAATGAGAAGGTAGCAGTAGATAAATAATCGATGACCATAGAAACATAGAAACAAATCACCTACAACACAACCAGTAGAAACACAAAGAAAAACATGTATATACTACACGACATTGTATTGGTTGAGATAAACAACTTGGAAGATAAACACTCATAGTATACAAATAGATACCTGTCGAGGACAAAGAACACCGAATATAAACCACCAAAAGAATTGCAGTAGAGAGGATGTGACCAGTGGTGCTCGATGACGACATATGATGTAGGGTTAACTCAGCACAAAATAAAAAAGGTCCTACACACCACCCCAGGACCACTATGAAGATGCACACAAGGTTAGATCTGATCATTACCAACTCGTAGCACATCAGAAGAAGAGTTGGCGAAGATCGTTTGTGCAGATTCCCGCAACTAGGATTTATAACCTCCCAACCACGATAATTTTCTTCCTCGAACAGTACCTCAGATAGAAGATCGAACGTACAATCTCTCTACCCGATTGCACATATACGGTGTCACCGATCCAACAGCGCTTCACCGTCAGAAATAATCCTTGTCGGAGACTAGGCAACCTTGCGGTGCTACAAAACTATTTCGTGTAGTAGCTAGAGAGAGAAGGGGGAGGGGGGGAGGTCATTGCATACCATTTGGCTAGAGCTCAAAGGATCAAGTTGGAGTGTGTTTGGAGGGCTCCCTTCCACCTCTACTCACTAGATATATGATCCTCAAGTGCATGACCCTGTAGGTTCGGTGAAGTATAGACATGACTGGAACATCTTCCGGTCAATGATCAATAGTGGAACCGTTGACATCCATATTGACCCCTATACCCACATGAATTAATATTCGAGTGAACCTTTAGTTACCTTGTGATATTCCTGTTGCTTCATGATATGTTACAAAAAACTGATGTGAGATTTATCGGCATCCCCGTGAATCAACAACTTGTTCACTATGTCAGCTTCCTCGTTACCAACTTTGTTCTCTTTTCTTGTTCCCATGTTTCGGCATCCCTGTGATCAAATCACATTGCGTCTGTCTAGACGATGATGTATACTGTCACACCGAGAGGGCCCAAATAATATCTCTCCATCGCCAGAGGAGAAAATCTTAGTCTTGAGGTATCTAGTCCCTTGTCATACTTTTCTGTGAACCCGTAAGCTGCCTAATTGCCACTATGTTATGGATGACGTTTGACAAACCCAAAGTTCATGAAGCATAATGAACTCAACACTCTCATGGCCTAGGGAATTATGAAAACATTTTTCTTTGTGTTATAAACCATTAACTTTGCGACAGATGGATCTCATAGCATAACAACAATTGGGTCAGTTCAATGCAAACGTTCTCCTAACATTGTGTCCTGAAAGTTGTCGGCATTGACATGCCCATGATTAGGAAAATAGAACCATCATGCGACACTCGAGCTAGTCTTAGAGGCGATACTGGGAATCAATTTTACCATTTATTATACCACACGTGCACATGATTTTTAATCCAAGCCTCATGGTTATTACAGACTCGAGAACCATTGTAGTTGTAGCACAAAATATAAACATTAATTACGAACTTGGAGATAAATATTAACTTTTATTATTGCATCTAATGCATATCTCCTACAGCTGATTTGGTAGACCATTTCACTCTACTGCAAAAGAGCTACGTCCGGTTGGAGGGACTTGTGGTTGAGCACATGATATAAACTCTCTCCGTCCTATTCTCCTCAACGACAAGTTCCTGGAACTTTTGTTGATTTACTCGTGGTAGATTCTTCTCAGAAATCTCCAAACCTTTAATAGACTTCGTCTTCCATGATTACAATTACTGTTGGTCACTCTTCGCAAATCACAATAACTTATGGTTGCTGAAGACTTTGACTTGGTGACAATAATTACTCTTCGTCACTCGAGCAGACGTCTAACTGTCTAGAGAGTTGTAGATCTCAAGAGTAATATGCACAAGAACTCTCAACTCAAATCTACTCGGATGCTCAACCACTATCTAACTTTTCGGCTCTTGATTTTCTCTCTGTGGATTTAAACTCAAATCCCTTGGAGAGGGGTGCTCAATCGATCTTCTCAGAATCTCAAGCGGAGCAACCAACGAACAACATTGGTGCGGGGTGGCTATTTATAGCCGCATCCTTCCCATGAGAGAAATGACCCGAGGAACAAGTAAATCTAACTCCTCAGTTCAAAAAATTTCTCTTTCGGCCTAGAAGATCATCATCTCTGGCTGAAAAGTAAATGTCTTGAAGCACACAGATATTTATCTCAACGCTCATAGGACAGGTTTTGGTTAAGCATCACAACAGACATAAGTCTCCAATTACTTATACCCCTCTTAATAGTACGGTGGCCCTATGACTCAAAGAAGAAAAATGAAATGATGAAACATATGCTACGTCTTCACTTCATCTTCATTCTTCTCAATTACAGTCATTTCTTCTTGGATGCCTCATGTACCAATTGCTTCACATCAGCAATCTTTTTTGGGGCCGTCTCCGACACACAATCTTCTCGATAACAAACTCTCTAAGATATATTAATCTTGTCTACAACGCAAACAAATTTCTCTCAAGTTTATCGCAAACTTCTCGGAAGTAGCAATATTCTCGGTAGTAAACTTCTTGGAGCTTAGCAATCTTATCAGCTGCGCAGATAAATTTCACAGAAGTTTATAGCAAACTTCCCGGGAGTAGCAACCTTCTCCGTAGCAATCTTCTCAAAACTTAGCAGACAACTTTCACAAAAGTTTATACTAAACTTCTCGGAAGTAGCAATCTTCTTATCAACAAACTGTTGGAAATATGCCCTAGAGGCAATAATAAAATGATTATTATCATTTTCCCATGCATGATAAATGTTTATTATTCATGCTAGAATTGTATTGACCGGAAGCATAATACATGTGTGAATACATAAACTACACCGTGTCCCTAGTAAGCCTCTACTAAACTAGCTCGTTGATCAAAGATGGTTAAGGTTTCCTAACCACTACAAAAAATCACTTCCGTGATGATACATGTTTGTCACAGTAGGTCATGTTTTTTGTCATGCATGTACATCCATGATGATTTTATGACAGAATCAAGATAGTCATACTTGTGCTGTCATAGAAGTGTTCCATGACAATACCAAAATTATCATCACGGAAGTGTCCACTTCCATGACGATAAATGACGCGTCATGGAAGTGCTTTCGTCAAGGGTAACCGACATGTGGCATCCATCATAACGGGTCGCCGTTAACCTATCGGGTTCCGGTTTGGATCTGTTAACCTGTTAACATCCCGGACCAATGGGGATTTTCCACGTGTAAAATTCTCATTCACCGGCGGATCCACGTGTCGGCTCATCATTGGGACAGATGTCATTCAGCAAATGGATGGGACACGCCTATGATACCTCGACACGTGACTCGTCCCAACAATAGCCCATTTAAGATAAAAAGGCCGGCCCAGCCAAGGGCCCACAAGATTTTCTCATACTATACTGGATCGGCCCGTTAACAGCCTGCCATAGTTTGGGCCAAATTACGACCCACATAAGATCCAGCCCGTTAGATGTCTATCACGTTTTGGGCCAAATGACAACCCACATCAGATCCGGCCTGTTAATAGTCTGCCACATTTTGGGCCAAATTACGACCCATATATGATCTGGTCCGTTAATAGGCACTGTGCTTTTGGCCCATTGGGGGCCCATTTGAACTACGACCTCTTAAAGGCCCATGTAGTAGTTCAGGCCAATATTACTTTCAGCCTGTTAATGGCCATTGGTACATATGGGCCGTTGTCGGCCTGGTTTCACTTTCGGCCATTTAACGACCTGTGCTGCATGCGGGCCTATTTCTGGGCTGAAGTGACGTTCGGCCTCTTAAAGGCCCGTAGTCTTCATGGATACATTTTAGCCCAACCTGACTATAAAGGCCCGTGAGATAACTGGGCCTATTGATGGCATGCTTTGCATCCGGCCTGCTTACAACCCATCATGATATTGGGCCAGCTATGGCCCGCCACATTTTTTGGCGTGTTAGCAGCCCGTCTTGTGGTTGGGCCAAGCATGGGCCTCTGACACTATTCAGGCCCAATCTACTTTTCGGACTGTTAAAAGCCCATTCTATTTTTTGGCCCAACTTAGGCAGCTGGTTTACGCAGCCTGTTAAAGGCCCGAAACTAATAGTTGGTGAGTTTATGTCTAGGCCTGCTATTGGCCGGACATGGCCCATGTTTCGGCCCATTAATAGCGACTGGCGGGTGGACCAGTTTTACTACCGTAATTATTTTATATAATAAACCGAATGATTAGGCCCATTGCGCTCCGTCAAAGCTTACGGCCTTATAAAGGAGCTACGACAACATATATAGAAATTAAATTACAGCATCATGACAAAGAATACACCTAGACTATACAACAAAGAAATTACTGCATATTACATGCACTGGGCATAAAAGTTCGCTGCCAGCGATTATAAAGCGCAACCAGACAGCGAATTACATACACCAGGCATCAAAGGTCGCCACCAGTGCAAATAAACATGCCGCCTAAAATAATATACAGAACCAACAGAACTTCAACACAGTTCAAGAAAGGTTAGCCTTGCCTGGGAGCTGCAGCGCAAGCAGCTAAGCAAGCTGATGACTGCACTTGTTTGACGCTTATATCCAACTCTAGCTGCATAGCATCAATGACAGTTCTTGGCGTCAGTAATATCACCCTAAAAGAGAAAAAACAGACAGATAACATGCTTTGCACATATAAGCAACAATGCTATCGATTCATCCCATTTCTTAGTGGCAAATAAAGAGACGTGGATTAAAATAGAATAAAAGTTGTTTACAGTTAAGACATGGCATGAAATGTCATTGTGCAGGAGTGGCCAGCTTCACCACACCAATGGATTATAGATCAAGAACACAAGCGTACATGCAGTCCTAAAGAATGATAAGCATCGATGGTGAGTGTAATGTCAATTTATCCCATTTCAGATTGATAAATAAAGATACACGATTTAAATAATATGAACATAATATGCATTGTTCATAGTTAAGACATAGCAGGATATGACATTGTCCTGGAGTTGGTAGTTTGACCACACCATTGGATTACAGATCAAGAACGCAAGCATACATGCAGTGCTAAGGAAGATCACTTTGCTATGTTGAGTTTAACTTACACGGTATGAATAAGTAACTAGGTTGTACAACTAAAAATAAAATTGAGAAGGAGAAACTTATGTTTATGATCTTCTTCATAATAAACTTTAAACATGCAATTTGATGCAAACGACAAAAATAAACAGCAGTGGCAGTCATTGCTATCTAAATATACATAACAAAGTTTGAAGGCTCGAGAAGGACAAACTTACTTAGTAATGAAGAACAACTCTATAAATCCCTTTTCCATGTTGGGGGGGGGGGCAATTCAAGAATTTTACCACAAAGTCTTCTTCATAAGCATTGACTTTATTCTACATTTTGTTAAGAGTAAATATAGAAGCGATAATATAGGAACAAATGGATATTATTTAAGCTAAGATGCAGAGTGATGCTACATAATTAACTAGCTATAAATGAGGTACATCATACAACCAAAAGGTACTGAAAAGAGTAATGTAGAGCTAAACATCTTCAGCACCATTGGTTTTATTCAACATCTTGGTAAGAGTAAACATATTTGATGTGTACAAAATGGATGCCAAGGGAAAATAAGCTGCAAAGTTATGGTATATGAACAATTAGCTGATAGTATAAGTACATTTATAAAGGACAACAAATACTTACAAGAACAATGTAGAGCTAAACTTCTTCATAAGCATTGGGTTTATTCTACATTAATGTAAGCATTAATATAGATCTAATAATTAGGAGCGAACAGTGGATATGCAGGTTATCATGCATACTGATGTCACATAATCAACCAGGTATGAATGTAAGTACAGCGATACAAGACAACATGTACTAACAAGAGCAAATCAGCGAGCAACATCATGATGATATCCTAGGTTTTGTGGCGCTGGTTCTATCACCAATATAAGTGGGGTGTTGTCTGATTTCTGCAGCACCACCACCTTTTTCAAGGACTTTGCTACTACTCCTTCAGGTTCTACAATCACTCTCTTCCTTTTGGATGTCTGATACACAAGAACAACATTTGAATGGAAAAATATGGTATGATGACAAATGGAATGCATATTGATAATGGGTGGGAATGTCATCTTCACATATATGATGAGTAAACTAAGAAGATGGCGGTGCAAAGAAGCAGAAGAAACGCAAAACACCATACACAAGTTACGTGCAACCAATAAAACCCTACCAAATTAGAACAGGCACATTGTAGGGTGAACATGATAGGCCATCCGCCTTTGACTCCTTGAGCTCAGAATAGTCATTAGGATCATATTCTAAACACGAATCTGTAGGTGCAGAGTGTGTGGGCTTCATTCCATCCAGAATGGAACTTAGTGCCTTGATACCCTGTTTGTTAGTCATTGCACAGTTCCGCGATACTCTTCTGATGTGTGCATTCTCATATTCATCGTGATTTTGTTCAATATCTGAGAAGCATGACAACATAAATAGTAGTGAGATTATCTTTGTAATGCAGAGGATATTCTAATATAATAGGGGCTCCTTGTAAACCCTCGTGTGCTATCACTGGATTGAAAGTTTATTGCGAAACCATGACAACGAGAGTGCACAGAGTAATATTATTCCAACATGTCTATATGTGGTGCACATGCATTTCAAAACTCACGTAGTAACATTAGCTGACCAATTAAATGTAAGCTTTGGAAATATGAGTGGCATGTAGTTTTGCTTGAAGGATGGAGTGTTGCTATTACGACACAAAGCCACTATGCAGATTGTAGTGTCGATAAAAGGGGACACCATAAGCATCATAAATAAATCAAGGAAGTGGAACTAGCTGGAAAATATGGGGTTGTATTGCCGCTACTAATCAAAAGCCTATCGATCACTTACGAGTCAGCTCTATTCACCTGAAGGCGCACTACTGTTACTATCATTCTAGTCTCTCAAAGGCCGCACAACTCCTAGTATTTCCTAGATATTATGGCAGACCAACTCGAATTGCCGAAAGCAACTTACAGAAGCAGCCAAATATACCTATCGACTGCAGATGTCCCTGCTTGCCTTCCTGATGAGGAACATACTATACTTATTAAAGAAAAATAGAAGAGGAACATGTTAAAGAATAGAAGACGAAGCATATTATGGAGATTTCGTTTCTTTCTATACAATGTTGGTTGCTCACCCATGATGAATCAGGGCATCCAAAGAAATGCAATTCCATGCTGTCTCTCTCTATGTGGCCACAGGCATTTGGAAACTCAACTGGGAGCATTAGTTGACCAATTAAATGTATATCTATTAACTAATATGAATATCATGTCACATTCGTATTGGACCAACTAAGCTTTGGAATTATGATTGGTGTGTTATTTAGCTTTAAAGGGTGGACTGATGCTAGTAGGACACAAAGCACCTACGCATATCATAGTGTAAATATAATGGGAAACAACCCTAAGCATCGCGAGTAAAATCAGGAAAGTGAAACTTGCTGGAAAATATGTGCTAGTATTGCTGATACGACTAGAAAGGCTTTGGACACCAACTCTCTACCACTGAAGGCGCAGTGTTCTTACTACCAGTCTAACTCTCAAAGGCGACACATATGACCGAATACGAAGAGTTGAAAGCGTCCATGAAAAGCGACATGAAGACCAACACGAAGAGTTGAAAGCGTCCATGAAAAGCGACCGAATAGACATGTACACTTCAAATGTCCCTGCTCCTCTTCACTACAAGGAACATACTGTACTACCATTATACTCCCTTTGTTCCTAAATACAAGTCTTTGTAGAGATTCCACTATGGATCACATATGGATGTATATAGATACATTTTGGAGTGTAGATCCACTCATTTTGCTCCGTATGCAGTCCATGGAGGAATCTCCACAAAGACTTATATTTAGGAACAAAGAGAGTGCTTATTAAAGAAGAACAAAAGAGGAGCATGCTAAAGAAGAGCAAGCAGATTATGGATAATAAAATGTTCGTTGCCCACACATGATGAACCAGAGTGCATAAAGAATGCAACTCCCTGCCGTCCCTTGATATGTGGCGCACATGCTTTTCGAAAGTAAAGTAGGAACATTAGCTGACCAATTAAACATTCTCTGTTTTAGTACATGTCAGCATCATATCAGATTCGTATTTGAGCAACTAAGTTTGGAATTACGAGTGGTATGTTGTTTAGCTTGATGGGTTGAGGAGCACTGCTTGCATGTCTCGAAGCACCTACGATGATGGTACTGAATATATGGCAATGTCTACATGCAAGTCGCCTGACTTTCGTCATTTGGGCCAGTCGACCATTTTAGGCGGTTGGATGAAGATCCTACGTCTCCTAACCCTTGTTCTTCCTCGCCTCTTATTCTTCCCCTACAGACCACCTCACGGGCCGCCGGCCGAACCACCGACCCTCGCCCTTCCCTAAACCGCCCACCATGTCCGGTCTTCCGCCGCCCCCAGCCATCCCTCTAGCCAACCCCACCCCCACCCGCCCACCCTCGTCGATTTTTGCCTCCGGTGAGGCCCCACCATAGCCCGATGACTACCCCCACAACCACTGCACCGACCCAAAACCCTAAGATAGATAATGGGGCAGCCCTCCGGCGAGCCCCATCCTTCCCTCCGGTGAACTCCGGCAAACTCCGGCAAACTCCCCAAAATGGACTTACTCCAAATTGAAATTCGGTCGACTGTCATTTAAGGTAACGCTGAATATAAAAGGGGAAACCATAAGCATTGCGAGTATAGTGGTGAGCGTGCCATGGCGGATCTGAAGATGCAAACCGGACAAAGGCAATTTCGCAACCAATGCCTGGTTTCTACTAACAAGTAAAATTCTAAGTGATCGACAAGAAATCACAGTAACGTAGTGACGATCTATTTTCTTGCTGAGATAAGTAACTTGAGTAGATACGAAAGAGTACCGCCTCTGGTGTGGCACCGTGTAAGCATCTACTGAGACGTTGAGGGTGGTGCGGTAGCGATGGCTGTCAGTGGCATGGAAGCAGATCTAGGAGGGCAGACGGTGGCAGCAAGGGAAATATCCCGGCGCGATGGATGAGACGGTCGTATGAGCTGCCTCGGGAAGGTGGACGACGGCGCGGATGAAGCGAGAGGACGCGATGCAAGGATCCTGGTCTGAAGGCGTGGATGAGTGATACGTCTCTGTCGTATCTACTTTTCCAAATACTTTTGCCCTTGTTTTGGACTCTAACTTGCATGATTTGAATGGAACTAACCCGGACTGACGCTGTTTTCAACAGAATTGCCATGGTGTTATTTATGTGCAGAAACAAAAGTTCTCGGAATGACCTGAAACTTCACGGAGATTATTTTTGGAAATAATAAAAGATACTGGCAAAAGATCAAGGCCAGGGGGCCCACACCCTAGCCATGAGGGTGGGGGGCGCGCCCCCCTACCTCGTGGGCCCCCTGGAGCTCCACCGACCTCAACCTTGACTCCATATATTCGTGTTTGGGGAGAAAAAAATAGAGGAGAAGGATTCATCGCGTTTTACGATACGGAGCCGCCGCCAAGCCCTAAACTCTCTCGGGAGGGCTAATCTGGAGTCCGTTCGGGGCTCCGGAGAGGGGAATCCGTCGCCATCGTCATCATCAACCTTCCTCCACCATCAATTTCATGATGCTCACCGCTGTGCGTGAGTAATTCCATCGTAGGCTTGCTGGACGGTGATGGGTTGGATGAGATTTATCATGTAATTGAGTTAGTTTTGTTAGGGTTTGATCCCTAGTATCCACTATGTTCTGAGATTGATGTTGCTATGACTTTGCTATGCTTAATGCTTGTCACTAGGGCCCGAGTGCCATGATTTCAGATCTGAACCTATTATGTTTTCATCAATATATGAGAGTTCTTGATCCTATCTTGCAACTCTATAGTCACCTATTATGTGTTATGATCCGTTAACCCCGAAGTGACAATAATCGGGATACTTACCGCTGATGACCGTAGTTTGAGGAGTTCATGTATTCACTATGTGTTAATGCTTTGTTCCGGTACTCTATTAAAAGGAGGCCTTAATATCCCTTAGTTTCCAATAGGACCCCGCTGCCACGGGAGGGTAGGACAAAAGATGTCATGCAAGTTCTTTTCCATAAGCATGTATGACTATATTCGGAATACATGCCTACATTACATTGATGAATTGGAGCTCGTTCTGTGTCACCCTAGGTTATGACTGTTACATGATGAACCGCATCCGGCATAATTCTCTATCACCGATCCAATGCCGACGAGCTTTCCATATATTGTTCTTCGCTTATTTACTTTTCCGTTGCTATTGTTATCATCACTACAAAACACCAAAAATATTACTTTTGCTATCGTTACCTTTTGCTACCGTTACCACCACTATCATATTACCTTGCTACTAAACACTTTGCTGCAGATACTAAGTTTCCAGGTGTGGTTGAATTGACAACTCAGCTGCTAATACTTGAGAATATTCTTTGGCTTCCCTTGTGTCGAATCAATAAATTTGGGTTGAATACTCTACCCTCGAAAACTGTTGCGATCCCCTATACTTGTGGGTTATCAAGACTATTTTCTGGCGCCGTTGCCGGGGAGCATAGCTCTATTATTTGAGTCACTTGGAATTTATATCTGCTTATCATTATGAAGAACTTGAGAGATCCAAAAACCAAGATTTATCCCTCAACTACGAGGGGAGGTAAGGAACTGCCATCTAGCTCTGCACTTGATTCACGTTCTGTTTTGAGTAAGCTTGCGACACCTAAACCTGCTTCTGCTATTAATTCTGATATGTCGCATATTATTGATGATGCCACTTCTGCTATGCATGATAGTTATGATGAAACTACTTCTATGCTTGATACTACTGTGCCACTTGGTGAATTTCTTAATGAACAACTTGCTAGGGCGAGAGAGAATGAAATTATTGAAACTGATAATACTGATGAAATTAATGATGAAGGCTCTCCCAATAAATATGAATTACCTATTGTGCCTGAGGGCTATGTTATGGACGAAGAAACTAAAAGAGACTTTCTTGCTTGCAATGATAGGAGTGATCTTAAGAAATTATTAGCTAAGCTTAAACAAAAAACTCTGAATGCTAGAATGAAATATGATCCTGCTTATGCTACTTCACCTATCTTTGTTACTGATAAGGATTATGAATTCTCTATTGATCCTGATATAATTACTTTGTTGAATCCGATCTTTTTTATGGTTATGAATCTGAAACTGTTGTGGCACATCTTACTAAATTAAATGATATAGCCACCCTGTTCACTAATGATGAGAGAACTCGCTACTTTTATATCCTTAAAATATTTCCGTTCTCATTAAAGGGTGATGCTAAGATATGGTTTAATTCTCTTGACCCTGGTTGTGTGCGTAGTCCCCAGGATATGATTTATTACTTCTCTGCTAAATATTTCCCTGCTCATAAGAAACAAGCTGCCTTAAGGGAAATATATAATTTTGTGCAAATTGAAGAAGAGAGTCTCCCACAAGCTTGGGGGAGGCTTCTCCAATTACTTAATGCTTTGCCTAATCATCCTCTTAAGAAAAATGAAATACTTTATATCTTTTATAATGGACTAACCGATGCTTCCAGAGATCACCTGAATAGTTGTGCTGGTTCTGTTTTCAGGGAAAGAACACCAGATGAAGCTGAAATTCTATTGAATAATATGTTGACAAATGAAAATAATTGGACACTTCCTGAGCCAACTCATGAGCCTATTCCTAAACCAACTCCGAAGAAAAGGGGCGTTCTATTTCTTAGTCCTGAAGATATGCAAGAGGCAAAGAAATCCATGAAAGAAAAGGGTATTAAAGCTGAAGATGTTAAGAATTTACCTGCTATTGAAGAAATACACGGTCTTAATTTACCGCCTATTGAAGAAACACATGGTCTTGATAGCTCGACACAGGTAGTAAAGGTAAATTCTCTCTATAGATATGATAAAGCTGAAATTCCATTTACTAAGTTTGCTAGCCCATGCTTGGATGAGTTTGATGACTTTATGGTTAAGCAAGAAAACTTCAATGCTTATGTTGGTAGAGAATTAAAACGCAATGCTGATATGCTTGAACACTTGGGTGATTATATGGCTAATGTTAAAGGTGAACCTAGACTTATTAGTAAACATGCTTCTATGGTTACCACTCAAGTAGAACAAGTACTTAAAGCTCAAAATGATTTGCTCAATGAATTGAATAGTAAGAATAATGACTATGCTGTTAAAGTGGCTACTAGAACTGGTAAAATGACTCAGGAACCTTTGTATCCTGAAGGCCACCCTAAGAGAATTGAGCAAGATTCTCAGAGAAATAATATAGATGCACCTACCCTTCTAAGAGGAAGAAAAAGAAAAATGGTAGTACTTTGCATGCTTCTAGTGAACCTATTGCTGACACACCTGAGAATCCCAATGATATCTCTATTTCTGATGCTGAAACACAATCTGGTACTGAAAATGAAACTAGTGATAATGTTAATGATAATGTTCATGTTGATGCTCAACCTAGAAATGATAATGATGTAGAAATTGAACCTGCTATTGATCTTGATAACCCACAATCAAAGAATCACCGTTATGATAAAAGAGACTTTGTTGCTAGGAAACACGGTAAAGAAAGAGAACCATGGGTTCAGAAACCCATGCTTTTTCCTCCTAAGCCATCCAAGAAAAAGGATGATGAGGATTTTGAGCGCTTTGCTGAAATGATTAGACCTATCTTTTTGCGTATGCGATTAACTGATATGCTCAAAATGAATCCTTATGCTAAGTATATGAAAGAAATTGTCACTAATAAAAGAAAGATACCGGAAGCTGAAATTTCCACCATGCTTGCTAATTATACTTTTAAGGGTGGAATACCTAAGAAACTAGGAGATCCAGGAGTACTAACTATACCATGCTCCATTAAAACAAACTATGTTAAAACTGCTTTATGTGATCTTGGAGCCGGTGTTAGTGTTATGCCTCTCTCTTTATATCATAGACTTGATTTGAATAAGTTGACACCTACTGAAATATCTTTGCAAATGGCTGATAAATCAACCGCTATACCTGTCGGCATTTGTGAGGATGTGCCTGTTGTGGTTGCAAACGTTACTATTTTAACGGACTTTGTTATTCTTGATATTCCCGAGGACGATAGTATGTCTATTATTCTTGGAAGACCCTTTTTGAATACTGCAGGGGCTGTTATTGATTGCACCAAAGGAAATGTCACTTTTCATGTTAATGGTAATGAGCATACGGTACACTTTCCGAGGAAACAACCTCAAGTCCACAGTATCAATTCTATTGGAAAAATTCCATCGATTATTTTTGGAGGTTTTGAATTTCCTCTACCTACTGTCAAGACGGAATATGATATTCTTATTGTTGGGGATGTCCATATCCCCGTTGAGGTAACCTAGTGTTATTCGAAATTTCTTCGATTCCATGTTATTCAGAATGGGTTTGTTAACAAGACCTGATCAACCTTGTTAGTGGATTCCTTTTGATGATCATGAGATGGATGAAGTTAGAAAACACAAATCTCTATACCCTCTTTTTACTTTCTGTTATTTATATTAAATAAAGCAAAAATAGTAATTTCTGTCTATTTTCTGAATTATCTGTGCAATATAAAAATACCCCGAAATAAAAGTTCTCCAAATGCCCTGGAATTTAAATATGATTTTTTCTGGAACATTTGAGAATATCTGGCACCGAGAACACAGCAGGGGGAGCAAGCACCTGGCCACGAGGGTCCATGGTGCGCCCACCCCCTGGGCGCGCCCCCTGCCTCGTGGGCCCACGGCGGCTCCCCTCCACTTATTCCTGCACCCACACACTTCTTCTTCCTCCCAAAAAAATCACCATCTAGCTCAAGCACGAGTTCTAGCTCATTTTGCTATGATTTTCGATCTCCTTGCTCAAAGCACCTCTCACAAAATTGCTTTGGGGGATTGTTCCTTGGTATGTAACTCCTCCATTGGTCCAATTAGTTTTTGTTCTAGTGCTTTATTCATTGCAAATTTGTGCTGGCTAGGAGACCATGTTCTTGAGCTTGCATGTCAAATTTATATGGTTCCAAGTAGTTCTAATGCATGATATATGCTCTAGGATCTTGTAGGAGTAGTTGCTATCAATTTTGTTGAGTTCGGTTTACTTTTATTTGAAGTTACTAAAAATTTCAGAAATTTTTAAGAGGAAAAAAATATGCTTAGGAAAATGTACCAAGGTGGTTCTTCAAGGAAGCAAGGACCCAGGCTTGCAATGCGTGATGCTGATGATGAACCATCAAGGAACGGTACAGTACGGCCTTGTGAATGGCCTTCAGAGGACTTCATGGATCGAGCAGGAATTAAGGAAGAATTTAACGCATATTTGCGTAAAGCTGATCTTGTGAGCTTCAAGGCAGAAAAGTGCCGCCAGTACCACTATCTCACTAGTTCCTTTGTGAGGAGGTTTGAATTTTCATCTTCACGCAATTCTCAAACCGTCCTGTTTGATCTTTATGAAAATTCTTATACTATGGACTTAGAGGATTTTACCACTGCTTGCAAACTTCCACAATGGGGTAGTGCTAGTGAACCTCGCAAATCTGAATTTAGAGATTTTCTTGTTACTATAACTGTGGGGGAATCTAGAGATATAGCACAAGCTACCATAGGGAGCATTCATTTTCCTGCTATACATTATTTTACTCTCTTCATAGGTAGGTGCATAAATGGTAAAGATGAAGCATGTCATATGTGTGTCCCTGACCTCAATATTCTTAGGAGTGTTGTGTTAGGAGATAAATCTTATAATTTGGGAGTCATTGTTGCACGTAGGTTGCATCATAATAGATTTAATGGAGATTTCTTCAGTGGAATTTATGCAACCCGTATAACTAATTTTCTTGGTATAACCATACGTGAGGATGATATTGAGTTGCCTCCTGCTTATTTGGATTATGAGGCTATGGTTCGTCATCATTTTGTTGCAAGGAACGATCAGTTCCTCCAGTACCGACTAATCTTTAACAGACGACGCACCTATCACGTCGCTCTCCCTGCTTCTACTTTCTTTGACTTTCAGGCAAAAGGGAGACATTTTATAACCAGAGAGGAGGCGGAAGAGTATAAGAGGAGGGCTGAGATAGCTCGCCTCCAAGCTGCAGCCCACGATGCAATGACTGCTGCATCCCAGTACGACCCCAACTACAACTTTGGATATCCGCCAGGCCATCCGTGGCATTAGACCAACTTAGGCCAAAAGCCTAAGCTTGGGGGAGTACGTATTTCCCACCGACATTACATTCATGTTCACACACTCATTGCTAGTTGTCGGTGCTCGTACTTTTTCACTGTATCATCCATGCTAGTTTATTTCCTTTTTATGCTTTCTTCTTATGTGTTCAATAAACCTTAAGAAAAATAAAAAAATTAGTTGTAGCTTTTAGCTAGTTTTAATTTCCATGTTTGTAGTAGTAATTAAAAAGAAAATCCAAAAAGATTTCCTGTTCTTCTTTTGCTTGTTGGCAGCTTTCCCGTGTAAATAGTTTTATTTCTTTTCTTTTCTTTGGGGGTCGATAGGAGAAGACCATAATTAAAATGTTAAAGTGGATCTTATATGCATTATTGTTGATCTAACAAAGAGCCCATATTACCTTGTCTTCTCTCTTGGATTGAATCCTTGCAGATTCGAGCTTAGTCCAATACACTCACACTATTATTATTATCCAGATCGTTCGGTCGTGCAAGTGAAAGGCAATAATGATGATTATATGATGAACTTATTGAGATGAGAAAAGCTGGTATGAACTCGACCTCTCTTGTTTTTGTAAATATGGTTAGTTCATCGTTCCTGATTCAGCCTATTATGAATAAACATGTTTGCAGTGACAATTAGAGATTATAGTTGTTTATGCCATGCTTAATTAGCTAGGAGCTTATAATGGTTTACCTTGCGTGCCAACATGCTATTAAAATGGTTGTGATGTGGTATGATAGGGTGGTATCCTCTTTTGAACGATTCGAGTGGCTTGACTTGGCACATGTTCACGCATGTAGTTAAAACAAAATCAACATAGCCTCTATGATATTTATGTTCATGGTGCATTATATCCTACTCATGCTTGCATTCGGTGTTGATTAATTTTAATGCATGTTCATGACTGTTGTCGCTCTCTAGCTGGTCACTTCCCAGTCTTTTTCTAGCCTTCACCTGTACTAAGCGGGAATACTGCTTGTGCATCCAATCCCATAAACCCCAAAGTTTTTCCATATGAGTCCACCATACCTACCTATACACGGTATATACCTGCCGTTCCAAGTAAATTTGTATCTGCCAAACTCTAAACCTTCAAATAAACATTCTGTTTTGTATGCTCGAATAGCTCATGTATCAACTAGGGCTGTCCGTATCTTCCATGTTAGGCTGGTTATTCTCAAGAGGAGTGGACTCCGCTCCTCACTCACGAGAAAATGGATGGTCACCGGGATGCCCAGTCCCATGCTTTATGCAAATCAAATCAAAATAATTGCAAATAAAACTCCCCCTGGGACTGTTGTTAGTTGGAGGCATTTGTTGTTTCGAGCAAGCCATGGATTGATGCATGTTGGTGGAGGGGGAGTATAAACTTTACCATTCTGTTTGGGAACCGCCTATAATGTGTGTAGCATGGAAGATATCGCCATCTCTTGGTTGTTATGTTGACAATGAAAGTATACCGCTCAAAATATTATTCATCTCTATTTCAAAACCGAGCTCTGGCACCTCCATAAATCCCTGCTTCCCTCTGCGAAGGGCCTATCTATTTAATTTTATGTTGAGTCATCATCCTCTTATTAAAAAGCACCAGTTGAAGAGCACTGCTATCATTTGCATTCATTATTGTTAGTTTACATTGAGTATGACTTGACTGGATTGTCACATCCCTAGTTCTGGTATGACCTAGGCTAGCCCTTCATTTGTGCATCATGTTTAAATTCCATTTAAATTTGAAATGGGGATTTGTGAAACCCTCAGAATTCATTTTTGGAAATGACCCAGATAAAAATTGCTCCAAAAAGGTCCAAGGAAATGTTCATGTTGCTCTCTGAAAATATTGGTCAGAAGTAAAATTCAAACAAATATTTTCAGGAGCTCATAAATATTTATTTTGGCCTTCTGGAATTAATCCAGTAATTATTTGCTTGGATATATATATGATATATATATAATATATGTCCAAAAATTATGCCAGTAGTTGAGGAGCTCTGGAATAATACCACTAGCCCCTGCAAAAATTGGCATAAGAAAATAAAATGGTTTAGTATTTTTATTAAACCAAACAAATGTCAGAAAAATAGAAAAGAAAAACAAAAATGGAAAAAAACTTACCTGCGGCCAGCTCCCGTGCTGGCCCAGCACTGTGCGGCCTGGTCGGCCCAGTTGGCCAGCCCAGCCCATCTGCCCCCCTCCCCTGTCGTCTTCCTCCCGCCAGGAGGACGCGCGCGTGGCCGCCGCGCGCGAGCACACGCCGGCCACCTCCTGCTTCCCTGCTCGCCGCTGGAGGCATCCGAGGGCGACACGCACCACCCTGAAAACCCCTCGACCCTCTCCTCCCCTGTCTCGCTCTCTTCCCCACGCCCGAGCGCCGCCGTCGCCACCGCTCACCATAGCCGTGTCCACCGTGCTCCCCTCGCCTCCCTGCTGTGTCCAAAAGCTCCGCCACCTCATCTGCAACCTCTCCGCCAAGCCGTGCATCGTCGGACGCCCCGTGGAGCCATCGCTGTCGCCTTCTTCACCTCCGGCCGCCATGGATCTCCGTCGCCGCTCGCCGCCGTCAGCACGTCCCTGAGCCCGCTTACCATCCCTGCAGCTCCGTGGTGAGCCATTGAACTGATCCCCCCTTGCCTCGTCGCCCCGCACGTCCTCAAACGCTAGCGCCGCCGTGCCCGAAGCTCGCCGCCGCACAGCCATGTCGCCGCCGTCGTTTCAGGGGCTGTAGCTCGCGGGCGAGCACGTCAACGCGCTCAGCGTCCCTCCATGAACCCGTAGCCACCAACGGCTTCCTCTCCCGAGCCCCGTAGCACTGAACCCGCGCGTGTCCGAACTCCGGCCGCCGCGGATGACCTCGCCGCGGTCGTCTCCGACCACCCCATGGCCTCCCGCGTGTCCCACTGGATACGCGCGAGCCTGGGCATCGCGTAGGTGGGCATCTGGAAGGCGAATTCTGACGCCCTCCGCCGCGTCTGGCCTCGCCGGCGTCGAGTCGCCGACGGGTCCGAACCGCTGACCGGGGTTTGACCTTCCCCTTGTGTCACTGACACGTGGGCCACCCCCCCTGACTTTTTAGTTAGTATTAGTTTAACGCTAATTAAACTAAGTTAGTTAGCTAATTAGTCGCTGACCAGTGGGCCCGGCGCCCACTAATCCTAATTAGACTAAATAAACCCCCTGTTAACTAACTGAGTCACTGACGTGTGGACCCCACACATCAGGTTTGACTTGGTCAGCGTTGTTGACTTGCTGACGCAGGCATGACGCTGTGCTGACGCAATATATCATTTTCTGGTATTAAAATAAATCAGGAAATTCTAGAAAATGATATAAACTTCAAAAATTCATAGAAATTCAACCGTAGCTCAGATTTAAATAATTTATATATGAAAAATGATCAGAAAAATTCAATCTATCCATCTGTACCATTTTCATGCATGAAAAACCAACCTAAACATGCTGTACATATGAAAACACATGAATGGCATTTATAAGAGCTTATTTTGGAGTTGCATTTGAAACTTTGGTTCAAATGGACTTCATGCAAATGAATGCTAGTTGCATTAACTCAAACAAACATCACATACTCATGACATGGTCATGCATCATATTGTTGCATATGCTTGCATTTGATTGTCAACATCGTTCCTTCTCGATAGGTCCTGCTCCGGAGACTGATCCAGAGTACCTGTCAGAGGGCAGTGCCCCCCTGTTGATCTACTAGGCAAGCAAACCCCCTTGTTCATTCCGATACCATCCTACTCTCTCGCTCCTGCTCTCATTTATTGCATTAGGACAACAACGATTCAACTGCTACTTTATGCTGCGGTAGTTGAACCCATTCCTCTGCATGACCTGTCATTGCCATAGTAAATAGTTAAAACCCACTAGCATGTGTAGGAGTTGATTGAGACATGTTGTGTTCTTGCCATCCATGCCTGCTATTGCGTAGAGTTGTGTCAGGTCTGATTCATCAGGAATGAATTGGAGTGGTACGATATGTTCTGGTGCCGAGAGTTAAGCGTGTGAACACGATTTGGTAAAGGTAGCGGTGAGAGGCCATGTAGGAGTACATGGTGGGTTGTCTCACTGGAACCGTCCTTAAGAACTGAGTTCTGTGTAAGTTGTCCAATGACTAGTTACTACCACACATTGGGCTCCGGGCGCTCCAAGCTCTCTCGATTTATTAGCCAACTTGATCTCTGTCCAGGAGTTGCAAATAGTTTCTGGTGTTTGTAGGTAGTGTTAGTAGTCTACCAAGTGGCACCCGGCCAGGTGGGCTTGGGACAGATTAGGCACAGTGGCACGGTGTACCAAGTGGCACCCGGATGGTGGGCTTGGGAACCCTGCTCACATCGTTTGGGGCAGTGAGCGACACCCCGGCCGGATCTCCTTGCGGATGGAACTCGAATAGGCGGTAAACCTGGATGAGAGACTTGTGTGGTTAGCTAGGTCGTGGCCGACACCCTCGCCAGGCCTCGGCTTGAAGGTTGCCGGGGTACATGACGTGTATATGGTGATAAGTGGTGAGAGCGTGTGTGAAGAAGTACACCCCTGCAGGGTTATCATGATCTATTCGAATAGCCGTGTCCTCGGTTATGGACTTCTTGGATGCTTACGTGGTACATAGACAACTTGAATTGGATACTCTAAAATGCTCAAGACAAGTGTGAGTGCTATGGATGGCCTTTTCGTAAGAAGACGAGGATGAATCCATAGTAGTGTTTTGATGTGGTGCTTAGTGGACTCGTGTGTGCTGCCTCACCTCAAAGAAGTTTCTCTTGTCGTGGAACAGGATAGCCACTGAGTCAAAGCTGGATTGCTGCAACTAAACCCCGCATTACCATCTTGATACAAATGCATGTATGATAGGATCTGATGTAAGTCTTGCTGAGTACCTTTGTACTCACGTTTGCTTTGTTTATGTTTTGTAGGTGAGACATCTGTCTCACTAGTAGTACCGCTCGGACTTCGATGAGTAGCTTGTTACCTCAGCTACGATCTTGTACCCTTGGGAGGGACTTGTTGATAGTCAGGCCTCTTAGCCTTTATCTTTTGTAGTTGTCTGTACTTAGACATGTAATGCTTCTGCCTGTTACTTGTATGCTCTGAATGATGGGTCATGAGACCCCTGTTTGTATTATGTTATGTGGCTCTTCTGGGCTTTTAGCTATATGAGTTTGCGTTATGTTGTGATGCCATGTTGTACAACACATACTTGCATGTTATGCGTACGTGTGACGTGTATTGATATGTGTGGGATCCGACAATCTAGTTCTTTATCCTTGGCAGCCTCTCTTATGGGGAAATGTAGTCTAGTGCTTCCTTGAGCCATAGTAGTCCGCTATAGCCCGGTTCACCGGAGTCCTGCTAGCCCAGCACTACTGCTCAGGACACTTGACTGGCCGACATGTGTTTCACTTCGTTCCTGTGTCTGTCCCTTCGGGGAAATGTCACGCGGTGACATCCGGAGTCCTGCCTAGCCTGCTATAGCCTGGGTTCCCTGGAGTCCTGTTAGCCCAGTGCTACAGCCTGGATTCACACGCTGCTGACCGACATGCTCGATGTGAATCATGTATGCCTGTCCCCATAGGTTAGTGCCGCTTTGGGTTCACGACTAGCCATGTCGGCCCGGGTTCTCTGTCATATGGATGCTAGCGACACAATCATATACATGAGCCAAAAGGCGCAACCGGTCCCGGGCCAGTGTAAGGCGACACCCGTGGAAATACCATGTGTGAGGCCGCAAAGTGATATGAGGTGTTACCGGCTAGATCGATGTGACTTGGAATCGGGGTCCCGACAGCTTTGGTATCAGAGCCTGACTGTCTATAGGATTTCCAAGCCAACCTGGTCGAAGTTGAGTCTAGAAATTCTTTAGCTATATAGGGGAATTGATTGTGGAAGGGAACGTAAGGCTCTTTTTACTCCTTATGCCTCATGCCTTCTGATCTGAGTCATCCTATCTTCCTACGGGGTTAATTAACTAGGCTTCCTCTTCTGTCTATCAGGATCACGTGTTACTACTCCGTAGTCTCTTAGGATTGGTTGATCTGAGTCATATCCCAGTTAGAGTACCTCCGATGTAGCATGTTTAGTAATGTCTCAGAACCTTGAGTAATGATGTTGAGTATGGCGCTACCCCTCTTTTGCAGAATGTCTCATTTTGAGCATTTTACTGCCGTTATGCTGCCGGAATTGTCCTAGGGGTTCGAGAGATACTAATTTCTTGTGCTACCTTATGCATCCTATGGTTGATGTTGACTCCATCCTTGGTTTCGTTTCTCAGGATGTCGTCAGCTAACCGAAGTTCTGTTGCTCGTAGTCGGAACCACGGAGATGGTAGGGATGAGGATCCTCCTGACCAGTCTTCATTGGCAGAGTTCATGTTAGAGATGGAGAGGAACAAGCGTGAGTCTAACCGCTTGTTAGCACGTATCGAGGAGAACACCGCACCCCAGTGCAAAGAGTCAGCGACCATCTGTGATTTCATTGGTTTGAAACCACCTACCTTCCATCATTCCATTGAACCACTCGACGCAGATGACCGGCTCCGTAGTATCACTATCAAGCTGCGTTCTGCGAACATAGCTGAAGGTGGCAAGGTCACCTATGCTGCTTATCACCTGGAAGGTCCTGCTAGTCTTTGGTGGCAGAACTATGAGGCTATGCTTCCAGCTAGCCAGATAACCACCTGGAGAGATTTCACTGAGGCTTTTCACGAGCATCACATTCCTCAGGCTCTCATTGACCGCAAGAGAGAGGAGTTCTGTAGTTTCACCCAGAGTAAGATGGTTGTTGATGCTTACAGTAGGGAATTTGAGAACCTTGCCCGCTATGCTACAGAAGAGGTGTCCACAGACGCCAAGAAGCAGGCTAGGTTCCGAAAGGGTCTCAACCCCAAGTTGCGTCGTGATCTCCACCTGCATCACTGTGATACATTCCAGGCTCTTGTGAACAAGGCCATTAATGCAGAGACAGCTCAACTCACTTACGAGGAGTCTCGTAAGCACACCCGTGATTTGGGTTCTTCTTCCAGTTCTACTTCGCAGAAGCGCTGGATTTGGGTTCCGAACTCCGCTCTTCCACCCGGTTATTCACCAAGGCCCTCTTATGTGGCGCCTCACCCGGTTCAGTTACATGCTCCATCCAGGCCTACTGGTAGACCGCTTGTCAATGCGGGTCCACGTCCTACTTCAGGGACTTGCTTCACATGCAGAGAGCCAGGACACTATGCACGTGACTGCTCTTAAACCAACTATACTCCACCCCAGCCTGAGAAGTCTGTTCTTCGTGGTAAGCCATCACGGAAGATGATCAGTGTCAAGCCAGCTCCCACTGAACGTGGATGTGTGCATCACGTCTCAGCTAAAGACGCTCATGATGATCCGGATGTCGTTCTTGGTACACTCCTTGTTAATTGTCATCCAGCATCGGTTCTGTTCGACACTGGAGCATCTCACTCCTTCATTTCTGAAAGCTATGCTAACTTGCACAACATTTCATTTTGTGATATGCCCTTTCCACTAGTCATTCAAACTCCTGGATCCAAATGGCAAACTTCTAGTGTAAGCCATGGTAATGAAATCCTTGTTGACAGACTTGTATTCCTTGCATCACTTATAGCCCTCAAGTCTACAGATATCAACATCATCTTGGGTATGGACTGGATGAAAGCTCATTATGCCAAGATTGATTGTTACACAAGGTCTGTTCAGCTTACACACCCATCTGGCAAGATAGTCACTGTCTCCACTAGAGTTGCAAAGCGCCAACTCTATTCTCTTAATGCCAACCCTCTTCCTGACCTTGAAGATATCCGGTAGTCCGTGACTTTCCGGATGTCTTCCCTAAGGAACTGCCAGGTATTCCACCTGACAGAGATGTAGAATTTGTCATAGATCTTATCCCAGGAACCGCTCCAATCTCTAGGAGACCTTACAAGATGGCACCCTTAGAGCTAGCTGAGCTTAAGAAACAACTCGATGAATCCTTGCAAAAGGGTTTCATCCGTCCTAGTTCTTCTCCCTGGGCTTGCCCCGTCCTCTTTGTCAAGAAGAAGGATGGTACGGATCGGATGGTTGTAGATTATCGCCCCGTTAATTTGGTCACGATAAAGAACAAGTATCCGCTCCCCAGGATCAACGATCTGTATGATCAGCTCGCTGGATCCTCAGTCTTTTCCAAGATGGATTTGAGGTTAGGCTATCACCAAATCAAGATCAGAAACGGGGACATTCCTAAGACGGCTTTTGTCACTCGTTATGGCCAGTACGAGTACACCGTCATGTCCTTCGGTCTAACCAATGCTCCAGCTACATTCTCCCGCTTGATGAACTCGATCTTCATGGGTACTTAGATAAGTTCGTCGTGGTTTACCTTGATGATATCCTTATTTACTCGAAGAATGAGGAAGAGCATGCCGAACATCTTAGACTTGTGTTAGAAAAACTCAGAGAGCACCGCCTTTATGCCAAGTTCTCCAAGTGCGAATTTTGGTTACCAGAAGTGACCTATCTCGGCCACGTAATCTCTGGTAAGGGCATTGCTGTCAATCCCGAGAGAGTTCAAGCCATTCTTGATTGGACTCCGCCTGAAACAGTTAAGCAAGTTAGGAGTTTCCTTGGTCTAGCCAGTTATTGTCGCCGATTCGTTGAGAACTTCTCCAAAGTGGCCAAACCTCTCACGGAACTTCTCAAGAAAGATAAAAAGTTTGAGTGGTCCCCACAGTGTGAGCACAGTTTTCAGGAACTGAAAAGACGCCTGACTTCTGCTCCCATACTCGTGCCACCGGATTTCACTAAAGACTTTGTTATCTACTGCGACGCCTCATGACAGGGACTAGGTTGCATTCTTATGCAAGATCGCCATGTGATTTCCTATGCATCTCGACAGTTGCATCCACATGAGGAGAATTATCCTACACATGATCTAGAGCTTGCAGCCGTAGTCTATGCACTTAAGACTTGGCGACATTACCTTCTTGGTAAACGTTGCGAGATTTACACCGACCACCAGAGTCTCAAGTATATCTTCACCCAACCAGATTTCAACCTTAGGCAAAGACGTTGGCTGGAGTTGATCTCAGATTACGACTTAGGGATTACCTACACCCCAGGCAAGGGGAATGTCATGGCTGATGCGCTAAGTCGTAAGTCCTATTGAAACAATCTTATGTTGCAGCAGGGCCAACCACTTCTCCATGAGGAATTCTGTAAGCTTAATCTTCACATTGCTCCTCATGGATTCCTTTCTACCTTGGTGGCGAAACCTACTCTTGTGGATCAAATCATCTCTGCTCAGAAGCAGGATACGGGAATTTCTCGGATCAAGAGAAACATTAACAAGGGAGTTGGTGGATGTTTCTCTATGGATGATCGAGGTGTTGTTTTCTTTGAGAATCGCTTGGTGGTTCCCAAGAATCAACATCTGCGACAACTGATTCTTAAGGAGGCTCATGAATCTCCTCTCATGATTCATCCCGGTAGCACTAAGATGTATCAGGACCTACGCCAGAGGTTCTGGTGGACTAGGATGAAGAGAGAAATCGCTCAGTTTATTGCTAACTGTGACGTTCATCGTCACGTGAAGGCAGAGCATCAGAGACCTGCCGGCACCCTTCAGCCTTTAGCTATTCCTGAATGGAAATGGGATAAAGTTGGTATGGACTTCATCACCGGTTTTCCCAGGACCAAGAAAGGGAATAATGCTATCTTCGTAGTCATTGATCGTCTTTCCAAAGTGGCTCACTTCCTACCTGTTCGAGAGAGTATCACTGCTAGTCAACTCGCCGACTTATATGTTTCTCGAATAGTGTCACTTCATGGTGTTCCACTAGAGATCAATTCAGACCGTGGTAGTCTTTTCACTTCTCATTTCTGGGAGAGTTTCCAAACTGCCATGGGCACCCATCTTTCCTTCAGTACCGCTTTCCACCCTCAATCAAGTGGTCAGGTGGAAAGGGTCAACCAGATTCTCGAAGACATGCTTAGAGCTTGTGTTATCTCATTCGGTATGGATTGGGAGAAGTGTCTTCCGTTCGCCGAGTTTGCTTATAACAATAGCTACCAATCCAGCCTCAAGAAAGCTCCTTTTGAGGTTCTGTATGGACGAAGGTGTCGAACACCTTTGAACTGGTCAGAAACAGGTGAAAGACAATTCTTTGGACCGGACATGATTCAGGAGGCAGAAGAGCAAGTTCGCATCATTCGTGAGAATTTGAAAACAGCCCAATCTCGTCAAAAGAGCCAGTATGACCGTCGTCATAAGGAAGTGGCTTATGAAGTTGGCGACAAGGCTTACCTTCGGGTTACCCCTTTGAAGGGTACCCATCGTTTCGGTATCAAGGGCAAGTTGGCTCCTCGTTACATTGGGCCTTTTCGCATTCTCGCTAAACGAGGAGAGGTTGCCTACCAGTTGGAACTACCCCCACATCTTTCTCGAGTTCATGATGTCTCCCATGTCTCTCAACTCAGGCGTTGCTTCTCGGATCCCATCCGCGGAGTGGACCACGAAACGCTTGATCTCCAAGATAACCTCACTTATCGAGAGTACCCTGTTTTCATCCTTGATCAAGCAGAGCGTGTCACCCGACATCATAACATCAAGTTTCTCAAGGTTCAGTGGTCTCATCATTCCGAGAGAGAAGCTACTTAGGAGCGTGAAAATCGTCTTCGACTTGAGTACCCCACTTTCTTTCCGCCGACTCCTGAATCTCGGGATGAGATTCTTCCGAGTGGGGGCGAGTTGTCACATCCCTAGTTCTGGTATGACCTAGGCTAGCCCTTCATTTGTGCATCATGTTTAAATTCCATTTAAATTTGAAATGGGGATTTGTGAAACCCTCAGAATTCATTTTTGGAAATGACCCAGATAAAAATTGCTCCAAAAAGGTCCAAGGAAATGTTCATGTTGCTCTCTGAAAATATTGGTCAGAACTAAAATTCAAACAAATATTTTCAGGAGCTCATAAATATTTATTTTGGCCTTATGGAATTAATCCAGTAATTATTTGCTTGGATATATATATGATATATATATAATATATGTCCAAAACTTATGCCAGTAGTTGAGGAGCTCTGGAATAATACCACTAGCCCCTGCAAAAATTGGCATAAGAAAATAAAATGGTTTAGTATTTTTATTAAACCAAACAAATGTCAGAAAAATAGAAAAGAAAAACAAAAATGGAAAAAAACCTTACCTGCGGCCAGCTCCCGTGCTGGCCCAGCACTGTGCGGCCTGGTCGGCCCAGTTGGCCAGCCCAGCCCATCTGCCCCCCTCCCCTGTCGTCTTCCTCCCGCCAGGAGGACGCGCGCGTGGCCGCCGCGCGTGAGCACACGCCGGCCACCTCCTGCTTCCCTGCTCGCCGCTGGAGGCATCCGAGGGCGACACGCACCACCCTGAAAACCCATCGACCCTCTCCTCCTCTCCCTCGCTCTCCCTCGTCCCCTGTCTCGCTCTCTTCCCCACGCTCGAGCGCCGCCGTCGCCACCGCTCACCATAGCCGTGTCCACCGTGCTCCCCTCGCCTCGCTGCTGTGTCCAAAAGCTCCGCCACCTCGTCTGCAACCTCTCCGCCAAGCCGTGCATCGTCGGACGCCCCGTGGAGCCATCGCTGTCGCCTTCTTCACCTCCGGCCGCCATGGATCTCTGTCGCCGCTCGCCGCCGTCAGTGCGTCCCCGAGCCCGCTTACCATCCCTGCAGCTCCGTGGTGAGCCATTGAACTGATCCCCCTTGCCTCGTCACCCCGCACGTCCTCAAACGCTAGTGCCGCCGTGCCCGAAGCTCCCCGCCGCACAGCCATGTCGCCGCCGTTGTTTCAGGCGCTGTAGCTCGCGGGCGAGCACGTCAACGCGCTCCGCGTCCCTCCATGAACCCGTAGCCACCAACGGCTTCCTCTCCCGAGCCCCGTAGCACTGAACCCGCGCGTGTCCGAACTCCAGCCGCCGCGGATGACCTCGCCGCGGTCGTCTCCGACCACCCCATGGCCTCCCGCGTGTCCCACTGGATACGCGCGAGCCTGGGCATCGCGTAGGTGGTCTTCGCCGCGCATTTGGTCGCCGGAAGGCAAATTCCGACGCCCTCCGCCGCGTCTGGCCTCGCCGGCGTCGAGTCGCCGGCGGGTCCAAACCGCTGACCGGGGTTTGCCCTTCCCCTTGTGTCACTGACACGTGGGCCACCCCCCTGACTTTTTAGTTAGTATTAGTTTAACGCTAATTAAACTAAGTTAGTTAGCTAGTTAGTCGCTGACCAGTGGGCCCGGCGCCCACTAATCCTAATTAGACTAAATAAACCCCCTGTTAACTAACCGAGTCACTGACGTGTGGACCCCACACATCAGGTTTGACTTGGTCAGCG
This sequence comes from Triticum urartu, assembly GCF_056163025.1. Classification (NCBI taxonomy): domain Eukaryota; kingdom Viridiplantae; phylum Streptophyta; class Magnoliopsida; order Poales; family Poaceae; genus Triticum; species Triticum urartu. The sequence continues at coordinate 400,566,623 of NC_141873.1, read as the reverse complement.
TTGTTGACTTGCTGACGCAGGCATGACGCTGTGCTGACGCAATATATCATTTTCTGGTATTAAAATAAATCAGGAAATTCCAGAAAATGATATAAACTTCAAAAATTCATAGAAATTCAACCGTAGCTCAGATTTAAATAATTTATATATGAAAAATGATCAGAAAAATTCAATCTATCCATCTGTACCATTTTCATGCATGAAAAACCAACCTAAACATGCTGTACATATGAAAACACATGAATGGCATTTATAAGAGCTTATTTTGGAGTTGCATTTGAAACTTTGGTTCAAATGGACTTCATGCAAATGAATGCTAGTTGCATTAACTCAAACAAACATCACATACTCATGACATGGTCATGCATCATAATGTTGCATATGCTTGCGTTTGATTGTCGACACCGTTCCTTCTCGATAGGTCCTGCTCCGGAGACTGATCCAGAGTACCTGTCAGAGGAGCAGTGCCCCCCTGTTGATCTACTAGGCAAGCAAACCCCCTTGTTCATTCCGATACCATCCTACTCTCTCGCTCCTTCTCTCATTTATTGCATTAGGACAACAACGATTCAACTGCTACTTTATGCTGCGGTAGTTGAACCCATTCCTCTGCATGACCTGTCATTGCCACAGTAAATAGTTAAAACCCACTAGCATGTGTAGGAGTTGATTGAGCCATGTTGTGTTCTTGCCATGCCATGCCTGCTATTGCGTAGAGTTGTGTCAGGTCTGATTCATCAGGAATGAATTGGAGTGGTACGATATGTTCTGGTGCCGAGAGTTAAGCGTGTGAACACGATTTGGTAAAGGTAGCGGTGAGAGGCCATGTAGGAGTACATGGTGGGTTGTCTCACTGGAACCGTCCTTAAGAACTGAGTTCTGTGTAAGTTGTCCAATGACTAGTTACTACCACACATTGGGCTCCGGGCGCTCCAAGCTCTCTCGATTTATTAGCCAACTTGATCTCTGTCCAGGAGTTGCAAATAGTTTCTGGTGTTTGTAGGTAGTGTTAGTAGTCTACCAAGTGGCACCCGGCCAGGTGGGCTTGGGACAGATTAGGCACAGTGGCACGGTGTACCAAGTGGCACCCGGATGGTGGGCTTGGGAACCCTGCTCACATCGTTTGGGGCAGTGAGCGACACCCCGGCCGGATCTCCTTGCGGATGGAACTCGAATAGGCGGTAAACCTGGATGAGAGACTTGTGTGGTTAGCTAGGTCGTGGCCGACACCCTCGCCAGGCCTCAGCTTGAAGGTTGCCGGGGTACATGACGTGTACATGGTGATAAGTGGTGAGAGCGTGTGTGAAGAAGTACACCCCTGCAGGGTTATCATGATCTATTCGAATAGCCGTGTCCTCGGTTATGGACTTCTTGGATGCTTACGTGGTACATAGACAACTTGAATTGGATACTCTAAAATGCTCAAGACAAGTGTGAGTGCTATGGATGGCCTTTTCGTAAGAAGATGAGGATGAATCCATAGTAGTGTTTTGATGTGGTGCTTAGTGGACTCGTGTGCGCTGCCTCACCTCAAAGAAGTTTCTCTTGTCGTAGAACAGGATAGCCACTGAGTCAAAGCTGGCTTGCTGCAACTAAACCCCGCATTACCTTCTTGATACAAATGCATGTATGATAGGATCTGATGTAAGTCTTGCTGAGTACCTTTGTACTCACGTTTGCTTTATTTATGTTTTGCAGGTGAGACATCTGTCTCACTAGTAGTACCGCTCGGACTTCGACGAGTAGCTTGTTACCTCAGCTACGATCTTGTACCCTTGGGAGGGACTTGTTGATAGTCAGGCCTCTTAGCCTTTATCTTTTGTAGTTGTCTGTACTCAGACATGTAATGCTTCTGCCTGTTGCTTATATGCTCTGAATGATGGGTCATGAGACCCCTGTTTGTATTATGTTATGTGGCTCTTCTGGGCTTTTAGCTATATGAGTTTGCGTTATGTTGTGATGCCATGTTGTACATCACATACTTGCATGTTATGCGTACGTGTGACGTGTATTGCTATGTGTGGGATCCGACAATCTAGTTCTTTATCCTTGGCAGCCTCTCTTATGGGGAAATGTAGTCTAGTGCTTCCTTGAGCCATAGTAGTCCGCTACAACCTGGTTCACCAGAGTCCTGCTAGCCCAGCACTACTTCTCAGGACACTTGACTGGCCGGCATGTGTTTCACTTTGTTCCTGTGTCTGTCCCTTTGGGAAAATGTCATGCGGTGACATCCGGAGTCCTGCCTAGCCTGCTACAGCCCGGGTTCCCCAGAGTCCTGTTAGCCCAGTGCTACAGCCCGGATTCACACGCTGCGGACCGACATGCTCGATGTGAATCATGTATGCCTGTCCCCATAGGTTAGTGCCGCTTTGGGTTCACGACTAGCCATGTCGGCCCGGGTTCTCTGTCATATGGATGCTAGCGACACAATCATATACATGAGCCAAAAGGCGCAACCGGTCCCGGGCCAGTGTAAGGCGACACCCGTGGAAATACCATGTGTGAGGCCGCAAAGTGATATGAGGTGTTACCGGCTAGATCGATGTGACTTGGAATCGGGGTCCCGACAGCTTTGGTATCAGAGCCTGACTGTCTATAGGATTTCCAAGCCAACCTGGTCGAAGTTGAGTCTAGAAATTCTTTAGCTATATAGGGGAATTGATTGTGGAAGGGAACGTAAGGCTCTTTTTACTCCTTATGCCTCATGCCTTCTGATCTGAGTCATCCTATCTTCCTACGGGGTTAATTAACTAGGCTTCCTCTTCTGTCTATCAGGATCACGTGTTACTACTCCGTAGTCTCTTAGGATTGGTTGATCTGAGTCATATCCCAGTTAGAGTACCTCCGATGTAGCATGTTTAGTAATGTCTCAGAACCTTGAGTAATGATGTTGAGTATGGCGCTACCCCTCTTTTGCAGAATGTCTCATTTTGAGCATTTTACTGCCGTTATGCTGCCGGAATTGTCCTAGGGGTTCGAGAGATACTAATTTCTTGTGCTACCTTATGCATCCTATAGTTGATGTTGACTCCATCCTTGGTTTCGTTTCTCAGGATGTCGTCAGCTAACCGAAGTTCTGTTGCTCGTAGTCGGAACCACGGAGATGGTAGGGATGAGGATCCTCCTGACCAGTCTTCATTGGCAGAGTTCATGTTAGAGATGGAGAGGAACAAGCGTGAGTCTAACCGCTTGTTAGCACGTATCGAGGAGAACACCGCACCCCAGTGCAAAGAGTCAGCGACCATCTATGATTTCATTGGTTTGAAACCACCTACCTTCCATCATTCCATTGAACCACTCGACGCAGATGAATGGCTCCGTAGTATCACTATCAAGCCACGTTCTGTGAACGTAGCTGAAGGTGACAAGGTCACCTATGCTGCTTATCACCTGGAAGGTCCTGCTAGTCTTTGGTGGTAGAACTATGAGGCTATGCTTCCAGCTAGCCAGATAACTACCTGGAGAGATTTCACTGAGGCTTTTTGCGAGCATCTCATTCCTCAGGCTCTCATTGACCGCAAGAGAGAAGAGTTCTGTAGTTTCACCCAGAGTAAGATGGTTGTTGATGCTTACAGTAGGGAATTTGAGAACCTTGTCCGCTATGCTACAGAAGAGGTGTCCACAGACGCCAAGAAGCAGGCTAGGTTCCGTAAGGGTCTCAACCCCAAGTTGCGTCGTGATCTCCACCTACATCACTGTGATACATTACAGGCTCTTGTGAACAAGGCCATTAATGCAGAGACAGCTCAACTCACTTACCAGGAGTCTCGTCAGCACACCCGTGATTTGGGTTCTTCTTCCGGTTCTACTTCGCAGAAGCGCCGGATTTGGGTTCTGAACTCCGCTCTTCCACCTGGTTATTCACCGAGGCCCTCTTATGTGGCGCCTCACCCGGTTCAGTTACATGCTCCATCCAGGCCTAAGTGTTATTGTGAATGGGGTTAGTTCATAATCTTCGCTGAAAACTTGAATGCTGGCTTTACATATTTATGACAACAAGAGCAAACAGAGTTTGTAAAAGTTTTTCTTTATCACTTTCAGTTTGTCATCTGAATTGTTTGAGGACAAGCAAAGGTTTAAGCTTGGGGGAGTTGATACGTCTCCGCCGTATCTACTTTTCCAAACACTTTTGCCCTTGTTTTGGACTCTAACTTGCATGATTTGAATGGAACTAACCCGGACTGACGCTGTTTTCAGTAGAATTGCCATGGTGTTATTTATGTGCAGAAACACAAGTTCTCAGAATGACCTGAAACTTCACGGAGATTATTTTTGGAAATAATAAAAAATACTGGTGAAAGATCAAGGCCAGGGGGCCCACACCCTAGCCACAAGGGTGGGGGGCGCGCCTGCCCCCCTGGGCGCACCCACCTACCTCGTGGGCCCCCTGGAGCTCCACCGACCTCAACCTTGACTCCATATATTCGTGTTCGGGGAGAAAAAAATAGAGGAGAAGGATTCATCGCGTTTTACGATATGGAGCCGCCGTCAAGCCCCAAACTCTCTCGGGAGGGCTGATCTGGAGTCCGTTCGAGGCTCCGGAGAGGGGAATCCGTCGCCATCGTCATCATCAACCTTCTTCCATCACCAATTTCATGATGCTCACCACCGTGCGTGAGTAATTCCATCGTAGGCTTGCCGGACAGTGATGGGTTGGATGAGATTTATCATGCAATCGAGTTAGTTTTGTTAGGGTTTGATCCCTAGTATCCACTATGTTCTGAGATTGATGTTGCTATGACTTTGCTATGCTTAATGCTTGTCACTAGGGCCCGAGTGCCATGATTTCAGATCTGAACCTATTATGTTCTCATCAATATATGAGAGTTCTTGATCCTATCTTGCAAGTCTGTAGTCACCTATTATGTGTTATGGTCCGTTAACCCCTAAGTGACAATAATCAGGATACTTACCGGTGATGACCGTAGTCTGAGGAGTTCATGTATTCACTATGTGTTAATGCTTTGTTCCGGTACTCTATTAAAAGGAGGCCTTAATATCCCTTAGTTTCCAATAGGACCCCGCTGCTATGGGAGGGTAGGACAAAAGATGTCATGCAAGTTCTTTTCCATAAGCATGTATGACTATATTCGAAATACATGCCTACATTAAATTGATGAATTGGAGCTAGTTCTGTGTCACCCTAGGTTATGATTGTTACATGATGAACCGCATCCGGCATAATTCTCTATCACCGATCCAATGCCTATGAGCTTTCCATATATTGTTCTTCGCTTATTTACTTTTTCGTTGCTATTGTTATCATCACTACAAAACACCAAAAATATTACTTTTGCTATCGTTACCTTTTGCTACCGTTACCACTACTATCATATTACCTTGCTACTAAACACTTTGCTGCAGATACTAAGTTTCCAGGTGTGGTTGAATTGACAACTCAGCTGCTAATACTTAAGAATATTCTTTGGCTCCCCTTGTGTCGAATCAATAAATTTGGGTGGAATACTCTACCCTCGAAAACTGTTGCGATCCCCTATACTTGTGGGTTATCAATGAGAGAGGTCTATCTCTTGTAATGGACGACGACGTCGGGGTATCATCTCCGACATGGTGGAGGAGGAGGGCGGTGATGGGGTGGCGGACGGAGGAGACTAGGGTGGAGACGGTGTTTTAGCGCCCATGAAGTACGAATGCGGAAATGGATGGAGAGACCGAGAGAGGTATGGGGGAACCATGTCTTCAACATGCGCTTGTCTCAAATGCGAGGAAATTTACAAACTTAGCCCCTGTTTAAAATTTCTGACATCACAACAATATTGGTCGGTTGGGGATAGGACGGTAATCTCGCATACACCGAATATTTGCCGACGGAGATTTCGACCGAGGAGAAACTGTGTTTTGGCGCCTACCGTGTATAAATCTGGGTGAGAGGCGGTTATGTCACATTTGAGTGAAATTACAAATCCACCCCTATATACACCTATAGAAATCGAGCTAACTAGTTTTGCGTGTCAGGGATAGACAGTAATTTCCATCTCCCCGATGGTTTAGGGCGGTTACTGCGAGTTACGCCGCTTCGTTTAAATTTTTGGAGAAAAAGATTGCATGTTTACCGTGCCAACTCAATTTGAATCCATTTTGTATTCTTTTTCTGAGCAGGATCCATTTTGTATTCCAATACAAATCTATATACATCATTTATATATATAATTTCAAAAGCACAAATTTTTTTGTTCCTTTATATATAAAATATGATTTACAAATGCAATGATCTCAAAATCATAACGCTGAATTCAAATTTTTGAAACCAAATTTTGTTCAACTTTGAATTCAAATATTTGAAACCAAATTATGTTCAGCTCAAATGTATGGATCGGTAATATCAATATATTAAATAACATACACGCGCACAAATTCAAATTAGTATGCATGTTTGATAAATCAATTTTGGTTCGAGTATGAATTACATGGATCATCATCTCGAATTCAAATATTTGAACCCTTTTATGTTGACATATTCTATACATGCAACTAAATATTTGAATCTCGTTTCACGCCCATCTCTTTCTACATCTCTCTCGCGTGCTCCTTCATGTAGCTATCACTCTCTTTTCTCCATCTCACCCGCACGCTCACTAAATGCTTCTCCCTTTTTTGCAAACACGGTCTCTCGCCGTCTCCCTCGAGAAGTGTCACACTTTCTCTATCTTCATAGATTACGTGGTTTTTATTGTCTCTCACGTCTCCATCGTTCTCTGGTATCACTATAGCTACCTAAGCTCTCTTTTTCACCGCCAGACACACACACACACACACACACTCTCACCCCTCCTTCACTTTGCCTTTCTCTCTAGGGTTCTCTCACGCATCCTATATCTTTCTAGATATGACTCCTACCACTAAAATTACTCTCTCTCGCACACACGTCGTTTGTTGGGTTCTCCTTTCCATCTTCATCTCCGTTCCAAAACTGGCATTATTCATTTGTTTACTGATCAGACAAACTCCCCCCCCACAATTCCCGCTTTAGATCCCCCTACCTACTACCGTCTCTCTCTCTCTATCTCACACACACACAGACACAGACACACACACACACACAAAACTCTCGCTTTCGCACCCCGACTCGTATCTCTCTCACAAAAAATGATCACCAACCTCTAGATAGGTTTATCCATCTACCGCACACTTCCACTCCTTGTATCCATGTAGATTTTTCATCCCTTCTTGAGACACGCCCTCCCGATCGTGCACACACACACACTATCGCCTCATTTTATGGTAATACCTCTCGCACACACACTCTTCATGTATTTGTCACACATGCACTCTGTCCTCCTCCTCTCTCCCTCTCTCTCTCTCTCACACACACATGGGCTTTTTGCAACAATATCCCGCTTCTCGAATCTTCAAACCAACCACATTCCTCCCTTATCTCATCAAAGCAGCCAAAGGAATATCTTTTGAGTGAAACATAAGATATTTTTAGTGATATATGTATATCAAAACTAGACTGTTTTCTATCAAATTTGTGAATACGTATTACTCTACTTTGGACGCATTGGCACATTGCTAGTTATTACTGTACTATTTTTTGGACACCAGATAAACACTGGAGTACATATACGAAGAGAAGAGGCGCATGCACACAGTCGGTCTCGCACACATGAGAGTTACGTAAGGCACGATAAACAAATAAACCCATAGGTGCATGACTGCTGCATGCGCAGGTACCGGGTACACAGTTGAGCGCATGTTTGTAGGAATAGTCAGCTCGCATGATAATTTGATCCATAGGAGTTGATGGTCGGGGACCACAGGTGAACGACCTGGAGGCGGTGGCTCGCCAGTCGCCACTGATCGAGTTGCCACGTCTAAAATATCATTTTTAGTGGGGGTGGGCTGGGGGGGGGGAGGTAAGAGTTCCGATTTTCAATGATGCGTCATACTATTTTTTAGAACGATTGGTATGGAGCGAAAATGGAATTCATCACTACTACCTCCGTCCTGGTTTACTAGTCCCCATCGTATTTTGGGTCAAAGTTTGTCCACGAATTTTACTTGCAAAATGCGAATGCAAAATTAGATTTTCTTATACCCAAACAAAAAAGGACCATAGGGAGTAATTGCTCTCACACGGACGTGACCTCTCACTGGCGGAGGCATTGAATCGGCGCGCCGTCCAAGAAGGCCCCACTCGCTGAACGCCAGGCTGAACATGCCTCCTCGCCGCATTCATCAACCGGCTTCAGACTGCCCCACCTACCTCCATTGAATCCGCACGTGTGCCGGCAACACGTCCTTCGGTGAGCCGTCCGACATTTTAGAACACAACACCGGTTGGCTCTTCTCGTCCTCCCGCTATTTAAATGAGGCCACACGCCTGGCAAGAACCGCACCACACCGCCGCTCCCCATATCCTCCTTGCACCATTTTCTCCACATTTCCCATAGCATCCGGTGAGCAGGGAGACGAGTTCTCCGACATAAAAGCCGGCTGGATGCCCCGACGAGCCAGGCAACTTGCTGCTCCACCTCCCTCCCCGCCCCAGGCCGTCAATACCATGGGCAAGGCTACATGCGTGCAAGGAGAGGAGCAAGTCACCGCTCCAAGCTGGCCCCTGGTGCATCAACTCGACGCTCCAAGTCTGCTCGCAGAGGAGTGGCCAGTTGCTGCACGCCGGCACATGGGGGACCACGACGTCCAGTGCACTGTGGCTGGCCGCGCCATCCAATGCAAACATTGGCGGAACCACGGCATGCCGGCAGAGGCGGCCAACACATCCGTGGCTACCGATGATGTCGAGGAATAGTAGACCACGGGAGCCACCGCCGCTCAGAACCCATGAAGGATACGATCACCGCGTCGCCGACATAGACACCCAGTGCGGTTGCCCGGTTTGGCTGAAAACATCGTGGATCCCAATCACGACCGGCATTAGAAATTATATCTGCTTCCAAAAGCCATCTGCATTTAGTTAAAAAATGTCCAAAATATAATTAATTTTGTATGGTCTTTTTTGTTGTGCTCACACTGATATGTTTCTTGCTCTCGGCAACCAGCTCTGCCTTGCCAATTTATTACCTCTATGGAGGTATTCTACATGGTGTTGGCGTGCCTAGCTGCCCAATATCAGCATGCCTTTATATTGCCATTGTTTATGACTGTCAATGCAGTGCCACTTGTAAAATGATGCAATGTCACAAAGGGAATAATATGCTGTTGTCAATCTACTGCCATATAAATCCAATGGCACTTGTAAAATGACACAATGCCATCGATAACCCTTTTACATATTTTTGCAAAACACGGATGTCAATCTCTATCTCGAGCATGTTTGTGCAAACAAAAGCATATACCTCAATTTTAGTGTATCTCCACAAAATTATACGCGAGTCCCTCCTCCACCCTTAGAAAATGCACCTCTTTCACCAATGCTCTCAGAAGGAATTTGTGTTTTGGATCTGAAATAAATGCTATTTTGGCAAAGCATTGATGTTGGTAGTAAGAACTAGAGATTTTTCTTTATTTCTAATTCTCCTCACATTTTTTCTTTGAAGTGAATCATGGTTTTGGACATTATCTATGAATGTTAAGATATTTGTGAACATGAGTTTGATGTGGAAGTTGAACTTGGAATGTTGGCCTTGCGTGTGAACTATACCATTTCCAATGGTTCATCTTTTATTGTTCAGAAAGTAATGGATGTTATTACATGACCCGGAAAAGATATATTTTGTGCCACATCTCGGCATCAGACTTACATACATCTCAGTAGATGCACGAACATCACAACATGCATGATGGTTGGATAAACATTTAAACCTAGCTATTATGAATGAAAATTTGTATTGACAACAATTTTAGATAGCAAGAGACGCCTAGCATGCTCCGCCTCTGCTAGCTTATTTCCGGCTTCTTCCATCTCTTCTTTAGCTTGGGTGAAGAGAACATCTGATTGCTCTTTTTTGCTTCTTCAGGAACTCAGCTACATTCTTAAGGGCTGCTGCACGCTTTCTTTCAGCCTTCACTAGAGCAACGAGGACACGAACAGTTGATGACTCCACCCGGCTTATGAGTAATCCAGCCTCATCTGGGAATTTGCACCTTGTGTCTAATCTGACATCATCAGGGAACTGGCACCTTGTGTGTAATCCAACCTCATTTCGGAAACATGATCTCGAGGTCGACCATACTTCCCTCCTCACAGGAACTGCTTCCTGACCTGAAGAAGTTACTTCTTTTTTAGATCAATAGTCAGAGCTCCCCAGATCCATTAAGTAGAAGCCCGATAAACAGGACTAGGAGAAGTGAATTCAAAAGGAGAAATATATAAACAGACTCCAAGGTCAGAACACCTTCCTACATCAAGCTAAAAAGGAAAGCATTAGGACGATTAAGATCGTGCTTATTACATATCAAGCAAAGCCAGCTTATAGAAACTACAACATATACATCGAAGAACACAAGGCTAAGAGAAATAGAAAAACTAGCAGAGGGGTCCAGTAAGCCAAGGGTTGCTGCAGCAAAACAATCGGCAAGGGCGTTTGTAGCTGGGTTTGACTGACTAGCTTCAACATTAAATTACAAAGGATTCATCCTATGACATGGTGGGTCCAGTGAGTAAATTGAGATCCTACTAATGATTGAGAGCCTAATAAAGTGTTCAACAAATTGTTTGTCTTGCCTATTATTGTTTGATAATCCGCCACACTGCTGGATTGCATGGCAAGAACCCTAGCCAAGTAGACAACATGGTTTTACGCTGTTTTTGGCTTGGGGCTTGCCAAGAGCCTGGCCTGGTCCTGTGTTCACTACTGCTGCGAGACACATACCATGTCAAAGTAAAAATATGATCAAAATAGGGGCTCCCTCCGATTTCATTAATGAAACCATAAAGGACACACAAAACATCCACCACTACTAGTCAGGTTCTTAATGTCAAAGTAATTGAAAGGCTTTACTTACCAAAGCTCGTTTTACAGGTTCAGTGCAACTCCTCTTTAACTTGCGACGTTCCTTGAAGATGTCCCCAACATCCTGTATTTGGTCTTCATTGCTCCTCTGCATGTTTGCATTCGTGGTTTTAAAATCTCAACATGGCAAGAAAAATATAATAATACTCATGCATCTTGTGGGAAACATTAAAGCACTCATCTGCCATGTTAGCACGAGTGATTTTGATATCCTACTATGTGGCTATTCAGCTTTGCTACAACTACGTTGTGGTTTCAGTCTGAGTCAATAGAACAGGGGGATCACCTCCCTGCTATTCTAAAAAACTTTGCATCATTTGCCACACTACTGGTTACAGATGAAGAACCTACCCAAGCACATCGCAATACATGAGCGACGCAGAATTACAAGATGATATTCTATTGGACAGTGCAAGCTATAACCAATTACTTTTACCGGAACGATAGCAACCAGGAAATTTGAAGGGTAGGTATGAACATAATCGGAACTGCACATGTACTGCTAAGAGAATCAATATACACATTACCAATAGAGGAGTACGAAGGTCGCGGCGGTGTTTGTGCATCATGGTCGGCAACGGGAGTCAGTTCATTGTCGACCACGGTGGTGCTGCTGTGCTTGGCGCCAGCTTCCGGGAAGCAGATCCGAGACCGTGGAAGACGATCCGGGGGAAGCGGCTCTGTGTGCGACAATGACGGCGGACCGGCTCCAGTGCGGCGTACGACGTCGTCGATGAGGTAGATGCGCTGCGATGGACGAGTGCACCAATAAAGAAGGGGAGGAGCATGAAGGTGTCGCGGTGCCGTGGAGAAGTCTATTTTGCGGTGGGGATAGAAAATGGGGAATAATGAGGTGTCCTCTGGGTGCCGGGGTGGGGTTGGCTGGGTGGGGTGAACGTGAAGTTACCAAAACAGCCCCGACCCACCAGCATCCGTCGACCTGTTCGACCAAGGGTATGGTGGTAACTTTGCATTGCTCGAATCTGAGTCGCGGGAGATCTCGATGGAAGTGGGACATTTTGTGGCCGACCTGAAAATTTGTACAGTAACACTGTAGGAGTACTACTCCCTGCTTCCCGTCTGGCGCGTTGGGTGATTGGGCTAAGCAGTTAGGACTACTACTCGTACTCCCTCTGTTTTAATTTACTTTGCATATTAGGTTTGACTGAAGTCAGACTTCCTAAAGTTTGACCAAGTTTATAGAAAAAATATAAACATTTACCATAACAAATCTGTATGATGTGAAAGTACATTCAATAATGAATCTAATGGTATTGATTTGTTATTATATATGTCAATATTTCTATTTACAAACTTTGTCAGAGTTTACAAAACTTGACTTTGACCAATGCTAATATGCAGACTTAAAAATCAGAGGGAGTACACATCTATTTTCTTAGGTTGTCGTAGCATTACTTATTTATTGTAATTGTGAAATAAATATATTAAGCTATTGACTTCAAATGTAATGGTTTATACAATTCAATATTTAGAATCGTTGTTGAATTCCAATATGAATACCAGGTCTATAGTACTTCACAATATGCTCAAAGTAACATAATCTAACTCAAATGGAAATCCGAATGCATTTCATAGTTATTAATTTGTTGTATCCAACAAAACTAACCATGACTCTACATGATCTAGTCTAAAGCAATTTTTGAACACGTCTCAATGTGTGAATGAAACATAGAGAGAGAGAGAGAGTTTGTGAAGATGAGCAATGGCGGGAGACAGATGTGTGCGCTCAACACACAAGATATACACCCAATGGAAGAAAGAGACAGAGGGCGGGAAAGACTGTATATATGTGGGAGAGAGAGTAGGAGAGAAACCTCATGAGAGAGAGAGAGAGGAAGTGTGCGAGAGAGAGAGTAGGGAGAAAGAAGTTAGGTTTGTGAGAAAAGATGGAGACATGTAATATAAGGAGTGTGCTACTTCTTAAGCTTGTGTTGGTTTTTCCCTTGAAGAGGAAAGGGTGATGCAGCAAAGTAGAGTAAGTATTTCCCTCAGTTTTGAGAACCAAGGTATCAATCCAGTAGGAGACAACGCACAAGTCACCAAATACCTGCACAAACAAACACCAACTTGCACCCAACGCGATAAAGGGGTTGTCAATCCCTTCACGGTTATTTGCAAAGTGAGATCTGATAGAGATGGATAAATGGTAAAGTAATATTTTTGGTATTTTTGGTTTATGGAATGGAAAGTAAAAGATTGCAAAGGAAGTAAATAGGAAACTAAAATTATAGATCGGAAACTTATATGATGGAAAGTAGACCCGGGAGCCATATATTTCACTAGAGGCTTTCTCTCAAGATAGAAAATATTACGGTGGGTGAACAAATTACTGCCGAGCAATTGATAGAGAAGTGCAAAGTTATGACGATACCTAAGGCAATGATCATGAATATAGGCATCACGTCCGTATCAAGTAGACCGACTCCTGCCTACATCTACTACTATTACTTCACACATCGACCGACTCCTGCCTGCATCTAGAGTATTAAGTTCATGAAGAACAGAGTAACACATTAAGTAAGATGACATGATGTAGAGGAATAAACTCAAGAAATATGATGTAAATCCCATATTTTTATCCTCAATGGCAACAATACAATACGTGCTTTGCTACCCCTACTGTCATTGGGAAAGGATACCGCAAGATTGAACCCAAAGCTAAGCACTTCTCCCATTGTAAGAAAAACCAATCTAGTTGGCCATACCAAATCGATAGTTCGAAGAGACTTGCAAAGATATCAAGTCATGCATATAAGAATTCAGAGGAGATTCAAATAATATTCATAGATAAGCTGATCATAAATCCACAATTCATCAAATCTCGGCAAACACACCGCAAAAAGAGTATTACATCGAATAGATCTCCAAGAACATCGAGGAGAACATGGTATTGAGAATCAAAGAGAGAGAAGAAGCCATCTAGCTACTAGCTATGGACCCGTAGGTCTGTGGTAAACTACTCACGCTTCATCGAAAGGGCAATGGTGTTGATGTAGAAGCCCTCCGTGATCGAATCCCCCTCTGACAGGACGCCAGAAAAGGCCCCTAGATGGGATCTCATGGGTACAAAAGGTTGCAGCGGTGGAAAAGTGCTTTCGTGGCTCTCCTGTTTGGTTTTGGAATATTTGAGAATATATAGGCGGAAGAAATAGGTCGGTGGAGTCACAAGGGGCCCACAAGGGTGGGGGGCGCGCCCTCCGTCCTTGTGGCCATGTCGTGGCTTCCCTGACATGCACTCCAAGTCGTCTGGATGTCTTTTGGTCCAAGAAAAATCATCGCGAAAGTTTCATTCTGTTTGGAGTCCGTTTGATATTCTTTTTCTGCGAAACTCTAAAACAAAGAAAAAACAAGAACTGGCACTGGTCTCTAGGTTAATAGGTTAGTCCCAAAATAATATAAAATAGCATATTAATGCATATAAAACATCTAAAACAGATAATATAATAGCATGGAACAATCAAAAGTTATAGATACGTTGGAGACGTATCAGAGTGAGATGTGTGTGCATCAGGATTTTGTACAAGTGGAAGGAGAAGAGACAAATGGTTTGATGAGAAAGCTAAAAAACAGACGAGAGGGGAAGGATCTTGTGGGCTGATGGATAGTGTGCTAGGGGGGGGGGTTATGTGTATGTGTGTGTGTGTAAAATTTTGAGAGAAATCAAACCTATGGAGAGAATGTGTGTGCATAGTGAGCAGGCAAGAGAGGGGCGAGACAAATATATCATGTGCGTTAGTGTTTAAGCAATATAGAGAGATCATGTGTAGGATACAAAGAGAGGACTATGGGGAGTGTGTTTACGAGGCAAAGAAACATAGCGAGAGATAAATGTGTGTGTGTGGTACATGGTGTGTATGTGACAGAGAGGTACATGCCAAATAGGGTTTTCATGAAGAGATTGTGTGTGCGAGATAGAGAGCGATGTAGGGGCCTTGAGGTGGGCAAGGGCCGAGTGAGGGTATCAAAATGTGTGTGTTGATGCATGTTACAAATAGAAGACCGTTCTCTCATGTATACACAACATATCGACATATCTCTATGTCTCACCCGTACATGATCATTTGCACATTCACACCTCTCTATAACTCTATCACACGCACACCATCTTCACATTGTCCTTCCACCAAAACACACATATAGACATATACACACGTTCTTTCTTCGTTACACTCACATAATCTCTATTAGAAAATATTTCTAGGGGGCACCATCACGCCATACCTCGTGTCTCCTCTGCCAGGGCGTGTACGAGAGACTGTCCAGGGAGGAGAAGCAAAAGTAAAACAATTTGTGGGTTCTACCATGTACATCTTCATTCTATTCCTATGGAAATTTCTGGGCGTCACTAGGCCACACGTGTTGTACCATGCTACCAATTAGTACTAAATTTCTATTACTTCATTTCTGCATGCATACGTCAGTAGTAATTATTTTTCCTCTGAATTCATTCAAAGTACTGTTTGCTTTGCTTTTGTTTACTAGAATCATAGAAACAACAATGTTATGACGTCCATTGCAGAAACAAAGCAAATAGATATAGATAAGCACGGCCGTGATGCACGCGCTTGTACAAGATTACGTGTAGTACGGTGTTATTTTAAGTTTGACCAACCCTATATAAAACTAAACTAAGCTCCCATGAACGCACTCATCAATATACCGCCGTCGGCGTTGCCCATGCGGGTTACGATCCTCTACAGTACTGTACGGTGCAGTACAGTCGCTGCCATGTGGGACCCGACTCCACATGTCATCCGCAGTACATCACCGTACGCCGGTGCCCGCCTGCTCTGGCTGACATTTCTCGCCCATCACCGCCGTGTCCGCGCCATCCCTGTGCCATGAAGTCGCAGGCTCGCCCACTCACGTCGTCTGCAGTTCTTCCTCGCGATGCCGCCGTGATGCGGCTTGTACTACGTTGGTATTTCCTCAAAGAGGAAGGGATGATGCAGCACAACTACGATAGGTATTTCCCTCAATGATGAGACCAAGGTTATCAATCTAGTAGGAGAACCACGCGACACCACGTAAACAGCTCCTGCACACAAAAAACAAATACTTGCAACCCGACGTAAGAGAGGGGTTGTCAATCCCTCATGGGTAAAAAGATAGGTAAAATTGTAGTAGATTGGATAAATAGATCTCGCGGGAATGCGAGATAAAATAAATAAATAAAAATTGCAGCAAGGTATTTTTTGGGTTTTTGGATTAATAGATCTGAAAATAAAAGCAAATAAAAATAGATCGCGAAGGAAAATATAATAAAGAAGAGACCCGGGGGCCGTAGATTTCACTAGTGGCTTCTCTCGAGAAAATAGCAACGGTGGGTAAACAAATTACTGTTGGGCAATTGATAGAACTTCAAATAATCATGAAGATATGCAGGCAATGATCATTATATAGGCATCACGTCCAAGATTAGTAGACCGACTCCTGCCTACATCTGCTACTATTACCTCACACATCGATCGCTATCCAGCATGCATCTAGTGTATTAAGTTCATGGAGAAACAGAGTAATGCAATAAGAACGATGACATGATGTAGACAAGATCTATTTATGTAGAAATAGACCCCATCTTGTTATCCTTAATAGCAATGATACATACGTGTCATTTCCCCTTCTGTCACTGGGATCAAGCACCGTAAGATCGAACCCATCACAAAGCACCTCTTCCCATGGCAAGAAAAATCGATCTAGTTTGCCTAACTAAACCAAAGATTCGAAGAAGAAATACGAGGCTATAAGTAATCATGCATATAAGAGATCAAAAGAGTCAATAACTTTCATGGATAAAAACATAGATCTGATCATAAACTCAAAGTTCATCAGATCCCAACAAACACACCGCAAAAAAGAGTTATATCAAATAGATCTCCAAGAGACCATTGTATTGAGAATCAAGAGAGAGAGAGAGAGGAAGCCATCTAGCTACTAACTACGGACTCATAGGTCTACAAAGAACTACTCACGCATCATCGAAGAGGCACCAATGAGGATGATGAACCCCTCTGTGATGGTATTTAGATTGGATCTGGTTCTGGAACTTACGGCGGCTAGAATTGATTTTTGTTGACTCCCCTAGGGTTTCTGGAATATTGGGGTATTTATAGAGCAAAGAGGCAGTGCGGGAGGCCACCGAGGTGGGCACAACCCACCTGGGCGCGCCCTGCTGTGTTGTGCCCCCCTCGGGACACCCCAGGTGCTTCTCAGGCCCATTGGGTGTCTTTTGGTCCATAAAAATTCCACAAAAAGTTTCGCTGCATTTGGACTCCGTTTGATATTGATTTCCTATGATGTAAAAACAAGCAAAAAACATCAACTGGCACTGGGCACTATGCAATAGGTTAGTACCAAAAAAATAATATAAAATGATAGTAAAACATCCAAGAATGATAATATAACAACGTGGAACAATAAAAAATTATAGATATGCTGGAGACGTATCACGCCGCACTGCCAAGCACGCGAGCAGGTGGAGCCGCATCTATGCCCACAACATATGAAGAGGAGGAGGATGAGCGCGTGCTCCAGCATGCCGGCGAGGAGGAGCTAGCAGGTCATCGTCGTCTCCGCCCGCGCGGAGGAGGCCCGCATGGTGGCTGTCGCTACGGAAGCCGGTCGCGCCCGCGCGGAGCCCACAAACCGGGTGCGGACGTGGAGCTACCTTCGAGACCTTGAAAGTCAAGTGGGTCCTGCAATCTGAAGGAGCAATTTGGGTCAGTCGACTCTTGTGAGATGTTGGATGCAACATGGACAACTAGAAGGGCTTCTTCAAGCTCTGAAAATGATGCACTGTTTATCTTCTCTCTGGACCATCGAGCCGCCAGCCTGCCCCAGACCTAACCGCCTGCCACCGCTGCCCCGCCCTCCCCTGAACCGCCTCCCACCGCCATGCTCCCCCACCCCACCATCTATTTAATTTCGGGCATGATCCATTTTCTCCGTCGAACCGCATCCCACAACCCAACACTCATAAGATAGATCATGGGCACCCTGCCACCCTAATACAGATACTGGGGAGCTTCTCTGCCGTCTTCTTCCTTCACCCCAACGAACTTCTTCTTTCACAAATCGACTGACCCAAATAACACTACTATTATGTATTAAGTACATTAGGAACGCGAAGAAACGAGTAGTACTACCAACTACAAGATGAACTGTAAGACATAATAATACCTACTAAGTAGTTCAAATAACGAGAAAGAACATAACATAGTTCTGCTGGGGTCTCAACACAACACACCCCTGAAATAAAACTAAGCGACTAGTCCACTTGACACTGCAGTAGAACCAACATGAGCAACAACACTGCCACCTTACTCGGAGTCCTCGTCTAAGTCCTCGACTTTGTCCTCGTCCCTCTTCCTCTTCCTCTTCGTCGATATTTCTTTGCTTGAACCGGACACTGGGCTCTTCTTCATCCAACCGTTGTATATATTTAAACAAAGGTAGGCATCCATTGCTGCGTACATGATGTGATCTTCATCTATTGTCTTTGACTCCCATGCACGATGCAACTCACGGCCAGGTTCTTCAGTTTACCGTACGGAGGATCAACCATGGCTCCTGCCAGGGTTAGCATTGAAGGTTGAGAGAAGGACACCAGGCTTTCCTTCTGGAGATCCAAGGGCTGGCCTACAACGAGGCCTATCCGACCCAGGATTTCCTTGTCGTTCCTAAAGTCTACAGTAATGAATTTCACTCTTTTGTCCTTGAGGAAGTCCTTAAAATTCTGACACCTGACGTCAGCATGGCATATGTGGTAGACCAAGCACACGTTATGTATGCAAACCTGGATCACGACGAGATTCTTCTTATTTTCCTCCTTTAGAAGCTTTTCCTTTTCCAGGAATGTCGTGTACTCAACATCTAGCCCATCTACCCACTCATCATTTGAACTTTCAAACATGTGTTGGAAGCGACCAAGGCATGCTTCCACCCCCGTGGATCTACGGGTGTAGATGACATCGAATTCATCGCCGGTGATGGTTTTAACGTTGAACTCACCGTCGATCAGGGAGATTTGGGAGGCCATGGATTTTGGAGGAGGGTTAGGAGAAGTGGAACTGCTGTAATGTGCAAGGACGGGACGACTGGGAGCGAAATCTTGTAATAAGGTAAAAGATGGGGACGAGTAAGAGTGAACCGCTAGCGGTTTTCTGATTGTAAAAATGCTGAGTAAGGCATGCAAATGGCATGGGTATTGGCTTGCCCCGTAAGATAAACGCATGCATGCTCCCACAGAGTTCTCGAGTACTATGGGAAACCCACTAGATGTCATGTCTACTAGTAGTAGACCAACTAGTAGGCCGAACGGTATAGCGTCCACGTGTACGCACGCCATGCCGGCGTGTGCATGCAACTTTGACTTAATTGCGTCAAGCATCGTGCCTCCAACGAGCATTGCCTCACTCGCGCGGTCACTATAAATGAGCAATTTCTTTTGCCTACTATGCATCATTGCATGCATGATGCTACTACTTCTTTCGTCCAGGTGCATTAGGTTATATGATGTTGCCATGCCATATATAGTCATCACTTATAGTCACTCATACAACAAGGTTAGCTATAAGGTTGGCCAAATGGAAAAAATTGACGAAAGTTCGCTCATTTTGAGGGGCCTCGAAATATTTGTTTTTCATTTAAATCATTTCGTTATTTTGAAACTGAGCATATATCCATAACAAGGCCTCCCTGCCCACTAGGGCGGCGGCGACAATCATGAACGAGGCGAAGACTTGGGTAAATGCTGGGGCTAGATCATTGGAAAACATTTTACGGGGAGAGTAACCATTTTTGGCTGGGCCTGCGTGGCCATGTAACAACTAAAACTATGTTCTCCTCCTCCTTATTTATTGAGATGAGGCAAAGCTTTTGCCTCCATTTGAAAAAAACTGAACGTATAAGAAAATTAAGGAATCAGGCTAAATCGTATTCCTTTGCTTAGCACAGCGGTAGGTGTGGGTTGTCCTCAATTTAGCAGCCACAGTTCGAATCCCAGCCATACTATTTATTAGTACTAATTATACTGTGCCTCATTAAGCTAAACCGCTTCTCGATTCAGTTTTCTCGTTCACCCTACCAGGAAAACCCGTTCGCCTCCAAATCTTTTCCTCTTCATGTGTGAAAACAATCTACATGTCTGACTCTCCTTCTCCCTCCCGTAGTCCCACCTCCTCCCCATGTGAAAACAATCTGCATGGACGACTCTCCTCCCTCGCACGCTCGTCCAATCTCCTCCCGCTGAAACCCGAAACTGGTGTGATAAGCAATATCTCCACACCTCTGATGTCGCTTGAAGCTACATTGGTATTTCCCCAAAGAGGAAGGGATCATGTGAAGGAAATATGCCCTAGAGGCAATAGTAAAGTTGTTATTTATATTTCCTTATATCATGATAAATGTTTATTATTCATGCTAGAATTGTAGTAACCGGAAACTTAGTACATGTGTGAATACATAGACAAACAGAGTGTCCCTAGTATGCCTCTACTTGACTAGCTCGTTAATCAAAGATGGTTAAGTTTCCTAGCCATGGACATGTGTTGTCATTTGATGAAAGGGATCACATTATTAGAGAATGATGTGATGGACAAGACCCATCCGTTAGCTTAGCACAATGATCATTTAGTTTACTGATATTGCTTTCTTCATGACTTATACATGTTCCTATGACTATGAGATTATGCAAGTCCCGAATATCGGAGGAACACTTAGTGTGCTATCAAATGTCACAACGTAATTGGGTGACTATAAAGATGCTCTACAAGTGTCTCCGATGGTGTTTGTTGAGTTGGCATAGATCGAGATTAGGATTTGTCACTCCGTGTATCGGAGAGGTATCTCTGGGCCCTCTCAGTAATGCACATCACTATGAGCCTGCAAGCAATGTGACTAATGAGTTATTCATGGGATGATGCATTACGGAACGAGTAAAGAGACTTGCCGGTGACGAGATTGAACTAGGTATGATGATACCAACGATCGAATCTCGGGCAAGTAACATATGGATGACAAAGGGAACAACATATGTTGTTATGCGGTTTGACCGATAAAGATATTTGTAGAATATGTAGGAGCCAATATGAGCATCCAGGTTCTGCTATTGGTTATTGACCGGAGATGTGTCTTGGTCATGTCTACATAGTTCTCGAACCCGTAGGGTTCGCACACTTAACGTTCGATGACGATTTGTATTATGAGTTTCATGTTTTGATGAACTGAAGTTTTTTCGGAGTCCCGGATGATATCACGGACATGACAGGGAGTCTCTAAATGGTCGATACATAAATATGATATATTGGAAGGTTATGTTGGGACACCGGAATGGTTTCCGATAGGTTCGGGCATTTTTCAGAGTATCGGGGGGTTACCGGAACCCCCGGGGGGTTAATGGGCCTTCATGGGCCCTAGTGGTAGAGAGGAGGCGGTGGCGCGTGCCCCCCAAGCCCAATCCGAATTGGGTTAGGGTTGGGGGGGCCTTTCCTTCTCTCCCTCTCCTCCTTCCCCCCTTCTCATTGTGGGAATAGGAAAGGGGGGAGGGCGAATCCTACTTGGAGTAGGACTCCCCCCTTGGGCGTTGGCCGGCCTCCTCCTCCCTCCCCCTTTATATATGTGAGGGGGGGGGGGCACCCCATAGACACACAAGTTGCACACAAGTTGATCTTTTAGCCGTGTGCGGTGCCCCCCTCCACGGTTACACACCTCGGTCATATCGTTGTAGTGCTTAGGCGAAGCCCTACGCCGGTAACTTCATCATCACCCTCACCACGCCGTCGTGCTGACAGAACCCTCCCTCAGCCTCAACTGGATCAAGAGTTCGAGGGACGTCACCGAGCTGAATGTGTGCAGATTGCGGAGGTGTCGTACGTTCGGTACTTGGATCGGTTGGATCGCGAAGACGTTCGACTACATCAACCGCGTTACTAAACGCTTCCGCTTTTGGTCTAGGAGGGTACATAGACACACTCTCCCTTCTCGTTGATATGCATCTCCTAGATAGATCTTGCGTGATCGTAGGTAATTGTTTTGAAATACTGCGTTCCCCAACAGTGGCATCCGAGTCAGGTCTATGCGTAGATGCTATATGCACGAGTAAAACACAATGAGTTGTGGGTGATAATAGTCATACTGCTTACCAGCATGTCTTACTTTGATTCGGCGGTATTGTTGGATGAAGCGTCCCAGACCGACATTACATGACCGTGTTCATGAGACTGGTTCTACCGACGTGCTTCGCACATGGATGGCTAGTGGGTGTCTGTTTCTCCAGCTTTAGTTGAATCGAGTTTGACTACACCCGGTCCTTGTTGAAGGTTAAAACAGCACACTTGACGAAAAATCATTGTGGCTTTTGATGTGTAGGTAAGAACGGTTCTTGCTAGAGGCCCGTAGCAGCCACATAAAACTTGCAACAACAAAGTAGAGGGCGTCTAACTTGTTTTTGCAGGGCATGTTGTGATGTGATATGGTCAAGACGTGATTATATAAATTGTTGTATGAGATGATCATGTTTTGTAACAGTTATCGGCAACTGGCAGGAGCCATATGGTTGTCGCTTTATTGTATGAAATGCAATCACCATGTAATTGCTTTACTTTATCACTAAGCGATAGTGATAGTCGTAGAAGCAATAGTTGGCGAGACGACAATGATGCTACGATGGAGATTAAGGTGTCAAGCCGGTGATGATGGTGATCATGACAGTGCTTTGGAGATGGAGATCAAAGGCACAAGATGATGATGGCCATATCATATCACTTATTTTGATTGCATGTGATGTTTATCCTTTATGCATATTATTTTTCTTAGTATGGCGGTAGCATTATAAGATGATCTCTCACTAAATTTCAAGGTATTAGTGTTCTCCCTGAGTATGCACCGTTGCTACAATTCGTCGTGCCAGGACACCACGTGATGATCGGGTGTGATAAGCTCTACGTTCACATACAATGGGTGCAAGCCAGTTTTCCACACGCAGAATACTTGGGTTAAACTTGACGAGCCTAGCATATGCAGATATGGCCTCGGAACAGTGAGACCGAAAGGTCGAGCGTGAATCATATAGTAGATATGATCAACATAGTGGTGTTCACCATTGAAAACTTCTCCATCTCATGTGATGATCGGACATGGTTTGGTTGATATGGATCACGTGATTATTTAGATGACTAGAGAGATGTCTATCTAAGTGGGAGTTCTTAAGCAATATGATTAATTGAACTTTAATTTATCATGAACTTAGTACCTGATAGTATTTTGCATGTCTATGTTGTTGTAGATAAATGGCCCGTGCTACTGTTCCTTTGAATTTCAATGCATTCCTAGAGAAAGCTAAGTTGAAAGATGATAGTAGCAACTACACGTACTGGGTCCGTAACTTGAGGATTATCCTCATTGCTGCATAGAGGAGTTACGTCCTGGAAGCACCGCTAGGTGCAAAGCCCGTTGCAGGAGCAACACCAGATGTTATGAACGTCTGGCAGAGCAAAGCTGATGACTACTCGATAGTTCAGTGTGCCATGCTTTATGGCTTAGAATTGGACGTCATGGAGCATATGAGATGTTCTAGGAGTTGAAGTTAATATTTCAAGCAAATGCCCGGATTGAGATATATGAAGTCTCCAATAAGTTCTACAACTGCAAAATGGAGGAGAATAGTTCTTTCAGTGAACATATACTCAGAATGTTTGGGTACCACAACCACTTGACTCATCTGGGAGTTAATCTTCCTGATGATAGTGTCATTGACAGAGTTCTTCAATCACTGCCACCAAGCTACAAAAGCTTCGTGATGAACTATAATATGCAAGGGATGGATAAGACAATTCCCGAGATCTTCGCAATGCTAAAGGCTGCGGAGGTAGAGATCAAAAAGGAGCATCAAGTGTTGATGGTCAACAAGACCACTAGTTTCAAGAAGAGGGGCAAAGGGAAGAAGGGGAACTTCAAGATGAACGACAAGCAAGTTGCTGCTCAAGTGAACAAGCCCAAGTCTGGACCTAAGCCTGAGACTGAGTGCTTCTACTGCAAAGGGACTGGTCACTAGAAGCGGAACTGCCCCAAGTATTTGGCGGATAAGAAGGATAGCAAAGTGAAAGGTAAATTTGATATACATGTTATTGATGTGTGCCTTACTAATGCTCGCAGTAGCGCCTGGGTATTTGATACTGGTTCTGTTGCTCATATTTGCAACTCGAAATAGGGGCTACAGATTGAGCGAAGATTGGCTAAGGACGAGGTGACGATGCGCGCAGGAAATGGTTCCAAAGTTGATGTAATCGCGGTCGGCATGCTACCTCTACCTCTACCTTTGGTATTAGTTTTAGACCTGAATAATTGTTATTTGGTGCCAGCGTTAAGCATGAACATTATATCTGGATCTTGTTTGATGCGAGACGGTTATTCATTTAAATCAGAGAATAATGGATGTTCTATTTATATGAGTAATATCTTTTATGGTCATGCACCCTTGATGAGTGTCTATTTTTATTGAATCTCGATAGTAGTGATACACATATTCTTAGTATTGAAGCCAAAAGATATAAGTTTAATAATGATAGTGCAACTTATTTGTGGCATTGTCGTTTAGGTCATATTGGTGTAAAGCGCATGAAGAAACTCCATGCTG
The DNA here is from genome assembly GCF_056163025.1 of Triticum urartu. Lineage (NCBI taxonomy): Eukaryota > Viridiplantae > Streptophyta > Magnoliopsida > Poales > Poaceae > Triticum > Triticum urartu. The sequence goes on along the minus strand of NC_141873.1, from coordinate 400,542,032 downwards.
ATGGGCTTTTGGAATCACTTGATGCTTGCGAACCATGCCTCATGGGCAAGATGACTAAGACTCCGTTCTCCGGAACAATGGAGCGAGCAACAGACTTATTGGAAATAATACATACTGATGTATGTGGTCCGATAAGTGTTGATGCTCGCGGCGGGTATTGTTATTTTCTAACCTTCACAGATGATTTGAGCAGATATGGGTATATCTACTTGATGAAACATAAGTCTGAAACATTTGAAAAGTTCAAAGAATTTCAGAGTGAAGTGGAAAATGATCGTAACAAGAAAATTAAGTTTCTACGATCTGATTGTGGAGGTGAATATTTGAGTTATGAGTTTGGTCTTCATTTGAAACAATCTGGAATAGTTTCACAACTCACGCCACCTGGAACACCACAGCGTAATTGTGTGTCCAAAAGTCGTAACCGCACTTTATTAGATATGGTGCGATCTATGATGTCTCTTACTGATTTACCGCTGTCGCTTTGGGTTATGCTTTAGAGACGGCTGCATTCACGTTAAATAGGTCACCATCAAAATCCGTTGAGACGACACCATACGAACTGTGGTTTGGCAAGAAACCCAAGTTGTCGTTTCTTAAAGTTTGGGGCTGTGATGCTTATGTGAAAAAGCTTCAACCTGATAAGCTCGAACCCAAATTAGAGAAATGTGTCTTCATAGGATTCCCAAAGGAGACTGTTGGGTACACCTTCTATCACCGATCCGAAGGAAAGATATTCGTTGCTAAGAATGGATCCTTTCTAGAGAAGGAGTTTCTCTCGAAAGAAGTGAGTGGGAGGAAAGTAGAACTTGATGAGGTAACTGTACCTTCTCCCTTATTGGAAAGTAGTTCATCATAGAAACCAGTTCCAGTGATTCCTACACCAATTAGTGAGGAAGATAATGATGATGATCATGAAACTTCTGATCAAGTCACTACCGAACCTACTAGGTCAAGCAGAGCAAGATCCGCACCAGAGTGGTACGGTAATCCTGTTCTGGAGATCATATTACTTGACCATGACGAACCTACAAACTATGAGGAAGCGATGATGAACCTAGATTCTGCGAAATGGCTTGAGGCCATGAAATCTGAGATGGGACCCATGTATGAGAACAAAGTGTGGGCTATGGTTGACTTGCCCGATGATCGGTGTCGGTGTCAAAACCGGCGGATCTCGGGTAGGGGGTCCCGAACTGTGCGTCTAGGCCGGATGGTAATAGGAGGCAAGGGACACGAAGTTTTACCCAGGTTCGGGCCCTCTCGATGGAGGTAAAACCCTACGTCCTGCTTGATTAATATTGATGATATGGGTAGTACAAGAGTAGATCTACCACGAGATCGAAGAGGCTAAACCCTAGAAGCTAGTCTATGGTATGATTGTTGTTGTCTATCCTCTATCGACTAGCCTGGCCTCGGTTTATATAATGCACCAGAGGCCTAGGATAACAAGAGTCCTAGCCAAATACACCGGTGGGGAGGAGTCCTTGTCTTGATCACCAAGTCTTGTGGAATCTTCCTTGTATGCGGTAGCTGTCCAAACTGGCCCATGAGTATACGGCCATGGGGGTCCTCGGCCCAATCTAACAGATCGGGAGATGACGTGGTGAGTACCCCCTAGTCCAGGACACCGTCAGTAGCCCCCTGAACCGGTCTTCAAGTTAGGGATGCTCCTCGATTCTTCCAAACTGTTCTTCATCTTTGGTCGTCGGTCTTGAAAACTAGTTCAACAAATCTTCTCATCTTCGATCTTGAGGATCGCCGAAATGCATTCGACGAGTTTACACGTCGGGTATCCGAGGAGCCCCTTTAAGTTTCCGGCCTTTATCAATGCCTTGTTATTTGTATGCCACACCTCGGGTTTGAAATTGTTCCCGGGCGGCAGCGTCCTCTTGCGTCCGAGCTCCAACGCTGGACTGCATTCGAGGTATCTTTTGCAGCCGAGCACCAACGCCGGACCGCTTCCCAGCTCTAACGCCGGAATGTATCCGAGCTCCAATGCCGGACTATGTATCCGAGCTCCAACGCCGGACTGTATCCGAGCTCCAACGCCGGACTATGTATCCGAGCTCCAACGCTGGACTGTATCCGAGGTGTCGTAAATCACCTTGGTTCAAAGAAGTTTGAAGGAGTTTAGCCGAGCTTAATGCCGGAAATGCCCTCTATGGAGCCAGCCACTAGCGCCCGAGCTTTATGCCAGACTGCTTCCGAGGTGGTGCACCACCCCGAATGTGGGCCGATTTTTGTCAATATTTTTGATTGGTGCAATTTATTCTCTGCCGAGATATATAGCCAGTAGCCCTCAAGGTGGGTATCGGTCTAGAACCTGAGATGCACATGAAGGATGACATAAGACCGCTGATCCCAATAGCCGCTGAGACTCGGGTTGATTTGCAAAATCGGTCTGAGGATCAAGTCCTAGCTCGGCAGAATACTTCGGCACACAAAAAGCGGCGTGCTCAGTCCTCGAGACTCAGGTTGGGTGCGGCCGACCAACCTGAGGATCAAAATCTCCTCGGAAACTTTATTACACTTAAAATTTTCTGCATTGGACAGGCAATGCAGTAGCCCCCGAGACACTGGTCGGGTGGCAACACCAGATCAGGGGATCAATGTGCCCCTTTAATATTTGTAAATAATAAGCCCGAAGCCCAGTAGCCCCTCGAGCCTTAATGCGGGCACGGGTGGCCGAATTAAGGATTGATATCCATAGTAAAATCACAAATTATGTGTAATGACTCTATGTATCCAAGTACTTTACGTCATTAATGCTCGGATCCGCATTGTACAAAACTTTGTTGACCGACCATCGGCTTCCACCTCCTCGGCCAATAGCCGAGGAGTGTTTTTCCTACTTTATAAAGCCTTTATGAGGGCAAAGATTTACCACAAACAAGGCAATCTGGCCATACGATTTTATAAACAAAGGTACGCAGAGAGATATGTTATATTACTGTTTAATAGAAGAAATGTCTTCCAAAGAAAATAGTCCCGCTATCGGTTCCTTTCTTTGGGTTGTCATGCTAAGCATGATCATGAAACCTCAGCTCCAATGTAAGAGCAAAATATCAAGGATTTAGTTTGGGAGGCCAGTTAATAGCCCCCGGTAGTGTTCGGCGACAGTCGAGGTCAAGCCGTAAACACTTCGGCCATTGTTATGAATGGTCCGTCATTTAACACCGTCATCGGATCGCTGACCAGTTTATGCTTATTGTGACAGTCAGTTTTCGGCTTTCTCCACTGAGGTGCTTAACCACGTGAGCTGGAAGCACAATCGCAGTGGTTCTCCCTTTGCACACCTAGCCGAACAAAGCAGAACGTAGGAGGTAAGCGCAGGAGCCGGGCAACCCAACTATTGACCGAAGACACAATTCGAAACCGATGCATATATAGCAATATCCGAGAATGTTTTTGCCGAATCTCTAAAGGTGTCCGGCGTTGCACTGCGAGACTTGTGCTAAAAACACACAAATAGTTTAAAAGTGCCACAAGCTTGGAAAACCGAAAAACGTCAGTAAAAACTTGACGTCCGAACAAGATCAAGTGTTCGGTGCCAATCCGAAAATTGGCCTTAGAAAAAAAAGTGCTTCTGTCGTGCTTTAACATGACACATCCTATCTCAAGACTTCAAGCGGGTCAGCCTACGGCTTCAACCTCCTATCCCGAAGGCGGAGTACTTCTCGTTAGGCCAGCTTAGAAAACTAAACTCTAGCGGCTTTGAGAGAGAAATTAGGCTCCTCGGCTAGTGACCACACACTCATGTCGAAAAAAGGAGTGATAAATAATAATAATAATAATAATAATAATAATAAAACTTTGCAATGACTAAGAAGAAGAACACTTATTATAAAACAACTCAAATAAATTTAAGAGCCCTCAAGTGACTTGGGTAAAAGAATGATTACATGTACCGAAGTACTTATATCATATCTATGTTCAACCGAACTTTAAACGCGTCTTAACCGACCGTCGGCTTCTCCCTCTTCGGTCAAGGACCGAAAAGTGTTATGTACTCCATCTTTCAAGAATATTGATAGTGTTTCCAATAACCAGGCAATCAGGCCATAAGGCTGTAACAGACAAAGCGCGCTCAGGGAACTTATGCTATATTACTGCGAAGTGGAAGAAGCATCTTCGAAGAAAATAGTACCCCCACCGATACCTTTCTTCGGTGCTCATTGTTATTATGAGACTTGTGCAATAGATTTTTTGTACTCATGAGTTCCGTTGTGTGCCGACCATAATTGAAAACAATAAGAGCGCTAGCTTTCGGCTTCACCCAGTCTGAGGTCCGGCTCGGGTGACCCGATCGTGACAATCGCAGAGGTGCTCCCTTTACTCCCTAGCCGAACAGTTGGGAACGTAGGGGTAAACACAGGAGCGAGGCAACCCAGCTTGCAAATCGCTTAAGTCAATATGGTGCATATTGTGGCGTAATACACGAACAAGGAACGAAGCCGTACAAGTATAATCATATGCAAGAGGAAAAGCTTCATGAAGGAAGCCCCCAAATGAATTGGGTATTTGAATTTATGCGTCACAAACAAAGTTTGGACAAGGAAATTTTTACAAGGAACTTTTTTCCAAAAAAGTATAATGCTTGGTCGAACCGAACACAAGTTAGAAATTAAAGCTTTGAGCATGAAAGCGACTTAGCTGGTTAATGTGTTCGGTATTGATGACGCGGTCCGAGCTTGATGTGGGACAAGGTTCCATCTCCCAAGGTGGTCCCGAGGTGGCGGAGCGGAGAGCTCGACACGCCGAAGTGGTGACATAGCACGGTCAATGCAGACCGGCAGAGTGACGCCGAAGTCCCCGGATCATTTTCCTGTGCACAAAAAATAGTGCAAACCGGAGATAATAGTAATAATGATAATTAAAAAAAATGTTGCATAATAAATAATTTATGCAAAGTGAGTAATAAAATAAATATGGCCTGACGCCAATGTCGGTGCAGGGCGACGGCGTGATGCGGTGAAGGCGTGACAAAGCCTGAATTCACACGTCGGTCCGAGCTCCGGATGCGGCGTTCGCCGGACTATGTACCAAAACTGACCGAACCACCATGCGACTGTCGTTAATGCAGCCACCATTTGATAGACCTGTGTACATATGATGGACAAACCAGAGTAATAATTCCTTGGGAAAAATGAACCAAACAAGCAAAAAATACTGGGATTAATAGCACCTGGTTTATTTGTTGTAGCAATCCAAAGGAAGGTGATTCCCAAAATTGGGACTCGATCCGCACACCCATTGCCTGATGGGCGATAAAATGATGGCACGACAATGCTGGCAAAGGATGGCTCGCCGAGGCAAAGCCCTCGGTCCAGCTAACGTGACGGAGCTGGTCGGCTAGTGACGTCGAAGTGTCCGGAGTAGGTTGATGAAGAGATGGCGAAGCCCCCAGTCCAGCCGAGATGTCGAAGCCTCGATGTCAGCCGATGAGTCGAAGTAGGTCAGCATGATGGACACCAGCTTGAAGAAGCAATAGTGCGGCCCTGCTGATGCAGGTCGTGACGTGGTCGATGCCGGCTTGATGAAGCGACCGTACGGCGATGCCGGTAATGCCCACTCCGTGTAATCCGTGGGGCGGCAATGTTGGTGATGATTTATCCTTCGCGATGCCGGACTCTTGTTTGGCTTGCCGAGATGATGATCCAAAGAAGTTGAGCTCGGCTCAACAAAGTGACGACGTGTCTAGCGCAGGTCGGCAGCCGTGGAGCAATATTGCCGGACTGGTTTGACACCAGCATGATGTTGAAGATCATGTTCAAAAGATTTTAAAGTTAGTGGGATGTGTTCGGGAACAAAACACAATACCCCATACAAAACTTCCTTCAAAAGGGATGTCCGAAATCCCGTTCATAAAAAAGACGAACTCGGGTCGGATTCGTTTTCGCGCAGAAAACAGATCCGAAAAGTGATGCACTAATCGGAAGGTTCCTGGAGTTTGGACGGTCGGATCAAGCTGAAATTTTGAGACGTGGCAGATATAGAAATTCCGCAGCCGATCAACGGTTGGATCTTCCAAAGGACGTCCGAGCTAGAAGCTGGACACCACGCCCTAAACTCATCCAGATTCCCGTCCAGATTTGACAGGGCTCCGGTATATCGTGGATTGCCAGAGATTCCTCCATCGGAACTCGATGAAAGTTTCCAGGGTTGTTGTAGACTCAATTCCGCACAATTCCACCAAAGCGATCATTAAAAAGACACTTGAGGAGGCGATGGCGGCGGACACAAGTTTATTGTCCCGAAAAACAGCACGGTCGCCCGAGGGCAATGTTGACGTTGAGCCCCCGGGCTCCTTGGATGATTCCTCCATGATCTTGATAGAGATCGGAGTTGATGTTTATAAAGGCCCTCATCCGAACATGACGATCAGAGGTAGGGCGCAGTCCTTGGTCAAACCAAGGTGACTAGTCGAGTTGGTGACGAAGATGCCGAAGTCGCAGTTGATCTGCAGGCGAGCCATCAACCTTTTGTCGAACACACAGCGGAACTCTCAATGAAAGCACCAATGTCGGTGTCAAAACCGGCGGATCTCGGGTAGGGGTCCCGAACTGTGCGTCTAAGGTGGATGGTAACAGGAGGCAGGAGACACGATATTTTACCCAGGTTCGGGCCCTCTTGATGGAGGTAAAACCCTACGTCCTGCTTGATTGATATTGATGATATGAGTATTACAAGAGTTGATCTACCATGAGATCGTAGATGCTAAACCCTAGAAGCTAGTCTATGGTATGATTGTTGTTGTCTATCCTTTATCGACTAGCCTGGCCTCGGTTGATATAATGCACCAGAGGCCTAGGATAACAAGAGTCCTAGCCAAATACGCCGGTGGGGAGGAGTCCTTGTCTTGATCGCCAAGTCTTCTGGAATCTTCCTTGTATGCGGTAGCTGTCCAAACTGGCCCATGAGTATATGACCATGGGGGTCCTCGGCCCAATCTAACAGATCGGGAGATGACGTGGTGAGTACCCCCTAGTCCAGGACACCGTCAATCGGCAAGCCATAGAGAATAAATGGATCTTCAAGAAGAAGACTGACGCTAACGGTAATATTACTATGTACAAAGCTCGACTTGTTGCGAAAGGTTTTCGACAAGTTCAAGGAGTTGACTACGATGAGACCTTCTCACCCGTAGCGATGCTTAAGTCTGTCCAAATCATGTTAGCAATTGCCGCATTTTATGATTATTAAATTTGGCAAATGGATGTCAAAACTTCATCCCTTTTGGAGAAGCCTGTATTTACAAGAAAGTGAGTGGGAGCTCCGTAGTATTTCTGATATTATATGTGGATGGCATATTGTTGATCGGAAATGATACTGAATTTCTGAATAGCATAAAAGGATACTTGAATAAGAATTTTTCAATGAAAGACCTCGATGAAGCTGCTTATATATTGGGCATCAAGATATATAGAGATTGATCAAGACACTTAATTGGACTTTCACAAAGCACATACCTTGACAAAGTTTTGAAGAAGTTCAAAATGGATCAGTCAAAGAAAGGGTTCTTGCCTATGTTACAAGGTGTGAAGCTGAGTCAGACTCAATGCCCGACCACTATAGAAGACAGAGAGAAAATGAAAGTCATTCCCTATGCTTCAGCCATAGGTTCTATCATGTATGCAATGCTGTGTACCAGACCTGATGTGTGCCTTGCTATTAGTTTAGCAGGGAGGTACCAAAGTAATCCAGGAGTGGATCACTGGACAGCGGTCAAGAACATCCTGAAATACCTGAAAAGGACTAAGGATATGTTTCTCATTTATGAAGGTGACAAAGAGCTCGTCGTAAACAGTTACGTCGATGCAAGCTTTGACACTGATCCAGATGACCCTAAGTCACAAACCAGATGCGTATTTTTATTGAATGGTGGAGCTATCAGTTGGTGCAGTTCTAAGCAGAGCGTCGTGGCGGGATCTACGTGTGATGCGGAATACATAGCTGTCAGTTGGTGCAGTTCTAAGCAAAGCGTCGTGGCGGGATCTTCGTGTGGCGGGATCTACGTGTGAAGGAGTTCATATCCGATCTAGGTGTAATACCTAGTGCATTGGGTCCAATGAAAATCTTTTGTGACAATACTGGTGCAATTACCTTGGCAAAGGAATCCAGATTTCACAAGAGAACCAAGCACATCAAGAGACACTTCAATTCCATCCGCGATCAAGTCAAGGAGGGAAACATAGAGATTTGCAAGATACATATGGATTTGAATATTGCAGACCCATTGACTAAGCCTCTCTCACGAGCAAAACATTATCAGCACCAAGACTCCATGGGTGTTAGAATCATTACTACGTAATCTAGATTATTGACTCTAGTGCAAGTGGGAGACTGAAGGAATATGCCCTAGAGGCAATAATAAAGTTGTTATTTATATTTCCTTATATCATGATAAATGTTTATTATTCATGCTAGAATTGTATTAACCGGAAACTTAGTACATGTGTGAATACATAGACAAACAGAGTGTCCCTAGTATGCCTCTACTTAACTAGCTCGTTAATCAAAGATGGTTAAGTTTCCTAGCCATGGACATGTGTTGTCATTTGATGAACGAGATCACATTATTAGAGAATGATGTGATGGACCAGACCCATCCGTTAGCTTAGCACAATGATCGTTTAGTTTATTGCTATTGCTTTCTTCATGACTTATACATGTTCCTATGACTATGAGATTATGCAACTCCCAAATACCAGAGGAACACTTAGTGTGCTATCAAACGTCACAACGTAACTGGGTGATTATAAAGATGCTCTACAGGTGTCTCTGATGGTGTTTGTTGAGTTGTCATAGATCGAGATTAGGATTTGTCACTCCGTTTTTCCAGGCCACTTATTACTGGGAGTGGTGGGGTTTTGTGATTTGATAGCTTTATTTCCATGCCACAAGCGGGGCGAGACTCCCGTGTAGTGCCATCCTCTACACTAGTACGTACTAGTGAGTTGTGAGTTGCACGTTCTTTCCACGTGAGTTGTGAGATATCGTTACAACACAATGTTAGTAACAAACAACTGACACTTACATGTTACCTCATTGAGAAAGGAAAACCTTAGCTGCATAGTGTTCCAATACATGTATATGACACATTATATGTATGGACCTCAAGGCTAAATTCATGAATATGCAAAGATAGTGTTGCAGCATTTGGTTGAAACTCTCTGAAAAAGATATATGCGCTGTAAAAAATGGTTCATCATAAGTCTTTCACCATTAGTAAAAATTCACAATCAATCTCATAAATGGCAAGGAAGAACTCTAATGGAGCAAGAGCATTGAGCATATACATGGAAGATTCTAGACTAAACCATAAATGGATACACTTTTATTCAAGCGCGATACTCTAATAGAGCAAGATCATGCATGGAAGGTTCTATACTAAATAAGAAGTGTCCACATGCTTAGACAGCGGCTTACATTGAGCGAATACTAATGATGAACAATTAACTTGGTAATGCATACGCCTAGGTGAACTTCCTTGGAGTCCCGGCCCATGCATCATCTTGGGGTGAACAATCATATGAAACCAGCCATCTTCCATGTCCACATTGCCGGGAACGGAGCAACTCGCCACAGTCCCATTCAACATGAGGGAGGCGTCGAGGTCGCCCTCGTATGCCGGAGGGCAGCAATAGTGAGCACGCACCTGTACATCGGCCTCGTGTCAGCATCAGCGGCGTTGCCCCTAACGCACACGACAGAGATGGGGTGACGACCTGCGCGGGCCTTGCCGGTGCCCACGGCCATGAGGAAGACGTTGTCGTCCTCCTCCGTGACCAGCAGGCGGCGGTGATCCTCCAGCGACTCCAGCACGATGAATGGGTATCACGTCTCGTACTTGATGTTCACCGCGGGCCATGAGTGATTGCCGATTGGTGCCGTGAGGTGATGCACGAGGCTCGCCAGCGAGCCCTCAAACGGCGCCATGCACCCATAGAAGTAGCAGGGCACATGCATGCATCTGGACCTATGCTCCGGCACTGCGTGGTAGTCGACGTACCTCTCGCAGCTGAAACTCTTGTAGACGCAGGGCACATTGCATGCATCGACCAGGCCGTCCATGAAACAGGAGTGGCTGTAGGGGACGTTGCGCCCGCAACATGGAGCGTAGTAGTAGCACACGAACCAGTAGATGGTGTACTCACTATTACTCCCTCTGTTTCCTTTTACTAGTTTGGATATAATTCCAAACACCATGTAGACACGTTCGTTGACCATTTTACAACTATATTAGTATCATTGTTAGTGGTCATCTGGTGCAAGTTCTAGCCCCGGGTGTTTTAACCCTTTTAGTAATGATATATGATGCTTGTTCGCCACGAGCCCAATCCTGGCGAATGCCCACATAACCGTCATATTTCCATCCGACGGTGGCCTCTTTTTAAGCTATAGTATTTAACAAAACTGCCACCCTTACACATGTACTTCGACACGGGCGGGCGTTTGCAACTGCCATGTCTCCCAGCAAACATTTGTTGGGGATTGGCGTTATCTCCGATGGCGGTTCGTAGTCGTTGTACGCTTGGGCATTGAAGTTTGTAACTATTTATAATATACTACTTCTCCGGCGCTATTAGTCTTACTCCACTATACTACTCGGGCATAGTAGTAGGTACTATAGTTTATTGTACTAGTACTGTGATCACTCAAGTTGAGTATTAGGTGCGGCTCTGCTATCCGCTATTCATGGAGTTGTCTGGCATCGATATAACCCTACACTGCTGGGATGTGTCTCGTAAGTCAAGCGGCGTGCTGCTGCTACATTGTCATCATCACCTATCAACTACCCGTAGCACATATTCGCTTATCCATCCTCGTCCGTACATAATCGTCCAATCTTCCATCCCCGCTAGGCGCCTCCCCCCTCTTCCCAAACCCAAGCACTAACAATGGCATAACCGAGTAGCGTCCACCGAAAGAGTGGTTGGAATTCACCCCCACAGAGGTAATCAAACTCATTGTTTCGTGTGTTGACAATCTCAGTACCATGCCGCTCGTCGAGTGCTCGTCGAGGTTGTACCGTTTACTCAAAGCCCTTAGGCTAGAGCTTTTTAAGCGAGCTCCCTACTTGCTAATGCCGCTTGATCATAGGGTGACAATCATCAACCCCCTTGACCGCGATCCGATACCCGACACCCTCAACCACATTAGCGGTATGTACTATGTCAGCATGAACATGTCTTGGATGGTGCTCGTCGACGGTCATGGCAGCTGGATGCTCGTGGAGCTGTACACCCAGCGATTGATCCCCCTTCCTTCGATTAACACTACACTGCTTTGGCACCGCGGCCCAGAATACTCGAAATCTTACAGGAGCCAACATGATACCAAGTTTGATTTCCTCAAGGTTGTAATCTGCCAAGTGCCCACAAGATCTGCGAATTATAAAGACTTCAGGCTAGTTGCGTTCTTCAACCGCGGTCTTGCCTATCTGACAGGTCACTACGGTAAGTGGATAAATCTGCACGTCCATCGCAGGATCATACATCCTCCATGGCTCTCTGATGCCATTGAACACAAGGGCTTCATTTACGCCGTGGACTCCTTCTATGGCTAGACGTATTGATGGCCTACTCTAGTCATTGCTACAAAGGGCTGTTATAGGAGTATGTTACTTTCCTATGGTATCATGATGGCTTGCTTATATTACTGTCAACATTTACTGAAAAAATATTCATGTTCATAATATGTTGTTCTTAAGATTGACTACAGCATGAGCCCTTTTTTATTTGACTCTAACTTCATATGATGTTGTAGGACGCTTGGTATCCCTACCCTTCCTAATCCCAAAACCTTTCAAAGAAAAGCGGCATGCCAGTTGCACATGGTTCCTAGCTCGATCAGACGACGGCAAATGATTGATGATCGTTCGTACATATGATAACCCACAAGTATAGGGGATCGCAACAATTTTCGAGGGTAGAGTATTCAACCCAAATTTATAGATTCGATACAAGAGGAGCCAAAGAATATTTGCAAGTATCAACAACTGAGTTGTCAATTCAGTCACACATGGAGATTAATTATCTACAGCAAAGTGATCAGTAGCACAGTAATATGATAGTTTTGATAGTAGTAGCAATAGCAATAGCAACGGTAACAGTGATAGCAGTAGTTTTGTAGCAAGTGCAGTAGTAACAATAGTAGTGGTAACTTAGCAAGAACAATATAAGATAAATTTGTAGGCATTGGATCGGTAATTTGTTGGATGATATTCATCATGTGACAGTCATAACCTACGGCGATACGACACTAGCTCCAGTTCATAAATATAATGTAGACATGTATTCCGTAAATAGTCATACGTGCTTATGGAAAGAACTTGCATGACATATTTTGGCCTACCCTCCCGTGGCAGCGGGGTCCAATTGGAAACTAAGGGATATTAAGGCCTCCTTTTAATAGAGAACCGAAACAGAGCATTAACACACAGTGAATACATGAACTCCTCAAACTACGGCCATCACCGGGAATGGTCCCGACTATTGTCACTCCGGGATTGCCGGGTCATAACACGTAGTAGATGACCATAACTTGCAAGATCGGATCTAGAACATGGATATAATGGTGATAACACACTACTAGAATCAGCTTCTTTGTCGTCCGCCATGGCGGACGGCAAAGGCATAGATCACGGAGGCAAACCTCTTTGCCGTCCGCCAGCAGACGGCAAAATGTCCAGATGAACACGTGCCATCAAAGGCCTTCTTTGCTGTCTGCTTCTTAGAAACGGACTGCAATGGATTGCGCCGTCCGCCATCGGAGGCCAGTAGACGACAAAGACAGCGGACGGCAGTGCGGTGGCGTGAGGGCCGTTAGGGGGTTAACGACGCTCTTTGCTGTCCGCTGACATACGGCAAAGAGCCCAGCTAGGCAACACTGGGAAGCTGCCACATGTCCAGATATGCTATCCGCCAGCAGACAACATAGAAGTTTGAATGTTTTCCGTCTGCCGGCGGACGGCATAGCTGGTCACTTTGCCGTCTGCCAGCCGACGGCAAAATGACCAAATAGGCAGCCAATGTTCCCAGTTTGCACAGGTGACTGCCACGTGTCCTCTTTGCCGTCTGCTAGCAGACAACATATCTCTTTGTCGTCTGCTAGCGGACGGCAAAGAGGCTATATATCCCCTATTTTTATTTAAATCCCATTAATTATACATGGTTTCAAACACAAATATACATGCATACATATCCAACATCATGTCCAACAACATATTTCATCAAATCCAACAACATAGGTCAACAAAGTCCAACATATCCATATATACATAACCAGAAACAAGTTTCCAACAACATATCCAAACAAGTTTTCATAAACAACAAGGAAGCACCAGAAGAATAGTACACTCCATGAATCCAAGCTTCCTCATGTAAAGCAAATCTGCAAATTGGGAAAGATGAAAGTTAGAAGAAGAAGATGATGAAGACTAGTTAGAAGAAGAAGAAGAAGATTTTTTTCTTCTCTTTCTCTTTCTCCTCTCCTCTTCTTTATCTTCTTCTTCTTCTAACTAAGGTAGGTAAAAATTTCATTTTATTGCTAAGCTAGGTAAAAATGATAAGCGTAGGTCATTTTAGAGCTAAGCTAGGTAAAATAGGTCATTTTGGAGCTTAGTAAGGTTATTATGTCATTTTCGAGGAAAATAAGCTAAGTATATATCATTTTGGAGCTAACAAAGATTATCATGCCATTTTTTACCTAAGTATGCTAAGTATGTCATAAATGAACTGAATAAGCTAAGTATAGCTCATTTTTTATCTAACTTAGGTAATTATGCCATTTAGGAGGAAAATAAGCTAACTATCCATTTGTAAAGAAAAACACTAGAGAAAACTTACCCTAATCACAACAAATGTGATGAAGATTGCAACTAAGGTAACAATTGATCCAACGGCATAATGATACCAAGCCTCATTATCAATGGCATATTTTCTAATCTTCTTAAGCTTCAGGCGCATTGCATCCATCTTCAAGCGCATTGCATTCATCTTCATCTTGTGATCATCGATGACATCGGCAACATACAACTCCAATGTCATCTTCTCTTCTTCAATTCTTTTAATTTTTTCTTTCAAATACTCATTTCCTTTTTAAACTAAATTTAACTTCTCGACAAGAGGGTCCGTTTCAAATTCCGGTTCACATACCTCCTAGATTAAAATATCTCTATGTCAACTTGATGGCCATAATTGTCATAAATGCGAAATGCAACAAATAGTTATGAAAGAGAATTTACCACATCTGAATCATAAAGCGGGCGAGGGCCGACCGGGACGGACATCAAGACCATGGCACTATGTATAAGAAACAATCATACAAAGTAAGAAAATTATAAATACCAATATAAATCATACAATCATACAAATAACTATATAAATCAAGTACAGCGTAAAAATTTGAATACCTAATAATCACTATCGGTAATGACGTGCTCATCATCATCATTAATAAAAGCATCATCATCATCACTATCGGTAATGACGTGCTCATCACCATCATTAATAAATGCATCATCATGTGGAAGGCCACCTTTATGTAATCTTTCAAGCACTGACAGGTCACCTGTAGCAGTAACTTCTTCTTCTTTCGACTCTTCTTCTTCCGGCTCAGGGGTGAAGTCGGATTCACTATCATTGTCTACTTCAATGTTCTGGGGTGGAGTAGAGCGGTTCTTGAAACGTTTTTTGGAAAAACGTGTTTCTTGGAAGAATTCTCCTTCGTCATATGTGTCTTAGTTAATGTGAGGTTCATAATCCTTTTCATTGGGGGGAGGTGGTCTAACACATGGCGGCACTTCATAAACGATGTCCCAACCACTGAGATTTGGATCACTTTGACAGGCCCACGGTAGATAGAAAACTTGGGTTGCCTGTTGAGAAGTAATATAAACATCGGGAACATCCAAATGGGTGCTTTGTTTGATTTCAACTGGCCCTATATGTTCATGAGTCCTTCTAGTCTCCCTCGGCTGGAACCAATAACATCTGAAGACTACGACATTTGGTGGGTTTTCACCATAGAATTCAAGTTCATAAATTGCTTCAACTCTTCCATAATACTCGATACCTCCTTCGCCGATAGCAGAGACACAACAATTTGTAGACTTTTGGTCGGCCATAGATAGATCTTTTCCATAGGTACGAAAGCGATACCCGTTGATGACGTATTTGTCAAATGAACGGACCTTATAGTCAAAACCATTAGCTACTTGTCTCAATTCGGCATCCATAATCTCTGAATTAGCCTACAAGTTTAATACAAAAGGATTGTTGCATTAGTCGCAAATTAGCCAAAGAAATGAAAGGGTCAAATGGAAATTACTGTTTTTTGAACCAAGAGGTGAAACCGGGATATTCGGCTCCTTGTTTTGCCAGAAGCTCATACTCTTCGACGGAATCCTTTTGGATCACTGCTCCATACGAGAATATGGCGACGCATCGACTTCATCAAATATCCAGGAATAAGAGAAGTTCAAAGGAATTAGAAGTTGTGAAACAATGTACCGAGATCTTACTCGATGTACGGCCACACTTCTGTTAGGTTGTTGAAGAGATACATCGAAATGGTCCGCCATTCTTCAACATCCAACCTTACTGGTTTCCAACCACTAGCTGGTGCGAGATTCCCTTTGAATAGGCTAAGGTTGGATTGACCCTTTTGAGGTTCATCAGCATTGTACTGAGGCTTCGGATTATGCAAATGACGTTTTTTTGGCTTCGTAGTGTGCTGTCACGAAGTTTGCCGCCTCCTCAGTGATGAATGCCTCCACCATCGATGCTTCTATTCTACGTTTATTTTTACATTTTGATCGAAGCATCTTCTGCATCCTCTCAGTTGAGTAGCACCAACGATTTTGCATGCCCCCCCAATCGTGCCTCGGTCGGGAGATGCAAAATCAAGTTATGCATTGGATTAAAGAAGCTTGGCGGAAAGATCATCTCTAACTTGCAGATCAACTCCGGTGCCAACTGTTCCATTTCTTCTAGGAGGCCAGGCGATAGTTCTTTCGCACAAAGAACACAGAAGAAATAGCTTAGCTCTACCAGTACTAGCCATTCATCCCCGGGGATGAAGCCACGCAACATCACCGACATTATCCGCTCAATCCATATGTGCCAATCATGACTTTTTAGACCAAATATTTTCAATTTTTGAAGACTCGCTCCCCTCTTTAGATTTGCTGCATACCCATCAGGGAACATCTACTGCATTTTCACCCACAAAACAATTTCCTTCATAGCTGGCCTTCCAAGATTGAACCATGCCTTTCGCTTCGTCCAGTTCCCCTTTCCTTTCGGTTCTTTCATGTTTTGTAATGGTCTATCACATAGCTCCTCTTGATCGACTCTAGCCATAGTATTATCCTTTGATTTCCCCTCTATGCCGAACAATGTACCAAAAATGGCTTCGGTGATATTCTTTTCAGTGTGCATCACGTCGATGTTGTGTGGGCAAATGAGGTCTTTGAAGTAAGGCAGATCCCATAAGCATGTCTTGTGAGTCCAAGTGTGTTCCTTATTATACCCCTTGAAATACCCTGGACGCTCTGGATCTAGATCGAGAGCGTTTAACTGATCTAGAGTGTGTTGGCCTGTCAACGCAGGTGCTGCAGAGTGTTTGACAACTCTACCTTTGATGAAGTTCTTCTTGTCTTTCCTGAACTTATGGTCAGGATGTAGAAATAGTCTATGCAAGTCGAAGCAACTATACTTGCGCCCTGCTATTAGCCAACGAAACTCAAGAGCTCCCTTGCATGTGGGGCACGGGAACCTTCCATGCACACACCAGCCAACGAATAGCGCATACGCCGGCAAGTCATGCGTCGAGTACATGTACCAGGCACGCATTATGAAGTTCTCTTTGCTAAAGGCGTCGTATGTCTTGAACCCATTATCCCAAGCTTCTTGCAATTCGTCCTTAAGCGGCTGCATGTACACATTCATATTCTTCCCCGGATAGTTGGGCCCTGGAATTATCAACGTCAGGAAAATGTTCTTTCTTTGCATAATCTGCCCGGGGGGGATTGAGTGGAATGACAAACACGGGCCAACAGTTGTATGCGGTTGCCATCTGACCAAACACACTGAACCCATTTGTGCTGACGGCGACTAGAGGATGCCTTGGATCTGCCGTTTTTCCTTATGTAATGCATCGAAGCGCTTCCACGCTTCACCATCCGATGTGTGCACCATCATCACATTCCCATCTGCATCTAGTTTGGTTCTTTTGCCCGTTTTGTGCCATGTCATCTGTCTGGCCGTCTCTTCGACCATGAGAAGACATTGAAGTCTTGGTACAATTGGCATATAAAGAAGAACATTAACGTGTATTTTGGTCTGCGTCTTCTCACCCATACCTTTGTCTACCACAACATACCTGGAAGAATTGCAAGTGGGACAATAGTTCAAGTCCTCATACTGAAGCCTAAATAAGACACATCCTTTCTCACAGGCATGTATCTTATCATAGGGCATCTTAAGAGCACGGAGGATTTTGTCTGACTGGTACAAGTTTGGAGGTAGCACATGGCCTTTGGGTAGAAATCGTCTGAATACTGTCATCATCGCGTCATAGCATTCTCTGCCCAAGTTGAATTGAGCCTTCAAAGCCATTATTTGTGAGATGGCATCCAGCTGACAAAGCTCTGTGTGCTCGTGGAAAGGATGTTTTGAGGACTCCAACATTTCAGTGAAGGCCTTTGCAGATTCATCCATCTCCTCGTCCGAGTCCCAAGCATTGTCAATGTATTGCACCATGTCTGCGGTCCCGGTACCATGCTCGTCGGTGCGACGACGAACCACCTCGGCTCTGACACGTTGGTCAAACTCACCATGTAATGTCCAGACCGTGTAACTAGGCATAAAACCAAACTTCTGCAGGTCTTTACTCATTTCAAGCTCGTCCCTCTTTTTATAGTTGTCGCAACGGGCACAAGGGCACCAGCTTAATTCCTGGCCATTTGCAAATGTGGCTCTAACAAACCCTTGGTTTTTGTTAACCATTCCTCGGTCCAAACTTTCTGACTAGTGTAACCGGTGTACATCCATGCACGATCACTCATATTGACTTCCTACTAGACACACAAGAAATATATACATAATTAAGCAAACCATGCATATCCATCAGTTAATGGAGTTTGTCAGTTTTATTACGTCCATGCAACCTACACGCTAATAGGTAAATATAGGTCCTAATCCCACCCGAGTATGTGTAGATCGGGTTCGTTTTCCCATGCTTTGCTCCGGATCCGACGCAAAATTTTGGCAGCACCTCCCCGCTGTTCTCCTGATACACGTCTCGACAATAAGCAGAGAGCATGTGTACCCGGAGAACAACAGGGAGGCACTGACGAAATTCTGCATCGGATCCGTAGCAGAGCATATGGGAAAACAAACCCAATCTACACATACTCGGGTTGTCCATGGATAACATTGGACAATTCGAAAGAATCACGATTATAAATATGCAAATGCATGCATATTTATAGATGTAACCCTTTCGAACGGGAGACGCATAGTGAATCACGATTATAAATATGCAAGTTTCATCGGCACGAAGATCGGAATAGAGCAAATGAAGGGGGGAGGAGGAGATGTCATTTGTGCTCACCAACGAACGCAGGGGCAGAGCTCGTCGAACACCAGACCCTCGCAATGACAAAATAACTGCATATTTAAATCGAAAGATGAATAGCATAGCAATTTTATTTCTTCCGTCGACCTAACTAAAATTTTACAATAGGATGAGCGGGTTAGGGGGTCCTTGGCGTCGATGGAACCCTAAATAGCAACTATCATCGGTGCGAGATACATGTGGCGCTCGGCGTTGAACACTAGATCCACATCCCACAAGTGAAGCCGGCGCCCGGCGTCCCGCAACAATAGTTCTGGTGGCCAATGACGGTCGAACACCTTGGCGAATTTGTCTGGCAGCCTCTGCGATGAGGATTAAAGCCAAGTTTTGAAATCTCAAACAACCAAACCGACTTGAGTCAGTTTGGGTGTTTCAAGTTTCAACACTTGCCTTTTAATTGTCATCGCAGAGGCTGCCAGACAAATTTCCAATGGTGTTCGACCGCCATCGACACCGAGAACAGTTGCTTTGGGACGCCGGACGTCGGCGTCACTTGTGGGACATGGATGTAGTATTCGACACTGACGGCCACATGTATCTCGCACCGACGATACTTGCTATTTAGGGTTCCATCGACACCGAGGAACCCCTAACCCGCTCGTCCCCGGGCGCCCTCTTTTTTCCTTTCCTTCTTCTCTTCTTTTTTCTTCTTCTTCTTCTTCTTCTTCTTCTTCTTCTTCTTCTTCTTCTTCTTCTTCTTTCTTCTCCCTCCTCCTCTTCCTCCCTCCTCCTCCTCCTTCTACTCTAAACTAAACTAAACTAAACTAAAAGTAAAACTAAAACTAAATTGAAAATAAAACTAAACTAAAACTAAAACAAAAACTAAACTAAAATAAACTAAAAAAACTAAACTAAAAAAAGGGGGGAAGAACAAACTTGCAGGGGATCGCCGGTGGAGGGCGAGGTCAACCGGTGGGGCGGGGAGACGCAGAGGCCGCAGGGAGGAGGGCGGCAGCAGGGCGGGGCGGCGCAGGGCCGCGGGGAGGGGTCCGGCACCGGGCGGCCCGGCGCAGGCCTCTCCGGCGATGGGGTGCGGCGGGGCGACGGGGCGCGGGGCGGGGAGAGGGCTAGATGGCGGCGGGGGCTGGGTCCGGGAGGGGGGGCTGGCGGGCGGCGGCGGCGGCAGAGCGGCGGGGGAGGAGAGAGGTGGGCGCGCGGGAGGGAGACAGAGAAAGAGAGAGAGGGAGACGGCTCGGCCCGTTAAGTGGGCCTTCTTTGCCGTCTGCTAGCAGACGACAAAGAGGGTGGCCATTTAGGGCTGGCCAACATCTACTCTTTGCCGTCCGCCGACGGACGGCAAAGAACCTGACCTAGCCACGCCGTGCCCTATGGGGCCCACCTGGGCCTTTGCCGTGTGCCTTCTAGCTCTTTGTCGTCCGCTTTGTGGAAGCAGACGGCAAAGAGGCTCTTTGCCGTCAGCCGGCAGACGACAAAGAGTTGGCAGACGACAAATTGCCAGATTCCAGTAGTGACATAAACAGTTCAGATCTGAAATCATGGCACCTGGGCCCAAAGTGGTAAGCATTAAGCATGGCAAAGTCATAGCAACATCAATCTCCGAACATAGTGGATACTAAGGACCAAGCCCTAACAAAACTAACTCGATTACATGATGAATCTCATCCAACTCCTCACCGACCAGCGAGCCTACAAAGGAATTACTCACTCCCGACAGGGAGCATCATGGAATTGGCGATGGAGAATGGTTGGTGATGATGAAGATCAAAGATCCCCATCTCTGGAGCCCCAAACGAACTCCAGATCTGGCCTCTTGATGAAGAACGGGAGGTGACGGCGGCTTCGTCTCGTGGAACGCGATAATTCTTTCTCCCTAATTTTTTCTGGAAAAATGTGATTTTATAGCGTCGGTTTCAAGGTCTGCGGGGCCACCAGGTGCCCCCCTTTGGTGGTTCTTGGCTCCAGAAATTCTATTTTGTTGTATATACAATCCTCGCAAAGTTTCGTTCCATTCCGAGAACTTTTAGTTTTGCACAAAAACAACACCATGGTAGTTCTGCTGAAAACAACATCAGTCCGGGGTTAGTTTCATTCAAATCATGCAAATTAGAGTCCAAAACAAGAGGAAAAACATTAGGAAAAGTAGATACGTTGGAGATGTATCAACGTACCAGACGTGTTGTTTCGCGGAATACAATCACAGTCACTACATGGTCTTTGAGAAGGATCCCAGCTTCTGTGGGCCTTCAGGAATTTTGACTGGAGGATGGTAAGTAGCCTCGGTACATGCTCTTTGTTTCTCGGACTGAATTATCCAAATAACCAGGAGATAACCAACGGCAAGGATCATGTTGGCGGCGTAGTTTCGTTCATCAGGAAAAACTATGTGTACACATTGTACCATGCGTCTCTCCATGCACCATTCGCTGATATGTGCCACCACGCTCTGCAGCCCAAAGTAGGAGAGACGGTTGCATGTATCAGACTTTGACCTGCTGGCTGGAGTTTCCTCCATCAGGCACCCATCTTGTTCAAGCCGCCAGCCAATCTCCACGGCTTAATAAATAGTAATGTCTAACTAAACCAGTTAGTTAGATGCGTACATTTGGTAGTAGGATCTTTATTTAGTTTGATGCATACACTTGTTCTTTTTTGGTAGCCCTTTTGTAATGCTGGATGATGTTTGGTTTGGAAGAGAGAGCCGCGTCTTTACTCTTCTGGACTGCTTACTACTTTTGTTGCACCCCCAGCCCTGGTTGCTGCTACTGTTTTCTATGTACAGTCAGTAATATATTTTGTCTGTTGGTTGAATAAATGTGTCCTTGGAATGATATGAACACAATGTTTTGGAAGTCGTTGCACGGTCTGATCCTTTAGTGCCCCGTCACTACAGGGTCTTTGAGAAGGATCCCAGCTTCTGTTGGCCTTCAGGAATTTTAACTGGAGTACGGTAAGTAGCCTCGGTACACGCTCTTTTTTTCTCGGACTGAATTATCCGAATAACCAGGAGATAACCAACGGCAAGGATCATGTTGGTGGCGCGGTTTCGTTCATCAGGAAAAACTGTGTGTACACATCATACCATGTGTCTCTCCATGCACCATTCGTTGATATGTGCCACCACGCTCTGCAGCCCAAAGTAGGAGAGAGGGTTGCAAGTATCAGACTTCGACCTGCCGGCTGGAGTTCCCCCGTCAGGCACCCATCTTGTTCAAGCCGCCAACCAATCTCCACAGCTTAATAAATAGTAATGTCTAACTGAGCCAGTTAGTTAGATGCGTACATTTGGTCTAGTAGAATCTTTATTTAGTTTGATGCATACACTTGTTCTTTTTTGGTAGACCTTTTGTAATGCTGGCTGATGTTTGGTTTGGAAGAGAGAGTCGCGTCTTTACTCTTCTGGCCTACTTACTGCTTCTGTTGCACCCCCAGCCCTGGTTGCTGCTGCTGTTTTCCATGTACAATCAGTAATATATTTCGTCTGTTGGTTGAATAAATGTGTCCTTAGAACGATATGAACATAATGTTTTGGAAGTCTTTGCATGGTCTGATCCTTTAGTGCCCCATACATAGCGCAAACTATTTTTTGGTACGGAACACATATTCCACTTGTCAATCACATGCAGCCCAGTGATTGAGGCCCAATAGAAGAGCCCATAATTAACTGGAAGGGAGGCTCTCACATGAATCCGGCTCAGGTACATGCGCATGGTCCCTTAAACATAAACAAATAAATAGAGGTAAATGCTCATGCACAGGTTCTTTAAGTTTACGATTTGAAAAGTCAAATTTTAACAGGAGGATATTATTTCCTATGAGAGTGTCATTACATTCAGTCGATATTATTCTTAGGCAAAGATAGCGACCAGTCTTTTTTCTCCCACCATTTTCTTCCTACAACCAACGGATGTTATCGGGTCCCCACCAGGTTGTAGCCCATGCAAATTGTAGTCAACGTGGTCAAAACCTAACAATTTTTAGCGGCAATTTAAAATAAATATCATATTTTCCCATACCATTTGTTTGTTTTAGGGATTGTGCTGCCCACGTATCCCGTTCACATTCCAAGTAACACAAGTTTTTTGAGTAACCGAGTTTTTTTTGTATGATAAATAGTTCCGGCCCATTATTATTTTTCGATAATAATGCCCAACCCATCCCAACACATTGGCGACAACACTTTATCCCGGGGCTTCTGAATGTGCTCGGCTTCACACCTCAAGAAGAAAATTGTCTCAAAGAAATAAACAACCTCAAGCAGAAAAAGGTGCTCTGCAGCATTTTAGAATAAGTTGTAGCCTTATAAAATTAATTCTTATAATCCAGCATAATGAGTTTTTGGGTCTGACCGGTCCAGCCGCCAAAACCAAACCTGCATCGGCGGGGGCGCGTGTATTTTTGAGAGATTCTTCATCGATCTAGTGGCCAGTGAATCACTGATCAAAGAGCGAGCAGCTGCCAGGTTTAGTGATTTTGTGGGATCCCTAGATGTAGCGGCTGGCAAACTGCTTCTTCTTCCACAAAGATTCATACAAAATCAAGCTTGGATAGAACTGAAGAAGATTTGGTGAAGGAAGAAAAAGGTCAAAAGGTTCCCGCCTTCTACGGCTGGTTGCGCTAGTGCGCACGCATCGCCGCCCTATCGTACCCTGAAATGCTGGCCAGGCCATTCCTCTACTCCCCCACATCCTATTCTTCTCCGATGACGACAACCCACCCTGCACCAGAACCAGTTAACCCTCGTACTCTCCTCCACCTACGGTCACACTATTGCATCTTCCCCGACTCCTGTTCATTCCTGTCCGAAGCCTCGCCGTCGTCCTCCACCTTGGTGTACTCACAGTGGCGTCACCGTCCAGCATTGTTAACATAGTGAATTGGGAGAGGATTGTAGTTGTGAGTATGATAGTACGGACCCACCAGGTCCACTCCCGAACGTAAGCAAGTGCGTCTTTACTACTCAGATGCACCCCTCAATTTTTTACTCTAATCCACCCTACTGATATCTGGGACCCACATCATTGTTAACGTATAGTCAATTAATGACAGAATTGCACAAGGAGCGGCTGACGCCTGGGACCCAATAGTCTAGTAGTTTTTTTTGTTGTTCAGATAGAGCATTTGTTTTTTTGAGGATTTGTTCAGATGGAGCAGGGTATAAACTGGGTTGTGCGGTCTCTGTGGCTTGTCTAACAACATGACCATCCTAGCAGTTTTTTCTATGGGAAATAGGTAGCCCACCATTTCATTTTGAAGAATACCCAACCTAGGCTTATTTGTTTTCTCCTACTTACTGGGCTGCAAATCTTTCAAGATGACGAGAGATGTATTCCGGCTTGGCCAGGATATGGGCAGTAAATCTTAAAAGTAATATGAAATGGGCTGCAAATTCCAAAAATATATATATATATAGCAAATGGGCAATATTAGTTTTGTTTTTTGTTTTTATTTTTCACTAATATTTTATATTTTATTGGATTTTAACATAACATAGTATTAACTTATTTTTAAATTAGTTTTAATATGGCTCCTAATTTTGGGATTAAAAATATTTCGTACCCCACCAAAAATATGGATTTTTTTTAAATTTCTCATATTTTTAGTTCAAAATTTTAACCCTAGTACTGACCAGAAAATGGGCAGCAATCTAAAAATGAAAAATGGGTTGCAATGAATTCCATATGAATTAGAAAATGGGCTGTAAATTATAAAAATAATAGCAAAGAAAAGGCTGTAGATGTCACATATTTCGAGGCAGACTTTTTTACGCAAGGCTTTGTCAAGTTATAGTCAACACACGATTCTAGCAATAGTGACTGTTGGATGTCCATCCAACGGCCGACGTGCTTCTTTAATCTGTGATCTTCCTGCTCCAGCCACCTAAACCAGCGCCGACAGGACTGCCTGCTCCCTCCTCCCGTGGCCGGTTGTGATGCCGCGCAGGCTTCATCGGCCCACCCTACTCCCTCCGCTGGCCTGGCCATCCCTCTACCCCACCCGCACCTCCTGTTATTCTCTGGCGATGGCAGCCTCACGCCGCAGCCGAACCAGTCAACCATCGTACTCCCCTCAGCGTGGGCATCCACTATTGTGTCTTTGGTGGCTCGGGGTCGTTCCATTCCTAGGCCTCGCCGTTGTCCACCGCCTTGGTGCTCTCGGCGCGGCGTGGTCAACGTGGTCAATGAAACGACATCCATCGGAAGAGGACTGGACGTGGAGAGGCTGGCAGTTGGGTCCACGGCCGCACGCAAGGAAGTGCCTCCTTATTACACGCAAAATAATGATGCCTCCACCTGACAGCGGGGACCCACCGGAAGGGCCTCTGTATTTAGCAAAAAAAACATTTCTCCCGCTGACAGCTCAGACCCACCAGCTATATCTTTGCACGCAAGGAAGTGCCTCCTTATTATGCACACAAAAAATTAATACTCCCCCTGCTAGTTGGGACCCACCATATTTGGAGGCTGACTTGTGGGCCTAGTAAGTTGACGCGGACGCATGTCTTTCTCAACTTAGTCAATATAAACGATTCTAGCTGCAGTGACCGTACGATGTCCATCCAACGGCCGTCGTGCTTCTTCAACCTCTGGCCTTCTTGCTCCAGCCGCCCAAACCAGTGCCGGTCGTGCCGCCTGCTCCAGCCTCCCGTGGCTGGCTATGCTGCCGCACAGGCCTCACTGCCCCACCCTACTCCCATCGCTGGCTTGGCCATCCCTTTACTCACCCAGACCTCCTATTATTCTCCAGTGACGACAGCCACACACCGCAGTCGAGCCTGTAAACCCTCGGAGTCCCCTGTGCCGAGTCTTCCCCAGCTCCGGGTCATTCCCTTCCTAGACCTCATCGTCATCCACCGCCTTGGTGCTCTCGGCGTGGCATGGTCAACGTGGTCAAGGAACAACTTCCATCGAAAGAGGACTGTACATGGAGAGGCTGACAGTTGGGTCCATGGTCATAGCAAGGAAGTGCCTCCTTATTATGCTCAAAATAATGATTCCTCCACCTGACACCGGGGACCCACCAGAAGGGCCTCTGTATTTTGTGAAAAAAACGTTTCCCCTGATAGCTGGGACCCACTAGCTACATCTTCGCATGGAAGGAAATGCCTTCTTACCCCTTGACAGCTGGGACCCACCAGGTTGAAGCGAAGGTAGTGTTATCTGTCTGGCCGCTAACGTGTACATACATAGTAGTCGATCGATCTCTCTGCAGCGATGTACCATGGCCGAGTAAGGAGCGGCACGTGTTGAAGTAGAGGCGCCGACGTAGCATGTCACGTAGTCCCGTCTATATCATGTACACGTACGTACAACCACCCTACAAGAAAGTAAATATGGTTACATACGTACATATGGGCGGGGTCTCTAACGCTTACAACGATGTCTTCCTGTTCATCGGCAGCCAACTGGCTGGGTTGGAAAGGAGGAAACAACGTCGTGTTCATCGGGAGGTAACCGACTGGGTCGGAATATGTCCTGTTCATCGGGAGCCAACCAGCTTGAACGGAACAACCGAAACGAGGTCTGGCGTATCACAGAACGGAAGAAACAACCTTCTGTTCGACCGCGTATGGTCGAAACGGGGTCCTGTTCATCGGGAAGGGTCTAGCATACTGCAAAACAGATAAAACAGACTTCTGTTCGAGTGCCTATGATCGAAATGGGATCCTATTGATCGGGAGGGGTGTGGTGTACCGCAAAATGGAGGAAACGAACTTCTGTTCGAGCGCCTAAGGTCGAAATGGGGTCCTGTTCATCCACCGTCTACCGCCGTGCTCCAGCCTCCACGGGCAGCTGTTCATCCACCGTCGACTTCCTCCATCCTCCACCAGCTACTGTTCATCAACGGGCTACTATTCATCCAGCCTCCATCGGCTACTGTTCATCCAGCCTCCACAGGGTCCTGTTCATCGACCCCCAACTGGTTGGAGTGTGGCAGCCTCCTCGGGGTCCTGTTCATCCAGCGGCAACCGCCTATACTACAACGGGGTCCTGTTCATCCAACCCCCACCGGGAACTGTTCATTCACAACCAACCAACCAACCGGCTCGACTCACCACATCTCGACTCGTTCTACGTATCGCGCCCCCAATGCTCACTGTTCATCGAGAGGCAACCCAACACATCGGCTGACTGCATCTTGCACGAGGGCTCAATCGGCTTCAGTAAGCAGCAGCAGGATTGATCGGGTTCAGTCAACAGCAGCAGCGAAGGAATCTCTCGGGTTCAGTTAGCAGCCAAAGGGATCGATCAGCTTCAGTACATAGTGGGATCGATCGATCGCTCGGGTTCAATAAGCAAACACCTCGCTCGTGTTTAGTTATAGTGAACACGGCTGGCACACCATGCGCGCGTATGAGAGAGAAACGTGCAAACCGCACTGCATCGCTCGACCCGACCACCCACCATAACCGGGAACTCCGCAAAAATTTCCTCGCCCTCACTTCTACCATGATTTTTTATGTCATGCAGGTGCGTCCCCGGCCCGCTCAGGACGAAAAGCCCATTTTCTATCATGATTTTTTGTCATAAAAGTAGGAGCCCACCACATCTATGATGATACGTGTTTTTGTCACAATTATCGTCATAGAAGTGTCATAAGCATGATGGAAAAACTTCTCGTTTGGGCCAAAATGTCACGAATGTGTCTTTTTTTGTAGTGAACCATGGACATGAGTTGTCATTTGATAATAGGATCACATCATTAGGAGAATGATGTGATGGACAAGACCGAACCATGAGCTTATCATAAGATTGTTTACTTAGTTTATTTTCTATAACTTTCTTCATGTCAAGTATCAGTTCCTTAGACCATGAGATCATTCCACTCCCGGATACCAGAGGAACACTTTGTGTGCTATCAAACGTCACTTTGTAACTGGGTGATCATAAAGGTGCTCTACAGGTATTTTCGAAGGTGTCTGTTCGGTTGCATGGATCGAGACTGGGATTTGTCGCTCCATGTGACGGAGAGATATCTTTGGGCCCTCTCGATAATACAACATCACAAGAAGCTTTCAAGCATGTGACTAATGAGTTTAGTCATAGGATTTTGTATTATGGAATGAGTAAAGATACTTGATGGTAATGAGATTGAACTAGGTATGGAGATACCAACGATCGAATCTCGGGAAAGTAACATATCGCCGGACAAAGGGAAATGTATACAGGATTAACTGAATCCTTGACATCATGGTTCAAACAATAAAGATCTTTGTGGAATATGTGGGAACCAATATGGGCATCCAGGTCCTGCTATTGGTTATTGACCGAAGAGGAGTCTCGGTCATATTTACATGATTCTCGAACCCGTAGGGTCACATACTTAACATTCGGTAGTGCTAGGGTAGTATTGAGATATTAATAGTGGGAAGTATGAAGGTTGTTCGGAGTCCCGGATGGGATCCGGGACGTCACAAGGAGCTCTGGAATAGTCCAGAGGTAAAGATTCATATATGGAAAGTTGTTATTGGGGTTCTAAAAAAAGTTCGATTTTTCGGTATTGTACCGAGAAGTTTCTAGAAGGTTCCGGGGGACTCTGGAGGGGCCGGAAGTTCGTAAAGGGTTCCACCATGGCCCATACAATAGCATGGGCTGTAGGGGGGCGCTATGGCCTTATTGGGCCAGGTGCACCAGCCCCTAAAAGGCCCATGCGCCTGTGAAGGGAAACCCTAAGGGGGAGGGCCCTCCACTTGGCTTGGAGGGCACTCCCCCCCCTTGGCTGCCGCCCCCTGCCTTGGGAGGGGGGATAGGGCCGGGATGCCCCTCCCTCACCCCTATATATAGTGGGGAGACGCAGGGGGCAGCCAACCTTCTGTGCTTGCCCCATCTCCCTCCTGTTACTCCTCCATGTTCCATCAGCGCTTGGCAAAGCCCTGCCGGAATTCCACTACCACCACCACCACGCCATCGTGTTAGTTTAGATCTCATCTACCTCATCTCCCTCACTTGCTGGATCAAGAAGGATAGAACGCCGCTGAGCTGTACGTGTGCTACACTCGGAGGTGTCGTCCATTCGGCACTAGATCGGATTGGATCGCGATTGGATCATGAAGAGTACGACTACATCAACCGCATTATGACGCTAACTCTTTTGGTCTACAAGGGTATGTAGACACACTCCCCTCTCATTGCTATACATCTCCTAGATTAGATCTTGGGTGTTTCGTAGGATCTTTTTATTTTCGTGCAACCTTCCCCATCAGTGGCATCATGAGCTAGGTCTATGCGTATATGTATATGCACGAGTAGAACACAAAAAGTTGTGGGCGTTGATGTTCAAATTGTTTACTTCCTTTGTCTTATTTGGATTTGACGGTATTGTGGGATGAAGCAGCTTGGACCAACCTTACTTGTGTACACACAAGAGACCGGTTCCACTAACTAACATGCAACATTGTATTGCATAAAAGTGGCTTTGCGGGTGTCTGTCTCTCCCACCTTAGTTGAGCCTGATTTGACAACGGCGGTCCTTGTAGAAGGTTAAAGGGCAACTTGTATATCACTGTTGTGGTTTTGCGTAGATAAGAATGGTTCTTATAGTTTGCCCTAACAGCCACATAAAAATCGTAACAACAAAGTAGAGGACGTCTAACTTGTTTTTGTAGGGCATGTTGTGATGTGGTGTGGCCAAAACGTGATGTGATATATGTCGAGGTATGAGATGATCATGTTTTGTAATAGGTTCATGACTTGCATGTCGATGAGTATGGCAACCGGCAGGAGCCATAGGGTTGTCTTTAATTTATTGTATGACCTGTCTGTCAATGATTTAAGACCATGTAATTGCTTTACTTTATCGCTATGCATTAGCAATAGTTGTAGAAGAAATAGTTGGCGGAGACAACCACGTGACGACATGATGATGGAGATCATGGTGTCATGCCAGTGACGATGGAGATCAAGCCGGTGCTTTGGAGATGGAGATCAAAAGCACAAGTGATAATGGCCATATCATATCACATATATTGATTGCATGTGATGTTTATCCTTTTTATGCATCTTATTTTGCTTAGGACGATGGTAGCATTATAAGATGATCCCTTCACTTAATTTCAAGATAAAGGTGTTCTCCCTAAGTATGCACCATTGAGAAAGTTTGTTGTTTCGAAGCATCTTATGATGACCGAATGTGATAAACTCTACATTCACATACAACAGGTGTAAGCCAGTTTTACACATGCAGAGTACTTGGGTTAAACTTGACGAGCCTAGCATGTACATACATGGCCTCGGAACACGGAGGGCCGAAAGGTCGAACATGAGTCATATAGTAGATACGATCAACATGGATATGTTCACCATTGATGACCACCCCATCTCATGTGATGGTCGTGTTGGGAAATGTAGTAGAAAACAAAAAAATTTCCCTACGATCACCCAGGAACAATATAAAGATGCTTAACGGGTTGTGATCAACAATTGTTACCGACTCTGGGAGTGAAGCAGAATTAGATGAGTCAATGTAAATCATACTTGTAGTCCCTCGAATGACGTTGACGATCCCGCGAACCGCCCTCGAACGATCCCTCGAACAGAAGACCGAAAGCATGACCTCTCTACTTGGTTGCAAGCGTACAGTCTTCACGATCCGGCAGCGCTTCACCGTCTAGAGCTAATCATCACCAAAGAATTAGAGGGGGGAGTTTAGAACCACATTGGGCTTCTAATTATGAGGATTAGAGGTGTCTCGGGCTCGCTCTGATTAGTCAACTAGGACCAACTAGAACGTGCACTAGATCAACTAGAGGAGGCTCCAAAACTTGTGTCTAAATAGGGAGAAATCCTCTAGTATATATAGGTTGGAGGAGGAGGAGGAGAGGGCAGCCACCAAGGAGGGAAAGTCCCTCCTTGGGGCGCTGGCCAAGGGGGAGGAGTCTAGTCCAATTCGGCCCCCTATATGGCAAGGGGAGCGCCACTTCCTACTTGGGCCTTGTGGCCCAAGTTGCCTTCCACCTCTTGGCCTTTTTAGGCCCGTTGATATTTAAATTAAATATAAAATGTTCTAAATACTTTCAGATCATTATATATTTTTTAACATCTCTATAAACATTTTCCACCTATATATAATTTATCGGTAATACCCGGTATTACCCGATCTTCACCGAAACCTGCCCTTTCGGTGACCCCGAAACGCTTACGGAACCTCTCGAACTATTTTGGCTATTAATGAAACAATTACACAAATATATTATCATTACTCCCATGCTACTAAAACTCAACAGATCGTGATTACCTTAAGCTTGTGACCCCGCAGGTTCGGTAAATCATAGACATGAACGAAACCCATTCGTTCAATGACCGATAGAGGAACCGTGGACATCCATATTGGTCCCTATGATTACATGAATGATATTTGAGTGAACCTTTGGTTATCATGTGATGTTCCCTTTGCTTTGCAATACTTTACAAAACCTGGCGTGCATCGACATCCTCCTGAGTCAGCACCATGCCCACTATACTGTTGCTGTCATTACCGATTTTGTTCTTATTTCTCGTTAATGTGTTTAGGCATCCCCGTGACGTAGTCGCCTGTGTCTGGCCAGACGATGATGGATGCCGTCACACCTAGAGGGCCCTAAGAATATCTCCCCATTGCCAGAGGAGAAAATCCCACTCTCGAGTTGTTCGGTCATTTGTCAAACTTTCCAGTGAGCCTGAAAGTTGTCGTTATGATCACCTTGTTATAGGTGACGTTCGAGCAACCCCAAATCCCACCGCCTGGTAGGAAGTAACCAAGACACTCTCATGGTATGAGGAACTAATACACATTCTAACACTCTGTGTTATAACAAATGATTTCATATGATATAATCACAAAGGATAACATACAAGTTTGGGTCGATTCAATATGATCGTTCTTCTAACGTCATACCCTCAATATTGTTTTAGGACTATCGTTACGATAAGCGATATCCTAAGATCCAGAAAACATGATCACCAACAACACTTGAGCCAGTCTTAGAGGCGGGGCTGGGAACCTATTGTTTACCGTTTATCATTCCACATGTGCATATGAGTTTTC
The DNA here is from genome assembly GCF_056163025.1 of Triticum urartu. Lineage (NCBI taxonomy): Eukaryota > Viridiplantae > Streptophyta > Magnoliopsida > Poales > Poaceae > Triticum > Triticum urartu. The sequence continues at coordinate 400,510,403 of NC_141873.1, read as the reverse complement.
CACTAAATCTCATATTCCAGGATCATAGCAGTTATAGCATGAAATATAAACTCTTAATTATGGATAATGGAAATATAATAATACAATATTATTGCCTCTAGGGCATATTTTCAACAGATCAGACATGGGTTGGTTGATTTGGATCATGTATCACTTAGACAACTTAAGGGATGTTGATTTAAGTGGGAGTTCACTAGCAATTTGATTAATTGAACCCATTATCATGAAAATAGTCTAAATTCTTTGCAAATTTATGTTGTAGATCAATGGCTCGCATTGTAGCTTCCCTGAATTTTAATCCGTTCCTAGAGAAAGAAAAGTTGAAAGATGATGGAAGCAACTATGCGGTTTGGTCCGTAATTTGAGGATTATCCTCACTGTTGCATAGAAGGCTTGTGTCCTCGAAGCACCGCTATGTGCCACCCGCTCCAAAAAAATCTAGACTCTATGAACGTCTGGCAGACTAGAAGTGATAACTACACGATAGTTTAGTGCACCATGCTTTACGGCTTAGAACCGGGGCTCCAAAGACGTTTTGAGCACCACAAAGCACAGGAGCTGAAATTGGTATTTCAGGCTCATGCCCCGGCTGTGAGGTATGACACCTCCGACAAGTTCTTTAGATGCAAGATGGAGGAGAATAGCTCCATCGATGAGCACATACTCAAGATGTCTGGGTACTACAACCGCTTGAATCAGTTGGGAGTTAATCTTACGGATCAAGTAGCGATTGATAGAGTTTTCCAGTCACTGTCACCAAGCTACAAGGGCTTTGTGATGAACTATAATATGCAAGGGATGGAGAAAATCACCCCTGAGCTCTTCACGATGCTTAAGGCCGCAGAGGTAGAAATCAAGAAAGAGCATGAAGTGTTGATGGTCAACAAGACCACTAGTTTCAAGAAAGGCACGGGAAAGAAAGGGAGCTTCAGGAAGAACGGCAAGCAAGTTGTCGCTCCTATGAACAAACCCAAGGATGGACCCAAACCTGAGATTGAGTGCTTCTATTGCAAGGGGAATGGTCACTAGAAACAGGATTGCCCCAAGTACTTGGCAGATAAGAAGGCTGGCAACATCAAGAAAGGTATATTTGACATACATGTTATTGATGTGTACCTTACTAGCGCTCATAGTAGCGCCTGGGTATTTGATACTGGTTCAGTTTCTAATATTTGTAACTCAAAACATGAGCTGTAGAATAAATGGAGACTAACTAAGGATGAGGTGACAATGCGCATTGGAAATGGCTCCAAGGTTGATGTGATCGCAGTCGGCACGCTCCCTCTACGTTTACCTTCGAGATTAGTTATGAACCTGAATAATTGTTATTTGGTGCATGCGTTAAGCATGAACATTATATCAGGATCTTGTTTATTGTGAGATGGTGATTGATTTAAGTTAGAGAATAATGATTATTCTATTTATATGAATAACATATTTTATGGTCATGCACCCCTTGTGAATGGTTTATTCTTATTGAGTCTCGATCGTAGTGATACACATGTTCATAATATTGATGCCAAAAGATGCAAAGTTAATGATGATAGTACCACATACTTGTGGCACTGCCGCTTAGGTTATATTGGTATAAAGTGCATGAAGAAACTCCATGCTGATGGACTTCTGGAATCACTTGATTATAAATCATTTGAAACATGTGAACCATGCCTCATGGGTAAGATGACTAAAACCCCGCTTTCTGGAACAATGGAGCGGGCAAGTGACTTATTGGAAATAATACATATCGATGTATGTTATCCGATGAGTGTTGAAGCACGCACTCGATATCATTATTTTCTTACCTTCACATATGATTTGATTAGATATGGGTATATTAATTAATGAAACACAAGTCTAAAACATTTGAGAAGTTCAAGGAATTTCAGAATGAAGTGGAGAATCATCGTAACAAGAAAATAAAGTTTCTATGATCTGATCGTGGAGGCGAATATTTGAGTTACGAGTTTGGATCACATTTAGGACAACACAGAATTGTTTCACAACTCACGCCACCTGGAACACCACAGCCTAATGGTGTGTCCGAATGTCATAACCGTACTTTATTGGATATGGTGCATTCTATGACGATGTCTCTTACCGATTTGCCACTATCATTTTGGGGTTATGCATTAGAGGCGACCACATTCACTTTAAATAGGGCACCGTCTAAGTCCGTTGAGACGACACCGTATGAGTTATGGTTTGGCAAGAAACCTAAGCTATCATTTCTTAAAGTTTCAGGAGCGACACTTATGTCAAGAGGCTTCAGCCTGGTAAGCTCGAAACCAAAGCGGAGAAGTGCGTCTTCAGAGGATACCCTAAAGAGACCATTGGGTATACCTTCTATCACAGATCCGATGGGAAGATTTTTATTGCTAAGAATGGGTCCCTTCTAGAGAAGGAGTTTCTCTCGAAAGAAGTGAGTGGGAGGAAAGTAGAACTTGATGAGGTAATCGTACCTTCTCTCGAATTGGAAAGTAGCACATCACAGAAAGCAGTTCATGTGATGTCTAAACCAACCAGAGAAGAAGCTAATGATGATGATCATGAAACTTCGGATCAAGTTACTACTGAACTTCATAGGTCAACCAGGGTACGTTCCGCACCTGAGTGGAACGGTAATCCTGTCCTGGAAGTCATGTTGTTAGACAACGGCAAACCTACGGACTATGAAGAAGCAATGATGGGCATGGACTCCAATAAATGGCTTGAGGCCATGCAATTCGAGATATGATCCATGTATGAAAAGAAAGTATGGACTTTTGTGGACTTGCCCGATGATTGGCGGGCCATTGAGAACAAATGGATATTTAAGAAGACAAACACTGATGGTAATTTCACTGTCTATAAAGCTCGGCTTGTCACAAAGGGTTTCTGACAAGTTCAAGGGGTGACTACAATGATACTTTCTGACCCGTGGTGATGTTGAAGTATGTTAGAATTATGTTAGCAATTGTCGCATATTACGACTATGAAATTGGGAAGATGGACGTCAAAACAACGTTCCTTAACAGATTCCTTAAGGAAGAGTTGTATATGATGCAACCGAAAGGTTTTGTTGACCCTAAGGATGCTAACAAGGTATGCAAGCTCCAGCGATCCATCTATGGACTGCTGCAAGCATCTCAGAGTTGGAATATACGCTTTGATGAGGTGATCAAAGCTTTTGGTTTTATACGAACTTATGAAGAGACTTGTATTTACAAGAAAGTGAGTGGGAGCTCTGTAGCATTTCTAATACTATATGTGGGTGACGTATTATTGATTGGAAATGATATAGAATTTTTGGAAAGCATAAAGGGTTATTTGAATGAGAGTTTTTCAATGAAAGACCTAGGTGAAGCTGCTTACATATTGGGCATTAAGATCTATAGAGATAGATCGAGACGCTTGATAGGACTTCCACAAAGCACATACCTTGACAAGATTTTGAAGACACCAGTCGAAGAAGGGGTTCTTGCCTGTGTTGCAAGGTGTGAATTTGAGTCAGACTCAAAGCCCGACCACGATAGAAGAAAGAGAAAGGATGAAGGTCATCACCTATGCCTCAGCCATAGGCTCTATAATGTATGCCATGTTGTGTACCAGATGTGATGTGTGCCTTGCCATAAGTCTAGCAGGGGGGTACCAAAGTAATCCAGGAGTGGATCACTGGACAACGGTCAAAAATATCCTTAAGTACCTAAAGAGGACTAAGGACATGTTTCTCATTTATGCATGTGACAAAGAGCTCGTCGTAAAGGGTTACTTCTATGCTAGCTTTGACACTGATCTGGATGACTCGAAGTCACAAACTGGATACGTATTTATTTTGAATGGTGGAGCAGTCAGTTGGTGCAGTTCCAAGCAGAGCGTCGTAGCGGGATCTACATGTGAAGCGGAGTATATTGCTGCTTCAGAAGCAATGCAAGGATGTCACACCCTCGATGCGACTATATCTCCCACGTGTCGAGGCACGACTTAGAGGCATAATCGCATTGAAGGCATATGTCGCAAATTAGGCAATCTTCACAACATCCCATGTAATATAAATAATAAAGGGGAGATAACATAGTTGGCTTACACTCGCCACGTCAATCAAGTACATAAATAACATTACATCATCCAAACACTCATGGCCCGACTACGGCGCCAAAATAAAAGATAACCCAACATGCGACAACGGTCGCAATCACCCCCAACTGGGCACCACTACTGATCATCGGGAAAGAAAACATAGTAACGTTGAGAGTCTTCGTCGAACTCCCACTTGTGCTCATACGCGTCTGCTGGAGCGGAATCATCAGGCCCTACATCTGGTGTAATAGTAATCTGTGAGCCGCAGGGACTCAGCAATCTTGCACCCTCGCGATCAAGACTATTTAAGCTTATAGGTAAAGGCAAGGTAAAAAAATATGTGGAGCTGCAGCAAGCGACTAGCAAAATATGGTGGCTAACTTATTCGCAAAAGAGAGCGAGAAGAGGAGGCAAAGCACGAGCGAGAAACTAGAGAACAACCTGCGCAAACATTACTCCAACACCGTGTCCACTTCCCGGACTCCGCCGAGAAGAGGCCATCACGATAACACACTCAGTTGATTCATTTTATTAAGTTAAGGTTCAAGTTATCTACAACCGGACATTAACAAATTCCCATCTGCCCATAACCGCGGGCACGGTTTTCGAAAGTTCAAATCCCTGCAGGGGAGTCCCAACTTAGCCCATGACAAGCTCTCACGGTCAACGAAGGAATAGACCTCCTCCCAAGACGTTCCGATCAGACTCGGTATCTCGGTTCTTCAAGACACTCCGACAGGTTAAAACAAGACCAGCAACACCGCCTGAATGTGCCGACAAATCCCGATAGGAGCTGCACATATCTCTTTCTCAGGGCACACTCAGATTGTCCTAGGTACGGGTAGGCCAGCCCAGAGTTGCCCCTGGTGGCCACCGGCAGCTGACAGGTGGACCAACACTCAGAGGAGCACTAGCCCAGGGGGGTTTAAAATAAGATGACCCTTGGGCTCCGGAAACCCAAGGGAAAAAGAGGCTAGGTGGCGAATGGTAAAACCAAGGTTGGGCATTGCTGGAAAAGCTTTAATCAAGGCGAACTATCAAGGGGTTCCCATTATAACCCAACCGCGTAAGGAACGCAAAACCGAGAACATAACACCGATATGATGGAAACTAGGGCGGCAAGAGTGGAACAAAACACTAGGCGAGAGGCCGAGCCTTCCACCCTTTACCAAGTATATAGATGCATTAAGATAACATAGCAGTATAATGATATCCCAACAAGTGAATAAATGTTCCAACAAGGAACGGCCTCCAATCTTCACCTGCAACTAGCAACGCTATAAGAGGGGCTGAGCAAAGCGGTAACATAGCCAATCAACGGTTTGCTAGGACATGGTGGGTTAGAGGTTTGACATGGCAATTTTGGGAGGCTTGAAAGCAATTGGTAGGCATCGTAGCATTGGCATAGCAAAAGAGCGAGCAAACTAGCATAGCAAAGATCGTAGTGATTTCGAGGGTATGATCATCTTGCCTGCACAGTTGTCAGAGTTGAATGGATCCTCGAAAGCAAACTCAACGGGCTCCTCGATAGCGAACTCGTCTCTCAGCTCTACCCAAACAAGACAAACATGCATCAAGGACACAATCAACCACGTGCAAGGACAAACAATATGATGCAATGATGATATGCTATGCGGGATGCGATGCGGGATGCATATGCAAGATTTGACAAGGGATGCATGAACCTGGCCTCAACTTGGAAATACAAGTGTGCCACTGGAAATATGAGATGAAATCGCTTGAAAACGATATAAAGAACGCCGGAATCGGAGTTACGGTTTGGAAATGGCAAGCGATTCAAATATGACACCGGTCTGCGATTTACAGCAAGTAGCCATCTAAATGCAATGAGATGAACATACTACAGCACCCAAACATGACAACAAAATACATGGCAGGGATGAATTCAAGATGCTTAACAAAAGTCTAGCACTGAGCTACGGCCAATTCATCCATTAACAGGTTCAAACAAGCATGGCAAAAATGCATATGGCAAACAGATCTCAGACTTAGTGAAATTAACACTTGTCTGGAATTTCAGATCAGGTAGCACTCTTCGGAGCAAAAAAACTACATGCTATAGGACCTGAACATGGCAAAGTAAAACATGGCATGGAGCTACTCAAAAAGCTTAACAAAAGTCCCTTAGTGACCTTGAGCCAAAAGGGATCAAAAAATATACTAACAAGCACGTGAACATCGCAAAAACATAATCAGTTTTCAGACTTTGTGAAAACTGGCACATGCTGAAACAGATATCAAGTAGACATGTTCACGAGCTCGATGCACTCACTACGGTGCAAGTCATGACAAGACAAGCATACATCCATCAAGAAGGCACAAAATTCAAGCTAGACATGGCAAGAACAATAACATAGCATGCACGGATCAACTACAACATCATCGGCAAAATTGCAAACAAGTTGACAATCTGCCCAGAAACACAAAGTAGCAAAAGTAGAGCTCGATTGACTCAAGCTAGGGTGCTCCATAATTTCAAACAAAGGCATGGATGGATAGAGAACTACAAGATTAATAAAACTCCCTTAATGATCATCCTCAAAAGAGGCACGGATCACTAGGAAACAACATGAACATATGGCAATATGAGATAAACAGATCAAGGACTTAGTGGAAACGCTAAGTCCCTGAAAACAGAATTACCGAGTGCCTCACTTTGCAAGCTTGCACTAGTCACCACACTCATCACAAAAATACGTGGGTTGCACCTCTGGAAAGATGACAAAACCCTTAACAAAACATATGTAGAACTCATGGGCATAGCATGCACACAATAATCATGGCAAAAATGACAAAAACCTAAATGAAGCAGCAGATCTGACAATTACCTCAAGTAGCCCTCTTCTAACAGCATTTCGGGCATCAAGATGAACTCAAATGAAAATGGTGCAATGGAATGAAATGATGTACCCTCTGAGATGAACATTTTGATATGCTATATGCATGAATCGGAGCTACGGATGCAAAGTTACGGGGCTATGAACAGGAGCACTTGGATCTGGAATTTTTAGGGACTTAGACGAAAAAAATCACCCCGAAATCTAGGGTTTGACCCGGCGCGGAAATCAAGGCGGGATCCGGCGAGGGCGGCAGCTGCTCTGGCGAGGGAACTCGAGGACGAGGGCGGCCGGCGCCGGAGCTCGGACGGCGGCGAGCGGGGTCGGCGGAGGCGGCGGCTTGCACGGCGACGGCGGCGATCCGCGGGGGTGGCGGCGGCGGAGATCCGCGGGGCGCGGCGCGAGGCACTGGCCGGCGTCGATGGCGGCGGCGGCGGCGGTCTCAGGTGGCGGCGCGGCTGAGGAGGCGGCGGGGCGCGGCTGAGGAGGCGGCGGGTGGTAGCGGGCCGCGGGGGCCGGCCTCGGGCCCCGGCGGGCCTGGCGGCGCGCGGGACGGTGATGTGGGGCGCGGGACAGGTGGCGCTCGGCGGTTGGTCGGCGGTGGGCGGATCGGATGTGTCCGGCCCGGACGGACGTGTCCGGCCGGCGCGGAGAGGGAAAATTAGGGTTTCGGGGGGAGGAAGAAGAAGAAAAACGAAGGGGTCTTTAAATAGACATAGGAGGAGCTAGGAGAATCCAAAAGAGGTGCGGTTTTCGGCCACGCGATCGTGATCGAACGCTCTAGATGATGGAGCAGGTTTAGGTGGGTTTTGGGCCAAATTGAAGGGGTGTTGGGCTGCAACACACATGAGGCCTTTTCGGTCCCTCGGTTAACCGTTGGAGTATCAAACGAAGTCCAAATGGTACGAAACTAGCGGTCTACCGGTAGTAAACCAAGGCCGCTTGGCAAGTCTCGGTCCAATCCAGAAATGTTTAATCCCCACACACGAAAGAAAGGTAGAAATGATCACCGGAGGAGGACGAAGCGCCGGAATGCAAAACGGACAACGGGGAAAATGCTCGAATGCATGAGACGAACACGTATGCAAATGCAATGCACATGATGACATGATATGAGATGCATGACAACGATAACAACACACGGAGAAAAAGAACCGAACCCGAGAAAATAAAATAACTTAACGCCGGAAACAGCAAGAGTTGAAGTACAAATTGGGAAAGTTACATCCGGGGTGTTACAAAGGAGTCTGGATGAAGGAGTTTATATCCGACCTAGGGGTGATACCTAGTGAATCGGATCTAATTGTTGGGTTTCGTAGTAATTTCAAAAAATTTCCTACGCACACACAAGATCATGTGATGCATAACAACGAGAGGGAAGAGTGTTGTCTACGTACCCACGCAGACCGACTGCGGAAGCGTTGACACGACGTAGAGGAAGTAGTCGTACGTCTTCACGATCCAACCGATCAAGCACCGAAACTACGGCACCTCCGAGTTCGAGCACACGTTCAGCTCAATGACGATCCCCGGACTCCGATCCAGCAAAGTGTCGGGGAAGAGTTCCGTCAGCACGACGGCGTGGTGACGATCTTGATGCGCTACAGCAGCAGGGCTTCGCCTAAACTCCGCTACAGTATTATCGAGGAATATGGTGGCTGGGGCACCGCACACGGCTAAGGAATAGATCACGTGGATCAACTTGTGTTTCTTGATCTGTGTTTGGTGCTAGCCCTGCCCCTCTATTTATATCTTGAGCCCTGGGGTCAAAACTTGGAGTAAAAGTCTCCACAAAGTCGGTTTCACCTGATAGGCAAGAGTCCTTCTCGGACTCCAGGGCCAGACGCCAGGGATCCCGGCGTCTGGACCCAGACGCCAGGGACCCTGGCGTCTGGCCCCTGGACTCCACAAAACTTCCTTTTGCGCTTTCCAAAAACCTTGTGGGCTTTCCCCTTTGGCCCAAATAAAGTGTTATCGTACCCAAACATTTCGGGAAACATCCGGAACCCCTTCCGGTGATTTCCGGAACCCTTCCGGTGACCAAACACTATTATCATATATATCAAACTTTATCTCCGGACCATTCCGGAGTTCCTCGTCATGTCCGTGATCTCATCTCGAACTCCGAACAACATTCGGTACATCAAAATGCATAAACTCATAATATAACTGTCATCATAACCTTAAGCGTGCGGACCCTACGGGTTCGAGAACAATGTAGACATGACCGAGACACGTCTCCGGTTAATAACCAATAGCGGGACCTGGATGCCCATATTGGCTCCTACATATTCTACGAAGATCTTTATCAGTCAGACCGCATAACAACATACGTTGTTCCCTTTGTCATCGGTATGTTACTTGCCCGAGATTCGATCGTCGGTATTCCAATACCTAGTTCAATCTCGTTACCGGCAAGTCTCTTTACTCGTTCTGTAATACATCATCCCGCAACTAACTCATTTAGTTGCAATGCTTGCAAGGCTTTAAGTGATGTGCATTACCGAGAGGGCCCAGAGATACCTCTCCGACAATCGGAGTGACAAATCCTAATCTCGAAATACGCCAACCCAACATCTACCTTTGGAGACACCTGTAATGCTCCTTTATAATCACCCAGTTACATTGTGACGTTTGGTAGCACCCAAAGTGTTCCTCCGGCAAACCGGAGTTGCATAATCTCATAGTTATAGGAACATGTATAAGTCATGAAGAAAGCAATAGCAACATACTAAACGATCGGGTGCTAAGCTAATGGAATGGGTCATGTCAATCAGATCATTCACTTAATGATGTGATCCCGTTAATCAAATAACAACTCATTGTTCATGGTTAGGAAACATAACCATCTTTGATTAACGAGCTAGTCAAGTAGAGGCATACTAGTGACACTTTGTTTGTCTATGTATTCACACATGTATTATGTTTCCGGTTAATACAATTCTAGCATGAATAATAAACATTTATCATGATATAAGGAAATAAATAATAACTTTATTATTGCCTCTAGGGCATATTTCCTTCAGTCTCCCACTTGCACTAGAGTCAATAATCTAGTTCACATCGCCATGTGATTTAACAGCAATAGTTCACATCACCATGTGATTAACACCCATAGTTCACATCGATATGTGATCAACACCCAAAGGGTTTACTAGAGTCAATAATCTAGTTCACATCGCTATGTGATTAACACCCAAAGAGTACTAAAGTGTGATCATGTTTTGCTTGTAAGATAATTTTAGTCAACGAGTCTGTCACATTCAGATCCGTAAGAATTTGCGAATTTCTATGTCAACAATGCTCTGCACGAAGCTACTCTAGCTTATTGCTCCCACTTTCAATATGTATCTAGATCGAGATTTAGAGTCATCCAGATCTGTGTCAAAACTTGCATCGACGTAACTTTTTACGACGAACCTTTTTGTCACCTCCATAATTGAGAAATATTTCCTTATTCCACTAAGGATAATTTTGACCGATGTCCAGTGGTCTACTCTTAGATCACTATTGTATTCCCTTGCTTAACAAAGTGTAGGGTATACAATAGATCTGGTACACAGCATGGCATACTTTATAGAACCTATGACTGAGGCATAGGGAATGACTTTCATTCTCTTTCTATCTTCTGCCGTGGTCGGGCTTTGAGTCTTACTCAACTTCACACCTTGTAACACAGGCAAGAAACTTTTCTTTGACTGTTCCATTTTGAACTACTTCAAAATCTTGTCAAGGTATGTACTCATTTGAAAAACTTATCAAGCGTCTTGATCTATCTCTATAGATCTTGATACTCAATATGTAAGCAGCTTTACCGAGGTCTTTCTTTGAAAAACTCCTTTCAAACACTCCTTTATGCTTCACAGAATAATTCTACATTATTTCCGATCTACAATATGTCATACACATATACTTATCAAAAATGATGTAGTGCTCCCACTCACTTTTCTTGTAAATACAGGCTTCACCGCAAGTCTGTATAAAACTATATGCTTTGATCAACTTATCAAAACATATATTCCAACTCCGAGATGCTTGCACCAGTCCATAGATGGATCGCTGGAGCTTGCATATTTTGTTAGCACCTTTAGGATTGACAAAAACCTTCTGGTTGTATCATATACAACTCTTCTTTAAATCCATTAAGGAATGTAGTTTTGTTTATCCATTTGCCAGATTTCATAAAATTGCGGCAATTGCTAACATGATTTGGACAGACTTAAGCATCGCTACGAGTGAGAAAATTTCATTGTAGTCAACACCTTGAACTTTGTCAAAAACATTTTCCGACAAGTCTAGCTTTGTAGATAGTAACACTACTATCAGCGTCCGTCTTCCTCTTGAAGATCCATTTATTTTCTATGGCTTGCCGATCATCGGGCAAAATCCATCAAAGTCCATACTTTGTTCTCATACATGGATCATATCTCAGATTTCATGGCCTCAAACCATTTCGCGGAATCTGGGCTCATCATCGCTTCCTCATAGTTCGCAAGCTCGTCGTGGTCTAGTAACATGACTTCCAGAACAGAATTACCGTACCACTCTGGTGCGGATCTCACTCTGGTTTACCTACGAGATTCGGTAGTAACTTGATCTGAAGTTTCATGATCATCATCATTAGCTTCCTCACTAATTGGTGTAGGAGTCACAGGAACAAATTTCTGTGATGAACTACTTTCCAATAAAGGAGAAGGTACAATTACCTTATCAAGTTTTCTACTTTCCTCCCACTCACTTCTTTCAAGAGAAACTCCTCCAGAAAGTTTCCAAATTTAGCAAAAAATCTTGCCTTCGGATCTGTGATAGAAGATGTACCCAACAGTAACTTTGGGTATCCTATGAAGACACATTTCTCCGATTTGAGTTCGAGCTTATCAAGTTGAAGCTTTTTCACATAAGCATCGCAGCCCCAAACTTTCAGAAATGACAACTTTGGTTTCTTGCCAAACCACAGTTCATAAGGCGTCGTCTCAACGGATTTTGATGGTGCCCTATTTAACATGAATGCAGTTGTCTCTAATGCATAACCCCAAAACGATATTGGTAGATCGGTAAGATACATCATAGATTGCACTATATCCAATAAAGTACGGTTATGACGTTCGGACACACCATTACATTGTGGTGTTCCAGGTGGGATGAGTAGTGAAACTATTTCACATTGTTTTTAACTGAGGGCCAAACTCGTAACTCAAATACTCTTCTCTACGATCAGATCGTAGAAACTTTTATTTTCTTGTCACGATGATTTTTCACTTCACTCTGAAATTCTTTGAACTTTTCAAATGTTTCAGACTTATGTTTCATCAAGTAGATATACCCATATCTGCTCAAATCATCTGTGAAGTTCAGAAAATAACGATACTTGCCGTGAGCTTTAACACTCATCGGACCGCATACATCAGTATGTATTATTTCCAATAAGTCAGTTGCTCGCTCCGGAGAACGGAGTCTTAGTCATCTTGCCCAAGAGGCATGGTTCGCAAGCATCAAGTGATTCATAATCAAGTGATTCCAAAATCCCATCAGCATGGAGTTTCTTCATGCGCTTTACACCAATATGACCTAAACAGCAGTGCTACAAATAAGTTGCACTATCATTATTAACTTTGCATCTTTTGGTTTCAATATTATGATTATGTGTATCACTACGATCGAGATCCAACGAACTATTTTCATTGGGTGTGTAACCATATAAGGTTTTATTCATGTAAACAGAACAACAATTTATTCTCTTACTTAAATGAATAACCGTATCACAATGAACATGATCAAATCATATTCATGCTTAACGCAAACACCAAATAACACTTATTCAGATTCAACACTAATCCCGAAAGTATAGGGAGTGTGCGATGATGATCATATCAATCTTGGAACCACTTCCAACACACATCGTCACTTTACCCTTAACTAGTCTCTGTTTATTCTGCAACTCCCGTTTCGAGTTACTAATCTTAGCAACTAAACTAGTATCAAATACTGAGGGGTCGCTATAAACACTAGTAAAGTACACATCAATGACATGTATATCAAATATACTTATGTTCACTTTGCCATCCTTCTTATCTGCCAATCACTTGGGGTAGTTCCGCTTCCAGTGACCAGTCCCTTTGCAGTAGAAACACTTAGTCTCAGGCTTAGGACCAGACTTGGGCTTCTTCACTTGAGCAGCAACTTGCTTGCCATTCTACTTGAAGTTCCCCTTCTTCCCTCTGCCCTTTTCTTGAAACTAGTGGTCTTGTCTACCATCAACACTTGATGTTTTTCTCGATTTCTACCTTCGTCAATTTCCGCATTACGAAGAGCTTGGGAATCGTTTCCGTTATCCCTTGCATATCATAGTTCATCACGAAGTTCTACTAACTTGGTGATGGTGACTAGAGAATTCTGTCAATCACTATCTTATCTGGAAGATTAACTCCCACTTGATTCAAGCGATTGTAGTACTCAGAAAATCTGGGCACATGCTCACTAGTTGAGCGATTCTCCTCCATCTTTTAGCTATAGAACTTGTTGGAGACTTCATATCTCTCAACTCGGGTATTTGCTTCAAATATTAACTTCAACTCCTGGAACATCTCATATGCTCCATGACGTTCAAAATGTCTTTGAAGTCCCGATTCTAAGCCATTAAGCATGGTGCACTAAACTATCAAGTAGTCATCATATTGAGCTAGCCAAACGTTCATAACGTCTGCATCTGCTCCTGCAATAGGTCCGTCACCTAGCGGTGCATCAAGGACACAATTCTTCTGTGCAGCAATGAGGATAAATCTCAGATCACGGATCCAATCCGCATCTTTGCTACTAACATCTTTCAACACAATTTTCTCTAGGAACATATCAAAATAAACACAGGCAAACAACAACGCGAGCTATTGATCTACAACATAATTTGCAAAATACTACCAGGACTAAGTTTCATGATAAATTTAAGTTCATTTAATCAAATTAATCATAGAACTCCCACTTATATAGACATCCCTCTAATCCTCTAAGTGATTACGTGATCCAAATCAACTAAACCATAACCGATCATCACGTGAGATGGAGTAGTTTTCAATGGTGAACATCGTTATGTTGATCATATCTACTATATGATTCACGCTCGACCTTTCGGTCTCCGTGTTCCGAGGCCATATCTGTATATGCTTGGCTCGTCAAGTATAACCTGAGTATTCCGCGTGTGCAACTGTTTTGCACCCGTTGTATTTGAACGTAGAACCTATCACACCCGATCATCACGTGGTGTCTCAGCACGAAGAACTTTCGCAACGGTGCATACTCAGGGAGAACACTTCTTGATAATTTAGTGAGAGATCATCTTATAATGCTACCGTCAATCAAAGCAAGATAAGATGCATAAAAGGATAAACATCACATGCAATCAATATAAGTGATATGATATGGCCATCATCATCTTGTGCTTGTGATCTCCATCTCCGAAGCACCATCGTGATCACCATCGTCACCGGCGTGACACCTTGATCTCCATCGTAGCATCGTTGTCGTCTCGCCAATCTTATGCTTCCACGACTATCACTACCGTTTAGTAATAAAGTAAAGCAATTACATGGTGATTGCATTGCATACAATAAAGCGACAACCATATGGCTCCTGCCAGTTGCCGATAACTCGGTTACAAAACATGATCATCTCATACAATAAAATTCAGCATCATGCCTTGACCATATCACATCACAACATGCCCTGCAAAAACAAGTTAGACGTCCTCTACTTAGTTGTTGCAAGTTTTACGTGGCTGCTACGGGCTTAAGCAAGAACCAATATCACCTACGCATCAAAACCACAACGATAGTTTGTCAAATAGACTCTGTTTTAACCTTCGCAAGGACCGGGCGTAGCCATACTCGGTTCAACTAAAGTTGGAGAGACAGTCGCCCGCAAGCCACCTATGTGCAAAGCACGTCGGGGGAACCGGTCTCGCGTAAGCGTACGCGTAAGGTTGGTCTGGGTCGTCTCGTCCAACAATGCCGCCGATCCAAAGTATGACATGCTGGTAGGCAGTATGACTTATATCGCCCACAACTCACTTGTGTTCTACTCGTGCATATAACATCAACATAAATAACCTAGGCTCGGATACCACTGTTGGGTTTCGTAGTAATTTCAAAAAAATTCCTACGCACACGCAAGATCATGTGATGCATAACAACGAGAGGGAAGAGTGTTGTCTACGTACCCACGCAGACCGACTGCGGAAGCGTTGACACGACGTAGAGGAAGTAGTCGTACGTCTTCACGATCCAACCGATCAAGCACCGAAACTACGGCACCTCCGAGTTCGAGCACATGTTCAGCTCGATGACGATCCCCAGACTCCGATCCAGCAAAGTGTCGGGGAAGAGTTCCGTCAGCACGATGGCGTGATGACGATCTTGATGCGCTACAGCAGCAGGGCTTCGCCTAAACTCCGCTACAGTATTATCGAGGAATATGGTGGCTGGGGCACCGCATACGGCTAAGGAATAGATCACGTGGATCAACTTGTGTTTCTTGATCTGTGTTTGGTGCTAGCCCTGCCCCTCTATTTATATCTTGAGCCCTGGGGTCGAAACTTGGAGTAAAAGTCTCCAGAAAGTCGGTTTCACCCGATAGGCAAGAGTCCTTCTCGGACTCCAGGGCCAAACGCCAGGGATCCCGGCGTCTGGACCCAGACGCCAGGGACCCTGGCGTCTGGCCCCTGGACTCTGCAAAACTTCCTTTTGCGCTTTCCAAAAACCTTATGGGCTTTCCCCTTTGGCCCAAATAAAGTGTACCCAAACATTTCGGGAAACATCCGGAACCCCTTCCGGTGATTTCCGGAACCCTTCCGGTGACCAAACACTATTATCATATATATCAAACTTTATCTCCGGACCATTCTGGAGTTCCTCGTCATGTCCGTGATCTCATCTCGAACTCCGAACAACATTCGGTACATCAAAATGCATAAACTCATAATATAACTGTCATCGTAACCTTAAGCGTGCGGACCCTACGGGTTCGAGAACAATGTAGACATGACCGAGACACGTCTCCGGTTAATAACCAATAGCGGGACCTGGATGCCCATATTGGCTCCTACATATTCTACGAAGATCTTTATCGGTCAGACCGCATAACAACATACGTTGTTCCCTTTGTCATCGGTATGTTACTTGCCCGAGATTCGATCGTCGGTATTCCAATACCTAGTTCAATCTCGTTACCGGCAAGTCTCTTTACTCGTTCTGTAATACATCATCCCGCAACTAACTCATTTAGTTGCAATGCTTGCAAGGCTTTAAGTGATGTGCATTACCGAGAGGGCCCAGAGATACCTCTCCGACAATCGGAGTGACAAATCCTAATCTCGAAATACGCCAACCCAACATCTACCTTTGGAGACACCTGTAATGCTCCTTTATAATCACCCAGTTACGTTGTGACGTTTGGTAGCACCCAAAGTGTTCCTCCGGCAAACGGGAGTTGCATAATCTCATAGTTATAGGAACATGTATAAGTCATGAAGAAAGCAATAGCAACATACTAAACGATCGGGTGCTAAGCTAATGGAATGGGTCATGTCAATCAGATCATTCACTTAATGATGTGATCTCGTTAATCAAATAACAACTCATTGTTCATGGTTAGGAAACATAACCATCTTTGATTAACGAGCTAGTCAAGTAGAGGCATACTAGTGACACTTTGTTTGTCTATGTATTCACGCATGTATTATGTTTCCGGTTAATACAATTCTAGCATGAATAATAAACATTTATCATGATATAAGGAAATAAATAATAACTTTATTATTGCCTCTAGGGCATATTTCCTTCACTAATGACTATCTTTTGTGATAACACTGGTGTTATTGCCATTGCCAAGGAGCCCAGGTTTCACAAGAAGACCAAAGACATCAAACGCCGCTTCAACTCCATTCATAATTACATTAAGGATGGAGACATAGAACTTTGCAGAGTACATACGAATCTGAATGTGGCAAACCCGTTGACTAAACCTCTTCCACGAGCAAAACATGATCAACACCAAGACTCCATGGGTGTTAGATTACGATGTAATCTAGATTATTGACTCTAGTGCAAGTGGGTGACTGTTGGAAATATGCCCTAGAGGCAATAATAAATTGGTTATTATCATATTTCTCGTTTATGATAAATTTTTATTATTCATGTTGGAATCGTATTGATTAGAAACTTAAATACATGTGTGAATACATAAACTACATTGCGTCCCTAGTAAGCCTCTACTAGACTAGCTCGTTGATCAAAGATGGTTAAGGTTTCCTAACCATAGACATGTGTTGTCATTTGATAATGGGATCACATCATTAGGAGAATGATGTGATGGACAGACCCAATCGTGAGCTTAGCAGCAGATCGTTTAGTTATTTGCTACAGCTTTCTTCATGTCAAGTATTAGTTCCTTAGACCATGAGATCATGCTACTCCCGGACACCAGAGGAATACTTTGTGTGCTATCAAACGTCACTTCGTAACTGGGTGATCATAAAGGTTCTCTACAGGTATCTCTGAAGGTGTCTGTTGAGTTGCATGGATCGAGACTGGGATTTGTCACCGTGTGACAGAGAGATATCAAGAAGCTTCATGTGCCTAATGAGTTTATTCATGAGATCTTGTATTATGGAATGAGTAAAGAGACTTGCCGGTAACAAGATTGAACTAGGTATGGAGATAACTACGATCGAACCTCAGGCAAGTAACATATCGCCGGACAAAGAGAATTGCATACAAGATTGACCGAATCCTTGACATCGAGGTTCAACCGATATAGATCTTCGCTGAATATGTAGGAATCAATATGGGATCTAGGTCCCGCTATTGGTTATTGTCGGTGTTCTGGGAATAGGGGTCCCCAGACTTGCCTGCCTATGGCCTGCGGCGTGGCTCAAGTGGGGGCCCAGCGCGGCCCATCTTCATCAGCTCAAGCTCAAAGACCCTCTCGAGGGGCCAAGCCTCGCGGGGCGGACGACCGGAAGCTTCCTCAGAGGCATCCTCATCAGGCAGGCTCGCGAGGAGGCGGAGAGATCAAGGCAGAGGTACCTCGCGAGGAGCCCGTGACGCAAGCCATGACGATCGAGACCAGGCGGGCACCAAGCGGGCGCAGGCCTGCGCAGTGTCCTTGTTTCCCCTTTGGTGCAAAGGGGGCAAGCACAGGCCAAGGCATCAGGCAAAGGTTACCATTCCGGTGCAACGAGACCAAGACCAGCAGAGCGGCAGGACGGAGGTCACCGTGGAGCCCAAGACGGCGTCATCACCGGTGCTTTTGGCATCCGAAGACCACCTTTGGTCAGGATAACTTGTACTAGATGTTCCCCTTCAAAATGGCCAATTGTTGGCGCCCTTCCCGCTCATTATTTGGGGGAGAGGCCCAGGGCCTTTATAAATAGAGCTAGCCACCACAGAGTAGAGAGGGACATCTAGAGATCTGGTAGAGCCCTAGCAGAGAGAGAGAGAGAGAGGTGACTGAACTCACCCAAACAGTTCATCGCACCGGCTCAAGAACACCTCTCGCGAGGCTGTTTTTCCCTTGTACTGTTCATCATCAGCCCCTGAGGCAATCCACCACACCACACACTGGAGTAGGGTATTACACCACAACGGTGGCCCGAACCAGTATAAACCTCGTGTCCATTGTGTTGTTCGTTGTTTCCAGCTTAGATCACGCGAGGAGATTGGACGTAGATTGGTAGGGGAGAGATCTCCGCACACACCCCAGTGTTCGAACCTCAAGGGTCTGCCGGAACCCGAAATCCGACATTTGGCGCGCCAGGTAGGGGTGCGCCAGAATCTTTCTTCCGCTGTTCGCGTGCGATCTTCCGTCGAGTCCATGGCTGACGCTCGTCGGGCTCGTGCCGAGCGCTGGGCTGCTCTCGCCACCCGCGTCGCCCAGACAGCGCCCGTCGGCGGACGCCCTTGTCGTTCCCTGTCACCTGCCGCCAACGCCGCCACCGGCCCTGCGGGGAACGAGCAGCAGGCCTCGTCCCAGCATCGTTCGGTACGGTGGGAGGGCTGCACCGCCACCCCATCGCTGACTCCAGCCGCTTCGTCGTCCCATGCCCGTCGCGCCCCCACGGACGCGCACGCCGCGCTGCTCCTGGCAAGAGAGCTCCTGCACTACCGCCCCGTCGATGACCTCTACGAGGACTGGCTCGCCCGCATCACCGAGCTTGTCAATGCCGCAGGGGGATCCCCCTTGCCGTCCCTCTCACTGCCTCGCCCTCCATTCCGCGTAGGAGGCGAGGATCAGGAGGTGCCTCCACCACCTCCTTCCCAAGAAGGCGCCCTGGCTCCAAGGCACGCAGCCCCAGGGCGAGACCCTCCGCGTCCGGCACCTGCACAGCAAGAAAGGAGTTGCCAAGAGATCCCTCGTCCCCAAGAAGGTGCTCGCGCGCTCCCAGCACCGGCGCACCAAGATCGCGTCCCTGCACCTCCAAGCCAAGACCCCGCGCTGCTCCAAGCGGCGGCGCGCGGTAATCCCTAGGAACAAGCCCAGCACCAGCAAAAGGCGTCGGTGGCCACAGCAGGCTGTCGTGCCCTCACCCCCGAGCTACGCGACGTCGCATGGCCAGGCAAGTTCAAGCCTGACCTGCCCCCTCGCTACGATGGCACGGCGGACCCCGCGGAGTTCCTACAGCTCTACGAGCTATGCATCGAAGCCGCCAACGGAGACGAAAGGGTCATGGTGAACTGCTTTCCCATGGCACTCAAGGACGGGGCATGCACCTGGCTCCTGAACCTGGCTCCTGGCACAATCTCCTCCTGGGACGAGATGCACACTAGCTTCATCGCCAACTTCCAGGGCACTCGCGACTGGCCCCCGGCCGTGAGCGATCTGCGCTGCATCAAGCAGCAGCAAGGGGAAACCCTGCAGAAATACATCCAGCGCTTCAACAACGCTCGCCTCAAGATCCCCAAGGTGACTGAAGAATCTCGGCCTTCTCCGATGGCGTACGCGACATCAAGATGAAGGAGGAGCTAGCAATCCATGAAGACCTGTGCACATCCCTGGAGCTGTTCAACTTGGCGACCAAGTGCGCCAGGGTTGAGGAAGGGTGCCTTTCCCTCCTCGAACTCCCGGCTGCTGACCCAGACGAGAAGAAGCCCAAGGCCAAGGACGTGAAGCGCAAGGGGGCTATCGTGCTAGCAGCGGAACCAGACACCAAGCGAGGCAGGGATCAGCCTGAGTCATCCAAGGGCAGCCGGTACTGCGTGTACCACGACTTCCACACCCACAACACCAACGAATGTCAAGAGCTCAGGGCCGTGAGAGATGGACATATCGGCCGACGCCCCGAGCGCAACGATAGGGGCTATGGCCGAGGAGGAGGAAGAGGTGGCGGACGATGGGAAGACCGTGGCCCTCGCCAAGGGTGGCGTGACCGACCTCACGAGGATCGCTGGCAGGGCCAGCCTCGCGAGGGAGGCTGGGGAGATCAGCCTCGTGAAAATCACCCGCACGGCAACACAGGCCTTCCTCCTCTGCCGCCACCGCCAAGGAGGAACGAAGACCAACATCAAGACGAGGGGGTTGGGGGCTTCCAGGAGCCGCGCGCAATCACTTGCATCTTGGGTGGCGCGCAGGCCACAGCCTCATAGCGCATCTTCAAGCAGTTTGCTCGTGAGGTGAATGCAGTCCTCCCAAGCCTGAGGCCACGCGCCCTCTCAGGTGGTCTGCGTGCGCTATCACGTTCAGCTCAAGTGTGCGGCAACGGCCGGAGCCCTCCCGATGCTTTGCTCCCCGGTCATCAGCAACGTGCAGGTCACCAGGACCCTCATTGATGGGGGAGCAGGACTCAACGTCCTATACGTCGAGGCGTTTGACAATCTCCAAGTGTCGTACGATCAGCTTTAGCCAACAAGCCCTTCTCAGGAGTCACTAATGGTTCCACTGTTCCAATAGGGTAGGTTCGCCTTCCAGTCACCTTCGGGCAGCGCAACAACTACCGCACCGAGCTCATCGACTTCGACGTCGCCCGCATCTGTCTGCCATACAACGCCATCCTCGGGTACCCAGCCCTGGCCAAGTTCATGGCAGTGACTCATCATGGATACAATGCCCTCAAGATGCCAGGAAGCGGTGGAGTCATCACCGTACCCTGTGAAGAAAGGGACGCAGTGTGTTCACTAGAGCGCGCGTTCCAAGCCGCAACAATCGAAGACCCGGACAACAGGAACGGAAGACTTCCCGAGGCGACCCTTAAGAAGAAGAAGGTTTCACCTGGCCCAAGCCTTAAGGAGGCAGGCGCCTCCGGAGGTGTTGCGTCAGGATCTGCGCCCAATCAGGGAGCGCCACCTTGTCTCGCATGGGAAGGCGCGCCCGGCGCCCTCCTCAGGCAGGGCTCGGGGGCTCTTTCTTGGAGAGCCACCGACTTTGCCAAGGTCACGAGGGAGGCGCTCGGGCACCACTTGGAGGGGTGCTTCCAGGCATGTTTCCCTCAGGAAGGTACAAGGCAAGGAAGACCAAACCCTCAGGAGTTCATCGCAAGAAACACCCAGGAGCTACAGGAGTCGAGAGTCATGCGCGGCAGCCGCCGCTTGCCCGCCGTAGCCCCACATCCAGGCGAGGATGGTGGGCTGCGCGTCTGCTGACGTGCTAGGGCTCAACTGAGCCGCGTCTCAGGAGTGCCTCTAGCCTTGCGCGTGGGGCGTTGCGAGGGTCCACCTCACAGCTACGTTCGCATGCCTTTTGGCCTGCCGAACGCGGTCGCTGCTCATCAGCGCCTGCTGAGGAGCATTCTGGAGGCTCAGGAGGTCAGGCATTGTGCGGTCCTGGCGGAGATGGAGATGGCCCTCGGAGACCCGCCTGTGCCCCCG
Source organism: Triticum urartu (assembly GCF_056163025.1). NCBI lineage: Eukaryota > Viridiplantae > Streptophyta > Magnoliopsida > Poales > Poaceae > Triticum > Triticum urartu. The sequence continues at coordinate 400,488,640 of NC_141873.1, read as the reverse complement.
GAGCCTCCCGAGGCTCCTGGGCCTGGGGGCTCGTGAGGGTCGACATCCTCATCGCGCATCGCCCACTTCTTCAACATCACTTCATCTTCAATGGCACCAAGTGAAATCTTTCTAGGTTCATTTTTAGCTGGGAGCACCCACAGGGCTGCATCATTCCCAGGTCGCGTGGGTCCGTCCCTGCAGCATGTATCCGTTTTGCTTATGCCCTTTACCTACCTTGTTGGGGGCGCCCCTTGGGCTGCATCAACCCCGAGCTGCTCGGGCCTGGCCCAGCGGCGTTCGCTTTTCCCGCGTCTACTTAAAATGAATTTCCTCTTGCGTGCTTAACATATCCGACCTAATCACCTGCTCGATTGACGCCTACCTATGGAGCTGCTCGCTCTGGCACGGCATTTGTGCATGGGTCCGTCCCTGCAACGCTGATAAATCTGAGTGGTCGAGCTCTGGCCGCGGTAGCCCCGCAAGGCGCCACCTCACCAGGCCCTCAGTGCCCCAACCACTTCCCCGGAGCGACCAAAGGTTGGCTGGCAACCGTAACAACAGGTCTTGTTTCTCTTCATGATTGGTGTGTAGGACCCACTCCAGGAGCAACGCTGGGGACGTCGTGAGCTGTCTCTCACTCTCTCCGGCACGGACCACTTGCACGTTAAAAGGGGGGCGCCTGAGCATCGCGACTCATGGGCTCCTACTGGCTCTCCAGCCCTCACCCCCTGGAATTAACCCATGGCCGGGACCTGAGGACGTAGAGCATTAAGGAAAGTGCGGGGGAGTGGGAAGAAGCTCGCGAGGACCTAACCCAGCAGCGCCTCAGCTGCCACCACTCGGGTCGGGCGCTTCGTCGAGGAACTACACAAGACTCAAGAGATAACTCATGCCCTTACAGGAGTTGGACCAACGCAACGCCTAACCCTCGCCCAATGCGGCTCTGTCACGGCGACGTTGCCTTCCTTTCTCGCCCAGCAAGGGCTGCTTGAGTGCTAAAGTGGACCTCCCGAGCATCGCGACTCGGGGGCTCTTACCGGACCTCGGGCCACTCACCTCCTGGCCTTGACCACGGCATCGTGACCTGGCATACCAGCGACAGCTGAAGCCTGCCTGGGACTGGGACCTGTCAGCGTAGAGCGCCAAGTCCTCATAAGGATAGAAAGGGGGAGCCGAGCCGAGACAGGACAAGCACCTCGCATTGATTCATATTAAGATATAATGTTCACAAAAGACATGACAGGCGCCTTACATACCCCCACGGGGTGTTGCTTCGATTCCTCGTAGGGAACAAAAGTACTAATCCTAAGGAACGCTAATCGCACGTGCCTCCACAAGGGACGCCATCATCAACAGTGGGCTGCCCAACGTCGGCGCCAACCCCATCCAGATCAGTGGCATCGGCGGCTGGACGCAGCTGCCCCACTCCGAGCACGGCACAAGCTCGGGGGCTCGTAGCTGTTGTCGCACGTCTCTGGAGTCGCGAGGAGCTCGGGGGAGCCGCTGGATTCCCCAGCTCCTCCGTTGCTGCCTGAGGAGCTGCTGGAGGACCGATGGGCGGGCCAGGTCCTCGCCAGTTCGTTGCCCCTGCTGCTCTCCCTGGGGCAGCACTCCAGCCGGCTTCCTTCAGCATCGAAGACCTTGAAGAACATCAGGGAGGCGCCATCGTATTCAAGATGAATTACGAGGGCACTGCTACGTCTTGAGCTTGCGCTGGTTTTCCCCGAAGAGGAAGGGATGATGCAGCAGAGTAGCTTAAGTATTTCCCTCCGTTTTTGGGAACCAAGGTATCAATCCAGTAGGAGGTCATGCTCAAGTCCCTCGTACCTTCACAAAACGATAGCTACTCGCAACCAACGCGATTAGGGGTTGTCAATCCCTTCACGGTCACTTACGATAGTGAGATTTGATAGATATAATATTTTTGGTATAGAGATGCAAAGTAAAAAGTAAAGGCAAAGTAAAAAAGCAAAGCAAGATTAAAGTGATGGAGATTGATATGATGAGAATAGACCCGGGGGGCATAGGTTTCACTAGGGGCTTCTCTCAAGAGCATAAGTATTCTACGGTGGGTGAACAAATTACTGTTGAGCAATTGACAGAATTGAGCATAGTTATGAGAATATCTAGGAATGATCATGTATATAGGCATCACGTCCGTGACAAGTAGATCGAAATGATTCTGCATCTACTACTATTACTCCACTCATCGACCGCTATCCAGCATGCATCTAGAGTATTAAGTTAAAAACAGAGTAACGCCTTAAGCAAGATGACATGATGTAGAGAGATAAGTTCATGCAATATGAAATAAACCCCATCTTGTTATCCTCGATGGCAACGATGCAATACGTGCCTTGCTGCCCCTTCTGTCACTGGGAAAGGACACCGCAAGATCGAACCCAAAGCTAAGCACTTCTCCCATGGCAAGAACTACCAATCTAGTTGGCCAAACCAAACGGATAATTCGAAGAGACTTGCAAAGATAACCAATCATACATAAAAGAATTCAGAGAAGATTCAAATATTATTCATAGATAGACTTGATCATAAACCCACAATTCATCGGTCTCAACAAACACACCGCAAAAAGAAGATTACATCGAATAGATCTCCACAAGAGGGGGGAACTTTGTATTGAGATTCAAAGAGAGAGAGAAGAAGCCATCTAGCTACTAACTATGGACCCGAAGGTCTGAGGTAAACTACTCACACTTCATCGGAGAGGCTATGATGATGTAGAAGCCCTCCGTGATGACGGCCCTCTTCCGGCGGAGCTCCAGAACAGGCCCCAAGATGGGATCTCGTGGATACAGAAAGTTGCGGCGGTGGAATTAGGTTTTTGGCTCCTGTTCTGATCGTTTGGGGGTACGTAGGTATATATAGGAGGAAGGAGTACGTCAGAGGAGCACCGAGGGGCCCACGAGGCAAGGGGCGCGCCCTAGGGGGGGCACCCTCGTGACCGCCTCTTTGACTCCTTGGAGTAGGGTCCAAATCTCCTGGATCACGTTCAGTGAGAAAATCACGTTCCCGAAGATTTTATTCCGTTTGGACTCCGTCTGATATTCCGTTTCTTCGAAACACTAAAATAGGCAAAAAAACAGCAATTCTAGGCTGGGCCTCCGGTTAATAGGTTAGTCTCAAAAATAATATAAAAGTGGAAAATAAAGCCCAATATAGTCCAAAACAGTAGATAATATAGCATGGAGAAATCAAAAATTATAGATACGTTGGAGACGTATCAGGTATCCCCAAGCTTAATTCCTGCTCGTCCTCGAGTAGGTAAATGATAAAAAGAGAATTTTTGATGCGGAGTGCTACTTGGCATAATTTCAATGCAAATCTTCTTAATTGTGATATGAATATTCAGATTCGAAAGATTCAAGTCAAAATTTTATATTGACATAAAAATAATAATACTTCAAGTATACTAACAAAGCAATTATGTCTTCTCAAAATAACATGGCCAAAGAAAGTTATCCCTACAAAATTATATAGTCTGGCTATGCTCTATCTTCACCACACAAAGTATTTAAATCATGCACAACCCTGATGACAAGCCAAGCAATTGTTTCATACTCTAACTTTTTCACAACTTTTTCAATCTTCACGCAATACATGAGCATGAGCCATGGATATAGCACTATAGGTGGAATAGAATGGTGGTTGTGGAGAAGACAAAAAGAAGGGGAAGATAGTCTCACATCAACTAGGCGTATCAACGGGCTATGGAGATGCCCATCAATAGATATCAATGTGAGTGAGTAGGGATTGCCATGCAACGGATGCACTAGAGCTATAAATGTATGAAAGCTCAACAAAAGAAACTAGTGGGTGTGCATCCAACTTGCTTGCTCATGAAGACCTAGGGCAATTTGAGGAAGCCCATCATTGGAATATACAAGCCAAGTTCTATAATGTAAAATTCCCACTAGTATATGAAAGTGATAACATGAGAGACTCTCTACTATGAAGATCATGGTGCTACTTTGAAGCACAAGTGTGGTAAAAGGATAGTAGCATTGCCCCTTTTTATTTATTTTCTCCCTCTTTTTTGGGCCCTTTTTTTTCTTTGGCCTTTCTCTTTTTTTGGGACAATGCTCTATTAAATTATGATCATCACACTTTTATTTATTTACAACTCAATGATTACAACTCGATTCTAAGACAAAGTATGACTCTATATGGATGCCTCCAGTAGAGTACCGGATATGCAATGAATCAAGAGTGACAAGTATGAAAAAAATATGAATGGTGGCTTTGCCACAAATACTATGTCAACTACATGATCATGCTAAGCAATATGACAATGATGAATGTGTCATGATGAACTAGATGGTGGAAAGTTGCATGGCAATATATCTCGGAATGGCTATGGAAATGCCATAATAGGTAGGTATGGTGGCTGTTTTGAGGAAGGTATATGGTAGGTGTATGATACCGGCGAAAGGTGCGCGGTATTAGAGAGGCTAGCAAAGGTGGAAGGGTGAGAGTGCGTATGATCCATGGACTCAACATTAGTCATAAAGAACTCATAAACTTATTGCAAAAATCTAGAAGTTATCAAAGCAAAGTATGACGCGCATGCTCCTAGGGGGATAGATTGGTAGGAAAAGACCAACGCTCATCCCCGACCGCCACTCATAAGGAAGACAATCAATAAATAAATCATGCTCCGACTTCATCACATAACGGTTCACCATACGTGCATGCTACGGGAATCACAAACTTTAACACAAGTATTCTTTAAATTCACAACTACTCAACTAGCATGACTTTAATATTATCACCTCCATATCTCAAAACAATTATCATGCTTCAATTTTTTCTTAGTATTCAACACACTCAAAAGAAAGTTTCACAAATCTTGAATACCAAGCATATTATTATTAAGCAAATTACCATGCTATTAAGAGACTCTCAAAATAGTTTAAGTGAAGCATGAGAGATCAATAGTTTCTTTAAAACAAATCCACCACCTTGCTCTAAAAGATCTAAGTGAAGCACATAGAGCAAAATTATAACGCTCAAAAGATATAAGTGAAGCACATAGAGCAAAACTACTTAGCTCAAAAGATATAAGTGAAGCACATAGAGCAAAACTACTTAGCTCAAAAGATATAAGTGAAGCACATAGAGTATTCTATCAAATTTTAATTCATGTATGGCTCTCTCAAAAGATGTGTACAGCAAGGATGATTGTGGCATACTAAGACACAAAGACACAAATAATACAAGATGCTCCAAGCAAAACACATATCATGTTGGTGAATAAAAATATAGCTCCAAGTAAATTACCGATGGAAGTGGACGAAAGAGGGGATTCCTTCCGGGGCATCCCCAAGCTTTGACTTTTTGGTGTCCTTGGATTATCTTGGGGGTGCCATGGGTATCCCCAAGCTTAGGCTCTTGCCACTCCTTGTTCCATAATCCATCAAAAGAATTCACCCAAAACTTGAAAACTTCACAACACAAAACTCAAAATAGAAAATTCGTGAGCTCCGTTAGTGAAAGAAAACAAAAGACCACTTCAAGGTACTGTAATGAACTCATTATTTATTTATATTGGTGTTAAACCTACTGTATTCCAACTTCTCTATGGATTATAAACTATTTTACTAGCCATAGATTCATCAAAATAAGCAATCAACACAAGAAAAACAGAATCTGTCAAAAACAGAACAGTCTGTAGTAATCTGTAGCTAGAGCAAGATATGGAACCCCAAAAATTCTAAAATAAATTTCTGTACGTGAGGAATTTATCTATTAATGATCTTCAAAAAGAATTAACTAAATATCACTCTTAAAATAAAAATGACAGCAGTTCTCGTGAGCGCTAAAGTTTCTGTTTTTACAGCATGTTCAACAAGACTTTCCCCAAGTCTTCCCAACGGTTCTACTTGGCACAAACACTAATTAAACAAAAAAACACAACCAAAACAGAGGCTAAATAATTTATTTATTACTAAACAGGAGCAAAAAGTAAGGAATAAAAATAAAATTGGGTTGCCTCCCAACAAGCGCTATCGTTTAACGCCCCTAGCTAGGCATAAAAGCGAGGATAGATCTAGGTATTGCCATCTTTGGTAGGCAATCCATAAGTGGCTCTCATGATAGTTTCATATGGTAATTTTATTTTCTTTCTTGGAAAGCATTACATGACCTTTTTAATGGAAATTGAAATCTAATATTCCCTTCCTTCATATCAATAATCGCACCAACCGTTCTAAGGAAAGGTCTACCAAGAATAATAGGGCAAGAAGGATTGTAATCTATATCAAGAACAATGAAATCTACGGGAAAATTATTCCTATTTGCAACAATAAGAACATCATTAAACCTTCCCATAGGTTTCTTAATAGTAGAATCCGCAAGATGCAAGTTTAGAGAGCAATCATCAAAATTACGGAAATCTAGCAAATCACATAAAGTCTTGGGAATAGTGGAGACACTAGCACCCAAATCACACAAAGCATAAAAGTCATGATCTTTAATTTTAATTTTAATAGTTGGTTCCACTCATCATAGAGTTTTCTAGGGATAGAAACTTTCAACTCAAGTTTTTCTTCATAAGATTGCATCAAGGCATCAACAATATGTTCGGTGAAGGCTTTGTTTTGACTATAAGCATGTGGAGAATTTAGCACGGATTGCAACAAGGAAATACAATCAATTAAAGAGCAACTTTCATAATTAAATTCCTTGAAATCCAATATAGTGGGTTTAGCAACATCTAGATTTTTATTTCTTTCAATCCCACTTTCATCAATTTCATCATTAGGATCTAAATACTCCGAATTTTTAGAACACCTTCTAGGTAAAGGAAGATCATATTCAGTTTCATCAAGATTCATATTGCAAAACAAAGATTTAATAGGGGACACATCAATAACTTTTAGATCTTCATCTTGATTTTCATAGGATTTGGAAGAACACGCTTTAATAAAGGCATCTTTGGAAGCACGCATCCTAGCGGTTCTTTCCTTGCACTCATCAATGGAAATTCTCATGGCTTTTAGAGACACATTGATATCATGCTTAGGAGGAATAGATCTAAGCTTTAAAGAATCAATCTCAAGAGAAATTCTATCAATGTTCCTAGGCAAATCATCAACTTTAAGCAATTTCTCTTCAAGCAAAGCATTAAAATTCTTTTGTGAATTCATAAATTCTTTAACACTATTCTCAAATTCAGAGGGCATATTATTATAATTTCCGTAAGAGTTGTTGTAGGAATTCCCATAATTATTAGAAGGATTACTAGGATATGTCCTAGGATTAAAATTCCCTCTATAAGCGTTATTACCAAAATTATTCCTACCAAAAAAATTCACATCCATAGATTCATTGTTATTCTCAATCAAAGTAGACAAAGGCATATCATTAGGATCAGAAGAAACACTCTTAGTAGCAAATAATTTCATAAGTTCATCCATCTTTCCACTCAACACATTGATTTCTTCTATCGCATGCACTTTTTTACTAGAAGATCTTTCAGTATGCCATTGAGAATAATTAACCATAATATTATCTAGGAGTTTAGTAGCATCTCCTAAAGTGATTTCCATAAAAGTGCCTCCCGCGGCCGAATCTAAAAGATTTCTAGAAGCAAAATTCAATCCGGCATAAAATTTTTGTATAATCATCCACAAATTCAAACCATGAGTAGGGCAATTACGTATCATTAATTTCACTCTCTCCCAAGCTTGTGCAACATGTTCATGATCAAGTTGTTTAAAGTTCATAATATCATTTCTAAGAGAGATGATCTTAGCGGGAGGAAAATACTTAGAGATAAAAGCATCTTTGCACTTGTTTCATGAATCAATACTATTTTTAGGCAAAGACGAAAACCAAGCTTTAGCACCATCTCTAAGCGAAAAAGGAAATAGCTTCAATTTAACGACATCATTATCAACATCTTTTTTCTTTTGCATATCACATAAATCAACGAAGCTATTCAGATGAGTAGCGGCATCTTCACTAGGAAGGCCGGCGAATTGATCTTTCATAACAAGATTCAACAAAGCAGCATTGATTTCACAAGATTCAGTATTGGTAAGAGGAGAAATCGGAGTTCTAAGGAAATCATTATTATTGGTATTGATGAAGTCACACAATTTGGTAGTATCTTGAGCCATCGCGACAAACAAGCAAACTAGCACACAAGCAAACAAGAGCAAACGGGCAAAAGAGGAAAATAGAGAGGGAGGATAGAGAGAGGGGGGACGAATAAAACGGCAAGGGTGAAGTGGGGGAGAGGAAAACGAGAGGCAAATGGCAAATAATGTAATGCGAGAGATAGGGATTGTGATGGGTACTTGGTATGTTGACTTTTTGCGTAGACTCCCCAGTAACGGCGCCAGAAATCCTTCTTGCTACGTCTTGAGCTTCCGTTGGTTTTCCCCGAAGAGGAATGGATGATGTAGTAGAGTAGCGTAAGTATTTCCCTCAGTTTTTGAGAACCAAGGTATCAATCTAGTAGGAGGCCACGCTCAAGTCCCTCGTACCTGCACAAAACGATAGCTACTCGCAACCAACGCGATTAGGGGTTGTCAATCACTTCACGGTCACTTACGAGAGTGAGATCTGATAGATATAATATTTTTGGAATAGAGATGCAAAGTAAAAAGTAAAGGCAAAGTAAAAAAGCAAAGCAAGATTAAAGTGATGGAGATTGATACGATGAGAATAGACCCGGGGGCCATAGTGTCACGCCCTCGATGCGGCTATATCTCCCACGTGTCGAAGCACGACTTAGAGGCATAACCGCATTGAAAGCAATGTCGCAAGTGAGGTAATCTTCACACAACCCATGTAATACATAAGGGAAAGAGATACATAGTTGGCTTACACTCGCCACTTCACATAATTACATGAATAAAGCATTACATCAACCAAATACAATCAGGGCCCGACTATGGAGCCAAAATAAAAGAAGACTACCCCAAAAGCTACACAGATCCTCGATCGACCCCAACTGGGCTCCACTACTGATCAACTAGAACGAAACAACACAAAGGACAAGATCTTCATCGAGCTCCTCCTTGAGCTTGGTTGCGTCATCTGCACGGACTCATCGGCACCTGCAAGCTAGTTTTGGAAGTATCTGTGAGTCACGGGGACTCAACAATCTCACACCCTCGCTATCAAGACTATTTAAGCTTATGGGTAAGGTAAAGGTATGAGGTGGAGCTGCAGCAAGCGACTAGCATATATGGTGGCTAACATACGCAAATGAGAGCGAGAAGAGAAGGTGAAGCACGGTCGATAAAAGTATGATCAAGAAGTGATCCTAGAACAACCTACGTCAAGCATAACTCCAACACCGTGTTCACTTCCCGGACTCCGCAGGAAAGAGACCATCACGGTTACACACGCGGTTGATGCATTTTAATTAAGGTCAACTTCAGGTTTTCTACAACCGGACGTTAACAAATTCCCATCTGCCCATAACCGCGGGCATGACTTTCGAAAGTTCAAATCCCTGTAGGGGTGTCCCAACTTAGCCCACCACAAGCTCTCACGGTCGACGAAGGATATTCCTTCTAGCGGGAAGACCCGATCAGACTCGGAATCCCAGTTACAAGACATCCTCGACAATGGTAAAACAAGTCCAGCAAGACCACCCGCTGTGCCGACAAATCCCGATAGGAGCTGCACATATCTTGTTCTTAGGGCACACCAGATAAGCTAAGCGTACGGGAGCCAACGTAACCCAAGTTGCCAAGGGACGGCCCGCACGGTGCTCTGGGTTGGACCAACACTTAGACAAGCACTGGCCCGGGGGTTTAAAATAAAGATGACCCTCGGGATGCGCGACTCCCAAGGGAAAAAGGCTAGGTGGCAAATGGTAAAACCAAGGTTGGGCCTTGCTGGAGGAGTTTTATTCAAGGCGAACTGTCAAGGGGTTCCCATTATAACCCAACCGCGTAAGGAACGCAAAATCCGGGAACATAACACCGATATGATGGAAACTAGGGCGGCAAGAGTGGAACAAAACACCAGGCATAAGGCCGAGCCTTCCACCCTTTACCAAGTATATAGATGCATTAATTAAATAAGAGATATTGTGATATCCCAACAAGTAAACATGTCCCAACAAGGAACAACATCTCCATGTTCCAACAAGGAACAAACTTCAATCTTCACCTGCAACTAACAACGCTATAAGAGGGGCTGAGCAAAGCGGTAACATAGCCAAACAATGGTTTGCTAGGACAAGGTGGGTTAGAGGCTTGGTTCAACAATATGGGAGGCATGATAAGCAAGTGGTAGGTATCGCAGCATAGGCATAGCCAAAGAGCGAGCAACTAGCAAGCAAAGATAGAAGTGATTTCGAGCGTATGGTCATCTTGCCTGAAATCCCTCAAGGAAGAAGAACGAGTCCATGAAGAAGACAAACGGACGTAGACGAACGGGTCCTCACAAATGCGACGTTACCGGAACCAACCCGAAGAAGCAAACACCGGAAAGAAGCACACAACATAGTAAACAAACCACACATGAACATGGTATGATATGCGGGATGCGGTATGCGATGCATATGCATGATTAGCAAGGGAATGAAAGAACCTGGCCTCAACTTGGAAATCCAAGAGTTCCACTGGAAAGGTGAGGTGATTTCGGTTGAAATCGATGTAAAGAACACCGGAATCGGATGCACGGTTTGGAAATGGCAAGCAAAACAAATATGGCACCGGTCTGCGATATACAGCAAGTAGCCATCTAAATGCAACAAGATGAACATGCTACAGCACTCAAACATGGCAACAAAATACATGGCAGGGATCCATTCATGATTCTTGGCAAAAGATGAACACTGAGATACGGCCAATTCATCCATTAACAGGTTCAAACAATCATGGCAAAAGTGCAATTGATAAACAGGTTTCAGACTTAGTGAAATTAACACAAGCCTGGAATTTCAGATCAGGTAGCACACTTTGGAGCAAGAAAAACATATGCTACAGGAACTTAACATGGCAAAGCAAGGCATGGCATGGAGCTACTCAAAGAGATTAACAAAAGTCCCTTAGTGACCTTGAGCCAAAAGGTATCAGAAAATACAATTGCAAGCATGTGAACATGGCAAAAACATAATCAGATCAAGGACACGGATCATCCTCAAAAGAGGCACGGATCATTAGGAAACAACATGAACATATGCATATTGATAAAAACAGATCAAGGACTTAGAGAAATCCTAAGTCTCTGAAATCAGCATTAACGAATGCACTACTTTGCAAGCTTGTTCTAGTCACCACACATATCACAAAAAAAACATGCATAGCACCTCTGTAACGATGGAAAAGCATATAACAAAACACATGTAGAGCTCAAGAGCATATCATGCACACATTAATCATGGCAAAAATGACAAATAGCTATTTGGTGCAGCAGATCTGACAATTAACTCAAATAGCTCTCTTCCAACAGCATTTCGGGCATCAATATGAGCTCAAATGAAAATGATGCACTGATATGAAATGATGTACTCTTTGAGGCGAACATTTTGATATGCTACACGCAAGAATCGGAGCTATGGATGCAAAGTTACGACATGATGAACATGGGCATTTGAAACAGGAAATCTCGGGGACTTAGTAGAAATATAGACCTCTCCGAGAAAGTCAACGGGACGGAGTGGTGCGGGATGGCTCGGTGCAGATCTGAGGCGGGGTGTTTGGTTCGTGGAGTGGTGGATCTGGTCCACCCTCACCGGATTGGAACTGGCCGGTGCGGAGGAAGATGCCGGCGAGGTGGAAGCTCCGGCGAGGGACGACTCCGGTCGGCCTCCGGCGAGCGCCGGCGAGAGGCGTACGCCGCGAGGACCTCTGTAACATCCCAAAATTCTAAATTTTGGAATGTTATAAACACATAGATAGATTGATTGATTGTTTGATTGATTGCGTGAATTGAGTGAAATTCGAATTCTTTTTGAAAGTTAAATGAGAGGGAATAAAAGGACTTTCCCAAACTTTCATATTGGTTTTCTGATCTTCGTAAATTCAAATTCTTTTCAACACAAAACCCCGGAGAGAAGATGACATGACTTCTTCCATTTATTTAAATGACAAGGGGTGTTGAAAATATTTGAATTTCATTTGAAAATATTCCAAATCCGAAACTTTATGCGACTCAATGATTTTCACGAGAGAAGATAAAATGACTTCTTCAAATTATATGAAATATGAGTTGGGAGTTTCAAAGAATTAAATTCAAAGTTCTTTGAATTTATTTTATTTTCAATTTGGAATATTAGATCATCATGCATATCTTATTTTCTTGCTTTTTGGTCGATCCTAGAAATTTCACGTAGCTCAAGGACCTTCGGAGAGAGTTGGAGATTTCGTTATTTTCTTATTTGAGAGTTTTCTCGAATTGGAAAAGAGGATCATTTGATTTATTTATTTCATCTTCAATTATTTTTCCGTTATCAAAAAAATATAAGAGAGGGAATAATATGACTTTCCCAAAATATAGGAAAAATGAAGATTTAATAAATAGATCAAATTTCGTTTTCCGGTGTTTGTTTGCGTTTTATTTGGATAGGGAAAAATGCGCGTTTTTGCAAATTTTATTTTAGACCCGGAGAAAAGTTCATTTTGTTTGACTCATTTTTAGGAGTCGGGGAAAATTTACTTTATTAGTTTTGGAGTCCGATAGATTTTGTTTTTCTGTGTTTTTCCGAGCGCGGAACCGTTTAAAAAAAATCCAGCAGCGCGCCTTGGGCCAAAGGCCCAAGCTGCCGCAAGCCAAGCCGCCGGCCAGGAGGGCCAAAGGCCATCACCGCGCCAGGCGCAAGGCGCCAGGGAGCCGCCGCCTCTTTCTTTTAGGAAATCCTAGTAGGACTTTGGTCCTACTTCCGTATATTCCTTTTCTATTTCTAGATCTTTTTCTTCCCTCTTTTCTATTCCTATTCCTAGTCTAATTTCTTGTCCCCTACCCCAAGTAAACCCCCCCTCCCCAATATAAATACCCAAGCACCCCCCCTCTAAATCATCAAACCCAAAGCCTAGAGCTCCACCCCACCCCGCGCCCCACACCCCACGCCGCGCCGCCGCACCACCCAAGCCGCGCCTCAGCCCGCGCCTCTCACCCGCGCCGCGCCCTTGTGCATCGCCGCGCCGCGCCCTTGTGCATCGCCGCCGCGCCCAACGCCGCCCAACCCCGCGCCCTAGTGCCGCCACCGCCGCCATACACCGCCACCGCCGCCATGCGTCACCGCGTCGCCGCCCTGCGTCAACGCCGCCGTCGTCGCCGTTCGCCGGAGGTACCGCGCCGCGTCTCTTCTTTCCCTCAGTTCGGTTTTTCTTATAAACCGTTCCGATTCTTTTCTTCTCTACCGATTCGTTTTCTTTCCGATTCTTCGCCAAACCGTTCCTGTTTTCTAGATCGGTTTTCGTTTCGGTTTTCTTCTCCGAAACCCTAGATCGGATTCATTTTCTTTTCCGATTTAGTTGCCTTGGACCGTTCGCCGGACCGTTCGTCCTAACGAACGTGATCACCGGATTCTTCTAGGTTAACGAACGCCCGTTCGTTTAACCGTTCTTCTTTTTCTTCTCGTCGGATTTATTCCGCGATCGTGATCTCAGATCCGATCTTCGTTCTAGTTTTTCTTCTCGCCCGTTTATCGGAATCAGGTGATTCAAGCGCCTGGAGTTTCGTCTCGAAACCGCCGTTCCGTCTAATCAACTTGAACAAGTTTTTGCCACAGTAAAATTTGACCTAGTTTCAACTTGCTAGAATCGAGTTGTTTTTCCGCCGTTTTCCGTCGTTTGTTCGGTTCTTTCTTTCTTTGCAACCGGAGTTCTTAAGTTGAACTTTCAGGTTCGTTCTCTCGTTCGAGTTTTACTTGTGCATTAGATGAGTACTTATTGTGTGGTTACTATTGTTTGCTTACGATAGATTGACCGGAGTGTGACGAGTAGATCTATCACGAGTTTTGAGTGCGAATCATCTTCATCAACATTGCAGGCAAGTAACACTTTGATCATACCTTTTCTACAACCCAGTTTTATTGCATTAGATCAATCCTCACATATTGCATGATTAGGATCTAATTAAATTGTGGGATGGGAAGTAGATGAGGTAGTACCTATTACCTGTATTATTATGAAACCTTTGGGAGTTACTTCTACGTTTGCTTATTATGTCATGCTATGCTAGTAGACGTGGATTGGGTGAGTGATATCCATGACAGATGTGAGTTGATAATTTTAATGGTTTATCTAAGGTGGCAACTTAAACACACATCTGGGTGGATTGAGGCACCTGATGTCTATCAGGACTTGCCTGTTTTTTTTTGGACCGCCACCCAGGCTCAAAGGGATCATAAGATAATTCATGCTAGAAACTTCCGTGTGCAGCCACATGCTACTATGGGCTCTAGCATAGTTGACTAAGTTGTGCGAACTCTTACGGGGTGGACTAGCAGATGTAGGGGATGTAGGTGTACCGGTCTACCCCACATGTAAGGTGCTAGCGCTTCTGAAAGACTATGTCTCGGTCATCCGTCTTCTCAAACACCATGTAGTGCGAGAAACCAAACGGAGGTGATCGAGTCATGTGGGGAAAAGTGCGCAAACCTCTGCAGAGTTTACAAACTAATCATGATTAGCCGTGTCCCCGGTTATGGACAACTTGAGTATCTAGTACTTGAATATCATTGTGAATCTCATCACGTTACTTCTAATTAATGTTGTTGGGTTTTAATTATTTTTAATTGGGATTGAGAATGCTGTCAACCATTCTCAATGTTTCACAACCACCATGTTAGTAAATAAATTTATTCCTTTGCAGTAGGGAAAAATTGGCTTTACGCAAAAACCTTATAACCATAGAGCTTTTCCACCAGCCAAATATGCATATAGTGATAGCCATTGTTCATCATTCTCTATGGTGTGGATTTGCCAGTACATTCAATGTACTGACCCGTTTCGGGCTGCAACGTCTTATGTTGCAGGTTTCTTACGACGAGTAAGTGATACGTTAGGGTTACGGTTTCTACACTCAACTTTGCCGTTGGTGTTGATGGGAAACCACAACCTTGTTGCTTCCGCTATATATGGATTGAGGTAATAGTATTTACGTTACTTTATACATGTGATTTACCTCTGTTATAAATCCTTCGAGTACTGTGTGTGTCAGCATACTGATCCAGGGATGACACATAAGCACAGAGACTTGATCCATTTGGGTCGGGTCGCTACAAGATGGTATCAGAGCACATGTTGACTGTAGGATGTGACCCTAGAAATTGGCAAGCCCATAGCAAAGATTTTTCTCTACAACTTTCCCTTTCAAAAGATCTTTTACCTCTCTTCTCTTCTGAGCTTATTCAAAAATTCCCTTTAGTGAGACCATACCCTTTTTCCCTTTTTACCACTCGAAGATTCGACTGATGAGACCACTCCAAGAAGTACAAGATATTGGACAACTAAGACCGCTTCGGAATGAAGACTATTTTCCATGCATCTGAATAATGGAAACTACAACGCTTGAAGACTCTGAAGACTAGGAGAATTGGAGGCTCTGAAGAATCCCTAGATTTGCATGACCTAGGAATGCTACCCCTATGGAACTTGGCAGATTATGGAAGTTGTCAATACCCGAGATCAAGGTGTATCAGAGAAAGACTGAAACAAGGAGCATGAGGACTCGAAGTTTTGTCGAGAAAACCCTAAGGCAGGAGATATCAACTATGGAGAGATAGCTCATGGAAATGACAAAAGGAAGAAACATGGCTATCCATGAGGTTATCGCCCGCTTATGCCATTGTCACCATGCTGAGTTAAGCATGCCTATGCATGGAAGGATTGGATGGTAGAAGGCTGATGGAGCACCTATCGGCAAGATGAAGTTTTAACCTTAGCCGATGTATCACCAGGATCTGGAGTAGTACATCAAGAAGTTTAAAATGGAGCTCCAGGAAGTCGTATTAGACAAGGAAGTATTTCATGAGGAACTCAGGATCCTGAAGATGAGAGTAGCCAAGCTGGAGGAGCTACAACCTCGAGATACCGGAGATTTGTCAGGAACTGAAGGACAATAGGACCATGGTTCATGTGAAGGATGTTGAAACCTAGAAGTTTGAAATATAACTCCAGAATATTAAAGGATGTCACGAGAGATTTCACGTCAACATAGATGATCTGGCAAAAGAACTTGAGAAAGACAAGCATGATCGGAAGGAGCCATTGGAGACATGACCAAGACTTGAAGAGTTTTGGCGACGTTGACCTTTAGAAGACCAAACCCCTGTTTTATACCTACGTTAGATGCGATGCTTGTGAGCTGTCAATTGTTTGTTGTTTTTTTCGACAGCCACAACAAAAATCTGTCTTTTTAAAACTTTGCATTGTGTGTATCTCTCTTGATCTCTCTTATCTCACCCCAAACCCATGGACCCAATAGATGATGAATGGAGATGAGCTTGTATTTTCTGGACCGATGAGTCAATTGGAGACAGACCGATGGATTCAGAACATGGAGGATCATATGGAGAACAACCCTATAGTCGGAAAGGATATGGCCCAGTATGCCCTTCAATGCTTTGAAAGAGGTGCTGCTACTTGGTGGAAGATATACCAAACCATGAAAGGATGGCAAAGAGTAACCACTTGGAAAGAATTTAAGTTGACTTTGCTAAAGTCACAGTTTGTGTCCTAGAAGTTGAAGCCTTATGGAAAGGACATGAAGAAACCTTGTGCATGCAAGATTTGTGGAGAAATAGGACACACCCATAAAGAACACAAGGATGAATGCCCTAATTGTGGAGGAAGTCACCCAGTTGAAGAATGCCCAGCTAGGCAGATCACTTGTTTCTTGTGTGAAGGGACTACCCACTACCCTGCTCAGTGTCACATTTACCCCTTGGTACAAAGAACCATCCAGCAGAAGGAAGAAGCAATGAAAGGAGCACTAATGGAAAATTTAGAAGAACCTGCGATGAAGGAAGAGGTGGAGGACACACCGAAAGAGGAACCAATTAAACCCTGCACCAAGTCTTGCTATTCATGTGGAGAAGAAGGACACGTATCTCAAAATTGTATGAAGGGGGATCTAGTAGAATTCCCGACAGAGGAAGTAGAGTATGACCCACTGGAAATAGAAGCTCTGGTTGGAATGGAAAAATCCAGAAAGAGACATAGATTGGAGCCCAGGAGGAACCTGAGTCATATCATCTGTTACAAATGCAAGGAGCAGGGCACTTTGCTAGAGAATGCCCCAAGGAGAAGGAAACCTGTGCTAGGTAGTTAAGTTTGCAATAGAATTAATGGAGTAGTAGAAGTGAGAACATTTTCTTTTATATCGAGGTGTTGAGTGTAAGAACCCTTGACCCCTAGAAAAGATAAAGATACTCCACTGCGTGGATTTTGGAAAAAATGAATACGAGTTTTGTCTCGATATGTGTGATGCCCCAAGAGTATGTGGGATGAAGTTGGAGACCGACAGTTGTTTGGACCAAATGTGATCAAGGAGTCAGAAGAGAATGTTAAGTTGATTCGAGATAGGCTGAAGGTAGCTCAGTCCAGGCAGAAGAGTTATGTAGACTCACAAACTCAAGGAGGTAGTCTATGAAATTGGAGATAGAGCATGTCTTCATGTGTTCCCTCTGCGACGAGTTAAACGGATTGGAGTTAAGGGACAGTTAGCCCCGAGATTTGTAGGACCATACCGAGTTTTGGAGCGTATGGAGAAGTGGCCAACAAGTTGGAGTCACCCGAAGGACTGTCAGGAGTTCATGATGTGTTTCACATTTCCCAGTTGAAGAAGTGCCATGCAGAGATGGCCAATATTCCCCTGTAAGGACGCTTGACCCTGGAAAGGATAATGATGTGCCACGAAGTGGAATATGGACGTCATAAGTATAAGTTTTTATCTCGGTATGAGGGATATTCCCCGAGGATGAAGAAATAAATTACTATTGGATATAAAGGAGGTATGATGTCGGAAATATGGATCAATGGAAACTCCATGATGAGTCAGAGTAATCATGTCCTAATATTGGTACCAATAGAAGGAAGGAAGATGATACAATTGGATGGATTTAAGAATACTAGGAAGTTGGAAGTTGGAATAATGATCCGTTGCCCGATGATAAGTTCAAGGACTACAAGTGATGAGATGGGCCATAACCCACAGGCCCAGGACCTGCCAAGAAGCAAGCACATTCTTGCTGAAGGAAAAACCCTGGAAGAGGATATACCTTTGCCGATAGATGATTTTATAGGAGTTTACGCAAAACCTGAGAGTTGTGAAGGAACGATAGATGTTTGTCTGGCTTGCAGAATCCATGGATTATCCGAACTTAGTTCGTCGACAAGAGAAATTCTGCAATGCTTGTGAGGATGACCGAGTGTTAGAATGCGAGATTCGCTAAACTGTATACATGGTAATGATTTGGGTGCGGGATGGATTGATCACCATACCGACTTACTCTTATTATTCGCCTTGCTATATGGGATGGTAAATCTGAGTGACTTGCCTATAGTAGAGAGACGACGATATTAAACCTTGTTAAACCTTAGAATGGTATAAGAATTTTTCCCTTGTACACGGCAGCTTTTTGCCAACCGTAGGTTATACGGTGAGGATCAACCCAGACCCATTTCCTGCAGGAGAAACCACAAATTGTTGACCACCATGAGATATCGATAGTTGTTTAGTTTTGGCGCCAGACCTGTCAGCTAAGAAGACCCAATCTCGAAATAACCTGACCAAGAGGAAAGGACAAAAGACTTGTGGTAAGGTTATGCCACTACCGGAAGAGCCCGGATAAGGAATTATCCTGAAGATCTAAGAAGACCGACGCTGTCAAGAATATGGATGAAGTATATGAGTTTTGATGGAACCGTAACCATGCTTCTAAGGGTGGTAGCACCCCAGACCCCGTGTGATGATCGATGGATTTTGAGGAGACCCCCAAACCCTAACTTTTTCTTGCTAGCCTCTCCGAATCTCGAGGACGAGATTCCTTTTAAGGGTGGTAGGTTTGTAACATCCCAAAATTCTAAATTTTGGAATGTTATAAACACATAGATAGATTGATTGATTGTTTGATTGATTGCGTGATTTGAGTGAAATTCGAATTCTTTTTGAAAGTTAAATGAGAGGGAATAAAAGGACTTTCCCAAACTTTCATATTGGTTTTCTGATCTTCGTAAATTCAAATTCTTTTCAACACAAAACCCCGGAGAGAAGATGACATGACTTCTTCCATTTATTTAAATGACAAGGGGTGTTGAAAATATTTGAATTTCATTTGAAAATATTCCAAATCCGAAACTTTATGCGACTCAATGATTTTCACGAGAGAAGATAAAATGACTTCTTCAAATTATATGAAATATGAGTTGGGAGTTTCAAAGAATTAAATTCAAAGTTCTTTGAATTTATTTTATTTTCAATTTGGAATATTAGATCATCATGCATATCTTATTTTCTTGCTTTTTGGTCGATCCTAGAAATTTCACGCAGCTCAAGGACCTTCGGAGAGAGTTGGAGATTTCGTTATTTTCTTATTTGAGAGTTTTCTCGAATTGGAAAAGAGGATCATTTGATTTATTTATTTCATCTTCAATTATTTTTCCGTTATCAAAAAAATATAAGAGAGGGAATAATATGACTTTCCCAAAATATAGGAAAAATGAAGATTTAATAAATAGATCAAATTTCGTTTTCCGGTGTTTGTTTGCGTTTTATTTGGATAGGGAAAAATGCGCGTTTTTGCAAATTTTATTTTAGACCCGGAGAAAAGTTCATTTTGTTCGACTCATTTTTAGGAGTCGGGGAAAATTTACTTTATTAGTTTTGGAGTCCGATAGATTTTGTTTTTCTGTGTTTTTCCGAGCGCGGAACCGTTTAAAAAAAATCCAGCAGCGCGCCTTGGGCCAAAGGCCCAAGCTGCCGCAAGCCAAGCCGCCGGCCAGGAGGGCCAAAGGCCATCACCGCGCCAGGCGCAAGGCGCCAGGGAGCCGCCGCCTCTTTCTTTTAGGAAATCCTAGTAGGACTTTGGTCCTACTTCCGTATATTCCTTTTCTATTTCTAGATCTTTTTCTTCCCTCTTTTCTATTCCTATTCCTAGTCTAATTTCTTGTCCCCTACCCTAAGTAAACCCCCCCTCCCCAATATAAATACCCAAGCACCCCCCCTCTAAATCATCAAACCCAAAGCCTAGAGCTCCACCCCACCCCGCGCCCCACACCCCACGCCGCGCCGCCGCACCACCCAAGCCGCGCCTCACCCCGCGCCTCTCACCCGCGTCGCGCCCTTGTGCATCGCCGCGCCGCGCCCTTGTGCATCGCCGCCGCGCCCAACGCTGCCCAACCCCGCGCCCTAGTGCCGCCACCGCCGCCATACACCGCCACCGCCGCCCTGCGTCAACGCCGCCGTCGTCGCAGTTCGCCAGAGGTACCGCGCCACGTCTCTTCTTTCCCTCGGTTCGGTTTTTCTTATAAACCGTTCCGATTCTTTTCTTCTCTACCGATTCGTTTTCTTTCCGATTCTTCGCCAAACCGTTCCTGTTTTCTAGATCGGTTTTCGTTTCGGTTTTCTTCTCCGAAACCCTAGATCGGATTCGTTTTCTTTTCCGATTTAGTTGCCTTGGACCGTTCGCCGGACCATTCGTCCTAACGAACGTGATCACCGGATTCTTCTAGGTTAACGAACGCCCGTTCGTTTAACCGTTCTTCTTTTTCTTCTCGTCGGATTTATTCCGCGATCGTGATCTCAGATCCGATCTTCGTTCTAGTTTTTCTTCTCGCCCGTTTATCGGAATCAGGTGATTCAAGCGCCTGGAGTTTCGTCTCAAAACCGCCGTTCCGTCTAATCAACTTGAACAAGTTTTTGCCACAGTAAAATTTGACCTAGTTTCAACTTGCTAGAACCGAGTTGTTTTTCCGCCGTTTTCCGTCGTTTGTTCGGTTCTTTCTTTCTTTGCAACCGGAGTTCTTAAGTTGAACTTTCAGGTTCGTTCTCTCGTTCGAGTTTTACTTGTGCATTAGATGAGTACTTATTGTGTGGTTACTATTGTTTGCTTACGATAGATTGACCGGAGTGTGACGAGTAGATCTATCACGAGTTTTGAGTGCGAATCATCTTCATCAACATTGCAGGCAAGTAACACTTTGATCATACCTTTTCTACAACCCAGTTTTATTACATTAGATCAATCCTCACATATTGCATGATTAGGATCTAATTAAATTGTGGGATGGGAAGTAGATGAGGTAGTACCTATTACCTGTATTATTATGAAACCTTTGGGAGTTACTTCTACGTTTGCTTATTATGCCATGCTATGCTAGTAGACGTGGATTGGGTGAGTGATATCCATGACAGATGTATAATTTTAATGGTTTATCTAAGGTGGCAACTTAAACACACATCTGGGTGGATTGAGGCACCTGATGTCTATCAGGACTTGCCTAGTTTTTTTTGGACCGCCACCCAGGCTCAAAGGGATCATAAGATAATTCATACTAGAAACTTCCGTGTGCAGCCACATGCTACTATGGGCTCTAGCATAGTTGACTAAGTTGTGCGAACTCTTACGGGGTGGACTAGCAGATGTAGGGGATGTAGGTGTACCGGTCTACCCCACATGTAAGGTGCTAGCGCTTCTGAAAGACTATGTCTCGGTCATCCGTCTTCTCAAACACCATGTAGTGCGAGAAACCAAACGGAGGCGATCGAGTCATGTGGGGAAAAGTGCGCAAACCTCTGCAGAGTTTACAAACTAATCATGATTAGCCGTGTCCCCGGTTATGGACAACTTGAGTATCTAGTACTTGAATATCATTGTGAATCTCATCACGTTACTTCTAATTAATGTTGTTGGGTTTTAATTATTTTTAATTGGGATTGAGAATGCTGTCAACCATTCTCAATGTTTCACAACCACCATGTTAGTAAATAAATTTATTCCTTTGCAGTAGGGAAAAATTGGCTTTACGCAAAAACCTTATAACCATAGAGCTTTTCCACCAGCCAAATATGCATATAGTGATAGCCATTGTTCATCATTCTCTATGGTGTGAATTTGCCAGTACATTCAATGTACTGACCCGTTTCGGGCTGCAACGTCTTATGTTGCAGGTTTCTTACGACGAGTAAGTGATACGTTAGGGTTACGGTTTCTACACTCAACTTTGCCGTTGGTGTTGATGGGAAAACACAACCTTGTTGCTTCTGCTATATATGGATTGAGGTAATAGTATTTACGTTACTTTATACATGTGATTTACCTCTGTTATAAATCCTTCGAGTACTGTGTGTGTCAGCATACTGATCCAGGGATGACACATAAGCACAGAGACTTGATCCATTTGGGTCGGGTCGCTACAACCTCTGACGGCGGGGAACGCGGCCGGGGCGCGGCGCGCAGGGTGGCGCGGGGCGGAGCTCCGGCGGACGCGGGGCCGGCGAGGTCGGCAGTGATGGAAGGACGGCGACGAGCGGTGGCAGAGGAGGTCCGGCGATGGCCGGCTGCGCCGAGGGCGTTGGGCGGCGGCGCGAGTAGCCGGCTGGTGGGAGGAGCAAGCGTGCGGGGCACGGGGCAGCACGGGGCAGCTCGGGGCTGGAGCGGCTCGGGCGGGCCTCCCGCGGGCTTCGCGGGCCCGGCGGCGAAGTGGGGTGGCGCTTGCGCTGAGGTGGCGGGCGCCGATTGGCCTAGAGCGGCGGCGGGGATGACATGTCAGCGTCTGATTCACCGGAACGAGGTGGCCGGCTGGGGTGGACGCATCCGGCGCGGACGGACATGTCCGGCTGCGCGGAGGGAGTTGGATCTAGGGTTAGACTGCGCGAAAAATTTGGAGGGAGGCACTTATTTGTAGGTAGAGGGAGCTAGGAGAGTCCAAATGAGGTGCGATTTTCGGCCACGCGATCGTGATCGAACGACCGAGATGATGGAGAGGGTTTAGGTGGGTTTTGGGCCAGTTTGGAAGGATGTTGGGCTGCAACACACACGAGGCCTTTTCGGTCCCGCGGTTAACCGTTGGAGTATCAAACGAAGTCCAAATGGCATGAAACTTGACAAGCGGTCTACCGGTAGTAAACCAAGGCCGCTTGGTAAGTCTCGGTCCAATCCGGAAATGTTTAACCCCCAGACAAGAAAAGAGGTAGAAAGAGACACCGGGTGACATAGAAGCGCCAGATTGCAAAATGAACAACGGGGAAAATGCTCGGATGCATGAGACGAACATGTATGCAAATTAAATGCACATGATGACATGATATAAGATGCAAGACACGCAAGCAATGACAAGGCAACAACAGTGAATAACTAGAGAACACCTGGCACATCGGTCTCGGGGCGTTACACATAGGTTTCACTAGTGGCTTCTCTCAAGAGCATAAGTATTCTACGGTGGGTGAACAAATTACTGTTGAGCAATGACAGAATTGAGCATAGTTATGAGAATATCTAGGCATGATCATGTATATAGGCATCACGTCCGTGACAAGTAGATCGAAACGATTCTGCATCTACTACTATTACTCCATTCATCGACCGCTATCCAGCATGCATCTAGAGTATTAAGTTAAAAATAGAGTGACGCCTTAAGCAAGATGATATGATGTAGAGAGATAAATTCATGCAATATGAAATAAACCCCATCTTGTTATCCTCGATGGCAACGATGCAATACATGCCTTGTTGCCCCTTCTGTCACTGGGAAAGGACACCGCAAGATCGAACCCAAAGCTAAGCACTTCTCCCATGGCAAGAACTACCAATCTAGTTGGCCAAACCAAACGGATAATTCGAAGAGACTTACAAAGATAACCAATCATACATAAAAGAATTCAGAGAAGATTCAAATATTATTCATAGATAGACTTGATCATAAACTCACAATTCATCGGTCTCAACAAACACACCGCAAAAAGAAGATTACATCGAATAGATCTCCACAAGAGAGGGGGAGAACTTTGTATTGAGATTCAAAGAGAGAGAAGAAGCCATCTAGCTACTAACTATGGACCCGAAGGTCTGAGGTAAACTACTCACACTTCATCGAAGAGGCTATGATGATGTAGAAGCCCTCCGTGATGACAGCCCTCTTCCAGCGGAGCTCCGGAACAGGCCCCAAGATGGGATCTCATGGATACAGAAAGTTGCGGTGGTGGAATTAGGTTTTTGGCTCCTGTTCTGATCGTTTGGGGGTACGTAGGTATATATAGGAGGAAGGAGTACGTCGAAGGAGCACCGAGGGGCCCACGAGGCAGGGGGCACGCCCTAGGGGGGACGCCCCCCACCCTCGTGACTGCCTCTTTGACTCCTTGGAGTAGGGTCCAAGTCTCCTGGATCACGTTCGGTGCGAAAATCACGTTCCCGAAGATTTTATTCCGTTTGGACTCCGTTTGATATTCCGTTTTATTCAAAACACTGAAATAGGCAAAAAACAACAATTCTGGGCTGGGCCTCCGGTTAATAGGTTAGTCCCAAAAATAATATAAAAGTGGAAAATAAAGCCCAATATAGTCCAAAATAGTAGATAATATAGCATGGAGCAATCAAAAATTATAGATACGTTGGAGACGTATCAGGCACCTACCGTCCGGCAGACCCGGGCGATTTCGCCCCAGCCCCAGGTCATGAAGACCTTGCCTGGAGCGACGACCGCGACCTCCGCTCCGGTCGCAAGGGTACTGCAGTCGGCGTGCTGCAGCCAGAGCTCCAGAGCCCTGCTCGGCGGCATCTCGAAGGCGAAGGAAGGAGGAAGGCGAATCCAAGAGCTTGGAGGCATGGCGGCGTGGAGCACGAACTCGCGAGAGGAGCGCTCGGCGTGGACTCCAGGAGGAAAGACGCGCACCATCGTGACTCGCCGGCGTCGACGGCGGCACCGTCGATGTCGCTCGACGCCTTCTCCCCCAGGACCCATGACACGGGCGTACAAGGGTAGCGGAAACCCAGGCGGCGGCCGCTCGTACCAGGGCCTCGATGCCTCCTGCTGAGCACCCTCATCTCGGTGGCAGAGGACCAGCCGCTTCTTCGGCGGAAGTGGGTCAGGACCCTCTCGGGGGGCCTTTCCCTTCTCTTCTGCAGAAAACCGGCGGATTGGTGCCATTGGCGTAAGGAGGAGCAAGAATGAGGAAGAAGAAGGAAAGGAGCAGCAGGAAGGGATGGACTGAAGGGGCTCGCGCAGCCCCGTACTTATAGCCGGAGGAAGCCAACCGCCGAGCACCACGATCGCAGGTAATCGTGACCGGTTTCTCTGCATGCAGGGACTTGTCAAGTCGTGCGGTCGCCGAGGCGTCGTGGGGAAGCGCAGACGTCCACGACCAATCAGTCGCCACGCGGCGCCCAAGGCCGCAGGCTTTTTGGGCCCGCGACGCTTCGTGCTTGCCTCTTTGCTCCCTGCTAGGCCAAGCCCGGGCGCGCCTTGGGCCCGGAGGCTACTGTCAGCGTTCTGGGAACAGGGGTCCCCAGACTTGCCTGCCTGCGGCCTGCGGCGTGGCTCAAGTGGGGGCCCAGCGCGGCCCATCTTCATCAACTCAAGCTCAAAGACCCTCGCGAGGGGCCAAGCCTCGCGGGGCGGACGACCGGAAGCTTCCTCAGAGGCAGCCTCATCAGGCAGGCTCGCGAGGAGGCGGAGAGATCAAGGCAGAGGTGAAGGAAATATGCCCTAGAGGCAATAATAAAGTTATTATTTATTTCCTTATAATCATGATAAATGTTTATTATTCATGCTAGAATTGTATTAACCGGAAACATAATACATGTGTGAATACATAGACAAACAAAGTGTCACTAGTATGCCTCTACTTGACTAGCTCGTTAATCAAAGATGGTTATGTTTCCTAACCATGAACAATGAGTTGTTATTTGATTAACGGGATCACATCATTAAGAGAATGATCTGATTGACATGACCCATTCCATTAGCTTAGCACCCGATCGTTTAGTATGTTGCTATTGCTTTCTTCATGACATATACATGTTCCTATGACTATGAGATTATGCAACTCCCGTTTGCCGGAGGAACACTTTGGGTGCTACCAAACGTCACAACGTAACTGGGTGATTATAAAGGAGCATTACAGGTGTCTCCAAAGGTAGATGTTGGGTTGGCGTATTTCGAGATTAGGATTTGTCACTCCGATTGTCGGAGAGGTATCTCTGGGCCCTCTCGGTAATGCACATCAATTAAAGCCTTGCAAGCATTGCAACTAAATGAGTTAGTTGCGGGATGATGTATTACAGAACGAGTAAAGAGACTTGCCGGTAACGAGATTGAACTAGGTATTGGTATACCGACGATCGAATCTCGAGCAAGTAACATACCGATGACAAAGGGAACAACGTATGTTGTTATGCGGTCCGACCGATAAAGATCTTCGTAGAATATGTAGGAGCCAATATGGGCATCCAGGTCCCACTATTGGTTATTGACCGGAGACGTGTCTCGGTCATGTCTACATTGTTCTCGAACCCGTAGGGTCCGCACGCTTAAGGTTACGATGACAGTTATATTATGAGTTTATGCATTTTGATGTACCGAAGGTTGTTCGGAGTCCCGGATGTGATCACGGACATGACGAGGAGTCTTGAAATGGTCGAGACATAAAGATTGATATATTGGAAGCCTATGTTTGGATATCGGAAGTGTTCCGGGTGAAATCGGGATTTTACCGGAGTACCGGGAGGTTACCGGAACCCCCCGGGAACCATATGGGCCTTGATGGGCCTTAGTGGAAAGGAGAAAGGGGCAGCCCAAGGTGGCCGCGCGCCTCCCCCCTTCCCCTAGTCCTATTAGGACTAGGATAGGTGGCCGGCCCCCCTCTCTCTCTCTTTCCCCCCTCAAGGAGTCCTATTCCAACTAGGATTGGGGGGGGGGGAATCCTACTCCCAGAGGGAGTAGGACTCTCCTGGCGCGCCACACCTTGGCCGGCCAGCCTCCCCCCTCTAGTCCTTTATATACTGAGGCAGAGGCACCCTAGAACACACAAGTTGATCCACGTGATCTATTCCTTAGCCGTGTGCGGTGCCCCCTGCCACCATAGTCCTCGATAATACTGTAGCGGAGTTTAGGCGAAGCCCTGCTGCTGTAGTGCATCAAGATCGTCACCACGCCGTCGTGCTGATGGAACTCTTCCTCGACACTTTGCTGGATCGAAGTCCGGGGATCGTCATCGAGCTGAACGTGTGCTCGAACTCAGAGGTGCCGTAGTTTCAGTGCTTGATCGGTTGGATCGTGAAGACGTACGACTACTTCCTCTACGTTGTGTCAGCGCTTCCGCAGTCGGTCTGCATTGGGTACGTAGACAACACTCTCCCCTCTCATTGCTATGCATCACATGATCTTGCGTGTGCGTAGGAAATTTTTTGAAATTACTATGAAACCCAACAGTGGCATCCGAGCCTAGGTTATTTATGTTGATGTTATATGCACGAGTAGAACACAAGTGAGTTGTGGGCGATATAAGTCATACTGCCTACCAGCATGTCATACTTTGGTTCGGCGGCATTGTTGGACGAAACGACCCGGACCAACCTTACGCGTACGCTTACGCGAGACCGGTTCCCCCGACATGCTTTGCACATAGGTGGCTTGCGGGCGACTGTCTCTCCAACTTTAGTTGAACCGAGTATGGCTACGCCCGGTCCTTGCGAAGGTTAAAACGGAGTCTATTTGACAAACTATCGTTGTGGTTTTGATGCGTAGGTGAGATTGGTTCTTGCTTAAAGCCCGTAGCAGCCACGTAAAACTTGCAACAACAAAGTAGAGGACGTCTAACTTGTTTTTGCAGGGCATGTTGTGATGTGATATGGTCAAGACATGATGCTGAATTTTATTGTATGAGATGATCATGTTTTGTAACCGAGTTATCGGCAACTGGCAGGAGCCATATGATTGTCGCTTTATTGTATGCAATGAAATCGCGATGTAATGCTTTACTTTATTACTAAGCGGTAGTGATAGTCGTGGAAGCATAAGCTTGGCGAGACGACAACGATGCTACGATGGAGATCAAGGTGTCACGCCGGTGACGATGGTGATCACGGCGGTGCTTCGGAGATGGAGATCACAAGCACAAGATGATGATGGCCATATCATATCACTTATATTGATTGCATGTGATGTTTATCCTTTTTTATGCATCTTATCTTGCTTTGATTGACGGTAGCATTATAAGATGATCTCTCACTAAATTATCAAGAAGTGTTCTCCCTGAGTATGCACCGTTGTGAAAGTTCTTCGTGCTGAGACACCACGTGATGATCGGGTGTGATAGGTTCTACGTTCAAATACAACGGGTGCAAAACAGTTGCACACGCGGAATACTCAGGTTATACTTGACGAGCCAAGCATATACAGATATGGCCTCGGAACACGGAGACCGAAAGGTCGAGCGTGAATCATATAGTAGATATGATCAACATAACGATGTTCACCATTGAAAACTACTCCATCTCACGTGATGATCGGTTATGGTTTAGTTGATTTGGATCACGTAATCACTTAGAGGATTAGAGGGATGTCTATCTAAGTGGGAGTTCTTTAATTAACTTGATTAACTAAACTTAAATTTATCATGAAACTTAGTACCTGATTAGTATCTTGCTTATTTATGTTTGATTGTAGATAGATGGCTCGTGCTGTTGTTCCATTGAATTTTAATGCGTTCCTTGAGAAAGCAAAGTTGAAAGATGATGGTAGCAATTACACGGACTGGGTCCGTAACTTGAGGATTATCCTCATTGCTGCACAGAAGAATTACGTCCTGGAAGCACCGTTGGGTGCCAGGCCTGCTGCAGGAGCAACGCCGGATGTTATGAACGTCTGGCAGAGCAAAGCTGATGACTACTCGATAGTTCAGTGTGCCATGCTTTACGGCTTAGAATCGGGACTTCAACGACGTTTTGAACGTCATGGAGCATATGAGATGTTTCAGGAGTTGAAGTTAATATTTCAAGCAAATGCCCGGATTGAGAGATATGAAGTCTCCAATAAGTTCTATAGCTGCAAGATGGAGGAGAACAGTTCTGTCAGTGAGCATATACTCAAAATGTTTGGGTATAATAATCACTTGATTCAATTGGGAGTTAATCTTCCAGTTGATAGCGTCATTGACAGAATTCTTCAATCACTGCCACCAAGCTACAAGAGCTTCGTGATGAACTATAACATGCAAGGGATGAACAAGACTATTCCCGAGCTCTTCGCAATGCTGAAAGCTGCGGAGGTAGAAATCAAGAAGGAGCATCAAGTGTTGATGGTCAACAAGACCACTAGTTTCAAGAAAAAGGGCAAAGGGAAGAAGAAGGGGAACTTCAAAAAGAGCGGCAAGCAAGTTGCTACTCAAGAGAAGAAACCCAAACCTGGACCTAAGCCTGAAACTGAGTGCTTCTATTGCAAGCAGACTGGTCACTGGAAGCGGAACTGCCCCAAGTATTTGGCGGATAAGAAGGATGGCAAGGTGAACAAAGGTATATGTGATATACATGTTATTGATGTGTACCTTACTAATGCTCGCAGTAGCACCTGGGTATTTGATACTGGTTCTGTTGCTAATATTTGCAACTCGAAACAGGGACTACGGATCAAGCGAAGATTGGTTAAGGACGAGGTGACGATGCACGTGGGAAACGGTTCCAAAGTCGATGTGATCGCAGTCGGCACGCTACCTCTACATCTACCTTCGGGATTAGTATTAGACCTAAATAATTATTATTTGGTGCCAGCGTTAAGCATGAACATTATATCTGGATCTTGTTTGATGCGAGACGGTTATTCATTTAAATCAGAGAATAATGGTTGTTCTATTTATATGAGTAATATCTTTTATGGTCATGCACCCTTGAAGAGTGGTCTATTCTTGTTGGATCTCGATAGTAGTAACACACATATTCATAATGTTGAAACCAAAAGATGCAGAGTTGATAATGATAGTGCGACTTATTTGTGGCACTGCCGTTTAGGTCATATCGGTATAAAGCGCATGAAGAAACTCCATTCTGATGGACTTTTGGAACCACTTGATTATGAATCACTTGGTACTTGCGAACCGTGCCTCATAGGCAAGATGACCAAAACGCCGTTCTCCGGTACTATGGAGAGAGCAACAGATTTGTTGGAAATCATACATACAGATGTATGTGGTCCGATGAATATTGAGGCTCGTGGCGGATATCGTTATTTTCTCACCTTCACAGATGATTTAAGCAGATATGGGTATATCTACTTAATGAAACATAAGTCTGAAACATTTGAAAAGTTTAAAGAATTTCAGAGTGAAGTTGAAAATCATCGTAACAAGAAAATAAAGTTTCTACGATCTGATCGTGGAGGAGAATATTTGAGTTACGAGTTTGGTGTACATTTGAAAAATTGTGGAATAGTTTCGCAACTCACGCCACCCAGAACACCTCAGCGTAATGGTGTGTCCGAACGTCGTAATCGTACTTTACTGGATATGGTGCGATCTATGATGTCTCTTACTGATTTACCGCTATCGTTTTGGGGATACGCTCTAGAGACGGCCGCATTCACGTTAAATAGGGCACCATCAAAATCCGTTGAGACGACGCCTTATGAACTGTGGTTCGGCAAGAAACCAAAGTTGTCGTTTCTAAAAGTTTGGGGCTGCGATGCTTATGTGAAAAAGCTTCAACCTGATAAGCTCGAACCCAAATCGGAGAAATGTGTCTTCATAGGATATCCAAAGGAAACTATTGGATACACCTATCACAGATCCGAAGGCAAGACTTTTGTTGCTAAATTCGGAAACTTTCTGGAGAAGGAGTTTCTCTCGAAAGAAGTGAGTGGGAGGAAAGTAGAACTTGACGAGGTAACTGTACCTACTCCCTTATTGGAAAGTAGTACATCACAGAAAACTGTTTCTATGACACCTACACCAGTTAGTGAGGAAGCTAATGATCATGATCATGAAACTTCAGAACAAGATACTGCTGAACCTCGTAGATCAACCAGAGTAAGATCCGCACCAGAGTGGTACGGTAATCCTGTTCTGGATCACCCGTAGCGATGCTTAAGTCTGTCCGAATCATGTTAGCAATTGCCGCATTTTATGATTATGAAATTTGGCAGATGGATGTCAAAACTGCATTCCTGAATGGATTTCTGGAAGAAGATTTGTATATGATGCAACCAGAAGGTTTTGTCGATCCAAAGGGAGCTAACAAAGTGTGCAAGCTCCAGCGATCCATTTATGGACTGGTGCAAGCCTCTCGGAGTTGGAATAAACGTTTTGATAGTGTGATCAAAGCATTTGGTTTTATACAGACTTTTGGAGAAGCCTGTATTTACAAGAAAGTGAGTGGGAGCTCTGTAGCATTTCTGATATTATATGTGGATGACATATTGTTGATTGGAAATGATATAGAATTTCTGGATAGCATAAAAGGATACTTGAATAAGAGTTTTTCAATGAAAGACCTCGGTGAAGCTGCTTACATATTAGGCATTAAGATCTATAGAGATAGATCAAGACGCTTAATTGGACTTTCACAAACAACATACCTTGACAAAATTTTGAAGAAGTTCAAAATGGATCAAGCAAAGAAAGGATTCTTGCCTGTGTTACAAGGTGTGAAATTGAGTAAGACTCAATGCCCGACCACTGCAGAAGATAGAGAGAATATGAAAGATGTTCCCTATGCATCAGCGATAGGATCTATCATGTATGCAATGCTGTGTACCAGACCTGATGTGTGCCTTGCTATAAGTCTAGCAGGGAGGTACCAAAGTAATCCAGGAGTGGATCACTGGACAGTGGTCAAGAACATCCTGAAATACCTGAAAAGGACTAAGGATATGCTTCTTGTATATGGAGGTGACAAAGAGCTCGTCGTAAAAGGTTACGTTGATGCAAGCTTTGACACTGATCCGGACGATTCTAAATCGCAAACCGGATATGTGTTTACATTAAACGGTGGAGCTGTCAGTTGGTGCAGTTCTAAACAAAGCGTCGTAGCGGGATCTACATGTGAAGCGGAGTACATAGCTGCTTTGGAAGCAGCAAACGAAGGAGTCTGGATGAAGGAGTTCATATCCGATCTAGGTGTCATACCTAGTGCATCGGGTCCAATGAAAATCTTTTGTGACAATACTGGTGCAATTGCCCTGGCAAAGGAATCCAGATTTCACAAGAGAACCAAGCACATCAAGAGACGCTTCAATTCCATCCGGGATCTAGTCCAGGTGGGAGACATAGAGATTTGCAAGATACATACGGATCTGAATGTTGCAGACCCATTGACTAAGCCTCTTCCACGAGCAAAACATGATCAGCACCAAGGCTCCATGGGTGTTAGAATCATTACAGTGTAATCTAGATTATTGACTCTAGTGCAAGTGGGAGACTGAATGAAATATGCCCTAGAGGCAATAATAAAGTTATTATTTATTTCCTTATAATCATGATAAATGTTTATTATTCATGCTAGAATTGTATTAACCGGAAACATAATACATGTGTGAATACATAGACAAACAAAGTGTCACTAGTATGCCTCTACTTGACTAGCTCATTAATCAAAGATGGTTATGTTTCCTAACCAAGAACAATGAGTTGTTATTTGATTAACGGGATCACATCATTAAGAGAATGATCTGATTGACATGACCCATTCCATTAGCTTAGCACCCGATCGTTTAGTATGTTGCTATTGCTTTCTTCATGACTTATACATGTTCCTATGACTATGAGATTATGCAACTCCCGTTTGCCGGAGGAACACTTTGGGTGCTACCAAACGTCACAACGTAACTGGGTGATTATAAAGGAGCATTACAGGTGTCTCCAAAGGTAGATGTTGGGTTGGCGTATTTCGAGATTAGGATTTGTCACTCCGATTGTCGGAGAGGTATCTCTGGGCCCTCTCGGTAATGCACATCAATTAAAGCCTTGCAAGCATTGCAACTAAATGAGTTAGTTGCGGGATGATGTATTACAGAACGAGTAAAGAGACTTGCTGGTAACGAGATTGAACTAGGTATTGGTATACCGACGATCGAATCTCGAGCAAGTAACATACCGATGACAAAGGGAACAACATATGTTGTTATGCGGTCCGACCGATAAAGATCTTCGTAGAATATGTAGGAGCCAATATGGGCATCCAGGTCCCGCTATTGGTTATTGACCGGAGACGTGTCTCGGTCATGTCTACATTGTTCTCGAACCCGTAGGGTCCGCACGCTTAAGGTTACGATGACAGTTATATTATGAGTTTATGCATTTTGATGTACCGAAGGTTGTTCGGAGTCCCGGATGTGATCACGGACATGACGAGGAGTCTCGAAATGGTCGAGACATAAAGATTGATATATTGGAAGCCTATGTTTGGATATCGGAAGTGTTCCGGGTGAAATCGGGATTTTACCGGAGTACCGGGAGGTTACCGGAACCCCCCGGGAACCATATGGGCCTTGATGGGCCTTAGTGGAAAGGAGAAAGGGGCAGCCCAAGGTGGCCGCGCGCCTCCCCCCTTCCCCTAGTCCTATTAGGACTAGGATAGGTGGCCGGCCCCCCTCTCTCCCTTTCCCCCCTCAAGGAGTCCTATTCCAATTAGGATTGGGGGGGGGGGGGATCCTACTCCCAGAGGGAGTAGGACTCTCCTGGCGCGCCACACCTTGGCCGGCCAGCCTCCCCCCTCTAGTCCTTTATATACTGAGGCAGAGGCACCCTAGAACACACAAGTTGATCCACGTGATCTATTCCTTAGCCGTGTGCGGTGCCCCCTGCCACCATAGTCCTCGATAATACTGTAGCGGAGTTTAGGCGAAGCCCTGCTGCTGTAGTGCATCAAGATCGTCACCACGCCGTCGTGCTGACGGAACTCTTCCTCGACACTTTGCTGGATCGGAGTCCGAGGATCGTCATCGAGTTGAACGTGTGCTCGAACTCGGAGGTGCCGTAGTTTCGGTGCTTGATCGGTTGGATCGTGAAGACGTACGACTACTTCCTCTACGTTGTGTCAGCGCTTCCGCAGTCGGTCTGCGTTGGGTACGTAGACAACACTCTCCCCTCTCGTTGCTATGCATCACATGATCTTGCGTGTGCGTAGGAAATTTTTTGAAATTACTACGAAACCCAACAAGAGGTACCTCGCGAGGAGCCCGTGACGCAAGCCATGCCGATCGAGACCAGGCGGAAGCCAAGCGGGCGCCGGCCTGCGCAGTGTCCTTGTTTCCCCTTTGGTGCAAAGGGGGCAAGCATAGGCCAAGGCATCGGGCAAAGGTTACCATTCCGGTGCAATGAGACCAAGACCAGCAGAGCGGCAGGACGGAGGTCACCGTGGAGCCCAAGACGGCGTCATCACCAGTGCTTTTGGCAGCCGAAGACCACCTTTGGTCAGGATAACTTGTACTAGATGTTCCCCTTCAAAATGGCCAATTTTTGGCGCCCTTCCCGCTCATTATTTGGGGGAGAGGCCCAGGGCCTTTATAAATAGAGCTAGCCACCACAGGGTAGAGAGGGACATCTAGAGATCTGGTAGAGCCCCAGCAGAGAGAGAGAGGCGACTGAACTCATCCAAACAGTTCATCGCACCTGCTCAAGAACACCTCTCACAAGGCTGTTTTCCCCTTGTACTGTTCATCATCAGTCCCTGAGGCAATCCACCACACCACACACTGGAGTAGGGTATTACACCACAACGGTGGCCCGAACCAGTATAAACCTCGTGTCCCTTGTGTTGTTCGTTGTTTCCAGTTTAGATCACGCGAGGAGATTGGACGTAGATCGGTAGGGGAGAGATCTCCGCCCGCACCCCAGTATTCGAACCTCAAGGGTCTGCCGGAACCCGAAATCCGACAGTTATTGACCGGAGAGGAGTCTCGATCATGTCTACATGTTCCGAACTCGTAGGGTCACGCGCTTAATGTTCGGTAGCGCTAGGGTAGTATTGAGCTATTAATAGCGGAAAGTCCGAAGGTTGTTCGAAGTCCCAATCCGGGATATCACGAGGAGCTCCGGAGGTAAAGATTTATATATGAGAAGTCCAGTTTTGGTCGCCGGAAAAGTTCGGGGGCATGCCGACAAGTGTGTCGGAGGCACAGAAGGGTTTCGGGGGTCCACGGGAGGGGGTCCACCAGCCCCGGGGACCGACAAGCGTTGTAGGGGGCGTCCTGGCATAGTTGGGTCGGGTGCACCAGCCCCCCCAAGAGGCCCATGCGCCTAGGGCTAAGGGGAAACCCTAGATGGGGGCACCCCCTTGACTTGGGGGGCAAGCCACCCCCTCCCTTGGAGGAGGGTCTAGGGCCGGCGCCCCCTCCCCGTCACCCCTATATATAGTGGGGAGCTAGGAGGGCAGCTGGACGCCTCCACCCTTGCCCTCCGTCGCTCCCAACTTCTCCCACCCTTCCTCTGGTACAGGCTTGGAATTCCGCTACTGCCGCCACCACCATACCGTCGTGTTGGTTCTGATCTCATCTACCTCCTCTCTCTCACTTGCTGGATCAAGAAGGAGAGGACGCCATCGAGCTGAACATGTGCTAATCTCGTAGGAGTCGTTCGTTCGGCACTAGATCGGATTGGATCATGGAGTATGACTACATCAACCGCGTTACGATGCTAATGCTTTCGGTCTACAAGGGTATGTATACACACTCCCCTCTTGTTGATATACATCTCCTAGATTAGATCTTGGGTGTTCCCTAGGAAATATTTTGATTTTCATGCAATGTTCCCATAAATTTTTAGCTAACTAGCATTGCAAGCAAGGATTTCCTAGGAAAATTTTAATTCCCTGTGAAATTTTTTAACATACCAGATTTGAGAAAAATCTGGATTTGGAAAAAATCTTGGATGTGACATCCCTCAACCCCTTGCTCACACTATAGAAGGAGGAGGAGAGGAGCTCTCAAACTCACTGAAGTCTCTCCAAGTTTCTCACCACAAGGGCATGCAATGATTTGCCATTCTTTCTCTCACTCCCTGAAATAGTTTCGTACTACCAAAAGGTTGTCTAGTGTCCGGTAAGAATAAGTTCTGGACGGCGAAGCATTGTTGGATAGGTGACACCGATGCAACCCGGTAGAGAGATTGTACGCCAAATTTAGGAAAAAACAGAACTATTAACTATGTTATTTGTTATTATTTCGATCTTCGGTTCGAGGGGCTGTCTGGAGGACTACTCGAGGGAGAAAATCTTTTTTTTGTTTCTGCTGTGTTACCCTACATCGATCTGTTGACCGATCTGGATCCCCATCAAATCTGTGCGACTCCTTAGCGGGACATGCATGTGCCACCAACAACGAAGTCAAATCCGGCAGGTCTCGGCTAGGGGGTCCCGAACTAAGTATCTTGACACAATGGTAAGAGGGGGCATGGGTTTTTTCCGAGGTTCGGGCCTACGAGATAAAACCACACGTCATGCTTGTGTTTGTATTGATTTAGGATGGAGTACAAAATACAAGCGATCTACTATGAGATCGTTGTGTGTCATCTGCGCGGCCTACCCCTCGATTTATATACACACCAGGGGCTAGAATTACACCCTAATCGGTTATGTACAAGGAGAACATGTTGTGGACGACTTCTAATATCATGGAGTATACATCAAATCTTCGGGAGCCTTCCTTTTATACGCCATGGGCCACCTCGACGTGGCCCTCTGGCGAACCCACATCCTTGGCTCGGCCCACCTGGCCAGGAGATGACGTGGTGAGAGACCCTCTATACAGGACACCGTCAAAAGATCATCATTGCTTGTGAATGCCGGACCTCTTGCCTTTGCTACCTTCTCTTTTTACGCGATATTTGCCCAACATTAAACATAGGAGAATTGGTATCACCTAAGTCGTAATGCATAGGCTCTTGACCATCATTTATCATGTTCATCATGTGTGCATCCTCAAATATGCATCACAATGAAACTACCATCCGTAAATTGATCCAATGGTATGTGCAACTAACTAAGCAAGCAATACAATAGCATATGTGGCAAGAATGTACTGTGCCTTGGTTGGCCATTTCATCAAACTACATGTGGGCATGCCCGATGCGAGCGTTCCCGATGTTGTTTGTCGCCTTTGGAGTTGCGTGAGTCACACACCATGTCTGCGGTGACGTCCTCTTGCGTCCAGCCATACGAGATGACCCATTCGGATGGCGGAGCGAAATCAGGCGCGGCCAACAACTTGTCCTTCTGCAAGCAAGGCAGACGGCACGAAGTCGATAGCTAGACCAGACGTGCGTAAGTCCATGTTGACGGCTCCCTTCTCCGCAACTTCCCAACCACGCTGTTGAGCTCACCGCTCCCTCTAGGTTATGCCCTCCGCCTTGCAAGCTCCCTCTAGGTTATGCCCTCCGCCTTGCAAGCAACGACGGTCTAGAGCCCCACAAACTCCACCAATGCGTCGTCCATGGCTGGGATGGGGTACTCAACGTCGACATCTAGGAGGCAAAATCGAACGGGGAGCAATGCTGGAGGAGGTCAATGGCTCGGACACGAGAGCATGTCAGTCAATTTGGAGCGGATGTGAAAGCGGGCACGTTCCCAAATCCACCCCATATGTGTTGTGTTGAGGGATGCCGGATAGCAAGAACGTTTGAGTTGGCTGGTTGTGTGGCGATCTTGGCTTTTGGGGAAACTCGAGGGTTCCAGTTGTAGATGCTCTAAGGATTCACATTATCCCCTTTAAGTACAGACGAGAAATGCATTTCAGCTCAAATATTCCATTTTTACAAGGAAATTGAGAACTATAGAGAAATAAAAAGACACTTTAACCAGCTCAACAATTAGAGCCATCAAAGATTCCTTTTGTATGCAACTTCTCCCAATCTTGTGAAGAAACTCCTTTTAGTAAACTTTAGCCAGCTCAACGACTAGAGGTATCACAACATCCTTTCGTATGTATCTGCTCCCGATCTAAGCTCTGGGAGAATAAACTGAGTTTTTCTTGCGCACCAGTGCTTATTTCCCTCTATGAATAAGCACCAGTGCTTCTAAAAAAATAGTTTATTTCTCTAAGCACCTCCTCTAAGCATCTTGCATTGTACAAGGCCTAACATTTGCAAAGGACGGTAATTCCATATTATAACATAAAAAGGCGGATGATAGCTTTCATTACCAAATGTGATTACATAAAATACTGCACACGTTGGGATACAACACGTTCATTGGAAAAGAAAGGGGATACAACAAGCTACCTGCCTATCTATGTACAAGTTATTTACAGTATGTACACGAGATCTGCTTTGCCGGAGTTCACCAAAACGGGCACCACCTGTCAAACAGAATACATACACAGTGAGACGTGGCAAAACTCAAATGGTTAACTAACACAAGTTGCTAAAACTAGATAAAAAATACAAATATACTCTTAGGTTTCTTATGCACCTATTACTTTGTCTTTTTCACATATATGGTGTTACTTTTTCACTTTCTAAAATGCTATACTAGTGCAATACGAAATTTTGGTACTTAGTTTTTTTCGGAAGTGCAATGTCTCATGAATAGGTACATATTATCCCTAAGACCATAAAATCCATGTATAAGAATAACAACGCATACCCGACATAGTTCTGGCACAAATTTTCATGTGAAGTCGCTTGAAGTACAAGCTTCTGAACCTGAACCTTCACGGATAATCCAGGTTCTACCTCCCGAGCATCTACTGAGGCTAAATGTTCACTGCCATGTTGACTTGAGCCGCCGGCGCCTGACAAGGCTGATCCAGAAGAAAAGTCACGCCCTGTTAGCTTGTGACTCATCCGTGCCATGACAGCTACAGCACGCTCGTTTAAAACCTCATTAGCGTCACCGAGTTGATTGACCGCCTGCATGAACGACATAAATGGTCACCACTATAGGGATGTGGTTAGGACAGTACAATACAATCAAGCATGAGAAGAGGACGCAACCTGTAGCAGTTCCTTCTCGCGGGCTCCTCGGGGAGGTTGCATGAGCTCTTCACTAGGAGCAGCTTCTTCACTACTGACCACTGTATGAGTATGAGCATTTCCATAGTTTGAAACTTGAGGAACTTCATTGAAATTGAACAAACGCCAATTGATCAGCGGGTCATGTACAAATGCCTGAAAATAAATATTAAATTAGAATATCACCAAACATACTGGTCTAGGTACAAGAGATGAAGCATGAAGGAGCAGAACAGTTTGAGGAAAAAATGTATAAGTAGCCATGAGCGGAGCCAGCAACTCTGGGCAGCTACCATGGGTTGCCATGACCCGCTGAGCTAGACACGTGCATGTGTAGTTTGCTTTACCATGGGTTGCTATGCGCAAAACATTTTGCGTGAGTTTTGTACCGGCTTTCCTCCCAAGGACCTCCATCTGACTTCCAATTTTTCCACACCATTAATATGTTCCATTGAGGACGACACAGGAGAACTTGAGTTGTTTTTTACCAGCAGATCCAAGGTTCTCAATCCCGAGGTGGCGGTGGTGATGGTGTCAAGTTTGTTTTGGTCTGAACGGTGCGACAACAAAGCAGTGGTTCAACTGCCTATCTTGCAAGGGGTGTAGCCCTCGCCACAGTGCGTTCAATGATCTAAAAGTTTCACCTATTGTGGCTCTTTCAAACCTTTGAGCTAGTACAGCTTGTGCAAGTTCTGTCTTCTGCAATGTTTTCACCGGAGACACGGAGATGCAAAAGATGAAAAAATTGCTCAAGTCATGGGTGCTATCGGCTCTTTCTACTCCCCGCCACCAGCCTCCTGTAGTCTTGCTGTCCTGCTTCCTCCCAGGCTGCTGCCAAGGCGCGTCCCAACTTGACCTTCCCAACACTGCTGCTTAGCTAACCATGACCACCTCAGCGGAGATCAAGCTTTTTTTCGTTTATGAGATAAAGCAAGCAGCTGTGATGCCATATTCTCCTCTCATTTCTTAATCTTATTTAGTCATTTTGGTCTGTTAACTGAACTTTCGGCTCCCAATAACTCCGGGCTAATTTGGTTGTTGATTTAAATAAAAATAATAATTGTAAACACAAGAAACCAAACCAAAAAAACCGGAGAACCAAATGCTCAACCCTACTTTGAAGTACCTTATGGTCATTGTTGTTCGTGTTTAAGTAAGTGCCCTCTGGCACTTTGTTCGATTAATCAATAAAATCAGATTGTTTGCTAAAATAAATACTATCACATGGGCACCACATAGGATGAAAACCGTTTTAAGGGCATCTCCAACGGCGTACCCCAAATCAGACATGGGCATGGATACTGGAGCTGGCCATCCAACCACACCCAGCAAACATCCGCAACATTACGAACGCAAATTGACAAAACAGACGAAATTTAAGAAAGTTCAATATACTGCAGGCAAACCAGATGAAATTGGATAAGTTCAAATTAAATTTAAAGAAAACAAAACAAACTACACAAGGTACCGGACGGTGGCTGCTTCCTGGCCGCCGCCGCCATTCGTCGTCGTAGTCCTTCTAGTGGCGGAAGGGCGAGTAGGAACGGTGGAAGGGCACGTGTGTGTGTGTGGGGGGGGGGGGGGGGGGGGGGGGCTGATCATCCACCGGCTGCCGCGAGCCAATCGCCTTCTTCCGCCGCCCGGCGTGGGGTACCGTCGGTCGCGGACGCCGCCACGGTCTGCCTGCCACTGGTCTTGCCGCCGAGGAGACGGCCGGCGCGCAGGGACCTGACCATCCCGATTATGATCAGCTGGTCACTGAGGCCGCAGCAGGCGGACGGTCAAGACCAACGCGAGGTCTGGGTCCACGAGGACCCAGTCCAACGCAATGTCAGACGTGGCGAACGCCGCCCGGCGAGCTTGCTCAGCAGCCGCCCTGTTGGCCACCAAGGTAGTAGGGGATGCGATCGAGCGTTGGCGACGGCGTTGCCGAGCTCCTCTTCCTTCACCGGGCGCTACCGGGGTGGTGCCACCTCCTTGCCACGCCAGAAACGGAACGATGGGGACCCCGGTTGGAAGCTATCGAATGTGCTGCCTGGCGGCGACGATGGCTCCTCCTTCACCAGACGCCGCAATTGCGGGGTTGCGCTGCTCCTTCTGCTTGACGTGGCGGCGAGGGTGGCGCCCTCGAGCTGGACCTCCAGCTACGCCTGGAATTCCTCATCCTTCGAGGCGACCTCACGAGGAGAGCAGACCTCCTTCGCTGACGACGCGGTGGAGGAAGACGGCCCTGGAGTGCGCGCGCCGCCGTGATCTGGAGGGAGATCCACGGACCGACGCGGAGAACCAGCCGCTGGCGCCGGACTTGCCCATCGCACGGTCGAGGAGAGGACAAGAGAGGATCGGGGATGCGGCACTGAGTGGAGAGGAGATGAGAGCCGGTGTTGTGTGGAGAGATGGGTTTGGACGCTGCCGCCTGCCTGCTTGAATATCTAGGGCGGGCGGACCGACGTCACTTCAATGCGGCTCAGCGAGCGGCCCGAGTAGGCTTCTCGGTCGCCGTGTGTCCGCATTGAAGCGGCGCCACCTTCCCATCCGGTCATGTCGGTCTGACCAGCAGCGTGGAGTGGCATAAATGTACGGAGAATGTTCATGGGCGAGACACACGGCATGACTTCAGGTAGGACCGCGCAATCGAACGCGTACGTGGGGGATGTCTGGACGTCCCCGACGCCCGCAAAGGTCCACCTAGTTTGGTTCCTGTTTGCGAGAATTCGGACGCGAACGTTTGTAGGATGGCATTGGATGGCAAAAATCATGTGGACAGGCATGTCCGGACATTTAGTGGCGGATTGGGGTAATGCCGTTGGAGATGCCCTAAAATCAGATAAGGGGGTAAAGTGGACTGTTTAAAAGCTCCAGGTCCATTTTAGACGGTTTTGGAGTGTTAGGATGAAATGTGGACTTGAGGCAAATCTTAGGGTCTAAAAAAGCGGATTTTTTTATTTCAATATTAAATACTCACTCCACCTCAGAATATAGTGCGTGTTGGTGTCGTAGAAGTCAAGCTTCACAAACTTTGACTTATTTTATATAAAAAATATATCTATAATACCAAATAGACATCATATGAAAATATATTTCATGAATGAATCCAATGTCATTGATTTGGCATTCTAATATTGCAACATTTTTCTTTATACTTGGTCAAAGTTTACAAAGTTTGGCTTTAAAAAATCTAATAAGCACTATATTATGGTACGGATGGAGTATATAATATTGGCCAGGCAATGGTGCTACAAGCTATAGAATATGTATTACTTACCTCCATCATAGCCATGACGCTGTCCTTGTTTGTTCGAAGGACTTGCATCACATTTTCACAAGTTGTTCTGAAAGTACCCTCAATACCACTAACTTCCATAGCTTTCACAAGCATTCTAGTCAAACGGAATGGTACCTACACCATACATACAAAATGTGTGAGTGCAGTAAAAAAAAGTTAAAATGACACGCATTCAATAACAGTTACAATACAAGACAAGACTCAACAAAACTAGAGCATCAACCTATCAGGTGATTGGCAAGGAATAAATCCCAGAACACGGCCTACTTACTTTTTCAGGGAACTTTTCTCGATTCATTGACGCCTCAAAACAATCTCCAAAGTCAATGTGTAAAATTTTCCCACTGAAGCAAAAAATTATTATTAGACCTCAAGACAACAAAAACAAATTCGCAACATTCATGGTTACTTCAAGCTTCGTAGAAATTACCTAAAACGATCTAACATAAGATTGCTTGGATGCCGATCTCCTAACCCAAGCAAATAGCCAGCCTGCAAAATTACATTTTCAACATCTTAAGTCGAAAGGAATATCTCATATGAAAACACATATCATAGCAGTAATTCATACCATGCTCATAACAGCCAGGCTTCTTGTATAATTTGTACGCCGCTCAAGCCATACTTCGGATGTTCGACTTTTCAGCCAGAGAACCTATCACAATTTTGTTGAGGTAGATTAAATATCGTCAGCAGAAAGCATCAAAATCAGCGAGCTCTTTTCATAGTGCAGTGACAAGAGACAGCATAGTACCTTTGCAAGGTCATTTCCTTCGGTATTCTGCAGAGCATGCTGAAATACTTCCACCTTCGCGATGAGGGGTAAGTGGTCATAATCGGGTGCAAACGCCAACATAAGTCTGTGCTCTTGATTTAAGAAAATCTGAACAAAGAAGAGGGAAATCAATTGACAAATGACATCAAGCAAAACACGTTTATCTTCTTTCAGAAGGAAACAAATTATTGAGGCAGACTAACCTTCCTTGCATCTCTGTATTCACGGATCAGAGCATGAAGCGTGTCACAATTAGGTACCCATCCAATTAATCCACTGTTAGGAGACAGGGGAATAACAGCATATCTTTGGATCGACAAATCTTTCTCTGATGTTTTCCTTGAGTTCTCCAGGAGAGTATTCACCAGACCAAAAAGCTAAGTGAAGAGGAAAGGTATTTAGATACATATTTTTTGTTGGTAGCTTGTAATAACTAGAGGCTATTTCAGCTTGCGAGGACACCACCAGATTAACAGATTATGCCCAAGTGTTAATTGCATCAATGCCAGAGAGGGGCTCCAGCTTATCAACAATACATCAGTATTATCAGGACTTCAAAGAACAGTTTGTTAACTAAGCATTCATATAAGTTCAACCTGTGCATCACTATGTAAGATCAGGCTAGTTAACTAAGCATGGGCATGTGAACAGTTTTTGTTTTGGAGTAGTGGTGTTTTTCAAGCTGCCTATTTCAGATCAAGATACGGAAAGAAAAAAACTGGCCTTAGGTAAAACAAATAAAGATATAATGATGAGGAATCAGTTACTGTTCAGATGGTAAACCACAAGGGTGCGGGGAAAACAAAGAACTGGCCTCAGGTAAGGGGACAGTGGAGGACAAAACTATTCATGGGCACAACATATAAAAATATGCTTGCTACTCCATGCTCTATTGCTACTAAAACATCAGAAATCAGCGTGAAAAAGACTTGCAATCTAGATACAAACCTGCATAACGCGTTCATCTTGTCTTAAATCTTCATGACCTTTAAGCAAGAATGCATAATCCTCACCATCACTTCCATGAATTGTCAGTTTCCTCGGTCTTTGTTTGGATGTAATAACAATCAATTGCGGAACAAAATACTCGATAGTCACTAGTGGTGAATCTGGAAGCAAAGTTTAATTCTTAATGTCAGAAT
Source organism: Triticum urartu (assembly GCF_056163025.1). Lineage (NCBI taxonomy): Eukaryota > Viridiplantae > Streptophyta > Magnoliopsida > Poales > Poaceae > Triticum > Triticum urartu. Next base: position 400,444,590 of record NC_141873.1, on the reverse strand, counting down.
TCTAGGTCAATTTAACAATCAATTGCAGAATAAAATACTCAATACTGGTGAATAGGGAAGAAAAGTTTAATTCTTACTGTCAGCATTCTTATACAACCAAATGAAAAGCACGTTTTTCAATCTAAACAGATTGTCTTATTGTTGCCATCACTTTACATTTTATTGCATGGTTCCAGTAGGGATCTATCATAGACAAGGGATGTTGATGACATAACACAAACTAGTGGGTAATTAAAATGTTGGGGTACTTGTTAAAAATAACCCATGTATGCTACAAATAATTCATCTCACAATTGTGAGTTCTGTAGAATTGCTAAGGCAAAAGAAAAGAGTACTAAGGTACCGTAAGAAGTAGAGAACTAAAATTTGAAATATATGGTATAACCCTGTGGAATACCTGCAGAATAAGTTCCTGGTACAGCAAGCTCCAACTTTCGACATTTGAGCAGCTCAGGTGAAACAGACTGAAAGAGACATCAAATGTTCAATCAAGGAGCTAAAGGAAACAAACTGCAGGAAAACAATCATATAACATGCTTACATGCAAATCAAGAGTTGTAAGACTTGGAAGCTGTTTGTCGATTCTTCTGAAAACATGGTAATACAAATCCCATGCCTAAAGAACACAGAAGTCATCCTCAGCAGACTCAAGAAGACACAATACAGAAATTATTGTATTGACACTCTTATATACCTTAGTTAGCTCAGCATCCTCTCCAGTAGCACGATATTTTAAGCAGCATTCGTGGGCTTCAAGTAATTCATGTCCATAGGCCTGGATAAGTTTCAATAGCATAAGCTATTAAACACTTAACAAAACAAACTGAATTTGATGTTCAATGTCAAGTTGATAATTGAATGGGGTGAAGGCACCAAATGATTTACTGTATAAAACAGACCAAGATATAAGGACAAAATGCATTTTCATGAAAAGTAACCCAAACATTAGCAAGAGAAATATATTTGTGTTACGATATACTGTGATGGGGACTGGAGGAAAGTTTGGTGACGGCACTACCTGAATGAAAGTGTTCTCTTTTATTGTCTCAGCCCCTCTCTCAAGCATTGCATGCAATGGCTCAAGTACCGCAAGCATTCCATCGATATTGTGCTCACCAAAATACATCCTGCTAGCTTCCTCAAGAGCTTCATGCCACATCTCATGCCACAAAATGGCAACTCGTATCAGTTCCTTTGAAACAAGCTGCGCCTGGAGCAACCAACATCAACAGAGTCAGGAGCGCTATGTGTCTTCCGTAGAAGCTTAACAGATACTGATGCTAACCTGATCAACAAGGCCTCCACTATGCTTGCGGATCTTATCAACGACCTCCTGTGCTGCACGTTGCCTTAATATACTTATTGATTTGCAAGCAACCAAAAGAGGATACATCAATGCCTGGTAAAAAAATGTCAAGGAATTGGCAAAACTAAATTAGAATAATCCCAACATAGTTAAAAAAGCAAGGCCATCCTTTCAGTTGGATATAATGGCCAGTTATCAGTCAAACTGGTTCCAACAAGTATGGATGGTACACAGCAGTATTCAGGTACATAGGTTATATTTCAAACAAACAAAAGAACTATAAAGCTAAGGAAACTTGAAAAATCTGAAAAGACACAAAAGGAGAATATAGTTATTATCACAGGGAAACACCAGAACCAGTCAGCTCCTGGCAGACAAGACCCAACGAGCAATTCACACACATACACACACATAGCATAATGAATCCTGGACAAAAGTAAGCATGAAACAACAAACGTGAACACTAAAAAACACAAACAGTACTACTAACTTTGCAGCCACCTTATACACAAACAAAAGACAGCAAAACTGGAGGTGAGCATGGATCGAACTAAAAATGAGGAATGCAAAAAGAACCAAGCATTACTCAGTACGTAGGGGTTTGCTGGCACCAGACCGCTCGCCAGGGCTCGACCCTGTGAGGCAAAATTTATCCCGGAGAGTGACCATTTACTTGTGTTTTGATTGTTCTTCTTTAAACAAATGCCACTGGACGCTAATGCCTGGTAGGTCTCCTTATTCTTTACTATTCGACTCCTTTATTCTTTTAGTCGTTTCTTTAGATCATCGGATAGGGAGATAGGTCGTCCTATGTCACTTAGTTATTAAAGCAACAACTGTGATTCTATGACAGTCGCTATAGCAATGCAGAAACCTAGTAAATTTCACAAGAAAGCAGCACAGATACTCTAATTGAACATCCAAATCATAGCCAATGTTTATCAGCCTAAGAAGAAAATTGCGAACCTGCGGATGCCCCTTTCCAATTCGAACTAGCAATTCTTGTATCAGTTCTCTAACTATTCTATTGTTTGAATGAATCCTGGCAATTATCTGGGGTAGCACAACCAACCACATTTCGATCTTGACAAGTGTAAAGCCTTTCTCCAATGCCATTTGAACCTCTGAGGTTGCCCCATGGTTGAACCAAAGAGTCAAGAGACGGAGAATATCCTACAAAAGTAAACATAATCATTTAAATATATTATTGAAAAAACAAGGAATTAGAGAAAACTATTTTTTAGGCAGTCATCTCAAAGTGGCATAATATTTTTTTCCATGCCACCAAGATGTAGCGGAATGATTATTTTAAGATGTAGAGGAGGCCCCCACAGTAAATTTTATTAATATAAAGAAAGATATTTACAAAAGACCCAAAGTGGTCGGACCCTTCACCGGACCCTGTGAGCGGGAGCTACATGCAACGGGCTGCCCTTTTTAAAGATAGATATTTACAAGAGAGGAGCTGTACAAAGGAGGAAAGAAAGAGGGAGGGCTGTACAAGAAGGGGCAGAAGGCAGGCAAGTACCAGGCCCTGGGGAGAGACTCTAGGTTATCCAAGGGACCTTAGAGGGATGGCAAGCTCATCCTTCATCCGTAAGAAAGAAGGAAGAGGGATCTTTCTTGAAACAAAACAAACAAGTGGCCCTACTAGGGGATGTTGCTAAAGACTTCAAAATTTTCTTTGCTTCCAAATATTTCAAGCTGCAACCGTCGTGATCTGAAAGAAGACCTTGTTGAACTTGAGCTTTACCCTGAAGATAACTTCCTCCATGGGAGATTGAGGCACAAATCAAGAGCATTCCAGCAGGAGGAGCTGAAGCTACATAACCAGAAGAGATGATCACGAGTTTCCAGGGTATCCAAGTTGCAACCCATGAGAAAGAGCAACACTAGGGGAACAATGAAGGTTGGTCAGGAATTGCCTGAACTCACGGAATTCATCAAAGGCCTGGCTGGAGAGCTGAAGATGAAAAAGATCTAAGGGCTCTTGGGTAACAAGTGCATCCTGGACCAAAGAGATGATCAAGGGCAAAGGAGTGAAGCCTGGAAAATCTTCTCCCCAAAAGGCGATCGGACCAATTGTCACTCCAGATATTTCACATCTGTTCATTACCAGTTATACTTGACCAAGTCAGAGATGCTGGCTAGTCATTTGTTGTATGGCTATGATCCCGCATATATCACATTTCAAGACTTATAAATATAGTAGGAACATGACTAAACAACATAATATTGTAATTTGAGTTTTTGCTCTTCTCAAACATTGGGAAGGGTGTAAAAGCATTTTTGAAGTGCGATGGGATCAGCCACTATATAAAGCCTTTGCTCAAAATCTACTTCGCAGAACAAAAAACAGAAAGAAAAAAAAAATACCTGCAAGCTATCATCGACACCTTTAGTTGTAGATGCACACGCAATAGAGTAGAAATATCCTGTTACTGCTGCAACAACATATTTTCCTGCTATATCTGGACGGCCTCGCAAAGTATATCGGGACATGACTTCAGTGTTGAACAAAGCCCACGAATGCCATGCCTTGCCCCAGTCCTTGGCACTTAATGTGGCATTTTTGTAAGAAACCAATATTTCTGGAGAAAGAGATTCATAATTATTTGAAAAAAAATAAAGGAAAACAGTGGAAAAAACTGAAGTTTTTCAGACCTTGAATGGCATCATCATCCAATCCAGGTGACAGTGCTCTCTTCCAGCTAGCAAGTGTCAAATAGACACGGGCAGTAAGTGGTACTCCAGCACTTGATATAGCACCATGGCTTACTAGCATTCCAGAGTAACTATTTGTGGCTGTTGCAATCTGCACTGACAGATCCTATCTCACCAGAAACAAGGGTATATCAGTATAAACACTTGAAGATATGAGTGCTGCCATGTATTGTCAGAGTATAAGAACAAGCACCTGTAGCCTAGAAAATGCGTCCTTTCGTTTAAGCTCATCTCCAACAGCATACTGGTACTTCAGGTAAGCCAGGACTACTTGAGGATGTCCATGATACAGTGTCAACTCAGGAGAAGATTCAGGATCAAACTGCATGTGGTATAAGAAATTATTTCTTTTATAGAGAGGATTGCAGAGTTAAACAGGCACACTAATTAATAACAACTACTATTTTCACCTGTAAAAGTTTGACTAAAGTAGATTTAGCCTGACTAATACGTCCACTCTTCCAGCAAAGTTTAGCAAATTTTATCCAGGTATCTCTGTCTTCATTAGGAGGAAGAACCAACTCTCTAACAGCAAGTAGGGCTTGCCACACCTGAGTAAATTTTTGAAGTCAATATGGAGAATAAGAACCATACAGGCTACAACACAGCATTCTTAAGCAAATACATCATATAACCTCAACGTTCCGTTTTGTTCCTTTAATGCGCTCGTTCCACATATTACGGATAAGTTCCCTTCGCCCATCAGCAATTGGACTTTCCATCGGAAGAGTGCAGTAATCAATCACCTGAATTACACACCGTTTGTTAGTAAAACAGTAACTAAATTCTTCAGAACATAAACCAAAATTAGAATACCTCTTCGAGTTCTGAAAGCTGCTGAACCCGCACCATGTTGTTATAAGCACGCTCATAACTCTCAAGTACCTAGAAAATTGGTAACGAACAAGTATGGGTATACAGAAGGGCAAAACGGATTTGTGAGCAGTTAATAAACCTTTTTTTGATGGAAACACAGTTATAACAGACTTATGAAAGTGCAGACTGTTCATCACAAGAAGGCCCCCATATAGGGCCAAACAATGAAAAGATCATACTTTTTCTTTCATGTAAAAGAGAACACCAGGTATGTGAACCAATTAAATTCTTGAGATATAATTAGAGAAACACCCTCTGAGAACAGATAAGCTCATTGTAAGTGCTAAAAATAATACACTGTAGAAGTATAAAGACTAATTATTGCATCTATACTTTTGCCTTATAGAATGTATCAGTTCCAAAAGTTCCCCTCTAATTTTTACACATATACTGCAAGATATTTTATCAGTACCAAATGCCTCTCCTTCCCCCCCCCAAACACACACACACCCAAGATCCAAACACACCGTTTACTATTAGCAATTCAGATATATGAGAGTCAGTTTGTGGTTGCTTTGTTGCATAAAATCACATCGCAATCATCGGTTAGCTTTGGCAAATATGAAAACCACGGTACAAAAAATATTTCCAAAATATGAATAATATAGTAATGAAAATAAATTTAGACAAAACTTGAATCATTGAAATTATACAAAGGAATATATAATGGCTGTGTCATACCAATGGTGCAAGTTCAGTTGCCAAACACCGCCGAGCTCTCTCAACATATACACGAGCTTCTTCATACTGTAACGGAACACAAAAATCCAAACTATGATCAAATTATGGAAAGAATGTAATCAGAGTTCAAAATAGGAACATACTCCACCTTTTTGCAACGAACTGAAAGAACAGCCCTAAAGAAAGCACCATTACTGCTTCCATCACCACTAGCAGTTGTGTTACCCAACGAGCGGAGCTTGTTTTCGTCCCCATCATCCAGACGAGAAACATATTCAGACATCTGGTCCCACTCACCCATATGCCAAGCAGCATTTGCAGCCTATAGGAACAGAAACAAAAAGAAGAAAAATTAAGTTCACCTGTTAAAAGTTATCTATAAATGGACAAGAAGATTTATCCACAACCATTGGAGCCATTTCCAGCCGAGCAGGCGGTTCTGCACCAGTCCATTGCTCCCTGCATAATGTGCTTAAATCTTCCCACCGAGCCAAGGACGCTAGGCACCTCATCCTCCCTAACATAAGCATGATTCTCAGCTGGTTACATTTGCTATGTATACTAAAGAAGATTCATATATGAATTATTAGACATAAATAACTCGCTATGTGGTTTTCTTTATTTTTCTTTTACGCGCACAATCATATTTGAACAGAAAATGACTTCCACAATAAGCCAATAACAAGGGTGCCCTAGTGGAGGATCTGAGAATTTTCAAAATGGTATTCTGGAAACTGTTTCTCAGGATTGGAAAGTGACAAGTCTTTGGGAAGGAGGGTACGGTGCAATAAAGAATAAGTAATGACCATACCCAATGTAGCATCCAAATTTTGGCTGTGTTGTAAAGGGCCAGATGCTTGAGATGACTTCATGGTATATGCCCTTAGGGCCTCATCCCAACGGTGCAATTTCTCATACCTACATTACACAAGATTAAACAGATATTGAAACAAGAAACTTGAATCATTAAAAATGATGGGTCTTATTTTAGCAAGTTTCAACCATATTTATCATTCAAAGCCATTAGTTTAGAAGTACTAATTATAAATGCCAGATAAGGATCATAATAAATGTGAGAAAATGATTCTTTGGCAACGGGGTCATAGGTGCAGTAGTAACTGGCATATACCAGGATTCCTTTAACTGAACTTCTAGATGCTGCTGTGAGTAAGTCAGTATTCCAATAGCTGCCTGTAGAAATTAAAAAAAGGTTTAAAAACTATAAAGATTACTCCTTTATCCTTTCACATGACACAAGGACCAACCTCATGCTGGTGCAGTTGATTGTTAATATGAATAAGGGATTCAACCACTGTAACAGGATTTGCACCCATCTTCTTTGAACATACAGCTTCAAACTCCATTTCTTTATAATGGAGGGCTTTTGCATATGCTCGACACTGAAAAAATAGTTCAGAAGTTTCAATAAAACACACATGCTCATGGAGATCTCAATAGTTTGCCAAAGAACACAAAGAGTAACAATACAGCTAACCTTCTCAGCAAGTGCGCCAAGGAGCCTAGTATCAATTGGAAGAGGCTTCTCATCATGTTCCATAAACTCTGCCTACTTACAGAAGCGGACAATTAATAAAAGAAACAGCATGACAAATGAATTGTAACTTTTGTATACAAAAATCCTACGACCAAACTTACCAAGTTCAACAGCGTTGCAAGAATTTCTGGTGGTATGTTTTGAGATGAGAATGCTGTCTTGAGACTTCTCACTAGTTGCTCCTGGGATGATTCGGTCATTTGGGCCCAGCAACTTGCAAAACCCGCAGCAAACAACTCGCGTCCAACAGAGGGCTGAATATTTCTGTCAGAAAATAATTCACAGCATGATCAACACATTATAAAGAACAACTGCTTTACCTGAAGCTGTGCTAGCCTTGCACAAGTGCGTAGAGCTGGAGATGGTGACTCTTTGAGAAGTGCAATACTAAAGTGCCTCATCCATTCAGCCCAATCTTCTCTAGTACTTCTCTGAGAAGCCTCGCCAGCACTTCTCAACCGAACATCGTTGACCTGCAGCAACCAAAAGTCTAAATTAAGTATAAGAAAAATATAGGGCTACATGAAAGAGCAGATGAACAATACAGGTTGTCAATCATTTTTCTCGAACAGAAGCAAAACCATCAATTACAACAATCTACTACCTAGTGACTACAACAGAGAAAGAAAATAGAAGAACAAAAAACACACACATCAGCCTAGTACAAAGACAAGCAACTATCACATTAAGTGGTTAGCAAGTGGTCATATTGATATGTGTGGCTACCATGAATACTTAAGCGGGTGTGTACACAGTAGCTGCTCAGAAACACTGAACAAGAACGTTAAGATTTAATTCTTTTGAAAAGGAACCAAGGTCCTCCCAGGTGAAATAACAATCTTCCAAAAAGTCAAAGGTTTTATGGGCAAGAGTGAGCTCTGATGTCTTAAAAGCTAGGCAAAGTTGTCAAAAGAACAACGGAAAACAATAATTAGTAAGAAGCAGAATACAAGTGAAGAAATCTATCAAATATAGCTGGAACCACAAAGCATATTACTTGATGACTTCTTGGTTGCCGCTGTGTTTCATCAGCTTCCTCGGAAGGAACACCCTCAAAATCACCAAGGGGGTCACTAATAACATCAGGTGGACACTGTGTGTACTTCTGTACTGACAAGTTATCGGAGATGAACAGTTCTCGCCTTAGTAATCGATTTTCAGTCTCATCCCATTTTTTGTACTGTAAGAAGTAAAACATGAAAAATTAGACAAAAGACATCAAAAGGTACAATGCATAATATTAAAACAGGGTACCCGCAAATGGTGCTTCACAAGAAGTTTGCGTATTGATGGTATGAAAATTGTAAATTCCTCTCCGAGAGCATGTGCGAGCGAGCAGAGCGCCTCAGCAGCTTCTTTCCGTAAATCATCATTGTTTCTACTCACATAAGGGGAAATAACAATCAAAGAAAAGAGATGCACAAGACAAAATGTATTAATTAAACTGATAAAAGTAAAAATAACCAGTTACAAATTAAGTAGAAATAAAAATAATATTGTGATAATAGATATGCTACGAAAACAAGAACGTAAAAAGCACAAGGAAAATCCAATATGCTAGATACATTAAATTATTTGTAACCATAAACCTTACCCATCCAAGACGAGCTTCAGATGATGCACTAACGCCGATACATGAGTACCAACCTGGACAAGATATATCGAAGATGCATGATGAGCAATACAAAAGCACAGAAGCAACCTTTTGCAAAAAAGATATGATACATCAAACTTGATTAGAACATCAACCGACCTGCACCTTAGGTATAAGCTTAGTCAAAGTAATGATAGCACGCCGTCGGATGTCAACTAGCTCCACTTTAAATAAACGAACAAGCACTGGAGCAACCAAGTGCATGTGCTCATCCAAATTTCCTAAAAGGTGCCATAAGTTAACATATGCTAGTTTCAACATAAATTAGGGACATGAAAAAAAAGTAGGAGTTGGATACAAACCGCCAAACACTTCAAGTGTGTGTAATATGTCAGGCACATAGCAATAATCATTGCAGCGTTCAGCATCACCCAAGACTTGAATACAACTTGGCAAAATATGGAGTAAATACACTCTGAACTCATCATTCAATGCTAAGCATAGTTGCTCAACAAGATGAAGAACCTGGAGAAGCAAGACAGTAAAATTAAGAAAATCACAATATGAAACACCAGAATCACAAAATTATTACTCCACAAATTTTCTGTTTGCCATGACATAATTATTAGGAATACATAGAAATTATATCATTTAAACTGGACTTCTCACAAACGACGCTCAGGAAACATAGTCACTCACCCAACCACAGAATCAGTTTGGGTGCACCCAATCTTTCAGCAGGTTAGCAAGACATGCACTAAATACACAGAACTCACTATACGGCATGGTGAATGCTTAACCAAGGCAATAGTGAGTGGTTAACCAAGGATGAACATGCAAGAAAATAGTAATCATATGTTTGTATCTATAAAGAGGGCGCAAATGATGAGCTACGAATAGCACATTCGTGTACACACTACCACTTCTTAATTTTCTAAGGGTTCCCCTCTTGCCTGATTCCAACCAAGTCTCCCACCTCTATTTTCGTATCTATTGAAATAGACAATTATGTTATTATCTAGCAGGTCTATATGTTATCTGCTGGCTTATTACGTAGTACATTGTACTATTCTTTTCTAGTAAACTACAATATTGCTACCCTGCCAATAATGCAGCTATTATATTACTACAGTGAACTATGCGTTGTCGGGAAGTACCCATATTAAATTCCACTGTTATCAGCTGACTTATGATTTTAAAACTGGGGTGGGGCTATCTTGTGTAAGATATATGGCGACAGGGATCTTATTTAGTTAACCTTGTCCTATAGAAGATCAGTTCAGAGTTTGCACTGTAACGAATAAAATAGCCATGCGCACAGAAGCATGTGGTGACAAAAGATGATACCAACCGTTGAATATAGTCATCAACAGAGCTAACCTAAAATAAGTGGGATAGTTGAAATTGAGCATCAAGCCTACTGTATGACTGAAGAAAAAAATTGCAGTTTACTGTTTGCCTTTTGTGTTCTTTCCCATGTAAGCATGCCATTATGCCTCATCTAGGGAAATTAGAAAATGTAGGTGTGCAACAGAACATAACAACAGAGGAAAAGTGTTATTACTGGAGAACCCTGTGGGCCCTGTATAGTCCGCTTTGGTGCAGGAAGGCTGAACGAGGAAGTCCATAATTCGGAGACAAGAGACAGTATGTCTTGTAAATACTTCCGAATGTGCTGAAATAAGTAAATCTGATGAGATACGCTGGATACCAATTGCAACAGCAAAAATCTTCGAAGAATGAAATGAAGAGAAAGGGTAACACTAGAAGGGCCATCTTACCTGTCGAACAATAGATATTAATGTCCCGAGTTTCCAGGTTATGAACTCTTTCAAACCACCGTCCTCGCACATACGAACGGCGCGGAATAGCTCAGGGAGAACCTTCCAGTCAAAAGAGGAAGTATTTCAGAAAAAAAAAAGGTGCAACTCTAACATGTATTCTATCTTTTCACACAAAAACATAGCAGTACCAACCCAATTGCCTTATATCTAACCCTAATACTCCCTCCGTTCCAAATTATTTGAAGTTCTAGCTTTGTCCTAAGTCAAACAAACTTCTATACATTTGACCAAGTCTACAGAAAAAATGTGCTAATAGTTATAACATCATACATATATATAGGTATATATATAGCACCGCTAAAGTGAGCCTGAGCGCAAAGTAAATTATTCTGCGCGCTGGTCCGCCACACGCGAGCCACCGTGCTCTACCCAAACCAACATGGGTCTCCTGATTCATGCACACATAACCACCCCACGTTTGATTAATCGAACGTAATCTGGCAGCCTTCAATAGTAATCAAGCCATACCTCAATAGTAATAAGCCTTGTGGCTACGACTGCTAGGTCAATGCTAGTTGATAGTAAAAGGTTATCTCTATAGAATGAAACCATTGTGGTACATAGAAAACAAACCTCTGCTCTAATTTTTTACTACCATTATATGCCATGTTTACTAGTACAAATATATCAACTGGAAACCTATATGCTAGTAGTATTAGGCCTAGCCGTAAAGAGCTATGCATCATTACTGTAAGATCTTTAACATTTTATGGTAATATTACTTAAGTTTGGAAAGTCACATGTACACATAACTACTGCATGTGAGTTCCAATTTACACCGTCGCTCATGAACGTGCACATGCACTTTTTACTAGAAAATCCTACCTGTTTATTACCGTGTTCATCAGGTTTACCACCAACTTCTTATCCTATGCATCAGTCGTAACTACCTACAGATCATTACAACATTGGGAGAAACCTTTTACCATCAAACCAAAGAATTTGCTGGTTTGGTTGACTTTACCTACCACAGGAGCGCATGATAAGGCTTACGCACGGGACTGGTAATGTTACCATGGAGTGGTGCGTGGCACCTTGTAATGATTTTATTTCCGTTACACGGACCCTGCGCAAGTGGGAGCTATGTGCACCGGGCTGCCGTGCCCTTTTTTTACCATACATGACAGTCTTTTTTACCATGGTTAGTAGCAGGAGCCGTGGGGCACTTTCGCGTTGTGCCTTGTGCGGTGCATGGAATCTGGTAAAGAAATTTAATTCCGTAACCATTCATTGCTAGCATTTTTACCGTGATTAGGGAATAGTTTCGCCAGGCAGAGGTTTGGCGTGCTGCAGCAGTAACAAAAATTATATCCGTTACCATATTTACTATTGGTTTTACCTTCATATGCTACAGATAGGTGGTGGTGGGTTGTACTGCGCGAGCGGCACGCCGTGTAATTAGCACCGGAGAATATGATTAGAGGATTTGCGTGGGCGCTTAGTTTAGCGCCACCGAGTATATAGAACAAAAAATTATTTCATGAAATATAACGAAACTAATTTGGTGTTGTAGATGTTGATATTTTTTTTTCTAGAGACTTGGTCAAACTTAAAAGAATTTGATTTAGGACAAATCTGGAACTTCAAATACTTTGGAATGAAGGGGGTATATTGAAAGCTTGGAACTACAAAGGTTGTTTAGCTTTCTGGTTGTGATTCACTCAACCAGATGAAAACTTTATCTGTTCAATAAATGATCTTGGGACCCATCAAGAATTTGGATAACTGGAGAAATGGAGATCACAGGAAATCTTGGGAAAAACGACTGATACTGTTTGAAGAAACTTGCTAGGTACAACTTTCTCATGACATAAAAAAGGTTATCCTGCAATTAAGCTTGAAATTTGACATTGTTGTTAAAACTCCCCAAATCACATAATTCATGATTTGGTTGTGGAAGGACTTCAGTTGATGCAACAAACAGGTTGTTGACCCAAATCAGTTACGGTTCCTTGGAAAGCTAACAACTCAAGGCCATGCATGGCCAAAGTATCAGCTAGAAATAGAATGTCTCATGCATGAGTATTCCAGTCAGCCAGAGATGGTGGATCATATCTGGACAGTATTGTGGTGAAACATGACTACTATAAATGCATAGAACTTGCAGAGTTGCAGTACAGTAGAGAAAATGAGTCTCACCTTTGGTAAATAGGGAACACAGCCAAGGCCCATTGACTAGATCCAAATGTATCACAGAGAACACAAAAAAATTATTAAAGTGATAATGCAGAAACATAGTCTAAAGGACAAATTATTCAAAATAGAAATATTACCTTAAAAACGAAGATAAGAGAGCCGACAACCATTTGATGATAACTTGCAAGGGAAGGATCTCGGAGAATTCGCATGAGAGAACTAATTGCAACCTGGCAATTGAGAATTACGGTTAAAGGGACTAACACAAGGGTCCTTCCTGTTTCCAACATAGGTAACACAAAATCATACCGTTGAATAGTAGTCCTCAGACGCCGAAAAAGATGGCCAGAAATCAGTTGGTGTCTCTTCCATGGAAACGATATGTTGTGCAGTCTCAACTGTTGGACGTAGAACCTCTCTATGTTGACCAGGTAAATTATGTTGACCAGGTAAATTATGTTGATTACGCTTATGTGCATGAGGGTCCAACGCACCCATAATCCCTAAAACCTGTAAAATATATCACCTTATAACACAAGGGCACTATAATTGTTTTTCATGAAACAGCAACGCATCAGCCAAATAAATACCTTCAGAACTTCCAATCTAGTCGACCATTCCAATTCACCATTCAGCAACTTCAAGAGTAAGCCAAGCAACGGAGGATATTCGTTATAGGGAGCAATAACATAGCTGATGACCATCCATGAAAAATCAGAAAATATAAGCGATGACCAAGCCATGGCAATACATACATAGTGAAATTAATTACTCTACAACATATATGAAAACAAGTACTTGGACGTTATAACGCAGCTATCTTCCACATTAGTAACTGGGCGTCCACCAGTTGGCTAGCGCCTCGCACCTGGGTGTGTGCGAAGACCACCACCAGCGTGCGAGCCCTCTGCTCCGCAGGGTATGTGCCTTCATTGTTTCTTCTTAATTTAAAAAGGCACATGCCCTGTTGGTGAGTTTTTATTTTTACATATTAGCAAACTATCATCAAGGGTCAAGACTTGAGAGCCATGTGTGCCCGCAAGGCAGGAAGCGGAGCAGGTAGTTGTACCAAACACAAAGGGTAAGATACCACCCAAGAAAGTGAAGTTTTTAAGGGGGGCTCACAATGATTCTATAACTACCGAGTGTTACGAATGTAATGTTTATAGGACGGCTTGGCTCATGGGCCCATCAAACCTAGGATTGGCATATGTCTTCTTTCTTTACAAAAAAACTGTAGGGAAGGCCCCGATAGTATATATTTACAAGAGAGAGGGGGGTATATACCGAGATATTTACAAAGAGTTAAAAACAGAGAGCAGTTTATATACAAGCCAGGAGGTTAATATAAAGAGTCAATCCAGCTACCAAGAGGAGCCTAGAGCTCCTCCTTGAATCTGAAGGACAACAAGCTCAAGCTCGGTATCAGGGGAACATGGTAAAAAAAAAAACTTCGAGTTCTACTGTTAGATATGGTGAAATGCTGCTAAAAAACAGTTCAGCCTCGTCGCATCTATTTGACCAAGGTCATCATCGGTGGTCCACTGGATGCTTAATTTTTTATACAGTTAGGCAAGGCTGAAAGGGGCACAACTAAAAGGTGGTTCCGCATTTCTCATGGTCTGTCGCTGCAGAGGCCCATGAATTGTACTCCCTCCGTCTCAGTGCATAGGGCATGTGCATAGTTCTAGGTCATCGATTTGACTAACTAAAATTGTGTTATATGTCATCAAAAGCATATCACTGGATTCATATGTGAATGCAGTTTCTCAATATATATATTTTATTACATATAATACATATTTAGCTAGTTAAATTGATGACCTAGAACTATGTGCATGCCTTATGCACCGAAATGGAGGAAGTATACTACTATGTTTTTAAGGCGACGCCTTACCGCCTTAGGGAGGGGGGGCGCTTTGGCGCCTAGGCGACGCCTAGGCGGGCGCTTTGGACGCCTAGGCGCCCAAAGCGGTCGATTTTCCAAAGCGGAGGGGGAGCGCTTCGACGCCTAGGCATCGCCTTAGGGACGCTTTAAAAACATAGGTATACTATATTGCTAACAAAATACTGTGAATACTCACATTTTCTTTTTCTCTAAAACTAAGGTCACGATTACTATTTCAAACCTCAAGTTTGGAGTAGGAAACAACGCTAAATATGCTAACACCAATAAGAACAAGCAATAACAAACTTTAACGGACAGGCAGAAAATTTTAACAGCGAAAATCTTGTGATACAGAATTGATGTCATGTTGTGAATTTGAGACATGCAACTCAATATGCACACAAATGCGAGAAGACAAAAAAAGGCATGTACCCTGTGCTTTGAATAACTTGTCCAAGGGTTGCTACTGCGACTTCCCTTTTGCTCACAGAACCTCCATCCAAAAGAGCATCCACAACCAGAGGCATTAGCTCAGGAAGATATTGCCTCATTGCAAAACCACCCTATCACGCAGAACACAAATCATCACAAGTCAGAAGTCCTGGTTGGACCCATTGTTACACGACAAGATTGGACCAATTTGAACTTATGTAAAAGTAGAGGGGCTAAAATGAACCAAACATCACATGATAGAGAAAGACATACCACTTTGGCCAGTTCCCCGACAGTGGCAAGCACTCCCGCAGCAAGCACAATATTGGCCATTGGTCCTGTTCCTTCACAAAGTCTAGCCACCAGCGCCTGATAGAAAACATGGAAGTAGGAAGGCTAGCACAAGAAACAGTGTAAATGATCTCATGTCTTACTAACCTTGTGAATTGGAGCAATATAAGGAAGTATTAGCCGTGGACAGCTCCTAATTAAGCAGCCCAACAATCTAGCACTTTCCTCTCTACACTTGCTATCCATACTGCAGACAGCATAAAGATATTTAGAAGCATGAGCCTGTAGTAACACAATATGAATTGAAACCAGCACTGATCATTATTAGCACAACAATTTTAGATGCTACAAACCTTTGATCAAGATAAGTGAGCAACTGTATAAGATAGCGACGAAGGGCAGGCAGTACATATGCAGGGTTTTTTTCAGACAATCTGCCTGCAACTAAAATTGCCAATTCTCTTACGCCGTACTCCTAAAGCATGGAGCAAGGAAAAAAATTGTCAGCAATAGCAAGGGTCATATAATGTTTAGAAATTACTTGCTACTAACAGATATATGAAGGGAACGTGAACTGGAATAGTGCAAAGAGAACAACAACATATCCGGATCCTAATGTAGATATTTCTCAGCATGGATATAATAACCAAGGACTATTCTTTTTTGCTTGCAAAGATGTGGTATTTAAACACTACTTTCACAATGTCCCTGCTCCAAAAAATACTTTCATAAAAGAAGAAAAAATAAGAACAAACTAAACAAATGTGCCAAAAGCACCTGGTAACATATCTATAAGTGTCTAATAGCCTACTCTATATGGTAACTGATAAACACGCCATACAGTGTACCTCGTCATTTAAGGCAACAAAAATTGAAGTCAGGATGTCAGCTTGGGCCAAGAAATCATCAAAAGTCGGATTGCGGCACAGAGCCCTGAAGACTGAACTCCTAACACCAACATCAGAATCAGCAACTGCAGCAATAAGAAGTTTTTCCACTATCTGCAGAGGGATATAACAAGAATGACATGATCAATACTATGTCAACCAAAATGCATCAGAGGAATTATCACTATAGTGCCTATGACACAATATAAAGTGTGCAACCCCCATGAACCAAGTCCAAATCTAAAAATAATGTGTAACCGACAGGGATCGATGGCTTAAGCATGAGTGACTATCACACAGCTGGTCAGTCAATAGACAAGCTCCTGATTGCAGGTCCTTTCTGTGTGTAGGCAAAATCATTCTGTATTAACCCAACAAACTAACCCTTGCCTCCACCCGACGCACTCACTCAACACCACCGTCTCCAACAGCCATTGTGCCACCTCCTCCCTCCCATTCTTCCTAGTCGATGCAGCCTCTGAACTCCACTCTACGAACCCACCACCTCCTCCAGTTAGGCCAGTTTCAATCTTCTGCTCCATTTACATTTAGTGATTCCTAATCTGCTCACTTGATGTTGTCTAGTAAGGCAGTAACTAAGTACATCCTATGTTTTTAAGGCGACGCCTTACCGCCTTAGGGAGGAGGGGGCGCCCAAAGCGGTCGATTTTCCAAAGCAGAGGGGGAGCGCTTCGACGCCTAGGCGTCGCCTTAGGGACGCTTTAAAAACATAGAGTACATCTGATGATTTGTTAATAAAGACAGTAATGCAGTTACTAGGTACATAGTGATTTGCTATGGGCAATGGCGAGTAGAGGCTCTCAATGTTCTGATGCCATGGTAGTACCGAGTTTGCTGCTCTTCTGATCCTCATGTATTGTTACCTGATGTATCATGTTGTCTGCCCAACCTTGTTTTGTGGAAATGCATATCGTCGCACCCATAACATGTGTGGGGCAACTTAAACAATCATGAAATATGTTAACAGGTATAAATATCCTAGTTCCCCACTGTGCCATATATGATGCGAACTACTTCCTCTACCCTTTCACGCCTATCCTCTTCTCATACATGGTTTGCTTCATGTCAATGTTTATAAATACTACAGTTCCACATGAGAAACTTTACTCATTCAGTGTAAAAATCATCATTCATGATTAAATTGTAAATTGTATGCAGACATGCATGCATAAATTAACATATTCAGTGCAATGAAAGATGGTAGGAGCCGTCTACCATGTCATATCTTATGAGACGTTAACTCAGTTTCCCGCATTCTACATTACCATGCAAGTTACGTTTCAAACTAAAACATGTACCAATTGATACTAGTCAATTGTCTCTAATATGTTATCTACACCATAAGGCTAACTAGTCAATTCCTCCATTTCACAATATAAGTCCGCTTTTTACTTAGAAATAGCCATTTCACAAAGATAAGAGACATGTGTGGTGGGACTATGGGACTATGGGAGAGAGCTGGCCAAGGCTATGATGAGGTTCCACAGTAAGCACACAATAGTTGTTGACATGTTTTTTCTTAAGAGGGCTAAGGCACAGGTGCTCATGTGTTGTAGAGCAAAATAATAAGTTACTTCAAAGTAACATAGATATATGGTCGCCGAAGGCTTGAATCTTTTATATGGTTCTTTAGAACGCTATTACCAGGTCAACTTATGTTTTCAAACTGGAAAATACAAAATCAAGAAATTCATTAATGAACTATGGTTAATTTCAGCTTACCTGTGTTAAAAAATTGTTGCTTCAGTTTTTTCAGCTAATAGTTCAGAGTAAAAAAAATATTATGCCAATTGCAGAATTTTGCATGATGGTTCAACAAATTATTAGCTTCACCCCAAATGCAAGAAGTCATGTATGATGTTACCAGAAGTAGTAAAACAAAGGGTGGTGTAGGCAGTACCGAAGTTTAGATATGGTATTTAATGTGGCAAGCTGAAGCAGTATCGTGTAACGAATTTTCAATAAAAATCCAATCAAGAAAGATATGGTTCACGACATGCTTGACTGTTATATTGAATAACTAAGTCTGATCAAGAAGGGCGTGCTTCAGAACATGCTTGCATAGAAACTGAGATTTTGGATTTTATCTGTGACTATGGCTTCTGTAACGAAACAATTGCACATGCAATTATTAGTAACTCGTTTCAAAGCATTTATCTCAGCTCTTCCCAAAAATACATGTTATAGCAGGCATGTCTAGTAAGTACTAATAATAAGCATCAAACAGGATAGCTTCAGTATGCATATCAGATAATTAATGAACACATGATGAAGTTGAAGACAAACCTCTTCTACAAGACGACGGCGCTTAGCTCCTCCCATACGATTTGACCTATTTGAACTGAACTGTGAAGTAGACGAAGCAGAAAGAGAGTGTGCAACTAATCTGCAACAGCATATCGCAGCAGCTTTTCGGGTACTGCTATCCTCATCTTCCAGATAAAGGATGACACTCTCTCTTGCCAATTCCAGGAGCTCATGACCCTGAAACCAGTACATAATTTAAAGCCCGAAGATGATGACAATCACACAGCTCAGTGGAGCATTTCGAACCTTAAAGTTAAAGTTTGCCAGGGTACGCAGAGCAAGTTGGACAAGCACTGGACCACTAGAATCCACAAAGTGCTGCAAACTGTTGGATCTGGTTGCTCGATTAACAGTAGAACCGGACCTCGTAGATGACTTTGGAAGTGCTTGAGCTATACAATCCAATAAACGCTCTTGAATAGTTGGCAGTAGAGACGGGATGCTGTAGGAAATGGGGAGGTAATGTTTTCATGCCAAGGACAGAATAAAGCAAGAGAATTCAAACCAAGAAACAATACCTGGTACTTATAGACTCAAGTGCATCTACAAGTTTATCAGAAAGACCGGCAGAAAACATGGCATCTAGCAGCCCACCACGAATATGGCGTTCCATTGCAAGACCCATGGCTTTTGAAAAGCTTCCAACACAAGTAATAGCCTCAAGAGATGGACGTCCTCTGCGAGGAGCAATCTGCGAACAGAAACGCGCCATTAAGCAGGACAAAGTTCAAGTAAACACCAAAGTACAAAAGGGTTATGAAGCATACTGCTTCGTGCAGAAGTGGGGTAATTAAGGGCAAACTGGGCACAAGTTCTGCACCCAAAGCACCAGCCATCTCTCCCAGAGCAACAAACCCACTAGCACGCTCATCCGGGGTACGTAGAACAAACAAGATATGTTCCATGCATATCTGGGAATGAGAACAACGCATGTCAAGCTTGCATGGTTTTCAAACTATTGTGTTTCTGTTATAACTTTAAAATTAAGAAAAAATTGATACAAGAAATGAATCATATAAGGTGCAAAAGAGAAGAAAATGGTTTAGTTCAAGAAATTTAGCAGCGGGGAAAACCTTAAGGTAGTTGGTCACAAATCTGTCTCGCAGGAAGTGAGCAATTCGAGGAAGAAGAGATGTTATACTACGACGAACAAGCTGATCCCGGTGTTTCAAGTACGTGAGGACTATATCAGCCACTTCTCTGTACCTAGACATCATAAATTCCCCAGTATTCCTGCAATATTTCATGCAACAGAATCAGAGTATGCAAAGCTGTGTATTGTTGCCACAAGGGAAAAAGAAAGGGGTTGATGCTGTTTTGCTATATTGATGATCATAAATGCCAGAAGTTAAAACATGTGTTCCATAGTAAAAGAAATACAGGAAAGTATGGTACACTAGCAAACAGCCATAAGAAAAAAAACTTGCGGCACTATGAATATTGTGACAAACTTCCGGGGGGAAATCACTGCAAAATGAACTTCAAGTTACCTCAACAATTCTCCAACAGCCAATAATGAGCCATGGATGCTATGAACAGAAGCATTTTTGCCAAGTCCCACTTGTGCTGCTTCACACATGCGGTAATACCTGGTAACATAACATCATGAAAAAAATAAGATAGACAAAAGGGCAATATTCTTAGCTCATATAGTCGAGTCAAGTCACCAAGGTAGCAGCATGCCACTTAGTTCTGACTAGTCTGGCTACTGTTTTCTACAAAAACTACAGAGAGCAGAGTTACACACACTGAAATCAGTGGTGGTGTGGTACACAAACTGCAAATCAGAGTTGGGTTTGCTGCAATACTAAGAGAAAGGCTCAGCTCATCACTAATCAGAGAAGTTGAATTGTTGGCTGAAGAGACCAATGACCAACATGCAGATTAATCACATTGCAAAATGGTATCCCAGAAGTATATGGTCAGTGCTTTGCAACAAATAAACGACCGCGATGTGCTTTGGACATTGTTCCTAACAAACTAGCATAAATAGTTGCTGAGGGACACAATGTGTAATCTTACAACCAAATGCAATATATAACTTCTTTAGACCCAATGGTAGATTGAACCCCATGCAATCATGCAACATATGTTTAATCCTTAGAAGATGGGATACATCAACCATCAACAAGATGCTTAACAAGTGAATTCGTCAAATTCTGACTAACAGAGTAAGAAAATGGCAGTCTTAACTCTTAAGTGATCCAGTTGAGGCTACAAATGCTAGCTAGTCATAAGAGTAGTTAGTGGGGAGCATGGATGGGATTGAATGTAAGAAGTTACCAAAGGCTTGATATCAGTTTCAATTTGCAATTTTGGCCAAGGAGTTATTCCTAAACTTAGTGGAGTGGATGAGTGATCACTAAAAAAAGGGCAGCCTGGTGCACGTATCTCCCGCTTGCGCAGGGTCCAGGGAAGGGTCCAAACACTTTGGGTCTATAGTACGCAGCCTTTCCCTACGTTTCTGTAAGAGGCTGTTTCCAGGACTCGAACCCGTGACCTCATGGTCACAAGGCAACAGCTTTACCACTGCGCCAAGGCTCCCCTTCAAGTAAATAAACATGGGTCCCAGTATTTGGTGCAAATAAGAGCTTAATAGACGAAGCATTGACACCATAACAATCCTCTTAACCACCAGACAGTTTACAGTAAGCTATTTCAAGTGCTGATCTCATACAATACAGCAATAGAGGTGAGGATAAAAGTATGCTTACCACTGTACACGCCACCGTGTCTCCCGCTTTTCTATAACATGAAGACAAGCACGCAAGGCTTCCACTGCTCGTTCACGCACAGCCTGTTTGGGGTCTCTCAGTGCTACCCATATAGCATCAACAAATTCAGGAACATGAACATTGAAAGTTGTGGAAGCATTCTCAGCCATCTCCTACAAATATATACGAAAAGGACACATTTTAGACAGATCATAAGCTCACTCATATTCACTGTAGTGCTTAACATTAGAAAATACAACTCATTATCAAGTTTAGCGTAATGAAATTTTGCGTAGAATTTGTCTACCATCATGACCTTGATTAAAACTTGTAATAACTATAGATTATGGAAGCTGACAAGTTACAACTTACTTTGAGAATAAGAACAGCTGCAAACCGACGATACTCTACTCGGTCCCCCTCAAGCCACCCTAAAGCAGTTTTAATCTGTAAAAAAACTGCTTGTTAGCAGATTGAAAGACATATATTCAAGAAAATCAGAACCAACTATAACATACCTGTCGCTCAACTTCATCTGCAGTCATTGCTCCCCCAGCTTTTGCTAAATGACCAAGCACAGTACTCGCTGGAACTAGGATTTCAGGATCACGCTTTACTTCAAACACATTTCTCAAGAAACTGGCGAACTTGGAGACCTTTGAAGCACCTTCTCCGAAGGGCATATCAATCAATGCATCGATAGCACGGAGAGCCAGCAAATTTTCAGAAACATCGTTACTTTGCAATAAACTAGATATCTGCTCATAGAGCTGATCCATAAACCTAAGAAAAGCTTCACCGCTGAGATCTCGAGCTTCCTCCTCGACATGCTTTCGCAGGGCAGCAGCAATAACATCCTATTAGAGAGGAGTACAAAACATATCAATCTAGAAAAGCATATTGTTCGATATACGAAGATAGGTGCCAGTCAACATAAGGAATAAACAGTATCAACAACCAAAGAGTCTTGTGGTTAACTATCCAAGGAGCCAAACCTCAAAAACCCCAAAGGTACCAAATTAGGAATGACATCTATGTTGCATTGCCATAGACGTAAAAACCATATGTGGGAACTACTAATTTCGCGTTATTTCCACCAAAAGACCAACGCCTGTTCCTAGATTTCATGCTACATCTGATAGCCCAGCAGCTCTGAGGACATGAAACAACCACTCAATGAAGTATATATATGGGAAGCTATAGAACCACAGTACTCCACGCCATTGGTCATGCTAATCCGTACAGTACTACTAACACAAGCAAAATAACTCGATCAGGTAAACCCCCATTCCCGTTATCAACATCAATACCTACAAACAGCACCATCGCAAGCAACAAAACGATTGATCCAAGTAGCTTCCGGCAAGAGGATGAGACCTCATGACTGTTCATCCATTCGAGCCCGGAACCCTAGCTCCAGCCTAACCGCGCAAACAGCAACACCGAAATCTCAAAATCAGAACAAAGAGAAGGTAGGGAACGAACCGCTCCAGATGAGATGTAGGCCGCAATGTTGAAACTGTGGTCCTTGGGGATCAAATCTGCACGCCAAACGAAGCTTGGTTTTTAGCCACTCGCAGAGGAGAAAGAAATCGCTCGAAAAAAACGGCACGGAACAATCCGGGAGTGGAAGGGAGACAGTGGAACCATGACTTGGAGAACGGGGAGTACCTTTGGACTTCTTCCCGATCTCCGGGAAGTGCGGCGAGGGCTTCATGTCGACGGCGACTCCAGAGCAGTGGCGGATCTAGGATTTTAAAACAAGGTGGTCCACCTAAAAAAATTGACAACAAATATGGCATGCCAACATTCTAATTAATTTACCAATAGCACATAGAAATAGATCAATATGGTCTTACAGACGTACTAAAATTCTCAATTTTGCATAAGAGAAGCCTACATACTACATACCTTGAGAAGTTCAAAGAAGACGATATGGCATTGTTAATTTGTTACAGTAACTTGTTAGAGTGGCAAACAATCAGACAAATCATTATTATGTCACTGATCAGGTGTTCATGTACTGGGTAGAAAAATTAATGTGTATGCGTTCACAGGACTGTGTGCTCATGTACTGAGTAGCAAGTCTGGTTGTTTTGTTAACGCAGTAGACTTGACTCTTCCAACTGATTGATGCAATAGACAGCAAAGAGCAAACCCTAAATCAGAAATTGGGGAATGAGCAGTGCCACAGTGGACAACTTACCTCAAGTCCTCAGATCGGGCTAAACGCTGGCCGCCGGGCAGGATTGCTGGCTTGCTTCCGCCGAGTGCCGGGGTCGGCAGAGAGCGGACTGGGCGGCAGGCGCCGGCTTGCAGCGGCGCCAGGGGAGCGCGGCAGAGCCGAGCGCCGGGCGGGCAGGGGCGGCCCCTAGGCGTATAGCGACGGCGACGCAGACGGCGACGGGCGTCGGCGTCCTGCGAGGCAGGCCGGCGAGGCAGGCGGCGAGCCGGCGAGGTCGGGTGCGAGCAGGAGCTCGGTGGTGCGTCTGTCCCAGTGTCCCTGCGGGCGTTGTTTGTTGGGCTAGCCAGCTGAGATGGGTCGGGACGAGTATGCCATTGTTTGTTGGGCTCTTTCTTTTATCTGGTCCTGATGTAATTTCCTATGGTATGTATAGACCGGTCTATACTTTTTTCATCAGTATAGATCAGTCTATACATGCCATTTTTTAGTTCTAAAAAAATGGCATATGTAGGCCAGTCTAAAATGTTAGGGTGGCTCACGCCTATCATGTCCGCCTTGTAGATCTGCCTTTGCTCTCGAGTCGATGCCGCGGCGGAAAGCGAAGAAGAAAGGAGTGGTGCAGAAGAAAACAAAAGGAGGAAGGAGGGGTGGAGCTGCGGGCGAGGAGGGAAAGAGACAGCGGGTGTTTTGATCCTCCAGATGAAACAAGAGTCATGGCTTAAAGCGGGAGGGAGAAGCGAGAAAGCGTCACGCTACCGGCCACCGGGGAGCGCGTGTGCATGTAAGGCGATGTCGAGGGGGCGGTGAGGCGGCCTCACGTGGAAGGAGGAAGCAACGGTGAGTAGGACAGTAGGAGGAGTATGGGTTCACGCGGAGCTGGATGCAGCACCGCATGGTATAAGTAAGGGATCCGTGTTTTCTTTTTCTTTTCGTTTTCCTTTTCGAATTTAGTTATGGGATATAGTAAGCTAAACTATTTTTTCGAGCAACAAAATTCTTTCTTAGCAATTATACTCGTTTTTTCCTATAGGTGGATGCAATGTTACTATGTGAATGAACAGTGAGCAAGAATAAAAGTTGGAACAGGTCCCAAAAGAGTTTGGGAAAACCTATAACTTTTTTCAAAACCTTATGGCCTTCACATATTTGGATGCAAGCAATCAAATTTTTTTAAGTTGATACATCGCAATAAGGCCAAAGCGAATTATAATGGATACACAACAGAATTATGACAAAACATGATCTAAACATTTACACAATGATCACCGTTCTTCCGCAACAAGGTTTTATGAAAAGGGATAACACATTCGCATCGACGCCACCAATTCCAACATGTGACGGCTAAACACAAGGATTGCATCCTTGTTGTTGAATCAAAAAAAATGCCGCAACAAAAAGTGGCACGAAGACGACGCCTTCAACAATATAATGATGATGGTTATCGCTATAGGTTCCAACCAATAAAGGTAATATCTCGGATTTTCATCCTATACATATAACAATGTTCTAAACACCATCTTGATGACAGATCTTCTAACTGTTGTGTCATTTAATACTTCTCACAAAACTAATATGTGTCATCCGAAGTGATGCAAAAAAGGCCACCACGAGAGCATGCACCAACCTAGCCTAGTCGAGCGAGAGGTGCTGCTCGCGCGGGTCATTCATGCATAGACATGCTTGCTAGACCGCGTAGGCGAGGTCGGGCGCGTGAGAGTGATGTACTGGAGACCGCCCGCCAGGCTCTTGTACTCCGAGGCGTCGCGGATGGGCGCGCCCGCAGTGGTAGACAACTTGGAGCGCGCATCCATCGGTGTGGACACTCGCTTGCAGGCCGCCATGTTGGCACGATCCAACAGCTCGTCAGCATACTTCTGTCGAGAGAGGAAGAAGTCGGCATGGCTCTGCTTCACACTGATGCCGAGGAAGTAGTGGAGCGGGCCGAGATCCTTCATTGGGAACTCAGCGAACATGCGTCGTTGGAGCTGCTGGATGAGGGCCGTCGACGGAGCTGTGAGGAGTGAGGATGATGTCGTCCACATACATAAGCAGTTACGCTGCCCTAGTGTCGCCGTGGGGCATGAACAACGACGGATCAGAGCGGGCCGCCATGAAGCTGATGGTACGGAGGTAGGCAGTGAACCGCGCGAACCAGACGTGTGGGTATGCTTGATCCCGTATAGTGACTTATCGAGGAGGCAGACATGATCCAGGTGAAGCTTGTCGACGAACCCCGCTGGTTGCTGGCAGTACACGCGCTCGGTGAGCTAACCATGGAGGAACGCATTGTTCACGTCCATTTGGTGCACTGGCTAGTCAAGCGTGGCGGTGACGGCAGATGGTAGCCGCCTTCACCACTGGTGAGAACATCTCATCAAAATCCACTCCAGGCCGTTGCGAGAACCCATAGACAACCCAGCGCGCCTTGTAGCGATCCAGGCTACCGTCCGACTTGAGCTTGTGCCTGAAGAGCCACTTGCAGATGACAATGTTGGCGTCGTGGGGCCGCGGCACGAGCGTCCATGTCCTTGATACGTCCATTTTGCATCATGTTTTTATGTTGATATTTATTACATTACGGGTTGTTATTACACTTTATGATACAATTCTTATGTCTTTTCTCTCTTATTTTACAAGATTTACATGAAGAGGGAGAATGTCGGCAACTGGAATTTTGGACCAGAAAGGAGAAAATCTGAGATACATATTCTTCACAACTCCAAATGTCCTGAAACTTTACAAAGAATTATTTTGGAATGTATAAAAATATTGGATGAAGAAAGACCAGAAGGGGACCCACCAGGTGGCCACAAAGCCTGGGGGCGCGGCCTACCCCCAGGGCGCGCCCCTAAGCTTGTGGGGCCCCTGGCCAGCCTCGGGTGCCCATCTTCTGCTATATGAGAGGTTTTGACCTAGAAAAAATATGAACAAGGCTTTCGGGATGAAGCGCCACCGTCTCGAGGTGGAACCTGGGCAAAAGCAATCTAGGGCTCCGGCAAAGCGATTTTGCCAAAAAAAACTTTCCTCTAGGAGGGGGAAATCGAAGCCATCGTCATCACCAACGATCCTCTCATCGTAGGAGGACCAATCTTCATCACCTTCACCAGCAACATCTCCTCTCAAACCCTAGTTCATCTCTTTTATTCAATCTTTGCCTCGAAATCTCAGATTGGTATCTGTGGGTTGCTAGTAGTGTTGATCACTCATCGTAGTTGATGCTAGTTGGTTTATTTGGTAGAAGATCATATGTTCAGATCCTTAATGATATTTATTACCCCTCTGATCATGAACATGAACATGCTTTGTGAGTACTTACTTTTGTTCCCGAGGACATGGCAGAAGTCTTGTTATAAGTAATCATGTGAATTTGGTATTCGTTCGATATTTTTATGAGATGTATGTTGTCTTTTCTCTAGTGATGTTATGTGAACATCGACTACATGACACTTCAACGTGATTTGGGCCTAGGGGAAGGCATTGGGAAGTAGCAAGTAGATGATGGGTTGCTAGAGTGACAGAAGTTTAAACCCTAATTTATGTGTTGCTTCGTAAGGGGCTGATTTGGATCCATATGTTTCATGATATGGTTAGATTTATCTCAATTCTTCTTTCGTAGTTGCCGATGCTTGCGAGAGGGGTTAATCATAAGTTGGAGGCTTGTCCAAGTAAGGGCAACACCTAAGCGCCGGTCCACCCACATATCAAATTATCAAAGTAGCGAATGCGAATCATATGAGCATGATGAAAACTAACTTGACGATAATTCTCATGTGCCCTCGGGAGTGCTTTGCTTTATATAAGATTTTGTCCAGGCTTGTCCTTTGCCATAAAAAGGATTGGGCCATCTTGCTGCACCTTTATTACACTTGTTACTCGTTACGAATTACCTTGCCACCAAACTATCTGTTACCGATAATTTCAGTGCTTGCAAAGAATACCTTACTGAAAACTGCTTGTCATTTCCTTCTGCTCCTCGTTGCGTTCGACACTCTTACTTATCAAAAGGACTACCATAGATCCCCTACACTTGTGGGTCATCAAGACTCTTTTCTGGCATCGTTGCCAGGGAGTGAAGCGCCTTTGATGAGTGGAATTTGGTAAGGAAACATTTATATTATATGTTAAAATTTACTGCCACTTGTCACTATGGAAAACAAAAAAAATTCTACGCACACGCAAGATCTATCCATGGAGATGCATGGATACGAGAGGGGAGAGTGTGTCTATGTACACTCGTAGACCGTTGAGCGAAAGCATTTATCAACGTGGTTGATGTAGTCGTACACCTT
Organism: Triticum urartu; assembly: GCF_056163025.1. Classification (NCBI taxonomy): domain Eukaryota; kingdom Viridiplantae; phylum Streptophyta; class Magnoliopsida; order Poales; family Poaceae; genus Triticum; species Triticum urartu. Next base: position 400,416,860 of record NC_141873.1, on the reverse strand, counting down.
CACGATCCGCCCGATCAAGTATCGAACATATGGCACCTCCACATTCAGCACACATTCAGCTCGATGACATCCTCGCCTTCTTGACCCAGCAAGACAGGCGAAGTAGTAGATGAGTTCTGATACGTCTCGAATGTATCTATAATTTTTGATTGTTTCATGTTGTTATATTATCAATCTTGGATGTTTTATAATCATTTTATAGTCATTTTATATCATTTTTTTGTACTAACCTATTGACATAGTGCCAAGTGCCAGTTCCTATTTTTCCGTGTTTTTACATCGCAGAAAATCAATATCAGACGGAGTCCAAATGCCACGGAACTTTACAGAGAATTTTTATGGGCCAAAAGGAACACAACGGGCCCTGGCTGCGCCTGGGGTGCCCTGAGGGGGGCACAACCCACCAGGGAGCGCCAGGAGGCCCAGGCGCGCCTGGTGGGTTGTGCCCACCTCAGGTGCCCCCCAGACTGCCTCTTTGCTTTATAAATACCCCAAAAATCCCAGAACCCTAGGGGAGTCGACGAAATATTCATCCAGCCATCGCAGAGTCCAGAACCACCAGATCCAATCTAGACACCATCTCGGATGGGGTTCACCACCTCCATTGATGCCTCTCCGATGATGCGTGAGTAGTTCTTTGTAGACCTCCGGGTCCGTAGTTAGTAGCTGGATGGCTTCATCTCTCTCTCTTGATTCTCAATACAATGGTCTCTTGGAGATCCATATGATGTAACTCTTTTGCGGTGTGTTTGTTGGGATCGGTGAACTTTGAGTTTATGACCATATCTATCTTTTTATATCCATGAAAGTTATTTGAGTTTCTTTGATCTCTTATATGCATGATTGCTTATAGCCTCGTATTTCTTCTACGATATTTGAGTTTTGTTTGGCCAACTTGATCTATTTATCTTGCAATGGGAAGAGGTGCTTTGTAGTGGGTTCGATCTTACGGTGCTTGATCCCAGTGACAGCAAGGGAAACGACACATATGTATCGTTGCTACTAAGGATAAAACGATGGGGTCTATCTCTACATAGATAGATCTTGTCTACATCATGTCATCATTCTTATTGCATTACTCAGTTTCTCCATGAACTTAATACACTAGATGCATGCTGGATAGCGGTCGATGTGTGGAGTAATAGTAGTAGATGCAGTCAGGAGTCGGTCTACTAATCTTGGACGTGATGCCTATATAATGATCATTGCCTGGATATCGTCATAATTATTTGAGGTTCTATCAATTGCCCAACAGTAAATTGTTTACCCACCGTTTGCTATTTTTCTCGAGAGAAGCCACTAGTGAAACCTACGGCCCCCGGGTCTTCTTTCTCTTATATTTGCCTTTGCGATCTACTTTTCTCTTGTTTTTATTTTCATATCTATTAATCCAAAAACCCAAAAATACCTTGCTACAATTTTTCCTTATTTATTTTATTTGGCATCCGATCTATCAATCTACTACAAATTTATCTCACGTCCGTTTGCCTATCTTGAGGCGTCGTACCCCGAAAGGGATTGATAACCCCTTTAACACGTTGGGTTGCGAGGATTTGTTATCTGTGTGCAGGTGCTGTTTACGTTGTGTTGCTTGGTTCTCCTACTGGTTCGATAATCTTGGTTTCATATCTGAGGGAAAGACCTACCGCCGTTGTGCTGCATCATCCCGTCCTCTTTGGGGAAATACCGACGTAGCTTCAAGCGACATCAAGTTCCAGCGGCACAACAGTGTGCTGATGGTGGTGATGCAACTATCTCCGCAGGGCTTCGCCGAGCACTACGAAAATATGACCGAGGATGAACTAGAGGGAGAGTGGTGCCACACACGGCTGGGGGGTCGTGGTCTATGTTGCCCCTCTCCCTCCACACATATATATAGGTGGAGGGGGAGAGGAGGCAACCCTAGGGCGCCCCAAGTGGCTGACGGCTACCCTAGAGGCCTGCATAGCCGCCCCCCTTCCATATTTGAACATGGGGGGAAGGAAAGGGGGTTAGCTGCCTTAATGCGCCCCCTCTTCCTTCCCTCCCTCCCTCCTTGGTGCGTGGGCAGGGAGTGGAGGGGCGCGTCAGCCCCCTTGTGGCCTGGTGTGCTCCCCCCTTTGGCCCATAAGGCCCACCACTTACCGGTGGCCTCCCAGAACCCCTTTCGGCACTCCGATAAATACCCGGTTCTTTTCGAAACCTTTCAGTGACCAAATACTATCGTCCTATATATCAATCTTTACCTCCGGACCATTCCAGATCTCCTCATCATGTTTGTGATATCATCCGGGACACCGAAATACATTCGTTCATCAACTCACATAACTCATATAATACTATATCGTCAACGAACGTTAAGCGTGCGGACCCTATGGGTTTGAGAATGATGTAGACATGACCGAGACACCTCTCCGGTCAATAACCAATACCGGGACCTGGATGCCCATATTGGTTCCTACATATTCTATGAAGATCTTTATCGGTCGAACCTTATGACAACATACGCAATTCCCTTTGTATGTTGGTATGTTACTTACCCGAGGTTCGATCGTCGGTATCTCCATACCTAGTTCAATCTCATTACCGACAAGTCTCTTTACTCGTTCCGTAATACATCATCTCATAACTAACTCCTTAGTCACTTTTCTTGCAAGCTTCTTATGATGTGTATTACCGAGAGGGCCCAGAGATACCTCTCTGATACACAGAGTGACAAATCCCAATCTCGATTCACGCCAACTCAACAGACACCTTCGGAGATACCTGTAGAGCATATTTATGATCACCCAGTTACGTTGTGATGTTTGATAGCACATAAGGCATTCCTCCGGTATCCGGGAGTTGCATGATCTCATGGTCGAAGGAACATGTATTTGACATTAAGAAAGCAGTAGCAATAAACTGAACGATCATATGCTAAGCCAACGGATGGGTCTTGTCCATCACATCATTCTCCTAATGATGTGATCCTGTTATCAAATGACAACTCATGTCTATGGTTAGGAAACCTTAACCATCTTTTGATCAACGAGCTAGTCTAGTAGAGGCTTACTAGGGACACAATATTTTTTATGCATCCACACATGTATTTAAGTTTCCGATCAATACAATTCTAGCATGAATATTAAACCTTTATCATGAATAGGAAATATAATAATAACAACTTTATTATTGCCTCTAGGGCATATTTCCATCAGTCTCCCACTTGCACTAGAGTCAATAATCTAGATTACATAGTAATGAATCTAACACCCATGGAGTCTTGGTGCTGATCATGTTTTGCCCACGGAAGAGGTTTAGTCAATGGGTCTGCTACATTCAGATCCGTATGTATTTTGCAAATTTCTATGTCTACATCCTTGACCTTTTCACGAATGGAGTTGAAGCGCCTCTTGATGTGTTTGGTTCTCTTGTGAAACCTAGATTCCTTCACCAAGGCAATTGCTCCAGTGTTGTCACAAAAGATTTTCATTAGACCGGATGCACTGGGTATTACACCCAGATCGGATATGAACTCCTTCATTCAGACTCCTTCATGCGTTGCTTCCGAAGCAACTATGTACTCCGCTTCACACCTAGATCCCGCCATGACACTCTTCTTGGAACTGCATGAACTTACAGCTCCACCATTCAATATAAATATGTATCCGGTTTGTGACTTAGAGTCATCCAGATCAGTGTCGAAGCTAGCATCGACATAACCTTTTACGGCGAGCTCTTCGTCACCTCCATAAACGAGAAACATATCCCTGGTCCTTTTCATGTACTTCAGGATGTTCTTGACCGTTGTCCAGTGATCCACTCCTGGATTACTTTGTACCTCCCTGCCAAACTTATGGCAAGGCACACATCAGGTCTGGCACACAACATGGCATACATTATAGAACCTATGGCCGAGGCATAGGGAATGGCCTTCATTCTCTCTTTATCTTCTACCATGGTCGGGCTTTGTGTCTGACTCAATTTCACACCTTGCAACACAGGCAAGAACCCTTTCTTTGACTGATCCATCTTGAACTTCTTCAGAACTTTGTCAAGGTAGTGCTTTGTGAAAGTCCTATTAAGCGTCTTGATCTATCCCTATAGATCTTGATGCCCAATATATAAGCAGCTTCACCGAGGTCTTTCATTGAAAATTCTTATTCAAGTGCCCTTTTATGGTATCTAGAAACTCTATATCATTTCCAGTCAACAATATGTCATCCACATATAATATTAGAAATGCTACAGAGCTCCCACTCACTTTCTTGTAAATACAGGCTTTGTTGGGGATATTACTACTGGACGTAAACCGGCTAGGAGTAGCCGGATTAACTTTATAAAGATTAGAAGCCCATGAAGATGTGAAGATGATGGCACTTTACGAAGGCCCAAGGACCAGAAGTGAGTTAAGGCCTGTAGATGTAAACCGGCTTAATCATGTAACCTGCTTTGTAAGATAGGAAGTGTAGAGACCGAATCGAAAACGTTTATGATCCAGCTTCGGGACTCTGTAAACCGACGGGCGCCACCCATGTATATAAGGGGACGACCCGGTAGCGGTTCAGGGGACAGACAACAACTCGAGAGCCAGACAAAGCGGATTCGCTCCTTGGCCTTCGAAACCCTAGCAATACCAATCACAACTAGACGTAGGCTTTTACCTTCCTTGAAGGGGCTGAACTAGTATAAAACTCCCCGTGTCCCCTTGTCCGGTTTAACCCCTTTAAGCTAACCCGTTGCGATGGCTCCACGACTAAGTCCTTTCACAAGGACATCTACCGTGACAAACCCACGACAGTTGGCGCCCACCGTGGGGCTATCGCACGATGGTTTCGAGTTCTTGAAGGGCAGCTTTGATGGACTCAAGGGATACGCTGTGGGCCGGATGACGAAGAGTCGTCGCGGCAAGCTCTACATTGACAACGCAGGATGGGGTCCCGAGGCCGATTCAATTGAATATGGGTACCGGGTCCCCTTTGGTGGGATTCACATCTTCATCGGCAAGATTGGTGAACCGACCCCTGAGCCGGACACCTGCACCAACATCATCGAAACGGCTCAGCGTACAAGTTCTTCGTCGGTTCATCCTGTGATGAAGCACGTCTTCGTAGGTGCTATCCATGGAGCAGAATACGAGGACGGACCGGCGTCCGATGGAGAAACCGTTGTCTGTTCCGACGACGAGTCTTCTGGAGATACCGAATCGCTCTATCAGTTACAAGATGGCCGGATTGGTGGGGGATCTGAGGGCAACAGTATTCCGGACCCCCTGATCTGCCAAACCGGGCCGCTATCTTCATGGCTGGTACACAGTCGGCGCCTCACTCATCAACTGCTGCAGCAATGCTCTCTGGTTCAACAACAGCCACGCCGACGGGGGCAGGAGGCTTTGCGCCGCCTCCGGCTCAGGTCCTGTCTGACCTGTTCGATGCTTTGGCAACGTTAATGGCTGCAGAGGTGGATGCAGCAGCCAGGGATCAGCACAACGCGAAGATTGCAAAGGTAAAGGATTATATAGCCCAGGCTAAAGTGGACCTAGCGGCGGAGAACGCTAGGATGGCTATAGAACGGGCTGAATTGGAAGCACAGGCCTACCGGATTAGGCTGGATCAGAACGCTTCCGAAGAGGTCCTGATAAGAAGGTACCGATTGCATCTCCCGTCGGGTTATGAACCGTGAAATCTCTTTAACACACTAGGAGCAGGAGCTAGTCACCAGCCAGTACTGAACCGGGCAGAGGCACCAGGAACAGGAGCGCCGGTTCAACCGCGCACGATGGACCCACCTTGTCAGAACAACATTGTGCCACAGTATGTACCAACACCTCTCGGGCACTATTCCAACCCGTTGGACAATATTGTGGTCGCCGCTTCACACCTGGCAGCTCTCCCAACCGACGGCGAATCACCAGTCGCGATTGAGGCACGTCGAGCCAGAGATCTCCTTCAAACAGTGCTAAATCAGTAGCAGGCATATTCACGCAGTCGCGAGAGGATTCATTCCACTCCCTGTCCGAGCAGGAGCTATAGCAGACATGTTGAGGATGAACCAGCCGTGTCAAGCCGGGCACGCCACCGTAATTCGCCGCGAGGACACAACCCGGCAGGGGGAGGTGCTAATGCGCAAGATGTTGTGGATCATGGCCGCGCGGGTCGGGAGGCCGAGTTAGCAACTCGACACGGAGCGCGTCAACATACTTCGGTTCACCCTACCGCTTCAGTAGAACCAGGGGTGGTATTCAGTTCCTTAGGGGTGCCGTGTCTCACCCCCACTTTTGCGTAATGTGAGACTGCCCAAGGATTTCAAAGGACCTCGTAAGGTGCCCAATTACACCGCCGATTTGCAACCAGAGGCATGGGTTGAAAGTTACGAGATGGCAATGGAGATGCTGGATATGGACGAAGCGGTATGTGCCAAATACTTCACCATGATGTTGGAGGGAACAACTCGTACTTGGTTAAAGAGCTTACCTGTTAATTCTGTCGGATCATGGGCCGATTTGAAGCACCGGTTTATCCAGAACTTCAAGGATACTTGTAAGCAGTCGATGTCAATCGTGGATCTGGCCGCTTGTGTCCAAGAGGAAGGGGAGTCCACGACCCATTGGGTCAAGCGGGTCTCAGCAATTTTGCACTCATCGTATCATATCAATGCAGATACTGCAGTACTAACATTGGAGGGCAATTGCCGTTTTCTGCCGCTCAAACAGAAGTTAGGGAGGCTCAAACGTCACTGCAATGATATGTCAACACTCATGGCCGCTTTGGTTAAATACGCCGATTCAGTAGTACCAAGGACCCGGACTCAGAGGAGGACAAACCGGGGAAAGGGAAGAAGAACGGCAACGCCAAGGGTCAGCAGCATAATCCGGCAGGCCATGGGAACAGTGGTAAGCGCAAGGCCGACAGCAGCTTGGGCTTTGTTGCTAACACCAATGCTCAGGAGAATGGCCAGCGCCGTAAGGGCAAGCAGCCCCAGAGGGGCGGAGGTTCAGGCCCCAATTTGGAGCGCCTGTTAAATCAACCCTGTCCAAAGCATGGATCAAAGGAGAAGCCAACATCGCATCTTTGGAAGGACTGTTATATCATGCGGGATTTCAAGAACTCCAATATGTTCCAGTATGATAATGGCCCGCCCGGCGGTTCAGGAGGTGGTTTCCACCGGCCGGGTTACGGAGGTGGCGGTTCCGGTTTAGGGTTTCAAGGCAACCAAACCGGACACATCAATCAAGGGCACCAAGGCAACCAGGGAGGTTACAACCATCAGGGGAACCAGCAGCAGCAGTCGGGTTACCAGAGCAATCCCAAGCAGTTAAATAGCAGGTAATATCATATCTTCACTACTAGTTTGTGTAAGCGTGATCAGAAGCTTCACAAGAGGCCAGTAAACTCTATTGAACCGGCAGTGCCTCAGTATTTGCACTGGTCTGAGCAACCCATTTTGTGGAGTAGAGAGGATCACCCACCCCGGGTTGACAATCCGGGTCACTTGGCCCTGGTGGTGGCCCCTCAAGTTGGGGGGTAAAAGTTCACCAAAGTGCTCATGGATGGGGGAAGTAGTATCAATATCCTATATTATGATACATTCCGCCGTATGGGGTTGACAGATAAGAATCTTAAACCGTCAAATACTGTTTTTCATGGTGTGGTGCCTGGTAAATCTGCATATCCAGTGGGCAAGATAGCCTTAGATGTGGCTTTTGGAGATGACTATGATTCGAGGTTAGAAACATTGACTTTTGAGGTGGTAAAAATCAAAAGCCCGTATCACGCCCTGTTTGGGCGGCCGGCTTATGCTAAGTTCATGGCGAGGCCGTGTTATGTTTATCTACAGCTTAAAATGCCAGGTCATAAGGGGACTATCACAGTACATGGAAGCAGAAAGATCGCTTTGGAGTGTGAGGAAGGTGATGCGGCTTATGCTGAGTCAGTTTGTGCCACGGAGGAGTTGAAATTCTATAAGGAGCAAGTTGATCCGGCAGATATGACCTCTTTGAAAAAGCCGACTACGGAACATGATCCGGTGTTGAAGTTCAAATCAGCTACAAACACTAAGATGATTGATTTTGTTCCTGGCGACTCATCCAAGCAATCAAGCATCAGCGCTAACCTGGATCCCAAATAGGAAAGCGCGCTCATCGAGTTCATCTGTGAGAACCGAGACATCTTTGCATGGAAACCTTCTAACATGCCAGGTGTACCTAGGGAACTCGCTGAGCACACACTTAACATTGATCCTAAGTTTAAACCGGTCTGGCAGTTTCTCCGCCGCTTTAATGAAGAAAGGAGTAAGGCTATTGGTGAAGAGGTAGCTCGGTTTTTGGCCGCAGGGTTTATCGTGGAGGTCTTTCATCCGGAGTGGTTGGCTAATCCGATGCTGGTCTTAAGAAAAACGGCACTTGGCGTATGTGTGTGGATTACACAGATCTAAACAAGGCTTGCCCTGCAGACCCCTTTACTCTCCCTCGCATTGATCAGATAATTGATGCTACGGCAGGTTGTGACCGTTTGTGTTTTCTGGATGCTTATTCTGGTTATCATCAGATCAAAATGGCGGTTAAGGACCAGGAGAAGACAACTTTCATAACTCCCTTTGGAGCCTTCTGCTATGTCTCCATGCCCCTCGGACTCAAGAGTGCCCAGGCAACTTATCAGCGCTGTGTTCAGAATTGCCTTCATAAGCAGATTGGGCGCAATGTTCATGCATATGTGGATGATATTGTGATAAAGTCCAGAAAGGAGGAAACATTGATAGATGATTTGAGAGAAACCTTTGACAACCTCCGGGTTTACAAGATGATGCTCAATCCGGAGAAGTGTGTCTTTGGTGTCCCGGCAGGCAAGCTCTTGGGTTTTCTGGTGTCAAACAGAGGCATTGAGGCTAATCCGGAAAAAAATTCAGCGATCACATCTTTGGCTAAACCGGCGTGTATCAATGACGTTCAACGTCTGGCCGGCCGGATTACAGCTTTGAGCCATTTTATCAGTCGTCTCGGGGAGAAGGCCATCCCTTTATATCAGATGCTCAAGAAAATAGATAACTTTGTCTGGAGCGAGACAGCTGATAAAGCGTTCGAGGATCTGAAGAGGCAGTTAGCTGAACCGCCCGTGCTTGCAGCACCGATCGATAATGAGCCGTTATTGCTATATGTGGCTGCTAATGCCCGAGCCGTTAGCGTGGCTATCATGGTGGAGCACAAGGAGGTTGGCAAGGAATATCCGGTTCAACGGCCGGTTTATTATATCAGTGAGGTGCTCATTGAGTCAAAGCAGAGGTATCCACATTGGCAGAAGCTGATGTATGGAGTGTTTATGGCAAACCGGAAGCTTAAACACTATTTTCAGGGCCATCCCATCAAAGTGGTCAGTTCAGCCCCTCTGGGACATATCATTCAAAACAGAGAAGCAACTGGCCGGATTGCTAAGTGGGCTATCGAGCTTGGGCCTCATGGGCTCAAATATATACCCCGCACAGCGATCAAATCCCAGGCACTCGTGGACTTCATCAATGATTGGACGGAGTTACAGGCACCAGAAGAGAAACCAGATAATACGTATTGGACTATTCATTTTGATGGATCCAGGCAATTTGAGGGCTCGGGGGCTGGAGTCATACTAACTTCCCCACGAGGTGACAAGTTTTGTTATGTCCTCCGTTTAATGTTCCCTTGTACTAACAATGCAGCTGAATATGAGGCTTTGCTCCACGGTCTTCGGATGGATAAGGAGATGAACTTAAGCCGGGTTAAGTGCTTCGGGGATTCAGATCTGGTGGCTCAATAGGTGTCTGGCACTTGGGATTCTAAAGACCCACTCATGGCTGCATATCGGCGAGAGGTGGACACAGTGGCTGGTCACTTTAAGGGTTATCAGGTGGACCATATAGACCGGCGAAAGAATGAATCGGCGGACGCTTTAAGTCGTCTTGGTTCTCAGCGTAAACCGGTTCCGCCAAATGTCTTTCTTGGCACATTGCATAATCCGTCAGTCAAGGTACCAACCGAAGAAGAGTTGGCTATTCCGGATCTGGAGGCTCAATTGGTGGCAGCTCTGCACGTCATACCGGATTGGACAATCCCATATCTGGCTTACATGAACCGGGGCGAGTTACCAGACGATGAATCGTTGGCTCAACAGATAATCCAGCGTTCCAAGTCCATGACCATACTCAACGGGGAGTTACATCATTACAGCGTTTCAGGAGCAATTCAGCGTTGTGTTTCTCCTCAAGAGGGTTGTGAGATTTTACGAGAAATCCATGAAGGAGATTGCAGTCACCACGCCGTGTCAAAATCTCTGGTTGCTAAAGCTTTTCGCCACGGTTTTTACTGGTTGACAGTGCATGCTGATGCGGAGGATTTAGTCAAGAGATGTGACGGTTGTCAAAAATTTGCCCTCCGTGCGCACATTCCGGCTCAAGAGCTGAGGATGATTCCCATAACTTGGCTGTTTGCGACTTGGGGGCTTGATATGGTTGGACCCTTCAAGCGATCCAAGGACAAAAAGACCCACCTGTTATTAGCAGTTGATAAATTTACCAAATGGGTGGAGGCAGAACCAATCAGTAAGTGTGATGCGGCCACGGCGGTTAAGTTCATCAAAAAAGTGATATTCCGGTTTGACTTTCCACGCAGTATTATAACTGATAATGGTACTAACCTGTCAAAAGGGGAGATGGAGGAATTTTGCCAACGTGAGCACATCCGGCTCGATCTAGCATCGGTGGCTCACCCCCAGTCTAATGGTCAAGCGGAGAGGGCAAATCAAGAAATTCTACGAGGTATCAAACCCAGGCTTATGGTTCCTTTAAAGCGGACACCGGGTTGTTGGGTTGAGGAGCTACCTTCTATGTTATGGAGCATCAACACCACACCCAATAGGTCTACGGGTTACACACTTTTCTTCATGGTTTATGGAGCGGAGGCAGTTCTTCCTAGTGACATCCGTCACGACTCGCCCCATGTGACAGCCTACGTTGAAGCTGATAATGAGAAGGCACGTCAAGATTCCCTGGACCTGTTGGATGAAGAGCGTGATCTTGCAGCAGCACGTTCGGCGATTTATCAACAAGATCTCCGACGTTATCACAGCAACCGGGTTAAGACCAGAACCTTTCAAGAAGGCGATTTGGTGCTCCGGCTCATCCAGGATCAGATTGATATGCACAAGCTATCCCCACCTTGGGAAGGACCCTTTGTGGTCAGCAAGAATCTGCACAATGGGTCTTACTACCTCATTGATGTTCGAGAGCACAAAGACTCACGTAAATCAGAGGAGGAGACCAAGCGGCCATGGAACATAGCTCTTCTTCGGCCTTACTATACTTGAAGCCATAGGCTCTTCATATGTACATATTTATGACGATGTATATATCATATATTAAAACGGTGCCTCCGTTACAGCAGGATATCTGTTCTTTTTACATCCCGTGTGTGCTTGCAAGAGTTTATTGACAAAGCGGAGTTTTTTGTTAATCCGGTCTCAGCAGGCGCACGGATATACAGAAAATCACTAGGGGGCTTGGTCATATCTGAACCATAGCTACACCTCTTGATCGGTTTGACACCATGAAGGGATATCACTAGGGGGCTTGGTTGTTGTCACACCATAGCTACACCTCTTGATAGGCGTTTAAGCCACAAAAGAAAAATATGTGGAGCCAAAGAGAGTGTTGCACAAAGCACAGACTCAAACATGGGCACACACTGAGCACAGCTCACAAAGTTACTTGGGGGCTCTTTTTGCAAAGCAACAAAGAGTTTGAAAGGACCATTGTAATTGGCTATCAAGCCACGCCTTGGAAGCCTGGTGTATTCACCTAAACCGCCGGGTTAACCTGCCTTCATCAAGTAAGCCACTCCTGTCCAGGTAATCCTGGTATGACCCGCCGAACGTTTGGCAAGTCAATCTCTTACAGACCCTGAACTTGTCAAAGTTAAAACGACGATTGGTTAATTGGAGGCCCATCTTAAAAGGCTTTGTTAAATGGTTTAACTCAGAGGCCTGGCAGCCCATGAAAAGCCTCGATTTGGAGCCTGGCAGCTCGTAAAAAGCCTTGCATATTTCCTTTTTGAGTTTTATTTGTTGAAATTCATAAGTGTCTTCTGATAACCCGGCGTCCTTGACCCGGCTTGCCTTTCAAACTACAAGTTGTCGGCACATGATCAGTTATAAATCGGTGTCCATTGACCCGATCTGGTTTGACTAAATCGCCAGTGCTATAAAGAAAAGCCGGTAATTATCCCGGTCCGGTTTATTATATAATCCGGCATTATAAGGATGGGGTTATCAACGTTCCGGATTGGTATTAACACCTTTGCCGTATACACCGTTGGTCAACCGATGAGGTATGTTGCACATATTGCTTTTTATACAAACACTTCGATTATTCATCTACGTATTGTATACTTGTTGGGCATCATGATCCGTCTAGCGGTAAAACGCTAGATACTTTTAAGTTGTTGTACCCAGGAACACAATTCATCATGGGCTATGCATAAATATATCCCAAAGGTGGCACAAGTTGTCACGAGGTATTACAAAACATGCTCGATGGCATGGCAGATAACGGAGTTTTGGCTATCTTATTACAAGAAGCTTTCAAAGCGGCTCCAATGGCATAATTGTTTTTTAAAATATCGGCACACAATAGCCAGTAAACCGGCGACCGGTTTAAGACGCTTCGTCTGGACGGTTTGATGGTTGAGGGTCAGTTGGTGTGGGCACTTCTTCATCCCTCCCCAGACGCTGGAAATCAACCGTTGACCAATCGATTCCAGTTAAAGCTTGAAATACTGCCTCTTCATGGATAAGATTGGATGGGTTAACATCAGGAGCGTAAGTGTGCTTACGAATCGGAGGGACAAGTTCTTCAACTTCATGGATTTCGGCAGACTGTCTTTTCCCTTCAGCGTCATAAGCCGGTTGAAAATGGGACAAGTCTGTGTCTTCGGCCAGCTTGCTGGCTACTGGCCGCATCTCTTTGGTCAGCCGCCAGAGGTCATCATTGTCGAAGTTTGAACCGTCCTCCTTCACGCCTGGGTATCCTTTAATGATATCCTCCACTTCAAGGTCTGGAATCCAGGCTTTGGCTCAAATAAGTGTGGTTAAAGCTCCTGCTCTGGCAGCTTCCTTCTTCAATTCGGCAATCCGGGCTGGTAACATGGCCAGCTTCTCCAGTGTTTCTTTTATCAAGGTTGGGGCTGGTTTGTTGTAAGACGTCGTGCAAATAGCCCGCTGATACCCAGAGTACAATTGTTCAATCAAAGTATACGCCGCTTTGAGCTTCATCCGCATGTCTGTACCAAGATGAGCAATCCGAGTGCCTGCCAAGGGTTTATATCAACATTCTGGTCAGAGATAAGGTTCATTGACTTGCGCAAAACACATAAGCAGATACTTACCAAAGATAGCAGAAGTCATAGCATTGATGTGCCATTTCAAGCCAGCTAGTTCATCTACAATTGGTTTCAGGGCTGCCTCGGCGTCTTCAGCTCTTTTGGTTAAACCGGATTTTTCGGTTTCCCAGTTAGCACGATCTTTGTTGAAAGATTCCTTCAGCTTTTCCATTGCGGCCAGGGCTTGGGTCTGCTCCTCTTTGGCTTTTGCAGCTTCTGCTTGTTGTGACTTCACATTATCTTGCAAGTCAGAGTTTCGGGCATCTCTATTTCTCAGTTCAGCCTACAACATTGAAGTCTCCAGAATAATGCAAGCATTATCCTGGACACTTGGGGGCTAATGTACGTCTGTTCTAAAACGGATGCATGGACTAAAACCCAGATTAACTTTCCAAGTTAAACCGGCCTTTGGGGGCTATGCCGCGGAAAGCTATCTAATTGGTTAAAGATGAGTCTTGGTTCTTATTAGAGACCTGACATTTTGAGGATCAATGATGAGAAACTTAAAGTGCTACAAAGACCCGGTTTATGATTAACATCATAAAACGGCCCTCGGGGGCTACTTGGGCTAGTATTTCAACTTTGAATCTACGAACAAAGGGAGATGAAAATACCTCATATCGCTCCTTCATCAAATTCACCAAACCGGCTTCATAGTCCCGGTTTGAGTGAAGACGGTTCAAGAAGCCAGAGTGAAGTTCTTCAGCATTGAGATGAGCATAATTTGATAAATCACTACTCCATTTGCCTTTTTCCCTAGCAGCCTGCTCTTCTTTGGCACTATGTTGAGCCAAGATTACGGGATGGCCAGGAGAGCTGTGGCCCATTCCAGTAATGATAACATCATCTCCTTGGCCTTTAGTGTGTTTGGCTGGTGATAATGGAGTCTCAGCATCTCTCACCGGACTAGCCCGGTTTGGCTCTGCCGGTTCAGTATCAGGCGCGGCAGGTTCAGCGTCTATTGGTTCATCGGTGTTTTAGCCTTGAAGGGGCAGGTCGTTAGAAGCGGCTTCAGGATGAGGGCCTTCCGGTTCACCAGTCTGGTCTGGTTTGCCTCTCGGTTCTTCTTCAAAAGTGGCTGGGTCTTCGGGCGGATTGTTGACCCGAGCTTTCTTGCTGGGTCTGGCTTTGGCTCTGCAAACAAAATTAAAGAGAGGGTTAACATTTTATTCCAGATTTACAACATATTGAGATAAAAGGTTACAAAGCTTACCCAGCCACCGTTTTCAGAGGGTGGAGTTGAGTTGCTGTTGATTCATCAAAGGATGAGGGAGGTGTCACCTGATAATTTGAATCGGACAGATTAAGAGGTTGTCTGAAATAACCTGCCTTGGGATAAGAATTGTCAGGAGTAGGAGAGACCTCAGACCGGCGCTTCCGAACCGGGGTGTCAGGTAAACCGGTTGAAGTAACCTGTTGGCCACTCTGCCGGGTTGTCCGACGAGCTTCATGCTGCTGAGTCTTCAAAATAAATGTTGGATCCAAATGAGCAAGAGGATGAGAAAAGCTTACTTTCCGGACTGCTTGACGGGTTTTTTGTGTTGGCTTAGAGTCTGAACCGGAGGAAAGGGTAATTACCTCAACATCATCAGCTTGACTGCCTTCTGCGTCCTCCTGAGGAAGATCATTGTTAATGAGATGCATGAAAAGGGAGCCAAGTGAGTCAAGTTCTTCCTCAACTTCCGGATCATCAGCATCATCATCAAGTTCCATGTTGATCCGGTCAGCCGTCTTCCGTTTTGACGTCCGTTTGATGGCTTTGGTTTTGGGGCGAGATGGTTTGACCGCTTTATCCCCGATTGGCTTTGTTGCTTTTTCTATGGTTTTCCGTTTCCAGAAGGGATCATCACCCTATACATACACAGAAGAAGGATTACACGTTGCACAAATTAAAAGATATCAAAGATGAAAAGGAAGAATAGTGCTTACAGCAGGCGGTTTGTTCTTGGTATAGAAGGGATTCAAGCCAGTTTGACTACAGACTAGTTCCGATTCATTCAAAATTTTCTTTACACTTTCAGTGACTTCTTCATCAGTCACTTGAATGTTGCAATGGCGTTGAGGGTCTTCAACCTCACCAGTGTACTCACACATTAAACCGGGATGCTGGCTTAGCGGCAAGATGCTCCAAGATATCCAACAACGCACGAAATCAACACCTGTTAAACTATTGGCCATAAAAGCCCGGAGTTTGGCGAGTTGAGGGGCATATTTCGCCCTTTCTGTGGAACTTAAGCATTGCGGCATCGGATGGGTGTTGGAAAGCCGGTGATCACGAAAGCCTGGGAGGGGGTTCTCATCTTCAGGAGAAGTGTCTCTGCAGTAAAACCAAGTCTGGTTCCATTCCTTTGGGTGGATGTGCAGTTTGGCATGAGGAAATTCAACTTCTTTTCGCTTCTGAATTTAGACACCACCAAGTTCAGTGTTGGGGCCATTTACAAATTCTGTGCGCCGGTTTAGGTGAAAGAAGTACCGAAACAGCTCCGCAGTTGGTTCTTCCTGTAAGTACACTTCACAGAAGACCTGGAAGTTGCATAGATTGGATGCTGAGTTGGGCCCGATGTCTTGAGGATGGAGTTGGAAATTGGCAAGCACATCTCGGTAAAACTTTGACCCTGGCGGTTTGAAGCCACAGCCTATGTGGTCAACATAGACCACCACCTCACCCTGCCTCGGGGTCGGAGGATTTTCTGCTCCTGGAACTCGCCATTTAATCTCAGTCTTCTTAGGCAAGGTACCAATGCTAACCATATCGTTCAATTGTTCCTCAGTGACCCGGGAACGAGCCCAGTTGCAAGCGGTAAATTGCTTGGCCATTATAGAGCAAAAAATATGTGGAAGAAACGCCGGTTTATAGATCATTCAGGATGAGACACAAGATGTAATAATATCAACATATACTGGTACATAAGATTGCGTAAACCGGAGGCTGATATAATAATGAAGGACAAGGTTATATCAAGGATATGAACATATCGTTAAACCAGAGTTGGCAATTCCATACAAGAATTTATTAAATACAGGTTATAAGGGGAAGTACATTGGCGGTTCAACAAGGGGACTAATGGTGTATACCGGATTGTCATTCTTGCAAAGTTAAACCGCCTATATTGGTGTGAGGAGTACAGATCTAAAAATACCTAAGTAAGGGGAAACCGATTTCACAGAGTTATATGAAAATTTCGGATCTAAGGTATGACAGAAACTGGAAAATATTCAGGTTCAAGCTTCAGGTATTTAAACAGTTCAGCAGATTCAGATAAGTTGGTCTTGATATAAAGAGAGAGTCTAATGAGGAGAATATGATTACGGCTACGGTCGCGCAAGGATAATAGGTCCAACCTAGCCTGGGATGCTACAGAGAAGAAAAGAGAAGAACAACACTAAGTTTTTCGATGAACTTCGACGAGCAGTGAAACCCTAAAAACAAGATCTAGGGTGGAAGGAAAAAGGGTTACCAGTATCACAGGAACAGCGGGGAGATGCCGCAGTATTCTGGTACGTTTAGGGTGATGCAGCGGCTGGAGTCGGAGCAGAGGTGACGGTCGACGGTGGCAGCGGAGCTCTGGAGAATGAGTAGCGCAAGGAAGGCGACGCGAAGAGGCACGAGGGGGAAAAAGTGAAAATGACTCCCCGGTCTTATTTATAAAGGCAAGGGATAGGTGTTAGGCGCGAAAATCGAGGAGCCAAAACTTGGAAGTGAGGCGAAGCTGTCGCCTCGATTGTCAAAGAACCATTAATGAAGATGACGTCACGGCGGTTTATCACGATATGAGAAGATGACGTCACAGCAGTTTACCAAAATATGAGAAGATGTGGAAGACGAAGTTTTTACTAAGGATTGACATGAAACCTGTTCAAATCAATCTGGGGCCTAATGTTGGGGATATTACTACTGGACGTAAACCGGCCAGGAGTAGCCGGATTAACTTTATAAAGATTAGAAGCCCATGAAGATGTGAAGATGATGGCGCTTTACGAAGGCCCAAGGCCCATAAGTGAGTTAAGGCCTGTAGATGTAAACCGGCTTAATCATGTAACCTGCTTTGTAAGATAGGAAGTGTAGAGACCGAATCTGAAACGTTTATGATCCGGCTTCGGGACTCTCTAAACCGACGGGTGCCACCCATGTATATAAGGGGACGACTCGGCAGCGGTTCAGGGGACAGACAACAACTCGAGAGCCAGACAAAGCGGATTCGCTCCCTGGCCTTCAAAACCCTAGCAATACCAATCACAACTAGACGTAGGCTTTTACCTTCCTCGAAGGGGCCGAACTAGTATAAAACTCCCCGCATCCCCTTGTCCGGTTTAACCCCTTTAAGCTAACCCGTTGCGATGGCTCCACGACTAAGTCCTTTCACAAGGACATCTGCCGTGACAAACCCACGACAGGCTTCACGATAAGTGTGTATAAAACCATATGCTTTGATCACCTCATCAAAGCGTATATTCCAACTCTGAGATGCTTGCACCAGTCCATAGATGGATCGCTGGAGCTTGCACACTTTGTCATCACCTTTAGGATCGACAAAACCTTCTGGTTGCATCATATACAACTCTTCTTTAAGAAATCCATGAAGGAATGCAATTTTGACGTCCATTTGCTAGATTACATCATCATAAAATGTGGCAATTGCTAACATGATTCGGACAAACTTAAGCATCGCTACGGGTGAGAAAGTCTCATCATAGTCAACCCACTACAAAAAAAGACACATCCGTGACATTTTGGGCCGAACGAATTTTTTTTCATCCTTATGACACTTCTATGACGATAATTGTGACAAAACCCGATATCATCATAGATGTGGTGGGCTCCTACTTCTAAGACAAAAAATCATGACAGAAAATGGGCTTTTTGTCCTAGGTGGGCCGGAGACGCAGCTGCATGACATTCTTTGGGCCGTCCATGACGAGAAAAAATCGTGGTAGAAGCGAGGGCGAGGAAAATATCGGGGAGTTCCCGGTTACGGTGGGTGGTCGAGGCCGAGCGATGCACAGAGGGATTACACATTTCTCTCGTACAAGTACGCGCATGCGTGTGAGGCGTTGGGCTCTAATTGAACCCGAGCGAGGTGTTCGCCTACTGAACCCGAGCGATTGCACTAGCTACGCGTTACTAAACCCGAGCGATCGATCGATCCCTGGCTATTAACTGAACCCGATAGAGGGATTCCTTCTCTTGTGCTGCTAACTGAAGCCGGTCGAACCTGCTGCCTCTTGATGAACAGTGAGTGTTGTCGGGGTTGGATGAACAGTTTTCGGTGGGGGTTTGATGAACAGGACCGTTTGGTAGTAGAGGTCGTTGCCGCTGGATGAACGGGACCTCGATCGAGAGGAGGCCGCCACACACCCGAGCTGGTTGGGGGTGGATGAACATGACCTTGTGTGGAGGGCTGGTTGAACAGTAGTCGGTGGAGGCTGGATGAACAGGACCCCGTGGTGAACAATAGCTGGTGGGGGCTGGAGGGAGTCGATGGTGGATGAACAATAGCGGGTGGAGGCTGGAGAAAGTCGACGGTGGATAAACAGTAGCCCATGGAGGCTGGAGCGAGGCAGTAGACGATGGATGAATAGTAGCCCGTGGAGTCCCGTTTTGCGGTACGCCCCCTGATACGTCCATCTTGCATCATGTTTTCTTACTATTATTTATGATGTTTTTATCCATAATAATGCTTTTTGGAGTAATTCTAATGCCTTTTCTCTCATAATTTGCAAGGTACGCACTAAGAGGGAGAATTCCGGCAGCTGGAATTCTGGACCTGGAAAAGCTACGTTAGGCCACCTATTCTGCACAACTCCAAACAAGCTGAAACTTCACAGAGTTTTTTATGGAATATTTAAGAATTATTGGAGCAAATAACTACCAGAGGGGGCCCACCAGGTGGGCACAACCCACCTGGGTGCGCCAGGGAGCCCAGGCGCGCCCTGGTGGGTTGTGCTCACCCAGGCCCACCTCCGGTGCCCATCTTTTGGTATATAGGTTGTTTTGACCTAGCAAAAATAGGGAGAGGACTTTCGGGATGAAGTGTCGCCGCCTCGAGGCGGAACTTGGGCAGGAGAACTTTTGCCCTCCGGCGGAGCGATTCTGCCGGGGGAACTTCCCTCCTATAGGGGGGAATCATCGTCGTCATCATCATCAACAACTCTCCCATCTTGGGGAGGGAAATCTCCATCAACACATTCAACATCACCATCTCATCTCAAAACCTAGTTCATCTCTTGTGTTCAATCTTGTTACCAGAAGTATAGATTGGTGCTTGTGGGTGACTAGTAGTGTTGATTACATCTTGTAGTTGATTACTATATGGTTTATTTGGTGGAAGATTATATGTTCAGATCCAATATGCTATTTAATACCCCTCTGATCTTGAGCATGATTATCATTTGTGAGTAGTTACTTTTGTTCTTGAGGTCACGGGAGAAATCATGTTGCAAGTAGTCATGTGAACTTGATATGTGTTCGATATTTTGATAGTATGTATGTTGTGATTCCCTTAGTGGTGTCATGTGAACGTCGACTACATGACACTGATTACCCACAAGTATAGGGGATCTATCGTAGTCCTTTCGATAAGTAAGAGTGTCGAACCCAACGAGGAGCAGAAGAAAATGATAAGCGGTTTTCAGCAAGGTATTCTCTACAAGTACTGAAATAAGTGGTAATAGATAGTTTTGTAATAAGGTAAATTGTAACGAGCAACAAGTAACAAAAGTAAATAAGGTGCAGCAAGGTGGCCCAATCCTTTTTGTAGCAAATGACAAGCCGAAACAAACTCTTATAATAGGAAAAGCGCTCCCGAGGACACATGGGAATATCGTCAAGCTAGTTTTCATCACGTTCATATGATTTGCGTTCGATACTTTGATAATTTGATATGTGGGTGGACCGGTGCTTGGGTGCTGTTCTTACTTGAACAAGCATCCCACTTATGATTAACCTCTATTGCAAGCATCCGCAACTACAACAAAAGTATTAAGGTAAACCTAACCATAGCATGAAACATATGGATCTAAATCAGCCCCTTACGAAGCAACGCATAAACTAGGGTTTAAGCTTCTGTCACTCTAGCAACCCATCATCTACTTATTACTTCCCAATGCCTTCCTCTAGGCCCAAATAATGGTGAAGTGTTATGTAGTCGACGTTCACATAACACCACTAGAGGCTAGACAACATACATCTTATCAAAATATCAAACGAATACCAAATTCACATGACTACTAATAGCAAGACTTCTCCCTTGTCCTCAAGAACAAACGTAATTACTCACAAAGCATATTCATGTTCATAATCAGAGGGGTAATACTATGCATAAAGGATCTGAACATATGATCTTCCACCAAATAAACCAACTAGCATCAACTACAAGGAGTAATCAACACTACTAGCAACCTACTAGCACCAATCCCGGACTTTGAGACAAGAATTGGATACAAGAGATGAACTAGGGTTTGGAGATGAGATGGTGCTGGTGAAGATGTTGATGGAGATTGCCCTCTCCTGATGAGAGGAGCGTTGGTGATGACGATGGTGATGATTTCCCCCTCCCAGAGGGAAGTTTCCCCGGTAGAACAGCTTTGCCGGAGCTCTAGATTGGTTCCGCCTCGGTTTCGCCTCGTGGCGGCGGAGTCTCGTCCCGAAAGGTTGCTTCCTATTTTTTTCTCATCGAAAGACTTCATATAGGAGAAGATGGACGTCGGAGACCCACCAGGGGCCCACGAGGTAGGGGGCGCACCCTAGGGGGGGCGCCCCCACCCTCGTGAGAAGGGTGTGGGCCCCCTGACCTTCATCTTTGGCATGGATTTTTATTTATTTCTTTTAAGACGTTCAGTGGATTTTCAGGACTTTTGGAGTTGCGCAGAATAGGTCTATAATATTTGCTCCTTTTCCAGCCCAGAATTCCAGCTACCGGCATTCTCCCTCCTTATGTAAACCTTGTAAAATAAGAGAGAATAGCCATAAGTATTATGATATAAAGTGAAATAACAGTCCATAATGCGATAAATATCGATATAAAATCATGATGCAAAATGGACGTATCAACTCCCCCAAGCTTAGACCTCGCTTGTCCTCAAGCGAAAAGCCGATAACAATAAATATGTCCTCATGTTTAGAGGTAGAGGCGTCGATAAAAATAAAATACAGACATGCAAGCATCATGATTATTCTTATAACAACATATATAGGTTTTGTCATATGATTACTTATGTTCAAGTGATGATCTATTCACAATGCAAAAGTATAAATCATAAACCTTATTGGGTTCCAACAAACTATAATCTCAGTCACTGAAGCAATTGCAATTTATCATAACATCGGAAAGAGTCTATGTCAGAGCTAAAAAGCAAGTCCACATACTCAACTATCATTTAGTCCTCCATAATTGCTAACACTCACGCGATACTTGTGGTTACAGAGTTTTAATCGGACACAGAGAAAGATAGGGGCTTATAGTTTTGCCCCACAACCTTTTACCTCAAGGGTAATGTCAACAATAATGGTTCATGCTCCCGTACATCCAATTAGATATATATATATATATATATATATATATATATATATATATCATGTTCTTTCCAACATGCTGAGCTTGCCAAAGGATAAAATGAAAAAGGAAAGGTGAAGATCACCGTGACTCTTGCATAAGGTAGAAGATAATAATAAAGGATAGGCCCTTCACAGAGGGAAGCAGAGGTTGCCATGCGCTTTTATGGTTGGATATATAAAATCTCAATGCGAAAGAACGTCACTTTATATTGCCCCTTGTGATGTGAACCTTTATTATGCAGTCCGTCACTTTTATTACTTCCACATCACAAGATCGTATAAAGCTTATTTCTCCCACACCAATCAATCATACATATTTAGAGCAATTTTTATTGCTTTGCACCGATGACAACTTACTTGAAGGATCTTACTCAATCCATAGGTAGATATGGTGGACTCTCATGGCAAAACTGGTTTAAGGGTATTTGGAAGCACAAGTAGTATCTCTACTTAGTGCTGAGAATTTGGCTAGCATGAGGGGGAAAGGCAAGCTCAACAAGTTAGAGGATCCATGACAACATACTTTATCTCAGATATAAGAAAGACATAACTCATTACGTTGTCTTCCTTGTCCAACATCAACTCTTTAGCATGTCATATTTTAATGAGTGCTTCCAATCATAAAAGATGTCAATGATAATATATCTATATGTGAAACCTCTCTTTCCTTATTACTTCCTATTAATTGCAACAATGACCAAAGCTATGTCTGCCAACTCCCAACAACTTTTAATCATCACACTCTTTCTATGTGAAGTCATTACTCTCAATAAGATCAATATGAACTTGTTGTTTCTTTTTATTATTTTCTCTTTTCTTTTATTCACCCAAGATCATGGCAAAATAATCAGGCCCTTGACTCAACACTAATCTTTATTATATATAACTCACGGACTCGATTACATAGAGAGATCATAAAACAAAACTCAAAACTAGATCATGCCATAAACTTTATTCTACTAGATCAAGATATTACTAATAGGATCGAACTAAGAAAAACGGTAAAGATAGGAGATGTGATTGTGATACGATGCCGGGGCACCTCCCCCAAGCTTGGCAATTGCCAAGGGGAGTGCCCATACCCATGTGATTATATCTCCTTGGTCGGTGAAGAAGGTGGTGGTGATGGATAATCACACATCGAGCGTAAGAGGTCCTCCAGCTTGCGGATAATGCCCTTGAGTGCGACAATATGCTCCTTCAACAAAATATTTTCTTGTGTGAGATACTTATTCTGTATACAAGCTAACTCAATCATCTTGAAAGCTTCGATCTCAGTTGGGGTAAGAAGGTTATGATCAAGTTGAAGGATGTCTTTTGCTGCCGGAGCTTGATCCTCCGTGGCCTTCTTGATCCGTTCATCCTTGTTGACCTTCGTGGGTTCTTCCCCCTTAAGATCTATCCTCATTAGCCAAGCATCATTGTCACCATTGTTGGAGGAGGGGGACGACATGATGCCTGGCCTTGAAAACCCTGACAGAAAACAGCTCGAAACAAGAACAGAGGAGATTTGCGTGATATGGGAGTCAAAGCCTTTGGGAGAATATATAATGAATTTTTACCGACCAAAATACGTATCGTACAAGAAAACGAAGTCCGGAAGGCACACGAGGTGCTCACAAGGTAGGGCGGCACGCCCAGAGGGGTAGGGCGCGCCCACCACCCTCTTGGGGCCCTCGTGTCCTTCCCGGACTGCTACTTATTTTTTTATTTTTCTAAATATTCCAAAATGGAGAAATATTGCCTTAGAAATTGTTTTGGAGTCGGTTTACTTACCGTACCACATACCTATTCCCTTTCGGAGTCTGAAATGTTCCGGAAAGTGTCCCTTATGTATTCCTCCGGGGTTACGGTTTCAATAATATTGGTTTCAACATTTATGGGATTACCTGAGATATAATGTTTGATTCTTTGATCGTTTACCACCTTCGGATCTGTGTCTTCGAAGTTGTTGATTTTTATTGCACCGGAACGATAGACCTCCTCGATAACATAGGAGGCTTCCCATTTAGAGAGAAGTTTTCCTGCAAAAAATCTTAAACGAGAGTTGTATAGCAATACATAATCACCTACATTAAACTCACGCTTTTGTATCCTTTTGTCATGCCATCTTTTAACTTTTTCTTTAAATAACTTGGCATTTTCATATGCTTGGGTTCTCCATTCATCAAGTGAGCTAATATCAAATAACCTCTTCTCACTGGCAAGTTTGAAATCATAGTTGAGCTCTTTAATAGCCCGATATGCCTTATGTTCTAGTTCGAGAGGTAAGTGACATGCTTTTCCATATACCATTTTATATGGAGACATACCCATAGGATTTTTGTATGCAGTTCTATATGCCCATAATGCATCATCAAGTTTCTTGGACCAATTCTTTCTAGACCTATTAACAGTCTTTTGCAAAATTAATTTGAGCTCTCTATTGCTCAATTCTACTTGACCACTAGACTGTGGATGATAAGGAGATGCAATTCTATGATTAACATCATATTTAGCAAGCATTTTATGGAAAGCACCATGAATAAAGTGTGAACCACCATCACTCATTAAATATCTAGGGACTCCAAACCTCGGAAAAATAACTTCCTTAAGCATTTTGATAGAAGTGTTATGATCAGCACTACTAGTTGGAATAGCTTCTACCCACTTAGTAACGTAATCAACAACAACTAAAATATGTGTATATCCATTAGAGGCAGGAAAGGTCCCATATAATCAAATCCCCAGACATCAAACGGTTCAATAACAAGAGAATAATTCATAGGCATTTCTTGACGTCTACTAATATTACCAATTCTTTGACAATCATCACAAGACAAGACAAACTTACGGGCATCCTTGAAAAGAGTAGGCCAATAAAAACCAGATTGCAATACCTTATGTGTAGTTCTGTCTCCAGCGTAGTGTCCTCCATAAGCTTCGGAGTGACACTTGCGTAGGATCTGTTCCCGTTCATGCTCAGGTACACAACGTCTAATAACACCATCTACTCCTTCTTTATAAAGATGTGGGTCATCCCAAAAGTAATGTCTCAAATCATAGAAGAACTTTTTCTTTTGTTGGTATGTGAAGCTAGGTGGTATAAACTTAGCAACAATATAGTTAGCATAATCAGCATACCAAGGAGTACTACGAGAAGTACTTATAACATTTAATTGTTCATCAGGAAAGCTATCATTAATAGGTAGTGGGTCATCAAGAACATTCTCTAACCTAGACAAGTTGTCTGCTACGGGGTTCTCGGCTCCTTTTCTATCAACAATATGCAAATCAAATTCTTGTAGCAAGAGAACCCATCTAATAAGTCTAGGTTTAGCATCTTTCTTTTCCATAAGGTATTTAATAGCAGCATGATCAGTGTGAATAGTTACTTTAGAATCAACAATATAAGGTCTGAACTTATCACAAGCAAATACAACTGCTAAAAGTTCTTTTTTAGTAGTAGCATAATTTCTTTGAGCATTGTCTAGAGTCTTACTAGCATAATGAATAACATTTAATTTCTTATCAACTCTTTGCCCTAGAACAGCACCTACAGCATAATCACTAGCATCGCACATAATTTCAAAGGGTAAATTCCAATCAGGTGGCTGAACAATAGGTGCAGAGACTAATGCTTTCTTAAGTATTTCAAATGCTTCTACACAATCATCATCAAATACAAATGGTATATCTTTTTGCAATAAATTAGTCAAAGGCTGAGAAATTTTTGAGAAGTCCTTAATGAACCTCCTATAAAATCCGGCGTGACCAAGGAAACTTCTTATACCTTTGATGTCCTTGGGACATGGCATCTTTTCAATAGCATCAACCTTGGCTTTATCAACTTCAATACCTCTTTCAGAAACTTTGTGCCCCAAGACAATACCTTCATTAACTATAAAGTGGCACTTTTCCCAATTCAAGAC
Organism: Triticum urartu; assembly: GCF_056163025.1. Classification (NCBI taxonomy): domain Eukaryota; kingdom Viridiplantae; phylum Streptophyta; class Magnoliopsida; order Poales; family Poaceae; genus Triticum; species Triticum urartu. The sequence goes on along the minus strand of NC_141873.1, from coordinate 400,391,035 downwards.
AAGATTAGTTTCTTCACATCTCTGCAAAACTCGATCAAGATTGCTCAAGCAGTTGTCAAAAGAGGAACCATAGACCGAAAAGTCGTCCATGAAAACCTCACAAATCTTTTCACAAAAGTCAGAGAATATGGCCATCATGCATCTTTGAAAGGTAGCAGGTGCATTACATAAACCAAAAGGCATACGTCTATAAGCAAAAGTACCAAAAGGGCAAGTAAAAGTAGTCTTTGATTGATCTTTAGCCGACACAGGTATTTGAGAGAAACCAGAATAACCATCTAGAAAGCAATAATGTGTGTGTTTGCATAACCTTTCTAGCATTTGATCAATAAAAGGTAAGGGGTAATGATCTTTCTTAGTAGCTTTATTTAATTTGCGGAAATCAATTACCATCCTATAACCTGTGATAATTCTTTGTGGAATCAATTCATCTTTATCATTAGGAACAACAGTAATACCTCCCTTCTTAGGGACACAATGGACAGGACTTACCCACTCACTATGAGAAACGGGATAAATTATACCTGCCTCCAGAAGCTTGAGTATTTCTTTTCTTACCGCTTCTTTCATTTTAGGATTCAGACGTCGTTGAGGATCACGAACTGGTTTGGCATATGCTTCCAAATTTATTTTATGTTGACATAGAGTGGGAATAATGCCCTTAAGATCATCAAGAGTATATCCAATAGCAGCACAATGCTTCTTCAGAGTTTTCAATAATCTTTCTTCTTCATGCTCTGAAAGGTTAGCACTAATAATAACAGGATATATCTTCTTTTCATCAAGATAAGCATATTTAAGATTATCAGGCAATGGTTTAAGCTCAAACACGGGATCACCCTTGGGTGGAGGAGGATCTCCTAAAATTTCAACAGGCAGGTTGTGTTGCAGAATAGGTTCCTGTTTAAAGAATACTTCATCTATTTCCCTTCTTTCGTTCATGAACATATCATTTTCATGGTATAGCAAATAGTGTTCTAAAGGATCACTAGGAGGTACACCAATAGAAGCAAGACCAATAATTTCATCCTTACTGGGTAATTCTTCCTCACGATGTTGTTTACTAAATTTAGAGAAATTAAACTCATGAACCATATCATCCAAGCCAACAGTAACAACATTCTTTTCACAATCTATCTTAGCATTAACAGTGTTCAAGAAGGGTCTACCAAATATAATAGGGCAAAAGCTATCTTGTGGGGAAGTAAGAATAAGAAAATCCGCAGGATATTTAGTTTTCCCACACAAGACTTCAACATCTCTAACAATCCCAATTGGTGCAATAGTATCTCTATTGGCAAGTTTAATTGTGACATCAATATCTTCTAACTCAGCAGGTGCAATTTCATTCTTAATTTCTTTGTATAAGTCATGAGGTATAACACTAGCACTAGCACCCATGTCACATAAGCCATGATAACAATGATCTCCTATTTTAACAGAAATAACAGGCACGCCTACCACAGGTCTATGTTTATCTTTATCACAAGGTTTAGCAATTCTAGCAGTTTCACCTTTGAACTGAATAACATGCCCATCAATATTATCAGACAAGAGATCTTTAACAATAGCAATTTTAGGTTCTACTTTAACTTGCTCGGGAGGTGTATAAGTTCTAATATTGCTTTTATGAACAACAGTTGAAGCTTTAGCATGATCCTTTACTCTAAGAGGGAAAGGTGGTTTCTCAACATAAGAAGTAGGAATAATAGGATCATTATAAGTGATAGTCTTTTCTTCAACTTTACTAGGTGCAGCTACTTTTACTTCTATGTGAGGATGATATTTAAACCACTTCTCCTTAGGGAGATCAACATAAGTAGCAAAAGATTCACAGAAAGAAGCTACTATCTCAGAATCAAGTCCATATTTAGTGCTAAACTTACGGAAAATATCGGTCCATAAAATATTTAACACAATCAAACTTAGGTGTCATACCTGACTCCTTACCTTCGTCGAGGTCCCAATCTTCAGAGTTGCATTTAATTCTATCCAATAAGTTCCATCTGAATTCAATAGTCTTCATCATAAAAGAGCCAGCACAAGAAGTATCAAGCATGGTTTGATTATTATGAGAAAGCCGAGCATAAAAACTTTGCATAATTATTTCTCTCGGGAGCTCATGATTGGGGCATGAATATAACATTGATTTAAGCCTCCCCCAAGCTTGAGCGATGCTTTCTCCTTCGTGAGGCCAGAAATTATATATATAATTATGATCACGATGAACAAGATGCATAGGGTAATACTTTTGATGAATTCCAATTTCAATCTTTTATAGTCCCACGATCTCGTATCACATAGCCTATACCATATCAATGCGTCTTCCTTCAAAGATAAAGGGAAGACCTTATTCTTAGCAACATCATCGGATACACCTGCAAGCTTAAATAATCCACAAACTTCATCCACATATAATAAGTGCTCATCAGGATGTTTTGTTCCATCTCCTGTAAAAGGATTAGCTAGCAGTTTTTCCATCATAGCCACAACAAATTCAAAAGGAGTTTCATTAATAGGTTCAGTAGGTTGAGGAGCAACTCTTTGCTCTACTGGACAGGGTGAAGATACCCCGAACAAGCCCCTCGGAGAATTACTTTCCATAGTAACAAGTGATAGTAAATTTCAGCACACTATATAAATTTTTCCTTACCAAATTCCACTTACCAAAGGTGCTACACTCCCCGGCAACAGCGCCAGAAAAGAGTCTTGATAACCCACAAGTATAGGGGATCTATCGTAGTCCTTTCGATAAGTAAGAGTGTCGAACCCAACGAGGAGCAGAAGGAAATGATAAGCGGTTTTCAGCAAGGTATTCTCTGCAAGTACTGAAATAAGTGGTAACAGATAGTTTTGTAATAAGGTAAATTGTAATGAGCAACAAGTAACAAAAGTAAATAAGGTGCAGAAAGGTGGCCCAATCCTTTTTGTAGCAAAGGACAAGCCGGAACAAACTCTTATAATAGTAAAAGCGCTCCCGAGGACACATGGGAATATCGTCAAGCTAGTTTTCATCACGTTCATATGATTCGCGTTCGATACTTTGATAATTTGATATGTGGGTGGACCGGTGCTTGGGTGCTGTTCTTACTTGAACAAGCATCCCACTTATGATTAACCTCTATTGCAAGCATCCGCAACTACAACAAAAGTATTAAGGTAAACCTAACCATAGCATGAAACATATGGATCTAAATCAGCCCCTTACGAAGCAACGCATAAACTAGGGTTTAAGCTTCTGTCACTCTAGCAACCCATCATCTACTTATTACTTCCCAATGCCTTCCTCTAGGCCCAAATAATGGTGAAGTGTTTCTATAATAATGCTTTTTGGAGTAATTCTAATGCCTTTTCTCTCATAATTTGCAAGGTACACACTAAGAGGGAGAATTCCGGCAGCTGGAATTCTGGACCTGGAAAAGCTACGTTAGGCCACCTATTCTGCACAACTCCAAACAAGCTGAAACTTCACAGAGTTTTTTATGGAATATTTAAGAATTATTGGAGCAAATAACTACCAGAGGGGGCCCACCAGGTGGGCACAACCCACCTGGGTGCGCCAGGGAGCCCAGGCGCGCCCTGGTGGGTTGTGCTCACCCAGGCCCACCTCCGGTGCCCATCTTTTGGTATATAGGTTGTTTTGACCTAGCAAAAATAGGGAGAGGACTTTCGGGACGAAGTGTCGCCGCCTCGAGGCGGAACTTGGGCAGGAGCACTTTTGCCCTCCGGCGGAGCGATTCTGCCGGGGGAACTTCCCTCCTATAGGGGGGAATCATCGTCGTCATCATCATCAACAACTCTCCCATCTCGGGGAGGGAAATCTCCATCAACACATTCAACATCACCATCTCATCTCAAAACCTAGTTCATCTCTTGTGTTCAATCTTGTTACCAGAAGTATAGATTGGTGCTTGTGGGTGACTAGTACTGTTGATTACATCTTGTAGTTGATTACTATATGGTTTATTTGGTGGAAGATTATATGTTCAGATCCAATATGCTATTTAATACCCCTCTGATCTTGAGCATGATTATCATTTGTGAGTAGTTACTTTTGTTCTTGAGGTCACGGGAGAAATCATGTTGCAAGTAGTCATGTGAACTTGATATGTGTTCGATATTTTGATAGTATGTATGTTGTGATTCCCTTAGTGGTGTCATGTGAACGTCGACTACATGACACTGATTACCCACAAGTATAGGGGATCTATCGTAGTCCTTTCGATAAGTAAGAGTGTCGAACCCAACGAGGAGCAGAAGAAAATGATAAGCGGTTTTCAGCAAGGTATTCTCTACAAGTACTGAAATAAGTGGTAATAGATAGTTTTGTAATAAGGTAAATTGTAACGAGCAACAAGTAACAAAAGTAAATAAGGTGCAGCAAGGTGGCCCAATCCTTTTTGTAGCAAATGACAAGCCGAAACAAACTCTTATAATAGGAAAAGCGCTCCCGAGGACACATGGGAATATCGTCAAGCTAGTTTTCATCACGTTCATATGATTTGCGTTCGATACTTTGATAATTTGATATGTGGGTGGACCGGTGCTTGGGTGCTGTTCTTACTTGAACAAGCATCCCACTTATGATTAACCTCTATTGCAAGCATTCGCAACTACAACAAAAGTATTAAGGTAAACCTAACCATAGCATGAAACATATGGATCTAAATCAGCCCCTTACGAAGCAACGCATAAACTAGGGTTTAAGCTTCTGTCACTCTAGCAACCCATCATCTACTTATTACTTCCCAATGCCTTCCTCTAGGCCCAAATAATGGTGAAGTGTTATGTAGTCGACGTTCACATAACACCACTAGAGGCTAGACAACATACATCTTATCAAAATATCAAACGAATACCAAATTCACATGACTACTAATAGCAAGACTTCTCCCTTGTCCTCAGGAACAAACGTAATTACTCACAAAGCATATTCATGTTCATAATCAGAGGGGTAATAATATGCATAAAGGATCTGAACATATGATCTTCCACCAAATAAACCAACTAGCATCAACTACAAGGAGTAATCAACACTACTAGCAACCTACTAGCACCAATCCCGGACTTTGAGACAAGAATTGGATACAAGAGATGAACTAGGGTTTGGAGATGAGATGGTGCTGGTGAATATGTTGATGGAGATTGCCCTCTCCCGATGAGAGGAGCATTGGTGATGACAATGGTGATGATTTCCCCCTCCCGGAGGGAAGTTTCCCCGGCAGAACAGCTCTGCCGGAGCTCTAGATTGGTTCTGCCTCGGTTCCGCCTCGTGGCGGCGGAGTCTTGTCCCGAAAGGTTGCTTCTTATTTTTTTCTCATCGAAAGACTTCATATAGGAGAAGATGGACGTCGGAGACCCACCAGGGGGCCCACGAGGTAGGGGGGCGCGCCCTAGGGGGGCGCCCCCTACCCTCGTGAGAAGGGTGTGGGCCCCCTGGCCTTCATCTTTGGCATGGATTTTTCTTTATTTCTTTTAAGACGTTCCGTGGAGTTTCAGGACTTTTGGAGTTGCGCAGAATAGGTCTCTAATATTTGCTCCTTTTCCAGCCCAGAATTCCAGCTGCCGGCATTCTCCCTCCTTATGTAAACCTTGTAAAATAAGAGAGAATAGCCATAAGTATTGTGATATAAGTGAAATAACAGTCCATAATGCGATAAATATCGATATAAAAGCATGATGCAAAATGGACGTATCAGACACTTCACCATATTTGGGCCTAAGGGAGTGCATTGTGGAGTAGCAATTAGATGATGGGCTGCGAGAGTGACAGAAGCTTCAACCCCAGTTTATGCGCTATTCCGTAAGGGACCGATTGGATCCAAATGTTTAATGCTATGGTTAGAATTTATTCTTAATACTTTTCTTGTAGTTGCGGATGCTTGTGGGAGGGTTAATCATAAGTAGGAGGTTTGTTCAAGTAAGAACAACACCTAAGCACCGGTCCACCCACATATCAAATTATCAAAGTACCAAACACGAATTAAACCAACATGATGAAAGTGACTAGATGAAATTCCCATGTACCCTCAAGAACGCTTTGCTTATCATAAGAGACCGTTTTGGCCTCTCCTTTGCCTCAAAAGGATTGGGCTACCTTGCTTCAATTTTGTTACTACTATCGTTACTTGCTCGTTACAAACTATCTTGCTATCAAACTACTCTGATACTTACAATTTCAGCACTTGCAGACATTACCTTGCTGAAAACCAATTGTCATTTCCTTCTGCTCCTCGTTGGGTTCGACACTCTTACTTATCGAAAAGAGCTACAATTGATCCCCTATACTTGTGGGTCATCAAGGCTATTTTCTGGCGTCGTTGCCGGGGAGTGAAGCGCCTTTGGTAAGTGGATTTTGGTAAGGAAACATTTATATAGTGTGCTAAAATTAATTGTCACTTGTTACTATGGAAAACAATCCTTTGAGGGGTTTGTTTGGGGTATCTTCACCTCAAACGGAACCACAATTAGCTACCCCTCAACCTATTGCACCTACTGAAAATATTAAATATAAAATTCCTTCGTGTATGATAGAACAAGTGCTAGCTAATCCTTATGCAGGAGATGGAACCGAACATCCTGATATGCACTTGATATATGTAGAACAAATTTGTGGATTGTTCAACTTGCAGGTTTACCCGGAGATAAAGTTATGAAAAAGGTTTTCCCTTTATCTTTGAAGGGAAAAGCATTAGCATGGTATAGGCTATGTGATGATATTGGATCATGGAATTGGAATCGTTTAAAATTGGAGTTCCACCAAAAAATTTATCCTATGCATCTAGTTCGTCGTGATCGGAATTATATATATGATTTTTGGCCTCGTGAAGGAGAAAGTATCGCTCTAGCTTGGGGGAGGCTTATTTCAATGTTATATTCATGCCCCAATCATGAGCTCTCAAGAGAAATTATCCAGAACTTTCATGCTCGGCTTTCTCGTAATGATCAAACCATGCTTGATACTTCTTATATTGGTTCTTTTATGAAGAAGACTATTGAATTCCGGTGGGATCTTTCGGAAAGAATTAAACGCAACACTGAAGATTGGGAACTCAACAAAGGTAAAGAGTCAAGTATTAAACTTAAGTATGATTGTGTTAAATCTTTTATGGATACCGATGCTTTTCAAAAGTTTAGCACTAAATATGGACTCGACTCTGAGATAGTAGCCTCCTTTTGTGAATCATTTGCTACTCATGTTGAAATCCCTAAAGAGAAGTGGTTTAAATATCACCCACCTATTAAAGAATAAATTAAAGAACCGGTACCAGTTAAAGAAGAAACTATACTTTATAATGTTAATCCAGTTGTTCCTTTTGCTTATATTGAGAAACCACCTTTCCCTGTTAGGATAAAGGAACATGCTAAAGTTTCAACTGTGGTTAACAAAAGCTATAACAACACCTAAACCTGATGAACAAATTAAAGTAGAACCTAGTATTGCTATGGTTAAAGATCTCTTAGAACAATATATGGATGGGCATGTTATTTACTTCTGTGAAGAAGCTGCTAGAATTGCCAAACCTGATAAAAAGGATAAACATAGACATGTTGTTGGCATGCCCACCATCTCAGTTAAAATAGGAGATCACTGTTATCATGGTTTATGTGGCATAGGTGCTAGTGTGAGTGATATTCCTTATCCCTTATATCAAGAAATTATGAATGACATAGCGCCTGCAGAAATAGAAGAAATAGATGTTACTATTAAACTTGCTAATAGAGACACTATATCACCAATTGGGATTGTTAGAGATGTTGAAGTCTTGTGTGCGAAAATGAAATACCCTACTGATTTTCTTGTTCTTGGTTCCCCACAAGATGACTTTTGTCCCATTATCTTCGGTAGACCTTTCTTGAACACCATTAATGCTAGAATAGACTATGAGAAACAAACTGTCGGTGTTAGTTTTGGTGATGAGTCTCATGAATTTAATTTTTCCAAGTTTAGTACAAAGCTTCATGAAAAAGAATTGCCTAGTAAGGATGAATTAATTGGTCTTGCTTCTATTGCTGTTATGCCTACAGATCCTTTAGAGCAATATTTGCTAGACCATTAAAATGATTTACATATGCATGAAAGAAATGAATAAAATTTTCTTTGAACAACGTCCTCTACTTAAACACAATTTGCCTACTAAAACTCTAGGAGGTCCTCCTCCACCTAAAGGTGATCCTGTGTTTGAATTAAAACAATTGCCAGACACTTTGAAATATGCTTATCTTGATGAAAGAAGATATATCCTGTTATTATTAGTTCTAACCTTTCAGAACATGAAGAAGAAAGATGATTGAAAGTTCTAAGGAAGCACCGAGCTGCTATTGGATATACTCTTGATGATTTAAAGGGCATTAGTCCCACTCTATGTCAGCACAAAATCAAAATGGAACCTAATGCTAAACCCATTGTTGATCACCAACGTCAGTTAAATCCGAAGATGAAAGAAGTGGTAAGAACGGAAATATTAAAACTTCTGGAAGCAGGTATATTCTATCCCATAGCTGATAGTAGATGGGTAAGTCCGGTTCATTGTGTTCCTAAGAAAGCAGGTATAACTGTTGTTCCTAATGATAAGAATGAACTTATTCCACAAAGAATTGTTACAGTCTATAGAATGGCAATAGATTTTAGAAAATTAAACAAAGCAACTAGAAAAGATCATTATCCTTTGCCTTTTATTGGTCAAATGCTTGAAAGATTATTTAAGCACACATACTTTTGCTTCCTTGATGGATATTCTGGTTTTTCACAAATACCTATTTCTCAACCTGATCAAGAAAATGAAGGAAATATGCCCTAGAGGCAATAATAAAGTTATTATTTATTTCCTTATATCATGATAAATGTTTATTATTCATGCTATAATTGTATTAACCGGAAACATAATACATGTGTGAATACATAGACAAATAAAGTGTCACTAATATGCCTCTACTTGACTAGCTCGTTGATCAAAGATGGTTATGTTTCCTAACCATAGACATGAGTTGTCATTTGATTAACGGGATCACATCATTAGGAGAATGATGTGATTGACTTGACCCATTCCGTTATCTTAGCACTTGATCGTTTAGTTTGTTGCTATTGCTTTCTTCATGACTTATACATGTTCCTATGACTATGAGATTATGCAACTCCCGTTTACCGGAGGAACACTTTGTGTGCTACCAAACGTCACAACGTAACTGGGTGATTATAAAGGTGCTCTACAGGTGTCTCCAAAGGTACTTGTTGGGTTGGCATATTTGGAGATTAGGATTTGTCACTTCGATTGTCGGAGAGGTATCTCCGGGCCCTCTCAGTAATGCACATCACCTAAGCCTTGCAAGCATTGCAACTAATGAGTTAGTTGCGAGATGATGTATTACGGAACGAGTAAAGAGACTTGCTGGTAACGAGATTGAACTAGGTATTGAGATACCGACGATCGAATCTCGGGCAAGTAACATACCGATGACAAAGGGAACAACGTATGTTGTTATGCGGTTTGACCGATAAAGATCTTCGTAGAATATGTCGGAGCCAATATGAGCATCCAGGTTTCGCTATTGGTTATTGACCGGAGACGTGTCTCGGTCATGTCTACATAGTTCTCGAACCCGTAGGGTCCGCACGCTTAAAGTTCGATGACGGTTATATTATGAGTTTATGTGTTTTGATGTACCGAAGGAGTTCGGAGTCCCGGATGAGATCGGGGACATGACTAGGAGTCTCGAAATGGTCGAGACGTAAAGATCGATATATTGGACGACTATATTCGGACATCGGAAAGGTTCCGAGTGATTCGGGTATTTTCGGGAGTACCGGGGAGTTACGGGAATTCGTATTGGGCCTTAATGGGCCATACGGGAAAGGAGAGAAAGGCCTCAAAGGGTGGCCGCACCCCTCCCCATGGGCTGGTCCGAATTGGACTAGGGAGCGGGGCGCCCCCTTCCTTCCTTCTCCTTTTCCCTTCCCTTTCCTTCTCTCCTACTCCTACTACTTGGAAGGGATCCTAGTTCTACTAGGAAAAGGGGAATCCTACTCCCGGTGGGAGTAGGACTCCCCTAGGGCGCGCCATAGAGAGGGACGGCCCCTCCCCTCCTCCACTTCTTTATATACGTGGCCAGGGGGCACCCCATAGACGCAACAATTGATCTCTTGATCTCTTAGCCGTTTGCGGTGCCCCCCTCCACCATAATCCACCTCGATCATATCGTAGCGGTGCTTAGGCGAAGCCCTGCGTCGGTAGAACATCATCATCATCACCATGCCGTCGTGCTGACGAAACTCTCCCTCAACACTCGGCTGGATCGGAGTTCGAGGGACGTCATCGAGTTGAACGTGTGCAGAACTCGGAGGTGTCGTGCGTTCGGTACTTGACCGGTCGGATCATGAAGACATACGACTACATCAACCGCGTTGTGCTAACGCTTCTGCTTCCGGTCTACGAGGGTACGTAGACAACACTCTCCCCTCTCGTTACTATGCATCACCATTATCTTGCGTGTGTGTAGGAAAAAACTGAAATTACTACGTTGCCCAACAGAAAAGACCACTTTTACTTGTCCCTTTGGAACCTATGCTTATAGACGTATGCCTTTCAGTTTATGTAATGCACCTACCACCTTTCAAAGATGTATGACTGCTATATTCTCTAACTTTTGTGAAAAGATTGTTGAGTTTTTCATGGATAACTTTTCTGTTTATGGGAAGTCTTTTGATGGTTGTTTAAGCAATCTTGATTGAGTTTTGCAGAGATGTGAACAAACAAATATTGTCTTGAATTGGGAGGAGTGCCTCTTTATGATTAATGAAGGCATTGTCTTGGGTCATAAAATTTCTGAAAGAGGTATTGAAGTGGACAAAGCTAAGGTTGATGCAATTGAGAAAATGCCATGTCCTAAAGATATAAAAGGTATTCATAGTTTCTTAGGTCATGCTGGTTTCTATAGGAGATTTATCAAAGACTTTTTTAAAATTTCTAGGCCTCTTACGAATCTTTTGCAAAAGGATATTCCTTTTGTTTTTGATTATGATTGTTTAGAAGCCTTTGAAACACTCACGAAAGCCTTAATTTCTGCACCTATTGTTCAACCACCTAATTGGAACTTGCCTTTTGAAATTATATGTGATGCTAGTGATTATGCTGTTGGTGCTGTTCTAGGACAAAGAGTTGATAAAAACTTAATGTAATTCCTTATGCTAGTAAAATTCTAGAGAGTGCTCAAAGAAATTATGCTACTACCGAAAAAGAATTCTTAGCAGTGGTGTTTGCTTGTGATAAGTTTTTTACCTTATATTGTTGATTCGAAAGTAATTGTTCACACAGACCATGCTGCTATTAAATATCTTATGGAAAAGAAAGATGCTAAACCTAGACTTATTCGATCGGCTCTCTTATTACAAGAATATGATTTGCATATCATTGATAGAAAAGGAGCTGAGAACCCAGTAGCTGATAATTTATCTAGGCTTGAAAATGTGCTTGATGACCCACTACCTATTGATGATAGTTTTCCTGATGAGCAGTTAGCTGCAATAAATGTTTCTCATAGTACTCCTTGGTATGCTGACTATGCTAATTACATTGTTGCTAAATATTTACCACCTCGGGAGAAATTATTATCCAAATTTTTTATGGTCGGCTTTCTCGTAATGATCAAACCTTGCTTGATACTTCTTGTGTTGGTTCTTTTATGAAGAAGACTATTGAATTCCGATGGGATCTTTTGGAAAGAATTAAATGCAACTCTGAAGATTGGGAACTCGACAAAGGTAAAGAGTCAGGTATTAAACTTAAGTATGATCCTATTAAATCTTTTATGGATATCGATGTTTTTCAAAAGTTAGCACTAAATATGGACTTGACTCTGAGATAATAGCCTCCTTTTGTGAATCATTTGCTACTCATGTTGATCTCACTAAAGAGAAGTGGTTTAAATATCACCCACCTATTAAAGAAGAAACTAAAGAATCGGTACCAGTTAAAGAAGAAACTATACTTTATAATGTTGACCCAGTTGTTCCTTCTGCTTATATTGAGAAACCACCTTTCCCTCTTAGGATAAAGGAACATGCTAAAGTTTCAACTGTGGTTAACAAAAGCTATATTAGAACACCTAGACCTGATGAACAAATTAAAGTAGAACCTAGTATTGCTATGGTTAAAGATCTCTTGGAAGAATATATGGGTGGGCATGTTATTTACTTCTATGAAGAAGCTGCTAGAATTGCCAAACCTGATAAAAAAGATAAACATAGACCTGTTGTTGGCATGCCTGTCATCTCAGTTAAAACAGGAGATCACTGTTATCATGGTTTATGTGACATAGGTGCTAGTGTGAGTGCTATTCCTTATACCTTATATCAAGAAATTATGAATGACATAGCACCCGCAGAGATAGAAGAAATAGATGTTACTATTAAACTTGGTAATAGAGACACTATATCACCAATTGGGATTGTTAGAGATGTTGAAGTCTTGTGTGGGAAAATAAAATACCCTACTGATTTTCTTGTTCTTGGTTCCCCACAAGATGACTTTTGTCCCATTATCTTTGGTAGACCTTTCTTGAACACCGTTAATGCTAGAATAGATTGTGAGAAACAAACTGTCAGTGTTAGTTTTGGTAATGAGTCCCATGAGTTTATTTTTTCCAAGTTTAGTAGAAATCTTCATGAAAATGAATTGCCTAGTGTCGGGGATATACCCCGCGGTATAACCCGGCTGGATGTATGACCCGGATGGATCGGGCGACTCACTGGTGACCCGCCCGGAGCTTGGCGACTCACGGGTAACCCTCCCGATCTTGGCAACTCATTAATAACCCGGCGGGCGGGTCAGACGGACGACAAGGCCCAAGGCCTAGTATGCCGGTTCGTATGATGGTGGGCCGGTTTAAGTGGAAAGCATAAGGAATATTCCCTTACAAAGGAAGCAAGACTAGGACTCCACTGGTAATAGAGTAGTCCTAATCCTAATAGGACTAGTCATGTAAGCCGCCCCTTCAACATATATAAGGAGGGGCAGGGCTCCCCAAGAGGGACAAGTTCCACAAGTTAGACATAATAGGGTTAGACAAACAAGTCTATAGCTCTCGAGTTATAGCACCCGTGTAATCGTGATCATCATCATCAATATCAATGAAGTAGGATATAGGCTTTTACCTCCACCGTGAGGGGCCGAACCTGGGTAAAACCTCATGTCTCTCGTCCCACTCAACCCCTCTCAAGCTACCACATAGATGCGTTGGCCTCATGACTAAGTCCTCACACTCGTACATCTGTCGTGACAATTCCACGACAGTTGGCGCCCACCATGGGGCCCGCGCACGGTGGTGTTGAGTTCTTGGAGGGATTTTTCTAAGGGATCGAGAAGCTCGCAATTAATCGGGTAAAGAAGAACCCACACAATCAGATCTATATTTGTAACGCCCCGAGACCGTTGCGCCAGGTGTCTTCCGGTGTTTCATTGTTGTTGCCTTGTCATTTGCTTGCGTGTTGCATCTTGCCATGTCATCATGTGCATTACATCATCATGTTTTCAAAACCTGCATCCGTCCGGGTTCCCCCAGTGCCATCCGTTGTCAGTTCTGAGCCCAGACACACTTGCACGCGTCCGCGGCACGTCCGAAGTATTATTTTATAAGTGGCCGAAAAATGTTCTCGGAATGGGTTGAAAGTTGGCGTGCGGTGTTGTTTTGTTGTCAGTAGGCCGCCTGGCAAGTTTCATCGCATTCGGAGTTCGTTTGACGCCCCAACGGTTAACTATAGCGGCAATATAGCCAGTCTATCGTCGGACGTTTTCGGTCTTCGGAAACAGTCTCCGGGCCTCTCTTCTCTTCTCTCATTCTGAGACCTTCTGGACAGTCCATTACCTACCGCGAAACCTAACCTAGGCTCTCTCGGTTATGCCCGCGGCCCTCCTCGTGCGCGCGCCCGAAAGCTGTCCCGGACCCGACCCGGACTGTCGCTACCGTTGTGTCCGGATCATCCCCAAACGTCTACAAAACATCTCCATTTTGTTAATTGGACTTCCTAATATTTTTTTCGCGATCGTACGATTGCGATCGGAGGGACGAGATAGCCTCTATCCTAATCCCTTTACAATATAAATAGTGGGCAGCCCTAGAAATTAGGGATCTTGTCCCACCCATTCCGTGTCCATCGTCGCCACTATCTTCTTAGGGATCCACGCTGCCGAATCCAACCGTAGCCAACCACCATCGCCTCCGTTTCCGTGCCCGACCAATCCTGCGGCCTCCTCTCCCCTCGAGCCCAAGGCCTTGCTTCCTCTGCTCGATCCACCTTCTGGATCGCTCCCGAGCTCACCTACGTTCAGGCACGAACCCCTCGCCGTCCTCGCGACCATCGGCTTCACCGGCGACCTCCTCCAGCAGGCCCGTGCCACCCCTCTCTTCCCTGCCTCCCATTCCATCTTCCTGTTCTTCTCTCTCTCACCTCCCCTCTCTGACCCGTCGTAGGTTTGCCATGGACGCCCGATGGAGCATTGCTGCAGGGAACCTTGAAAACCATTAGATCCGGCGGGCCTCCACTGCCCTTGACCGTTCCTGCCGGATTCCATCGGCTAGGCTCCGTCCCCGACCACCGGTGCTGTCGCCGGCCTCACTTGCTGCTGCCGTTTGTTTCCCCTGTCGATCGGACGACCCGACCCCACGCCAAGTTCCAGCGCCGCTTCTTCTGCATCGAGTTGCAGGTCGACATCGCGCCTCAAGTCCCGCAGCGCCGCCTCCCTCGCTTCGTCTCCGACCCCTGCCTCGCGTGCGTGACCTCCTGTGCCAGATGTCCAAGGCCAGCGCTGCCGGTCGCCGGAGCATCGTCCCCAAGTCCTGCGCTGCTTACGTTCGAGAGGAGGACGACGGAGCCGCGCCCCTGCGTTGACTTCTCATCGAGACACTCCAGCCAGCCTCGTCTCGATCCCAGGCCCAGCGCTAGGCCTCCCGGCCCAGCATCGCCCCCTGCTGGCCTCCCTCCTCCACCGTTAGGCCCAAGGCCCAGCCTGCCTCCCCACGCCAGGCCCAGCGCTCCGCTAGGCCGACCTGCCTCTATCTCCTGCAGCCGTCGCTTGGGCCACAACCCGCATCCGGCCCGTGTGGCCTCTGGTGAGCTGCCCCCACCTATCCATTGCACGGGGCGCAACATACTATTCCGCGCCCATGTTCCTGTTCCAGTTTCGGCCCGCGATGTTTTTTCCAGCGCCTGGGTTTTTCCTAATTATCCAGTGTAAACCAGTTTTACAGAAAACCCCCTAGCTTCATACATATAATTACTCACAAATGATGCATCGGATTAAAACAAACTTTATATGTAAAGTGTCCGGAATTTTGTCTAGTTTAATAATATGCAACTTTTATCTATGTTTGAAATGTTTATAATGATGTTTGATTAAATTTGCTCCTATGCCGTGCTAAAATGCTTTAATTCATAACTAAATAACCGTAACTCGGATTTTAAATAATCTTTATATGTAATTGGGGTAGAATTATGCCTAGTTTAACATGGTGGCTTTACTTTGCATGTTTAACAACCCTAAAATTGTGTTTAGGGCAGATCAGTACCAAACCCTAATATATGCATATGGGGATTTACCGGATTTGTTGTTCGTTGCTTCTGGCCTCATTTAAACTTGACTAGATAGGTAGTTTTACTTTGCTTCACCTTGTGCCATGCTAAGAACATTTAATATTGTTGGGTACATAAACGAGATTGAACTAAATAACCAAATGTGGTGTCCGGCAATATGCAAGCTCCACTTAATTTGTAGTGTTGTTTGTTGCACTTTGCCATGCCATGCTTCATTAAACCGGACATGCATCATACTTGGTTGTGCATCATGCCATGTTATGTGGTGGTTGTTTACTATGTTGTTTGCTCCTTTCCGGTGTTGCTTCTTCGGGTTGGTTCCGATAATGTCGCGTTTGTGAGGATCTGTTCGACTTCGTCCGTTTGTCTTCTTCATGGACTCATTCTTCTTCCTTGCGGGATTTCAGGCAAGATGACCATACCCTCGAAATCACTTCTATCTTTGCTTGCTAGTTGCTTGCTCTTTTGCTATGCCAATGCTGCGATACCTACCACTTGCTTATCATGCCTCCCATATTGTTAAACCAAGCCTCTACCCACCTTGTCCTAGCAAACCGTTGTTTGGCTATGTTACCGCTTTGCTCAGCCCCTCTTATAGCGTTGTTAGTTGCAGGTGAAGATTGAAGTTTGTTCCTTGTTGGAACATGTTTACTTGTTGGGATATCACAATATATCTTATTTAATTAATGCATCTATATACTTGGTAAAGGGTGGAAGGCTCGGTCTTATGCCTGGTGTTTTGTTCCACTCTTGCCGCCCTAGTTTCCATCATATCGGTGTTATGTTCCCGGATTTTGCGTTCCTTACGCGGTTGGGTTATAATGGGAACCCCTTGACAGTTCGCTTTGAATAAAAATCCTCCAGCAAGGCCCAACATTGGTTTTACCATTTGCCACCTAGCCTTTTCTTTCCGTTGGGTCGGCCAGCCCAAGGGTCATCTTTATTAAAAACCCCGGGCCAGTGCTTGTCTAAGTGTTGGTCCAACCCAGAGCACCGTGCGGGGCCGTCCCTTGGCAACTTGGGTTACGTTGGCTCCCGTACGCTTAGCTTATCCGGTGTGCCCTGAGAACGAGATATGTGCAGCTCCTATCGGGATTGTCGGCACAACGGGTGGTCTTGCTGGACTTGTTTTACCATTGTAGAGGATGTCTTGTAACCGGGATGTTGAGTCTGATCGGGTCTTCCCGCTAGAAGGAATATCCTTCGTTGACCGTGAGAGCTTGTGATGGGCTAAGTTGGGACACCCCTGCAGGGATTTGAACTTTCGAAAGCCGTGCCCGCGGTTATGGGCAGATGGGAATTTGTTAATGTCCGGTTGTAGAAAACCTGACCTTAATTAAAATGCATCAACCGCGTGTGTAACCGTGATGGTCTCTTTCAGGCGGAGTCCGGGAAGTGAACACGGTGTTGGAGTTATGCTTGACGTAGGTTGCTCTAGGATCACTTCTTGATCATAGTTGTTCGACCGTGCTTTTGCCTTCTCTTCTCGCTCTCATTTGCGTATGTTAGCCACCATATATGCTAGTCGCTTGCTGCAGCTCCACCTCATACCTTTACCTTACCTATAAGCTTAAATAGTCTTGATCGCGAGGGTGTGAGATTGCTGAGTCCCCGTGACTCACAGATACTTCCAAAACCAGTTTGCAGGTGTCGTTGAACCGTGCAGGTGACGCAACCAAGCTCAAGGAGGAGCTCAATGAAGATCTTGTCCTTTATGTTGTTTCGTTCTAGTCGATCAGTAGTGGAGCCCAGTTGGGGTCGATCGGGGATCTATGTAGCATTTGGGGTAGTCTTCTTTTATTTTGGCTTCGTAGTCGGGCCTTGATTGTAACTGGTTGATGTAATGCTTTATTCATGTAATTGTGTGAAGTGGCGATTCTAAGCCAACTATGTATCCTTTTCCCTTATGTATTACATGGGTTGTGTGAAGATTACCTCTCTTGCGACATTGCTTTCAATGCGGTTATGCCTCTAAGTCGTGCTTCGACACGTGGGAGATATAGCTACATCGAGGGCGTTATAATATTGTCGACGAGCAGTCGGTTGTTTGAGCATGTACAAGATTGTGAGCAAGAGATTTTTTAGGGTTACACGTCCAGGCGGCACCCCAAGTCGCCGAGTCAAGACGGACACATTTTCTGAAGAAGACGTTTTCAACCGATGAGTCGCTCCGCAACCTCGCTACACTTCAAGCGTCTCGGGGCTCTGAGCCGCCCCATTACTGTGGTTTGCCTCGCGCGGACACGGCTGCTTTATGGATGGGTCAAGCGCTTGAGCTGCCCCGGTGTCAACCTGAAAATTTATGAAAGACGATGAGATAACGTGACAACATCAAAAATTCCAAATCCTGATGGAAGATGACTCGCCCTCCGCTGTTCGCGCCGAGCCGCTGCGGTCAACCCGCCTCGTCAACTGGCCTCTGTGGCCAAGGCCTCGCTGAGGGAGTCCTGGATTAGGGGGTGTCCGGATAGCTGGACTATACCTTCGGCCGGACTCCTGGACTATGAAGATACAGGATTGAAGACTTCGTCCCGTGTCCGGAAGGGACTTTCCTTGGCCTGGAAGGCAAGCTTGGCGATACGGATATGTAGATCTCCTACCATTGTAACTGACTCTGTGTAACCCTAGCCCTCTCCGGTGTCTATATAAACCGGAGAGTTTTAGTCCGTAGGACGAACAACAATCATACCATAGGCTAGCTTCTAGGGTTTAGCCTCCTTGATCTCGTGGTAGATCTACTCTTGTACTACCCATATCATCAATATTAATCAAGCAGGACGTAGGGTTTTACCTCCATCAAGAGGGCCCGAATCTGGGTAAAACATCGTGTCCCCTGCCTCCTGTTACCATCTGGCCTAGACGCACAGTTCGGGACCCCCTACCCGAGATCCGCCGGTTTTGATACCGACATTGGTGCTTTCATTGAGAGTTCCTCTGTGTCGTCACTTTTAGGCCCGATGGCTTCTTCGATCATCAACAGCGATGCGATCCAGGGTGAGACTTTTCTCCCCGGACAGATCTTCGTATTCGGCGGCTTTGCACTATGGGCCAATTCGCTTGGTCATCTGGAGCAGATCGAAAGCTACGCCCCTGGCCATTAGGTCAGATTTGGAAGTTTGAACTACACGGCCGACATCCGCGGAGACTTGATCTTCGACGGATTCGAGCCACAGCCGAGCGCGCTGCACTGTCACGATGGGCATGATTTAGCTCTGCCGCCGAACAGTGCCCTGGAGGCCGCACCTGTGTCTGCTCCGACCCCTAGCTCGGAGCCGATCACACCAACCGAGGATGGGTGGTTAGACACCACCTCGGGGGCTGCAATCTCTACAGCGATCGAGCTGAACACCAGCCCTATTCTCTTCGAAGCCCGTGACTCCAAGGAGCTGGACTCCTCTCCAGACTCCGAGCCCTCCGCGCCCCGACCGATCGAACCCGATTGGGCGCCGATCATGGAGTTCACCGCCGCGGACATCTTTCAGCACTCGCCCTTCGGCGATATTCTGAATTCACTAAAGTCTCTCTCTTTGTCAGGAGAGCCTTGGCTGGACTATGGTCAGCAAGGTTGGGATGCAGATGATGAAGAAATTCAAAGTCCACCCTCCACCCACTTCGTAGCCACTGTCGATGATTTAACTGACATGCTCGACTTCGACTCTGAAGACATCGACGGTATGGACGCCGATGCAGGAGACGATCAAGAACCAACACCTATAGGGCACTGGAAAGCCACCTCGTCATATGATATATACATGGTGGACACCCTAAAAGAAGGCAATGGCGATGGAACAACGGAGGATGACCCCTCCAAGAAGCAGCCTAAGCGCCGGCGTTAGTGGCGCCGCTCTAAATCCCGCCAAAACAAAAACGGTGATTCTGGCACGGGAGATAATAACACCCCGGACAGTGCCGAAGACAACCACCTCCAGCAAGATTCAGCACAGGAGGATAGAGAAGCCAGCCCTCATGAGAGAGCGGCAGACAGAGAGGTCGAGGACGATAATTATATGCCTCCCTCCGAAGACGAGGCAAGCCTCGACGACGACGAATTTGTCGTGCCGGAGGATCCCATCGAACAAGAGCATTTCGAACGCAGGCTTATGGCCACGACGAGCAGCCTCAAGAAAAAACAGCAACAGCTTAGAGCTGATCAAGATTTGCTAGCCGACAGATGGATTGAAGTCCTTGCGGCCGAAGAGTATGAACTCGAACGCCCCTCCAAGAGCTACCCAAAGTGCAGGTTGCTACCCCAATTAGAGGAGGAAGCACCTAAACCTACATCACCAGCGCATGATGCGGCCGACCGGCCACCCCGTGGCCGCGACAGAGAGGTCTCTCGGCCCTCCACTCAAGCCGCACCCCGGCGCCGCTCAAAAAATACCAAGGCATGGGAAAATGCGCCAGACCTGCGAGATATATTGGAGGACAAGGCAAGGCAAACAAGATCGATCTACGGATCATGTGGGCGCCCCACGGCACGAGACGGTACTCGTCACGCCGGATACAATAAATCCGGTCGGGCCAAACACAGTAGACAAAGCTCGTTTGAGCTGCGTCGTGATGTAGCCCAATACAGAGGCGCCGCAGACCCACTATGCTTCACAGATGAAGTAATGGATCATCAAATCCCCGAGGGTTTCAAACCCGTGAACATCGAATCATACGATGGCACAACAGATCCTGCGGTATGGATCAAGGACTATCTCCTTCATATCCACATGGCCCGCGGTGATGACCTACACGCAATCAAATACCTCCCACTCAAGCTTAAAGGACCAGCTCGGCATTGGCTTAACAGCTTGCCAGCAGAATCAATTGGTTGTTGGGAGGACCTGGAAACCGCATTCCTCGACAATTTCCAGGGCACTTATGTGCGACCACCAGACGCCGATGACCTAAGCCACATAATTCAGCAGCCAGAGGAATCGGCCAGACAATTCTAGACACGGTTCCTAACCAAGAAAAATCAAATTGTCGACTGTCCAGACGCAGAGGCCCTAGCAACCTTCAAGCATAACATCCGCGACGAGTGGCTTGCACGGCACCCAGGACAGGAAAAGTCGAAATCTATGGCAGCCCTCACAACACTTATGACCCGCTTTTGCGCGGGAGAAGACAGCTGGCTAGCTCGCAGCAATAACATGACCAAGAGCCCTGGTAATTCGGATACCAAGGACAGCAGTGGCAGGTCGCGTCACAACAAGCAAAAGCGCCGCATTAACGGTGACAACGCTAAGGATACATTAGTTAATGCCGGATTCAGAGGCTCTAAACCCGGTCAGCGGAAAAAGCAATTCAAAAGAAATACTCCGGGCCCATCCAGTTTGGACCGAATACTCGACTGCTCATGCCAGATACATGGCACCCCCGAAAAACCAGCCAATCACACCAACAGGGATTGTTGGGTGTTCAAGCAGGCAGGCAAGTTAAATGCCGAAAGCAGAGACAAGGGGCTGCATAGCGATGATGAGGAGGAGCCCCGGCCGCCGAACAACAGTGGACAGAAAGGTTTTCCCCCACCAGTGTGGACGGTGAACATGATATACGCAACCCACGTCCCCAAAAGGGAGCGGAAGCGTGTGCTAAGGGACGTATACGCGATGGAGCCAGTCGCCCCAAAGTTCAACCCATGGTCTTCCTGCCCGGTCACTTTTGATCGAAGGGACCACCCCACTAGCATCCGTCATGGCGGATTCGCCGCATTGGTTCTAGACCCAATTATTGACGGATTTCACCTCACTAGAGTCCTTATGGATGGCGGCAGCAGCCTGAACCTGCTTTATCAGGATACAGTGCGGAAAATGGGCATCGATCCCTCGAGGATTAAACCCACCAGAACGACCTTTAAAGGCGTCATACCAGGTGTAGAAGCCAACTGAACAGGCTCAGTTACACTTGAAGTGGTCTTCGGATCTCCGGATAATTTCGGAAGCGAGGAGTTAATCTTCGACATAGTCCCGTTCCGCAGTGGCTATCACGCACTGCTCGGGCGAACCGCATTTGCCAAGTTCAATGCGGTGCCGCACTACGCATACCTCAAGCTCAAGATGCCAGGCCCTCGAGGCGTCATCACGGTCAATGGAAACACCGAACGCTCTCTCCGAACGGAGGAGCATACGGCGGCTATCGCAGCGGAAGTATAAAGCAGCCTCTCAAGGCAATTCTCTAGTCTGGCCATTAAACGTCTGGACACCGTCAAGCGCGCCCGGAGTAACCTACACCAAGACCGCCCGGCACGTTCAGAGCAAGCGTAACAATGCGGCCCGAACCCCAGCCCTCGCAAACTTGCGAAACCAGTGCTACGCGTACATAACTACGCTCTGGAAATACCATGGGCACAGGGGGAGGGGCACCATCACGGCACACCCGAAACGCAGCTTAAACCGCACTAGGGGCTGCCGATTTTCTTAATTTTCTCTTATTTTCAGGACTCCATTCTTCAGAAGGCTTGTCCAGCCGTAGAATTGCCGCACAAACGATACAACCAGGGAAGCAGAAAGCTACGCCGCACTACGGAACTCTAAGGTGGTCTCTATAACGAGCAGTATACCTATTTCGCATAACATTCCGCAGCTCGCCCCTGGAAAGGACATATTTGATAGTCCCATCTTTTGCTTATCGCACTATTTGTATCGTCCTGCTTTGATCGCAGCCTTTTTTAAATAAACAATGCATAGCTTCCGTCTATTATTGCATTACTCTTTTTTATGAATATATGTTCATTAATGACATGCTGCACCCGTACACTTTGGTACGGCTAATACGCCAGGGGCTTAAGTACCCCACAACATGGTGTGAGAAGTCCGAACACTTTCACAAGTGCGGCACCCCGAACTTATAGCATTATATGCATCGGCTGCGAATCATGTCTTGGGTCAATAGTTGGGTTTGCCCGGCTCCTATGTTTTGGTACCTTATGTTCCGTTATATCGGCTAAGGTAGCACTAGGAGAACTACTGCGATTGTGCCCCAGTTGAGCTGGGCTAAGCACCTCAGTAGAGAAAGCTAAAACTGACCGTCATGATGAGGCGAGAGCTGGTCGCTGTTCGAGAGGTTTTCGAGTCCCTAAAGACTTATGCCGCTTAGAGCGAGGAGTCGGCTTTGTCCGGCCTAGGCGTGGATAGCGCCCCGAACTCGGTCTTCCGAACACTAGGGGCTTCGCCAAAATTTAAAATTATAGAATTCTATGGCTAAGTGAGAGTGTTCAAGCATTATAGTCTGATTGCCTTGTTCGTTGTGTTGAGCGCCTCCCTCGAAGGACCCAAGAATGGGAAAAAGAGCGCTCATGTTTATCCCGAACACCCCAGCACTCGTGCCATGGGGGCAGAAGCCGATGACTCGCCATCTCTCAAATTTGATAAACGGGCGCACAGAAGGTAATATTTTAAATTCAAAAAGCATTGCTTAGCGCACATGAACAAGTTTTCAGCGCACAGGACAAAACGAGCGAGTTTACTGAAAAATTACATTCATGGGACATTCATCCGCCACAAGGCGGGCACCCTTCAGAACGCCCTCATAATACATCTCGGGCTTGCGATGCTCCTTGCCCGGCGGTGGCCCGTCCTTCACAAGCTTCTCAGCATCCAGCTTGCCCCAGTGCACCTTCGCACGGGCAAGCGCCCTACGGGCACCCTCGATGCATACAGAGCGCTTGATGACTTCGAGCCTTGGACAGGCCTCCACCAGCCGCCTCACCAGCCCGAAGTAGCTCCCAGGCATGGCCTCTCCAGGCCACAGCCGGACTATGAGGCCCTTCATGGCCTGTTCAGCCACCTTATGGAGCTCGACCAGCTGTTTCAGCTGGTCGCTTAAGGGCACCGGGTGTTCGGCCTCAGCATACTGAGACCAGAACACCTTCTCCGTCGAGCTTCCCTCCTCGGCTCGGTAGAAGGCGGCGGCATCTGACACGCTACGGGGCAAGTCTGCGAATGCTCCTGGAGAGCTCCGGATTCGGGTAAGTGACAAGTAATTCACTTTTACGTGCTTGCTTTGCATAAAGAATGCCTTACCCGCCGCTATCTTTTTTATTGCCTCAACCTCCTGGAGGGCCTTCTGGGCTTCGACCTTGGCAGACTTGGCATCTTCAATGACCGCCGCGAGCTCAGACTCTCGCGTCTTCGAGTTAAGCTCCAAACTCTCATGTTTTTTCATGAGAGCCTGGAGCTCTTGCCGCACCTCGCCAACCTGCGTCTCATGCTTCTCCCGCTCGGTGCGCTCCGTGGCCGCCCTCTTTTCGGCCTCAGACAACGCTTGCTTAAGGGTCGCCACCTCAGTTGTGGCCCCTACAATAGCCGCGTTAATCCTATCACTTTTTGCAATTGCACCTTTCACATATTTCAATAAGGTATTTCTTACCTTCCTTCTCCTCGAGCTGCTGCTTGGCTAGGCCGAGCTCTTGCTCGGACCGCTCGAGGTTCTGCTTCAGCGTATCCACCTCCGCAGTCAGTGCGGTGGAGGCCAGCAGCGAAGCTTGCATACGCATATTGACTTGATTATGTTAGACTCCTGCGAATGTTATTAGATCCTCTATTCAGCTTTTCTTTCCGAACGCCGAACAGAGCATCAGGGGCTACTGTCTATGCGGTAATATTTTTACATATTCTTTACTTACCTCAAAGCCTGTTAGAAGGCTGGCACAGGCTTCAGTCAGTCCTCTCTTGGCGGACTGAACCTTCTGGATCACCGCACTCATAATAGTGCGGTGCTCCTCGTCGATGGAGGCGCCGTTAAGCGTCTCCAGCAAATTGTCTGGTGCCTCCGGTTGGACGGAGGTCACCGGCTCGGTAGGCTTGCTCCTCTTGGAAGGAGGCTGCCTACCGAAGTCCAGAACCGTTGAAGGTTCCGGCGCGGTGTCCGGCTCAAGGCCGGACTTGGAGCCCTTGGGGGTTCTATCCCCTTTACGCCTGGAGTCCGGGAGGTTGCCTTGTGGCGCCTCCAGGACCACCTCCTCCTGGCTTGGAACCTGTTGGGACGCCACCCCGGCGCTGTCCGTAGGGTGCGGGGAGGAAGTTGTCGGAGGCGAATTCACATCCGACGAATCCAGGGAGCCGCTTGACGACTCGTCGAGCCCGGCCTTGGGCGGACTGCACAATCATGTTCGACATAAGGAAAAGCTGTGCAATGGGGGAATACTATGAATCACTCTGGTATCCGGATACTTACGATCTCGCCAGGGGCTTGGCCCTATGCGGCCACTCCTCTTCGCCGTCGTCGGCGTTGGTGGAGTAGTCCGGAGGAGGGGTCTTCCCCCTCTTGGACCCTTCGGCCTCCCCGGTTGGGGCGGCCTTCCTTTTCTTCCCTCCCCCCGCTGGAGGGGGAGAGGTCTCTTCTTCCTCCTCCTCGTCTTCATGGGAGGAGTGCGCCTTGGAGTCGTCGGATGATGAATCCGACACCTCCTGGCGCCGGGCACTCTTTCGAGTCCCCGTGGCCTTCTTCTCCGGCACCACATAGGGTGCCAGAACCAGCAGCTTCGCCAAGCGAGCGTCCGCTGGGCCTTCGACCAAAGGAGCCGGACAATTGATCTGTCCGGACGTCTCCTGCCAATCCTGTCAAAGGTAAGGGAGCTTAGATCCCGCATGGAGTCAAACTATGAAAAACTAATACCCTGTAAAAGGTAAAAACAGCTTACCGCACGAGCGCGATGCTGCGTGCTGAATCCGCGATCCTCGGTAGCGGATGCGGGGGCCTCGGCGCCCTTGAAAAGCACCTTCCAGGCATCTTCGTACGTCGTGTCGAAGGGCCTGCTCAGAGTTCGGTGCTGCGCCGGGTCGAACTACCACATGTTGAAAGCCCGTTGTTGACACGGGAGGATCCGGCGGATGAGCATAACCTGGACTACGTTGACAAGTTTGAGCTTCTTGTCCACCAGGGTTTGGACGCATGTTTGGAGTCCGGTCAGCTCTCCTTCTTTACCCACGACAGGCCCGTCTCTTTCCAGGAGGTGAGCTGCGTAGGGGGTCTAGATTGGATCTCGGGGGCTGCGACCCATTCAGGGTCACGCGGCTCGGTGATGTAAAACCACCCCGATTGCCACCCCTTTAGGGACTCCACGAAGGAGCCCTCGGGCCATAGGACGTTGGGCATCTTGCCCACCATGGCGCCTCCGCACTCCGCCTGGGTGCCACGCACCACCTTCGGCTTGACATTGAAAGTCTTGAGCCATAGGCCGAAATGGGGGCGGATGCAGAAGAAAGCCTCGCACACGACGATAAATGCCGAGATACTAAGGACAAAGTTCGGGGCCAGATCGTGGAAATCCATGGACAAATGGGTGGAGAGGGAAGCCCAGTCCGCGGAGGAAATGGGGGAGGAACACCACCCTCTCATGGGGCCTAGGGGTAGGGATGAGCTGCCCCTCTTCGGGAAGCCGGTGCGCAATGTCGTTAGACAAGTATCCGGCCTTCCTTAGTTTTTTGATGTGTCCCTCCGTGAAGGAGGAGACCATCCACTTGCCTCCCGCTCCGGACATGGATGGAGAAGGTTGAGGTGGGGTGTGCGGACTTGGGCGCTGGAGCTCGAGTGCGCGGAAATGGATAGGCAAAGGAGGAAGAGGGCGTGGGTGAAAAGGTGGATCCTTATCCCCTTATATGGGTGGACGCGACTATGCGCCCCCACCAGCCTGGTAAAACTTGCTTATCTCCCAAGCGCCATAATCAATGGCGCGATTGGGTTACCCACACCTGTATTGATGACAATCCCGGAATAAGGGGACACGATCTCAGCTTTAACAAGACGTGCGAAGGAAACCGCCTTGCTAAACGCGCTGAGGTGGGACAGTAAAACAATTCGAATAAAGACTTGGCCGTAGTGTGATGTCACGCTACGGAATACGTCAACAGATTAGATTTGTGTAAATATTATTCTCTCTATGGCAATATGTGGAAACTTATTTTGCAGAGCCGGACACTACCTTTGTGTTCAAAATCTTCTATGAAGTATTTGGAGGAGGAGCCCGTCTTGCAATGCCGAAGACAATCTGTGCGCCGGACTCGTCGTCATTGAAGCCTGGTTCAGGGGCTACTGAGGGAGTCCTGGATTAGGGGGTGTCCAGATAGCCGGACTATACCTTTGGCCAGACTCCTGGACTATGAAGATACAAGATTGAAGACTTCGTCCCGTGTCCGGAAGGGACTTTCCTTAGCGTGGAAGGCAAGCTTGGCGATACGGATATGTAGATCTCCTACCATTGTAGACGACTCTGTGTAACCCTAGCCCTCTCCGGTGTCTATATAAATCAGAGAGTTTTAGTTCGTAGGACGAACAACAATCATACCATAGGCTAGCTTCTAGGGTTTAGCCTCCTTGATCTCGTGGTAGATCTACTCTTGTACTACCCATATCATCAATATTAATCAAGCAGGACGTAGTGTTTTACCTCCATCAAGAGGGCCCGAACCTGGGTAAAACATTGTGTCCCCTGCCTCCTGTTACCATCCGGCCTAGACGCACAGTTCGGGACCCCCTACCCGAGATCCGCCGGTTTTGACACCGACACTCGCCCTTGCTCTTACAGCTGTCTCCATGACCTGCGTCATCGCCTTTGTACCGGTAGCCGCCGCTGCGGCCTGGCCCCGCCTCGTCCCCTTGCTACCTCTTGAGCACTGCGTTGGTTTTCCCTTGAAGAGGAAAGCATGATGCAGCAAAGTAGCGTAAGTATTTCCCTCAGTTTTTGAGAACCAAGGTATCAATCCAGTAGGAGGCTACACACAAGTCCCTTGTACCTACACAAACAAATAAGAACCTCACAACCAACGCGATAAAGGGGTTGTCAATCCCTTCACGGTCACTTACGAGAGTGAGATTTGATAGAGATAATAATGATAAGATAAATATTTTTGGTATTTTATGATATAGATTGAAAGTAAAGATTGCAAAATAAAATAGATTGGAAACTTATATGATGGAGAATAGACCCGGGGGCCATAGGTTTCACTAGTGGCTTCTCTCAAGATAGCATAAGTATTACGGTGGGTGAACGAATTACTGTCGAGCAATTGATAGAAAAGCGAATAGTTATGAGAATATCTAGGCATGATCATGTATATAGGCATCACGTCCGTGACAAGTAGACCGACTCCTGCCTGCATCTACTACTATTGCTCCACACATCGACCGCTATCCACCATGCATCTAGAGTATTAAGTTCATAAGAATAGAGTAACGCCTTAGGTAAGATGACATGATATAGAGGGGTAAACTCAAGCAATATGATATAAACCCCATCTTTTTATCCTTGATGGCAACAATACAATACGTGTCGTTTCCCTTTCTGTCACTAGGATCGAGCACCACAAGATTGAACCCAAAGCTAAGCACTTCTCCCATTGCAAGAAAGAGCAATCTAGTAGGCCAAACCAAACTGATAATTCGAAGAGACTTGCAAAGATAACCAATCATTCATAAACGATTTCAGAGAAGAATCAAATATTGTTCATAGATAGACTTGATCATAAACCCACAATTCATCGGTTCTCGACAAACACACCGCAAAAAGAGTTACATCGAATAGATCTCCAAGAAGGTCGAGGAGAACTTTGTATTGAGATCCAAAGAGAGAGAAGGAGCCACCTAGCTAATAACTGTGGACCCGAAGGTCTGAAGTAAACTACTCACACATGATCGGAGGGGCCATGGAGTTGATGTAGAGGCCCTCCATGATCAATGCACCCTCCGGCGGAGCTCTGGAAAAGGCCCCAAGATGGGATCTCTTGGGTACAAAAGGTTGCGGCGGTGGAAATAGGGTTTCGTGGTGCTCCTGGATGTTTTCGGGGTATGTGAACATATATAAGAGGAAGAAGTGGGTCGGTTGAGCCATGAGGGGGGAGGGCGTGCCCAGGGGGGTAGGCGCGCCCCTGCCTCGTGGACGCCTTGTTCGTTTCTTGACATCCACTCCAAGTCCTCTGGATCATGTTTGTTCCAAAAATCACGCTCCCGAAGGTTTCATTCCGTTTGGACTCCGTTTGATATTCCTTTTCTGTGAAACACTGAAATAGGCAAAAAACAGCAATTTGCACTGGCCCTGGGTTAATAGGTTAGTCCCAAAAATAATATAAAAGTGTAAAATAAAGCCCATTAACATCCAAAGCAGATAATATAATAGCATGGAACAATCAAAAATTATAGATACGTTGGAGACGTATCAAGCATCCCCAAGCTTAATTCCTGCTCGTCCTCGAGTAGGTAAATGATAAAAACAGAATTTTTGATGTGGAATGATTTCTAGCATGTTCTTCAATGTATTTTCTCTATTGTGGCATGAATGTTCAGATCTGAAAGATTCAAGATAAAAGTTTATTGTTGACATAATAATAGTAATACTCCAAGTATGCTAATCAAGCAATTATGTCTTATCAAGATACCATAACCAAAGAAAACTTATCCCTACAAAATCATATAGTTTGTCCATGCTTCATTTTTGTCACACAAAATGCTCCCATCATGCACAACCCCGATGACAAGCCAAGCAATTGTTTCATACTTAGCCTTTTCAAACTCTTTCAACTTTTACGCAATATATGAGCGCGAGCCATGGACATAGCACTATGGGTGGAATAGAATATGATGATTGAGGTTGTGTGAGAAGACAAAAAGGGAGAAAGTCTCACATTGACGTGGCTAATCTATGGGGTATGGAGATGCCCACCGATTGATGTCAATGCAAGGAGTAGGGATCGCCATGCAACGGATGCACTAGAGCTATAAATATATGAATGCTCATCAAAGAAACTAAGTGGGTGTGCATCCAACGTGCTTGCTCACGAAGACCTAGGGCATTTGAGGAAGCTCATCATTGGAATATACAAGCCAAGTTCTATAATGAAAAATTCCCACTAGTATATGAAAGTGACAAAATAAAAGACTCTCTATCATGAAGATCATGGTGCTACTTTGAAGCACAAGTGTGGAAAAAGGATAGTAACATTGTCCCTTCCCTCCTTTTCTCTTTTTTTTGTTTGGGCCTTTTTTCATGGCCTCTTTTTTTATTTTTTATTTTTTTCATCTGAAGTCTCATCCTGACTTGTGGGGGAATCATAGTTTCCATCATCCTTTTCTCACATGGGACAATGCTCTAATGATGATCATCACACTTTTATTTACTTACAACTCAAGAATTACAACTCGATACTTAGAACAAAATATGACTCTATGTGAATGCCTCCGGCGGTGTATCGGGATTGTGATGAATCAAGAGTGACATGTATGAGAAATTAAGCATGGTGGCTTTGCCACAAATACGATGTCAACTACATGATCATGCAAAGCAATATGACAACGATGATGCGTGTCATAATAAATGGAATGGTGGAAAGTTGCATGGTAATATATCTCGGAATGGCTATGGAAATGCCATAATAGGTAGGTATGGTGGCTGTTTTGAGAAAGATATAAGGAGACTTATGTGTGATAGAGCGTATCATATCACGGGGTTTGGATGCACCGGCGAAGTTTGCACCAACTCTCAAGGTGAGAAAGAGCAATGCACGGTACCGAAGAGGCTAGCAATGATGGAAGGGTGAGAGTGTGTATAATCCATGGACTCAACATTAGTCATAAAGAACTCACATACTTATTGCAAAAATCTACAAGTCATCAAAACCAAGCACTACGCGCATGCTCCTAGGGGGATAGATTGGTAGGAAAAGACCATCGCTCGTCCCCGACCGCCACTCATAAGGAAAGCAATCAAAGAACACCCCATGCTTCAAATTTGTCACACAATGTTTACCATACATGCATGCTACGACACTTGCCAACTTCAACACAAGTATTCATCAATTGCACAATTACTCAACTAGCACACCTCTAATATTACCACCTTTATATCTCAAAACAATCTATCAAGCATCCAACTTCTCTTAGCATTTAAAATTTATAACCAAAGTGAATTACCATGCTGTTCTAAAGGACTCTCAAAATGATATAAGTTAAGCATGAGAGATCAATTATTTCTATAAAATAAAACCACCGTCGTGCTCTAAAAGATATAAGCGAAGCACTAGAGCAAAAATTATCCAACTCAAAAGATATAATTGAAGCACACAGAGTATTCTAATAAATTCCAATTCATGTGTGTCTCTCCCAAAAGGTGTGTACAGCAAGGATGATTGTGGTAATCTAAAAAGAAAATACTCAAATCATACAAGACGCTCCAAGCAAAACACATATCATGTGGCGAATAAAAATATAGCTCCAAGTAAAGTTACCGATGGACGAAGACGAAAGAGGGGATGCCTTCCGGGGCATCCCCAAGCTTAGGCTTTTGGTTGTCCTTGGATTTTACCTTTGGGTGCCTTGGGCATCCCCAAGCTTAGGCTCTTGCCAATCCTTGTTCCATAATCCATCAAATCTTTACCCAAAACTTGAAAACTTCACAACACAAAACTTAAAAGAAAATCTCGTGAGCTCCGTTAGTAAAAGAAAACAAACCACCACTTCAAGGTACTGTAATGAATTCATTCTTTATTTATATTGGTGTTAAACCTACTGTATTACAACTTTTCTATGGTTTATGAACTCTATTAATAGCCATAGATTCATCAAAATAAGCAAACAAAACATGAAAAACAGAATCTGTCAAAAAACAGAACAGTCTGTAGTAATCTGTAGGTTTCGAATACTTCCGAAACCCCCAAAATTCTAAACTAAATTTCCGGACGTGAGGAATTTATCTATTAATAATCTGCAAAAATAATTAACTAAATATCTGTCTCCAATAAAAATGGCAGCAAATCTCGTGAGCGCTAAAGTTTCTGTTTTTTACAGCAAGATCGCAAAGACTTTCCCCAAGTCTTCCCAAAGGTTCTACTTGGCACAAACACTAATTAAAAGCATAAAACCACATATAAACAGAGGCTAGATGAATTATTTATTACTAAACATAATCAAAAAGCAAGAAACAAAAATAAAATTGGGTTGCCTCCCAACAAGCGCTATCGTTTAACGCCCCTTGCTAGGCATAAAAGCAAGGATAGATCTAGGTATTATCATCTTTGGTATGCAATCCATAAGTGGATCTCATAATAGATTCATAAGGTAATTTAATTTTATTTCTAGGAAAGTTTTCCATTCCCTTCCTTAACGGAAATTGGAATCTAATATTCCCTTCCTTCATATCAATAATTGCACCAATCGTTCTAAGGAATGGTCTACCAAGAATAATAGGACATGTAGGATTGCAATCTATATCAAGGACAATGAAATCTACGGGCACATAATTCCTATTTGCAACAATAAGAACATCATTAATTCTTCCCATAGGTTTCTTAATGGTGGAATCCGCAAGATGCAAGTTTAAAGAACAATCATCGAATTCACGGAAACCTAGCAAATCACACAAAGTTTTAGGAATCATGGAAACACTAGCACCCAAATCACATAAAGCAAAGCATTCATGATCTTTAATCTTAATTTTAATAGTAGGTTCCCACTCATCATGAAGTTTTCTAGGGATAGAAACTTCCAATTCAAGCTTTTCTTCATAAGATTGCATTAAAGCATCAACGATATGTTTAGTAAAAGCTTTATTTTGACTATAAGCATGCGGAGTATTTAGCACGGATTGCAACAAGGAAATACAATCTATTAAAGAACAATTATCATAATTAAATTCCTTGAAATCCAAGATAGTGGGTTCATTGCTATTTAAAGTTTTGACCTCTCCAATCCCACTTTTATCAATTTTTGCATTAAGATCTAAAAACTCTGAATCATTGGGACGCCTTCTAACTAAAGTTGACTCATCTCCAGTCCCATCATTATCAAGATTCATATTGCAAACCAAAGATTTAACAGGAGGTACATCAATCACTTTTAGATCTTCACCCTTATTATCATCAAATTCTTCCGGTTTGGCGGCCATCTTATTAACTAAGGTGGCCTGCTTATCCGAAATTTGGGCTATTAAGTTCTCAAGATGAGCGAACTGAGATTTCAGACCATAAAATTCTTTAGACATATCATCGAGCTCTTTATTCATGTATCCCATAATTTTTTTGTCCTTTAAGCTCGTTTCTGAAGAAAATATTATGCTCAAACTGCAAGGACATAAAACTTCTAACTTTGTTTTCAATTTATTCCAACCATTTAAGGTGAGGATCAAAACCTTTAGGTAAAGCCATCGCAGCAAACAAGAGACAAGCAAACTGGAAAAGGGAAGGGGAACGGAAAAAGAGGGCGAATAAAACAGCAAGGGTGAAGTGGGGGAGAGGAAAACGAGAGGCAAATGGCAAATAATGTAATGCGAGGGATAAGAGTTTGTGATGGTACTTGGTATGTCTTGACTTGTGCGTAGACTCCCCAACAACGGCGCTAGAAATCCTTCTTGCTACCTCTTGAGCACTGCGTTGGTTTTCCCTTGAAGAGGAAAGGGTGATGCAGCAAAGTAGCATAAGTATTTCCCTCAGTTTTTGATAACCAAGGTATCAATCCAGTAGGAGGCCACACGCAAGTCCCTCGTACCTACACAAACACATAAGAACATCACAACCAACGTGATAAAGGGGTTGTCAATCCCTTCACGGTCACTTACGAGAGTGAGATCTGATAGAGATAATAATGATAAGATAAATATTTTTGTATTTTTATGATATAGATTGAAAGTAAAGATTGCAAAATAAAATAGATTGGAAACTTATATGATGGAGAATAGACCCGGGGGCCATAGGTTTCACTAGTGGCTTGTCTCAAGATAGCATAAGTATTACGGTGGGTGAACGAGTTACTGTCAAGCAATTGATAGAAAAGCTAATGGTTATGAGAATATCTAGGCATGATCATGTATATAGGCATCACGTCCGTGACAAGTAGACCGACTCCTGCCTGCATCTACTACTATTGCTCCACACATCGACCGCTATCCAGCATGCATCTAGAGTATTAAGTTCATAAGAATAGAGTAATGCCTTAGGTAAGATGACATGATGAAGAGGGGTAAACTCAAGCAATATGATATAAACCCCATCTTTTTATCCTCGATGGAAACAATACAATACGTGTCGTTTCCCTTTCTGTCACTGCGAGCGAGCACCGCAAGATTGAACCCAAAGCTAAGAACTTCTCCCATTGCAAGAAAGAGCAATCTAGTAGGCCAAACCAAACTGATAATTTGAAGAGACTTGCAAAGATAACCAATCATGCATAAAAGATTTCAAAGAAGAATCAAATATTGTTCATAGATAGACTTGATCATAAACCCACAATTCATCGGATCTCGACAAACACATCGCAAAAAGAGTTACGTCGAATAGATCTCCAAGAAGGTCGAAAA
Organism: Triticum urartu; assembly: GCF_056163025.1. Lineage (NCBI taxonomy): Eukaryota > Viridiplantae > Streptophyta > Magnoliopsida > Poales > Poaceae > Triticum > Triticum urartu. Next base: position 400,357,181 of record NC_141873.1, on the reverse strand, counting down.
GAACTTTGTATTGAGATCCAAAGAGAGAGAAGAAGCCATCTAGCTAATAACTATGGACCCGAAGGTCTGAAGTAAACTACTCACACATCATCGGAGGGGCCATGGAGTTGATGTAGAGGCCCTCCATGATTAATGCCCCCTCCGGCAGAGCTCCAAAAAAGGCCCCAAGATGGGATCTCTTGGGTACAGAAGGTTGCGGCAGTGTAACTAGGGTTTCGTGGTGCTCCTGGATGTTTTCAGCGTATGTGAACATATATAGGAGGAAGAAGTAGGTCGGTTGAGCCATGAGGGGCCCACGAGGGGGGAGGACGCGCCCCCTGCCTCGTGGACGCCTCGTTCGTTTCTTGACATCCACTCCAAGTCCTCTGGATCACGTTTGTTCCAAAAATCACGCTCCCGAAGGTTTCATTCCGTTTGGACTCCGTTTGATATTCCTTTTCTGTGAAACACTGAAATAGGCAAAAAACAACAATTTGCACTGGGCCCTGGGTTAATAGGTTAGTCCCAAAAATAATATAAAAGTGTAAATAAAGCCCATCAACATCCAAAACAGATAATATAATAGCATGGAACAATCAACAGTTATAGATACGCCGGAGACGTATCACCCCTACGGCGACCCGGCTGTTCTGCCTCACACTGCCGACAGCAGGCGGACCATCGGATGCCGACCATCGCCTCGCACACCTACCTGGTGAAGACGCCAAGTCGCTGCACTTGCTCCCTGGGCGTCCCGGCTTAGAGACGAGTCACACTCATCCTCGGAGAAGAAGCAGAAGGTGGGAGCAGCAGCTTAGTAGCGTATCGCAGCAGGCTCAAGTATTTTTCAAGGCTCGCCAAGGCAAGATTATGGGATGGAGAAAACTCGAAGTGGCATTTTCAAAAGTATTTGCTGGCGATAGACTGAGGAAAGTTCAAGAGCTGAGGAGAAACAATAAGTGCAGATTAGATAGGGAAAGAAAATAAAGAACCCATTGTGGAAGAAACAGCTAACCAAAGAATTTGATCAGCCAGCAGTACTAGCTCCAATAAAGTTGAAAGGTATCCCACGTGAAGCACCAAGAACTGTTCAGCTCCATAGTTATTTGATGGCGTTTATTGTGTCGCTTCCAACAAATTGTCGAGCGCCCAATTCAAACAGACGCACCATCAATACTACCGAAGCAGCGTTAGTATTCATTATTATCGTACCATCCAGCGGACATGTGTACGGGTTGCCGTCGTACGGTCCAATTTATAATAACACACCGGAGGTCGTGCTATCCTCTGCCCGCATGGAGCCGCTGACATGGATGCACATACAGGCCGCCCCGATACTTCAGCCTACTTTTAGAAAAAGGAAAGGAATCAACCTTGGAGAAGGTAGGAGGGCCGGCCATAGTAGAGCCGGCAATTCAAAAAGGGGGGGGGGGTCAACATGACCCAGAGGATCCGTTTTAAGCCGCCCGGTTCCAACGCTTTAAAGCCTCCACCTTCACTATGGTCTCGTTAGTACGGCCTTGTCTCTAACGGAGAGGGCGGCTAAAACACCGTTGAAGTTACTAGAGGTTATTCACAGACGCGGATCTTCCATTGTCTAAATAAATCAGTTGATGTCCATCCTATTATTTTATTAACACATATTGATTTCATCAAAGAACAATTACTTGGTGTATGATTTTTTTCACAGGATCATTATTCCTTACAAAAAGGTGTTGCAAAAGGGTGTGAGCAAATATTATTTTTGCACTAGCGCTCGTCCTATGCAAATTGCCACCCCCGCTACATCAACACAAGCGACTGACTCATTGTCCGTGCCCATGGCTGACTTGCCTGCGTCCGTGCCGTTTCCAACGTCGCGTCCGACTCTCTCGTCCACACCGGCTTACAATGCCGCTGTCGACTCTTTCCGTCCGCACTGGCTTACAAACGTCGCGACCGACTTATCTGTCTGCTCCCACGGCTGACTCGACCGTGATTGCTTTCAGCTTCACCATGGTGATCATCAACTCCGCGGTGGATAATTTCTGGCCTAACATATCAGGTGAAATCCATCCAATATGTTTTTATATTTCATATTGTTTTCTTTAAAAGAAAAATTACCCTGGCTTGCAAGTTCTCCAAAGCACGACAAGTTATCTGCTGCAAAAGGGACTATTATATCACTGAGATGTTGAATGACTGATACCGGTTTATGTCACGGTCAAATACGGAGAATCTCAAGCCAACTCCTCGAGTCGTCTTAAGACTCGGGGGCTACAATGACATGACTCGGCAGAATTGGCCGGTTTAGTGAATTCAAGAACTCGGGGTAATTGGAGGGAAAAATAACCTGGCCCTGGAGGCTATTACCTTATTAGCAAATGTTTAAAGGCCGTCAGAAAATTTCTGGCTTAAAAAAAGGATTCCGGTTCAAAATCCGGCTCAAGGAAAATCTGTCTCACACAAAGCGCTGAAGTTCTCAATATCTGGTTTAAAATCCGGCTCAAGGTAAATTGGTCTCTCACAAAGCTTTGAAATTTTCAATATCCGGTTTGAAATTCCGGTTCAAAAAGAATTTATTTCTCGCAAGTTCAAGTTCTCAGAAAAATTAAAGGTTGCCAAAGAGAACTTGCTGCCATGATGCACGGTTCAAACATGGGTATCCTGCCTTATGGGCTTATCTTATCATGGTCACATGGGGGCTTCCTGTTCATTGAGAGAAGCTACGATTACCCTTTGATCCGGCTTATGCGCCATGCTTACAAAACACTTGGGGGCTTGATACCCAGGTTAAAGGGACAAAAGAGAGTCTGTTGCAAAAGCATAACTCAAACATAGGTGCCCATTGAGCACAACTCAAAAAATTGCTTGGGGGCTCTTTTGTTCTAAAGAACAAAGAGTTTTTATAACCCTTGTAATAGGCTTAAAATCCAGGCTTGGAAGCCAGGTGTATTCACCTAAAACCCCGGGTTATCCTGCCTTTTTAAGTAAGCCACTCCGCCCAGGTAATCCTGGAATGACCCGCCGAATGTTTGACAAGTCAATCTTATTCAGACACTGAACTTGTCAAAGTTAAAATGACGATTGGTTATGTGAGGTCCATCTTATAAGGTTTATATATAGGTTTAACTCAGCGGCTGTGCGGCCCGTGAAAGCACTCGATTTTCGGCCTGGCAGCCCATGAAAAGCCTCGTTTTTCGTTTGTTTTTATTCGACCGATTTTTGAGGCTTATTTGATGAGGCTTATAAAGCTATATGATTATAATTCATCGGTGTTTATTAACCCGGCCCGGCTTTTGACTATAAGTCGACCAGTATATGATAACAAAATATCTGGTGTTTATTAACCCGGCCTGGCTTTTGGACTATAAGTCGCCAACACATCATGATGTTAAATTTCCTTAGAAACTTTTTGCTCTAAGGTTTGGGATATTACCCCTTCTGTCGGGGATATACCCCGCGGTATGACCCCACCAAAGTTATAACCCGGCTGGGACTTGATAACCCGGCAAATGTTAAGTCAGGTGATAACCCGGCAGGTGTTAAGTCAGATGATAACCCGGCAGGTGTTAAGTCAGATGATAACCCAGCAAATGTTAAGTCAGATGATAACCCGACAGGTTTTAAGACAGATGATAACCCGGCAGGTGTTAAGTCAGATGATAACCCGACAGACAGTCATAACCCGGTAGACAGTCATAACCCAGCAGACAATCATAACCCGACAGACAGAGTCGCATGGGGTTAACAAGCCCGATACGTTAAGAAGCCCAAGATGTTAAGAAGCCCATGAAGATAAGTCAAAATAGTTGAAGTCTTAATCCGAGTTGGAATCTACATGTAACCTGCCCATTCAACATATATAAGGAGGGGCAGGGCACCCAAAAGGGGGAAAGGAAATAATCTCTAAGGCTAGACACAGCTAAAGGGGAGCCGGTTTATGCGGCGATTCTGTCATGAGCATAATGAGACCTAGCCACAAACAACATGTAGGGTTGTGACTGGATGATGTTTCCCAGGGCCCGAAGCTGTCTAAACCCTTGTCTTGTGTTGCGTCTCTCGATTCCGATCAACCCCTCTCAAGCTACCACATAGATGCGTTGGCTTCACGACTAAGTCCTCACACTAGGACATCTGCCGTGACAATTCCACGACACCTTACGGTTTATGATATCATAAGCCGACCATATATAACAATGGAGAAAGAACATTGCGTGTTCAAATTTTTGGGTTATCACCCTAACTGCACAGGAATGATAAGCTATATTATTCGAGGAATAGTCCCGAGTCGCTGCAGGCTGACGACCCAACACTTGGGGGCTACATTATTCAAGTTGAGATTACATCAAATATGCAAGTCCCATGTTACTGCGAGCATGCACCATGGCACTTGGGGGCTAATGCAAAGTCATATTTTGCTCACCTTATTGAAGACCCGACTCATCACATTGTAATGACCCGGCCCTTGGGGGCTACCAATTGCTCCTGTCAACAATTCAAGTATATATAAAGTCCCAACTCAGTATTATCTTACTAAGCTGGCCCTTGGGGCTACACATTGCTGCTCAAGTCTACATAATCATATCTACAAATTCCCTACTCATTATTGCATAATGACCTGGTCCTTGGGGGCTACATTGGTCGAAGTTTTTATGGGCATCAGGCAATTACATGTCCCAGGTTGCTGCAAGCATGACAACCTGGCACTTGGGGGCTACATATATGGAGTATTCAGTCTTTATTAGTGACTGAGATGAACAACATGGATTTCTTCAAAGTGGCAGTATTTATATTGAAGCAAGTCTTAAGTCATCACTTTGTTCTGCTCAAGACTTGGGGGCTACAGGTAATATGGATATAAGGGACGAAAATCTTCAAATTCTCAGTTTTGATTAAACCAGATTGACTCGGAATAAGCAACAATTATGACCCGGTGCCATCAATATTTACAAACTGGCAGTTTTTGGCAATGATAAACTGGCAAGTTTTACATCTTCAAGCCGGTTGAATATTAGATGAGTATTTCAAGACCAATATTTTTTAAGCCGACGCTTTGGAAGCCGACTCAAGTGGATTATTTCTTACAATATTTCTCTACAAGAGACCAATGTCAGCAAATTGACTATGAAGATGGTCTATTGACCCAGATTTTCTAGAAGGAGGAAATGACAAGGACTTAAGGATGATCAGGTGCCGGCTTACAAGAATATTTAGCCCAGAGTACAACCTGTCAAATTTGTTCTTGTGTTTATGTTGCAGATCAGTTTAACATGGATAAATCCAAATTAAACTGGGGGCTAATGTCGGGGATATACCCTGCGGTATAACCCGGCTGGATGTATGACCCGGATGGATCGGGCGACTCACTGGTGACACGCCCGGAGCTTGGCGACTCATGGGTAACCCACCCGATCTTGGCGACTCATTAATAACCTGGTGGGCGGGTCAGACGGACGACAAGGCCCAAGGCCCAGTATGCCGGTTCGTATGATGGTGGGCCGGTTTAAGAGGAAAGCATAAGGAATATTCCCTTACAAAGGAAGCAAGACTAGGACTCCACTTGTAATAGAGTAATCCTAATCCTAATAGGACTAGTCATGTAAGCCGCCCCCTTCAACATATATAAGGAGGGGCAGGGCTCCCCAAGAGGGACAAGTTCCATAAGTTAGAAAGATTAGGGTTAGACAAACAAGTCTATAGCTCTCAAGTTAGAGCACCCGTGTAATCGTGATCATCGTCATCAATATCAATGAAGTAGGATGTAGGCTTTTACCTCCACCGTGAGGGGCCGAACCTAGGTAAAACCTCGCGTCTCTCGTCCCACTCAACCCCTCTCAAGCTACCACATAGATGTGTTGGCCTCAAGACAAGTCCTCACACTAGGACATCTGCCGTGACAATTCCACGACACCTAGTAAAGATGAATTAATTGGTCTTGCTTCTATTGCTGTACCACCTACAGATCCTTTAGAACAATATTTGCTAGACCATGAAAATGATTTACATATGCATGAAAGAAATGAAATAGATAAAATTTTCTTTGAATAACGTCCTCTACTTAAACACAATTTGCTTATTGAATCTCTAGGAGGTCCTCCTCCACCTAAAGGTGATCCTGTGTTTGAATTAAAACAATTGCCAGACACTTTAAAATATGCTTATCTTGATGAAAAGAAAATATATCCTGTTATTATTAGTGCTAACCTTTCAGAACCTGAAGAAGAAAGATCATTGGAAGTTCTAAGGAAGCACCGAGCTGCTATTGGATATACTCTTGATGATTTAAAGGGCATTAGTCCCACTCTATGTCAGCACAAAATTAATATGGAACATGATGCTAAACCCGTTGTTGATCACCAATGTCGGTTAAATCCAAAAATGAAGGAAGTGGTAAGAACGGAAATCTTAAAGCTTCTGGAAGCATGTATAATCTATCCCATAGATGATAGTAGATGGATAAGTCTTGTTCATTGTGTTCCTAAGAAAGGAGGTATAACTATTGTTCCTAATGATAAGAATGAACTTATTCCAGAAAGAATTGTTACAGGCTATAGAATGGTAATAGATTTTAGAAAATTAAACAAAGCAACTAGAAAAGATCATTCCCTTTGCCTTTTATTGATCAAATGCTCGAAAGATTATCTAAGCATACACACTTTTGTTTCCTTGATGAATATTCTGGCTTTTCACAAATACCTGTTTCTCAACCTGATCAAGAAAAGACCACTTTTACTTGTCCTTTTCGAACCTATGCTTATAGACGTATGCCTTTTGGTTTATGTAATGCACCTGCTACCTTTCAAAGATGTATGGCTGCTATATTCTCTGACTTTTGTGAAAAGATTGTTGAGGTTTTCATGGATGAGTTTTCTGTTTATGGGAAGTCTTTTGATGATTGTTTAAGCAATCTTGATCGAGTTTTGCAGAGATGTGAACAAACAAATCTTGTCTTGAATTGGGAGAAGTGCCACTTTATGGTTAATGAAGGCATTGTCTTGGGTCATAAAATTTCTGAAAGAGGTATTGAAGTGGACAAAGCTAAGGTTGATGCAATTGAGAAAATGCCATGTCCTAAAGATATAAAAGGTATCCGTAGTTTCTTAGGTCATGCTAGTTTCTATAGGAGATTTTGAAGGAAATATGCCCTAGAGGCAATAATAAAGTTATTATTTATTTCCTCATATCATGACAAATGTTTATTATTCATGCTAGAATTGTATTAACCGGAAACATAATACATGTGTGAATACATAGACAAACATAGTGTCACTAGTATGCATCTACTTGACTAGCTCGTTGATCAAAGATGGTTAAGTTTCCTAGCCATACACATGAGTTGTCATTTGATGAATGGGATCACATCATTAGAGAATGATGTGATTGACTTGACCCATCCGTTAGCTTAGCACTATGATCATTTAGTTTATTGCTATTGCTTTCTCCATGACTTATACATGTTCCTATGACTATGAGATTATGCAACTCCTGAATACCGGAGGAACACTTAGTGTGCTATCAAACGTCACAATGTAACTAGGTGACTATAAAGATGCTCTACAAGTGTCTCCGATGGTGTTTGTTGAGTTGGCATAGATCGAGATTAGGATTTGTCACTCAGTGTATCGGAGAGGTATCTCTGGGCCCTCTCGGTAATGCACATCACTATAAAGCCTTGCAAGCAATGTGACTAATGAGTTAGTTGCGGGATGATGCATTACAGAACGAGTAAAGAGACTTGCCGGTAATGAGATTGAACTAGGTATTGAGATACCGATGATCGAATCTCGGGCAAGTAACATACCGATGACAAAGGGAACAACATATGTTGTTATGCGGTTTGATCGATAAAGATCTTCATAGAATATGTAGGAACCAATATGAGCATCCAGGTTCCGCTATTGGTTATTGACCAAAGACATGTCTCGGTCATGTCTACATAGTTCTTGAACCCGTAGGGTCCGCACGCTTAACGTTCGATGACGATCGGTATTATGAGTTTATGTGTTTTGATGTACCGAATGTAGTTCGAAGTCCCGAATATGATCACGGACATGATGAGGAGTCTTGAAATGGTCGAGACATAAAGATTGATATATTGGAAGGCTATGTTTGGACATCGGAATGGTTCCGGGTGAGTTCGAGCATTTATCGGAGTACTGGGCGGTTACCAGAACCCCCCGGGGAGTGTATGGCACTACTGCAGGATGCTGCTAGCGTGACACTACGCTCAGAGACCCTTTGAGAAACTGTGTGCGATGCAATAATCGCAAACGGTCCTGTATGAAAACCGTCAGAAATGTGTAAAACGTTTGCGATGATGGATGCATCAAACACGGTTCAGGTTTTAGTTGCGTGTGCGATGAAGGTCATACTGTTCAGTTCAATGAACTGTTTGCAATGATGAGGAACAAAAGAAACAGGCAGCCAGATGAAGGCGTGTGCGATACACAGCATATGGTTCACTCGGATGAACTGTTTGTGATTAGGCAACACAAAAGAAACGGTCAGCCAGATCAAAGGTGTGTGCGATATACGGCATGCAGTTCGCTCGGATGAACTGTTTGTGTTGAGACATGAGAACAGAAATGGTTCAACTTAACAAGATGTGTGTGATACACGGCAAACACGTCAGTAATCAGAAATGTGTGTGAAGACCGATAATAATACAGACGGTTGCTGCTAATAAGACGTGTGTGTTGTGCGATGGGATTGCATACAGAACAACAACAACAACACACACACACACACACACACTTATAAGGACATGCTTGCATAACCAAATTAAACATCCACCTACATAGGTGGCTACTACAACCATGGCATTTGCACACACCAAAGTAAACTATTACATGCATAATTACATAGGTGGCTACTACACACATGACATTTTCACACACACCAATAAAGTAAACTATATATTACATGCATAATTAACTAGCATAAACGATCATCTGATCATCATCTACTTCTTATGACGCTTGCTCTTCTTGTGGCTCGATCCGGGCTCGTCGATTTGGGTAACGAGGCACTTCCTCATGTCAACGATCCGCCTATGCATCTCGTAGCATGTGTACACGCTCTTGGCCGTGAACCTGAGGTGAGGTTCATCCAGTTGCCGCATCCAGGCCTTGTGCCAGGATACGGGGCTTGTTCTCTGGGCATCCTGCTTCATCTTTTCGTAGTAGGGGTCGATGATGGCCGAGGCGAGTTCGACCAGGGAGTACTGCTTCGTGCTGCCCTAGACCCTGTAGTGGTCACGGATTTCGACATGGTTCTTGCAGGCCAAGCCTGTAACACTGAGCGCTTTTACATCATCTTTGGTATCCATCATGGCGAACTCGTAGTCGGTGCTGTTGACAAACCTGTTGAAATGGTTGCAAGGCTCTGTGGTCATGTAGTAGTGGTAGATGAGGACATGATGGCACACGCACAACTGGGCCACGGAAACCTTCTGATCTATGCCGGGACGACCGATGGTGTACTGGAGGTTGATGTCGACCACCTTGTACTTGTCTCCAGCAAGCAACTGCTCAACGCTCTTGATGTAGTCGTCCACCATGGCCGGGTCGATGGTGTACACCACCGAGAGATCCATCTCCCTCGCGTGGGTCTCCACTCTATGCTCGCCGAACTCCATTGGAGCACCGCCGGACATCCCCTCTCCGTGTGTCATCGTGGGTGTGCTTGTTGTGTTGTGGGGCGCGATCGAAAGGTTGAAGAGACTAAGGTTATAATGGCCGCGGGAATTAAAGGGGAAGCCGGACGACCAGGAATATCGGCAGGCCCTGATGGCAGTTCTAATTTGCAGCGCGTAACTCCATCATGCTGCATGTAACTGCATCGCGTGGCAACGCGCGACGCAACCGCATGCATATGGGGCCCCCGACGTGATCGTGTGCACGCCTAACCGCTGACAGAGCGCGCGCGGAGGGACGCGAGCAGAGCGCTCCGCGGTCGCCTCAAGGAAAAGCTGTCCACAAGCCGAGCGCGCCGACGGACGCGAGTAGAGCGCGCCAACGGACGCGATAGAGCGCGCCGCGGCGCCTAATGGCGAGCAGAGCTTGCCGAGGGATGCGAGTAGAGGACGACACAGTGATACGTGGCAAATAAGACGAACTGTGCGAGCGATGTCGGAGACATCAAGCACGAATCAGATTAGAATTGCGTGTGCGATACGTGGCAGACAGTTGATCCATCAGAGCTGTTTGTGATGGAATAAGCCGTGTGTGTTGCGGGCAAACGCTTGCTGGTGTATAACCTTAAATTTAACCAAAAAAGTGTTAATGCATGTTACAAAAATTGTGTAGCTGGAAACTATGTTCAAATACAACTCCAATGATATGATCTATGGCGACATGCATTCGTATTTTATTAGTTAAATCCTAATTATAAACCAGGACGGGGGTATAATAGGTAATTAAATCGCAAACATTTTTTATTAACTGTATGTGTACGTCTCCTCTCGTCCTCCTCTCGCATGTCTTGTCACCCCGCTGCCACAGACGGCTTACAGTGCAAGCTTGCGCAGCGCGCGGGGGCATTCTTTTGGCCAAACGGTGGCGCCAATGAATCGTCGGTGAGCCCATTCCCATGCAACCTCACAGGTTCCCGCGCAAGCTTCCCGCCTGACTCGGTGAAATCTCCCAAAATCCTAATGCTTACCTGCCTGCTATAAAAACCCTCATGGCTGGCAAGTCATGCGTCGCATTTTCCCCTCCCTCCCTGTAGCTTATCTCGTCTGCTTCTCCCACAATCGCCAATGGCACCGGTCCGTCGTCGTCGCTCATCCACTCCGCTGTCATCAGAGGACAGCTCCAGTTGGGAGGCTACACCGCGGCGGCAGCGTAGTCCCCGGCGTAGTGTAGTGCGTGTGGCATCCCTGTTGGGTGTGCGCGGAACACCCACCACACGCTCCACCGCCGCTTCCCGTTGGCAGCTGTTGCCGACCTCCGTTGCCGCCACACCATCGTCAAAAGCCAGGGCCATCTCCCGCTCTGCCGCCATGGCCCGAAGGCGGGAGGTGGCCATCGTGGCCGCCACCCCACCGCCGGCCACTGTGGCCATCACCCGCTCTGCCACCGCGGCCCGAAGACGAGAGGTGGTGGTCGTGGCCGCCACCCCATCGTCGGCCGCCGTGGCCGCCACCCCATCGTCGGCCCCAGCCCACCGTCGACCGCAGAGATCATCACCCGCTCCGCCACCGCCGCCCGAAGGAGGGGGCGGAGAGGCTCGCACATGCGCCAGTGACCTTGCATGCTACAACGAGTTCCTGCGGGAGGAGGAGCGCCTCGTTGAGCACGCAAACAGCCTTACCGTAGCCGTGGCCGCCACACACGCCGATGTAGAGGTGAGGAATCAGGAGATCTACGAGCAGTCTGGCCGCTTCGAGAGGGATCGTCTGGAGCGACAATGAGCGTTCGAGCTGGCGAGCATCGCTGAACATGCAACAGCGGCAGACACCGTATTGCATTTGTCCAGCTCGTCGGTAGGCTCCTCCTCCTCCCCTGCCTCTTACTGAGTGTGCTCGGCAGAGGAGAGGCAACCGGAAGTAGCACAAATCCCCTCCGTGGTAGTAGTAGTATTTAGGGGCTATTTTGTTCAGTTCATTTGACTATAGATGTGTGGTCAAACTGTACAACATACTTAAAATTAGCTAGTATATATAGTTGAACTAGCTATTTCAATACGTGGTTGGCAACAATTGGGGAAAAGTTTGGTCGGTTCAACTATCGAGTTGAACTGTTTGTATAAATTAAGAACGACTGCTTAATCTATGAATGAAATCTATGCTTAATTACTGAATTTTAGTTGCAAAAATTACCTAGTGCCAATGATTTCTAGCTGCATATTTTGACAAATCATAGTGTTACAAGGATTGAAAAATGGAAATGTTACTAGATCAACAAATGTAAATCTTTCCAGTTTGACAAATGGCAACATACCCAATATGACAGATGCAAATCTTACCAAATTGTTTGTATGTGGTTGCACACGGGTCATCTAGAATAACCGTTTGCATTGAAGGGATGCACAAATCCTGCGCTTCTCTCACTTTGCATATGGGTGTTCTATCTAAATCGTTTGCGATCAAGAGCTGCAGAAATCCTGCTCGGCACATTTTCTCTTGGCTTCCTGGGGAAGCTGTCGGTTTGCATATGGGTGTTCTAACTAAAACGTTTGCGATGAGTGTTTTATATTTAAAAGGAGAATTAAACTACGGCTTGGGCGCCATTAATGGAGAGGACGCGAGCAAGGCGGGCGGCCATGGAAATCAAAGGGCTTGCTTCCCAGTGAGCCTGCGCAGCGTACAACTCACATGCTTCCCGGTGAGCCTGCACACTCGAGGACAGCTTGCATGCCTCTCGGTCAGCCTGCGCACCGGACGGCGCTCGCACGCCTCCCGTTCAGTCAAGGTCAACCAGCTGTCCACACGGGACCTCCTACAACCATTTAAAACCAAGACACGTGGCATCACATCAATGGTTAACAGAATTTTGGATTTACTAGTTTTAAAACCAGACATCTCAATGTTTTGTCGGCAATCAACGGTGCCCTGGTGTTTGAAATTCATGCCCATTTCTTGCATGGGACCTAAGCATGCACCCAAGGACACATATTTGATTTTTCAACCAATTTATATGCACTAGAGCATGTGCATGTAGTTCAAATTTGAATTATGCACATAAATGCACTGAAAACTTAGTTAATGCATAAAAATGTCCAAACGAACCCCGAAAAATCATAAAAATTCACACAACACTCCTGTTGTTCTATGTTGACACGAGAAAAAAAATTGAAAGCAATAAGAGGCAATGGATATCGTTTCGTCTCCAAAGGTGGGACGTTCCCTACCGAAAACCATCATGCTTGTTGTGAGAAGCTCCAGATTGTGAGAAGCATATACCCAAACCTGCCCCAAAGGGGACAAAATTTGTACCACGACATGTTGATGCCGCTCCATGATAGCATGCCAAGTTTCATGAATTTCAGACGAGTTTTGGATTTACTAGAATCTAAAAACCAGGCATCTCAATGTTTTGCCGGCAATCAACGGTGCCCTGGTGTTTGAAATTCATTCCCATTTCTTGCATGGGACCTAAGCATGCACCCGAGGACACATATTTGATTTTTCAACCAATTTATATGCACTGGAGCATGTGCATGTAGTTCAAATTTGAATTATGCACATAAATGCATTGAAAACTCAGTTAATGCATAAAAATGTCCAAACGAACCCCGAAAGTTCACAAAAAACCACACAACACTCCTGTTGTTCTATGTTGACACGAGAAAAAAATTGAAAGCAATAAGAGGCAATGGATATCGTTTCATCCCCAAAGGTGGGACGTTCCCTACCGAAAACCATCATGCTTGTTGTGAGAAGCTCCGGTTTGTGAGAAGCATATACCCAAACCTGCTCCAAATGGGACAAAATTTGTACCACGACATGTTGATACCGCTCCATGATAGCATGCCAAGTTTCATGAAATTTCAGATGAGTTTTTGATTTACTAGAATTTAAAAACCAGGCATCTCAATGTTTTGCCAGCAATCAACGGTGCCCTGGTGTTTCAAATTCATCCCCATTTCTTGCATGGGACCTAACATGCACACAAGGACACATATTCGATTTTCAACCAATTTATATACACTGGAGCATGTGCATGTAGTTCAAATTTGAATTATGCACATAAATGCATTGAAAACTCAGTTAATGCATAAAAATGTCCAAACGGACGCCGAAAAATCACAAAAATTCGCACAACACTCTTGTTGTTCTATGTTGACAGTCGAATTTTTTTGAAAGCAATAAGAGGCAACGGATATCGTTTCGTCCCAAAGGTGGGACGTTCCCTACCGAAAACCATCATGCTTGTTGTGAGAAGCTCCAGTTTGTGAGAAGCATATACCCAAACCTGCCCCAAATGGGACAAAATTTGTACCACGGCATGTTGATGCCACTCCATGATAGCATGACAAGTTTCATGAATTTCAGACGAGTTTTGGATTTACTAGAATTTAAAAACTAGGCATCTCAATGTTTTGCTGGCAATCAACGGTGCCCTAGTGTTTTAAATTCATTCCCATTTCTTGCATGGGACCTAAGCATGCACACAAGGACACATATTTGATTTTTCAACCAATTTATATGCGCTGGAGCATGTGAATGTAGTTCAAATTTGAATTATGCACATAAAAGCATTGAAAACTCAGTTAATGCATAAAAATGTCCAAACAAACCCTGAAAAATCACAAAAATTCGCCCAACACTCCTGTTGTTCTATGTTGACACTCGAAATTTTTTGAAAGCAATAAGAAGCAACGGATATCATTTCGTCCCCAAAGGTGGGACGTTCCCTACCGAAAACCATCATGCTTGTTGTGAGAAGCTCCGGTTTGTGAGAAGCACATACCCAAACTTGCCCCAAATGGGACAAAATTTGTACCACGGCATGTTGATGCCGCTCCATGATAGCATGCCAAGTTTCATGAATTTCAGACGAGTTTTGGATTTACTAGAATTTAAAAACCAGGAATCTCAATGTTTTGCCGGCAATGAACGGTGCCCCGGTGTTTCAAATTCATTCTCATTTCTTGCATGGGACCTAAGCATGCACACAAGGACACAGATTTGATTTTTCAACCAATTTATATGCACTGGAGCATGTGCATGTAGTTCAAATTTGAATTATGCACATAAATGCATTGAAAAGTCAGTTAATGCATAAAAATGTCCAAACGAACCCCAAAAAATCACAAAAAATCGCACAACACTCATGTTGTTCTATGTTGACACTCGAAATTTTTTGGAAGCAATAAGAGGCAACGGATATCGTTTCGTCCCCAAAGGTGGCACGTTCCCTACTGAAACCATCACGCTTGTTGTGAGAAGCTCTGGTTTGTGAGAAGCTTATACCCAAACCTGCCCCAAATTGGACAAAATTTGTACCACAGCATGTTGATGCTGCTACATGATAGCATGCCATGTTTCATGAATTCCAGACGAGTTTTGGATTTACTAGAATTTAAAAACCAGGCATCTCAATGTTTTGTGGCCGAGTGACAGTGGCAGGGTGTTTGAAATCCATTCCCATTTCTTGCATGGGACCTAAGCATGCAACCAAGGACACATATTTGATTTTTCAATAATTTTATATGCACTAGAGCATGTGCATGTAGTTCAAATTTGAATTGTGCGCATAAAATGCCTAGAAAACGCAGTTAATGTATAAAAATGTACAAACGAACCCTGAATCATTCCAATTTTTTTGACGACACACCTATAGTTGCATGTTCACTTCAGATAAAAGTTCTAACAATTCAAACACCATCCTTTGTAGCTATGACCCCATTACATAATTCAAATGATCAAGACGATAAATCAAGTAGATCGCACACAATTTATTATCACCAACCATGTGAGATGTAGCACAAAATATCTTGGAGCACCGTCGGTCTGATGACACTTTGCGCGCCAGTTTTTTGGCTGAAGCGATTCCAAATTTTTGGCTTCCGCAGAAATATCTATCTCCCTTCCCCCTCCCCTTACCAAAAGCCACATTTCCCCTCTTTCCACCTTCCTTTCCAAGTTGAAACCTTCACTCCTTGCTTGCAGCACCGTCGCCTCCTCGCCGGCAACCCTCCTTCACGCTGCTCGGCCTCGCCTATCCAGGCAGGTAATCCACACCCGCCTCCATCCTCCTCCTTCCACATCCCACATGCCCCGACCGCCGGCGTGACACCTTCCACCCAAATCACCGACCCCTCCACCAAATAAGCGCCGGCCTAAGCCATGGTGCACGTACTATAGCCAGGACCTCAAGGAGCATTTGGCAGCGGAGAAGCAAATCACGGTCGCACGTGCGGATGAGGTCGCGATGGCTGCCATTTGTGCCGACCCCCAGATCTTGAAGGAGCACCTTGCCATTTGCTAGCTACGCCGGTTATGCATGCTCGGTTTACCCGTTGCGTGTGCTGCTCCTGCCTTTCCTTCACAAATTCTAGTGAATTGTGCTATCTAATTTTACCATGCAATCTGTTGCTCTAGTGTATATGTTCTATATGTCGTGCAGTGTGGTGCTCACTTATTAACTGTTTTGTTAATTAGTTGTCGTATTCAGTTAACTAGTTGGTTCAATTCTACAAATGTGATGTTCAATTCTTTAGGCTGCAATTTTGTATTGTCTTCCATGTGAGAAATAAATCGAATTTATCTTTACAAAATTGTGTGTGCATTCTGTTATTGTATACCATGTGAGAAATAAATTGAATTTGGCTGTAGTAAATACATGAGAAACAAATACAATTGCTACAATTGGCTCTAGTTAACTGTTTGGTTAACTGTCTGATCTTTTATTAAGAGTATGTTATATTGTGCAATGTGGTGCTCAGTTAATGTTTGGTTCATTTGTTGTGGTGTTTAGTTAACTGCTTGGTTCAATGTTATATTGTGCAATGTGGTGCTCAGTTAATGTTTGGTTCATTTGTTGTGGTGTTTAGTTAACTGCTTGGTTCAATTCCGCAATGTGATGTCCAATTGTCGTGGGTAGAATTTTGTATTGTTGTGCATGTGAGGAAAAAATCGAATTTGGCTGCACTTAATAAATGAGAAACATATACAAGTGCTACATTTCCTAGTTCTTAATCATGCTTGGTTTGGATAAATGGGTTTTCCCTGTGGCTTGAATTAATCTGATGAATCTGCAACGTGATTATTTTTCATCAACATATTTTACTGATAGCATGCGAACCCTTACTTAACCTGATGACTAACTACCTTATATGTGTTGCAGGGAAACAATGGGAAGCACTGAGGTTTACAATCGAGGTTAGCACGTGCATGGTCCGTGGTCTAATAGCACATTATTGTGCAATTGCAGGAACCATTCTAATATTTAGGTTTTTAAGAATTTGGCCTTGCACATGTAGGTCCTGGTTTCAGAGGTTTTGACCCACTGTTCGACCTTTTTTGCATATGGGGAAATGAGTTGTCCGTGAATATCAGTCAAGTAAAGAAAGTCAGAAAGATTGTTAGGATAAAGAAATTAGCGACAAAAAACAACAAGATCTTTGTCTGCACAATGAAGAAGACATTAGTTCACTACAGGATGGTACCAACTATTATACCTTGACTTTTTTATTCCTTTGCCCCATTTCCAATATAGAGAAGATATTTATGCACATCCTTGTTTTCAGGCCTTTCCAAATCAGTTCACTGATGATTACCTCTCAAACCACATGTATGGTCAGGAGGCGAGGAAGGTATTCATACAACACCCACAGTTCAATATTGTGTTCCTGAAGAGGACGAAGGATGGACGGTCAATCATCCACAGGCACTGGCCTAAAGTTACAAAGAACTTCAACATCAATGAAGGCTCAATATTCGCCTTCTGCTTTAGCAGTTTTCCAGATGAGATACATCCGTCTATGTACCGTCTATGATGCTAATTTCGAAAGGTTATAGATGTTGCATGTGAAACTTGGTCCTGGTGTAGTTGTGTAATGGGGTAGCTGAGTGCTGAAGCTATATGATGTTGTACTCTGATGTATTTCAATTATGAAAATGAAATATATTGTGTGCTTAATATGAATTGTCAATTACATTAATAAATGGATTATTAATAATTGGATAATTAGCCTGCTAGTGGCGAATTAGCCTGCTAATTGGGTTTTTTCTATTGCAAACGGTTGTTAAAAAATACCGTGGGTGATGACCTTGGGCAACGCACACAGTTTTCTAGGAATAAACCGTGTTGGATCAATGAACATTCACACACGACTTTCTCTTGAAAACTGTTTGTGTTAGGCCACCTTGCGCAAATGTTTACCACATGAAAATTGTGTGTGATGTACTTGTGAACGGAAACGTTTTCCTTTGAGCGACTGTGTGGGATGTACATACGAACGGAAACGTTTAGCAGGGACTGACTGTGTGGGATGTACTTGCGACCGGAAACAATTTTGCCGTATAATTGTATTTTCTTTAGCTCTACTATACGTATTTCCATATTTGAGCGCTCGCCGGTCGCACACGACCTCATTTTTCCGAACGTGTGTGCCAGGAGGGCATATCCCCGACGATTTTTGGGTCGTGTGGGAAGGACCCCCCTATTGCCCACACTCACTTGGCGACGGTTCTAGATGCCGTTGTGAAAAGGGGTTTTAAACCGTTTGTTTAGGAGCTCGCTGTACTAGTGTGGGCCTTATTGGGCCTTAGTGGGAGAGAGGAGGAGGCGGCCAAGGTGGAGGGCGCGCCCCCCAAGCCCAATCCGAATTGGGTGGGGGGCCGGGCCCCCCTTTCCTTCCCTCTCTCTCTCTCTCCCCCTTCCTTCCTCTCCTACTCCAACTAGGTAAGGGGGAATCCTACTCCCATCGGGAGTAGGACTCCCCCCTTGGGTGCGCCGTGAGAGGGTCGGCCCTCCCCCTCCTCCACTCCTTTATATTCGGGGGACGACGCACCCCATAGACACACAAGTTATTGTTTTAGTCGTGTGCGATGCCCCTCATCCATAGATTTCCACCTCAGTCATATCATTCTAGAGCTTAGGCGAAGCCTTGCGTCGGTAACTTCATCATCACCGCCATCGCGTTGTTGTGTTGATGAAACTCTCCCTCGGCCTCAACTGGATCTAGAGTCCATGGGACGTCACCGAGCTGAACGTGTGTAGATCGCGGAGGTGCCGTACCTTCGGTGCTAGGATCGGTCGGATCGTGAGAACGTATGACTACATCAACCGCGTTGTCATAACGCTTCCGCTAATGATCTACGAGGGTACATGGACAACACTCCCCCCTCTCGTTGCTATGCATCACCTAGTTGGATCTTACGTGTGCGTAGGATTTTTTTTGAAATTACTGCGTTCCCCAATGATACGTCTCCAACGTATCTATAATTTTTGATTGTTCCATGCTATTATATTATCAACCTTGGATGTTTTATATGCATTTATATGCTATTTTATATGATTTTTGGGACTAACCTATTAACCCAGAGCCCAGTGCCAGTTTCTGTTTTTTCCTTATTTTAGAGTATCGCAGAAAAGGGAAATCAAACGGAGTCCAATTGACCTGAAACTTCACGGAACTTATTTTTGGAAGGAAAGCAACCCGGGAGACTTGGAGTGCATGTCAGGGAAGCAACGAGGAAGCCACGAGGCAGGGGGGCGCGCCCACCCCCCTAGGCGCGCCCTCCACCCTCGTGGGCCCCTCGTGGCTTCCCTGATGTACTTCTTCCGCCTATATATCTCCATATACCCTAAAACAACCGGGGAGCACAATAGATCGGGAGTTCCGCAGGCAGAAGCCTCCGTAGCCACTGAAAACCAATCTAGACCCGTTCTGGCACCCTGCCGGAGGGGGCAATCCCTCTCCGGTGGACATCTTCATCATCCTGGTGCTCTCCATGACGAGGAGGGAGTAGTTCTCCCTCGGGGCTGAGGGTATGTATCAATAGCTATGTGTTTGATCTCTCTCTCTAGTGTTCTTGAGGTGATACGATCTTGATGTATCGCGAGCTTTGCTATTATAGTTGGATCTTATGATGTTTTCTCCCCCTCTACTCTCTTGTAATGGATTGAGTTTTCCCTTTGAAGTTATCTTATCGGATTGAGTCTTTAAAGATTTGAGAACACTTGATGTATGTCTTGCTGTGCGTATCTGTGGTGACAATGGGATACCACGTGATTCACTTGATGTATGTTTTGGTGATAAACTTGCGGGTTCCGCCCATGAACCTATGCATAGGGGTTGGCACACGTTTTCGTCGTGATTCTCCGGTAGAAACTTTGGGGCACTCTTTGAGGTTCTGTGTGTTGGTTGGATAGATGAATATGAGATTGTGTGATGCATATCGTATAATCATACCCACGGATACTTGAGGTGACATTGGAGTATCTAAGTGACATTAGGGTTTTGGTTGATTTGTGTCTTAAGGTGTTATTATAGTATGAACTCTAGGGCTGTTTGTGACACTTATAGGAATAGCCCAACGGATTGATTGGAAAGAATAACTTTGAGGTGGTTTCATACCCTACCATAATCTCTTCGTTTGTTCTCTGCTATTAGTGACTTTGGAGTGACTCTTTGTTGCATGTTGAGGGATAGTTATGTGATCCAATTATGTTATTATTGTTGAGAAAACTTGCACTAGTGAAAGTATGAACCCTAGGCCTTGTTCCAACACACTGCAATACCGTTTATGCTCACTTTTATCAGTCGTTACCTTGCTGTTTTTATATTTTCAGATTACAAAAACTATTATCTACCATCCATATTGCACTTGTATCACCATCTCTTCGCCGAACTAGTGCACATATACAATTTACCATTGTATTGGGTGTGTTGGGGACACAAGAGACTCTTTGTTATTTGGTTGCAGGGTTGCTTGAGAGAGACCATCTTCATCCTACGCCTCCTACGGATTGATAAACCTTAGGTCATCCACTTGAGGGAAATTTGCTACTGTCCTACAAACCTCTACACTTGGAGGCCCAACAACGTCTACAAGAAGAAGGTTGTGTAGTAGACATCAAGCTCGTTTCTGGCGCCGTTGCCGGGGAGGTGAGTGCTTGAAGGTATATCTTTAGATCTTGCAATCGAATCTTTTTGTTTCTTGTTTTAGCACTAGTTTAGTTTATAAAAGAAAACTACAAAAAAATGGAATTGAGTTTACCTCATACACTTCATCTTTTTAATATCTTTCGTGAGTATGATGGAAAGGAAAATTGTGCCAAAGTGTTAGAAGAAGAATGCATTAAAATGTTTGGCACTAAATATTTGAATGATGAGCATGATTGCAATGTTGTTAGTATGAATTCCTTGAATATCCATGATGCTAATGATATGCAAAGCCACAAGCTTGGGGAAGCTATGTTTGATGAAGATGATATTTTTTGACCCCCAAGTTTTGATGAGAATATTTATTATGATGAAAGCATGCATCCTATTTATGATGATTATATTGATGAAAGTGGTTTCGGAGAGGTCCTGACTTTATTTAGTGACGAATCCACTATTTCGGAAGAGGTTCCAATTGATTATGAGAACAAAGTTGCGATCTATGATGATTATTGTGATGACATGTATGATTTAAAGAATAATGATAACCATGAAACTTGTCATCATGATTTTAGCTTTCAATTGGATTATGCCTCACATGATAGTTATTTTTTTGAGTTTGCTCCCACTACTATTCATGAGAAGAAGTTTGCTTATGTGGAGAGTAATAAAAATTCTATGCTTGTAGATCATGAAAAGAATGCTTTATGTGCTGGTTATATTGTTGAATTCATTCATGATGCTACTGAAAATTATTATGAGGGAGGAATATATGCTTGTAGGAATTGCAATAATATCATGTTTCCTCTCTATGTGTTGAAAATCTTGAAGTTATGCTTGTTTTGCCTTCCTATGCTAGTTGATTATTGTTCCCACAAGTTGTTTGCTCACAAAATCCCTATGCATAGGAAGTGGGTTAGACTTAAATGTGCTAGTCATATTCTTCATGATGCTCTCTTTATGTTACAATTCTTATCTTTTATGTGAGCATAATTGAAATCATCATGCCTAGCTAGGGGCGTTAAACAATAGCGCTTGTTGGGAGGCAACCCAATTTTATTTTTATTCCTTGATTTTTGCTCATGTTTAGTAATAAATAATTTATCTAGCCTCTGTTTTGATTGAGTTTTTATGTTTTAATTAGTGTTTGTGCCAAGTAGAACCGTTGGGAAGACTTGGAGAAAGTCTTGTTGATCTTGCTGTAAAAAACAGAAACTTTAGCACTCACGAGAATGGCTGCCATTTTTATTTGGAAAGTGATATTTAGTTAATTCTTTTTGCATATGATTAATAGATAAATTCCTCACGTTCATCAATTTATTTGAGAATTTTATGAGTTCCAGAAGTATACGTTTGATCCAGATTACTACAGACTGTTATGTTTTTGACAGATTCTGTTTTCGATGTGTTGTTTGCTTATTTTGATGAATCTATGAGTAGTATTGGAGGGTATGAACCATAGATAAGTTGGAATAAATTAGGTTTTACACCAATATAAATAAATAATGAGTTCATTACAGTACCTTGAAGTGGTGTTTTATTTTCTTTCGCTAACGGAGCTCACGAGTTTTCTGTTAAGTTTTGTGTTGTGAAGTTTTCAAGTTTTGGGTAAAGATTCAATGGATTATGGAATAAGGAGTGGCAAGAGCCTAAGCTTGGGGATTCCCAAGGCACCTCAAGGTAATATTAAAGGATAACCAAGAGCCTAAGATTGGGGATGCCCCGAATGGCATCCCCTCTTTTGTTGGAAATATGCCCTAGAGGCAATAATAAAATGGTTATTATTATATTTCCTTGTTCATGATAATTGTCTATTGTTCATGCTATAATTGTGTTATCCGTAAATCGTATTACATGTGTGAATACATAGACCACAACATGTCCCTAGTGAGCCTCTAGTTGACTAGCTCGTTGATCAATAGATGGTTACGGTTTCCTGACCATGGACATTGGATGTCATTGATAATGGGATCACATCATTAGGAGAATGATGTGATGGACAAGACCCAATCCTAAGCATAGCACAAGATCGTGTAGTTCGTCTGCTAGAGCTTTTCTGAATGTCAAGTATCATTTCCTTAGACCATGAGATTATGCAACTCCCGGATACCGTAGGAGTGCTTTGGGTGTACCAAACATCACAACGTAATTGGGTGACTATAAAGGTGCACTACAGGTATCTCCGAAAGTTTCTGTTGGGTTGGCATGAATCGAGACTGGGATTTGTCACTCCGTATGACGGAGAGGTATCTCTGGGCCCACTCGGTAATGCATCATCATAATGAGCTCAGTGTGACTAAGTAGTTGGTCACGGGATCATGCATTACGGCATGAGTAAAGTGACTTGCCGGTAACGAAATTGAACGAGGTATTGGGATACCGACGATCGAATCTCGGGCAAGTAACGTACCGATTGACAAAGGGAATTGTATACGGGATTGCTTGAATCCTCGACATCGTGGTTCATCCGATGAGATCATCGTGGAACATGTGGGAGTCAACATGGGTATCCAGATCCCGCTGTTGGTTATTGGCCGGAGAGTTGTCTCGGTCATGTCTGCATGGTTCCCGAACCCGTAGGGTCTACACACTTAAGGTTCGATGACGCTAGGGTTATTAGGAAGACTTGTATGTGATTACCGAATGTTGTTCGGAGTCCCGGATGAGATCCCGGATGTCACGAGGAGTTCCAGAATGGTCCGGAGGTGAAGATTTATATGTAGGAAGTTGTCATACGATCACCGGAAAGGTTCGGGGGCATATCAGTATTGTACCGGGGCCACCGGAGTGGTTCCGGGGGTCCACCGGGAGGGGCCACCTCTCTCGGAGGGCCTAATGGGCTGTAGAGGAAAGGGAACCGGCCCTACATGGGCTGGGCGCATCCCTCCTTGGGCCCATACGCCTAGGGTTGGGGGGGAAACCCTAAGGGGGGCGCCCCCCTTACTTGGGGGGCAAGCCCCCTCCCCTTGGCCGCCGCCCCCCTCTGGATCTCATCTAGAGGGGGCCGGCCCCCTTCCTCCTTCCCCTATATATAGAGGGGCAAGGGGAGGGCTGCACACACCATCCAAGGTGCAACCCCTCCCCTCCCCAACACCTCTCCTCCTCCGCAAAAGCTTGGCGAAGCCCTGCCGGAGTACTGCAGCTCCACCACCACCACGCCGTCGTGCTGCTGTTGGAGCCCTCTTCCTCAACCTCCCCCTCCTCCTTGCTGGATCAAGGCGCGGGAGACGTCCTCGCTCCATACGTGTGTTGAACGCGGAGGTGCCGTCCGTTCGGCGCTAGGATCTTCGGTGATTTGGATCACGACGAGTATGACTCCATCAACCCCGTTCTCTTGAACGCTTCCGCTAGCGATCTACAAGGGTATGTAGATGCACTCCTCTCCCCTCGTTGCTAGATGACTCCATAGATTGATCTTGGTGATGCGTAGAAAATTTTAAATTTCTGCTACGTTCCCCAACATCTTTCGTCTTCGTTCATCGGTAACTTTACTTGGAGCTATATTTTTATTTACCACATGATATGTGTTTTGCTTGGAGCGTCATTTTATTTTATTTTGTTTTTCTTGCTGTTGGAATAAAATACCAAGATCTGAAATTATTAAATGTTAGAGAGTCTTCACATAGTTACATAATTATTCAACTTTTATTGATCTTCACTTATATCTTTCGGAGTAGTTTGTCATTGCTCTAGTGCTTCACTTATATCCTTTTAGAGCACAGTGGTGGTTTTATTTTATAGAAATAATTGATCTCTCATGCTTCACTTATATTATTTTGAGAGTCCTTTAGAACAGCATGGTGGTTTGCTTTGGTTATGAGACTAGTCCTAATATGATGGGCATCCAAGATGGATATAATACAAACTTTCATATAAAGTGCATTGAATACTATGAGAAGTTTGATACTTGATGATTGTTTTGAGATATGAAGATGGTGATATTAGAATCATGCTAGTTGAGTAGTTGTGAATTTGAGAAATACTTGTGTTGAAGTTTGTGATTCCCGTAGCATGCACTGTGCGGTGAACCATTATGTGATGAAGTCGGAGCATGATTTATTTATTGATTGTCTTCCTTATGAGTGGCGGTCGGGGACGAGCGATGGTCTTTTCCTACCAATCTATCCCCCTAGGAGCATGCACATAGTACTTTGTTTCGATAACTAATAGATTTTTGCAATAAGTATGTGAGTTCTTTATGACTAATGTTGAGTCCATGGATTATACGCACTCTCACCCTTCCACCATTGCTAGCCTCTCTAGTACCGCGCAACTTTCGCCGGTACCATAAACCCACCATATACCTTCCTCAAAACAGCCACCATACCTACCTATTATGGCATTTCCATAGCCATTCCGAGATATATTGCCATGCAACTTTCCACTGTTCCGCTTATTATGACACGCTCCATCATTGTCATACTGCTTTGCATGATCATGTAGTTGACATCGTATTTGTGGCAAATCCACCGTTCATAATTCTTTCATACATGTCACTCATGCATCATTGCACATCCCGGTACACTGCCGGAGGCATTCATATAGAGTCATATCTTGTTCTAAGTAACGAGTTGTAATTCTTGAGTTGTAAGTAAATAAAAGTGCAATGATCATCATTATTAGAGCATTGTCCCAGTGAGGAAAGGATGATGGAGACTATGATTCCCCCACAAGTCGGGATGAGACTCCGGACAAAAAAAAGAGAGGCCAAAGAAGCCCAAATAAAAAAAAGAGAAAAGAGGCCATAAAAAAAGAGAAGGCTAAATAAAAAAATAATAAAAAATGAGCGAAAAAGAGAGAAGGGGCAATGCTACTATCCTTTTACCACACTTGTGTTTCAAAGTAGCACCATGATCTTCATGATAGAGAGTCTCCTATGTTGTCACTTTCATATACTAGTGGGAATCTTTCATTATAGAACTTGGCTTATATATTCCAATGATGGGCTTCCTCAAAATGCCCTAGGTCTTCGTGAGCAAGCGAGTTGGATGCACACCCACTAGTTTCTTTTGTTGAGCTTTCATATACTTATAGCTCTAGTGCATCCATGGCATGGCAATCCCTACTCACTCACATTGATATCTATTGATGGGCATCTCCATAGCCCATTGATATGCGTAGTTGATGTGAGACTATCTTCTCCTTTTTGTCTTCTCCACAACCACCATTCTATTCCACCTATAGTGCTATATCCATGGCTCACTCTCATGTATTGCGTGAAGATTGAAAAGGTTTAAGAACATAAAAAGTATGAAACAATTGCTTGGCTTGTCATCGGGGTTGTGCATGATTTAAATATTTTGTGTGGTGAAGATAGAACATAGCCAGACTATATGATTTTGTAGGGATAGCTTTATTTGGCCATGTTATTTTGAGAAGACATAATTGCTTAGTTAGTATGCTTGAAGTATTATTATTTTTATGTCAATATTAAAATTTTGTCTTGAATCTTATGGATCTGAATATTCTTGCTACAATAAAGAGAAATACATGATAAATATGTTAGGTAGCATTCCACATCAAAACTTATGTTTTTATCATTTACCTACTCGAGGATGAGCAGGAATTAAGCTTGGGGATGCTGATACGTCTCCAACATATCTATAATCTTTGATTGTTCCATGCTATTATATTATCAACCTTGGATGTTTTATATGCATTTATATGCTATTTTATATGATTTTTGGGACTAACCTATTAACCCAGAGCCCAGTGCCAGTTTCTGTTTTTCCCTAGTTTTAGAGTATCGTAGAAAAGGAAAATCAAACGGAGTCCAATTGACCTGAAACTTCACGGAACTTATTTTTGGAAGGAAAGCAACCCGAGAGACTTGGAGTGCACGTCAGGAAAGCAACGAGGAAGCCACGCGGCAGGGGGCGCGCCCACCCCCCTGGGCGTGCCCTCCACCCTCGTGGGCCCCTCATGGCTCCCCTGATGTACTTCTTCCGCCTATATATCTCCATATACCCTAAAACAATCGGGGAGCACAATAGATCGGGAGTTCTGCCGCCAGAAGCCTCTGTAACCACCGAAAACCAATCTAGACCCGTTCCGGCACCCTGCCGGAGGGGCAATCCCTCTCCGGTGGACATCTTCATCATCCTGGTGCTCTCCATGACGAGGAGGGAGTAGTTCTCCCTCGGGGCTGAGGGTATGTATCAGTAGCTATGTGTTTGATCTCTCTCTCTCTCTCTCTCGTGTTCTTGAGGTGATACGATCTTGATGTATCGCGAGCTTTGCTATTATAGTTGGATCTTATGATGTTTTCTCCCCCTCTACTCTCTTGTAATGGATTGAGTTTACCTTTGAAGTTATCTTATTGGATTGAGTCTTTAAAGATTTGAGAACACTTGATGTATGTCTTGCCATGCGTATCTGTGGTGACAATGGGATACCACGTGATTCACTTGATGTATGTTTTGGTGATCAACTTGCGGGTGTCGCCCATGAACCTATGCATAGGGGTTGGCACACGATTTCGTCGTGATTCTCCGGTAGAAACTTTGGGGCACTCTTTGAGGTTCTATGTGTTGGTTGAATAGATGAATCTGAGATTGTGTGATGCATATCGTATAATCATACCCACAGATACTTGAGGTGACATTGGAGTATCTAGGTGACATTAGGGTTTTGGTTGATTTGTGTCTTAAGGTGTTATTCTAGTATGAACTCTAGGGCTGTTTGTGACACTTATAGGAATAGCCCAACGGATTGATTGGAAAGAATAACTTTGAGGTGGTTTCGTACCCTACCATAATCTCTTCGTTTGTTCTCCGCTATTAGTGACTTTGGAGTGACTCTTTGTTGCATGTTGAGGGATAGTTATGTGATCCAATTATGTTATTATTGTTGAGAGAACTTGCACTAGTGAAAGTATGAACCCTAGGCCTTGTTTCAACACATTGCAATACCGTTTACGCTCACTTTTATCATTCGTTACCTTGCTGTTTTTATATTTTCAGATTACAAAAACTATTATCTACCATCCATATTGCACTTGTATCACCATCTCTTCGCTGAACTAGTGCACCTATACAATTTACCATTGTATTGGGTGTGTTGGGGACACAAGAGACTCTTTGTTATTTGGTTGCAGGGTTGCTTGAGAGAGAACATCTTCATCCTACGCCTCCTACGGATTGATAAACCTTAGGTCATCCACTTGAGGGAAATTTGCTACTGTCCTACAAACCTCTGCACTTGGAGGCCCAATAACGTCTACAAGAAGAAGGTTGTGTAGTAGACATCACCCAACAATGGCATCCGAGCTAGGTCTATGCATAGATGTTATATGCACGAGTAGAACACAAAGGAGTCATGGGCGCGAGTATATACATATTGCTTGCCGTCACTAGTTGATTCTTGATTTAGCGGTATTGTTGGATGAAGCAGCTCAGACTGACATTACGCGTACGCTTACGCGAGACTGGTTCTACACGTGTGCTTCGCACACAGATGGCTAGTGGGTGTCTATTTCTCCAACTTTAGTTGAATCGGATTCAATGGACATGGTTCTTTCTGAAGATCAAAAATCAATCACTATACCACGTTGTGGTTTTTGATGCATAGGTAAGAACGGTTCTTGCTCAACCCATAGCAGCAACGTAAAACTTGCAACAACAAAGTAGAGGCCGTCTAACTTGTTTTTGCAGGCCATGTTGTGATGTGATATGGTCAAGACATGATGCTAAATTTTATTGTATGAGATGATCATGTTTTGTAACACAGTTATCGGCAACTGGTAGGAGCCATATGCTTGTCACCTTATTGTATGAAATTCAATCGCCATGTAATTGCTTTACTTTATCACTAAGCGATAGCGATAGTCGTGGAGGCAATAGTTGGCATGACGACAACGATGCTTCGATGAAGATCAAGGTGTCAAGCCGGTGACGATGGTGATCATGACGATGCTTTGGAGATGGAGATCACAGGCACAAGATGATGATGGCCATATCATATCACTTATATTGATTGCATGTGATGTTTTCCTTTATGCATCTTATTTTGCTTAGTTCGATGGTAGCATTATAAGATGATCTCTCACTAAATTTCAAGGTATAAGTGTTCTCCCTGAGTATGCACCGTTGCTACAGTTCGTCGTCCCGAGACACCACATGATGATTGGGTGTGATAAGCTCTACGTTCACATACAATGGGTGCACGCCAGTTTTGCACACGCGGAATACTCGGGTTAAACTTGACGAGCCTAGCATATGTAGATATGGCCTCGGAACACTGAGACCGAAAGGTCGAGCATGAATCATATAGTAGATATGATCAACATAGTGATGTTCACTGTCAGTGTCAAAACCGGCGGATCTCGGGTAGGGGGTCCCGAACTGTGCGTCTAGGCCGGATGGTAATAGGAGGCAAGGGACACGAAGTTTTATCCAGGTTCGGGCCCTCTTGATGGAGGTAAAACCCTACGTCCTGCTTGATTAATATTAATGATACGGGTAGTACAAGAGTAGATCTACCACGAGATCAGAGAGGCTAAACCCTAGAAGCTAGCCTATGGTATGATTGTTGTTCTGTATGTATATCGACTAGCCTGGCCTCGGTTTATATAATGCACCAGAGGCCTAGGATAACAAGAGTCCTAGCCGAATACGCCTGTGGGGTGGAGTCCTTGTCTTGATCGCCAAGTCTTGTGGAATCTTCCTTGTATGCGGCAGCTGTCTGAACTGGCCCATGAGTATGCAGCCATGGGGGTCCTCAGCCCAATCCAATTGATCGAGAGACGATGTGATGAGTACTCCCTAGTCCAGGACACCGTTAGTAGCCCCCTGAATCGGTCTTCAAGTTAGGGACGCTCCTCGATTCTTCTGAACTGTTCTTCATGTTCGGTTGACGGTCTTGAAAACTGGTTCAATAAATCTTCTCATCTTCGATCTTGAGGATCGCCGAAATGCATTCGGCGAGTTTACACGTCGGGTATCCGAGGAGCCCCTTTAAGTTTCCGGCCTTTATCAATGCCTTGTTATTTTTATGCCACACCTCGGGTTTGAGGTTGTTCCCGAGAGGCAGTGTCCTCTTGCATCCGAGCTCTAACGCCGGACTGCATTCGAGGTATCTTTTGCGGCCGAGCACCAATGCCGTACCGCTTCCGAGCTCCAACGCCGGAATGTATCCGAGCTCCAATGCCGGACTATGTCCAAGCTCCAACGCCGGACTGTATCCGAGCTCCAACGCCGGACTATATCCGAGGTGTCATATCACCTTGGTTCAAAAAAGTTGAAGGAGTTTAGCCAAGCTTAATGCCGGAAATGCCCTCTATGGAGCCATCCACTAGCGCCCGAGCTTTATGCCGGACTGCTTCCGAGGTGGTGCACCACCCCGACTGTGGGCCAAATTTTTGTCAATATTTTTTTATTATTGCAATTTATTCTCTGCCGAGATATATGGCCAGTAGCCCTCAAGGTGTGTATAGGTTTAAAACCCGAGATGCACCTGAAGGATGACGTAAGACCGCTGATCCCAGTAGCCGCTGAGACTCAGGTTGATTTGTAAAATCGGCCTGAGGATCAAGTCCTAGCTCAGCAGGATACTTCGGGACACAAAAAGCGGCATGCTCAGTCCTCGAGATTCAGGTTGGGTGCGGCCGACCAACCTGAGGATCAAAATCTCCTCGGAAACTGTATTGCACTTAAAATTTTCTGCATTGGATAGGCAATGCAGTAGCCCCCGAGACACTGGTCGGGTGGCAACACCAGATCAGGGGATCGATGTGCCCCTTTAATATTTGTAAATAATTAGCCCGAAGCCCAGTAGCCCCCAAGCCTTAATGCGGGCACGGGTGGCCGAATTAAGGATCGATATCCATAGTAAAATTACAAATTATGTGTAATGACTCTATGTATCCAAGTACTTTACGTCATTAATGCTCGGATCCGCATTGTACAAAACTTTGTTGACCGACCATCGGCTTCCACCTCCTTGGACAGTAGTCGAGGAGTGTTTGTCCTACTTTATAAAGCCTTTATGAGGGCAAAGATTTATGACAAACAAGGCAATCTGGCCATACGGTTTTATAAACAAAGGTATGCAGAGAGATATGTTATATTACTGTTTAACAGAAGAAATGTCTTCCAAAGAAAATAGTCCCGCTATCGGTTCCTTTCTTTGGGTTGTCATGCTAAGCATGATCATGAAACCTCAGCTCTAATGTAAGAGCAAAAATATCAAGGATTTAGTTTGGGAGTCTAGTTAATAGCCCCCGGTAGTGTTCGGCGATAGTCGAGGTCAAGCCGTAAACATTTCGGACATTGTTATGAGTGGCCTGTCATTTAACACAGTCATCGGATCGCTGACCAGTTTACGCTTATTGTGTCAGTCAGTTTTCGGCTTTCTCCACTGAGGTGCTTAACCGTGTGAGCTGGAAGCACAATCACAGTGGTTCTCCCTTTGCACGCCTAGCCGAACAAAGCGGAACGTAGGAAGCAAGTGCAGGAGCCGGGCAACCCAACTACTGACCGAAGACACAATTCGAAACCGATACATATATAGCAATATCTGAGAATATTTTTGCCGAATCTATAAAGGTGTCCGGCATTGCACTGCGAGACTTGTGCTGAAAACACACAAATAGTTTAAAAGTGCCATAAGCTTGGAAAACCAAAAAAACGTCAGTAAAAACTTGACGTCCGAACAAGATCAAGTGTTCGGTGCCAGTCCGAAAATTGGTCTTAGAAGAAAAAAAAGAGTGCTTCTATCGTGCTTTAACATTACACATCCGATCTCAAGACTTCAAGCGGGTCAGCCTACGGCAGCAGCCTCCTATCCTGAAGGCGGAGTGCTTCTCGTTAGACCAGTTTAGCGAACTAAACTCGAGCGGTCACTAGAGATAAAATGGGTTATCTGTCTATTGACCACACACTCACGTCGAAAAAGGAGCGATAGAAAAAGACTTTGCAACGACCAAGAAGAAAACACATTTACTATAAATTAGCTCATATAAATTTTAAGAGCCCCCAAGTGACTTGGGTAAAAGATTTTATGTATAATGATTGTATGTACCGAAGTACTTATATCATATCTTTGTTCAACCGAACTTTAAATGTGTCTTAACGGACCGTCGGCTTCTCCCTCTTTGGTCAAGGACCGAAAAGTGTTATGTACTCCACCTGTCGAGAATATCGACAGTGTTTTCGATAACCAGGCAACCGGGCCATAAGGCTGTAACAGACAAAGCGTGCTCAGGGAACTTATGCTATATTACAGACGAAGTGTAAGAAGCATCTTCGAAGAAAATAGTACCCCGCCGATACCTTTCTTCAGTGCTCATTATTACTATGAGACTTGTGCAATATATTTTTTGTACTCATGAGTTCCGTTGTGTGCCGACCATGATTGAAAACAATAAGAGCGCTAGCTTTCGGCTTCACCCAGTCTGAGGTCAGAGCTCGGAGGACCCGGTCGTGACAATCGCAGAGGTGCTCCCTTTACTCCCTAGCCGAACAATCGGGAACGTAGGGGTAAGCACAGGAGCCAGGCAACCCAGCTTGCAAATCGCTTAAGTCAATATGGTGCATATTGTGGTGTAATACACGAACAAGGAACGAAGCCGTACAAGTATAATCATATGCAAGAGGAAAAGCTTCATAAAGGAAGCCCCCAAATAAACGGGGTATTTGAATATGTGTGTCACAAACAAAGTTTGGACAAGGAAATTTTTTACAAGCAACTTTTACCCAAAAAAGTATAATGCTTGGTCGAACCGAACACAAGTTAAAAATTAAAACTTTGAGCATGAAAGCGACTTAGCTGGTTAATGTGTTCGGCATTGCTGACGCGGTCCGAGCTTGATGCGGGACAAGGTTCCATCCCCCAAGCCGGTCCCGAGGTGGCGGAGCAGAGAGCTCGACACGCCGAAGTGGTGACATAGCATGGTCAATGCAGACCGACAGAGTGATGCCAAAGTCCCCAGATCATTTTCCCGTGCACAAAAAGTAGTGCAAACCGGAGATAATAGTAATAATAATAATTAAAAAAATCATTGCATAATAAATAATTTATGCAAAGTGAGTAATAAAAGAAATATGGCCGGGCGCCGAAGTCAATGTCAATGCAGGGCGTCGGTGTGATGCGGCAAAGGCGTGGCAAAGCCTGAATTCACAGGTCGGTCCGGGTTCCGGATGCGGCGTTCGCCAGACTATGTACGGAAACTGACCGAACCACCACGCGACCGTCGTTAATGTGGCCATCATTTGATAGACCTGTGTACAGATGATGGACAAACCGGAGTAATAATTCCTTGGGAAAAATAAACCCAAACAAGCAAAAAATACTAGGATTAATAGCACCTGGTTTATTTGTTGTTGCAATCTGAAGAAAGGTGATTCCCAAAATTGGGACTCGATCTGCACACCCATTGCCTGAATGGCGATAAAGCGACGGTATGGCGATGCTGGCAAAGGTTGGCTCGCTGAGGCAAAGTCCTCGGTCCAGCTAACATGACAGAGCTGGTCGGCTAGTGACGCCGAAGTCTCCATAGTAGGTTGATGAAGAGATGGCGAAGCCCCCGGTCCAGCCGAGATGTCGAAGCCTCGATGTCAGCCGATGAGTCGAAGTAGGTCGGCGTGATGGACACCAGCTTGAAGAAGCAATAGTGCGGTCCTGTCGATGCAGGTCGTGACGTGGTCGATGCCGGCTTGATGAAGCGACCGTGCGACGATGCCGGTATGCCCGCTCCGTGTAATTCGTGGGGCGGCGATGTTGATGATGATTTATCCTTCGCGATGCCGGACTCTTGTTCGGCCTGCCGAGATGATGATCCAAAGAAGTTGAGCTCGGCTAAAGTGACGATGTGTCTAGCGCAGGTCGGCAGCCGTGGAGTAATGTTGCCGGACTGGTTTGACACCAGCATGGTGTTGAAGATCATGTTCAAAAGATCTTAAAGTTAGTGGGATGTGTTCGGGAACAAAACAAAAATTTCCTTCAAAAGGGATGTCCGAAATCCCGTTCATAAAAAAGATGAACTCGGGTCGGATTCGTTTTCGCGCAGAAAACAGATCCGAAAAATGATGCACTAATCGAAAGGTTCCCGGAGTTTGGACGGTCGGATCGAGCTAAAATTTTGAGAGGCGGTAGATATAGGAATTCCGCAGCCGATCAACGGTTGGATCTTCCAAAGGACGTCCGAGCTAGAAGCTGGACACCATGCCCTAAACTCATCCAAATTCCCATCCAGATTTGAGAGGGCTCCGGTATATCGTCGATTGCCAGAGATCCCTCCATCGGAACTTGACGAAATTTTCCAGGGTTGTTATAGACTCAATTTCGTACAATTCCACCAAAGCGATCGTCAAAGCGATACTCGAGGAGGTGGTGGCGGCAGATACGAGTTCGCTGTCCAAAAAAAACAGCACGGTCGCTTGAGGGCAATGTTGATGTTGAGCCCCCGAGCTCCATAGATGATTCCTCCGTGATCTTGATAGAGATCAGAGTTGATGTTTGATGAAGGCCCTCGTCCGAACATGGTGATCCGAACATGGGGCGCAATTCTTGGTCGAACCAAGGTGACCAGTCGAACTGGTGACGAAGATGGCGAAGTCGGAGTTGATCTGCAAGCGAGCCATCGATCCTTTTGTCGATCACACAGTGGAACTCTCAATGAAAGCACCAATGTTGGTGTCAAAACCGGCGGATCTCGGGTAGGGGGTCCCGAACTGTGCGTCTAGGCCGGATGGTAACAGGAGGCAAGGGACATGAAGTTTTACCCAGGTTCGTGCCCTCTTGATGGAGGTAAAACCCTACGTCCTGCTTGATTAATATTAATGATATGGGTAGTACAAGAGTAGATCTACCACAAGATCGGAGAGGTTAAACCCTAGAAGCTAGCCTATGGTATGATTGTTGTTCTGTATGTATATCGACTAGCCTGGCCTCGGTTTATATAATGCACCAGAGGCCTAGGATAACAAGAGTCCTAGCCGAATACGCCGGTGGGGGTGGAGTCCTTGTCTTGATTGCCAAGTCTTGTGGAATCTTCCTTGTATGCGGCAGCTGTCCGAACTGGCCCATGAGTATGCAGCCATGGGGGTCCTCGGCCCAATCCAACTGATCGAGAGACGATGTGATGAGTACCCCCTAGTCCAAGACACCGTCATTCACCATTGAAAACTACTCCATCTCACGTTTTGATCGGACATGGTTTAGTTGATATGGATCACGTGATCACTTAGATGATTAGAGGGATGTCTATCTAAGTGGGAGTTCTTAAGTAATATGATTAATTGAACTTTAATTTATCATGAACTTAGTACCTGATAGTATTTTGCATATCTATGTTGTTGTAGATAGATGGCCCGTGCTGTTGTTCCATTGAATTTTAATGCGTTCATAGAGAAAGCTAAGTTGAAAGATGACGGTAGCAACTACACAGACTGGGTCCGTAACTTGAGGATTATCCTCATTGCTGCACAGAAGAATTACGTCATGGAACCACCGCTTGGTGACAAACCCGCTGCAGGAGCAACACCAGATGTTATGAACGTCTGGCAGAGCAAAGCTGATGACTACTCGATAGTTCAGTGTGCCATGCTTTACGACTTAGAACCAGGACTTCGACGACGTTTTGAACGTCATGGAGCATATGAGATGTTCCAGGAGTTGAAGTTACTAATTCAAGCAAATACCCGGATTGAGAGATATGAAGTCTCCAATAAGTTCTACAGCTGCAAAATGGAGGAGAATAGTTCTATCAGTGAACATATACTCAGAATGTCTGGGTACGACAACCACTTGACTCAGCTGGGAGTTAATCTTCCTGATGATAGTATCATTGACAGAGTTCTCCAATCACTGCCACCAAGCTACAAGAGCTTCGTGATGAACTATAATATGCAAGGGATGGATAAGACAATTCCCGAGCTCTTCGCAATGCTAAAGGCTGCGGAGGTAGAAATCAAGAAGGAGCATCAAGTGTTAATGGTCAACAAGACCACCAGTTTCAAGAAGAAGGGTAAAGGGAAGAATGGGAACTTCAAGAAGAACAACAAGCAAGTTGCTGCTCAAGTGAAGAAGCCCAAGTCTGGACCTAAGCCTGAGACTGAGTGCTTCTACTGCAAAGGGACTGGTCACTGGAAGCGGAACTGCTCCAAGTATTTGGCGGATAAGAAGGATGGCAAAGTAAAAGGTATATTTGATATACATGTTATTGATGTGTACCTTACTAATGCTCGCAATAGCGCCTGGGTATTTGATACTGGTTCTATTGCTAATATTTGCAACTCGAAACAGGGGCTACAGATTAAGCGAAGATTGGCTAAGGACGAGGTGACGATGCGCGTGAGAAATGGTTCCAAAGTCGATGTGATCGCCGTCGGCACGCTACCTCTACATCTACCTTCGGGATTAGTATTAGACCTGAATAATTGTTATTTGGTGCCAGAGCTAAGCATGGACATTATATCTGGATCTTGTTTGATGCGAGACGATTATTCATTTAAATCAGAGAATAATGGTTGTTCTATTTATATGAGTAATATCTTTTATGGTCATGCACCCTTGATGAGTGGTCTATTTTTACTAAATCTCGATAGTAGTGATACACATATTCATAGTATTGAAGCCAAAAGATATAAGTTTAATAATGATAGTGCAACTTATTTTTGTGGCACTACCGTTTAGGTCATATTGGTGAAAGCACATGAAGAAACTCCATGCTGATGGACTTTTGGAATCACTTGATTATGAATCACTTGATGCTTGCGAACCATGCCTCATGGGCAAGATGACTAAAACTCCATTCTCCGGAACAATGGAACGAGCGACAGACTTATTGGAAATAATACATACTGATGTATGCGGTCCGATGAGTGTTGATGCTCGTGGCGGGTATTGTTATTTTCTGACCTTCACTGACGATTTGAGCAGATATGGGTATATCTACTTGATGAAACATAAGTCTGAAACATTTGAAAAGTTCAAAGAATTTCAGAGTGAAGTGGTAAATCATCGTAACAAGAAAATTATGTTTCTATGATCTGATTGTGGAGGTGAATATTTGAGTTATGAGTTTGGTCATCATTTGAAACAAGGAAGAATAGTTCCGCAACTCACGCCACCTGGAACACCACATTGTAATGGTGTGTCCGAATGTCATAACCGCACTTTATTAGATATGGTGCGATCTATGATGTCTCTTACTGACTTACCGCTATCGTTTTGGGGTTATCCTTTAGAGACGGTTGCATTCACGTTAAATAGGGCACCATCGAAATCCGTTGAGATGACACCTTATGAACTGTGGTTTGGCAAGAAACCCAAGTTGTCGTTTCTTAAAGTTTGGGGTTGCGATGCTTATGTGAAAAAGCTTCAACCTGATAAGCTCGAACCCAAATAGGAGAAATGTATCTTCATAGGATACCCAAAGGAAACTTGTAACGCCCTCGATGTGGCTATATCTCCCACGTGTCGAAGCATGACTTAGAGGCATAACCGCATTGAAAGCAATGTCGCAAGTGAGGTAATCTTCACACAACCCATGTAATACATAAGGGAAAGAGATACATAGTTGGCTTACAATCGCCACTTCACACAATACATGGATAAAGCATTACATCATCCAGGTACAATCAAGGTCCGACTACGGAACCGAAATGAAAGAAGACTACCCCAAATGCTACACAGATCCCCGACTGTCCCAACTGGGCTCCACTACTGATCAACTGGAACAAAACAACACAAAGGACAAGATCTTCATCGAGCTCCTCCTTGAGCTTGGTTGCGTCACCTGCACGGTTCAAACGGCACCTGCAAGCTAGTTTTGGAAGTATCTGTGAGTCACGGGGACTCAGCAATCTCACACCCTCGCGATCAAGACTATTTAAGCTTATGGGTAAGGTAAAAGGTATGAGGTGGAGCTGCAGCAAGCGCCTAGCATATATGGTGGCTAAACATACGCAAATGAGAGCGAGAAGAGAAGGCAAGGCACGGTCGATAAAACTATGATCAAGAAGTGATCCTAGAACAATCTACGTCAAGCATAACTCCAACACTGTGTTCACTTCCCGGACTCCGCCGAGAAGAGACCATCACGGTTACACACGCGGTTGATATATTTTAATTAAGATAAACTTCAGGTTGTCTACAACCGGACATTAACAAATTCCCATCTGCCCATAACCGCGGGCACGGCTTCCGAAAGTTCAAATCCCTGCAGGGGTGTCCCAACTTAGCCCATCACAAGCTCTCACGGTCAACGAAGGATATTCCTTCTCCCAAGACAATCCGATCAGACTCGGCATCCTGGCTACAAGACATCCTCGACAATGGTAAAACAAGTCCAGCAACACCGCCTGAATGTGCCGACAAATCCCGATAGGAGCTGCACATATCTCGTTCTCAGGGCACACTCATATGAGACATCCTACGAGTAAAACCAAACCTCAAGTTGCCCCGAGGTGGCCCCACAGTCTACTCGGTTGGACCAACACTCAGAAGAGCACTGGCTCATGGGGGTTTAATAAAGATGACCCTTGGGTCTGCAGAACCCAAGGGAAAGAAAAGACTAGGTGGCGAATGGTCAAACCAAGGTTGGGCATTGCTAGAGGAGTTTTATTCAAGGCGAACTGTCAAAGGGTTCCCATTATAACCCAACCGTGTAAGGAACGCAAAATCCAGGAACATAACACCGATATGACGGAAACTAGGGCGGCAAGAGTGGAACAAAACACAAGGCATAAGGCCGAGCCTTCCACCCTTTACCAAGTATATAGATGCATTAATTAAATAATAGATATTGTGATATCCCAACAAAATAACCATGTTCCAAACATGGAACAAGCTCCAATCTTCACCTGCAACTAGCAACACTATAAGAGGGGCTGAGCAAAGCGGTAACATAGCCAAACAACGGTTTGCTAGGACAAGGTGGGTTAGAGGCTTGGCATAACAATATGGGAGGCATGATAAGCAAGTGGTAGGTATCGCAGCATAGGCATAGCAAAAGAGCGAGCATCTAGCAAGCAAAGATAGAAGTGATTTCGAGGGTATGATCATCTTGCCTGAAATCCCGCAAGGAAGAAGAACGAGTCCATGAAGAAGACAAACGGACATAGACGAATTCCCATCTACCCATAACCGCGGGCATGGCTTTCGAAAGTTCAAATCCCTGCAGGGGTGTCCCAACTTAGCCCATCATAAGCTCTCACGGTCAACGAAGTATATTCCTTCTCCCAAGACAATCCGATCAGACTCGGCATCCTGGCTACAAGACATCCTCGACAATGGTAAAACAAGTCCAGCAACACCGCCCGAATGTGCCAACAAATCCCGATAGGAGCTGCACATATCTTGTTCTCAGGGCACACTCAGATGAGACATCCTACGAGTAAAACCAAACCTCAAGTTACCCCGAGGTGGCCCCACAGTCTACTCGGTCGGACCAACACTCAGAGGAGCACTAGCCCGGGGGGGTTTAATAAAGATGACCTTTGGGTCTGCAGAACCCAAGGGAAAGAAAAGGCTAGGTGGCGAATGGTAAAACCAAGGTTGGGCATTGCTGGAGGAGTTTTATTCAAGGCGATTTGTCAAGGGGTTCCCATTATAACCCAACCATGTAAGAAATGCAAAATCCGGGAACATAACACCGATATGACGGAAACTAGGGCAGCAAGAGTGGAACAAAACACCAGGCATAAGGCCGAGCCTTCCATCCTTTACCAAGTATATAGATGCATTAATTAAATAAGAGATATTGTGATATCCCAACAAAATAACCATGTTCCAAACATGGAACAAGCTCCAATCTTCACCTGCAACTAGCAACGCTATAAGAGGGGCTGAGCAAAGCGGTAACATAGCCAAACAACGGTTTGCTAGGACAAGGTGGGTTAGAGGCTTGGCTTAACAATATGGGAGGCATGATAAGAAAGTGGTAGGTATCGCAGCATAGGCATAGCAAAAGAGCGAGCATCTAGCAAGCAAAGATAGAAGTGATTTCGAGGGTATGATCATCTTGCCTGAAATCCCGCAAGGAAGAAGAATGAGTCCATGAAGAAGACAAACGGACATAGACGAACGGGTCCTCACAAACGCGACGTTATTGGAACCAACCCGAAGAAGCAACACCGGAAAGAAGCACACAACATAGTAAACAACCAACACATGAACATGGCATGATATGCGGGATGCGGTATGTGATGCATATGCATGATTTGGAAATAAAAGATTGAACCTGGCCTCAACTTGGAAATCCAAGAGTGCCACTGGAAAGGTGAGGTGATTTCGGTTGAAATCGATATAAAGATCACCGGAATCGGATGCACGGTTTGAAAATGGCAAGCAAAACAAATATGGCACCAGTCTGCCATAATCAGCAAGCAGCCTTCTAAATGCATCAAGATAAATATGCTACAACACTTAAACATGACAACAAAATACATGGCAGGGATCCAGTCATGATGCTTGACAAAATATAAACACTGAGCTACGGCTAATTCAATCAATAGAAGGTTCAAACAAGCATGGCAAAAGTGCAAAAGATAACAGGTTTCAGACTTAGTGAAATTAACAGCATGTCAGGAATTTATCATCAGGAAGCAATGTTTAGAGCATGATAACTATATGCTACAGGAACATATCATGGAAAATAAAGGCATGGTATGAAGCTACTCTAAGAATATAACAAAAGTACCTTAGTGACCATGAGCCAAAAGAGATCAGAAAATACAATTGTAAGCATGTGAACATAGCAAAAACATAAACAGATTCAGACTTAGTGAAAAACTGGAGCATGCAAAACAGTTAACAAGTAGGCATGTTTACGAGCTCGATACACTCACTACGAGGCATTGCATGACAAACTAAGCATACAACCATCAAGAAGACATGGCATAGAAGCTAGACATGGCAAGAACACCATCATAGCATGCACAGATCAACAACAACAAGCTTGGCAAAATTGCAAAACATGTTAACAATCTGCCAGGAACATTTTATAGCAAAAGTAGAGCTCGATTGACTCAAGCTAGGGTGCTCCATACATGCAAACAAAGACATGGATGGATATAGCACCACAATATTAACAAAACATCCTTACTGATCATTCTCAAAAGAGGCACGGATCACTAGGAAACAACATGAACATATGGCATAAAAACAATAACAGGACAAGGCCTTAGTGAAATTCTAAGTCCCTGAAATCAGCATCATTGAGTAAGCTACTTTGCATGCTTGTGCTAGTCACCAAATAGATCACAAAAATACATGGCATACACCCCTGTAAAGATGGCATGACATTCATCAAAACACATGTAGAGCTCAAGATCATAGCATGCACACATTAATCATGGCAAAAATGACAAAAGACCATTTGCTGAAACAGATCTGACATATTCATCACATAGCCCTCTTCCAATAGCGTTTCGGGCATCAAGATGAGCTCAAATGAAAATGATGCAATGAGGTGAAATGATGTACTCGTCAAGACGAACATTTTGATATGCTAAATGCACGAATCGAAGCAATGGTGACAGAGTTATGATGCGATGAATTTGCCTAAAAATTACTGGGACTTGGTGAAATTTCAGGAAAAAGAGTGAGCGCTGGATATCTACGGGGCGCACTGGGCGAAGGATATCAGGCGGCTCATCATGGGCCTTGGGCCGAATTGAAGTGGTCTGAGGGGGAGGCGGAGCTGGGCCTGCAGCGGAGGCAGGGGCGAACTGGGCCGCGGGGCGCGCTGGGCCGGAGCGGGGCCCGCGTGGGCGAGGCAGGTTGTCTCTCCTGATCCCGCCTGGATCGGGGAGGCAGGGGTGGCGCCCGCGGTTCCCTTTGGTGAGGCGAGGCGGCGAAGCCGCGGCATGGCAGGGCGAGGCCAGCCGGAAGCGGGCGGATCTGGTCGGCTCTGATTCGGATCCGGCCGGAGAGGTACCGGCGACGAGGAGGAGGCCGGGCGCAGCGACGGCGACGGGCGCCGACGCGAAGGGCGGAGAAGCGCGGCAAGGGCGCAACGGCGTCCGGCGAGGGCGAGCGGCGTCGGGTGGCGGAGCAGGATCCGGGCGGCGGCGTGGGGAGATGGGTCGCGAGGGCCCGATTCGGGCTCTCCCGGCCACGGCGGCGGGGACTGCGGGGTGGCGCCATGTGGCGGCGAAGGATTGGGCATGGGAGGCGGCTCGGCTGACGTGGCGAGTGGGATTGGCCGGACTGAGGTGGTGGTGGCGAGCGGACATGTCCGACGCGGGAAGAAACGTCCGGCAGCGCGGAGGGAGTTGGATCTAGGGTTAGACTGCGCGAATTTTCGGGGAGAGCCACATATTTATAGGTAGAGGGAGCTAGGAGAGTCCAAATGAGGTGCGGTTTTCGGCCACGCGACCGTGATCGAACGGCCGAGATGGTGAAGGGGTTTTAGTTGGGTTTTGGGCCACTTTGGAGGGGTGTTGGGCTGCAACACACACGAGGCCTTTTCGGTTCCTCGGTTAATCGTTGGAGTATCAAACAAAGTCCAAATGACATGAAACTTGACAGGCGGTCTACCGGTAGTAAACCAAGGCCGCATGACAAGTCTCGGTCCAATCGGAAAACTTTTAACACCCGCACACGAAAAGAGGTAGAAAGGGACACCGGGTGACATAGGAGCGCCGGTTTCCAAAACGGACAACGGGGAAATGCACGGATGCATGAGACGAACATGTATGCAAATGAAATGCACACGATGACATGATATGAAATGCATGACACGCAAGCAATGACAATGCAACAACAGCGGATAACTGGAAGACACCTGGCACATCGGTCTCGGGGCGTTACAACACTCCGCCACTACGAGAGGATCTCGTCTCGAGATCTAGAATGGCACCGGAGGGAAAACAGAAGAGAAAGAGAAGAGGTAAAACTAAGTTGCTTCTTTGACAAACGAGTGAGACCAAGGAACCTTGAAAAGGTTAAGCCATTTCGAGAAAAGAATACCACGGAGATGAACAAAGTTGAAAACACTCCATTAGAAAAGAGGAACAAGGATCAATACTAGAACCTTGTAGGTTGAAAGACATAAGAATAAAGGTTGCAATGGACAAGAAGCACATGCAAACGCTCTGGTTGAAAGAAGGAGCACACGGAATGATAGAGATCAAATACGACAACACTCCAGTTGGAAAAGGAAGGAGTTGAACATGATCTTGACAAGATGAGAGGATACATGAAAAGAGGACGTGACACTCTGGTTAAATGGATAAGCATGAAAAGAACAAGGTCCTGACAAGAACAAGAAGAGGGGTTGAAGAGAGCAACAACACAATGCCTCCGAAACGAAAGGATAGAAGATAAATAATTGAAATAAAAGAATAGAGGAGAAAAGGCCAACTTCTGCCACAAAAGAGCTTGAGAAGGTATCCTTAGGAGAAGGGTCGAACGGAGTTGTTGGAAAACCAACAATGAAAAGAGTAAGCTTGTAGTGGGCTTATGGAAAACATCTCAAAACTGAGTTGAAATTCTGCCACTGATGGAAAAACAATAGATTGGACTTATATGAACAAGGAGATGAGAAGCTTATTTGACCGGAAGGATAAATGAAGAACTTGGTTCATATATAAGCACCATAATTAACAACAATCCTTAGGGAAGGCTTAAGGTGAAATATGACCCAAGATAACTCCAATGACGAGATTGGTGGATTTAAAATATCTCATTCTTGACAACATGTGAATCATGAAACACGAGCTCAAATTATCAAGAATGACATAATACCACCTCCAATGATACGGTAGAAAGAATTGCACCCCGGATTGCAAAATGAAGAATGATTGAGCTCCTCTGAAAAGAATCTTGATGAACACTTCGAGAACGGATTAAGTCCTTGATGAACCATCATGTAGAACCTCCATGAAGAACTCCGGCAACAAAAGAATGATCACACGAAAAGAAGGATGAAAAGAATAAGGTTGAAGCCTTGTGATGATTGGATGGAACTTTGCGATGAGATAAAGTGAAAAAAACTTGGAACTCCGGAAGAAAAGATAAAGCATC
Organism: Triticum urartu; assembly: GCF_056163025.1. NCBI lineage: Eukaryota > Viridiplantae > Streptophyta > Magnoliopsida > Poales > Poaceae > Triticum > Triticum urartu. The sequence goes on along the minus strand of NC_141873.1, from coordinate 400,313,690 downwards.
TCGAACCGAGAATGTGATATGATGAACCACTCAGGAAAGCAAGAAATTAAATCACTTGGATGAAACAATAATAAGAATTACGTTATGCGCATACTTCACCAATTTAATTGATGACGAGCAAATGGATTTGGCATACTACTAATTATCGTAGAAAGGATTAAGATAGATATAGCGTCAACTTGGGAAGGTCTTCAATGAACCACCAGTAGGGTTGAAACAATGAATGAATTGATACGATAACAAAAGGAAGAGAAATCATGAACGAACCACCGTAAGAATTAAAATGAACGAAGAAAAGGTAAAGAAACACCGGGAAGAATTAGCAAATAAACGAAGATGCTTGAGAGAATTTAGATCCATGAGAACGAAGGGATCACGAACTGATTAGAGATGACTTGAATGATGCACCGGTAAAATTTGAGAATGATAACTGAAAGATGAGAATGAATAAACCTGAATTGATGGACTCCGGATAATCAAACTGAGAAGGATCTTGAATTGCTCCGGATAGGTGAAAAGAATTCCCACAATCGAAAATAATTATGAGAGGATGGCATCCAACTAGAATCACGAATTTTGAGAGAACGGGCCAAGATTTGAGAGAAGCTCTTCTTCGGACTTCAAATCTCCGAGAATGACGACGAGAAACACCACCATGAATTATTTAGACACTCCGGAAGAATCAAAATGAAGAGGTTGAGCCAACAATGAAAAGAATTCGACAGATCTTGGAGAAAAACATAAGACTGATGATAATTCATTCTTACGTCAAACTTCGAAAAGAATATTTGGGGCTAGCTCCGGGAAAAAAATAAGAAGAGTCAGGTAAGATCCTGGAAAATACCTGTGGGTTAGGGCCCACTCAAAAGAAACACCGTTGAACAATTTAAAAGAGGGAAAACACCAGTTGAATTAAATGGCTAGAATGAGATAACAATCTCGAAATAGGTTGAACGGATCTTGAATGAAAAGACGAGTCTTATGAGATATCTTCAGCACTCCCGAACAAATGAATAGCAAGAAATGAATGATTATGAGGTACACCGGCATGAAAAAAACATTTGAAACGAGGAAAGGATATGGTCAACACCAAAAAGTTGAATTCGACCAAACGGAGAAGAAAAAGAACGAATAATGATGAACTAGAAGCTCCGTTAGAATCTTCATGAGAATCACCGGATAAGAACATTGACGGAAAGGCATAGAGAGATTTCCCATCAATAAAAGGATACTTGATAAGACATCTGATTCCTTGAGGAAAAAGGGTGGGAGGGTGGGAAAAAAAGACAACTTGGGACGAATGAAATGAACACCGTTGAGAAGAACTGAGATTGGATCTTGCAAATGTTGAAGTGATCGGATCCACTTGAAGAGAGACCCACCGGTTGAAAAAGGATTGACATGGCAATCTCGATAATCAAGAAGGATTAGTATCCACATAGGAATATGAGAACACCACTTAGGAAAGGTATGGAATCAACATTTTACTTCAAAGCAACTCGAATACCACAAACCAAAACAAAAACAAAGGATTGGCTTGCAGAATAAGCCGGAACAAACATATGATAGGGATTTCGTCCGAAGTTTTCATGGTGGGGCCTACACGGGCTCGATCATACAACACCATCATGTACAAGGTAGTGCACATGACAGACGAAGCGTCCCCGAGTCAGCATAGCCAAGGACTCTTTAAGACACAATGAGACCACTGTAAAACCAAGTGTGGATAGGCGGACCACTAGACGTCGAACCCCAATTTCATATCATACATCTGTCAGAAAGATATCCTAGGAGCTACTTGAATTCCCACTTATAAACTCCCGAAATTTTCCGGTTATGCAATCAGGTGTTGGGGATACAGGGGAAGCATAATATCTCATGCAAAACAAACAAATCCTACATCTAGCTGTATCCATCCTTCAACACATAACCAAGAAACCTTCAGAAATCATTTACCTCAACCTTCAAAAAGCATCCATTATACGAGTTATGGCAATACTCCCGAACTCCCGCCCTAGTACTGGGTGGCGTCGAGGTTATCTCACCAACAACTGCATAAAAGAGATTTTTGATGTCGGCGAACTCCGGTATTCCAGAACTGCAACGATAAAATTGTGACGACAACACCTCGGAGCTCAACTCCCCTGGACACTGCCACAACCCCTAAGTGACAGGAGGCACCAAGAACAATGTTCTCATCACAAAACCATTTGAACGATTCCAAGATACCCGTGTGATCCTAAATTTTATTTAGTGAAATTTGAGAAGAGAAGAGTCAAAACTCTACGTCAGGATGTCTCGCCAGAGCGACGAAGGGACTGAGGAGTAAAAAGAATTCCTAACTCTCCGATATATATAATCCTAAAAGACTCAAAACATTTTTCTAGACTCAACAACGCCAGCGATTCGATCAAGCAGGGGGGCTCCTAAGGTCGGGGAAGGCTCTGATTACCAACTTGTAACGCCCGCGATGCGGCTATATCTCCCACGTGTCGAAGCACGACTTAGAGGCATAACCGCATTGAAAGCAATGTCGCAAGTGAGGTAATCTTCACACAACCCATGTACTACATAAGGGAAAGAGATACATAGTTGGCTTACAATCGCCACTTCACACAATACATGAATAAAGCATTACATCATCCAGATACAATCAAGGTCCGACTACGGAACCAAAATGAAAGAAGACAACCCCAAATGCTACACAGATCCCCGATCGTCCCAACTGGGCTCCACTACTGATCAACTGGAACGAAACAACACAAAGGATAAGATCTTCATCGAGATCCTCCCTGAGCTTGGTTGCGTCACTTGCATGGTTCATACGGCACCTGCAAGCTGGTTTTGGAAGTATCTATGAGTCACGGGGACTCAGCAATCTCACACCCTCGCGATCAAGACTATTTAAGCTTATGGGTAAGGTAAAAGGTATGAGGTGGAGCTGCAGCAAGCGACTAGCATATATAGTGGCTAAACATACACAAATGAGAGCGAGAAGAGAAGGCAAGGCACGGTCGATAAAACTATGATCAAGAAGTGATCCTAGAACAACCTACATCAAGCATAACTCCAACACCGTGTTCACTTCCCGGACTCCGCTGAGAAGAGACCATCACGGTTACACACGCGGTTGATGTATTTTAATTAAGATAAACTTCAGGTTTTCTACAACCGGACATTAACAAATTCCCATCTACCCATAACCGCGGGCATGGCTTTCGAAAGTTCAAATCCCTGCAGGGGTGTCCCAACTTAGCCCATCATAAGCTCTCACGGTCAACGAAGTATATTCCTTCTCCCAAGACAATCCGATCAGACTCGGCATCCTGGCTACAAGACATCCTCGACAATGGTAAAACAAGTCCAGCAACACCGCCCGAATGTGCCAACAAATCCCGATAGGAGCTGCACATATCTTGTTCTCAGGGCACACTCAGATGAGACATCCTACGAGTAAAACCAAACCTCAAGTTGCCCCGAGGTGGCCCCACAGTCTACTCGGTCGGACCAACACTCAGAGGAGCACTAGCCCGGGGGGGTTTAATAAAGATGACCTTTGGGTCTGCAGAACCCAAGGGAAAGAAAAGGCTAGGTGGCGAATGGTAAAACCAAGGTTGGGCATTGCTGGAGGAGTTTTATTCAAGGCGATTTGTCAAGGGGTTCCCATTATAACCCAACCATGTAAGAAATGCAAAATCCGGGAACATAACACCGATATGACGGAAACTAGGGCAGCAAGAGTGGAACAAAACACCAGGCATAAGGCCGAGCCTTCCATCCTTTACCAAGTATATAGATGCATTAATTAAATAAGAGATATTGTGATATCCCAACAAAATAACCATGTTCCAAACATGGAACAAGCTCCAATCTTCACCTGCAACTAGCAACGCTATAAGAGGGGCTGAGCAAAGCGGTAACATAGCCAAACAACGGTTTGCTAGGACAAGGTGGGTTAGAGGCTTGGCTTAACAATATGGGAGGCATGATAAGAAAGTGGTAGGTATCGCAGCATAGGCATAGCAAAAGAGCGAGCATCTAGCAAGCAAAGATAGAAGTGATTTCGAGGGTATGATCATCTTGCCTGAAATCCCGCAAGGAAGAAGAATGAGTCCATGAAGAAGACAAACGGACATAGACGAACGGGTCCTCACAAACGCGACGTTATTGGAACCAACCCGAAGAAGCAACACCGGAAAGAAGCACACAACATAGTAAACAACCAACACATGAACATGGCATGATATGCGGGATGCGGTATGTGATGCATATGCATGATTTGGAAATAAAAGATTGAACCTGGCCTCAACTTGGAAATCCAAGAGTGCCACTGGAAAGGTGAGGTGATTTCGGTTGAAATCGATATAAAGATCACCGGAATCGGATGCACGGTTTGAAAATGGCAAGCAAAACAAATATGGCACCAGTCTGCCATAATCAGCAAGCAGCCTTCTAAATGCATCAAGATAAATATGCTACAACACTTAAACATGACAACAAAATACATGGCAGGGATCCAGTCATGATGCTTGACAAAATATAAACACTGAGCTACGGCTAATTCAATCAATAGAAGGTTCAAACAAGCATGGCAAAAGTGCAAAAGATAACAGGTTTCAGACTTAGTGAAATTAACAGCATGTCAGGAATTTATCATCAGGAAGCAATGTTTAGAGCATGATAACTATATGCTACAGGAACATATCATGGAAAATAAAGGCATGGTATGAAGCTACTCTAAGAATATAACAAAAGTACCTTAGTGACCATGAGCCAAAAGAGATCAGAAAATACAATTGTAAGCATGTGAACATAGCAAAAACATAAACAGATTCAGACTTAGTGAAAAACTGGAGCATGCAAAACAGTTAACAAGTAGGCATGTTTACGAGCTCGATGCACTCACTACGAGGCATTGCATGACAAACTAAGCATACACCCATCAAGAAGACATGGCATAGAAGCTAGACATGGCAAGAACAACATCATAGCATGCACAGATCAACAACAACAAGCTTGGCGAAATTGCAAAACATGTTAACAATCTGCCAGGAACATTTTATAGCTAAAGTAGAGCTCGATTGACTCAAGCTATGGTGCTCCATAAATGCAAACAAAGACATGGACGGATAGAGCACCACAATATTAACAAAACATCCTTACTGATCATCCTCAAAAGAGGTACAGATCACTAGGAAACAACATGAACATATGGCATAAAAACAATAAGAGGACAAGGCCTTAGTGAAATTCTAAGTCCCTGAAATCAGCATCATTGAGTAAGCCACTTTGCATGCTTGTGCTAGTCACCAAATAGATCATAAAAATACATGGCATACACCCCTGTAAAGATGGCATGACATTCATCAAAACACATGTAGAGCTCAAGATCATAGCATGCACACATTAATCATGGCAAAAATGACAAAAGGCCATTTGCTGAAACAGATCTGACATATTCATCACATAGCCCTTTTCCAACAGTGTTTCGGGCATCAAGATGAGCTCAAATAAAAATGACGCAATGAGGTGAAATGATGTACTCGTCGAGACGAACATTTTGATATGCTAAACGCACAAATCGGAGCAACGGTGACAGAGTTATGATGCGATGAATTTGCCTAAAAATTACTGGGACTTGGTGAAATTTTAGGAAAAAGAGTGAGCGCTGGATATCTATGGGGCGCACTGAGCGAAGGATATCAGGCGGTTCACCATGGGCCTTGGGCCGAATTGAAGTGGTCTGAGGGGGAGGCGGAGCTGGGCCTGCAGCGGAGGCAGTGGCGAACTGGGCCGCGGGGTGCGTTGGGCCGGAGCGGGGCCTGCGTGGGCGAGGCAGGTCGTCTCTCCCGATCCCTCCTGGATCGGGGAGGTAGGGGCGGCGCGCGATTCCCGTCGGCGAGGCGAGGCGGCGGAGCCGCGGCATGGCGGGGCGAGGCCAGTCGGAAGCGGGCAGATCTGGTCGGCTCCGATCCGGATCCGGCCGGAGAGGTACCGGCGACAAGGAGGAGGCCGGGCGCAGCGGCGGCGATGGGCGCCGGCGCGAAGGGCAGAGAAGCGCGGCGAGGGCACAGCGGTGTCCAGCGAGGGCGAGCGGCGTCGGGTGGCGGAGCAGGATCCGGGCGGCGGCGCGAGGAGATGGGCCGGGAGGGCCCGATCCGGGCTCTCCGTGCCGCGACGGCGGGGACTGTGCGGTGGCACCACGTGGCGGCGAAGGATTGGGCGCGGGAGGCGGCTCGGCTGACGTGGCGAGGCGGGATTGGCCGGAGTGAGGTGGCGGTGGCGAGCGGACATGTCCGGCGTGGGAAGAAACGTCCGGTGGCGCGGAGGGAGTTGGATCTAGGGTTAGACTGCGCGAATTTTCGGGGAGAGCCACATATTTATAGGTAGAGGGAGCTAGGAGAGTCCAAATGAGGTGCGGTTTTCGGCCACGCGATCGTGATCGAATGACCGAGATGGTGAAGGGGTTTTAGGTGGGGTTTGGGCCACTTTGGAGGGGTGTTGGGCTGCAACACACACGAGGCCTTTTCGGTTCCTCGGTTAACCGTTGGAGTATCAAACAAAGTCCAAATGACACGAAACTTGACAGGCGGTCTACCGGTAGTAAACCAAGGCCGCATGACAAGTCTCGGTCCAATCCAAAAACGTTTAACACCCGCACACGAAAAGAGGTAGAAAGGGACACCGGGTGACATAGGAGCGCCGGATTGCAAAACGGACAATGGGGAAAATGCTCGGATGCATGAGACGAACATGTATGCAAATGATGACATGATATGAAATGCATGACACACAAGAAATGACAATGCAGCAACAGCGAATAACTGGAAGACACCTGGCACATCGGTCTCGGGGCGTTACAAAACTGTTGGGTACACCTTCTATCATAGATCAGAAGGCAAGATTTTCGTTGCTAAGAATGAATCCTTTCTAGAGAGGGAGTTTCTCTCGAAAGAAGTGAGTGGGAGGAAAGTAGAACTTGATGAGGTAACTGTACTTTCTCCCTTATTGGAAAGTAGTTCATCACAGAAATTAGTTCCAGTGATTCCTACACCAGTAAGTGAGGAAGCTAATGATGATGATCATGAAACTTCTGATCAAGTTACTACCGAACCTCATAGGTCAATCAGAATAAGATTTGTACTAGAGTGGTACGGTAATCCTGTTCTGGAGGTCATGTTACTTGACCATGATGAACCTACGAACTATGAGGAAGCGATGATGAGCCCAGATTCCGCAAACTGGCTTGAGGCCATGAAATCTGAGATCGGATCCATGTATGAGAACAAAGTGTGGACTTTGGTTGACTTGCCCGATGATCGGCAAGCCATAGAGAATAAATGGATCTTCAAGAAGAAGACTGACACTGACAGTAATGTTACTGTCTACAAAGATCGACTTGTTGCGAAAGGTTTTCGGCAAGTTCAAGGAGTTGACTACGATGAGACCTTCTCACCCGTAGCGATGCTTAAGTCTGTCCGAATCATGTTTGCAATTGCCGCATTTTATGATTATGAAATTTGGCAAATGGATGTCAAAACTGCATTCCTTAATGGATATCTTAAATAAGAGTTGTATATGATGCAACCAGAAGGTTTTGTCGATCCAAGAGGTACTAACAAAGTGTGCAAGCTCCAATGATCCATTTATGGACTGGTGCAAGCCTCTCGGAGTTGGAATATATGCTTTGATAGTGTGATCAAAGCATATGGTTTTATGTAGACTTTTGGAGAAGCCTGTATTTACAAGAAAGTGAGTGGGAGCTCTGTAGCATTTTTGATATTATATGAGGATGACATATTGTTGATTAGAAATGATGTAGAATTTTCTGGAAAGCATAAAGGAGTGTTTGAAAGGAGTTTTTCAAAGAAATACCTCGGTGAACCTGCTTACATATTGGGCATCAAGATCTATAGGGATAGATCAAGATGCTTGATAAGATTCTTCAATGAGTACATACCTTGACAAGATTTTGAAGTAGTTCAAAATGGAACAGTCAAAGAAGGAGTTCTTGCCTGTATTGCAAGGTGTAAATTTGAGTAAGACTCAAAACACGACCACGGCAGAAAATAGAAAGAGAATGAAAGTCATTCCCTATGCCTCAGCCATAGGTTCTATAAAGTATGCTATGTTGTGTACCAAACCTATTGTGTACCTTGCAATGAGTTTGGCCAGGCGTACGGTAGTGATCCGAGAGTGGATCACTGGACAGCGGTCAAAATTATCCTTAGAAGACTAAGGAAATATTTCTCAGTTATGGAGGTGATAAAAGAGTTCGTCGTAAAGAGTTACATCGATGCAAGCTTTTGACACCGATATTAATGACTCTAAGTCTCGATCTAGATACATATTGAAAGTGGGAGCAATTAGCTTGAGTAGCTCTGTGCAGAGTATTGTAGACATAGAAATTTGCAAAATACATATGGATCTAAACATTGCAGGCCCCTAGACTAAACTTCTCTCACAAGCAAAACACGATCACTCTTTGGGTGTTAATCACATAGCGATGTGAACTAGATTATTGACTCTAGTAAACCCTTTGGGTATTGGTCACATGAAGATGTGAACTAATCACATAAAGATGTGAACTAGATTATTGACTCTCACTACAAAAAAAGACACTTCCGTGATGATACGTGCTTGTCATAGTAGGTCACGTTTTTTTGTCATGCATGTACATCAATGACAATTTTATGACAGAATCAAGATAGTCATACCTGTGCTGTCGTAGAAGTGTTCCATGACATTACCAAAATTATCATCATGGAAGTGTCAACTTCCATGATGATAAATCGTGCGTCATAGAAGTGCTTTCGTCAAGGGTGACCGACACATGGCATCCATCGTAACGGGTCACCGTTACTCTATTGGGTCCGGTTTTGGATCCGATAACCCGTTAACAGCCCAGACCAATGAGGATTTTCCACATGTAAAATTGTCATTGGCCGGAGGAAACACGTGTTGGATCACCGTTGGGACATATGTCATCCATTCATTGGACATGAGACGCATATGATACGTCGACACGTGGCATGGCCCAACAAAGGCCCATATAGGTTAAAAAGGCCAGCCTAGTCAAAGGCCCGTAGTACTTACTCAGGTACAAGTGGGCCAGCCCAATAATGGCCTGTTTAATAAGGCCCATTTACGGCCCGAAGCCAGATCTGGCCCGTTAATTATTTGCCGAATATTTGGGCCCAATTACGGTCCAGTGACTTTCGGCTTGTTAGAGGCCCGATGTAGACATGGGCCCATTTCAGCCCGGTGTGTCTTTTGGCCTGGGAATGGCCCGTGCTGCCCATGGGCCATATATGGTCCGACGCTACATCCGGCCCACTAACGACCCGTGATAAAGGTGGCAACAGTTCAGCCAAACGTGACTTTGGGCCTGTTAAAGGCCTGTCGTATAATTCGGCCCTCGATGCATGTACTAAGCTTTCGGCTTCTTAAAGGCCCATGATATCAGTGAGCCAACTCAGGCCCGAAATATGTTTCGGCCTGGTAACGACCCGTCATATAACTGGGCCTAAAAAGGCCCGTTCTACCTTTCAGCCTGCCGAAGGGCCGTTGACGACTAGTGAAAATTGAGGCCCAACATGAATTTTGGCCTACTAAATGCCTTTTTTCTGGGCCGTAACAGGCCACCAGAATATTCAGCCTGTTAATGGCCCAACGCTACATGGGCCAAACTAAGCATTGGGTCCACAAAAGGCCTAAATTTTTTGAATATAGGCCGGAGTAAGTTGTGGGCCTGGCGCAAAGTGTGAAGGCCCCAATGGCCATTCGGGCCCAAGAAAGATGCAGGCCGGTCCAATTGTGTCCCACTAAAAACCAGGACCGTTAGAGGCGAATGTTTCGGCCCGGTCGACTACATCAGATCTTTTCAGATAGTGAATGATGGCAGTAACTAGTAGAAATTAAGAACATACCTACTCTATACAATAAAGAAATTACGGCATAGTAACTTAGAATAAACCTACACTATACAATAAAGGATTTATGGTATATTACATCCATTGGGTATCAAAGTTCGCCACCAGTGATCATAAAGCGCAACAAAGAAGCAGATTACAAAAACTGGGCACCATTGCAGCGTGACAAAATAATACTATAGCAAGATCACTTCCAAGAATAGTTCAAGAAAGGTTAGCCTTGCGCGGGAACTGCTGCGAAAGCTGCTGAGCAAGGCTATGAGACTGGCCTAGCATGTCGGTCATAGCTTCCAGGTGTAGCTATTTAGCAATGAGGTTCTCATTGGTGTTCTCCGCAATCTTTCTTAGAGATAGGACTTCAAGTCAAAGTTGAGTTGCAGAATGCCTTTCTGCTAGAACATGGGACTAAAGAAGTCGAACTGATTCAGACAACGAATTCTGTGAGCTTGTTTGACTGCTAGTCTCAAGTAACTTGAACACTGCATCAAGACAAGACTTTGGGGTTGTCTCGCTATCTTCAAGATGTTTTTCCTTCTTTGCTGCAATATATGTTGGGTTTGTGTCACAGCCTTCAGCAGACTTGTGCATGCCATCAGGCAGATCACCCTGAAACAAGCGGAGAGATGACAGGTTTTGCACGTGTATAAACAAAGATGATAACTATGCTGTCAATTCCGTCCAATTTCAAATTAGAAAATAAAGAGTAAGTTCAAAATATCAATAGCATAATTTGGCATTGTTCATAATGCGGGGAGCTTCACCACACTACTGGATTACCATGTCAACATAACAAGCATAGATGAAGGGCAAAGACAATCATTGTATCTATTTTAGTTAATGTGCATGGCATGTTGTTCATATCATCAGCCACATCAGTAAGACAAAACAGGAGATGACAAGGTGCAAACGTGGGCTGCTTCACCACACACTGGATTATAGATCCACAAAAACAAGCATAAATATAGGGTGTATTGAGTAATGTGCATGGCATGAATAAGGAATTTGGTTATACAAGTAAAACTTGGAACTTACGGTTGTTGCGAACATGCATTTTGATAGAAACAACAAACTAAATAGCAGTAAACGATAGGGAGTATGAGAAAATTAAACAACAGTTGAGGATAGAGGCTTTAGAAGGACTGACTTACATTAACAGTTAACACCGGCTTTATAATGCCCTTATCCATGTCAAGGGAAGGATAACTCAAGAATTTCGGCATAGATTCTTCTTCATAAGAATTGCCTGTACTCTACATTTTATAGAGAGTAATTATAGATATGATAGTACTGGAAGGGATAGATGATAATGAAGATAAGATGCAGATTGATGCTACATAATCAACTACCAATCCCTGGAAGTACAAGTGTTACAGGACAAAATGTACTAACAAGAGCAATGGGCTACACTTCTGCACTGGCATTGTCTGTGTATTCAACTTTTTGGTAAGATTAAATATAGATCTGATATTTTTTAGTAAATGGTGGGAGAGGGAGATAAGATGCAGAATGCTACACAATGAACCAATCCCTCTTCCCATAATACAAGAGTGTTTTAAATATTGGTGTACTGTACAAAACGTTCTTATATTATGGGACGGAGGGAGTAGCTGTTAATGTAAGTACAGTGATAGATGACATTCAGTCCTTACAAGTGAACTGCAGAGCTAAACCTCTTCGAAAGCATTGGGTTGATTCTAAATTTATGTAAGAGTCCATACGGATCTTATAATGTCCACCAAATGGACGATAACGAGGCTAACATGTGCAGTGATGCTACATAATCAAATAGCTATGAAATTAAGTATGGTCATATAGGGCAAGAGGTACTCACAAGAGCAATGCAGTGTGGAGTATAGATGCGAGATTCTGTGGTCCCTTGAGAATGAATGTTCTTCTGCTAACAGTTTTCGTACAAGTGAGACGTTGAGGCAAATACAGAAATGTAGTTCAAATTGTGATGTGATATCATAGACAACACCTTACGCTGCAGACGAGACCAATGTGTAACAAGATTATTCCAGTCACTGTCTGATACATGTAGCACCGGAGACTTTACAAAAAATTTGTTTAGAGGTTTGCCATCGAAGTGCGCTCGCCTCAGGTAGGAACGATACTTCATCAACGAGTGCTTGAAAAGTGCAACCAACCCTTGCTCGTCTTGACAATCCAGTTTGGTCCTCGCCTATTTAAAAAAATGAAATCTTGTGTCTTCTGTCAGCAGAAACATATGCAGTAATTACCATGAATAACATTAGTACATTAATTACGCGTAAGTTGCGGACGAAGACTGGAAATTGTTCTGTGCCTGCGGTATAATCTTTCCATGAAGGAAAGATGCGCACAAAGTTCCTGACAACAATATAAGCTTCATCTTCTAAACTGGGAAGAAATGGAACAGGGGTACTATTTGCTGCAATTAGGGCTCTCTCTGGTTCGAAAAGGGATTTGGCAACTGGATTTGGCATACTCTTTGCTGGAATGGGGGTTTTGCATCGTAGAGCTGGTGCTATGTCAACTGGCATCATCATACTGTTTGCTGCAATTGGGGTCTGCTGAATTGGGGCATCAGAAATGACCAGTGTAGTAGGGCTAGAGTCTGCTAGAGTTGGGGTGTTTTGTAGGTCAGGTGATATTGCATACACCTAATGGGCTATTTGATTTATCAGGTGTCACTACCTTTTCCAAATACTTTGCTCGTGCTCCTTCGTGATCAGCAATCGCCCTCTTCCTTTTGAACGTCTGATACACAAGAACAACATTTGAATGGATAAATATGGTATGATGACAGATGGAATATGTACTGAAAATGGATAGGCAGGGCATATTCACATACACGATGTGTAAACTAAGCTAATGGTAGTGCAACAAAGTAGAAACAATGCAAAGCATCAGTTGCAAGATATGTGTGACCAATATAACCTTGGAAAGTTAGAGCAAGCACCTTGATGGGTGAATAAGATAGGGCATCTGCCTCTGACTCCTCCACTAGGGAGCTACATTGACTTAGGTATCCCTCTAGCTTAGAATCACTGTTAGGATCATATTCTGAGCATGAATCTATAGGTGGAGAGCGTTTGGATTGCATTGCATCCAAACTTGATTTCGGTCCCTTAATGCCAAGTTTGACAACCATGGCATTGTTCTGCTTTATTCTTTTCATGCACGCAAGCTCATAATCATCATGAAGCTGTTCAGAATCTAAGATTCATGAAAACATAAAAAGTAGTCAGATTATCTATGGAATGCATTGCAGATTCAACTCGAAGAGTGTCTCCCTATAAACCCCTGCATATGCAAAGTTCACCCCAACCTTGCTGACCAGACCACACACAGAAATACAAACCTCTTATGTCTCTATAACAGGCAGGCACACATTCCAAAACTGAAGTAGGAACATTAGAATCATATCAAATTCGTATTTGAACAAATAAACTAAGGAATTATCAGTGGCATAATATTTAGCTTCAAGGGTGGAGTGCTGGTAGTGCAACACAAAGCAAGTAGGCAGATTGTATTCTATGTAAAAGATCGTAGTCTATGTAAAAGCTCGAAATGACACTTTCTTTCTATACAATGCAGTGCTCGTTTCCCACACATGATGGAAGAGATCACATAGAGAAATACTATTCACTCATGTCTACGGTTCCAGTATTTTGAAACAGGGTGGTCCACCCTAAAAGAATATTGACAACAAATATGACAAGGCAAGCATAGATGTAGTGAATCAATCATTTACTTGTGAGCTTACTAGGACAGTTATGCAGAATTGTAACTGCAGTAAGAGACTGTCCAAAATCTGAATAAGGAAGCTTGTCTAGCACTTATTGTTTGCAGCTAATCGACGTGAATAATTGGATATCATATCGAATGAGTAAGAAAGACAAGTAAAATTGTCAAGAAACCTGGCCTACAGTAGTAATCTGGGTCAATGTCACTACGACCAACAATCATAAATGACTAGTGTCTGTTCCTAGGGCCGGAATTTTGAAACCTTGTGAACTTTACCGGTACTAAAGATTACTGAAATACATCTGAACCATTAAGTGTAGGTAGCATTCAGCACACAACAAACCCTAATGACAGTCCTGCCTAATGAGTAATGAATCAATTAGAAAATGGGTGATGAGGAGTGGCTGCTAAGTGTTGAGGACGTATCTTAGGATAAATCGGGTTGGCTTAGTGGGTGCTACACGCCTGAGCCCTGAATGGACTGGGAAGGCAGGCACGGCGGCGCGCCCAGGCAGCGGTGACGCTGTTGGGCGAGCGGCTCCTGACCTCCTATTAGTCCGGCGTCTCCTCCTAGAGTCATGCCATCCGGGGACGGCAAGTCGCCGGCGAGGCAGGTGGCTGGGGGCGAGTAGAGATCGGAAGCACGCAGCAGAACAGAGGGGAATCGGGGCCTAGGCCGACCAAAATCCTAGGGTGGATCGCAGCCCACCGTGGGACCCTGTAGAGATACACACCCGAGCGGTGAACATGCATTTTTGAAACTAAATTAGGAACATTTAGCTGACCAATTAAACGACTCTGTTTTAATAATATTAGATTCGTATTTGAACAATTAAGCTGGTTTAGCTTGATGGGTGGAGCAGTGCTATTATGACACATATAGTGATCATAAAAGGGGGAAACCCTAAGCATTTTTTTGAGCAAAAGATGGTTTCCCCTCCGATTTCTATTAAAGAAACCACCATGGAACCATCATGATCAATTAAACCCTATTATGGCTGTGCCATGGCAGATTTCAAGCTGCAAACCGGGGAAATGCTATTTAGCATCCATTTTTTGCTTCTAACTAAGAACTAAATTCTAAGATCTGAAAAGAAAGTACAGTAACCAAGTTACGATCTATTTTCTGGTTGAGATAAAAAAGTTGTGGAGATATGAAGTACCACCTCTCTTGCGGCGCCGTGTAGGCATCGGGGGTGCGATGGCTGTCGGTGGCATTGAAGCAGATCTGCAATGGTAGATGGGTGCATCGGGGGATAAGTCCCGTTGCGGTGGAAGAGAAGGTCGTGTGAGCGGCCCTGACAAAGAGGACGACACCGCCGATGAAGCGAGAGGACGCGATGCAAGGCTCTTGGTCCATCGCCGTGGATGAGAAACATCCATCTCTAGCAGTGGACGATGCGGTCTTGGTAGGCGCTCCGGCATGGTGGAGGACGGTGGTGATGGATGGGGTGGAGGACGGCGGCGATGGATGGGGTGGAGGACGGCGACGATGGATGGGGTGGCGGACGGAGGAGGCTGGTGTGGGGATGGTGTTCTAGCGCAGACGGTGTATGAATGGGAAAATGGAGGGAGAGGTACGGGGAACCATGTTTTTGGGATGCGCTTGTCTGAGATATGGGAAAGTTACGAACTTAGCCCCTGTTTAAAATTTGGATGTCTCGTCGGTTGGGGATAGGACGGTAATCTCGCATCTAGCAAATATTTTCCCAGAGCAATTTCGGGCAAGGAGAGGGTGTTTTGGCACCCATGGTGTATGAACGGGGCTGACAGGTAGGGTAGTTGTGTCACGTCTGAGTGAAGTTACAAACCTACCCCTATTGAAAATATTTGCCTACATCGATTTCGGCCGAGTCGAGTTTGTTTTGCCGCCCACTGTGTATGAATGGGGAAATGGAGGGAGAAACAGAGGTCTTTCGGACGAGCTTGAATCAAATATGTTTTGCCGCCCATGTTTGGCGCCCATCATGTCGGAATGGGCTCAGAGGCGGTCGTGTCACGTCTAATTGAAGTTACTAACCTACCCCTATTGAGAGCAGTGGAAATCGGGCCGATGGATTGTCCGTGTAAGGGGTAGACAATAATTTCCATCTCCCAAACACTTGGTTTCGGGCAACCGACGTGGGAGTGGACATTTTGCCGCTTCTTTCAAATTTTGGGACAATAAGCATCCACGTTTACCCTGGCAACTAAATTTGAATCCATTTTGTATCCCTATACGAATCTTTATAAATCATTCTATGTGTTTTTATATATCTTCAAAAGCACGACAAAGATGTATTCCACTGTCATATATGAATATGATTTACAAATGCCGATACTCGAATTCAGAAGCTAGAATCCAGTTTAAGGTGAATTCGAATATTTGGAACACTTTATGTGCAACTCTAATGTCACACGCAGCATAATGTGTACTCCCATTTAGATATGTACACAAGCGATGTATCAAGATTGAAATACCAAGATAATCAACCAATAATGTACAAACTAACAGACATATAAACACTTATAGAGTATATGGATCAATAATATCAACTAACATGCATAAGCCAGGCCGCTGTACTTTTTTTTGCTAGAAGAGCATCCTTTTTTAGCGAAGCTAGTACATCATCTTGGCCCTTTCCGATGCGTGCCACTTATGGTCCATCTATACTACTATTATTGCTGAATGCACATTCAGCCCGATTGTCATATTTGTAGGTCTAGCACAACAATCAAAATGAAATGTCTCTAAGTCTTATCAATTAATACAGACTTGTGCTCAAATAAAATTACAAACCAAAAAACAAAAAACAATTATTACATGATCTCTAAAACAAATGGTTTGATCAATTACATGAACAAACAACACAAAGGTTATTCCACAATGGAAAGAACATTTCACCTATGATTTACCAAGTGGGAATTTAATTTCCTTTTTTCCCTTCAGGACCTTAACAATGCGGTCAGTCTCAGCTTGCTTCGTTTTGAAATCCACCAAATATTTAATGGTTGTCTTGAGTACTGCTTGTGATTGTGCTGTTTGCTTCCTCAACATGTCAACTTCATATCTAAATGCAAAAGAAGAATCTCTTTTACCACTAGTTTAGCCTCTAGATCATGAGCAGTTGGCAATTCATGATGCACGATTGGGCTGGTGCCACTGCTGTGGGATGATACAACGTCCATGGGGACCTCGCTCTTTGATCTTGGGATAACATGTTTTACCATTAAAGTTTCGATTGGATTCCGAAAAGTTGAAGTTAGCAAAACATCTAAACTGGGAGTTATAACAGCAAACCAGTTAAACAAACAAGGAAATAAAGAGTTTCAATTGGATGCTGAAAAGTAGTTATTAACATCATTGTAACCGGTTGTTGCAGCAGCAAAGCAGTTAAACAAACAAGTTTTGCAAAAGGTACCTGTTGTGGCATTGGAGTTTCCCTTGGATCCTGAAAAGTTGAGTAGCTAGTAATGTGATTAGAGCAACCGGTTGCAGCAGCAAAGCAGTTAAACAAACATGTTTTGCAAAAGGAACCTGTTGTGGCATTGGAGTTTCTCTTGGATCCTGAAAAGTTGAGTAGTCAGTAACTTGATTAGAGCAACAAGTTACAACATCAAACCTGTTGCACAAATATAATTTTTTAAATGTACCTGTTGTGCAATTGGACTTCCAATTGGATCCTAAAAACTTGAAGTTGGTAAGATGATTACAACGGCAAGTTACAATAGCAAACCAGGTAAACAAGGAGGTTTCTGAAAACATACCTGTTGTGCCAACGGAGTTTTGGTTGGATCCTACAAACTTGAATGTTAGCAATCAATAAATAAAGTTTTGCAAGAGCCATAAGAAACTAACATCAAACTAGTAAAACTAACCAGTTTTGGCAACGTATTTAATTACACATGAACTAGTAAAACTAACAAGTTCTTGGCAACGTATTAAAGTAACAAGTCGGTACCGTTTACCATCAACACAGACATCTATAAATTTCTTTGATGTAAGCAAAATGGTTCCAAAACAAATATAAGTTAAAAAGATGGTTTCCCTCATATAAACCTGACAGTTGTCTATCTATGAACATGCAAACATTACTAATGCTACAAGTGATAACAACAAACCATTTAAACAAACAGGGTATCAGAACGTAAATTACACGTGAATTCTGCTGCACCCTAGAAGTACATATGACCAGCTATCTACGTGCTTAAGTAGCTATTTAAGTTCAGCCAAACAGGTAATTCTTAACAGTAAGTATCAAACACATAGATAGACGCAGTCTGTAATAAGATTAACAGGCTATGGCATTATGTAATCAGTAGCAAACTAAATTAAGCCAAGCAACGTAATTGAACAATTTTGCAATAAGTGGCTAACTAAAATTCCGAGAAGCAGGTAACTGAACTTACGCTAGCTCTTTGTGCAGGCACACTCCAACTTCTTTTTCACTTACAAGGTTCTACAAAGGAGTCCATGGCATCAATTTCTTGGATACACAGTCCCAATACTTCTTTCTTTCTACACTGCATTGGTAAGTCTAATGGTTAATCTGGTAAGATGGTGCGTCCTTGATATGTTATATGAGGACGTGTAGTCAGACTAGTTGTAGCCACACACATCACACTGGCTTTTACTGTATATTTCATGTGATTACATTTGGCATACCGAGATCTAAGCAATCTACAATAGGATGAAAGACTGGCATCCTTCACATTATTGGCGAACTCAGTTCATAGAAACAAGCAATTCAACCATTCTGTGGGTAAATCAAAAGCACCACTTTAATATTTTTCACTACCCCAATCATACAGGAAAAAAGGGGTGACGCCACCGTAGGGGCTGGTATGGGCGGCCGCCTCGGGTGCCTGGAAAGTGTGCACCTAGTTTGAGTTGTCTAGGTTGGCCCAAGCTAGTTATGTTCATCCCAACACATGAGCAGGCAATGTAAAAAAATGAAGAAAAACGTTTTAATTTCGATGGGCCAATAACGTAAATGCAAGGAAGGCCCTATAGCAGGCTCGCGGCCCAAATGAGCGCCTCCCATATCGATCGACAGCAGGAAAAATCCCAATTCGTTCCCTCCAGCCTCCAGTCTGGTTCGCTCCTAACCTAGCCGCTGCCGCTGGACAGACCAACACAACACTTCCTCGCGCCCTCGTTGGAGGGCAGTCGCCGGGCTTCAAGCGAATGGAAGGACAAGAAGATGAAGATCCAGCCCTGGGTGTAGCGTGCGTGGGAGGCAGCGGCAGCAGCACGGGCATGGCATCAAGCTTGCGCAAACGGACAGTCGCATCTTGCAAGAGCAGCATGCGCAACGAGCAGGTACATCACATCCCTGATTATATCTAATTCAACTGTTCAATTTCTGGCCAATAGTTAAACCTGACAGTGTTGTGAAACTGCTTGTACGTAGGGAATCTATGAGAAAATGAAACCAATTTCTGCTTATTTTATAACTCCCCCAATCAATACTGAGTTGACTGAATCTGATGTATCTAATCAAGTTTCCGGTGCAAACATACAAGCTCATGTTGTTCTTGAGCCTGAAGTGTCTAATGAACAGACTGCTAATGAAGGATTTGATGCAAACATTTTACATGCTCCTGGTGATGAACATATAGTGTCCAATGAGGGATCTAATGCAAGCATTTTGCAAACTCCCATTGAAGGATTTAGTGTCTAATGATGATCTGCTATGTTGAGAGAGACATAGAGATTTGCAGGCATCGATGACAAGCAAATTATAGTACATTTTCATGGCTTCAGGAAACATCGAGGCCATCTACCAAAAAGTCCCCGTATTATGACAATGTAGCATAAATACTTTTCTAATCTGTTGTTTGAAACTATTGGCATACTTGTGCAGGATAGATATATTGATATGCAGTTTGCGCACTGGTTATAGGTGCAATTACACTTTGATATTTTCATCCAGAGAATGAATAATTCAAGCAGGTACAGACCATGTTAGTAGTCCTTGTACACCATGTTGCATTTTGTGTTTTTGGTGCTTGCATCATTTAGTGTTTTATAATCTGAACTACTTTGGATCATTAGCTGGGTTTCAAAGTGCATGTAGCTTCACATTTCTCAAGTTATGTCGATTTCCGGAGTGCAAGTGCCTTCGTATTTTTTAAGTTAAATGTTCGCCCCTGGTAACTTGAATTTGTGGATCCGCCACTGCACACAAATCATACACGCAGGCCGGTACGAATTAAATGAAATGCAGGGACTTACGCTAGCTCATTGTACAGGCTCACTGCAGCTCTGCTTGCGCTTGGGATGTTCCATGTACAAGTCCATGTTACCACTTGCTTGGATGTGCAGGCCTTGTGCTCCTTGCATCCCCCTCTGCATTTTTGACACGGAGAATGGTTGATCAAATAAGAGGAATCGACCTTGCAGTTGTACCGGAGGACATATACTTACAAGGTTATACAGGTGTGCAGGATGTGTACCATATCCCGTAGCACCGTCATGCTTCGCTAAAAAATGGTTTTGCTTGTTTCAGAGGATATCTCCAGAAGAAACAAGAGTTAAAGTCAGAGTTGCATAGGCGTGTAAGCTAAGAGAGCAGTGAAAGGATATCTAAACATCGTCGGAATAATGCACAAGGGAGTGATGTGTGGATACCTAGTTCGGGCCGGCGTTTGGGCATGCTCGCCTAGCTAGAGTGCGGGTCACTTCAGAGCCGTTGAGGGTGATGCGCTGGCGTTGGCTGGCCGCGCACGGATGCAGATCTAGAGTGGTAGCGGAGCGCTATGATGCAGTGGACGAGACTGTTGGTGAAGCCCCAACGGCCTCGGGGGGTGGAGGTGTGACGATGTGCTCGGTGAAGTAGCCCCAGTGAGGTGGGAGACGGCGTCGGTGACGCACCTGATGCAGTGGAAGTTGGTGTCTGTGAGGCATGTCGGTTGCGGCGGCCGATGTTGTCGGTGGACCACCCGGTGCGGTGGACGAGGGCATAGATGAGGTAGCTCCGGTGCGGTGGTGAAGCGCGACCGTCGTCTTCGTCGTCGTCATCCGGCACAGAGGTGGGGAAAGAGACGAGACGAGGGGTGATTTGAACTTTGCTTGGGTTGGCGGTGAATTAAGGATTTGAGCAATCTCGGCGCGGAAGGGGACGACGGAGAAGAGAGATTTTGCAGGGCTGGAATTGGGGTCGCCAGATATTTCAATCCAAAATGTGGAAGCGCGAACTTATTTTGTCGTCGTTCTTTTTTTGGGGGGGAGGGGGTGGGTGGCTGGGTGCTAAGCATCCGTACGACATAGGCGACCACCACGACACAACCCAGGTCTGCCTGGTGCGCCTACATTTGAGAATGCAAACGAATCTTCTTCCATTTGCAAACGAATCTGTATGTATTACCATGCCCGTGTTTTCCTTGCAAATAATTAGTTATTCGAAACAAGATACTATAAATTAATTAATGAGGAGTTATTTGAAAAAAATCGAAACGGTATCCACGCTAACGTGTATTAGAGTGCGTGTCACATAATTAGTTATTTGAATTAGAGTGTGTGTCACATAGCAGTCTCCAATTCTAACGTGGATTTCGCATTTCACGTTATCCATGCTACTTTTTAATACAAATTCATATGTATATGATGAATACCATGGTAGTGAGAAAACTTTGGATGGATTCAAACATATGACCTACAAAATAGCACAACAATCAAGTCAATGTCAACTTTTCCAAACCTAATATGGCACGAATTTGAAATAATTACCCATATGCATGGTCCTCTGTTCACATCTTACAATGTACACATAATTGAAACATCGATATTAAGTCTCGTACTGTCTACATTCAAATGTTGTTTTAGCCCCCCCCCCACCCTCGACACACACGCTACATACTTCATGTATCGGTCAATCTTCCTCTCCTAACCACCTTAGGAAGCTATCGGTTTCCGACACACGTTCATTCTTTCTCTCCATGTTTCGATCTCTAACTCTCTCAACTACACAACCCCCTTTTTCCACTATGTTACCAAATGTATTTACCTCACACACCCACCATTGCACCCCATGCTGAGCTCTCTCTCTCTCTCTCTCCCTCCCACCCTCTCTCGCTAGATACATGCATTGCCTATCTAGCCCCCAACCTCTCGTGCGCACGCACGCACGTTGTCTATCTAGGTCACTACCTCGAGACTGTCTCACTCTTTCTTCCGCACGTTGGGCCACACTCGCTCAATCTCGCTCTCTTTATCTCAGTCTTGATTAACCTCATTTTCTTTCACACACAAATGATATATCTCCCAGTTCGGGCCTTGATCGACACACTCTATACTCTCTCATGCAGATTGTCTATCTAGGTTAGTCCATCCAAGTCGCCCCCACTCTTTTGACCTCATGGCGGGTTATGCTTGCTCAATCTCTCCCTCCCTCCCTCCCTCTCTCTCTCTCTCTCTCTCTCTCTCTCTCTCTCTTTGTATGTCTCGATTAACCTCGCTCTTTCTCGGACACAAACGATATATCTCCATGTTTGAGCCCAAATCGACATATTCATATTGTATACTCTCTCATGCACATTGTCTATCTAGGTCACTCTCTCCAACCCGTCTCACTCATTCGATCGTACGACGACCCACACTCGCTTAATCTCTCTCCCTTTATACATGTAATCGATTGACCTTGCTTCCTCCAACGCACAAAATATATCTACATGTATGTGGCTAGATCATCTCTCAAGCTCTATCTTACATCCCTCACCCTTCCCAAAAGCTCAATCCGACAATATCTCTCCAGAGCATATATATCTTTTCAATGAATGTCGGACCACACTCACTTTGTCTCTCTATCTATATGTCTCTCGATTGACCTCGCTTTCTCACGCCATATCTTCCACACATTGAAGCTACCTCTCCATCCCTCGCAAAGTGGAGCTATTTACATTGCGAGGGGGACTCCAACCTTGGATTAATTTGTGTAGGCATTTATTCCGGTGGGTTTAGATTATGTTTTCGTAGCATTCGGCCCACAAGTACTCCGAACACCGTTGCAACCCCCTCACCTCCCCCAATTGATTTCCCTCTGGCTCGGTCATCGCTCTCTCACATGTCCTTTCTCGCCTTCAACGTCGCACCATGGTATTATTGCAAAAAACTCTATTGTTCTCTTTAATTATTACAAATAAGCTACAAAACTACACACCGATAGTCCACCACTCCACCTCCACCTGGAATGGAACAAATTTTGACCCACAAATTAAAGTGCTACAAACTACACACCGAGGGTCCCACCTGTCATGAAACAAATTTGGACCCATATACAAATTAAAAAATAAAGGACGAGGATTGAACATGCGACCAGGGCCTGATACGTCTCCAACGTATCTATAATTTTTGATTGCTCCATGCTATTATATTATCTATTTTGGATGTTAACGGGCTTATTTTTACACTTTTATATTATTTTTGGGACTAACCTATTAACCGGAGGCCCAGCACAAATTGCTGTTTTTTTGCCTATTTTAGAGTTTCGCCGAAAAGGAATACCAAACGGAGTCCAAACGGAATGAAACCTTTAGGAGCGTGATTTTAGGAACAAACGTTATCCAGGGGACTTGGAGTGGACGTCAAGCAATCAACGAGGCAGCCACGAGGCAGGGGGCGCGCCCTCCACCCTCGTGGTTCCCTCATTGCTCCACCGACCTACTTCTTCCTCCTATATATATTGACATACCCCGAAAACAGCCAAGAGCACCACGAAACCCTATTTCCACCGCCGCAACCTTCTGTACCCAAGAGATCCCATCTTGGGGCCTTTTCCGGAGCTCCGCCGGAGGGGGCATTGATCACGGAGGGCCTCTACATCAACTCCATGGCCCCTCCGATGATGTGTGAGTAGTTTACTTCAGACCTTCGGGTCCATAGCTAGTAGCTAGATGGCTTCTTCTCTCTCTTTGGATCTCAATACAAAGTTCTCCTCGATTCTCTTGGAGATCTATTTGATGTAATCTTGTTTTGCGGTGTGTTTGTCGAGATCTGATGAATTGTGGGTTTATGATCAAGTTTATCTATGAACAATATTTGAATCTTCTCTGAATTCTTTTATGTATGATTGGTTTATCTTTGCAAGTCTCTTCGAATTATCAGTTTGGTTTGGCCTACTAGATTGATCTTTCTTGCAATGGGAGAAGTGCTTAGCTTTGGGTTCAATCTTGCGGTGCTCGATCCCAGTGACAGAAAGGGAAACGACACGTATTGTATTGTTGCCATCGAGGATAAAAAGCTGGGGTTTACATCATATTGCATGAGTTTATCCCTCTACATCATGTCATATTGCTTAAGGCGTTACTCTGTTCTTATGAACTTAATACTCTAGATGCATGCTGGATAGCGGTCGATGTGTGGAGTAATAGTAGTAGATGCAGAATCGTTTCGGTCTACTTGTCTCGGACGTGATGCCTATATACATGATCATGCCTAGATATTCTCATAACTATTCGCTTTGCTATCAATTGCTTGACAGTAATTTGTTCACCCACCGTAATACTTATGCTATCTTGAGATAAGCCACTAGTGAAACCTATGACCCCCAGGTCTATTTTCCATCATACAAGTTTCCAATCTATTTTATTTTGCAATCTTTACTTTCAATCTATATCATAAAAATACCAAAAATATTTATCTTATTATCATCTCTATCAGATCTCACTCTTGCAAGTGGCCGCGAAGGGATTGACAACCCCTTTATCGCGTTGTTTGCGAGGTTCTTATTTGTTTGTGTAGGTACGAGGTGACTCGCGCGTGGTCTCCTACTGGATTGATACCTTGGTTCTCAAAAACTGAGGGAAATACTTACGCTGTTTTACTGCATCACCCTTTCCTCTTCAAGGGAAAACCAACGCAGTGCTCAAGAGATAGCAAGAAGGATTTCTGGCGCCGTTGCCGGGGAGATCTACGCCAAGTCAAGACATACCAAGTACCCATCACAACTCTTATCCTTCGCATTACATTATTTGCCATTTGCCTCTCGTTTTCCTCTCCCCCACTTCACCCTTGCCGTTTTATTAGCCTTTTTTCCGTCCACCTCCTTCCCGTATGTATCTTTCTTTGTGTTTCCATGTGCCTTCTATTTTCTTGCATCTTTGCTTGCTAAAATCTATTGATATGGATCCACTTAAAGTGTTCTACTTGGATCATCTTTGATCCTTATGCGCTCGTGCTGAAACCCCAGCTAGCCTAGTTGATGGGAAATCTTTATATGAGCATGCTCATTTTGTGCCTCACCGTTTGTCTGAAAAGGGAGACTCTTATGGAATCAAATAAACAGATTGCTGTGTTATGCTTGGAATCTTTGTGAAATTTGTGATTTTGCTTGTTGCTCTAAGAACCCTAAAAAACACCTCCCCTACCTATGTGAGTTTAATGATAATGAAATCTTATCTTCTTATGCAAAGGGTGTTTATAGTTACTACAATATCGAACAAATAGAAGAATTTGTTGCTTTTAAGGGTACTTATAAAGCTGCTTCTTTGATTGAAAAGTATGATGTTACTCTCTACGAATCTAAATTTTTTGACATACTTAAATATTTCTATGAAAACTATGCTCATAATGTCTATGTCAAAGAATTTATTGAAAGAATGACCGTTGCTTCGGAAGAAAATAATGATATGCATGAATTTATAGATAATTATGATTCCGATGATTTGATTGAAATATCCCTTGATGAACATGATGCTTGCTATTCTTGTGGCCATGATGCCAATATTTATGAAGATGAATTTGCTATAGTTCCTTATGTTAAACATGAGATCGTTGCTATTGCACCCATACTTGATAGTTCCTTCGATAAAATGCATGATTGCAATGATGTAATTATAAATTCTCTTAATGTAAATTGTGTTAATGATATCCAAAACCTCAAGCTTGGGGATGCTAGTTTTGCTATGACTACTATTTGTTGCAATGATCATGATTGGGGTGATTCTTCTTATGATCTTGAAAATTTATTTAAGCCCCATGATGAATATAAGATTGATAATAATGTTTGCAATATTTAAAGTGGGTTTGGAAGAGTGTCAACTTTAGATCCCACATATTTGTAGAATGTTCAATCTTATGAAATTTTTGATAAAAGTGGGTTTGGAGAGGTCATGACTTTAGTTAATGTTAATCCCACTATTTTGGAAGAGTGTCAACTTTGCATGCATGTGGATCATGTTGAAAATATTTTATGTGATAGCTATTTTGTTGAACTTTCTTATGATCCCACATGTAATTATTATGAGATAGGAAAATATGATTGGAGAAATTTTCATGTTACTAAATTACCTGTCGTTATGTTGAGATTGCTGTTGTTTCTTTCCGCTTCCTTGCATATGCTAGTTTTTGCTTGCCTTGATAATTTGTTTGATTATAAAATACCTATGCATAGGAAGTATGTTAGACTTAAGTGTGTTTTTCACATGCTCTATGATGCTCTCTTTGTGTTTCAATTACTATCTTTCATGTGAGCATCATTGAAATCAGCAATGCCTAGCTAGGGGCGTTAAACGATAGCGCTTGTTGGGAGGCAACCCAATTTTATTTTTATTCCTTGATTTTGTTCCTGTTTAGTAACAAATAATTTATATAGCCTCTGTTTTGGTTGTGTTTTTTGTGTTTAATTAGTGTTTGTGCCAAGTAGAACAGTTGGGAAGACTTGGGGAAAGTCTTTTTGATCATGCTGTAAAAAACAGAAACTTTAGCGCTCATGCGAATTGCTGCCATTTTTTATTGGAGAGTTCTATTTAGTTAATTCTTTTTGAAGATGATTAATAGATAAATTCCTCACGTCCAGCAATTTATTTTAGAATTTTTGGGGTTCCATATGTTTGCATTAGTTACAGATTACTACAGACTGTTCTGTTTTTGACAGATTTCTGTTTTTCGTGTGTTGTTTTCTAATTTTGATGAATCTATGGCTAGTAAAAGAGTTTATAAACCATAGAGAAGTTTTAATACAGTAGGTTTAACACCAATATAAATAAAGAATGATTTCATTACAGTACCTTGAAGTGGTGTTTTGTTTTCTTTCGCTAACGGAGCTCATGAGATTTTCTGTTAAGTTTTGTGTTGTGAAGTTTTCAAGTTTAGGGTAAGGATTTGATGGATTATGGAACAAGGAGTGGCAAGAGCCTAATATTGGGGATTCCCAAGGCACCCCAAGGTAAAATACAAGGACACCAAAAATTCTAAGCTTGGGGATGCCCCGGAAGGCATCCCCTCTTTTGTCTTTGTTCATCGGTAACTTTACTTGGAGCTATTTTTTTATTCGCCACATGATATGTGTTTTGCTTGGAGCGTATTGTATGATTTGAGTATTTTCTTTTTATTTTACCACAATCATCCTTGCTGTGCACACCTTTTGAGATAGACACATGAATGGGAATTTATTAGAATCCTCTATGTGCTTCACTTATATCTTTTGAGCTATATAGTTTTTGCTCTAGTGCTTCACTTATATCTTTTAGAGCACGGTGGTGGTTTTATTTTATAGAAATAATTGATCTCTCATGCTTCACTTATATTATTTTGAGAGTCCTTTAGAACAACATGGCAATTTGCTTTTAGGCATAATAATAAGCTTTCATATAAGTGCATTGAATACTAAGAGAAGTTCGATACTTGATGATTGTTTTGAGATATGGAGAGAGTGATATCAAAGTTGTGCTAGTTGATTAGTTGTGAATTTGAGAAATACTTGTGTTGAAGTTTGCAAGTCCCATAGCATGCATGTATGGTAAATGTTGTGTAACAAATTTGAAACATGAGGTGTTATTTGATTGTCTTACTTATGAGTGGCGGTCGAGGACGAGCGGTGGTCTTTTCCTACCAATCTACCCCCTCGGAGCATGCGCGTAATACTTGGTTTTTGATGACTTGTAGATTTTTGCAATAAGTATGTGAGTTATTTATGACTAATGTTGAGTCCATGGATTATACGCACTCTCACCCTTCCATCATTGCTAGCCTCTTCGGTACCGTGCATTGCCCTTTCTCACCTTGAGAGTTGGTGCAAACTTCGCCGGTGCATCCAAACCCCGTGATATGATACGCTCTATCACACATAAACCTCCTTATATCTTCCTCAAAACAACCACCATACCTACCTATTATGGCATTTCCATAGCCATTCCGAGATATATTGCCATGCAACTTTCCACCGTTCTGTTTATTGTGACACGCATCATCATTGTCATATTGCCTTGCATGATCATGTAGTTGACATCATATTTGTGGAAAAGCCACTGTTCATAATTCTTTCATACATGTCACTCATGAGTCATTCCCGGTACACCACCGGAGGCATTCATATAGAGTCATATCTTGTTCTAGTATCGAGTTGTAATCATTGAGTTGTAAAAAAATAGAAGTGTGATGATCATCATTAATAGAGCATTGTCCCAATAAAAAAATAAAAAGAGAAAGGCCAAATAAAAAAAGAAGGCCCAGAAAAAATAAAAAAATAAAAAGGGGCAATGCTACTATCCTTTTTTTCCACACTTGTGCTTCAAGGTAGCACCATGATCTTTATAATAGGGAGTCTCTTGTTTTGTCATTTTCATATACTAGTGGGAATTTTTCATTATAGAACTTGGCTTGTATATTCCAACAACGGGCCTCCTCAAGTGCCCTAGGTCTTCGTGAGCAAGCAAGTTGGATGCACACCCACTTAGTTTCTTTTGTTGAGCTTTCATACATTTATAGCTCTAGTGCATCCGTTGCATGGCAATCCCTACTCCTTGCATTGACATCAATTGATGGGCATCTCCCTAGCCCATTGATCAGTCGCGTCAATGTGAGACTTTATCCTTTTTTGTCTTTTCCTCATAACCCCCTTCATTATATTCTATTCCACCCATAGTGCTATATCCATGGCTCACGCTCATGTATTGCGTGAAAGTTGAAAAAAGTTTGAGATTACTAAAGTGTGAAACAATTGCTTGGCTTGTCATCGGGGTTGTGCATGACCAGAGCATTCTTGTGTGACGAAAATGGAGCATAACCAAACTATATGATTTTGTAGGGATGGACTTTCTTTGCCCATGTTATTTTGAGAAGACATAATTGCTTAATTAGTATGCTTGAAGTATTATTATTTTTATGTCAATATGAAACTTTGAATCTTTAGGATCTGAACATTCGTGCCACAATAAAGAAAAATTACATTGAGAAATATGTTAGGAAGCATTCCACATCAAAAATTCTGTTTTTATCATTTACCTACTCGAGGACGAGCAGGAATTAAGCTTGGGGATGCTTGATACGTCTCCAACGTATCTATAATTTTTGATTGCTCCATGCTATTATATTATCTATTTTGGATGTTAATGGGCTTATTTTTACACTTTTATATTATTTTTGGGACTAACCTATTAACCGAAGGCCCAGCCCAAATTGCTGTTTTTTGCTTATTTTAGAGTTTCGCCGAAAAGGAATATCAAACGGAGTCCAAACGGAATGAAACCTTCGGGAGCATGATTTTTTTGGAACAAACGTGATCCAGGGGACTTGGAGTGTACGTCAAGCAATCAACGAGGCGGCCACGAGGCAGGGGGGCGGGCAGACCCCCTGGGCGCGCCCTCCACCCTCATGGGCCCCTCGTTGCTCCACCGACCTACTTCTTCCTCCTATATATATTGACATACCCTGAAAACAGCCAGGAGCACCACGAAACCCTATTTCCACCACCGCAACCTTCTGTACCCATGAGATCCCAACTTGGGGCCTTTTCCAGAGCTCCGTCGGAGGGGGCATTGATCACGGTGGGCCTCTACATCAACTCCATGGCCCCTCCGATGATGTGTGAGTATTTTACTTCAGACCTTCGGGTCCATAGCTAGTCTCTAGATGGCTTCTTCTCTCTCTTTGGATCTCAATACAAAGTTCTCCTCGATTCTCTTGGAGATCTATTCGATGTAATCTTCTTTTGCGGTGTGTTTGTCAAGATCCAATGAATTGTGGGTTTATGACGAAGTTTATCTATGAACAATATTTGAATCTTCTCTGAATTCTTTTATGTATGATTGGTTTATCTTTGCAAGTCTCTTCGGATTATCAGTTTGGTTTGGCCTACTAGATTGATCTTTCTTGCAATGGGAGAAGTGCTTAGCTTTGGGTTCAATCTTGCGGTGCTCGATCCCAGTGACAGAAAGGGAAACGACATGTATTGTATTGTTGCCATCGAGGGTAAAAAGATGGGGTTTACATCATATTGCATGAGTTTATCCCTTTACATCATGTCATCTTGCTTAAGGCGTTACTCTGTTCTTATGAACTTAATACTCTAGATGCATGCTGGATAGCGGTCGATGTGTGGAGTAATAGTAGTAGATGCAGAATCGTTTTGGTCTACTAGTCTCGGACGTGATGCCTATATACATGATCATGCCTAGATATTCTCATAATTATTCGCTTTTCTATCAATTGCTCAACAGTAATTCGTTCACCCACCGTAATAGTTATGCTATCTTGAGAGAAGCCACTAGTGAAACCTATGGCCCCCGAGTCTATTTTCCATCATACAAGTTTCTAATCTATTTTATTTTGCAATATTTACTTTCAATCTATATCATAAAAATACCAAAAATATTTATCTTATTATCATCTCTATCAGATCTCACTCTTGCAAGTGGCCGTGAAGGGATTGACAACCCCTTTATATCGTTGGTTGCGAGGTTCTTATTTGTTTGTGTAGGTACGAGGTGACTCGCGCGTGGTCTCCTACTGGATTGATACCTTGGTTCTCAAAAACTGAGGGAAATACTTACGCTACTTTACTGCATCACCCTTTTCTCTTCAAGGGAGAACCAACGCAATGCTCAAGAGGTAGCAAGGCCTTCAACCCGCACGTCAATACACTGGTGCACGTCTATCCTAATCAAATGGTTTTACCCCTTTCCACGACGGCATTTGGAACCGTTGCCAAGTGAGTGTGTGCGATAGGGTGTTCTTCCCACATGACCCAAAAATCGTCGGGGATAGGCCCTCCTGGGACCCAGGCTGGGGCCGTGTGCGATTGGGCGAGGCATCGAAACCCAATCATTTCCGTAGGTATGTACATCCCACACGGTAATCCGAGAAAATCATTTCCGTAGGTATGTACATCCCACACGGTAATCTGAGAAAATCATTTCCGTAGGTATGTACATCCCACACGGTGAATCCCAGAAAAATATTTTTGTTCGTATGTATATCACACACAGTCAATCGAAGGAATATGTTTTCGTTCTTATGTACATCCCACACAGTCAATCCAGGGAAAACGTTTCCGTCCGGATGTACATCCCACACGGTTTTATGTACACGCTCATGTGTGAAAGGTGTTACTATCACACATGCTCTGCCTTGGTTAACTGTTTGCTTTCATTAACTACATCACACACGATTTGATGTAGAAAACTATGTGGCATTGGGCTATCCATCGCAAGCACTTTTACTGCTAGAACTGTTTGCAAAGGTCCATGACTGTCTGTTCTATTTTTATTTTTGCCTATAATTTATTATTCTAATTGGAAATTTTGAAATACGAAACGTGCAATTCAAATTCTCAGCACAATGGTTCAACAACAAATCCATAAATAAAATTGCCAGTACAATATGTTTAGTAATTACAGGATTAGGCAGCAATTAACTATGATGAACTGCAGTATTTAAAGGAAGTAAAGGTGAAGAGGCAAGTGAAAATCATTTTGACTGCCGACGGTGTTGAAGAAGCGGAATGCCCATAATGTGCCTTCCTGCATGCCATAGGCACGAACCACTTTTGTCCAACCCCTTGTGATGATCGCCCGCCCATCCTTCACCGCCTTCAGGAAGACTTCTAGAGCATTATCATGGTAGCATGAATTATATACTTTAACCTTAGTTGCCTCCACTCCGGTCATGTAGTTTGCAAGGTAATCATCAGTAAATAGCTTCGGAAACCACTGAAAAGAGAAAAATATCAGATACTGAGGTCTAATAGAGTAACTTTTTGTGGGCAGGGGGAAAAGGCAACACATTACTTACCATCCTAAAGTTCACTATTGTCTTCGACAAAGTGTAAATAAAGAGCTTAATTCCAATCACCTGTTTCTTTCGCCTAACAATCTTTCTTAGTTTCCTCACTTGATGCTTGTTCATGAATATCTCATTTCCCCATATGCAAAAGGGATCGAAGCATGGATCAGTACCCCTCATATATGTACCTACCAGCAACCAGTAAATGTTAGAAGCTAAACTGAGATTACACAAATGATGTAAAATACAACTACCTATGTTCCTAAGTATAAGTATTTTTTTAGATTTCAATATGAACTACATATGAATGTATATAGAATTATAGATATAGTTTAGATTAGAATCTAGATTCACTCATTTTGCTCCTTATGTAGTCTATATTGGAATCTCTAAAAATACTTATATTTAGGAATAGATGGTGTATAAGACATGGGATGCAGCTAACCTCGACAGCAAACAACAGCATCGCCCATTGTAGCCATGTGTAAGTACATGGAAAGCCAATGTTAACTACAACAGGGTTAACATCCACCAAAAAGAGCAAATGGTAATAAAACGGCATCATCTGTAGTGATATCTTCATTTCGAAAGAGTATGTAACACCCACGATACAGCTATATCTCCCACGTGTCAGAGCATGACTTAGAGGCATAACCGCATTGTAGGCAATGTCGCAAGAGGGGTAATCTTTACACATTCCATGTACTAAATAAGAAAGAGGTACAGAGTTGGCTTACAATCGCCACTTCACACAAAACATAAATATAGCATTACAATCATCCAGATACAAACAAGGTCCGACTACGGAACCAAAATAAAGACAACCCCAAATGCATAAGATCCCCGATCGCCCCAACTGGGCTCCACTACTGATCGTCTGGAAAGGAAACATAGTATCGTCCTGAGTCCTCATCGAACTTCCACTTGAGTTCAGTCGCATCGCCTGGAATGGAATCATCGGCACCTGCATCTGGTTTATTGAAGTAATCTGTGAGTCACGGGGACTCAGCAATCTCACACCCTCGCGATCAAGACTATTTAAGCTTATGGGTAGGGACAAGGTATGAGGTGGAGCTGCAACAAGCACTAGCATATATGGTGGCTAACATACGCAAATGAGAGCGAGAAGAGAAGGCAAAGCACGCTCGAGAATCTATGATCAAGAAGTGATCCTAGAACTACTTACGTTCAAGCATAACCCGAGACCATGTTCTCTTCCCGGACTCCGCCGAAAAGAGACCATCACGGCTACACATGCTATTGATCCATTTTAATTAAGTTAAGTTTTAGGTTTTCCACAACCGGACATTAACAAATTCTCATTTGCCCATAACCGCGGGCACGGCTTTTGAAAGTTCAAATCCCTGCAGGGGTGTCCCAACTTAGCCCATCACAAGCTCTCACGGTCAACGAAGGATATTCCTTCTCCCAGGACGACCCGATCAGACTGGGAATCCCGGTTACAAGACATCTTGACAAAGGTAAAACTAAACCAGCAAAACCACCCGATATGCCGCAAATCCTGATAGGAGTCGCACATATCTCGTTCTCAGGACACACCGGATGAGACATCCTATGAGTAAAACCAACCCTCAAGTTGCCCCGAGGTGGCCCCGTAGTCTACTCGTTTCGGACCAACACTCAGAGGAGCACTGGCCCGGGCGAGGGGGGGGGGGGCGGTTTAAAATAAAGATGACCCTTGAGTCCGCGGAACCCAAGGGAAAAAGGCTAGGTGGAAAATGGTAAAACCAAGGTTGGGCCTTGCTGGAGGAGTTTTATTCAAGGCGAACTGTCAAGGGGTTCCCATTATAAACCAACCGCTTAAGGAACGCAAAATCAAGGAACATAACACTGGTATGATGGAAACTAGGGCGGCAAGAGTGGAACAAAACACCAGGCATAAGGCCGAGCCTTCCACCCTTTGCCAAGTATATAGATGCATTGAAGTAAACAAGATATAATAGTGATATCCCAACAATAATCATGTTCCAACAAGGAACAAACTCCAATCTTCACCTGCAACTAGCAACGCTATAAGAGGGGCTGAGCAAAGCGGTAACATAGCCAAACAACGGTTTGCTAGGACAAGGTGGGTTAGAGGTTTGACATGGCAATATGGGAGGCATGATAAAGCATGTGGTAGGTATCAAGGCATAGGCATAGCAAAAGAGCGAGCAACTAGCAAGCCAAGATAGAAGTGATTTCGAGGGTATGGTCATCTTGCCTGGAAAGTTCTCCGAGTTGACGTAAGCTTGATCCTCGTAAGCGTACTCAACAGGTTCCTCGATCACGTACTCGTCTCTCGGCTCTACCCAAAGCAAGAACAGAAGCAAAGGGAGACACAATCAACCACGGTGCAATGCGCAAGCAACATGATGCAAAACATGGCATGATATGCGGGATGTGATATGCAATGCATATGCGTGCTCCGGAAGGAAAAGATTTAACCAGGCCTCAACTTGGCAAACCAAGAGTGCTGCTGGAAAGATGAGTTGATTTTAGTCGAAATCGATATAAAGATCACCGGAATCGGATGCACGGTTTGCAAATGGCAAGCAAAACAATAATGGCACTATTCTGCGATTAACAGCACGATGCCATCTAAGTGCATCAAGAAAAATAAGCTACTGCACTCTAACATAGCAAAAAAGCACATGGTAGTGATCCACTCAAGATGCTTGACAAAATATGAACACTGAGCTACAGCTAAATCACACAATAGCAGGTTCAAACAAGCATGGCAAAAGTGCAAAAGAAATCAGGTTCACAGACTTAGTGAAAATAACAACATGTCAGGATTTAACATCGGGAAGCAATGTTTAGAGCAAGATAACTGTCGGAGTAATGGGCCACGGGTAGGCTAACCCAGGCCCAGAACCTTTCAAGACATCGGGGCAGGCTGCACCGCTCAAGACCCCAGGACGAAGAGCCGCCTTCTGAGAGTTGGCTGCGAGGCAGCCGACTGCCCACTCGTGGCCGAGTCCCGAGGACGACTTCAGGATGAGCCGACTCCTGACTGGCGACTTCCAGAGAAGCCGGCCATGGGGAGTCGGCTCGCGACGCCAACAACCCCCATGCCCTCATAAAGAGGGACGGGACAGGGAGTGGCCACAGTAAGGTCCACTCCCACCCTTTTCCAAGGGCAGGCGTGGCCACAGTACGCCGTACCCGCGGAGATCTTCGCCCGGTGCGACACTGTTGCCATGCCGGCCCTGACATCCCCAGTGGGCGGAGTCCTGTGCCCATGACGGCCTGCAGGTACGACCCAGGGACGACGGCTCCCACCAGTCGGTGGGCGTACGGAAGATGGCGAGAGCGCCACCAGTCGGCCCAGTTGGGAGTCGGCCCCCAGGAGTCGGCCGGCCCCTCCCACGGGCCCCACGCGCCGTTAACCAGACGCGACAGGGAGTGGCCACAGTGATCGCCCGCCAGACGGCGGAGCTGTCGCCACGACCCCATGACCGAGCCCGCGTCATTAGAGGCACAGCTACAGTAATCTACAACCGGCAAGACCCGCCCGCGGCGGACGCGGCCTGTCGGTTCCGTACCGAGCCAGTCGGTGGGGCCCACCAGTCGGCGGGCCCCAGGAGTCGGCGGATAAGACGGTGGCCAGAGAGACTGACAGCTGGGCCCGCGTCCAGCCGGATTACCATTGTACCCCTGGGGGGTAAGCCTATATAAACCCCCCAGGGCACCCATGCAAAGGGTTGGAATCCATTAGCACCAGACCAGATCATATAGGAAGGAGAGAGCTAGCCTTGCCTTCTCCTACCTCTAGGAAATAGCTCAACGAGCAACCGTGTACACGCTTTGCCATACTGATCATGCGGAGACCCCGCAGAGCAGCAGTAGGGGTATTATCTCCACAGAGAGCCCCAAAGCTGGGTAGGATTCGCCGGCGTGCATGCCTTCGCCTTATCCCATTTCCAGGCACCGGCGACGTTCTACTCGCTCCCACCATGATAATCCATCCTTTGGCATATGTCGCACCCAACCCCCGACATTTGGCGCCCACCGTGGGGCCAGGTGCACCGTCGTCCGGAGACCTACTCTGGACGGGAACCCTTTTTCTCCCTGGCGAGCGCAGCCAGCCCGGCATGCCAGACGGAGTTTGCGCCGACGCACTGCACGGTGCAGAGATCGCCTGCGCAGCCAGCTGCCTCGCGGATCTTGTCGGCGAGGTTCGCCTCTCTGACGAGCCTGCATCCGATGCAGGCACGGGCGGCCCCGAGAGCCTCCTCGCGGGCCTCCTTGACCAACTCCACGTCGCCGGCAAGCCTGCCGTGGACTTGGAGTCTGTAGGCTCCACCGACCCGATGCTGGTCGACTCTGACACCGCGTCGCTCGACGCGTTCCCCACCAACGTGGTGGTCTACGATGAGCCGCTCCCTCACGCGGAGAGCGACGGAAGCACC
This sequence comes from Triticum urartu, assembly GCF_056163025.1. Classification (NCBI taxonomy): domain Eukaryota; kingdom Viridiplantae; phylum Streptophyta; class Magnoliopsida; order Poales; family Poaceae; genus Triticum; species Triticum urartu. The sequence continues at coordinate 400,277,634 of NC_141873.1, read as the reverse complement.
ATCACAGAGGTGCTCGTCATCGGTCATGACGAGCATCCCGGCGGAGGAGCGCATGACCCACTTGGCGCGGCACTGCAAGACCTGACCGCGCCCATTCCGGAAGACGCTGACACGGAGACGTTGGAGGTGCGCCGCTTTCAGCTTGTCGAAGGCGCGAAGAAGCTGCCTAGCATGAGACACTTGTCAGAAGCCTACCAGCGTGAGATGGATCGCGCTGTAGGTGGCTCGCCAGCCCCAACTGGGCCCAGCCGCCTAGGCGCGGTCCAGCAGCGCGGCGTGGCCATCGCCAACCTATTCGGGGCAAATCACCCTGTGCACGCCACGCATGTGGAGAACATTCGAGCCGCCCAGGCGGCGGCGGACGAGCTGGACAACTTCGAGGGTGAAGAGCGCCGCCTGATGGCGGAGCGAGTCCAGCGGCTCCTCGACGCGGCTGTCGCGCAGAACGAGGCCGGCTGCTGCACAGAGGCGCCGCAGCGACAAAACGACGACCCACCTCCATGCCGAGACCAAGGCGCGACGTCTCGGACGCCGACTGGTGGCGCCCGAGGAAGGAAAGACAAGGATTCGGCTGTCAGCCGCAGTCAGACTCGCATTACCATAGAGCGCGACCAAGACGGCCGCCCAAGAGCAGTAGAACGACGGGACGACTGTCCGCCTCCTCCTCCTCGCAAGGAAAGGCGAGTCTCCCCGCCGCCTGTTGACCATCCGACTCTCGGCGACCGCCTTGGCCGCCCAGAGGGAGTCGGAGAAAACGACGCCCGCCACCGGATCGACCGACTTCACCGATCCCTGGCGCTGGAAGAAGAAGACGAGTTGGGTCCGCCTTGTTTCGGGCCCCGCATTCGAGACGAGCCCTTTCCCAAAGGGTTCACGCTCCCAAGAGACACGCCCAAGTACACTGGCTCCGTGAAGCCAGAGGACTGGCTGGTTGAATACTCCACGGTCGTCAACATAGCGAACGGCAACAAGCGTGTTGCCGTAAAATACGTTCCGCTCATGCTCGAGGGCACGACCCGGACATGGCTGAATAGCCTAAAGCCCCGCAGCATCAACAGCTGGGTCGATTTCACCGATGCATTCGTCCGCAACTTCACAAGCACGTACAAGCGTCCTCCCAAGCCTCGTCAGCTTTCCTTGTGCGTGCAAGGCCCCAACGAGTCGACTCGCGACTACCTCACGCGTTGGGCCGAGCTTCGGAACTCCTGCGAGGGCGTGCACGAGGTGCAGGCTATTGAGTACTTCACCGCCGGGTGCAGAGAAGGCACCCTCCTCAAGCACAAGCTCCTTTGCGACGAGCCAGAAACCCTCGACGAGCTGCTGATCATAGCAGACAAGTATGCCACGGCCGACTCCTCCATGAAGGCGGAGATTCAAGTTAGTGCGACTGGCAAAGTGGCCCCTCAGGCTCCTAGAACTCCAGCTGGAGACGCCAGTCGGCGACAACAGTAGAGCGACCACAAGCGCAAGGCCCCACAACCGGCTTCCAGCAGCCGGCAGGTGGCGACAGTCGAAGACCAGCAGCCGGAAGGGCAGCCTCCACCCAAGCGACAGAAAGGCGGCAAGCCCAACTGGTTGCCGGCTTTCTCATACGAGCAGACTCTGGATGGTCCTTGCAAGTTCCATAGCGGCGCGAAGCCGTCGAATCACACCACCTGGAAGTGCCACTGGCTCACCAGGATCGCCAAAGGAGACGGCCTCCTGCCTCCCCCGCCTGCTAGGCAGCCGCCTCCGCCCCAGCAGCCGACTGCCAGGCCAGGTGGCGCAGTACAAGACGAGTACCCCGAAGAGCACAGAGCCTACGTGGTATTTACCAGCATGGCTGATGATCGACGCAGCAGGCGGCTGCAGCAGCAAGAGGTGAACGCAGTAGCATCCGAGACACCAGAATTCATGCACTGGTCCGAGAAGCCTATCAGCTGGAGCAGAGCTGATCACCCAGAGGTGATGCCGAGTTCGGGCTCTTATGCCTTGGTCTTGGATGCCACCTTTGCCACGGATAGACGAGCTGCTCGTTTCTCGTGAGTTCTGATAGACGGGGGCAGCAACATCAACATCCTGTACAAGGACACCATGGAGAAGTTGGGAATCAAGCAAAGACAGCTTCAGAACAGCCGGACTATGTTCCACGACATTGTTCCTAGCCTTTCCCGCTCACCAATCGGCAAGATCCTGATTGACGTCCTCTTTGGTGACAAAGATCACTTCCGCCGAGAGTCAGTTTGGTTTGAGGTGGTGGATCTCGAGAGCCCATACCATGCATTACTTGGCCGACCCGCCTTGACCAAGTTCATGGCGGTCCCCCACTACGCCTACCTCAAGATGAAGATGCCTAGTTCCAAGGGGATTCTGACCGTAGCCGGTGACTACCGGAAGTCATCTGCCTGTGCGGCTGAAAGTAGTCGGTTGGCCGAGTCCCTGGTGATCGCTGCCGAGAAGCGGCTTATTGACCGGGTTGTGGCGATGGCCGGAAAGCAGCTAGAGGTGTCGCCTAACCCAAAGGAGTCGGAGGCTGAGGGTTCGTTCAAGCCGGCCAAAGAGACAAAGAAGATACCCTTGGATCCGGAGCACCCAGAGAGGTACGCTGTCGTAGGCGCAAACCTCAACAGCAAATAGGAAGGCGAGCTCATTGATTTCCTCCGTGAGAATCGGGACATCTTCGCATGGTCCCCCAAAGACATGCCAGGTGTACTGACAGAATTCACCGAGCACAAGTTACATGTCCGATCTGATGCAAAGCCAGTCAGGCAGCCCTTGCGCCGCCTATCAGAAGAAAAGAGAAGAGTTGTTGGAGAAGAGATAGCCCGACTCCTAGCTGCTGGCTTCATTATGGAAGTATTCTTTCCAGAGTGGCTAGCCAACCCGGTCCTGGTACTGAAGAAGAACAAGCAGTGGCGAATGTGTATTGACTACACAAGCCTCAACAAGGCTTGCCCCAATGACCCGTTTGCTTTGCCAATAATTGATTAGGTGATAGACTCCACAGCCGGATGCGAGCTGTTGAGCTTCTTGGATGCATATTCAGGATATCACCAGATCAAGCTGAACCTGGCTGGTAGACTGAAGACCGCCTTCATCACACCGTTTGGAGCTTTCTGCTACCTGACCATGACGTTTGGCTTGAGGAATGTCGGCGCCACCTTTCAGCGTTGCATGTAGAAATGCCTCCTCAAGCAACTCGGCAGAAATGCCCACGTTTACGTGGACGATGTGGTGGTGAATACGGAGAAGCATGGAACACTGCTGGAAGACCTCAAGGGGACCTTTGAGAACCTGCGCCGATTCCAGATCAAGCTCAACCCTGAGAAGTGCGTCTTCGGAGTACCAGCCGGCCAACTCCTTGGCTTCCTGGTCTCTGAACGCGGCATAGAGTGCAACCCTGTAAAGATCAAGGCCATTGAGAGGATGGAGGTACCCAGCTGACTGCTGGACGTGCAAAAATTCACTGGCTGCTTGGCGTCCGTCAGCCGATTTATCAGTCGGCTAGGCGAGAAAGCTGTCCCCTTATACCAGCTCATGAAGAAGACCACTTTTTTCAAGTGGAATCACAAGGCGGGCGAAGCTTTTCTCCAGTTGAAGAAGATGTTGACTACTCCACCCGTTCTGGCGGCTCTGACTCCTAAGGAGCCCATGCTCCTGTACATCGCTGCCACCAACCGGGTAGTCAGCACAGTCATTGTAGTGGAACGCAAGGAGGAAGGCAAGGCACTACTTGTCCAGAGACTGGTATATTACCTGAGCGAAGTGCTGTCGACCTCCAAGAAGAACTACCCCCACTACCAGAAGATGTGCTATGGCGTGCACTTTTCCGCCAAGAAATTGAAGCCTTACTTTCAAGAGCATCCAATCACTGTGGTCTGCATGGCCCCACTTGCCGAGATCATCGGAAGCCGAGATGCTTCTGGACGAGTGGCCAAATGGGCCATAGAGCTGGCTTCCTACACCATCTACTACCAGCCCCGCACCGCCATCAAGTCACAAGCACTGGCCGACTTCCTCGTCGACTAGGCTGAGACCCAGTACCTACCACCAGCGCCCGACTCCACCCATTGGCGGATGCATTTCGACGGCTCCAAGATGCGCACCGGCTCGGGAGCCGGCATTGTCCTCACTTCTCCTAAGGGCGACAAGCTCAAATACGCACTGCAAATCCACTTTGCCGCCTCCAACAGCGTCGCCGAATATGAGGTGCTCATTCACAGGCTTCGGCTTGCCAAAGAACTTGGCATTCGCCAGATCCTGTGTTATGGCGACTCCGACTTAGTGGTCCAGCAGTCGTCTGGCGACTGGGACGCCAAAGATGCAAACATGGCGAGTTACCATTTCCTCATGCAGCAACTCAGTGGATATTTCGAGGGGTGCGAGTTCCTCCATGTGCCAAGAAGCGACAACGACCAAGCAGATACCCTGGCACGAATCGGCTCCACCCGCCAAGCAATACCATCCGGCGTCGCCCTTCAACGCCTCCTCAAGCCGTCTGGCAAGCCTTCACCAGAATCAGACTCCATCTTTGTGCCGGCTCCTCCTAAAGAAGTCGGATCCGACTCCAGAGCTCCGGCAGGCGGTACGAGGATTTTGGCAGATGACTCCAAAGCTGCCACAGTCGAAGCCGGCCCAAGGACTGCAGAACCCGGCCCGGGGACTGCGGCGGCCAGCCCGAAGACTCCAGAACTCGGCCCGAGGGCTGCACCAATCGGCCCGGGGACTTCATTAATCCAGCAAGCGGTTGCTGACTCCAGCCCGCCGCCTCCCAGCCCAGCCGCCCTCGTCCAAGTCGCAGTTCTGGCAGTCGAAGAAATAGCAGCACCCTCATGGGCCCAGCCCATCCTCAAATTCCTGGTGAGCAAAGAGCTGCCGACTGATGAGATCTTAGCTCGGCAAGTACAACGCCGAGCGGCAGCCTACACCATAGTCAACAGAGAGCTGGTCAGGCGCAGCGTCACTGGTGTCTACCAGCGCTACGTAGAGCCAGAGCAAGGCCAAGCAATTCTCAAAGACATCCATCAAGGCGAGTGCGGCCACCATGCGGCTTCAAGAGCACTCATCGCCAATGTCTTCCGACACGGTTTCTTTTGGCCAACGACCTTAGAAGAGGCCAAGGAATTGGTCCAAAAATGCAAAGGGTGCCTGAAGTTCCGCTCCAAGCCGCATCAGCCGGCTTCTGCACTCAAGACCATCCCCATTGCCTGGCCCTTCGCAGTTTGGGGCCTAGACATGGTGGGACCATTCAAGACGGCACGAGGTGGCTTAACTCACTAACTTGTCGCGGTGGACAAGTTCACCAAGTGGATAGAAGCGAAGCCAATCAAGAAACTGAATGGTCCAACTGCCGTGACTTTCATCTCCGACATCACAATTCGGTACGGCGTACCACACAACATCATCACCGACAATGGCACGAATATTGCCAAAGGCGCCTTGGCCCGTTTCTGCGCGACACAGGGCATCCGAATGGACCTAGCATCCGTCGCCCATCCACAGTCAAACGGCCAGGTGGAGCGAGCAAACGGCCTCATCCTGTCCGGCATCAAGCCCCGACTGGTCGAGCCTCTGGAGCGCTCGGCTGGCTGCTGGCTCGATGAGTTGCCAGCCATCCTTTGGAGTCTGCGCACGACTCCAAACAAGTCAACCGGCTTCACGCCTTTCTTCCTCGTCTACGGTGCTGAAGCTGTCATCCCAACGGACATAGAGTTCGACTCCCCGCGAGTCACCATGTACACCGAGGAAGAAGGAGAAGAAGCATGTCAAGACGGTGTCGATCTGCTGGAAGAGGGCCGGCTGTTGGCACTCACCCGGTCCAGCATCTACCAGAAGAGCCTGCGCAGATACTACAACAGGAAGGTCTGGCCGAGATCTTTCCAAGAGGGCGACCTTGTGCTCCGACTGATCCAGCGAACAGCCGGCCAACACAAGCTGTCGGCGCCTTGGGAAGGCCCCTTCATCATAAGCAAAGTGCTGGGCAACGACTCCTACTACCTGATCGACGCTCAGAAGCCCCGAGCACGCAAGAGGGATGACTCCGGCAAAGAGACAGAGCGGCCATGGAATGCAAATCTCCTCCAAAAATTTAAAGTTAAACATAGTATGTATCACGCTACCTTTTGTATTAGAAGTACCAAGACTTCGGGCCCCCCCCAAGAAGAGCTCGGGGACTGCCCTCTTTTATCTATATGATAAGAATTATGCCTTCGAGTATATTACTCTTTGTTATGCCTCTTGGCACCGGGTTCGACTAGTCGGCCCGGGGACTTGCCGCCCTGCGCTATGAAATGCTTCCTACAGCCGGACAAGTAGTGTGTGGCGCCTAAGCTGTCTCCTGTCAGAAGCCGCAGCTTGCAGAGCGACTGTTTGGTGGGCAGGAGTAAGGAAGAATGGGCGTCCACATGAAAAATGGCTAAGGACTCAAAGCATAAACATAGCTTAAAGCCGGCTTCCAGCCTTTTTTCACAAACCGACTCTTGAACAGTCGGCTTGCCGCCTTCTATCCGACTTGCTAAACAACTCTAAAACGGCTAAGTACCTGCCTTCCCAAAGTGACAAAGAATTTGATCCAGCAGTTGTCCGCAGAGCGGCTGTCCGACTGACAAAGATGGCAACTGAGGGAAGGCGGCAAAGGAAAAAGCCAAAAGAGCAATGAGCAAGAAAAGATAGAAGTCGGATGAATATTTACATAACAAAGGCCCTTGGCCGAATCTTCGAGCAGAATTTCAAAATACACCCCGCGGGTGGAATTGTGCGAATTAATGAGTTCTTCAAAGATTATTAAAGCAGATAAAACAAAGATAAGGTGGCAGCCTAGGAGGCAGCAGACGGGTTCGGAGGATCGGAGGTGATGGCGGTGTCGGATGTTGGGGCGGCCAGCTGGGCGGTCTCAGCTTGATCACCTCCGGCGGTAGTTGGCTCGGGCGGGCACGACTCGTTGCTGGAGGCGCGGTCGAGCTGAGGCTGGCCGTTCGCTCCGTCTTCCGGTGCCTCCGTCTCACTTCCATCCTCCGCCTCGTCTTCCTCCTCGACGCTGGAGCCAATCACCTCCGCCGAGTCCTCGCCGTAGTCTGGGTTCATCCCAAACCACTCCGGCGGTACCTCCCCGCCGTCTTCAGCCCACTCGGGGAAAAAGATGCTGGTATCAGTGTACTCAGCAATCGCTGCCGTGCGCTTGACAAGGGCGTCTTCCGCGGCTGCCAGCTTCGGCTGGGCCTCTGACCGGAGTGTGGCCAGCCGGTCTAGGTCCAGTCCCGGATACCACGCCTTGACGAATTCCAAGACTCGGCGTGCTCCAGCCTGGGCCGAGGAACCCTTCCAGGCCTCAAGACGGCCAGCCGCGACCTCCAGCTAGTCGGCAGTCCGACTGGGGGTGCGCGAAGCCTGCATGTCTGGCCACAAGGCAGTGATCGTTTGGGCGCCGACACGTTGAAGCCGGCGCAGCATCCGGTGGGCTGGCCGCAGACGAGCCCCAATGCTCAGAATATGCTCGTCAAGGGTCCGGGGGGCATCGGCGGCGATCTTCGCGCCATCTGCCCTCCGCTCCTCGCGGTCAGCCTCGATAGCTTGAATGGCAGCCTGCGAGTGGCCGGGGAAGAAGTCTGCCAAGACGGAAAGAATGAAGAACAAGTCAAATAACCAGGAGTCGGCTCGACCTATAGTCGGCGGCTCGAGGAAGAAAAGCAAAGAAGCTCACTGTAACACCCTCGATGCGACTATATCTCCCACGTGTCGAGGCACGACTTAGAGGCATAATCGCATTGAAGGCATATGTCGCAAGTTAGGCAATCTTCACAACATCCCATGTAATATGATAATAAGAGGGGAGATAACATAGTTGGCTTACACTCGCCACGTCAATCAAGTACATAAATAACATTACATCAACCAAACACTCATGGCCCGTCTACGGCGCCAAAATAAAAGAGAACCCAACATGCGACACGGTCCCAATCACCCCCAACTGGGCACCACTACTGATCATCGGGAAAGGAAACACAGTAACGTTGAGAGTCTTCGTCGAACTCCCACTTGAGCTCATACGCGTCTGCTGGAGCGGAAGCATCAGGCCCTGCATCTGGTGTAATAGTAATCTGTGAGCCACAGGGACTCAGCAATCTCGCACCCTCGCTATCAAGACTATTTAAGCTTTTAGGTAAGGCAGGGTAAAAATATGTGGAGCTGCAGCAAGCGACTAGCAAGTATGGTGGCTAACTTATTCGCAAAAGAGAGCGAGAAGAGGAGGCAAAGCACGAGCGAGAAACTAGAGAACAACCTGCGCAAACATTACTCCAACACCGTGTCCACTTCCCGGACTCTGCCGAGAAGAGGCCATCACGGTAACACACTCAGTTGATTCATTTTAATTAATTTAAGGTTCAAGTTATCTAAAACCGGACATTAACAAATTCCCATCTGCCCATAACTGCGGGCACGGCTTTCGAAAGTTCAAATCCCTGCAGGGGAGTCCCAACTTAGCCCATGACAAGCTCTCACGGTCAACGAAGGAATAGACCTCCTCCCAAGACGTTCCGATCAGACTCGGTATCTCGGTTACTCAAGACACTTCGACAGGTTAAAACAAGACCAGCAACACCGCCCGAATGTGCCAACAAATCCCGATAGGAGCTGCACATATCTCTTTCTCAGGGCACACTCAGATGAGACATCCTACGAGTAAAACCAACCCTCAAGTTGCCCCGAGGTGGCCCCGCAGTCTACTCGGTCGGACCAACACTCAGAGGAACACTGGCCCGGGGGGGGGGTTAAATAAGATGACCCTCGGGCTCCGGAAACCCAAGGGAAAAAAGAGGCTAGGTGGCGAATGGTAAAACCAAGGTTGGGCATTGCTGGAAAAGCTTTAATCAAGGCGAACTATCAAGGGGTTCCCATTATAACCCAACCGCATAAGGAACGAAAATCCGGGAACATAACACCGATATGATAGAAACTAGGGCGGCAAGAGTGGAACAAAACACTAGGTGTGAGGACAAGCCTTCCACCCTTTACCAAGTATATAGGTGCATTAAGATAACAAGATAATATAATGATATCCCAACAAGAAAATAAATATTCCAATAAGGAACAGCCTCCGATCTTCACCTGCAACTAGCAACGCTATAAGAGGGGCTGAGCAAAGCGGTAACATAGCCAATCAACGGTTTGCTAGGACATGGTGGGTTAGAGGTTTGACATGGCAATTTGAGAGGCTTGCAAGCAAGTGGTAGGCATCATAGCATTGGCATAGCAAAAGAGCGAGCAAACTAGCATAGCAAAGATAGTAGTGATTTCGAGGGTATGATCATCTTGCCTGCACAGTTCTCAGAGTTGACTGGATCCTCGAAAGCAAACTCAACGGGCTCCTCGTTAGTGAACTCGTCTCCCGGCTCTACCCAAACAAGACAAACAAGCAACAAGGATACAATCAACCACGTGCAAGACCAAGCAATATGATGAAATGATGATATGCTATGCGGAATGCGATGCGGGATGCAAAATGCAAGATATGACAGGAAATGCATGAACCTGGCCTCAACTTGGAAATCCAAGTGTGCCACTGGAAATATGAGACGAAATCGTTTGAAAACGATATAAAGAACGCCGGAATCGGAGTTGCGGTTTGGAAATGGCAAGCGATTCAAATATGACACCGGTCTGCGATTTACAGCAAGTAGCCAACTAAATGCAATGAGATGAACATGCTACAGCAACGAAACATGACAACAAAATACATGGAAGAGATGCACTCAAGATGCTTAACAAAAGTCTAGCACTGAGCTACGGCCAATTCATCCATTAACAGGTTCAAACAATCATGGCAAAAGTGCAATTGATAAACATGTTTTAGACTTAGTGAAATTAACACAAGCCTGGAATTTCAGATCAGGTAGCACACTTTGGAGCAAGAAAAACATATGCTACAGGAACTTAACATGGCAAAGCAAGGCATGGCATGGAGCTACTCAAAGAGCTTAACAAAAGTCCCTTAGTGACCTTGAGCCAAAAGGGATCAGAAGATACAATTGCAAGCATGTGAACATAGCAAAAACATAATCAGTTTTCAGACTTAGTGAAAACTGGCACATGCTGAAATATAACTCAAGTAGGCATGTTTACAAGCTCGATGCACTCACTACGGTGCAAGTCATGGCAAGACAAGCATACATCCATCAAGAAGGCACAAAATTCAAGCTATAAATGGCAAGAACAATAAGATAGCATGCACGGATCAACTACAACAACACCGGCAAAATTGCAAACAAGTTGACAATCTGTCCAGATTCACAAAGTAGCAAAAGTAGAGCTCGATTGACTCAAGCTAGGGTGCTCCATAATTGAAAACAAAGACATGGATGGATAGAGAACTACAATATTAACAAAACATCCTTACTGATCATCCTCAAAAGAGGCACGGATCACTAGGAAACAACAAGAACATATGGCATCATGAGATAAACAGCTCCAGGACTTTGTGAAATTGGTAAGTCCCTGAAAACAGAATTACTAAGTGCACCACTTTGCAAGCTAGCACTAGTCACCACACACATCACAAAAATACATGGGTTGCACCTCTGGAAAGATGACAAAACCCTTAACAAAACACATGTAGAGCATCAGGGCATATCATGCACACATTAATCATGGCAAAAATGACAAAAACCTAAACGGAGCAGCAGATCTGACAATAATCTCAACTAGCCCTCTTCTAACAGCATTTCGGGCATCAAGATGAACTCAAATGAAAATCATGCAATGGAATGAAATGATGTACTCTCTGAGATGAACATTTTGATATGCTATATGCATGAATCGGAGCTACGGATGCAAAGTTACGGAGCCGTGAACATGAGCACATGGACTGCGATTTTCGGGACTTAGACGAAATTTACCACTGGATCTAGGGTTTGACCCGGCACGGAATCCAAGGACGGCGGCGCGCGCACTGTTCACGGCGGAGTTAACGGAGCTCGCCGGAGTGGGAAGACGGCGGCGAGGTGCTCTCGGGCCGGATCTCGCCGGATCCGGCCGGCGGGGAGCCAGAGAGGCGGCGGGGCGGCGGCCACGGCGCGGCAGTGGCGGTTGGTGGCGGCGGGCGCGGACGCGGCGGCGGTGGTGGCCGGAGGCGGCGGCCGGGCGAGGCGGCTGCAGCTGGGCGAGGCGGCGGCGTGGGGCGCGGCGCGAGGCGGCGGCGGCAGCTAGGCCGCGGGGGCCTCGCCTGGCCCGGGCGGGCCGGCGGCGGTGGGAGGCGGCGGCTGCCACGTGGCGGCTTCGGAGTGGGGCAGCGGCTATGTCCGGCCGGGTCGGACAATGTCCGGCGCGGCGCGGGGGCGATTTAGGGTTTCGGGGAGAGGGGATCCGGGACATTTTGAGTGGGACCTATTTATAGGCATAGGAGGAGCTAGGAGAGTCCAAATGAGGTGATCGTGATCGTGATCGTGATCGAACGCTCTAGATGATGGAGCAGAGTTAGGTGGGTTTTGGGCCAAATTGGAGGGGTGTTGGGCTGCAACACACACGAGGCCTTTTCGGTCCCTCGGTTAACCGTTGGAGTATCAAACGAAGTCCAAATGATACGAAACTTGACAGGCGGTCTACCGGTAGTAAACCAAGGCCGCTTGGCAAGTCTTGGCCCAATCCGGAAATGTTTAATCCCCACACACGAAAGAAAGCTAGAAATGGCCACCGGAGGAGAACGAAGCGCCGGAATGCAAAACGGACAACGGGGAAAATGCTCGAATGCATGAGACGAACACGTATGCAAGTGCAATGCACATGATGACATGATATGAGATGCATGACAGCGATAACAACACACGGAGACAAAGACCCGAACCCGAGGAAAAAATATCTTAACGCTGGAAACGACAAGAGTTGGAGTACAAATTGGGAAAGTTACATCCGGGGTGTTACAACACTCCACCACTACGAAAGGATCTCGTCCCGAGATCTAGGAATGAAAGAATGCCGGGTACTCAGAACGGAGGTGATCCTCGCGTTCCCAGGTAGCTTCATGGTCGGAATGGTGTGACCACTTGACTTTGAGAAATTTAATTGACTTGTTGCGAGTCTTGCGTTCAGTCTCTTCAAGAATAGCAATTGGGTGCTCACGATAAGAGAGATCTTCTTGGAGCTCAATGTCCTCGAAGTTGACTGTGCGGTCAGGAGTCTTGAAGCACTTTCAGAGCTGAGAGACATGGAACACGTCATGAACATTTGCAAAGTTTGAAGGAAGCTCAAGTTGATAGGCGAGGTCGCCTCTCTTGCTGACAATCTTGAAAGGTCCCACATATCTGGGGGCAAGCTTCCCTTTGATACCAAAGCGACGAGTACCTTTCATAGGAGAGACTCGGAGGTAAACATGATCTCCGATCTCGAAAGACAAATCACGGTACTTACTATCATAGTAGCTCTTCTGACGGGATTGGGCTGCTTTGAGGTTATCTCGAATGACTTTGCACATTTCCTCTGCCTCTGTGATTAAGTCATTACCCAAAAGATGACGTTCACCCGTTTCAGACCAGTTGAGAGGGGTACGGCACTTCCTGCCATACAGAATTTCAAAAGGGGCCTTGCCCGAACTTGCTTGAAAACTGTTGTTGTAGGAGAATTCAGCATAAGTCCTCCCACTTCATGCCGAAGGAGATCACACAAGCCCTGATGTCAGGACCCCGATTCCAAGTCACATCGATCTAGCCGGTAACACCTCATATCACTTTGCGGCCTAACGCACGGTATCCCACGGGTGTCGCCTTACCATGGCCCGGGACCGTTTGCGCCTTTTGGCTCACGTATATGATAGTGTCGCTAGCATCCATATGACAGAGAACCCGGGCCGACATGGCTAGTCATGAACCCAAAGCGGCACAGACCTATGGAGACAGGCATACATGAATCACATCGAGCATGTCGGTCATCAGCGATTGATTCCGGGCTGTAGCACTGGGCTAACAGGACTCCGGGGAACCCGGGCTGTAGCAGGCTAGGCAGGACTCCGGAAGTCACAACATGACATTTCCCTGAAGGGACAGACATAGGAACGAAGTGAAACACATGCCGGCCAGTCAAGTGTCCTGAACAGTAGTGCTAGGCTAGCAGGACTCCGGTGAACCGGGCTGTAGCGGACTACTATGGCTCGAGGAACACTAGACTACATTTCCCCATAAGAAAGGCTGCCAAGGATAAACAACTAGATTGTCGGATCCCACTCATACCAAGCATTTCAATCATACACACAATATGCCCGATATGAGTACATACAACATGGCATCACAACAAAACTCTACAACTCAAGTACTTTATTTAAAGGCTCCAGGGAGCCATGCATAACATGTTCATACGGATAGGGGTCACATGACCCGACACTCAAGTCATACAAACATACAAGCACATGCGGAAGCAACTAGTCTGAGTACAGACTCTAGAAAGAAAGAAGGCTTCTCGAAGCCTGTCTATCTACATAGGGCCCTCCATGGCCAGGATCACCACCTGGGTGGCTAGTCACTCGTCGATGTCAAGGTCTACGTAGAACCCATCGGAGGGGGCGGTGTTGTCGTCTGAAAACAGTAATTAAGCAAACATGAGTACAAAGGTACTCAGCAAGTCTTACATCAGAACCTACTATACATGCTTATTCTCAAGAAGGTGGTGGGGTTAATGCAGCAAGCCAGCTTTGACTCTTGGCTAAGCTATCCTACGGAACTTCACCAGTAAAATAGTTTTCGCACACAAGTCCACTACTCACCAACACAATACTCCACCGGGCATCCTCCCTCGTCATCCTACGAGAGGGCCATCCTCGGTACTCACACTTATCTTGAATCTTTTATTAGTACCCATTAACTTGTCTATGAACTGTATAGGCAACCAAGTAGTCCTTTACCGCGGACGCGGCTATTCAAATAGTTTTATACCCTACAGGGGTGTACTTCTTCATACACACTTTCACCACTTACCGCCGTTTACACGACATGTACTCGGCAACCTTCAAGCGGAAGCCCAGCGAGGGTGTCGTCCACGGCCTACCTAAACACTTAAGTCTCTAGTCCAGGTTTATCGCCTATCCAGGTTCCATCTGCAGGGAGTCCGGCTGAGGTTTCCACATACGGCCCCGGACGATGTGAACAGGGATCCCGAGACACCAAACGGGTGACTCGGTACACCGTGCCACGGTGTATCTACCGCAACATAGCCCACCCCTAGGGTCAGCGCTACGCACGGCCGCCAACACATAACCTACAAACACCAGAAACTATTTGCAACTCCTGGACAGAGTACTAGGGTGGTTAAGAAGCCGAGAGGGTCAATTAAGGATCCCAATGCATGGTAGTAGCTGAATCTTAAATCACACATACAGATCTCAGTTCTTAGGGACGGCCTCAATGAAACAACCCACCATGTACTCCTACATGGCCTCTCATCGATACCTTTGCCAAAACATGTTCAACACATCCCTCACATTACCGGCATAAGCATTTCACTCTGGCCCATCACCCAGATGAACCAGACCTGACACAACTCTAAGCATAGCAGGCATAGCAAGGTAGGAATCACATACATGGCTCAATCAACTCCTACACATGCTAGTGGGTTTCATCTAGTTACTGTGGCAATGACAGGTCATGCAGAGGATAAGGGTTCAACTACCGTAGCACACAGCAGTTTGAATCGCGTTGTCTTAATGCAGTAAACAAGAGCAGAAGCGAGAACATGGGTTTGTATCGGAATGATCAATGGTTGCTTGCCTGATGGAGTGGTAGTGGGATACTGCCCTTCAGTTGGATACTCGTGAATATCCTCGGAGGCAGAACCTACCACGAAGAACACATCGGAACACAATCAACACATGACGATATGCAACAATATGATGCATGCTATGACATGGCAATATGAATGTGTCTTGGCCTAATGCAAGCTATAACAGAAAGGAATGAACTCATTTGAATCAAAGATTCAAATATTAGCTCATTAAACATGGCCTTAATAGTGCATTTCCTTATTCTGCTTAAACAGCAAGGTAAACTTGTTTTTTCATGCATGAAACCATTACAGATGGATAGATTGAATTTTTCTGATCATTTTTCATATATAAATCTTTGCATTTGGAGCTATGGTTGATTTTCTATGATTTTTAGAAGTTTTAACTATTTTCTGGAAATTCCTGAATAAAAATAAATCTAGAAAATGCATTACTGCGTCAGCATTGCGTCATGCTGACCTCAGCAGGTTAAAGGCGCCAGCCCAGGTCAAACCTGACTGGTGGGCCCCTTCTGTCAGCCTCTCAGCTAATTAACAGGATTAGATTAACACTAATTAGCTGTCAGTGGGGCCTGGGCCCACATGTCAGTGACTGATTTAATTAAAATTAATTAAAACTAATCCTAAATTAGTTAGCAGACCGGCCCCACCTGTCATAGACTCAGGGGGGGTCTACCTGGGCCCACCCAGGAGTCAAACTGGGTCAAACTCGCCGGCGACTTGACGCCGACGAGGCCCGAGACGGTGACGCAGCTCGGAAAACGCCCACAGGGCACGGGCGAGGCCGTTCTTGGGCTCGTTGGAGAGCTCTTGCAGTCGCGCATCTAGTGGTGGTGGAGGCCGGGCCTACGGTGGCCGGAGACAACGACGGCGAGCTCCAAGGCGGCGGCCGGAGTTCGGCCATGTGCGGGGAGTGGGCTGCGGCGTGCAAACACGGAAACTGAAGCGCTAGCGAGGCACTACGCGATGCGGCAAGCACGTTGCATAGCATGGGAGGACCAAATGGTCGCCGGAGCGACGCCGGTGACGAGCTCGAGCGGAGACGAGCTTCGGCCATGGTGGAACTATGGCCTAGAGGGTGCAAACGCGTGGGAAAGAAGAGGGGAAAGGCGGTGGAGCTCACAGGGAGGTCGATGAGCAGCTCAGTGGGCTCGGGGGCGACCGGAGCAAGGCGAATCGATGAACGGCGTCCGGCGGGTACCGAGGTTGAAGACGATCCGATGGCGGTGATGCAGGGCGTCCGGCGATGCGTGGCTCGGTGGGGAGGGCGAGGGCGTCGCGGCGGAGCTTCTGGACAGGTCAGAGAGGCGAGGGGGTGACGGAGAGTGCGACTACGGCGGTGAGACGGCGACAAGCTCGTTGGCCATGGTGCGGGAGAGGGTGAGGGAGACGAGGGGAGAGTGAGCGAGGATGAGAGGGGGACGTGGGGGTCGCGTGGCACCCCTAGGCGTCTCTAGGCGTCGGCGGAAGCAGGAGGTGGCCGGCGTGTGGCCGCGGGCGCCGGCCACGCGCTCCGTGTCCTTCTGACGCGAGGAGGACGACGACTGGCAGAGCCAGTAGGCTAGGCCGAGCCAGGTGGCTGGGCCAGCACAGGTAAGGCCCGGGTGGGCTTCCCTCTCTCTCTCTCTCTTTTTATTTGTTTCTATTTTCTAATTAACTGCAACTGTTGGGATTTAAATAAAATACTAAAACGTTTCCAAAAATCCTGAAAATAATTGTGGGCTCTGTTTAGATTATTTCCAACAGCAAACATTTATTTCCAGGATTATTTGAGCATTTAAATTATTTTATAGCATTTAAATGCCCAAATTCAAATACTTATGATTTAATTCAATGACCTTCTGTTGACCTAGAAAATTGTGCACCAATTTTGCCAGAGGTTTTAACCCAAGACAAGGAGGGTGAACTTTTTAGAAGGGCATTTCAGGTTCATTGAAAATAATTTTAGTAAACCCTAGTTGTTTCCACGGGGGTGTTGGGGGTTTCTGTTTTCCCCATTTCAAATTTAAGAGACATTTAAACATGATGCACACTCTAATGCTTGAAGTAGCTAGGGTGTGACACCTGAGCATATCTTCAAGAATCTGGTTGACACGCTCGACTTGACCGCTAGTTTGAGGATGGAAAGCTGTGCTGAAGCGGATGTTAGTGCCCATGGCCTTCTGAAAAGAATCCCAAAACTTCAAGGTAAAGATGCTGCCACGGTATTAAGAGATCACTTGTGGAATACCATGCAGAGAGACAATACGAGAGGTATAGAGTTCCGCCAATTGAGCTGCAGTGATCGACTCTTTGATAGGCAGAAAGTGAGCCACTTTGGTGAGTTTATCGATGACAACGAATATAGCATCATTGCCACACTTGGACTTTGGAAACCCAGTCACGAAGTCCATTTCAATGTGGTCAAACTTCCATTCTGGAATGGAAAGAGGTTGGAGGAGACCAACTGGCCTTTGGTGTTCTGCCTTCACTCTTCTGCAGACATCACATTCATTCACGAATTGAGCGATCTCGCGCTTCATTCGAGTCCACCAATAAGCTTGCTTAAGATCCTGATACATCTTCGTGCTCCCAGGGTGGATGGAGAGGAGAGAATTGTGAGCCTCGTTCATGATCACTTTACGAAGGTCACCTTTGGGTACAACAATACGATCCTCAAAGAAGAGAGTGTCCTTGTCATCAAGGCGGTAGCACTTGTACTTGGACTGACTCTTGGCAATCCCAATCTTCACCTTTTTCACCATAGCATCAAGAAGCTAAGCTTGGCGAATCTGGTCTTCCAAGGTAGGAGAGACTAAAAGGTTGGCGAGGAAACCTTGAGGAACAACTTGCAGATTAAGTTTGCGGAAAGCTTCACAAAGCTCAGGTTGATAAGTCTTAAGAATCAGACTGTTGCAGTAAGCTTTCCTGCTCAAAGCGTCAGCAATCACATTAGCCTTGCCTGGAGTATACTCAATACTCGGATTATACTCTTGAATCATTTCGACCCATCGAGTTTGCCTGAGGTTGAGATTAGGCTGAGTGAAGATGTACTTGAGACTCTTGTGATCAGTGAAAATGTCCACTTTTCTTCCCAATAGAAGATGTCTCCAAGTCAAAAGAGCATGCACAACTGCCGCCAACTCGAGATCATGAGTGGGGTAGTTCTTCTCATTAGGCTTCAACTGGTGAGAGGTATAAGCAACAACTTTCTTCTCTTGCATCAATACTACACCAAGACCTTGGAGAGAGGCATCACAGAAGACCTCGTACGGCTTGGATTCATCAGGCGGAGTCAGAACTGGAGCAGTGGTCAATTTCTCTTTCAAAGTGTTGAAAGAAATGTCACACTCCGGAGACCAAACGTACTTGACGTGCTTCTGGAGAAGATTTGGGAGAGGCTTCGCGATCTTAGAAAAGTTTTCAACGAATCTTCGACAATAGCTTGCGAGACCGAGGAAGCTACGGAGTTGCTTCACATTCTGAGGAGGTTCCCAATTCACAATTGCAGACACCTTCTCAGGATTCACGGCAATGCCCTTGGCAGAGATGATATGACCAAGATAAAGCACTTCATTGAGCCAAAATTCACACTTGGAGAACTTGGCGTAGAACTGATGTTCCCTTATCTTGTCAAGCACCAAACGCAAGTGTTTGGCATGATCTTCCTTGTTCTTCGAGAAAACCAGAATGTCGTCGAGATAGACCAAAACGAAGTCATTGGTGTAGGCGTTGAAGATGAAGTTCATCATGCGAGAGAACGTCGGAGGAGCGTTGACGAGGCCAAAAGACATGACAGTGTATTCATATGAACCAAAGCTTGTCCTGAAAGCTGTCTTGGGAATATCTTGCTCACGGATTCGAATCTGATGATAACCCATACGGAGATCAAGCTTGGAGAATACTTGAGCACCTTTGAGTTGTTCGAACAGCTCATTGATGTTGGGAAGTGGATATTTGTTCTTTATGGTCTTCTTGTTCACTGGACGGTAATCAACACAAAGTCGGTCCGTTCCATCCTTCTTCTTCACAAAAAGAACACCACAACCCCACGGAGAAGAACTAGGCTGGATGGGACCCATTTTCTCTTGAATATCGAGTTGCTTCTTCAGCTCCTTCAACTCTTCAGGTCCGAGCTTGTAAGGATGTTTGCACACAGGTTCCGTGCCAGGCTCAAGATCAATAACGAATTCAACTAGCCGGTGCGGAGGCATTCCTGGAAGCTCTTCTGGAAAGACGTCTTGATATTCGCAAACGACTGGAATTTGCGAGATGGCATCCAATTCACCCTTCTCATTGAGAGAAAACAGATGGAAGGTATTATCCCGAGCGGCAAAGACAATAACATCCTCAGACGAATGAGTCAATTGAATTTGCCTGGCAGCACAATCAAGATGTGCCTTGTGCTTAGAAAGCCAAGCCATTCCGAGAATAAGATCAATATCCGAGTTACCAAGAACCACCGGAGAAGAGAGAAACTTGTAGTCGCCTAATGTGATAGAGATATCAGGAGCAACCAAACTAGAAGTCAAAAGCTTGCCGGGAGAAACAAGTTGCATGACTTTGGGCATGATCTCGGTATCAACATTGTGCTTCGATGCAAAAGGACATGACAAAAAGGAATGCGATGCACCAGTGTCAAAAAGAACTTTTGCAGGAACATCGTTAACAGGAAGGTTACCCATGATCACATCTGACGAGTCCTCTGCCTGAGCTGCATTCATCAAGTTGACCTTGGCGGACTTGGGGTTATGCTTGACCACAGCTGTACTTGCCGATCTGACATGAGGAGGAGGAGGAAGACGCCTCTGGTTGAAACACTTGTTGGCATAGTGACCCTTCTGTTGGCACTTGTTGCACGTGACCTCTGAAAGCGGACGGTGATACGGAGCACTCGATCTTGGATCTTGAGACGAAGCCTTGTTCTGAAAGCCAGGGTTGGGTGGGTGGGAAGAACCACTGCCACCTTTACTCTTCTGCTGATACGGCTGACGGAACGGAGGAGGAGGAAGCCAAAACTTCTGCTGCTTGGCCACTTGAGTAGAGGAAGAAGGAGTAACGTCTCTGACTCGCTTCTTGGAAGCATCACACCTCAACTGAGCAGCCTCTTGCTTCAATGCCATGTTGTAGAACTCATCGTACCTCAAGGGCTCGAAGAGAACAAGAGCTAGCTGAATTTCTTCTCTGAGACCACCCCTGAACTGGTATATCATGCTCTTCTCATCCGGGACGTCCTGCTTGGCAAAGCGGGCGAGCTTCTGGAACAGCTTGTTGTAGTCATAGACAGACAAAGAGCCTTGCTTCAGATTGCGGAATTCCTCACGCTTACTTTCAACCACGCTCTGAGGAATATGATGAGCTCGGAAATCTCGACGGAAATCATCCCAAGTGATAACACGTCCACCTCTGGAATCCTTGTACTGCTGGAACCATTCTGCAGCTTGATCTTTGAGTTGGAAGGAAGCGAACTTAACAAAGTCCTCAGGCCTGATGTTACTGCACTCGAAATGCTTGCACAGATCCACAAGCCAATCGTCAGCATCGGTTGCCTCAACACAATTGCTGAAAGTCTTTGGCCCGTTAGCAAGGAACTGGTTGAGTTTAGCAAAGTGATTCTGATTGCTGCCTTGATTCCCTTGGTTGCCTTGATTGCGCTCTTGGAGAATTTGCATGATCAACTGTGTGTTTGCATTGGTTGCGGCCATCACAACTTGCCATGCCTCTGGAGGAGGTGGAGGTGGTGGCGGATCAGGATTCGGAGTCGTGCGCGTTGGAGGAGCCATCCTGAAGAGGTTGACCACCATTAGCACATTGACAGACAATATTGAAGCTGAATCCAACGGAATGAAAATTGCAACATATAGCCTTCACATCCGAACAAAATGAACGAATGCATTCCTCTTGAAATGGTCACATATCCATAAATTGAGAAGCCACGTAGAATTAAGGTAGAGAAATAAATCAACAAGGTACGGATCAAGAACGAATAATCGGTAAGAAATCCCAATCTCAAACCAATATCCGTGTAAGAAGAACTGGAGCTACTAGAATTCCCACCTATGAAACTCCCGAACCTTTCCGGTTATGCAATCAGGTGTTGGGGATACAGGGGAAGCATAATATCTCACCCAAACTAGCAATTCCTACATCCAGCTGTATCCATCTTTCAACACATAACCAAGAAACCTTTGGAAACCATCTACCTCAACCTTCGAAAAGCACCCGTTATACAAGTTATGGTGATACTCCCGAACTCCCGCCCCTGTACTGGGTGGCATCGAGGTTATCTCACCAACGAACTGCATAAAAGAGATTTTCTATGTCGGCGTACTAAACTCAGGTATTCCAGAACTGCAACGATAAAATTATGATGACAACGCCTCAAAGCTCAACTCCCCAGGACACTTCCACTAAACCCCTGACAGGAGGCACCAAGACAATGTTCTCATCATAAAACCATCGAAACGATTACAAGATACCCGCGTGATCCTAAATTTTTTTTAGTGAAATTTGAGAAGAGAAGAGTCAAAACTCTACGTCAGGATGCCTTACCAGAGCGATGAGGAGACTGGGAAGTAAAAAGAATTCCTAAACTCTCTGATATATAATTCCTAAATGACTCAAAACATTTTTCTAGACACAACTCGGCCGCTAAAATAATCAAGCAATGGGGCTCCTAAGGTCACGGAAGGCTCTGATTACCAACTTGTAACACCCTCGATGCGACTATATCTCCCACGTGTCGAGGCACGACTTAGAGGCATAATCGCATTGAAGGCATATGTCGCTAGTTAGGCAATCTTCACAACATCCCATGTAATATGATAATAAGAGGGGAGATAACATAGTTGGCTTACACTCGCCACGTCAATCAAGTACATAAATAACATTACATCAACCAAACACTCATGGCCCGTCTACGGCGCCAAAATAAAAGAGAACCCAACATGCGACACGGTCCCAATCACCCCCAACTGGGCACCACTACTGATCATCGGGAAAGGAAACATAGTAACGTTGAGAGTCTTTGTCGAACTCCCACTTGAGCTCATACGCGTCTGCTGGAGCGGAAGGATCAGGCCCTGCATCTGGTGTAATAGTAATCTGTGAGCCACAGGGACTCAACAATCTCGCAAAGTATGGTGGCTAACTTATTCGCAAAAGAGAGCGAGAAGAGGAGGCAAAGCACGAGCGAGAAACTAGAGAACAACCTGCGCAAACATTACTCCAACACCGTGTTCACTTCCCGGACTCCGCTGAGAAGAGGCCATCACGGTAACACACTGAGTTGATTCATTTTAATTAATTTAAGGTTCAAGTTATCTACAACCGGACATTAACAAATTCCCATCTGCCCATAACCGCAGGCACAGCTTTCGAAAGTTCAAATCCCTGCATGGGAGTCCCAACTTAGCCCATAACAAGCTCTCACGGTCAACGAAGGAATAGACCTCCTCCCAACACGTTCTGATCAGACTCGGTATCTCGGTTACTCAAGACACTTCGACAGGTTAAAACAAGACCAACAACACCGCCCGAATGTGCCGACAAATCCCGATAGGAGCTGCACATATCTCTTTCTCAGGGCACACTCAGATGAGACATCCTACGAGTAAAACCAACCCTCAAGTTGCCCCGAGGTGGCCCCGCAGTCTACTCGGTCGGACCAACACTCAGAGGAGCACTGGCCCGGGGGGGGGGGGGGTTAAATAAGATGACCCTCGGGCTCCGGAAACCCAAGGGAAAAAAGAGGCTAGGTGGCGAATGGTAAAACCAAGGTTGGGCATTGCTGGAAAAGCTTTAATCAAGGCGAACTATCAAGGGGTTCCCATTATAACCCAACCGCATAAGGAACGAAAAATCCAGGAACATAACACCGATATGACGGAAACTAGGGCGGCAAGAGTGGAACAAAACACTAGGCGCGAGGACAAGCCTTCCACCCTTTACCAAGTATATAGGTGCATTAAGATAACAAGATAATATAATGATATCCCAACAAGAAAATAAATATTCCAATAAGGAACGGCCTCCGATCTTCACCTGCAACTAGCAACGCTATAAGAGGGGCTGAGCAAAGCGGTAACATAGCCAATCAACGATTTGCTAGGACATGGTTGGTTAGAGGTTTGACATGGCAATTTGAGAGGCTTGCAAGCAAGTGGTAGGCATCATAGCATTGGCATAGCAAAAGAGCGAGCAAACTAGCATAGCAAAGATAGTAGTGATTTCGAGGGTATGATCATCTTGCCTGCACAGTTCTCAGAGTTGACTGGATCCTCGAAAGCAAACTCAACGGGCTCCTCGTTAGTGAACTCGTCTCCCGGCTCTACCCAAACAAGAAAAACAAGCAACAAGGATACAATCAACCACGTGCAAGACCAAGCAATATGATGAAATGATGATATGCTATGCGGAATGCGATGCGGGATGCAAAATGCAAGATATGACAGGAAATGCATGAACCTGGCCTCAACTTGGAAATCCAAGCGTGCCACTGGAAAGATGAGACGAAATCGCTTGAAAACAATATAAAGAACGCCGGAATTGGAGTTGCGGTTTGGAAATGGCAAGCGATTCAAATATGACACCGGTCTGCGATTTACAGCAAGTAGCCAACTAAATGCAATGAGATGAACATGCTACAGAAACCAAATATGACAACAAAATACATGGCAGGGATGTACACAAGATGCTTAACAAAAGTCTAGCACTGAGCTACGGCCAATTCATCCATTAACACGTTCAAACAAGCATGGCAAAAATGCATATGGAAAACAGATCTCAGACTTAGTGAAATTAACACTTGTCTGGAATTTCAGATCAGGTAGCCCTCTTCGGAGCCACAAAACTACATGCTACAGGACCTTAACATGGCAAAGTAAAACATGGCATGGAGCTACTCAAAGAGATTAACAAAAGTCCCTTAGTGACCTTGAGCCAAAAGGGATCAGAAGATACAATTGCAAGCATGTGAACATAGCAAAAACATAATCAGTTTTCAGACTTCGTGAAAACTGGCACATGCTGAAATATAACTCAAGTAGGCATGTTTACGAGCTCGATGCACTCACTACGGCGCAAGTCATGGCAAGACAAGCATACATCCATCAATAAGGCACGAAATGCAAGCTATAAATGGCAAGAACAATAACATAGCATGCACGGATCAACTACAACAACACCGGCAAAATTGCAAACAAGTTGACAATCTGCCCAGATTCACAAAGTAGCAAAAGTAGAGCTCGATTGACTCAAGCTAGGGTGCTCCATAATTGAAAACAAATACATGGATGGATAGAGCACTACAATATTAACAAAACATCCTTACTGATCATCCTCAAAAGAGGCACGGATCACTAGGAAAAAACAAGAACATATGGCATCATGAGATAAACAGCTCCAGGACTTAGTGAAATTGCTAAGTCCCTGAAAACAGAATTACTAAGTGCACCACTTTGCAAGCTTGCACTAGTCACCACACACATCACAAAAATACATGGGTTGCACCTCTGGAAAGATGACAAAACCCTTAACAAAACACATGTAGAGCATCAGGGCATATCATGCACACATTAATCATGGCAAAAATGACAAAAACCTAAACGGAGCAGCAGATCTAACAATAATCTCAAGTAGCCCTCTTCTAACAGCATTTCGGGCATCAAGATGAACTCAAATGAAAATCATGCAATGGAATGAAATGATGTACTCTCTGAGATGAACATTTTGATATGCTATACGCATGAATTGGAGCTACGGATGCAAAGTTACGGAGCCGTGAATATGAGCACATGGACTGAGATTTTCGGGACTTAGACGAAATTTACCACGGGATCTAGGGTTTGACCCGGCACGGAATCCAAGGACGGCAGCGTGTGCACTATTCACGCCGGAGTTGACAGAGCTCGCCGGAGCGGGAAGACGGCGGCGAGGTGCTCCCGGGCCGGATCTCGCCGGATCCGGCCGGCGGGGAGCCAGAGAGGCGGCGGGGCGGCGGCCACGGCGCGGCGGCGGTGGTTGGTGGCGACGGGCGCGGACGCGGCGGCGGTGGCGGCCAGAGGCGGCGGCCGGGCGAGGCGGCGGCGCGGGGCGCGGCGTGAGGCGGCGGCGGCAGCTGGGCCGCGGGGGCCTCGCCTGGGCCGGGAGGGCCGGCGGTGGTGGGAGGTGGCGGCTGCCACGTATCGTCTTCAGAGTGGGGCGGCGGCTATGTCCGGCCGGGTCGGACAATGTCCGGCGCGGCGCGGGGGCGATTTAGGGTTTCGGGGAGAGGGGATCCGGGACATTTCGAGGGGGACCTATTTATAGGCATAGGAGGAGCTAGGAGAGTCCAAATGAGGTGCGGTTTTCGGCCACGCGATCGTGATCGAATGCTCTAGATGATGGAGCAGAGTTAGTTGGGTTTTGGGCCAAATTGGAGGGGTGTTGGGCTGCAACACACACGAGGCCTTTTCGGTCCCTCGGTTAACCGTTGGAGTATCAAACGAAGTCCAAATGATACGAAACTTGACAGGCGGTCTACCGGTAGTAAACCAAGGCCGCTTGGAAAGTCTCGGCCCAATCCGGAAATGGTTAATCCCCACACACGAAAGAAAGCTAGAAATGGCCACCGGAGGAGAACGAAGCGCCGGAATGCAAAACGGACAACGGGGAAAATGCTCGAATGCATGAGACGAACACGTATGCAAATGCAATGCACATGATGACATGATATGAGATGCATGACAGCGATAACAACACACGGAGACAAAGACCCAAACCCGAGGAAAAAAATATCTTAACGCCGGAAACGGCAAGAGTTGGAGTACAAATTGGGAAAGTTACATCCGGGGTGTTACACTCACCGTCGACGAGGTCCTCGATCTCATGGAAGTCGGAGGTTAGCATTGCCTCCTTGTCAGTCCAGGAGGAGCGCTCGCTCACGAACTCGGCCAGGAGGGCGGCCTCCTCCTCTTCCGCCTCCTTATGCATCTTCTTAAGCAGCTCCTTCTGCTCTGCCAATTGTGCGGCCAGCAGATCGCGCTCTTCGGCAAGCTTGCTGCACTCCTCCCCCTTGGCACGCAACGCAGTGTTGGCTTCGCTCAGCTGCTGTTGAAGAGTGGCATTGGCCTCTGAAGAGAAAGAAGAAAGAAGGCGTTAAGTCATCAACAAAGAAGGTCGCCGGGGAGATCCGGTCCGACTGCTCAGCAGTCGGCCCGAATCTCGGGGACTACAGCCCGCGGGTGCGCCAACGCGCCCCCGCAAAGAAGAAAAAGGACTCACTCCAGCTCTCCGACAAGTCGGCTTTCCGCTTGCCCAGATCTTCAACGTTGCGGTTGAAGGCGGTGACACGGAGGTTGTGATAGTCCTTTCAGACAAAAGTTAGAATTGTATTTCCTTGTTCATGATAATCGTTTATTATCCATGCTAGAATTGTATTGATAGGAAACTCAAATACATGTGTGGATACATAGACAACACCATGTCCCTAGTGAGCCTCTAGTTGACTAGCTCGTTGATCAATAGATGGTTACGGTTTCCTGACCATGGACATTGGATGTCATTGATAACGGGATCACATCATTAGGAGAATGATGTGATGGACAAGACCCAATCCTAAGCCTAGCACAAGATCATGTAGTTCGTATGCTAAAGCTTTTCTAATGTCAAGTATCATTTCCTTAGACCATGAGATTGTGCAACTCCCGGATACCGTAGGAGTGCTTTGGGTGTGCCAAACGTCACAACGTAACTGGGTGGCTATAAAGGTACACTACAGGTATCTCCAAAAGTGTCTGTTGGGTTGGCACGAATCGAGACTGGGATTTGTCACTCCGTGTAAACGGAGAGGTATCTCTGGGCTCACTCGGTAGGACATCATCATAATGTGCACAATGTGATCAAGGAGTTGATCACGGGATGATGTGTTACGAAACGAGTAAAGAGACTTGCCGGTAATGAGATTGAACAAGGTATCGGGATACCGACGATCGAATCTCGGGCAAGTATCGTACCGCTAGACAAAGGGAATTGTATACGGGATTGATTAAGTCCTTGACATCGTGGTTCATCCGATGAGATCATCGTGGAACATGTGGGAGCCAACATGGGAATCCAGATCCCGCTGTTGGTTATTGACCAGAGAGTCATCTCGGTCATGTCTGCATGTCTCCCGAACCCGTAGGGTCTACACACTTAAGGTTCAGTGACGCTAGGTTTATAGAGATATTAGTATGCGGTAACCCGAAAGTTGTTCGGAGTCCCAGATGAGATCCCGGACGTCACGAGGAGTTCCAGAATGGTCCGGAGGTAAAGAATTATATATAGGAAGTGCTATTTCGGCCATCGGGACAAGTTTCGGGATCACCGGTATTGTACCGGGACCACCGGAAGGGTCCCGGGGGTCCACCGGGTGGGGCCACCTGCCCCGGGGGGCCACATGGGCTGTAGGGGGTGCGCCTTGGCCTATATGGGCCAAGGGCACCAGCCCCAAGAGGCCCATGCGCCAAGAGAAGAGGAAAAGGAAGAGTCCTAAAGGGGGAAGGCACCTCCGAGGTGCCTTGGGGAGGAGGGACTCCTCCCTGGCAGCACCCTTCCTTGGAGGAAGGGCCAAGGCTGCGCTCCCCCCCTCTCCCTTGGCCCTATATATAGTGGGGGGAAGGGAGGGCAACACCAACATAAGCCCTGGCGCCTCCCTCTCCCTCCCGTGACACATCTCCCTCCTCCCGCAGCGCTTGGCGAAGCCCTGTTGGAATCCCGCTACTTCCACCACCACGCCATCGTGCTGCTGGATCTCCATCAACCTCTCCTTCCCCCTTGCTGGATCAAGAAGGAGGAGACGTCGCTGATCCGTACGTGTGTTGAACGCGGAGGTGCCGTCCGTTCGGCGCTAGGATCATCGGTGATTTGAATCACGACGAGTACGACTCCATCAACCCCGTTCTCTTGAACGCTTCCGCACGCGATCTACAAGGGTATGTAGATCCACTCCTCCCTCGTTGCTAGATGACTCCATAGATAGATCTTGGTGATACGTAGGAAAATTTTGAATTTCTGCTACGTTCCCCATCAGTGGCATCATGAGCTAGGTCTATGCGTAGTTTCTATGCACGAGTAGAACACAAAGTAGTTGTGGGCGTTGATTTTGTTCAATATGCTTACCGTTACTAGTCCAATCTTGATTCGGCGGCATGGTGGGATGAAGCGGCCCGGACCGACCTTACATGTACTCTTACGTGAGACTGGTTCCACCGACTGACATGCACTAGTTGCATAAGGTGGCTAGCGGGTGTCTGTCTCTCCCACTTTAGTCGGATCGGATTCGATGAAAAGGGTCCTTATGAAGGGTAAATAGCAATTGGCATATCACGTTGTGGTTTTTGCATAGGTAAGAAACGTTCTTGCTAGAAACCCATAGCAGCCACGTAAAACATGCAAACAACAATTAGAGGACGTCTAACTTGTTTTTGCAGGGTATGCTATGTGATGTGATATGGCCAAAGGATGTGATGAATGATATATGTGATGTATGAGATGATCATGTTCTTGTAATAGGAATCACGACTTGCATGTCGATGAGTATGACAACCGGCAGGAGCCATAGGAGTTGTCTTAATTTATTTATGACCTGCGTGTCAACATAAACGTCATGTAATTACTTTACTTTATTGCTAACCGTTAGCTGTAGTAGTAGAAGTAATAGTTGGCGAGGCAACTTCATGGAGACACGATGATGGAGATCATGATGATGGAGATCATGGTGTCATGCTGGTGACGATGATGATCATGGAGCCCCGAAGATGGAGATCAAGAGGGGCAAAGTGATGATGGCCATATCATGTCACTATTTGATTGCATGTGATGTTTATCATGTTTATGCATCTTGTTTACTTAGAACGACGGTAGTAAATAAGATGATCCCTCATAATAATTTCAAGAAAGTGTTCCCCCTAATTGTGCACCGTTGCAAAAGTTCGCCGTTTCGAAGCACCACGTGATGATCGGGTGTGATAGATTCTTACGTTCGAATACAACAGGTGTGGACGAGCCTAGCATGTACAGACATGGCCTCGGAACACATGCGAAACAATTAGGTTAACTTGACGAGCCTAGCATGTACAGACATGGCCTCGGAACACAAGAGACCAAAAGGTCGAGCATGAGTCGTATAGAAGATACAATCAACATGAAGATGTTCACCGATGTTGACTAGTCCGTCTCACGTGATGATCGGACACGGCCTAGTTGACTCGGATCATGTAATCACTTAGATGACTAGAGGGATGTCTATCTGAGTGGGAGTTCATAAGATGAACTTAATTATCCTGAACATAGTCAAAAGGTCTTCGCAAATTATGTCGTAGCTCGCGCTTCAGTTCTACTGTTTAGATATGTTCCTAGAGAAATTTTAATTGAAAGTTGATAGTAGTAATTATGCGGACTAGGTCCGTAAACTGAGGTTTGTCCTTATTGCTTCATAGAAGGCTTATGTCCTTAATGCACCGCTCAGTGTGCTGAACCTCGAACATCGTCTGTGGATGTTGCGAACATCTGACATACACATTTTGATAACTACATGATAGTTCAGTTAAACGGCTTAGAGTTGAGGCACCGAAGACGTTTTTGAAACGTCACAAAACATATGAGATGTTTCGAGGGCTGAAATTGGGATTTCAGGCTCGTGCCCACGTCAAGAGGTATAAGACCTCCGACGATTTCCTTAGCCTGCAAACTAAGGGAGAAAAGCTCAATTGTTGAACTTGTGCTCAGATTGTCTGAGTACAACAATCGCTTGAATCGAGTGGGAGTTGATCTTCCAGATGAAATAGTGATGGTTCTCCGAAGTCATTACCACCAAGCTGCTTGAGCTTCGTGATGAACTATAATATATCAGGGACATATATGATGATCCTTGAGATATTCGCGATGTTTGACACCACGAAAGTAGAAATCAAGAAGGAGCATCAATTGTTGATGGTTGGTGAAACCACTAGTTTCAAGAAGGGCAAGGGCAAGAAGGGATACTTCATGAAACGGCAAATCAGCTGCTGCTCTAGTGAAGAAACCCAAGGTTGAACCCAAACCCGAGACTAAGTGCTTCTGTAATAAGGGGAACATCCACTGGAGCAGAATTACCCTAGATACTTGGTAGATGAGGAGGCTGGCAAGGTCGATTGAAGTATATTGGATATACATTATGTTAATGTGTACTTTACTAGTACTCCTAGTAGCACCAGGGTATTAGATACCGGTTCGGTTGCTAAGTATTAGTAACTCGAAATAAAAGCTACGGAATAAACGGAGACTAGCTAAAGGTGAGCTGACGATATGTGTTGGAAGTGTTTCCAAGGTTGATATGATCAAGCATCGCACGCTCCCTCTACCATCGAGATTGGTACTAAAACCTAAATAATTGTTATTTGGTGTTTGCGTTGAGCATAGACATGATTGGATTATGTCTATCGCCATACAGTTATTCATTTAAGGAGAATAATGGTTACTCTGTTTATTTGAATAATACCTTCAATGGTCTTACGCCTAAAATGAATGGTTTATTGAATCTCGATCGTAGTGATACACATGTTCATGCCAAAAGATATAGGATAGTAATGATAGTACCACCTACTTGTGGCACTTCCACTTAAGTCATATCGGTATAAAACGCATGAAGAAGCTCCATGTTGATGGATCTTTGGACTCACTCATTTTTGAAAGGATTGAGACATGCGAACCATGTTTTTTGGTAGATATGCATGAAGAAACTCTATACAGATGGATCGTTTGGACTCACTTGATTTTGAATCACTTGAGACATGCAAATCATACCACATGGGCAAGATGACTGAAAGCCTCGTTTTCAGTAAAATGGAACTAGAAAGCAACTTGTTGGAAGTAATACATTTTGATGTGTGCAGTCCAATGAGTGCTGAGGCGTGTAATGGATATCATTATGATCTTACTTCACAGATGATTTGAGTAGATGTTGAGTACATTTACTTGATGAATCACGAGTCTGAATTATTGAAAGGTTCAAGTAATTTCAGGGTGAAGTTGAAAGATCGTCGTGACAAGAGGATAAAATATCTATAATATGATCATAGAGATGAATATCTGAACTACGAGTTTGGCACAGAATTAAGACATTGTGGAAATTGTTTCACAACTAATACAGCCTGGAACACCATAGTGTGATGGTGTGTCCGAACATCATAACTGCACCCTATTGGATATGATGCATACCATGATGTCTCTTATCGAATTACCACAATAGTTTATGGGTTAGGCATTAAAGACAACCACATTCACTTTAAATAGGGCACCACGAAATTCCGATGAGATGACACCATATGAACTATGGTTTAGAGAAACCTAAGCTGTCATTTCTTAGAAGTTTGGGGCTGCGACGCTTATGTGAAAAAGTTTCAGGCTGATAAGCTCGAACCCAAAGCGGATAAATGCATCTTCATAGGACACCCAAAACAGTTGGGCATACCTCCTATCTCAGATCCGAAAGCAATAAGGGATTGTTTCTGAAATCGGGTCCTTTCTCGAGGAAAAGTTTCTCTCGAAAGAATTGAGTGGGAGGATGGTGGAGACTTGATGAGGTTATTGAACCGTCTCTTCAACTAGTGTGTGGCAGGGCACAGGAAGTTGTTCTTGTGGCACCTACACCAATTGAAGTGGAAGCTTATGATAGTGATCATGAAACTTCAGATCAAGTCACTACCAAACCTCGTGGGATGACAAGGATGCGTACTACTTCAGAGTGGTACGTAATCCTGTCTTGGAAGTCATGTTGCTAGACAATAATAAACCTACGAGCTATGGAGAAGTGGTGGTGGGCCCGGATTCCGATAAATGGCTCGAGGCCATAAAATCCGAGATAGGATCCATGTATGAAAACAAAGTGTAGACTTTGGAAGAACTACTTGATAGTCGTAAGGCTGTTAGGTACATATGGATTTTAAAAGGAAGACGGACAATGATGGTAAATTTCACCATTAAGAAAGCTCGACTTGTCGTTAAGATGTTTTCCGACAAGTTCAAGGAGTTGACTACGATGAGACTTTCTCACTCGTAGCGATGCTAAGAGTCTGTTGGAATTATATTAGCAATTACTGCATTATTTATGAAATCTTGCAGATAGGATGTCAAAACATTGTTTCCTCGACGTTTATCTTGAGGAAAGGTTGTATGTGATACAACCGGAAGGTTTTGTCAATCCTGAAAGATGCTAATAAGTATGCAAAGCTCCAGCAATCCTTCTGAGGACTGGAGTAAGCATCTCGGAGTTGGAATGTATGCTTTGATGAGATGATCAAAGATTTTGGGTGTATACAAAGTTTATGAGAAACTTGTATTTCCAAAGAAGTGAGTGGGAGCACTATAAAATTTCCGATGAGTATGTGTTGTTAACATGTTGTTGATCGGAAATGATGTAGAATTTCTAGAAAGCATGCAGAGTTATTTGAAAAGTGTTTTTTAATGGAAAGCCTGGATTAAGCTACTTGAACGTTGAGCATCAAGATCTATAAGGATAGATCAAAACGCTTAATGGTACTTTCAAATGAGCACATACCTTGACATAATCTTGAAGGTGTTCAAGATGGATCAGTCAAAGAAGGAGTTCTTGCCTGAGTTGTAAGGTATGAAGTTAAGACTTAAAGCTCGACCACGGCAGAAGAAAGAGGAAGGACGAAGGTCGTCCCCTATGCTTTTGTCATAGGCTCTATACGGTATGCCATGCTGAGTACCGCACCTGATGTGTGCCTTGCCACATATCTGGCAAGAGGGTACAAAGGTAATCTAGGAGTAGATCACCAGATAGCGGTCTAAATTATCCTTAGAAGAATAAGGATATGTTTCTCGGTTATGGAGGTGATAAAGAGTTCGACGTAAAGAGTTACGTCGATGCAAGCTTAACACCTATCCGGATAGCTCTGAGTTGAGATACCGGATACGTATAATGGAGCAACAATTTAGAATAGCTCCATGTAGAACAGTTATTTGAAATGGCTCCAAATATAGCGTAGTAGCTGCATCTACAAGATGACATAGAGATTTGCGAAGTACATACGGATCTGAAAGATTCAGACCCGTTGACTATAACATCTCTCACAAGCATAACATGATCAAACCCAGAACTCATCGAGTGTTAATCACATGGTAATGTGAACTAGATTATTGACTCTAGTAAACTCTTTGGGTGTTAGTCACATGGGGATGTGACCTTGAGTGTTAATCACATGGCGATGTGAACTAGATTATTGACACTAGTGCAAGTGGGAGACTGTTGGAAATATGCCCTAGAGGCAATAATAAATTGATTATTATTATATTTCCTTGTTCATGATAATCGTTTATTATCCATGCTAGAATTGTATTGATAGGAAACTCAAATACATGTGTGGATACATAGACAACACCATGTCCCTAGTGAGCCTCTAGTTGACTAGCTCGTTGATCAATAGATGGTTACGGTTTCCTGACCATGGACATTGGATGTCATTGATAACGGGATCACATCATTAGGAGAATGATGTGATGGACAAGACCCAATCCTAAGCCTAGCACAAGATCATGTAGTTCGTATGCTAAAGCTTTTCTAATGTCAAGTATCATTTCCTTAGACCATGAGATTGTGCAACTCCCGGATACCGTAGGAGTGCTTTGGTGTGCCAAACGTCACAACGTAACTGGGTGGCTATAAAGGTACACTACAGGTATCTCCGAAAGTGTCTGTTGGGTTGGCATGAATCGAGACTGGGATTTGTCACTCCGTGTAAACGGAGAGGTATCTCTGGGCCCACTCGGTAGGACATCATCATAATGTGCACAATGTGATCAAGGAGCTGATCACGGGATGATGTGTTACCAAACGAGTAAAGAGACTTGCCGGTAACGAGATTGAACAAGGTATCGGGATACCGACGATCGAATCTCGGGCAAGTATCGTATCGCTAGACAAAGGGAATTGTATACGGGATTGATTAAGTCCTTGACATCGTGGTTCATCCGATGAGATCATCGTGGAACATGTGGGAGCCAACATGGGTATCCAGATCCCGCTGTTGGTTATTGACCAGAGAGTCATCTCGGTCATGTCTGCATGTCTCCTGAACCCGTAGGGTCTACACACTTAAGGTTCGGTGACGCTAGGTTTATAGAGATATTAGTATGCGGTAACCCGAAAGTTGTTCGGAGTCCCGGATGAGATCCCGGACGTCATGAGGAGTTCCGGAATGGTCCAGAGGTAAAGAATTATATATAGGAAGTGCTATTTCGGCCATCGGGACAAGTTTCGGGATCACCGGTATTGTACCGGGACCACCAGAAGGGTCCCGGGGGTCCACCGGGTGGGGCCACCTGCCCCGGGGGGCCACATGGGCTGTAGGGGGTGCGCCTTGGCCTATATGGGCCAAGGGCACCAGCCCCAAGAGGCCCATGCGCCAAGAGAAGAGGAAAAGGAAGAGTCCTAAAGGGGGAAGGCACCTCCGAGGTGCCTTGGGGAGGAGGGACTCCTCCCTGGCCGCACCCTTCCTTGGAGGAAAGGCCAAGGCTGCGCTCCCCCCCTCTCCCTTGGCCCTATATATAGTGGGGGGAAGGGAGGGCAGCACCAACATAAGCCCTGGCGCCTCCCTCTCCCTCCCGTGACACATCTCCCTCCTCCCGCGGCGCTTGGCGAAGCCCTGTTGGAATCCCGCTACTTCCACCACCACGCCGTCGTGCTGCTGGATCTCCATCAACCTCTCCTTCCCCCTTGCTGGATCAAGAAGGAGGAGACGTCGCTGCTCCGTACGTGTGTTGAACGCGGAGGTGCCGTCTGTTCGGCGCTAGGATCATCGGTGATTTGAATCACGACGAGTACGACTCCATCAACCCCGTTCTCTTGAACGCTTCCGCGCGCGATCTACAAGGGTATGTAGATCCACTCCTCACTCGTTGCTAGATGACTCCATAGATAGATCTTGGTGATACGTAGGAAAATTTTGAATTTCTGCTACATACCCCAACATGGACATCTAGAAGCGCCTTGTTCCGCGGGCCCATGCCGCCTCCTCGCACCCACCCAATGGACGCGGCGCTCGTCGCTTCGGCGTCTGGGATCGTTGAGCTAGCGGTGCCGGTCTCCAAGGGGCATGGTGCCGAAGTTGCCTTCTCAAGACGGCGGCGCGTTGGCGAGCCGACTTGAAGGAGTAGCCTTGCCACGACCTCGTCTTCAGTCGGCGGCAAGGGCGGTCCGCTGGCTATTTGCCTTGCGCGCTCCTAGACGGCGGCGGGGGCGGCGGTTGCGGCACGACCGCGTCCGGCATGGAGGCGTCGCCGCCGCCCCTCTCCATGATCGGGAACTCGCCGCTGGCTTCCCCTGACTGCCCCGTGAACTCCTGGGGCGGCGGCGCAGAGTTCAGAGGGGTGACGAACACCGCCGACCATCGGTGCGCGACTTCCTTAGCCTGCCGCCTTGCCGCGACGGCGGCCTCGGCCTCCTCTGGCTTTTTCAGGGCGGAGGCCTCCGCCATCTCGGCCTCCGCTTTCTTCAGGCGGGCGGCCTCTTCCTCCTCGCGCTTCTCCTGCGCGTTCCGCTCCGTTGCCTCCTGGAGGTCGGCGGCGGGGTCAATCCGCCGAGTAGTGGCAGACGTCTCTGCCGACCCCATAACGGAGGCGGCGGCAACCCTCTCAAGAGTGAGGGGAGCCCTGAAGCGAGGGAAGCATATGAAAGACTCAGACAAGATCAACAAAGAGAAAAATAAAGATAAGGGATGGAGGCTCTTACGCAGAGACCAACGGCGGCTTCTTCACTTCCTTATGGAAGCGGTTGGCTTTCGCGGCCGCCCCTTCCCGCTTGGCCGCAGCGGCCGCTCCCTTAAACTTCTTCGACCGGCCACCAAGTGTACTCAGCCCGGCCTGGCGCTTCTTCGCGCCGCCTTGAGCATCCAAGACGGCGGAGGAACTCGCGCTTGGCTGGCCAGCCTTTGGCTGGTGACGCGGGGCGACTTCCCCCTCAGCATCGTCATCAGGCCAGTCGGCGAAAGTGGCCGTAGGCCTGGAGCCGCCTGCTTCTCCTCCTCCTCCCTCGGCATCGGCCTCCATGGCCGCCGCCCCCAAGTCAGGATTGTCGACGTCTCTCTCCACCCGATCATGGACAAACTGACGAGCCGGCCCCGTGGTGCCGGCCGAAGGAGGGACGAGAGGGTTCTGATTCAAAACAAAAACGGTCAGACTGGACAAGTCGGACTCGGCAAAAAAAGAAACAGAAGAAGAAGGAAGACGACTTACAATAGGCGGGGGGTTGGCGCATGAGTACGGCTCCTTGCCGAACCGCCAATCCACCGAGAGACCGCAGTTCGCGATGTAGTTCACCGTGTCTGCCACCTCCGCGTGAGGCATGTCCTTGGAGCACATCCGACTCGGGTCCCGATGACCGCTCATCTGGCAGATCAGGTGAGGTCGGCCTTGGAGTGGGAGGACTCGGCGCGCCACAAAGGCGGCCAGCAAGTCGGCCCCGGTCAAGCCCTCCAACTGCGTCAACACTCGGAATCGCGCGACGGCGGCGGCACCAGCAGGAGACAACGTCTTGGCTCTGTGTGACCAGCTGGGGAGCCTTCCAGCCGGCGCGCCGGCTTCGTCAGCCGGCAGGTTGACCCAGTTGCCTTCTGGGGCGACGTTCTTCATATAAAAATAGGACTGCTGCCACATCTTCACCGACTTAATCAGTGCGATGGTGGGAAACAGATTGTTCGCCACTGATCTCCGCATCGCGATAAACGCACCGCACTGGGCCGGCACGCCGGCGACGTGTGTGCCGAGCTTGGACTGGAAAAACTCACCCCAGAGCTCGATGGTGGGGAGAACGCCGAGGAAGCCTTCGCACAGGGTGGCTAAGGCAGCCAGCAGCACCACCGTGTTCGGAGTAAGGTGGTGCGGCTGGAGCCCGTGGAACTCCAAGGAGCGGAAGAAGCCGCTCGCCGGTAGCCCCAGGCCGCGCATAAGGTGCGAGCGGAATATGACCCGCTCGCCCTCCTCCGGCGCCGGCGATATTTCCCCCTCCGGCGCGAGGCGGACCCGCACTAAGCCCTTGCTAGAAAGCCGCTGTGTCTTGCGGAGGATTCGACGTTGTCGTCATCGACCTCGGAGCCATCCCACACTCCGGAGCGCACAGCAGGAGGCACGGCGGCGGAGGAAGAGCTCATCGCTGCGGGCGTGGCGTGGTTCGGAGCAGCAGCGGCGAGAGGAAGAAGAAGCAAGAAAGAGCGAAAGGGAGTAGGGAGGATGGGCGCGCGTGCTTCGCCGCCCCCTCCCCCCGCCTACTTGTAGGCTCGTGGGCTGAGAAGCCGAGGGGGCAGTCGTGGGATTAACTGCGCCCAGGACCCCATGACCCCCACGATTTACCACACGAAGTTATTGCGTGCAATAACCGCGCGGGAACCCCAACCGTCCGCACGACCACAACGGATCCGTTCACATGCCGAGGCGCGGTAGTGGCGGGCCCCACCTATAGGACTGTCCCGTCGCGCGTGTGGGTGGGCAGACTAGCTCGGCCACGTGGCGCCTCGCGACGGGTCCACAACGGGCGGCAACCCGGAGGCTTATTAGGCACGCCGCCTGGACTCTGCCGTGACGTTCAAACTTTTTAGGGGCAAGTCGGCCTTAAGCAAGTCCGGCTCCAACTAGTCAGTTTGATAGAAGACGGCTAGCGAGGCCCAGATCCAACCGCCGGAAAGAAGAAACTGTTGAGGCTCCTTGACATATCGCCCTCGGTGCCTCACCAGCTTCGGGGACTACTGTCGGAGTAATCGGCCACGGGTAGGCTAACCCAGGCCCAGAACCTTTCAAGACATCGGGGCAGGCTGCACCCCTCAAGACCCCAGGACGAAGAGCCGCCTTCTGAGAGTCGGCTGCGAGGCAGCCGACTGCCCACTCGCGGCCGAGTCCCGAGAACGACTTCAGGATGAGCCGAATCCTGACTGGCGACTTCCAGAGAAGCCGACCATGGGGAGTCGGCCCGCGACGCCAACAACCCCCATGCCCTCATAAAGAGGGACGGGACGGGGAGTGGCCACAGTAAGGTCCACTCCCACCCTTTTCCAAGGGCAGGCGTGGCCACAGTACGCCGTACCCGCGGAGATCTTTGCCTGGTGCGACACTATTGCCATGCCGGCCCTGACATCAGCCTAGTGGGCGGAGTCCTG
Source organism: Triticum urartu (assembly GCF_056163025.1). Classification (NCBI taxonomy): domain Eukaryota; kingdom Viridiplantae; phylum Streptophyta; class Magnoliopsida; order Poales; family Poaceae; genus Triticum; species Triticum urartu. Next base: position 400,239,751 of record NC_141873.1, on the reverse strand, counting down.
TGCCCACGACGGCCTGCCGGTACGACCCAGGGATGACGGGCCCCACCAGTCGGTGGGCGTACGGAAGACGGCGAGAGCGCCACCAGTCGGCCCAGTTGGGAGTCGGCCCGCAGGAGTCGGTCGGCCCCTCCCACGGCCCCACGCGCCATTAACCAGACGCGAAAGGGAGTGGCCACAGTGATCGCCCGCCAGACGGCGGACCTGTCGCCACGACCCCATGACCGAGCCCACGTCATTAGAGGCACGACTACAGTAATCTACAGCCGGCAAGACCCGCCCGCGGTGGACGCGGCCTGTCGGCTCCGTACCAAGCCAGTCGGCGGGCCCCGGGAGTCGGCGGATAAGACGGCGGCCAGAGAGACTGACGGTGGGCCCGCGTCCAGCCGGATTACCATTGTACCCCTGGGGGTAGGCCTATATAAACCCCCCAGGGCACCCATGCAAAGGGTTGGAATCCATTGGCACTAGACTAGATCATATAGGAAGGAGAGAGCTAGCCTTGCCTTCTCCTACCTCCAGGAAACAGCTCAAGGAGCAACCGTGTACACACTTTGCCATAGTGATCACGCGGAGACCCCGTAGAGCAGCAGTAGGGGTATTATCTCCACAGAGAGCCCCGAAGCTGGGTAAGATTCACCGGCGTGCATGCCTTCGCCTTATCCCGTTTCCAGGCACTGGCGACGTTCTACTCGCTCCCACCATGATAAGCCATCCTTTGGCATATGTCGCACCCAACTCCCGACAATAACAACATGCTACATGAACATATCATGGAAAAGCAAGGCATGTCATGAAACTACTCAAAGCATATAACAAAAGTCCCTTAATGACCATAAGCCAAAAAGGATCAGAAGATATGATGGCACCCATGTAAACATAGCAAGTTTCGTTAACAGATTCAGACTTGGCAGAAAACTGGACATGGCAAAAACAGAGTTACGTACGCATGTTTGTGAGCTCGATGCACTCACCACAAGGCATTGCATGACAAACTAAGCATACACCCAGCAAGAAGACATGATCAATAAGCTAACCATGGCAAGAACAATCTCATAGCATGCATGGATCAACTACAACAACCTCGGCAAAATTGATTAACACGTAAAGAATCTGCGAGGAACATTTTATAGCAAAAGTAGAGCAAGATTGAGTCATGCTAGGGTACTCCATAATTGCAAACAAATACATGGATGGATAGAACATAACAATATCTCAAAATCATCCTCACTGAACATGCTCAAAAGAGGCATGGATCACTCTGTAGCAACATGAATACATGGCATAAAAATAACATAAGGGAAATGACTTAGAAGAATTCTAAGTCCCTGAAATCAGCAACATCAGGAGAGCTACTTTGCATGCTTGTGCTAGTCACCACAATGATCACAAAAATACATGGCATACACCCCTGTAAAGATGGCATGGCATAGCCCAAAACACATGTAGGGCTCAAGTTCATAGGAGGCACACATTAAACATGGCCAAAATGACAAATGTCCATAATCCGTTAAGAAACAGAAACTAACATTACATAGCACTCTTGCAACAGCATTTAGGGCATCATGATGAACTCAACTGAACATGGTGCAATGGAATGAAATGAAGATCACATCCAGACGAACAATTTGATATATCATACGTGCAAAACGGATGATGAGATATGGCATGATGAAATGTGCTAGGAAATATAAGAGACTTAGGGGAAAACGAAAGTCAACCCTCTATCTTAGATCCAAATCTGGCACGCAGTTCGAGGATCGCCTGAAAAACGTTGCAGCGGCTGGAGCTCGATGAGGACGGCGGCCCGAGACTTGCCGGAGACGAGGTAGTCGGTGGCCGGACTTGGGGGCGCCGGATCCAGTCGCTCCTCGACCGGATCTGGCCGGAGTCAGAGAGGACGAGGCGGCGAGGTGGCCGGCGTCGGGCGGTGGCGGCGGCCGGCGTGGCGGCGAGGAGGCGCGGCGGCTGGCGAGCGGTGCGGCGGAGGCGACGGGCGGTGCGGGGAGGTGTCGGTGGAGTCGGGTGGCGGCGGAACCCGCGGGGATCGGGCGGCGGCTACTTGGGCCTCGGGGGCCCGCCTCGGGCTTGGCGGGCCGGCAGCGAAGTGCGCGCAGGCGCGCCATGTTGTGGCAGGAGATTGGTCCGGGCGGGGTGCGGACGCGTCCGCGCCGGGCGGGCGTGTCCGGCGCGCGGAGGAAGGGGGAGACTAGGGTTTGATCCAGGATTTTTGGGGGAGGCACCTATTTATACCTAGAAGAAGGTAGGAGTGTCCAAATGAGGTGCGGTTTTCGGCCACACGATCGGGATCAAACGACCGAGAGGATGGAGGGGCTTTAGCTGGGTTTTGGGCCACTTTGGAGGGGTGTTGGGCTGCAACACACACGAGGCCTTTACGGTTCCTCGGTTAACCATTGGATTATCAAACGAAGTCCAAATGGCACGAAACTTGACAGGTGGTCTACTGGTAGTATACCAAGGCCGCTTGGCAAGTCTCGGTCCAATCTGAGAACGTTTAACACGCGCACACGAAAAGAGGCAAAAGGGGACGCCGGAGGACATAGGAGTGCCAAAATGCAAAACGGACAACGGGGAAAATGCTCGGATGCATGAGACGAACACGTATGCAAATGCGATGCACATGATGAAATGATATGAGATGCATGACAAGGGCAAAATCAAAACAAAGACAAAACCCAACCACGAGGGAATATCATAACTTAGTGCCGAAAATGACAAGAGTTGGAATACAAATATGGCAAGTTACATATGGGGCGTTACAACACTCCACCACAATGAAAAGATCTTGTCCCGAGATCTAGGACTGGAAAAACTCTAGATATTCAGAACAGAGTTGGTCCTCACGTTCCCAGTTGGCTTCACGGTCAGAATGATGTGACCACTTCACTTTCAGGAATTTGATAGACTTGTTGCGAGTCTTGCGCTCAGTTTCTTCAAGAATAGCAACGGGATGCTCATGATAAGACAGGTCTTCTTGGAGATCAATCTCTTCGAAGTTGATGGTGCGATCAGGAGTCTTGAAACACTTGTGAAGCTGAGACACGTGAAACACGTCATGCACGTTTGCAAAGTTGGATGGAAGCTCAAGTTGATAGGCGAGATCGCCTCTTTTGCCAATGATCTTGAAAGGACCCATGTATCTAGGGGCAAGCTTCCCTTTGATACCGAAGCGACGAGTACCTTTCATTGGAGAGATGCGGAGGTAGACATGGTCTCCGATCTTGAAAGCCAAGTCACGATGCTTGCTATCATAGTAACTCTTCTGGCGCGATTGCGCGGCTTTGAGATTTTCATGAATGACTTTGCACATTTCTTCAACCTCTGTGATCAATTCATTGCCAAGAAGTTGGCGTTCACCAGTCTCTGACCAATTAAGAGGAGTATGACACTTTTTGCCATAGAGAATCTCGAATGGGGCCTTGCCCGAACTCGCTTGGAAGCTGTTGTTGTAGGAGAACTCGGCATATGGAAGACAATCTTCCCACTTCATACCGAAGGAAATGACACAAGCCCTAAGCATATCTTCAAGAATTTGATTGACTCCCTCGACTTGGCCACTAGTTTGAGGATGAAAGGTTGTGCTGAAGCGAATGTTAGAGCCCATGGCCTTCTGAAAAGAATCCCAGAACTTAGAAGTGAAGATGCTTTCACGATCTGAAGTATCAACTGCGGAATGCCGTGCAAAGAGACAATCCTGGAGGTATATAGCTCTGCCAACTGAGCTGCTGTGATAGATTCTTTGATAGGAAGAAAATGAGCCACTTTAGTGAGCTTGTCGATGACAACAAAGATAGCATCATTGCCACGCTTGGACTTGGGAAATCCAGTCACGAGGTCCATCTCAATAAGGTCAAACTTCAATTCTGGAATGGCAAGAAGTTGGAGGAGACCAGCTGGTCGTTGGTGTTCTGCTTTCACTCTTCTGCAGACATCACATTCATTCACGAACTAAGCAATCTCGCACTTCATTCGAGTCCACCAATACGACTGCTTGAGGTCATGGTACATCTTTGTACTTCAGGATGAATAGACAAGAGTGAATTGTGAGCCTCGTTCATAATGACTTTACGAAGGTCACCCTTCGAAACAACAATGCGATCCTCGAAGAATAGAGTATCTTTGTCATCAAGGCGATAGCACTTGTACTTGGGTTGGCTCTTGGCAATCCCAATCTTCACCTTCTTCACCATAGCATCAAGAAGTTGAGCCTCACGAATCTGATCTTCCAAAGTAGGAGAGACTTGGAGGTTGGCAAGAAATCCTTGAGGAACAACTTGGAGATTAAGTTTGCGGAAAGCTTCACAAAGTTCTGGTTGGTAGGGCTTGAGAATCAAACTGTTGCAGTAAGCCTTCCTGCTCAATGCGTCAGCAATGACATTGGCCTTGCCCGGAGTATATTCAATACTCGGATTATACTCTTGAATCATTTCGACCCAACGAGTCTGCCTGAGGTTGAGGTTGGGCTGAGTGAAGATGTACTTGAGACTCTTATGATCAGTGAAGATGTCCACTTTTCTTCCCAACAAGAGATGTCTCCATGTTAAAAGAGCATGAACAACTGCCGCCAACTCGAGGTCATGAGTGGGGTAGTTCTTTTCGTTGGGCTTCAACTGGCGGGAGGTATAGGCCACAACTTTCTTCTCTTGCATTAGCACGACACCGAGACCTTGAAGGGAAGCATCACAGAAAGCCTCGAATGGTTTGGATTCATCAGGAGGAGTCAGAACTGGAGCTGTGACTAACTTCTCTTTGAGGGTGTTAAAAGCGATGTCACATTCAGGCGTCCAGACATACTTCACATGCTTCTGGAGGAGGTTGGAAAGATGCTTCGCGATCTTAGAGAAATTCTCAACGAACCTTCGATAATAGCTTGCGAGCCCAAGGAAGCTGCGGAGTTGCTTCAAATTCTGAGGCGGTTCCCAATTCACAATTGCAGACACCTTCTCAGGATTAACAGCTATGCCCTTGGCAGAGATGATATGTCCAAGGTAGAGAACCTCATCGAGCCAAAACTCGCACTTTGAAAACTTCGCATAGAACTGATGTTCTCTGAGTTTGTCCAGCACCAATCTCAAGTGCTTGGCATGATCCTCCTTGTTCTTGGAAAAGACCAAAATGTCATCGAGATAGACCAAGACGAATTCATTTGTGTAGGGGTTGAAGATGAAGTTCATCATGCGAGAGAATGTTGGAGGAGCGTTGACAAGGCCGAAAGACATGACAGTGTATCCATATGAACCATACCCTGTTCTGAAAGCTGTCTTGGGGATATCTTGTTCACGAATGCGAATCTGATGATAGCCCATACAGAGGTCAAGTTTGGGGAATACTTGAGCACCCTTGAGTTGTTCGAAAAGCTCATTGATGTTGGGAAGTGGGTACTTGTTCTTTATGGTCTTCTTGTTCAATGGACGGTAGTCGACACAAAGTCGGTCCGTTCCATCCTTCTTCTTGACAAAAAGAACACCACAACCCCAAGGAGAAGAACTCGGTCGGATAAGACCCATACACTCTTGTTCATCGAGTTGTTTCTTCAGCTCCTTCAACTCTTCAGGTCCAAGCTTGTAAGGACATTTGCAAACAAGTTCTGTGCCAGTCTCAAGATTGATGACGAACTCAACTGGCCGGTGAGGAGGCATTCTTGGAAGCTCTTCTGGAAAGACGTCTTGATATTCGCAAACGACTGGAATCTGAGAGATGGCATCCAACTCGCCCTTCTCATTGAGAGAAAACAGTCGAATGTTATCATCACGAGCAGCAAAGATGATCACATCCTCAGACGAGTGTGTCAATTGAATCTTCCTGGTAGCACAATCAAGTTGAGCCTTGTGCTTAGAAAGCCAGTCCATACCGAGAATTAGATCAATATCCGAGTTACCAAGAACCACTGGAGAGGACAGAAATTTATAGTCTCCAAACTGAACAGAGACATCGGGAGCAACCAAACTAGAAGTCATAAGCTTTCCGGGAGAAACAACTTGCATGACTTTGGACAAAACCTCTGTGTCAACATTGTGCTTCGATGCAAAAGGGAATGACATGAAAGAATGCGATGCACCAGTATCAAAAAGAACTCTTGCAGGAATATCATTAACAGGAAGGTTACCCATGATCACTTCTGACGAGTCCTCTGCCTGAGCCACGTTCATCATGTTGACCTTTGCAAACTTGGGATTATGCTTGACCACTTCATTGCTAGCAGATCTGACAGGAGGAGGAGGAAGACGCCTCTGGTTGAAGCATTTGTTTGCATAGTGACCCTTTTGCTGACACTTGTTGCACGTGACCTCTGAGAGCGTACGGTGATACGGAGCACTTGATCTTGGAGCATGAGACGAAGTCTTGTTCTAAAAGCCTGGGTTGGGTGGGTGGGAAGATCCATTGCCACCTTTGCTCTTCTGCTGATAAGGTTGACGGAACGGAGGAGGAGGCAACCAATACTTTTGCTGCTTAGCTGCCACTTGAGTTGAGGAAGAAGGAGTTGCATCCCTGACTCTCTTCTTGGAAGCATCGCACTTGAGCTAAGCAGCCTCTTGCTTTAATGCCATATTGTAGAACTCATCATACTTTTTCGGCTGAAAAAGCAAAAGAGCTAGTTGCAGATCTTCTCTGAGGCCACCTCTGAACTAATAAATCATGCTCTTCTCGTCAGGGACGTCTTGCTTGGCGAAACGAGTGAGCCTCTGGAACATGATGTTGTATTTGTAAAAAGACAAGCTGCCATGCTTCAGATTGCGGAACTCCTCATGCTTGCTCTCAACAACACTCTGAGGAATGTGGTGAGCTCTGAAGTCTTGGCGGAAATCATCCCAGGTAATCACATGACCTCCTCTGGAATCTTTGTATTGCTAATACCACTCAGTAGCTTGGTCTTTGAGTTGGAATGAAGCAAACTTGACAAAGTCCTCAGGCCTGACAATGCTGCACTCGAAATGTTTGCAGATATCCACGAGCCAATCATCAGCGTCTGTGGCCTCGACACAGTTACTGAAGGTCTTCGGCTGGTTTGCGAGGATCTGGTTGAGTGTAGCATACTGAGTTTGATTGTTGCCATTGCCTTGATTTCCTTGGTTGCACTCTTGCAAGCGTTGCATAATCAGCTGCGTGTTGGCGTTGGTAGCGGACATCACAACTTGCCATGCCTCCGGAGGTGGAGGTGGTGGCGAAGGTTCCAGATTCTGACGCGTTGGAGGAGCCATCCTGAAGAGGGTGACATCCGTTAGCATCTTGAAAGACATATATTCAAGCTGAATCAAATGGATCGAAATTGCAACATATAGCCTTAACATTTGAACAAGAATGAACGAATGAATTCCAAATTAAATGGTCACACTTCCATAAATTGAGAAGCCACTTAGATAGGTAGATGAATAAAACAACAAGGTATGTACATGAACAAATACTTGGTAAGGATTACCCAATCACAAACCAAATATCTACGGAATAAATACTAGAGCTACATGAATTCCCACCTATGAAACTCCCGAAATTTCCCGGTTATGCAATCAGGTGTTGGGGATACAGGGGAAGCATAATATCTCACCCAAAACTAGCAAATCCTACATCCAGCTGTATCCATCCTTCAACACATAACCAAGAAACCTTCGGAAATCATTTACCCCAACCTTCGAAAAGCATCTGTTATATGAGTTATGGCAATACTCCCGAACTCCTGCCCCAGTACTGGGTGGTGTCGAGGTTATCTCACCAACAACTGCATAAAAGAGATTTTCGATGTCGACGAAACTCAAGTATTCCAGAACTTCAATGATAAAATTGTGACGCCAACACCTCGGAGCTCAACTCCCCAGGACACTACCACAACCCCTAAATGTCTGGAGGCACCAAGAACAATGTTCTCGTCACAAAACCATCGGAACGATTCCAAGATACCCGCGTGATACTAATTTTTTTAGTGAAATTTGAGAAGAGAAGAGTCAAAACTCTACATCAGGATGCCTCACCAGAGCGACGAAGGGACTGAGGAGTAAAAAGAATCCTACTCTCCGATATATATAATCCTAAAAGACTCAAAACATTTTTTTTCTAGACTCAACAACGCCAGCGATTTGATCAAGCAGGGGGCTCCTAAGTCGGGGAAGGCTCTGATTACCAACTTGTAACACCGATGATGCGGCTATATCTTCCACGTGTCGGAGCAGGACTTAGAGGCATAACCGCATTGTAGGAAATGTCGCAAGAGGGGTAATCTTTACACATCCCATGTACTGAATAAGAAAGAGGTACAGAGTTGGCTTACAATCGCCACTTCACACAAAACATAAATATAGCATTACAATCATCCAGATACAAACAAGGTCCGACTACGGAACCAAAATAAAGACAACCCCAAATGCATAAGATCCCCGATCGCCCCAACTGGGCTCCACTACTGATCGTCTGGAAAGGAAACGTAGTATTGTCCTAAGTCCTCATCGAACTCCCACTTGAGTTCAGTCGCATCTCTTGGAATGCAATCATCGGCACCTGCATCTGGTTTTTTTGAAGTAATCCGTGAGTCACTAGGACTCAGCAATCTCACACCCTCGCGATCAAGACTATTTAAGCTTATGGGTAGGGAAAAGGTATGAGGTGGAGCTATAAGCAAGCACTAACATATATGGTGGCTAACATACGCAAATGAGAGCGAGAAGAGAAGGCAAAGCACGCTCGAGAATGTATGATCAAGAAGTGATCCTAGAACTACTTACGTTCAAGCATAACCCGAGACCGTGTTCTCTTCCCAGACTCCGCCGAAAAGAGACCATCACGGCTACACATGTTGTTGATCCATTTTAATTAAGTTAAGTTTCAGGTTTTCTACAACCGAACATTAACAAATTCCCATCTGCCCATAACCGCGGGCACGACTTTCGAAAGTTCAAATCCCTGTAGGGGTGTCCCAACTTAGCCCATCACAAGCTCTCATGGTCAACGAAGGATATTCCTTCTCCCAGGACGACCCAATCAGACTCGGAATCCCGGTTACAAGACATCTCGACAAAGGTAAAACTAAACCAGCAAAACCACCCGACGTGCCGACAAATCCCGATAGGAGTCACACGTATCTCGTTCTCAGGGCACACCGGATGAGACATCCTACAAGTAAAACCAACCCTCAAGTTGCCCCGAGGTGGCCCCGCAGTCTACTCGTTTCAGACCAACACTCAGAGGAGCACTGGCCCGGGGGGTTTAAAATAAAGATGACCCTTGAGTCCCCGGAACCCAAGGGAAAAAGGCTAGGTGGCAAATGGTAAAACCAAGGTTGGGCCTTGCTGGAGGAGTTTTATTCAAGGCGAACTGTCAAGGGGTTCCCATTATAACCCAACCGCGTAAGGAACGCAAAATCAAGGAACATAACACTGGTATGACGGAAACTAGGGCGGCAAGAGTGGAACAGAACACCAGGCATAAGGCCGAGCCTTCCACCCTTTGCCAAGTATATAGATGCATTGAAGTAAACAAGATATAATAGTGATATCCCAACAATAATCATGTTCCAACAAGGAACAAACTCCAATCTTCACCTACAACTAGCAACGCTATAAGAGGGGCTGAGCAAAGTGGTAACATAGCCAAACAACGGTTTTCTAGGACAAGGTGGGTTAGAGGTTTGACATGGCAATATGGGAGGCATGATAAAGCATGTGGTAGGTATCAAGGCATAGGCATAGCAAAAGAGCGAGTAACTAGCAAGCAAAGATAGAAGTGATTTCGAGGGTATGGTCATCTTGCCTGGAAAGTTCTCCGAGTTGACGTAAGCTTGATCCTCGTAAGCGTACTCAACGGGTTCCTCAATCACATACTCGTCTCCCGGCTCTACCCAAAGGAAGAACACAAGCAAAGGGAGACACAATCAACCACGGTGCAATGCGCAAGCAACATGATGCAAAACATGGCATGATATGCGGGATGTGATATGCAATGCATGCGTGCTCCATAAGGAAAAGATTGAACTAGGCCTCAACTTGGAAAACCAAGAGTGCCGCTGGAAAGATGAGTTGATTTCGGTCGAAATCGATATAAAGATCACCGGAATCGAATGCACGGTTTGCAAATGGCAAGCAAAAAAATAATGGCACTATTCTACGATTAACAGCACGATGCCATCTAAATGCATCAAGAAAAATAAGCTACTGCACTCTAACATAGCAACAAAGCACATGGCAGTGATCCACTCAAGATGCTTGACAAAAGATGAACATTGAGCTACGGCTAAATCACACAACAGGAGGTTCAAACAAGCATGGCAAAAGTGCAAAAGAAATCAGGTTCACAGACTTAGTGAAAATAACATGTTAGGATTTAACATCAGGAAGCAACGTTTAGAGCAAGATAACAACATGGTATAGGAACATATCATGGCAAAGCAAGGCATGAGATGAAACTACTAAAAGCATATAACAAAATTCCCTTAATGACCATAAGCCAAAAAGGATCAGAAGATATGATGGCACCCATGTAAACATAGCAAGTTTCGTTAACAGATTCAGACTTAGCAGAAAACTGGACATGGCAAAAACAGAGTTACGTAGGCATGTTTGTGAGCTCGATGCACTCACCACAAGCCATTGCATGACAAACTAAGCATACACCCAGCAAGAAGACATGATCAATAAGCTAACCAAGGCAAGAACAATCTCATAGCATGCATGGATCAACTACAACAACCTCGGCGAAATTGATTAACATGTAAACAATCTGCCAGGAACATTTTATAGCAAAAGTAGAGCAAGATTGAGTCATGCTAGGGTACTCCATAATTGCAAACAAAGACATGGATGGATAGAACATAACAATATATCAAAATCATCCTTACTGAACATGCTCAAAAGAGGCATGAAACACTCTGTAGCAACATGAATACATGGCATAAAAATAACATCAGGGAAATGACTTAGAAGAATTCTAAGTCCTCGAAATTAGCAACACCACGAGAGCTACTTTGCATGCTTGTGCTAGTCACCACAATGATCACAAAAATACATGGCATACACCCCTGTAAATATGGCATGGCATAGCCCAAAACACATGTAGGGCTCAGGTTCATAGGAGGCACACATTAAACATGGCAAAAATGACAAATGTCCATAATCTGTTAAGAAACAGAAATTAACATTACATAGCACTCTTGCAACAGCATTTAGGGCATCAAGATGAACTCAAATGAACATGGTGCAATGGAATGAAATGAAGATCACATCCAGACGAACAATTTGATATATCATACGCGCAAAACGGAGCTATAGATGATGAGATATGGCATGATGAAATGTGCTAGGAAATATAAGAGACTTAGGGGGAAAACGAAAGTCAACCCTCTCTCTAAGATCCAAATCTGGCACGCAGTTCGAGGATCGCCAGAAAAACGCTGCAGCGGCCGGAGCTCGACGAAGACGGCGACCGGAGACTCGCCGGAGACGAGGGAGTCGGTGGCCGGACTTGGGGGCGCCGGATCCGGTCGCTCCTCGACCGGATCTGGCCGGAGTCGAAGAGGGCGAGGCGGCGAGGTGGCCGGCGTCAGGCGGTGGCGGTGGCCGGCGTGGCGGCGAGGAGGCGCGGCGGAGGCGACGGGCGGTGCGGGGAGGTGCCAGCGGAGTCGGGTGGCGGCAGAACCCTCGGGGATCGGGCGGCGGCGACTTGGGCCTTGGGGGCCCGCCTCAGGCCTGGCGGGCCGGCGGCGAAGTGGGCGCAGGCGTGCCACGTGGGGATAGGCGATTGGTCCGGGCGGGGTGCGGACGCGTCCGACGCCGGGCGGACGTGTCCGGCGCGCGGTGGAAGGGGGAGACTAGGGTTTGATCCGAGATTTTTGGGGGAGGCACCTATTTATACCTAGAAGAAGGTAGGAGTGTCCAGATGAGGTGCAGTTTTCAGCCACGCGATCGTGATCGAACGACCGAGAGGATGGCGGGGGTTTAGCTGGGTTTTGGGCCACTTTGGAGGGGTGTTGGGCTGCAACACACACGAGGCCTGTATGGTTCCTCGGTTAACCGTTGGAGTATCAAACGAAGTCCAAATGGCACGGAACTTGACAGGCGGTCTACCGGTCTCGGTCCAATCCGAGAACGTTTAACACCGGCACACGGAAAGAGGCAAAAGGGGACGCCGGAGGACATAGGAGTGCCGGAATGCAAAACGGACAACGGGGAAAATCCTTGGATGCATGAGACGAACACATATGCAAATGCGATGCACATGATGACATGATATGAGATGCATGACAAGGGCAAAAGCAAAACGATGACAAAACCCATCCATGAAGGAATATCATAACTTAGTGCCGAAAATGGCAAGAGCTGGAATACAAATATGGGAAGTTACATATGGGCCGTTACAGAGTAACACGGTAGCAAAGGGACAGATTAAAAAATGGATACAACTATTAATTGCAACAGGCTTAACAACATCCTAATTCATGTTTTGTAAGTTTGTAGCCATTGAAATACAACTCTTCAAAAATGGATACAACTGTTAATTGCAATAGGCTTAATGACCATTGAAACCGGTACTGATAAAAATGCAATTGGCAGAGTTAAACATCATAGGGCAGGTGCTACCACAACAGATAATGGCCCATTTGTCTATAAAAAGGTAGGGAAAATAGCTCAAACGTGTTAGGCATGTTTACTACAACATGCTTAATACATCGACAGTACAAAACATAGCCATTAATTGCAACTGGTATTGGTAAGATTGAACTAGTGGGTACATACTTGGTAAGTCCTGAGAGGTAGATGCTGTTGCACTTCATCTTGGCCAGAGCCCGCCCGAAGTCAGCGGCGGCAGAGGCGAGCTGTTCCTCCGGGTCGAAGCGTGGATCAGTGCTACTGACATGTGTACATACAGGCAACCACTAAATGGTAGAAGTTAAACTGCAATTGCACAAATGATGTCCAATATAGTAAGACATGGGATGCAGCTAACCTTGACGGCAAACAATAGCATCAGCCGTTATGACCCTGCGTAAGTACATGGACAAGCATGTTAAGCACAACAGGGTTAGCATCCACCAAAAAAAGCAAATGGGGCAGCATCTCTAGTATATCTTCATTGCAGAGAGTAGCATGGTAGCAAATGGCCAGATTAAGAAATGGATACAACTGTTAATTGCAACAGGCTTAACAACATCCTAAGTCATGTTTTGTAAGTTTGTAGCCATTCAAATACAACTGTTTAAAAATGGATTCAACTATTAATTGCAACAGGCTTAATAGACATTGAAACCGATACTGATAAAAATGCAATTGGCATAGTTAAACATCACAAGGCAGGTGCTGCCAGAGCAGAGAATGGCCCAGATGTCTATAAAAAGGTAGGGAAAGTAGCAAAAATGTGTTACGCATGTTTACTAGAACATGCTTAATACATCGACCGTACAAAATATAGCCATTAATTGCAACTGGTATTGGTAAGATTGAACTGGTGAGTACATACTTGGTAAGTCCTGAGAGGTAGTTGCTAGGGCACTTCATCTTGGCCAGAGCTTGCCCAAAGTCAACGACTGCGGAGGCGAGCTATTCTTCCGGGTCGAAGCGTGGATCAGTGCCACTGACATGTGTACCTATAGGCAACCATTAAATGGGTACAAGTTAAACTGCAATTGCACAAATTATGTGAAATACTGTAAGACATGGGATGCAGCTCACCTCGACGGCAAACAAAAGCATCGGTCGTTATGACCCTGCGTAAGTACATGGACAGGCATGTTAAGTGCAACAGGGTTAGCAGCCACTAAAAATAGCAAATGGGCAACATCTCTAGTGATATCCTGAGTCATGTATTGTAAGTTTGTTGCTGGTATTTGTGAAATTGAGTTGGACACAACAATAGTTGAACATCACACAGTGTGTAGTACTGAAATAAACAAGACACGAACATGCTTAATACATTAACCATACAAATCATAGTCGTTGCAAGTGGTATTGGTAAGATTTAGCTGGTCAGATCTTATCTGTTAAGTCCTGGGTGGTAGTCGCTGGGGGACTTCATCTGGGCCAGAGCCTGCACCATGTTGGCGGCGGTGGAGGCGAGGTGTTCCTCCGGGTCAACACGCATAGCGGCCATCGCGCCATGGACCGCCATCAGCTCCTGGCGGGGGGATTTGGAGGCATGAGGATGTTTCGCATGCGCCATTTAAGCAATCAGGCCAGGGACGTGATAGAGATCGGTTGGTTACCTGACTGGATTCGAGCAGAACATAGATGTGGTTGAAGTTGTGGTTGCGGCGGCGGCGGTTTGAGATGCCGGTAGGGGAGGCGCGAGGGAGGGGATACTGAGGGGAAGGGGATGTGGTTGGAGGAATAAATTCTGAAATTGCACGCCTAATGAAAATTTCGGTGCGAAATTTGAAACTTGGGCGGGGGAAACACACAACACAGATGAAGCACGTAAAATACTCATGTGCGAGAAAAAGGAAAGTTGGCAGATCCTGTCTCCAAAAAAATGTACATGTGTACTTGATTTTTTTCTGTCAATGGTATGCCTGGTTTATTAGGAAATACCGCACAAGTAACTGACTTATGGGTCATTAACGCAAAAAACGCAGACGGGTACGGCATAGAAACCGTGTGTTTTGTGATCTTCTAATGATTAACGCAAAAAAACGCACACGGGCACACATGCTAATCAACGCTCAAAGCCCTCCAAGGATGCTCTTACCGACATTGTACGTTAATACTATGAACTTAACATACTACTGGTAATTTGCTCTAATACTACAAACTTAAACTACTTCTCACATGATGCCATCAGGGCATGCTGGCCAGATGCCGGTGTTCTCCTTCTCGGCCTTGTAGGCAGCAGCCCACCGTGCTTCGATCTCTGCCAAGCTCTTCTCACCATGGCGTGCGGCCTCTTTTTTCTTGCAGCGGCGGGACTCTCTTTTCTTGACTGCTTTCTGCCTTTTCCGCTCCTTCTGTGTGGCTTTGGCCACCTCTAGATCTACCACCCATTCGGCCATGTCAGCCTCAAAGTCCACCCATGTAAATGCCTAGCCGCCGGCGGCGATGAACTCGGCGCGGCGAGATGCCATCGCTTCCTTACCATGTGTGCGGTCGCGTGCGGTGAGGAACGCGGCACGGCGGGATGCCGTCGCTTCCTTACCAATTACTATGCACCGCGGTGCCATGGACGACGCCTGGAGAGAGCTCTGGGATGGAGGGGCCGGGCAACCGTATAGTGCGGTGGTATTCAAGAGCTCAACCACAAACGATAACATAAGTTTGGCTTCCCTTACAATTTTGCTCGTTCATTATCGCACACGGTTCATCTCCGTCGCTTTCGGAAACAGTGTGCGCTGAGCCTATTGTGTGTTGTGTTATGATTGGCCGGAACCCCAGCCACACGGATCATGCGTTTGCACCGTTGGATGCGTCGCGATCGAACGGCAATCCACGTCCCTCGCATCACACCCGTGCACCTGTAGCTGGATTGGATTTATATGCGCTAAATGCCTAGAAAATGCACATAATCCATGCCAAATTTGAACACGGTGATTTGCAGGGTGTATGTTCGTCGTAGAAAAAAACTCCAGGGCAAAGAACAAAGAAATTTGGATTCCCCTTCAATCTTGAGGATTTCCCTTTTGAAAGCATGGAACTTCCTCGGTGTTGGTTCGATTTATGAAGGGCGTGCATGACAACATAAGCCAAACCTTCTCAAATTTTTACCAAGGCATGGTGAGGTCATACCATGGCACCATTCCAGGTGTCATGTTTTTAAGCATTTATTTCATTTTTTCTATAGTTGAAAACCCAACAAACAGACATTTGTGGTTGACTATTGCCACACATTTCATCGAAATATCTGTCCATTCCTTGTAAAAGGCATGAGAATTTACTAAATGGCACGAGCATGGTTTTCTAGGCTGCTCTTGTGGACCCTTTAATGCATCTATTGTTTGAATTTGAATTATGCACATTAATGCCTAGGAAATGCACATAATCCCCTAAATATGGCAAATGAACCCGGAAAAGAGCCAAATTTGAACATGGTGATTTGCAGGTTGTATGCTCATCATAGAAAAAACTCTTGGACAAAGGACAAAGGAAATTTGGATCCGCCTTCAGTCTTGGTGATTTCCCCCTTGAAACCATGAAACTTGCTCGGATGATGGTTCGTTTTATGAAAGGCGCGCATCACGACATAAGGAAAACATTCTCCAATTTTTACCAGGGCATGGTGAGGCCATACCATGGCACCACACTAGGCGTCATGTTTTCCAACCATGTGTTTCATTTTTTGTATAGCACGAGCATGGTTTTCCAGACTGTTCTTGTGCACCTTTTCATGCACCGATTGTTCGAATTTGAATTATGTGCATAATTAATGCCTAGAAAATGCGCACAATCCCCTAAATATGGTAAATGAGTTCGGAAAAATGCCAAATTTGAACACATTTCATTTGAGGCGGTATGTTGATCGTTGGAAAAAACTGAATGACAAACTAGGACAAAATTTTGGATTCCCCTTCAATCTTGGTGATTTACTTGTCGAAAGCACTGAACTTCCTCGGTGATGGTTCGATTTATGAAGGGTGTGCATGATGACATAAATTAAACCTTCTCAGCTTTTAACCAAAGCACGGTGAGGCCGTACCATGGCACCATGCCAGCCGTCATGTTTTTCAAGCACATATTTCATTGTTCTATAGTTGATAACCTAGTAAATGACGCGTTTGTGGTTGACTGTTGCCACACATTCCATTGAAATCTCTGTCCAACCCTTGTAGAAGGCTTGAGAAATTACTAAATACCACGAGTATGGTTTTTCCAGACCGTTCTTGTGCACCCTTTCATGCACCAATTGTTTGAATTTGAATTACATGCATTAATGCCTACAAAATGCACATAATCCCCTAAATATTGTAAATGAACCCGGGAAAGTGTCAAATTTGAACACAGTGATTAGCAGGGTTTATGTTTATCGTAGAAAAAAAATTTATGGATGAAGGACAAAGGAAATTTGGATTCCCATTCAATCTCGGTGATTTACTATCGCACACGATTCATCTCCGTCACCTCTGCGAACCGTGTGTGTTTCACTCACACATGCAAAAGGAAAAGAAAACCCTCGCCCACTTTGTCCCCACTCAATCACCACGGACTCCTCCACAACTCTGCACCCTAAGCTCGACGTTTGTTGGCGGCGGGCGTAGGTCGCGCTCCAAACGGCATTGGATTTTGCCTCCACCACTTTCCGCCACCTATCTGCACCGACATTCTAGACTCTGGTCGACTCATGTTTTCTACAGGATTGGGCCGGGGATTTTTCTCATGGAGAAGGTAATCAACTTAATTAGCAAAATATTCACTCATCTCTTATCGCGGTCCGTCTATCACTGTTAATCAACCGGTGGAAATCGCTATGGAATCATTTTTGTTCTAGCTGATTCTTGGGTGTTCATTCATGTGTGCATAGTGTGAGCACAAATCGGGCAACTGTGGTCGTGGCCAGTCGGAAACGAAGTTCTATCTCACCATTTCAGATGACTTCAGGGAGCGCTCGGTATGTTCAATCTCAACCTACCACGGTCGGCATGGCCTAAATTTGTGAACATATACCGTCTGTTGCTACATTATCTATATATTTGCATCAAATCTTTGTTACATTATCTATTTTTAATTCTATATTTTTGTACTTGCTTGCATCTATATATGGGTATGTTCTATTAGTTACTCCCATATTTGTATCTTGCTCGGTTATTTCAATATATCTAATTTACGATCTTAATTCTCATTTCAAGCAGTACATCCCTTAATTTGCAAGAACATGAGTAGAAGGAAATCTTGGGCTTTACTTTGCTGATGACTCCCAGGATGTCATATTGACAACGCAACATGGATTTACAATGACGGTTAGCATAAAACTTGATAAAGATGGTCACTCCTATTTTAATGCGGACCTTTGGAGAAAAATGTCTAAGTGTTATGAACTGAAAGCTGGCAATAAAATTCTAGTGCGTGCACCACACCCTGGTCTAATTAACATGGATGTTTACTTCCCCAACGTCATCAGCCGATCAAAGTCTGATTGAGGTTAGTGTCCTTTCAACTTTCTCCATGCTGTCATAGTACTATTTAAGCAACCAATTGATCACTATTTAAGAAACCAATTATGATATCATATTCTGACTCCGTTCCTAGGCAGTAACATATTCTGTTTACCAATTTATGTGCACTATATATTCTTCTGCCATGTTTTGAACAAATAATACCTTTCCACCTTTTAAGAAGGATATGTTGGATGCATAGTGAACGATTTGTATGTTACTAAGCGTACCAAATTTCACTGGAAGGACTTGAAGCATGTCATAAACTTTGTTGATAATCTGACAGAGATAGCACGACGTATGAACGCTGGATTTTGGATGGGATTAATTAGACCTATGGTGCACACACTGAACAAGACCAAATGTGTGCACAAAGCGCTGGTAAAAAGTCTTATTTTAATGTTGATGCTCATAAACTATATATATCTTCAACGATATGTTACAATTGTTTTTTATTCTACATGTCAACAAAAATTGTCCCTATAGCCATTCCTGGATCGATTTCCCGGCGTGGTCAAATTACACTTGTGCCTGCTAATAACGCCAAACAGATTGCAAGGTACTGCATTTCCCGCAAAAATGGAACCATTCAAATTAACAAGTTCTCGCTTCTCGTGGCAATGCATCCATATTGGAAAATTGGAGACACTGTTCTACTCCTGCTCTACCAAGGCATGGGAGGGCTCTTCCTTTTCATTGACGAGATGTCGAGTCCCCGTGATCAAGCTGCTTCCAGTGGATAGTTATGGTTGTTGGCCCTCAGCCTCTTAAAATGTGCTAGCTGTTACTATATATGTTAAGTATGTAGATATGGACCATATGGTTGTTGGCCCTTAGCCTCTTAAAATGTGATTGTTGTTACTATGTTAAGTATGTAGATATGGACCATATGGTTGTCAAAACCGTGTTACGAAGATCCTCCTTTTATCGAATAGTGTAACCACTATATATATGTTACTCAAATGATGTTACCCAAGTTCATAAATTTTCATGGAAAGTATTAGTATCGTACACAGTTCATTGAGTTTAAGCGTGTGCCCGATGTCCAGAAGGCATTTGCATATTAACTGTCCATATTGCAAATTCACACACATGTTCACATAATGAAACATATGTGTAACATACTAATCATCGCACACGAGTACTCACAGACGCATCGTGTGCGATACTCCTAGCCACCGCAAGCAACTAGTTTGCATTTTTCAAAGTTTTTTGTACACACAGAATCACACATGAAGTAACTATATTGACTGTCTGTGTTGTAATTTCTCATCGCAAACAGTTCATCCGAGTCGGTTGTTTGCCACGTATCACACACATCTTGTTTACATGACTCGTTTGTGTTCTTTTGGCTCATCGCAAACAGTTCATCCATGTGAACTGTATGCTGCATATCACACACATATTATTAAGTTGAACCATTTCTGTTGTGGTCCCTATTCAAAAACAGTTCGTCCGAGTTTACCGTATGCCGTATATCACACACACATTGATATGGCTCCCCGTTTCTGTTGTTCTACCTCATCACAAACAGTTCAAATGGATTAACCATGTGTCCTGCATCGCACACACATTGTTATGGCTGCCCGTTTCTGTTGTTCTGCCTCATCGCAGACAGTTTGAATGGATTAACCGTATGCCCTGCATCACACACGCAACTAAAATCTTAACCGTGTTTGATGCATCCATCATCGCAAATGTTTTGCACCTTCTTTGACGGGTTTTTTACACCGCCGTTTGCGACTATTGCATCACATACAGTTTCGGCAAAGGGTCTCTGATCATAGTGTTGCGTTAGCAGTCTCCTGCAGTAGTGATAGGCACCATACGTAGATCAGCAATGTTTGTTGTACCTGTTGTGGTTCTAAGACTGACAGTAGAATAGGGGGGTAGGGATGTAGAGGCAAGATCCTAGCTATCGAGGAGTTGTACACACGAGTTTTACGAGTTCAGGCCCTTCTCGGAGGAAGTAACAACCCTACGTCTCGGAGCCCTGAGGCGGTTGACTGAATATATGTGTGTGAATTACAGAAAGTGTGAACCCCCGTCCCAGAGGAGGGGGTGGCTTATATAGAGTGCGCCAGGACCCCAGCTCCCCTCCGTTACACAGGGTTCAATGTTCATAAAGGTGGGGCATTACTTGTCGGAGTAATGGGCCATGGGTAGGCCAACCCGAGGCCTAGAAACTTTCAAGACATCGGGGCAGGCTGCGCCCTCAAGACCCCAAGACGAAGAGCCACCTTCTAAGGAGCCGACGGCAAGACGGCCGACTGACCACTCACGGCCGAGTCCCAGGGACGACTGCAGGGTAAGCCGACTCCTGACTGGCGACTTCCAGAGAAGCCGGCTTTGGGGATTCGGCCTGCGACTCCAACAAACCCCATGACCTCATCAAGAGGGACGGGGTAGGGGAGTGGCTACAGTGAAGCCCACTCCTGCCCCTTACCAAGGGCGGGCATGGCCACAGCACGCCGTACCCCGGAAGATCTCCGTGCGGCGTGGCACTGTTGCCATACCGGCCTTGACATCAGCACCACAGGATCGAATACTGTACCCACGACGGCTTGTCTGTATGGCCTAGAGGCAGCGGGTCCCACCAGTCAGTGAGACCCCAGGAGACGGCAAGAGGACCACCAGTCGGACCCGTTGGGAGTCGGCCCTGGGGAGTCGGCCGAGCCCTCCCCCGGGGCCCACGCACCATTAATCGAGATGTGATGGAGAGTGGCAATAGTGATCGCCCGCCAGGCGGCGGGGCTGTTGCCACAACCCCATGATCAAGCCCGCGTCATCAGAAGCACGGCTACAGTAATCAGCAGCCGGCAAGACCCACCTGCGGCGGGCGCAGCCTGTCGGCTCCGTACCAGGCTAGTCGGCGGGGCCCACCAGTTGGCGGAGAAGATGGAGGCCAGAGGCGCTGGCAGCTGGGCCCGCGTCTAGCCGGATTACCATTGTACCCCTGGGGGGTAGGCCTATATAAACCCCCCAGGGCACCCATGCAAAGGGTTGGAACCCATTAGCTCTAGACCAGATCATATAGGAGGGAGAGAGCTAGCCTTGCCCTCTCCTACCTCCAGGAAACAGCTCAAGGAGCAATCGTGTAAACACTTTGCCATAGTGATCATGCGGAGACCCCGCAGAGTAGCAGTAGGGGTATTATCTCCCCGGAGAGCCCTGAAGCTGGGTAAGATTCGCCGGCGTGCATGTCTTCGCCTCATCCCATTTCCAGGCACCGGCGACGTTCTACTCGCCCCCACCATGATAAGCCATCCTTTGGCATATGTCGCACCCAACCCCCGACATTTGGCGCCCACCATGGGGCCTGGTGCACCGCCGTCCGGAGACCTGTTCTGGACGGGAACCCTTTTTCTCCCCGGCAAGCGCAGCCAGCCAGGCACGCCAGACAGAGTTTGCGCCGAAGCGCTGCGCGGTGTTGAGATCGCCTGTGCAGCCAGCTGCCTGGCCGAACTTGTCGGCGTGGTTCGCCTCTTCGACGAACCTCCATCCAACGCAGGCACGGGCGGCTCCGAGAGCCTCCTCGCGGGCCTCCTTGATCAACTCCACGTTTCCGGCGAGCCTGCCATAGACTTGGAGTCTGTAGGCTCCACCGACCCGATGCTGGTCGACTCCGACACCGCGTCGCTCGACGCGTTCCCCACTAATGTGGTGGTCTACCACGAACCTCTCCCTCGCGCGGAGAGCGACTGAAGCATCGTCACCAAGGTGCTCATCATCAGTCATGACGAGCTCCCCGGTGGAGGAGCGCCCGACTCACTCGGCGCGGCGCTACAAGACCTAACTGCGCCCATTCCGGAAGACGCTGACGCAGAGACGTTGGAGGCGCGCCACCTTCAGCTCGTCGAAGGCGCGAAGAAGCTGGCCAGCATGAGACGCTTGTCAGAATCCTACCAGCGGGAGATGGATCGCGCCGTTGGCGGCTCGTCGGCCCCGGCAGGGCCCAGCCGCCTTGGCACGGTCCAGCAGCGCGGCATAGCCATCGCCAGCCTGTTCAGATCCGGCCGCCCTGTGTACGCTACACCAGCGGAGAACATTCGAGCCACCTAGGCGGCGGCGGACGAGCTGGACAATTTCGAGGGCGAAGAACGCCGCCTGATGATGGAGCGAGTTCAGCGGCTCCTCGACGCGGCTGCAGCGCAGAACGAGGCCGGCTGCCGCATGGAGGCGCCGCAGCGGCAAAACGACGACCTTCGCCGAGATCAAGGCGCGACGTCTCGGACGCCGACTGGCGGCACCCGAGGAAGAAGAGACAAGGATCCGGCTGTTAGCCACAGTCGGACTCACATTACCATAGAGCGCGACCGAGACGGCCGCCCGAGAGCAGTGGAACGACGGGACGACTGTCCGCCTCCCCCTCCTCGTAAGGAGAGGCGAGTCTCCCCGCCGCCTATTGAACATACGACTCTCGGCGACCGCCTTGGCCGCCGAGAGGGAGTTGGAGAGAATGACGCCCGCCTCCGGATCGACCGCCTTCACCGATCCCTAGCACTGGAAGAAGAAGACGAGCTGGGTCCGCCTTGTTTCGGGCCCCGCATTCGAGACAAGCCCTTTCCCAGAGGGTTCACGCTCCCAAGAGACACACCCAAGTATACCGGCTCTGTGAAGCCGGAAGACTGGCTAGTCGACTACTCCACGGTTGTCAGCATAGCAAACGGCAACAAGCGTGTCGCCGTAAAGTACGTTCCGCTCATGCTCCAGGGCACGGCCCGGACATGGCTGAACAGCCTGAAGCCCCACAGCATCAACAGCTGGGTCGACTTCACCGAAGCGTTCGTCCGCAACTTCACCAGCACGTACAAGCGTCCTCCCAAGCCCCGTCATCTCTCCTTGTGCGTGCAAGGCCCCGACGAGTCGACTCGCGATTACCTCACGCATTGGGCCGAGCTTCGGAACTCCTGCGAGGGCATGAACGAGGTGCAGGCCATCGAGTACTTCACAGCCGGGTGCAGAGAAGGCACCCTCCTCAAGCACAAGCTCCTCTGCGACGAGCCAGAAACCCTTGACGAGCTGCTAATCATAGCGGACAAGTACGCCACGGCCGACTCCTCCATGAAGGCGGAGATTCAAATCAGCACAACTGGCAAAGTGGCTCCTCAAGCTCCAAGGACTCCGGCGGGAGACACCAATCGGCGACAATAGGAGGGTGACCACAAGTGCACGGCCCCGCTGCCGGCTTCCAGCAGCCGGCAGGTCACGACCGTCGAAGCCCAGCAGCCGGACGGGCAGCCTCCGCCTAAGCGACAGAAAGGCAGCAAGCCCAACGGGTTACCGGCCTTCTCCTACGAGCAGACTCTGGATGGACCTTGCAAGTTCTATAGCGGCGCGAAGCCGTTGAATCACACCACCCAGAAGTGCCACTGGCTCGCTAGGATCGCCAAGGGAGACGGCCTCCTGCCTCCCTCGCCTGCTGGGAAGCCGCCTCCGCCCCAGCAGCCGGCTGTCAGGCCAGTTGGCGCAGTACAAGATGAATACCCTGAAAAACATGGAGCCTATGTGGTGTTTACCAGTATGGCTGATGATCGATGCAGCAGGCGGCTGCAGCGACAAGAGGTGAATACGATTGCATCAGAGACGCCGGAGTTCATGCACTGGTCCGAGAAGCCCATCAGCTGGAGCAGGGCTAACCACCCAGAGGTGATACCAAGTCCAGGCTCCTATGCCTTGGTCTTGGATGCCACCTTTGCTACGGATAGACGAGCCGCGCGTTTCTCGCGAGTTCTGATAGAGGGAGGCAGCAGCATCAATATCCTGTACAAGGACACCATGGAGAAGTTTGAAATCAAGCAAAGACAGCTTCAGAACAGCCAGACTGTGTTCCACGGCATTGTTCCTGGGCTTTCCTGCTCACCAATCGGCAAGATTTTGATGGACGTCCTCTTCGGAGACAAAGATCACTTCCGCCGAGAGTCGGTTTGGTTTGAAGTGGTGAACCTTGAGAGCCCATACCATGCGCTACTCGGCTGACCCGCTTTGGCCAAGTTCATGGCGGTCCCCCACTACGCCTACCTCAAAATGAAGATGCCCAGTTCCAGGGGAATTCTGACTATAGCCGGCGACTACCGGAAGTCGTCTGCCTGTGCGGCTGAGAGCAATCGGCTGGCCGAGTCCCTGGTAATCGCGGCCGAGAAGCGGCTCCTTAAGCGAGTTGTGGAGTTGGCCGGCAAGCAGCCAGAGGTATCGCCCAACCCAAAGGAGTCCGAGGCTGAGGGTTCGTTCAAGCCGTCCAAAGAGACAAAGAAGATACCCTTGGATCCGGAGCACCCAGAGAGGTACGCTGTCGTAGGGGCAAACCTCCACAGCAAATAGGAAGGCGAGCTCGTCGATTTCCTCTGTGAGAATCGGGACATCTTTGCATGGTCCCCCAAAGACATGCCAGGTGTACCACGGAATTCGCCGAGCACAAGTTACATGTCCGATCTGATGCAAAGCCGGTCAGGCAGCCCCTGTGCCGCCTATCAGAAGAGAAGAGAAGAGTCTTCGGAGAAGAGATAGCCCGACTCCTAGCAGCCCTCTTCATTATGGAAGTATTCTTTCCAGAATGGCTAGCAAATCCGGTCCTGGTACTGAAGAAGAACAAGTAGTGGCGAATGTGTATTGACTACACGAGCCTCAACAAGGCCTGCCCCAAGGACCCGTTTGCTCTACCGAGAATTCATCAGGTGATAGAATCCACAGCCGGATGCGAGCTGTTGAGTTTTTTGGATGCATACTCAGGATATCACCAGATCAAGCTGAACCCGGCTGACAGACTGAAGACCGCCTTCATCACGCCGTTTGGAGCCTTCTGCTACCTCACCATGACGTTCGGCTTAAGGAATGCCGGTGCCACCTTTCAGCGCTGCATGCAGAAGTGCCTCCTCAAGTAGCTCGGCAGAAACACCCACGTCTACGTGGACGACGTGGTGTTGAAGACGGAAAAGCATGGAACACTGCTAGAAGACCTTAAGGAGACCTTTGAGAACCTGCGCCGATTCCAGATCAAGCTCAATCCTGAGAAGTGTGTTTTCGGGGTGCCAGCCGGCCAGCTCCTTGGCTTCCTGGTCTCTGAACGCGGCATAGAGTGCAACCCTATAAAGATCAAGGCCATTGAGAGAATGGAGGTACCCAACCGACTATTGGATGTGCAAAAGTTCACCGGCTGCTTGGCGTCCATTAGCCGATTCATCAGTCGGCTGGGCGAGAAAGCTCTCCCCTTATACCAACTCATGAAGAAGACCACTTTTTTCGAGTGGAACTGTAAGGCGGACGAAGCTTTTCTCCACTTGAAGAAGATGCTGACTACTCCACCCGTCCTGGCGGCTCCGACTCCCAAGGAACCTATGCTCCTGTACATCACCGCCACCAGCTGGGTAGTCAGCACGTTCATTGTGGTGGAACGCAAGGAGGAAGGCAAGGCACTACCTATCCAGAGACTGGTATATTATCTGAGCGAAGCACTATCGACCTCCAAGCAGAACTACCCCCATTACCAGAAGATGTGCTATGGCGTACACTTTACTGCCAAGAAATTGAACCCTTACTTTCAAGAGCATCCAATCACGGTGGTCTGCACGGCCCCGCTTGCCGAGATCATTGGTAGCCGAGATGCCTCTGGCCGAGTGGCCAAGTGGGCCATAGAGCTGGCTCCCTACACCATCCACTACCAGCCCCGCACCGCTATCAAGTCACAAGCACTGGCCGACTTCCTCGTCGACTGGGCCGAGACCCAGTACCTACCTCCAGTGCCTGACTCCACCCATTGGCGGATGCACATCGACGACTCCAAGATGCGCACCGGCTTGGGAGCCGGCGTCGTCCTCACCTCTCCTAAAGGCGACAAGCTCAAATACGCACTGCAAATCCATTTTGCCGCCTCCAACAATGTCGCTGAGTACGAGGCGCTCATTCACGGGCTCCGGCTTGCCAAAAACCTTGGCATCCGCCGGATCTTGTGTTATGGCGACTCGGACTTAGTGGTCCAGTAGTCATCTGGCGACTGGGATACGAAAGATTCAAACATGGCGAGTTACCGTTTCCTCGTGCAGCAACTCAGCGGGTATTTCGAAGGGTGCGAGTTCCTCCATGTGCCAAGAAACGACAACGACCAAGCAGACGCCTTGGCACGAATCAGCTCTACCCGTCAAGCAATACCATCCGGCGTCGCCCTTCAATGCCTCCTCAAGCCGTCTATCAAACCTTCACCAGAATCAGACTCCATTTTTGTGTCGGCTCCTCCCGAAGACGTCGGATCCGACTCTAGAGCCCCGGCAGTCGATACGGGGATTTTGGAAGATAGCTCCAAAGCCGGCACAGTCGAACCCGGCCTGGGGACTGCGGCGGTGGACTCCAAGACTCCAGAACTCGACCCAAGGGCCACGCCAGTCGGCCTGGGGACTTCATCAGCCCAGCAAGCGGTTGTTGACTCCAACCCGCCGCCTCCCAGCCCAACCGCCCTCATCCAAGTCGCAGTTCTGGCAGTCGAAGAAATAGCAGCACCCTCATGGGCCCAGCCCATCCTCAAATTCCCGGTGCAAAGAGTTGCCGGCTGATGAGACCTCGGCTCAGCAAGTACAACGCCGGGCGGCAGCCTACACCATAGTCAACAGAGAGCTGGTTAGGCGCAGCGTCACTGGTGTCTACCAGCGCTGCGTAGAGCCAGAGCAAGGCCAAGCAATTCTCAAAGACGTCCATCAAGGCGAGTGCGGCCACCATGCGGCTTCAAGAGCACTCGTCGCAAAAGCCTTTCGACACGGTTTCTTCTGGCCGGCTGCCTTAGAAGAGGCCAAGGAATTGGTCCAAAAATGCAAAGGGTGCCAGAAGTTCAGCTCCAAGCCGCACCAGCCCGCTTCTGCACTCAAGACCATCCCCATTGCCTGGCCTTTCGCAGTTTGGGGTCTAGACATGGTGGGACCATTCAAGACAGCACGAGGTGGCTTAACTCACTTACTTGTCACAGTGGACAAGTTCACCAAGTGGATAGAAGCGAAGCCAATCAAGAAGCTGAACGGTCCGACTACCGTGACTTTCATCGCCGATATCACAATTCGGTACGACATACCACACAACATCATCACCAACAACGGCACAAATTTTGCCAAAGGCACCTTGGCCCGTTTTTGCGCAACACAGGGCATCCAGCTGGACCTAGCGTCTGTCGCCCATCCACAGTCAAACGGCCAGGTGGAGCGAGCAAACGGCCTCATCCTGTCCGGCATCAAACCCCGGCTGATCGAGCCTCTGGAGCGCTCGGCTGGTTGCTGGCTCGACGAGCTACCAGCCGTCCTCTGGAGTCTGCGCACAACTCCAAACAAGTCAACCGGCTTCACGCCTTTCTTCCTCGTCTACGGTGCCGAAGCCGTCATCCCAACGGACATAGAGTTCGACTCCCCACGAGTCACCATGTACACCAAGGAGGAAGCAGAAGAAGCACGACAAGACGGCGTCGATCTGCTGGAAGAGGGCCGGCTGTTGGCACTCAGCCGGTCCAGCATCTACCAGCAGAGCCTGCGCCAATACCACAACAGGAAGGTCAAGCCAAGATCTTTCCAAGAAGGCGACCTTGTGCTCCAGCTGATCCAGCGAACAGCCGGCCAGCACAAGCTGTCGGCGCCTTGGGAAGGCCCTTTCATCATCAACAAAGTACTGGGCAACGACTCCTACTACCTGATTGACGCTCAGAAGCCCCTAGCACGCAAGAGGGACGACTCCGGCAAGGAGACAGAGCGGCCATGGAATGAAAAAATCCTCCGAAGATTTTATAGTTGATGTAGTATGTACCACGCTACCTTTTGTATTAAAGTACCAAGACTTCGGCCCCCCCGAGACGAGCTCAGGGACTGCCCTCTTTTGTCTGTATGATAATAATTATGCCTACAAGTATGTTACTCTTTTTTATGCCGTTTGGCACCGGGCTCAACAAGTCGGCCCGGGGACTTGCCGCCTTGCACTATGAAATGCGTCCTGCAGTCGGACAAGTAGTGTGTAAACGCCTAAACCGTCTCCTGTCAGAAGCCGCAGCTCGCAGAGAGAGTGTACGGTGGGCAGAAGTAAGGTAGAATGGGCATTCGCATGAAAAATGGCTAAGGACTCAAATCATAAAGCATAGTTCAAGACGGCTTGCAGCCTTTTTGCAAACCGACCCTCGAGTAGTCGGATTGCCGCCTTCTATTCAACTTGCTCAAAAACTCTTAAAAACAGCTAAGTACTTGCCTTCCCAAAGTAGCCAAGCATTTGATCCAGCGGCAGTCCGCAGAGCGGCTGTCCGATTGGCAAGGCAGGCAACTAAGAGAAAGCGGCAAAGGAAAAAAGCCAAAAGAGCAATGAGCAAGAAAAGATGGAACTCAGATAAATATATTTACATAACATAGGCCCTTGGCCGAATCTTCGAGCAGAAGTTCAAAATACACCCCGCGGGTGGAATTGTGCAAATTAACAAGTTCTTCAAAGACTATTGAAGCAGATAAAATAAAGGTAAAGCGGCAACTTAGGAAGCAGCAGACGGATTCGGAGGGTTGGAGGAGGCGGTAGCGTCAGGCGTTAGGGCGACCGGCTGGGTAGTCTCGGCTTGATCGCCTCCGGCGGCAGTCGGGTCGGTCGCATGCGGCTCGTTGCTGGAGGCACGGTCGAGCTGAGGCTGGCCGTCTGCTCCGTCCTCTGGTGCCTCCGTCATGCCTCCATCCTCCGCCTCGCCTTCCTCGTAGACGCTGGAGCCAATCACCTCCGCCGAGTCCTCGCCGTAGTCTGGGTTCATCCCAAAACACTCCGGCGGTACCTCCTTGCCGTCTTCAGACCGCTCGGGGACGAAGATGCTGGTGTCGGTGTACTCGGCGATCGCCGCAGCACGCTTGACGAGGGCGTCTTCCGCAGCTGCCAGCTCCGGCTGGGCCTCTGACCGAAGTGTGGCCAGCCGGTCTAGATCCAGCCCCGGATACCATGCCTTGACAAACTCCAAGGCCCGGTGCGCTCCAGCTCGGGCCGAAGAACCCTTCCAGGCCTCAAGACGACCAACCGCGACCTCTAGCCAGTCGGCCGTCAGGCTGGGGGTGCGCGGAGCCTGCATGTCCGGCCACAGGGCGGCAATCGCCTGGGCACCGACACGCTAAAGCCGGTGCAGCATCCGGTGAGTCCGCCGAAGGCGAGCCTCGATGCTCAGGATGTGCTCGTCAAGGGTTCGGGGGGCGTCGGCGGCAATCTCGGCGCCCTCCGCCCTCTGACCTTCACGGTCAGCCTCGATGGCTTGGATGGCGGCCTGCGAGTGCCCAGGAAAGAAGTCTGCCAAGATGGAAGAAACGAAGAGGCAAGTCAAAAACCAGGAGTCGGCATGATTTATAATCGGCAGGTCGAAGAAAGAAAGTAAAGAAACTCACCATCAACGATGTCTTCAATCTCATGGAAGCCGGAGGCCAGCATCGCCTCCTTGTCAGACCAGGAGGAGCGCTCGCTCGCGAACTCGGCCAGGAGGGCGGTTTCCGTCTCTTTCGCCTCCCTCTGCGTCTTCACAAGCAGCTCCTTCTGCTCTGCCAATTGAGTGGACAGCAGATCGCGCTCCGTGGCGAGCTTGCTGCACTCCTCCCCTTTGGCGCGCAATGCGGAGTTGGCTTCGCTCAGCTGCTGTTGAAGAGCAGCGTTGGCCCCTGAAAAGAAGGAAGAAAGAAGGCATTAAGTCGTCAATAAAGAAGATCGCCGGGGAGATCCGGCCCGACTGCTCCGCAGTCGGCCCGAATCTCGGGGACTACAGCCCGTGGGTGCGCCAGGCGCCCCTGCAGAGAAGAAAAAGGACTTACTCCGGCTCTCCGACAAATTGGCGGTCCGCTTGCCCAGCTCTTCAACCTTACGGTTGAAGGCAGTGACGCGGAGGTTGTGGTAATCCTGCGTCAAGCGTTTCAGACAAAAAGTCAATACCCAGAGTTCATCAATTGGAGCTTCGGGCCGCCTGCTCTACAACCAGCCCGAAACTCGGGGACTACACCCAGTGGGTGCGCTGGCGCGCCCCCACAGAGAGGAACAAGGAAACAAGGACCAAAGGAAAAAACATACCCGGACGGCTGCCCGCGACGCCAGGTATGCCTTGGTGCAATTCTGGAGAGCGTCGCCCTCAGCATGAAGCTTCGCCTGGACGTCCAGAAGCGCCTGGTTCAGCGGCCCTATGCCGCCTCCTCGCACCCACCCAATGGGCGCGGCCTCGTCGCTTCGGCGTCAGGGATCGCCGAGCTGGCGGTGCCGGCCTCCAGGAGGTGGAGTGCCGAAGTCGCCTTCTCCAGACTGCGGTGCGTCGGCGAGCCGACTTGGAGGAGTAACCTCTCCACGACCTCGTCTTCGGTCGGCGGCACCGGGGGGTCTGCTGGCTGCTTGCCTTGCGCACTCTCAGACGGCGGCGGAGGCGGCGGCGGAACGATCACGTCCGGCGTAGAGGGGTCGCCGCCTTCCCTCTCCATGACGGGGTTCTCGCCGCCGGCTTCCCCAGTCTGCCCTGTGAACTCCGAAGGCGGCGGCGCAGAATTCAACGGGGGGACGAACACCGCCGATTGGCGGCGTGCGACCTCCTCAGCCTGCCGCTTCGTCGCAGTGGCGGCTTTGGCCTCCGCCAGTTTTTTCTTGGCGGAGGCCTCCGCCCTATCGGCCTCCGCCTTCTCCAGGCGAACGGCCTCTTCTTCATTGCGCTTGTCCTGCGCATTCCGCTCTGTTGCCTCCCGGAGGTCAGCAGCGGGGTCAATCCGCCGAGTGGTGGCGGACATCTCCGCTGACCCCATGACGGAGGCGGCAGTGACCCTCTCAAGAGTGAGGGGAGCCCTGAAGTAAGGGAAGCAAGCAAAAGACTCAGGCAAAGCCACAAAGAAAGAATAAAGCATTGAGACAGAATACTCACGTGGAGACCAATGGCGGCTTTTTCACTTCCTTATGGAAGCGGATGGCCTTCGCAGCCGCCTTGTCCCGCTGGTTCGCCGCAGCCGAACCCTTGGGCTTCTTCGGCCGACTGCCGAACAAGGTCGGCACGGCCCTGTGCTTCTTCCCGTCGCCTGGAGCACCCGGCGCGACAGAAGAGCCCACGCCAGGCTGGCTGGCTCCTGGCCGATGGCGGGGGGCAACTTCTCCCTCGGTGTCGTTGTCAGGCCAGTCGGCGAAAGTGGCCGAAGGCCTGAAGTCGCCTACTTCTCCTCCTCCTCCTCCCTCGGCGTCGTCCTCCAGAGCCGCTGCCCCTAGATCAGGGTCGTCGACGTCGCTCTCCACCCGGTCGGTGAGGAACTCGTGGGCCGGCCCCGAGGTGCCGGCAGGCGGGTGGAGGAGAGGATTCTGACCAAAGCCGACTGGTCAAAACAAACTCGGCAAGAAGGAAGACAATCCAAAGAAAGAAAGGAAAGGTAACTCACCACGGGCAGGGGGTTGGCACGGGAGTAAGGCTCCTTGCCGAACCGCCAATCCTCCAGGAGCTTGCTGTCCGAGAGGTAGTTCACCATGAAGGCCACCTCCTCATGAGGCATGTCCTTGGTGCACATTCGACTCGGGTCGCGGTGCCCGCTCATTTGGCATATCATATGGGGGCGGCCTTGGAGCGGGAGAACTCAGCGCGCCACGAAGGTGGCCAGCAGGTCTGGACCAGTCAAGCCCTCCGACTGCATCATCACTCGGAGTCGCGCAATGGCGCCGGCTCCCACAGGCGTCAGCGACTTGGCCCGGTACGACCAGTTGGGCAGTCTCCCAGCCGGCGGGCCGGCTTCGAAAGCCGGCAGGTTGACCCAGTCGCCCCTCGTGGAGATGCTCCTGACGTAGAAGTACAATCTCTACCACATCTTCACCGACTTTATCAGCGAGATGGAGGGGAAGGGATTGTCGGCCCCCGACCTTCGCACGGCGATAAAAGCGCCGCATTGAGCCGGCACGCCTGCGACCTGGGTGCCGAGCTTGGAGAAGAAGAACTCCCCCAGAGCTCGAGGGTGGGGAGGACTCCGAGGAAGCCTTCACACAAGGCCACGAAGGCGGACAGCAGCACCACCGTGTTGGGGGTGAGGTGGTGCGGCTAGAGGCCGTAGAACTCCAGGAAGGATCGGAAGAAACAGCTCGCCGGCAGCCCCAACCCGCGCAAGCAGTGCGAGCGGAAGATGACCCGCTCGCCCCTCCTGCGGCGCGGGGGAAATCTCCACCTTCGGCGCAAGATGCACCCGCACGTGATCCTCGCTGGGGAGCCGACGAGTCCGGCGAAGGAACTCGATGTGGTCGTTGTGAACTTCGGAGCCATCCCAGGTGCCGGAGCGCACCGGGGGAGGCGTGGCGGCAGAGGAAGAACTCATCGCGAGCTGATCGCCGCGGCGTTCGTCGAAGCTTGGGCGCGCGGCGGAGCGAAGAAGAAGAAGGAGGAGAGCGAGGAGTAGTGGGAAGGAGGGGCACGCGTGCCCCCCTCTTTCCCCTACTTATAGCCTTGTGGGCTGCGAAGCCGAGGGGGCGGTCGTGGGATTTACTCCGCCCATGGCCCCATGACCCCCACGTTCCACGACAAAGTTACTGCGCGCAGTAACTCCACGGGAATCCCAACTGTCCGCCGGGGCCGCGGCGGATCCGCTTGGGCGCCGAGGCGCGGTAGTCGCGGGCCCCACCTATGGGCCTGTCCCGTTGCACGCGTAGGCTGGCAGAATGGCCCAGCCACGTGTCATCGCATGACAGGCCTAGAACAGGCGGCGGCCTGGAGGCTTAGCAAGCACGCTACTTGGATCCCGTCGCGACGTTCGAAATATTGTGCGAGTCAGAGTTGGGCGAGTCCGACTCCTTCTAGCCGGCTCGGCGGAAGTCAACCAAGAGCCATGTGTTGAGCACCCAGAAAGAGAAACTACTGAGGCTTCTCGGCCGATCGACCGCGGGGCCTCACCAGCTTCGGGGACTACTGTCGGAGTAATGGGCCACGGGTAGGCCAACCCGAGGCCCAGAACCTTTCAAGACATCGGGGCAGGCTGCGCCCCTCAAGACCCCAAGACGAAGAGCCGCCTTCTAAGGAGCCGATGGCAAGATGGCCGACCGACCACTCACGGCCGAGTCCCAGGGACGACTGTAGGGTAAGCCGACTCCTGACTGGCGACTTCCAGAGAAGCCGGCTTTGGGGAGTCGACCTGCGACTCCAACAAACCCCATGACCTCATCAAGAGGGACAGGGCAGGGGAGTGGCTACAGTGAAGCCCACTCCCGCCCCTTACCAAGGGCGGGCATGGCCACAGCGCGCCGTACCCAGGAAGATCTCCGTGCGGCGTGGCGCTGTTGCCATACCAGCCCTGACATCAGCACCACAGGATCGAATCTTGTACCCACGACGGCTTGTCTGTACGGCTCAGAGGCAGCGGGTCCCACCAGTCAGTGAGACCCCAAGAGATGGCAAGAGGACCACCAGTCGGACCCGTCGGGAGTCGGCCCCGGGGAGTCGGCCGAGCCCTCCCCCGGGGCCCACGCACCATTAATCGAGATGTGATGGAAAGTGGCAATAGTGATCGCCCGCCAGGCGGCGGGGCTATTGCCACGACCCCATGATCAAGCCCGCGTCATCAGAAGCACGGCTACAGTAATCAGCAGCCGGCAAGACCCGCCTGCGGCGGGCGCGGCCTATCGGCTCCGTACCAGGCCAGTCGGCGGGCCCCAGCAGTCAATGGAGAAGACGGAGGCCAGAGGCGCTGGCAGCTGGGCCCGCGTCCAGCCGGATTACCATTGTACCCCTGGGGGGCAGGCCTATATAAACCCCCCAGGGCACCCATGCAAAGGGTTGGAACCCATTAGCTCTAGACCAGATCATATAGGAGGGAGAGAGCTAGCCTTGCCCTCTCCTACCACCAGGAAACAGCTCAAGGAGCAATCGTGTAAACACTTTGCCATAGTGATCATGCGGAGACCCCGCAGAGCAGTAGTAGGGGTATTATCTCCCCGGAGAGCCCTGAAGCTGGGTAAGATTCGCCGGCGTGCATGTCTTCGCCTCATCCCGTTTCCAGGCACCGGCGACGTTCTACTCGCCCCCACCATGATAAGCCATCCATTGGCATATGTCGCACCCAACCCCCGACATTACTGGTAACGTCTACAATAAAGTGTTATAAATGCCCATAAAGCTATGGTTTAAGTCCTGACCGTTGCAGAGTGGAGGGCTTCTCATCTTCTAGTGGTCGAGTGTCTTCAAGGTGGTCGAGTGAGCACATCTTCATGGTCGAGTGGATGATGGTTTCTCTTCGACCGCTTCTGATTCTTTGTAGAGATGTCCTTGGGGAGGGTATGTCGGACAGATCCATGACCCTACCCTAGGTACATAGCTTCGTCATTAGCCCCCGAATGGATCAGGGTTTGAGAGGGAAAGGAGTTGGGAACACTTCCAACCCATTCCTTGTGCTATGAGTATATCCTGTTCTGGAACAATGAGTTGAGGTGACGACATCGACTCCTTTCTCAGTCGCCTTGGTCCATTCTTGGTTTTGTCGAGTGAATTTTCACGGTAGAATTCCGAATGATGATGTGGAGGATGTTTGTCTTCAGTCTAAATGGTTGTTCTGCTCTCCGCGGATCTCGCGGGATTCGAATTTTGGGAAGTGCGCCAGACGGAC
The DNA here is from genome assembly GCF_056163025.1 of Triticum urartu. Lineage (NCBI taxonomy): Eukaryota > Viridiplantae > Streptophyta > Magnoliopsida > Poales > Poaceae > Triticum > Triticum urartu. Next base: position 400,205,128 of record NC_141873.1, on the reverse strand, counting down.
GGAACCGAGGTTATCGGGACGAATTAGGCAAGTCTCCTCGATCCCCGCTCCACCTTTTTCGCCACGTACTGCGTGCGCGACTGTTGCGGGTTTTGTTTAGATCGCCTGGGTCCACCAGTCAGTCACTCAGGTGACAACCTTATAAGAGGCCCCAGACCAGGCCTCTACCCCGTGCGCTCTCATTCTCTCTTCTTCTTCTCCCAATCTCTTCGCCACGCTCGCGTCCGCCCTCGTCGCTGGACCTTTGATCGAGCTCGACCCGTCGCCATGGGGAAGGAGAGGATGGTGGCGCTGGAACGCGCAAAGAAGGCGACAGCGAAGGCGAAGGGCAAGCGGACCAGCCAGGGCGGATCCTCGTCGAGATCTGGCCTGCCGACGGGCTGGATCCAGGGCGACTGGATCCGCTCGACAATCACCCATGATGACCTCGATGACCTGGTGGAGGGGGGACTGATCCCCCACAAGTCAGCACGGCTCCTGGGGAACGAAATCGAGCTGCAGCCAAGGGAGGGTGAGTGCGTCCTCCTCGCCACCCATGTAGATCGCGGATTCTCACTGCCTCCCCATCCCTTCTTTCGGGGTTTTTTGAACTTCTTTGGGGCTCAACTCTACCATTTCACACCAAACACCATAGTCTATCTGGCCGCTTTCGTGTCGATGTGTGAAAACTTCTTGGGCTGTCGACCGCACTGGGGCCTTTTCAAACACATCTTCACCTACCGCTCCCAGTCGGTCAAAAAGGCCAAGTCGAGTGATGAGAAGACACAAGTGATCCAGATGTGCGGGGGTCTGGGGATCCAGATGAGGAGCAAGAGTACTTTTCCAGCCATGATTCTTCCCGACTAGGTCCGGGGCTGGCAGTCGACTTGGTTCTACTGCAAGGACCAACCGACCCCGGGTCAGTCGACTGGACTTCCTCCCTTTTCCTTGGCTCGAGTGGAGAAGCCCGCCCCCCTGAAGGTAGTTCCAGAAGAGAAGGCGCAGGTCAAGGTGCTGGTCGAGCGGGTCGTCCATCTTGTCCGCGACGGGGTGACCAGGATGGACCTGCTGGAGGTCTTTCTCGGTCGACGCATCCAACCTCTTCAGGCGCGTGATCATCCGATGTGGATGTACTCTAGGCTTGAGGATTCCACTCGGATCCACCCGGAGGACGTCAGTGAGGATACCTTGGAGAAGTGGTTGATGGGGATCACCAGCAACAAAGACAACCCTCGGGGGTCTAGGAGGGTGATTCCATTCGACAACTCGCACCAGCCGGAGCAGGTATAATTCTGTCTTATCAAGTATCTTTTTGATTCACCGAGTGATATCTTGTTTTTATGGTCGACTGAATTTCCTTTGATCATTGTCCTTTCAGGCCCTCATCGACATGTACTCAATGCCCAACGGAGTGCAGGACCAAGAAGCCGAGGAAGAAGGGAGCGGTGGCGAGAGCGGCGAGGAGCATTCGGATGCCGAGGAAGAAGAGGAGAGCGACGAATCGACTGATGACGAGGAAGTCGACTCGCCCCCTCGCAGGGAGAGGAGATCCAAACATGCTCATGACCCGGCGAGCGCTCCAGACCTGGTGGCCGCGCTTGGACAGGCTTCGAAGCGTCCCAGGACGTCTTCTCCAGCGCTGACTGAGAAGGCTCCCAAGCAGACCAAAGTTGTGCCGCCTCCAGCGCCGAAAGCACCGAGGGCAACCTCCTCTAAACTGCCAAAGGCTTTGCCCAGGATCAAAGTGACCGTCCCCACTATCTCCGGGTAATCATCTGACTTGTCTTTTTCGTCGACTCGATTAACCGGACGTAGCCGACTGAATGCGGGTCTTTGCAGTGCTGCTACGTCAAGAACCTCTTCTCTCCAGTACCAGGACGAGGAGATGGAAGATGCAGTTACCTCCAACCCAGGTATAAACTCTTGTGTTTTTGTTCTTGATTCTTTGGTCGATTGCGTTCTAGTGGTTCACTTGGGGTCGAATGATCTGCCTTGCAGCTCCACCCAACATCATTGATCTTCGAGATGACGATGAAGATGTGGCTCTTAAGCCCAGGAAGAGCAAGAAGATAGCAGCTAGCAGGATGGCTCGGCAAGAACCAACTACAACACCTCCCATCCGTCAAGCTAAAGACGCGGGCAGGGCCTCTGTGACCTTCGCTGCACCCTTGTCGAGTGGGCATCCCGCACCGTCGACTGCACCTGTGATTCCTTCAGTTGTCCAACTCCACGCCACGGAGCTCCAAACCGCCGCACCTGGGTCGTCCGCTCACTTTTTCACCAGCTACCCTGACCCGGACAACCAGTTGGAAGCGGCTGCGGAAGCCATCCGACAAGCTGACATGATGATGGAGCGGGTGAAGACAGTGCATGAGAACAACCAGGCTGCCTACGACGCCAGCGCTGCTCTTCGGGGCAATGTCCAGGTGAGTAGACTTTCTGACTGTTTTTGCTCTATGAGGAAATGTTACTCAAAAAATCTTCTTCTACACAATCTCATGTTGTTTGCGTCGAATTAGAGCACCCACTGGGTGTTTTGTTGTTTTTTGTAGTTTCGTTCTTCCACTCGGTCTGGGCGAGTGGTATCTGAACCGGTGGGGGCACGCTAAGTGCACCCACTGGGTGTAGTCCCCGAGACCGCGGTCGACTGCTGGCAGTCGACTGGGGTCTGAGTTCTTCTTTCCTTTCTTTTGTACTCCTTACACTCGACTCAAGCAGACCGGTCGAGTAGTTTCGTTCTTTCACTCGGTCTGGGCGAGTGGGATCAGAACCGGTGGGGGCACGCCAAATTGCACCCACTGGGTGTAGTCCCCGAGACCACAGTCGACTACTGGCAGTCGGCTGGGGTCTGAGCAGTTTTTTTTGAGTTGAGTCTTAGTCAGTAGGGGCACGCCAAGTGCACCTGCTGGGTGTAGCCCCTGAGACCGCAGTCGATTGTGTGCAGTCGGCTAAGGTCTAAGCGAACTTCTTTAGGTTTTATTCACTCAGAAGTAAACAACCTTTGGTCTTGTTGACTAATCCGTCTTTTGCCTTCTGCAGAAGTCATGCACTCTTATTTCTAAGTTTGCTGAACTTGAGGAGAAGCAGAGGCAACTCAACCTCGACTTGGAATTAGCCCAGCAGAATCTGAAGAAAGCTCAAGACAAAGCCGTTGGTATGGAAGGTAACTGACTGTCGACTGACTTTCAATACATTTCTTTGATCTCTTCTTTGATTCGATTGCTTCTTTGGCAGAGAAAATGAAGTTGGCTCTGGAGAAGAAGGACTCGGACCTCGCCGCCGCGCAAAAAGGAGCCCAAGATAAAACTGCTCTCGCAGACCAGAAGCTTGCTTCAATCGGAATGCTGGAAGAAGAGGTGACCGAACTGAAATCTTGTCTTAATGAAGCTAATCGTGAAGTGACCAGTCTGAAGAAGGACAAGGTCGCCCTGAATGAAAAGCTGGAGTCTGCGATCCGCAAGAGGAATGACACGGAAGCATATCTGAGGACTCTTGCCAAGAAGCTTTATCTCACGCTGGAAGGTATTTCTTTTAATTCGACTGTGTTGATCCTTGCGGTCGGATCTTGCTCGGTCGATTGACTAATTTTTTGCTGCAGAATTCTGTCAAGACTTCGACGAGGAAACTGGAAGGGTCGAGACGGGTCTGGACCCTATCGCTTCTCCAGTCTGCGATGAAACTGCAATGAACGTGCTCCGACTGGAGTCCCGTATCACCAGCGCCATAAGCTACCTCGCGCGCCTGAAGGAGGTAGTCTCCCGAATCAACTCATCGCTTTGGCCGGGGCCGATGCTTCAGAATGACCTGGAATCCTTGATGACTCGACTGAACGAGATCCCTGACCGAGTGCAAGAATGGAAGAAATCCTCCGCCCGGTGTGGTGCTGATGTGGCGCTGTCCTTGGTGCGAGTCCATTGCAAGGAAGCTCGTGAAGACAAGCTGGCTGCGATCAAAGTCGCTAACACCAAAAAGCATGACTTCCAGTCCTTCATGGAGACTTTCATTGCTGCTGCCACTCGGATCGCTGATGGGATCGACCTGGACTCATTTGTGGCGCCTGCCAGCCCTCCTCCGGCCGAGTGAACAAACTTATGAAACTTGAATCTGCTTTAAATTTTCCTCGGAATGCCGAGTGATTGCTGTAACCGTTGAACTTCTTCAGGCTTGATGCACGAGCACTTTTGATTTTCTGCTTGGAACTTTTAGGATTTATCTGAATTTGGTTTATCTCCGAATGTGCTTGTGTTTTCCTTCGAATGGAGTTTGCTCACTACTTGGAATAGTCTTTATGCTGGAGACGCAGCTCTGAGGTGGGCGGCTCCAGTCGAACCGCGCTTCGTCATCCTCACGGATAGGGATGGAGCGGACGTTGTATTTGTGTCATAGCTCCAAAGGAGAAGGTTGCAGTCGACCTGCACCTCCTCGTCCTTGCGGATAGGGATGGAGCGGATGTTGTACTTGTGTCGTAGCTCCGAAGGAGAAGGTGGCAGTTCACCTGCACCTCGTCATCCTTGCGGAGAGGGATGGAGCGGACATTGTACTTGTGCCGTAGCTCCAAAGGAGAAGGTTGCAGTCGACCTGCATCTCGTCATCCTTACGGATAGGGATGGAATGGACATTGTACTTGTGCTGTAGCTCTGAAGGAGAAGGTTGCAGTCGACCTGCACCTCGTCGTCCTTGCGGATAGGGATGGAGCGGACGTTGTACTTGTGCCGTAGCTCCAAAGGAGAAGGTTGCAGTCGAACTGCACCTCGTCATCCTTGCGGATAGGGATGGAGCGGACATTGTACTTGTGCCATAGCTCTGAAGGAGAAGGTTGCAGTCGACCTTCACCTCGTCATCCTTGTGGATAGGGATGGAGCGGACATTGTACTTGTGTCGTAGCTCTGAAGGAGAAGGTTGCAGTCGACCTGCACCTCGTCATCCTTGCGGATAGGGATGGAGCGGACGTTGTACTTGTGGCATAGCTCCGAAGGAGAAGGTTGCAGTCGACCTCCACCTCGTCATCCTTGCGGATAAGGATGGAGTGGATGTTCACGAATACTGGACTGCAGCTAAGACCCCCGAGTGAGAAGGCTGCTCTCCACTCGGTAGGATTTTTTTAAACTTAGGCGAGTACTGGACTGCAGCTAGGTCTCCTAGTGAGAGAACTTTAGGCGAGTGCTGGACTGCAGCTAAGCCCCCGAGTGGGAGGGTTGCTCTCCACTCGGTAGGATTTTTTCAAACTTAGGCGAGTGCTGGACTGCAGCTAAGTCTCCTAGTGAGAGAACTTAGGCGAGTGCTGGACTGCAGCTAAGCCCCCGAGTAGGAGGGTTGCTCTCCACTCGGTAGGATTTTTTCAAACTTAGGCGAGTACTGGACTGCAGCTAAGTCTCCTAGTGAGAGAACTTAGGCGAGTGCTGGACTGCAGCTAAGCCCCCGAGTGGGAGGGTTGCTCTCCACTCGGTAGGATTTTTTTCAAACTTAGGCGAGTACTGGACTGCAGCTAAGTCTCCTAGTGAGAGAACTTAGACGAGTACTGGACTGCAGCTAAGCCCCCGAGTGGGAGGGTTGCTCTCCACTCGGTAGGATTCTTTCAAACTTAGGCGAGTACAGGACTGCAGCTAAGTCTCCTAGTGAGAGAACTTAGGCGAGTGCTGGACTACAGCTAAGCCCCCGAGTGGGAGGGTTTCTCTCCACTTGGTAGGATTCTTTCAAACTTAGGCGAGTACTGGACTGCAGCTAAGTCTCCTAGTAAGAGAACTTAGGCGAGTGCTGGACTGCAGCTAAGCCCTCGAGTGGGAGGGTTGCTCTCTACGTAGGATTCTTTCAAACTTAGGCGAGTACTGGACTGCAGCTAAGTCTCCTAGTGAGAGAACTTAGGCGAGTGCTGGACTACAGCTAAGCCCCCGAGTGGGAGGGTTGCTCTCCACTTGGTAGGATTTTTTCAAACTTAGGCGAAACGGATTCGCAACTAAGCCCACCCACTAGGGGATTTCAGAAGTAAATAAGAACAACACAATCGAATGAGAGGACCGTAAGCTCTTGTCTTTGATAAACAAATTACAAAAGGTGCCTCTTATTACATTTTATTCGAATGAGTGCTTAAGTATAAAAGGGGCGGAGCAGCTCTGCGTTCCAAGCTTGTGGCTTGTCTTACTGATGCTCAATACTGTAAAGATGGTATGCTCCGTTGTGGAGAACTTTGGTGATGATGAAGGGGCCCTCCCAAGTCAGGGCAAGCTTGTGTGGTTTCTGTTGATCCACTCGAAGAACCAGGTCTCCTTCTTGAAAGGATCGACCCCTCACATTTCTGGCGTGGAATCGACGCAGGTCTTGCTGATAAATGGTCGAGCAGATCAAGGCCATCTCTCTTTCCTCCACTAAGAGATCGACTAAATCTTGCCGGGCCTTCTCTGCTTCCTTTTCGGAGAAGAGCTCAACTCGGGGTGCATTGTGAAGTAGATCACTTGGCAGAACAACTTTGGCTCCATAGACTAAGAAGAAACACTACAAAAAAATACACTTCCGTGATGATATGTGTTTGTCACAGTAGGTCGGTTTTTTTGTCATGCATGTACATCTATGACAAATTTATGACAGAATCAAGATAGTCATACCTGTGCTGTCGTAGAAGTGTGTCACACCCTAGCTAGTCCATGCATTAGAGTGTGCATCATGTTTATTTTTCATCAGAAACTTGAAATGGGGAAGGCAGAACCCCCAGCACCCCTCTTGAAATCAACTAGGATTTACTAAAAATAATTTCAATGAACCTGAAATGACCTTCTAAAATGTTCACCCTCTTTGCCTTGGGTTAGAACCTCTGGCAAAATAGGTGCACAATTTTCTAGGTCAACAAAAGGTCACTGGATTAAATCATATGTATGTTGCCTTTGGACATTTAAATGCTAATAAATATTTTAAATGTTCAAATAATTCTGGAATTAAGTCAGGGCTGTTAGGAATAATCCCAACAGAGCCCACAATTATTTTCAGGATTTTAGAAAGTGCCTAGGTATTTTAAATAAAGCCCTAAAGCTACAGAAAAAAAATAGAAAAGAAAACAAAAAAACAGAAAAACTTACCTGGCGCCACCTACCAGGCCCACCTGCCGGCCCAGCCCAGCCACCCCGCCAGCGAGCAGCTTGGCTTGGCCAAGCAGGCAGGTGCTCGACGGCGAGCACCGCATGCGCGCCACGCAGGTGCCGCCGCCTCGCCGCTCCCCTCGTCGACCTGTCGACGTGGGACGAACTCCCTTGCATCCCCCGACCTCGCAGACACCACACTTTCCCCCTGGTCCCTCTCCATCGCTCTTCCTCCGCCATGGCCGACGCTGCCGTGCTCGCGCCACCATGAAACCGCGTCCACCGTCGTCCCCGTGTTGCACCACCGTGTCCATCCTCTCCGCCATCGTCGACTCCGTCGAGCAGCTGAGCCCCGAGCGCTCACACGCTCTGCAACGTCTTCTTCGACCTCATCTTCACCGAGCATCGCCGGAGATCCCTTTCAACGTCGCCGCCGCATCGACTCGTCCCCGACCGCGCCGTCTGCCTCTACGTGATCGCCGTGAGCTGCTGCACCTCCCCATCCTCCCCGTTCTTCTTCTCGTGCACCACAACGAGCACACGAAGCTCACCCGCACGCGCCACCGTGGAGCTCGTCGCTGACGTGTCTCCGGCCAAACACCGGCCACGCCACCTAGTCTAACTACTTCACTGCATCCCTAGGGGCATAACGCACCTCACCACACGCCTCGCCGTGCCCCGTAGCCTCGGGCTCACTTTTGCCCGACTCCGGCGACCGCAAGGCTCGTCACCGATGACGTTTCCGGCCACCCCGAGCCCAACCACCACCACCAAACGCCGCGGTTCGTTCCCAGCTACCCGTAGCTGCTCTCCGTGCATCAATTGGTGCCCTGTGGGCGATTTCCGCAGCGCGCCACTGCGTCTGGCCTCGCCGGTGGCTAAACACTGGCAGGTTTTGACCCGCTGACCGGCGAGGTTGACCTGCTAACGTGGGTTGACCTCCCCCCTCTGTCTCACCAACATGCGGGCCCTGCCCGACTAATTACTTTGTTAGTGCTAACTAAATAGGTTAGTTAATTAGTATAGTCACTGACTAGTGGGCCCTGCCAGTCAATTAGGCTAACTAAACGTAGTTAGTGCACAGAGACACTGACCAGTGGACCCCATCAGTCAGGTTTGACCTGGACTGGCGCCTTTGACCTGCTGACGTCACCCTGACGCGCGCAGTAATTGATTTTCTAGATTTATTCTTATTCAGGAAATTCCAGAAAATAGTTCAAACTTCAAAAATTCATAGAAATTCAACCATAGCTCCAAATGAGATAAATTATATATGAAAAATTATCAGAAAAATTCAATCTATCCATCTGTAATGGTTTCATGCATGACAAAACAAGTTTACCTTGCTGTTTAAGCAGAATAAGGAAATGCACTATAAATGCCATGTTTAATGAGCTAATATTTGAATCTTTTATTCAAATGGGTTCATCCCTTCCTATTTTAGCTTGCATTAGGCCAAGACACAATCATATTGCCATGTCATAGCATGCATCATATTGTTGCATATCGTCATGTGTTGATTGTGTTCCGATGTGTTCTTCGTGGTAGGTTCTGCCTCCGAGGATATTCACGAGTATCCAACTGAAGGGCAGTATCCCGTTACCACTCCATCAGGCAAGCAACCATTGATCATTCCGATACAACCCATGTTCTCGCTCCTGCTCTTGTTTACTGCATTAATACATCGCGATTCAAACTGATGTGTGCTACGGTAGTTGAACCCTTATCCTCTGCATGACCTGTCATTGCCACAGTAACTAGATGAAACCCACTAGCATGTGTAGGAGTTGATTGAGCCATGTATGTGATTCCTACCTTGCTATGCCTGCTATGCTTAGAGTTGAGTCAGGTCTGGTTCATCTGGGTGATGAGCTAGAGTGAAATGCTTATGTCGGTAATATGAGGGATGTATTGAACATGTTTTGGTAAAGGTATCGATGAGAGGCCATGTAGGAGTACATGGTGGGTTGTTTCATTGAGGCCGTCCATAAGAACTGAGATCTGTATGTGTGATTGAAGATGCAGTTACTACCGTACATTGGGCCCGAAACCAATGGACCCTCTCGGCTTCTTAATCACCCTAGTACTCTGTCCAGGAGTTGCAGTTAGTTTCTGGTGTTTGTAGGTTATGTGTTGGCGGCCGTGCGTAGCGCTGACCCTAGGGGTGGGCTATGTTGCGGTAGATACACCATGGCACGGTGTACCGAGTCACCCGTTTGGTGTCTCGGGAACCCTGTTCACATCGTTCGGGGCCGTATGTGGAAACCTCGGCCGGACTCCCTGTGGATGGAACCTGGATAGGCGATAAACCTGGACTAGAGACTTAAGTGTTTAGGTAGGCCGTGGCTGACACCCTCGCTGGGCTTCCGCTTGAAGGTAGCCGAGTACATGTCGTGTAAACGGCGGTAAGTGGTGAAAGCGTGTATGACGAAGTACACCCCTGCAGGGTATAACCTATTCGAATAGCCGCGTCCACGGTAAAGGACTACTTGGTTGCCTATACAGTTCATAGACAAGTCAATGGATACTATTAAAAGAATCAAGATAAGTGTGAGTACCGAGGATGGCCCTCTCGTAGGATGACGAGGGAGGATCCCCGGTGGAGTATTGTGTTGGTGAGTAGTGGACTCCTGTACGAAAACTATTTTACTGGTGGAGTTCCGTAGGATAGCTTAGCCAAGAGTCAAAGCTGGCTTGCTGCATCAACCCCACCGCCTTCTTGAGAATAAGCATGTATAGTAGGTTCTGATGTAAGACTTGCTGAGTACCTTTGTACTCATGTTTGATTATTTATTGTTTTCAGACGACAACACTGCCCCCTCCGATGGGTTTTATGTAGACCTTGACGTCGACGAGTGACTAGCCACCCAGGTGGTGATCCTGGCCATGGAGGGCCCTATGTAGATAGACAGGCTTCGAGAAGCCTTCTTTCTTTCTAGAGTCTGTACTCAGACTAGTTGCTTCCGCATGTGCTTGCATGTTTGTATGACTTGAGTGTCGGGTCATGTGACCCCTATCTGTATGAACATGTTATGTATGGCTCTCTGGAGCCTTTAAATAAAGTACTTGAGTTGTAGTGTTTTGTTGTGATGCCATGTTGTATGTACTCATATCGGGCATATTGTGTGTATGATTGAAATGCTTGGTATGAGTGGGATCCGACAATCTAGTTGTTTATCCTTGGCAGCCTTTCTTATGGGGAAATGTAGTCTAGTGTTCCTCGAGCCATAGTAGTCCACTACAGCCCGGTTCACCGGAGTCCTGCTAGCCCAGCACTACTGTTCAGGACACTTGACTGGCCGGCATGTGTTTCACTTCGTCCCTATGTCTGTCCCTTCGGGGAAATGTCACACGGTGACTTCCGGAGTCCTGCCTAGCCTGCTACAGCCCGGGGTTCCCCGGAGTCCTGTTAGCCCAGTGCTACAGCCCGGAATCACTCGTTGATGACCGACATGTTCGATGTGATTCATGTATGCCTGTCTCCATAGGTCTGTTCCGCTTTGGGTTCACGACTAGCCATGTCGGCCCGGGTTCTCTGTCATATGGATGCTAGCGACACTATCATATACGTGAGCCAAAAGGCGCAAACAGTCCCGGGCCATGGTAAGGTGACACCCGTGGGATACTGTGCGTGAGGCCGCAAAGTGATATGAGGTGTTACCGGCTAGATCGATGTGACTTGGAATCGGGGTCCTGACAGCGTTGGCATCAGAGCCGGACTGCCTGTAGGTTCGTTGAGCCAAACTGGTCGATGTCGAGTCTAGAAATGCTCTAGTTATATGTAGGGGAATTGATTGTGGGAGGGAACGTAAGGTTCTTTTACTCCTTTACCTATGCCTCTGATCTGAGTCATTCTCTCCTCATTCAACGTGGGTTAAGGACTAGGCTCTCTTCCTCTATCAGGTTCACGTGTTACTAATCCGTAGTAGCTTATAGGATTGTTGTTACAAGTCCCAGTTCAGTTTCTACTATTCTTAGTATGTTGCTAATTGAATCAGAACCTTGATATGATGTTGTTGAGTGGTATTGTGAACTGTGTGGATGTCTCAAATCTTTTTCTGAGCATTTACAGCCGTTATGCTGTCCAATTTTCCCTAGAAATTCTAATGTCTTTGCATTGTGGTTGTGCTTTCAGATGGCCAACCGTCCTCAAAACCAAGTGGTTCGCCTGACCAGGTGCCTCGACGTGCCCGGTCATACTGCTATGTTAGTCCGGGTCATGATCGAGACAGGTTACCGTTGGTATTCCGAATACACTGTCAAAGAGCAGTTCCGCGACTTCAACCAAAGACAGTATTTCTGCACCGTCAGGATATTTCCTTCTTATCCTGGATCTACCGAGCCCCTTCACTGTTCCTATGGACTCGGGGTTACCGTTGAGATGGCTGTGCAGGATGCTGCCTATTCCATGATGACCATCACGCGAGTCCGGACTGGCCTGCTTCGGAACACCGACTTCCGTTACATGCCAGCTTCACTTCCGGGAGTGCAAGGGTATCTTCAGGCCATCTATGCTGACTCCACTCAGGAGGACTCATTAACTCGTACCACTGCCAAGATGCTCGAAGATAAGGACCGAGAGAATCGGGCCTTGAGGTTGGAGCTTTTCAATACCCGTGCTGATCATTGGGCCACATTGACTCGGTTTGCACCTGCGGTGCAAGCTGGATGTATGGATACAAGGGATCTGTATCCTGTGAGATCAGCTCTGCCAGACATGGTGGATTGGCGTGATGTGGGAGGCATCACCCCACCCCGTGGTCCCCGCAGGCCACCGTTTGTTGGTCCAAGACCTCATCCTAGCCCCTATAGTCCACAGGCTCCTCAGGACCGTCTGTTTCCGGATGGTCATGTTGAACTTCCAGGCTATGGAGGTGACTTCTATGAGGACTACTACGGAGCTGTCTGAGTTAGTAGTAATACCACTAGTATTGTAGTAGTTGTATCTCCACTGTCCTGCGTGACTTGTGGAATATGACTTGGCATGTAATCGATTCCAGAGGTGTAGACAAATAATGTATGGGAGCTTGGAATGCCTCCGATGAGATGTAACGTCTTTCATCATAGTTGTACTGTAGCCTGGGCTTGTACTAAACTATGTATGATGTGTTTGACCGTTGGTATATATATGGCAGTTTTATATTACCATGACATACGGATGAACATCTCTGCATTCCGTGTTATCCATTACATTCTGCACTTCCTTGCTAAGTTTGAGCCATCCTTGTCTAAACCTTGTCTTGTTTTCTCCTAGGATGGTCAACACCCGCGGCAACCCTGCTGTCCCGGAGCAGGGGGAAGCCAGTGCAGCTAGAGGTGAAAATCTGCCTCACCCGCCTTCTCTGGCCGAAGTGATGCTAGAGGTGGAAAGAAACAAGCGTGAGACTAACCGCCTGCTGGAGCGGATTGAGCAGAACACTGCACGCCACCCGCGAAATGACTTGGTGTCAATCAATGACTTTATCAAGCTGTACCCACCAAAGTTCAACCATTCCGTCGAGCCCCTCGACGCGGATGAATGGCTTCGCAGCATCACCCACAAGCTACGTTCTTCCAACGTAGCCGAAGCCGACAAGGTTACTTATGCTGCCTATCACCTCGAAGGCCCTGCTAGCCTTTGGTGGGAAAACTTCGAAGCTATGCGCCCGGTCGGTCAAATCACTACTTGGGCTGAATTCAGTGAGGCTTTCCGTGAGCATCACATTCCGGAAGGTCTCATGGATCGCAAGAGGGAGGAGTTCTGCAACTTCACCCAAGGAAGACTGACTGTGGATGCTTACAGTCGTGAATTTGGGAATCTGGCACGTTATGCTCCTGAAGAGGTATCTATTGACGCTAAGAAGCAGGCAAGGTTCCGCAAGGGACTTAGCCCTGAGCTTCGCCGCGATCTTCGTCTGCACGAGTGGACATCCTTTCAGAAGTTGGTCAATAAAGCCATCAGTGCTGAGACAGGCCAGACTGATTATGACGCTTCACGCAAGCACTCCCGTGATTTTGGCTCTTCATCCGGCTCTGGGGCTCAGAAGCGCCGGGTGTGGATTCCAAGCACGGCACTGCCACCCAGGTTCATTCCGAGGCCATCCTTTGAGGCGCCTCGTCCCAACCAACAATTTGCACCGCCCAAGCCCTATGGTGGCCCCGCTGCTAATGCTACTCCACGCCCCAATGTGGTGACATGCTTCAAGTGTGGAGAGCCGGGTCACTATAGCCGAGAGTGTCCCTAGAACAACAACCCCAATCAAACTGGAAAGTCCGTTGGCCGTGGTAAGCCAGCGGGGAAGACTTTCTACGCCAAGCCGGCCACCACTGCACGTGGCCATGTCAATTATGTTTCAGCCGAGGAGGCTCATGAGGATCCTAACGTCGTCCTTGGTACGCTCCTTGTTAACTGCCATCCGGCATCTGTTCTTTTCAGTACTGGAGCATCTCATTCATTCATATCCGAGAACTATGCTCGATTGCATAACACGACATTCTGCGACATGCCCACTTCCATGGTAATTCAAACTCCGGGTTCCAAATGGCAAACTTCTAGAGTAAGCCATGGGAACGAAATTCTTGTCGATAGACTTGTCTTCCTTGCATCCTTAATAGCTCTCAAGTCCTCCGACATAAATATCATCTTGGGTATGGACTGGATGTCAGCTCATTATGCTAAGATCGATTGTGCCACTAGAACCGTTCAACTTACCCACCCCTCGGGCAAGACAGTTAATGTCTTAACTCGAGTGGCCAAGCGCCAACTTTACTCCCTAAATGCCAACCCCCTTCCAGACCTTGAAGATGTTCCGGTAGTCCGAGACTTTCCGGATGTCTTTCCAGAAGAACTGCCAGGTGTTCCACCTGACAGGGATGTTGAGTTTGTGATAGACCTTGTTCCAGGAACCGTTCCAATTTCTAGAAGACCTTACAAGATGGCACCCCTAGAACTAGCCGAGCTTAAGAACCAACTCGATGAGTCCTTGAACAAGGGTTTCATCCGTCCTAGTTCCTCTCCTTGGGCTTGCCCCGTCCTCTTCGTTAAGAAGAAGGATGGAACGGATCGAATGGTTGTGGATTACCGACCTGTCAACTTGGTCACCATCAAGAACAAATATCCGCTTCCCAGGATCAACGATCTGTATGATCAGCTCGCTGGATCCTCAGTCTTCTCCAAGATGGATTTGAGGTTGGGTTACCATAAAATCAAAATCAGAAATGGGGACATTCCCAAAACGGCCTTTGTTACTTGTTATGGCCAATACGAGTACACCGTCATGTCCTTCGGTTTAACCAATGCCCCGGCTACCTTCTCTCGGTTAATGAAATCGGTCTTCATGGAGTACTTGGATAAATTCGTCGTAGTATACCTCGATGACATACTCATCTACTCCAAGAATGAAGAGGAACATGCCGTACATCTAAGGCTGGTATTGATGAAACTTCGAGAGCATCGCCTTTATGCCAAATTCTCCAAGTGTGAATTTTGGTTGCCAGAAGTGACCTATCTAGGCCATGTAATCTCTGGTAAGGGTATTGCTGTCAATCCCGACGAGTTCAAGCCGTCCTTGATTGGACTCCACCTGAGACGGTCAAGCAAGTTCGGAGCTTCCTTGGCTTAGCGAGCTATTGCCGCCGCTTCGTCGAAAATTTCTCCAAGGTTGCTAAACCTCTAACTGAACTCCTCAAGAAAGATAAAAAGTTTGAGTGGACTCCACAGTGCGAGATCAGTTTTCAAGAACTGAAAAGACGCCTAACATCTGCCCCCGTACTGGTACCACCAGACTTCTCCAAGGACTTTATTATCTATTGCGACGCCTCGCGACAAGGACTAGGTTGCATACTCATGCAAGATCGTCAGGTAATTGCCTATGCTTCACGGCAATTACACCCACATGAGGAAAATTATCCTACACATGATCTAGAGCTTGCAGCTGTAGTCCATGCACTTAAAACCTGGCGACATTACCTTCTCGATAATCATTGCGAGATCTTCACCGATCACCAAAGTTTGAAATATATCTTCACCCAACCAGATTTGAATCTCAGGTAACGACGTTGGGTCGAGTTGATCTCGGACTACGACTTAGGAGTAACTTACACCCCGGGCAAAGCCAATGTCATGGCTGATGCGCTAAGCCGTAAGTCCTATTGTAACAACCTGATGTTACAACAAAGTCAACCACTTCTCCATGAGGAATTTCGTAAGCTAAACCTTCACATTGTTCCTCGAGGATTCCTATCCACCCTGGTGGCGGAACCTACCCTTACAGATCAGATCATCAAGGCACAGAAGGTAGATCCGGGAATCTCCCGTATTAAGAGAAACATTAAGAAAGGAGTCGCGAATTGTTTCTCCATTGATGATCAAGGTGTCGTATACTTTGGGAATCGCCTAGTGGTTCCAAAGGCACGAAACCTGAGGTGACTGATCCTTAAGGAAGCTCATGAATCCCCTCTCACCATTCATCCCGGTAGTACCAAAATGTATCAAGACCTAGGCCAGAGGTTTTGGTGGACTAGGATGAAGAGAGAAATCGCTCAATACATTGCTAATTGCGACGTTTGTCGTCGTGTTAAAGCAGAGCATCAATGGCCTGCTGGCACCCTTCAACCTTTGGCTATTCCTGAATGGAAATGGGATAAAATCAGTATGGATTTCATCACTGGGTTTCCCAGGATCAAGAGAGGGAATAATGCCATCTTCGTTGTGATCGACCGACTTTCCAAAGTATCCCACTTTCTACCTGTTCGTGAGAGTATCACCGCTAGCCAGCTAGCTGAGTTATACATCTCCCGAATAGTGTCTCTTCATGGTGTTCCATTGGAAATTAACTCAGACCGTGGGAGTCTCTTCACCTCTCGATTTTGGGAAAGTTTCCAAAATGCTATGGGAACTCGTCTCTCCTTTAGTACCGCCTTCCATCCCCAATCAAGTGGTCAAGTAGAGCGAGTCAATCAAATTCTGGAAGATATGCTCCGAGCTTCTGTTATCTCGTTCGGAATGAGTTGGGAGAAATGCCTTCCATTCGCGGAGTTTGCTTATAACAATAGTTATCAAGCTAGCTTGGGCAAAGCTCCTTTCGAAGTTCTTTATGGATGAAAATGCCGAACGCCTCTTAACTGGTCAGAAACCGGGGAAAGACAACTCTTTGGCCCGGATATGATTCAGGAAGCAGAAGAGCAGGTTCGCATTATTCGTGAGAAATTGAAAACTGCCCAATCTCGTCAAAAGAGTCAATATGATCGTAAACATAAGCCTATGACTTATGAAGTCAACGAGAAGGCTTACCTTCGGGTTACCCCGTTAAAGGGAACCCATCGTTTCGGTATCAAAGGCAAATTGGCTCCTCGTTACATTGGACCCTTTCGCATTCTTGCTAAACGAGGAGAAGTTGCCTACCAATTGGAACTACCTCCGCATCTTTCCAGAGTTCACGATGTCTTCCACGTTTCACAACTCAGGCGTTGCTTCGCGGATCCTATCCGTGGAGTGGACCACGAAACGCTTGATCTACAAGATAACATCTCTTATCGGGAATATCCCGTTCGTATCCTTGATCAAGCCGAGCGTACCATTCGACGTCATAATATCAAGTTTCTCAAGGTTCAATGGTCACATCATTCCAAGGAAGAAGCCACTTGGGAAAGGGAGGATCGTCTTCGACTCGAGTACCCCACCTTCTTCCCAGAGGATCCTAAATCTCGGGACGAGATTCTTTTGAGTGGGGTGAGTTGTCACACCCTAGCTAGTCCATGCATTAGAGTGTGCATCATGTTTATTTTTCATCAGAAACTTGAAATGGGGAAGGCAGAACCCCCAGCACCCCTCTTGAAATCAATTAGGGTTTACTAAAAATAATTTCAATGAACCTGAAATGCCCTTCTAAAATGTTCACCCTCTTTGCCTTGGGTTAGAACCTCTGGCAAAATAGGTGCACAATTTTCTAGGTCAACAAAAGGTCACTGGATTAAATCATATGTATGTTGCCTTTGGACATTTAAATGCTAATAAATATTTTAAATGTTCAAATAATTCTGGAATTAAGTCAGGGCTGTTAGGAATAATCCCAACAGAGCCCACAATTATTTTCAGGATTTTAGAAAGTGCCTAGGTATTTTAAATAAAGCCCTAAAGCTACAGAAAAAATAGAAAAGAAAACAAAAAAACAGAAAAACTTACCTGGCGCCACCTACCAGGCCCACCTGCCGGCCCAGCCCAGCCACCCCGCCAGCGAGCAGCTTGGCTTGGCCAAGCAGGCAGGTGCTCGACGGCGAGCACCGCATGCGCGCCACGCAGCTGCCGCCGCCTCGCCGCTCCCCTCGTCGACCTGTCGATGTGGGACGAACTCCCTTGCATCCCCCGACCTCGCAGACACCGCACTTTCCCCCTGGTCCCTCTACATCGCTCTTCCTCCGCCATGGCCGACGCTGCCGTGCTCGCGCCACCGTGAAACCGCGTCCACCGTCGTCCCCGTGTTGCACCACCGTGTCCATCCTCTCCGCCATCGTCAACTCCGTCGAGCAGCTGAGCCCCGAGCGCTCACACGCTCTGCAACGTCTTCTTCGACCTCATCTTCACCGAGCATCGCCGGAGATACCTTTCGACGTCACCACCGCATCGACTCGTCCCCGACCGCGCCGTCTGCCACTACGTGATCGCCGTGAGCTGCTGCACCTCCCCATCCTCCCCGTTCTTCTTCTCGTGCACCACAACGAGCACACAAAGCTCACCCGCACGCGCCGCCGTGGAGCTCGTCGCCGACGTGTCTCCGGCCAAACACCAGCCACGCCACCTAGTCTAACTACTTCACTGCATCCCTAGGGGCACAACGCACCTCACCACACGCCTCGCCGTGCCCCGTAGCCTCGGGCTCACTTTCGCCCGACTCCGGCGACCGCAAGGCTCGTCGCCGGCGACGTTTCCGGCCACCCCGAGCCCAACCACCACCACCAAACGCAGCGGTTCGTTCCCAGCTACCCGTAGCTGCTCTCCGCGCATCAATTGGTGCCCTGTGGGCGATTTCCGCAGCGCGCCACCGCGTCTGGCCTCGTCGGCGGCTAAACACCGGCAGGTTTTGACCCGCTGACCGGCGAGGTTGACCTGCTGACGTGGGTTGACCTCCCCCCTCTATCTCACCGACATGCGGGCCCCGCCCGACTAATAACTCTGTTAGTGCTAACTAAATAGGTTAGTTAATTAGTATAGTCACTGACTAGTGGGCCCTGCCAGTCAATTAGGCTAACTAAACGTATTTAGTGCACAGAGACACTGACCAGTGGACCCCACCAGTCAGGTTTGACCTGGACTGGCGCCTTTGACCTGCTGACGTCACCCTGACGCGTTGCTGACGCAGTAATTGATTTTCTAGATTTATTCTTATTCAGGAAATTCCAGAAAATAGTTCAAACTTCAAAAATTCATAGAAATTCAACCATAGCTCCAAATGAGATAAATTATATATGAAAAATTATCAGAAAAATTCAATCTATCCATCTGTAATGGTTTCATGCATGACAAAACAAGTTTACCTTGCTGTTTAAGCAGAATAAGGAAATGCACTATAAATGCCATGTTTAATGAGCTAATATTTGAATCTTTTATTCAAATGGGTTCATCCCTTCCTATTTTAGCTTGCATTAGGCCAAGACACAATCATATTGCCATGTCATAGCATGCATCATATTGTTGCATATCGTCATGTGTTGATTGTGTTCCGATGTGTTCTTCGTGGTAGGTTCTGCCTCCGAGGATATTCACGAGTATCCAACTGAAGGGCAGTATCCCGTTACCACTCCATCAGGCAAGCAACCATTGATCATTCCGATACAACCCATGTTCTCGCTCCTGCTCTTGTTTACTGCATTAATACATCGCGATTCAAACTGATGTGTGCTACGGTAGTTGAACCCTTATCCTCTGCATGACCTGTCATTGCCACAGTAACTAGATGAAACCCACTAGCATGTGTAGGAGTTGATTGAGCCATGTATGTGATTCCTACCTTGCTATGCCTGCTATGCTTAGAGTTGAGTCAGGTCTGGTTCATCTGGGTGATGAGATAGAGTGAAATGCTTATGTCGGTAATATGAGGGATGTATTGAACATGTTTTGGTAAAGGTATCGATGAGAGGCCATGTAGGAGTACATGGTGGGTTGTTTCATTGAGGCCGTCCATAAGAACTGAGATCTGTATGTGTGATTGAAGATGCAGTTACTACCGTACATTGGGCCCGAAACCAATGGACCCTCTCGGCTTCTTAATCACCCTAGTACTCTGTCCAGGAGTTGCAGTTAGTTTCTGGTGTTTGTAGGTTATGTGTTGGCGGCCGTGCGTAGCGCTGACCCTAGGGGTGGGCTATGTTGCGGTAGATACACCATGGCACGGTGTACCGAGTCACCCGTTTGGTGTCTCGGGAACCCTGTTCACATCGTTCGGGGCCGTATGTGGAAACCTCGGCCGGACTCCCTGTGGATGGAACCTGGATAGGCGATAAACCTGGACTAGAGACTTAAGTGTTTAGGTAGGCCGTGGCCGACACCCTCGCTGGGCTTCCGCTTGAAGGTAGCCGAGTACATGTCGTGTAAACAGCGGTAAGTGGTGAAAGCGTGTATGACGAAGTACACCCCTGCAGGGTATAAACTATTCGAATAGCCGCGTCCACGGTAAAGGACTACTTGGTTGCCTATATAGTTCATAGACAAGTCAATGGATACTACTAAAAGAATCAACATAAGTGTGAGTACCGAGGATGGCCCTCTCGTAGGATGACGAGGGAGGATCCCCGGTGGAGTATTGTGTTGGTGAGTAGTGGACTCGTGTGCGAAAACTATTTTACTGGTGGAGTTCCGTAGGATAGCTTAGCCAAGAGTCAAAGCTGGCTTGCTGCATCAACCGCACCGCCTTCTTGAGAATAAGCATGTATAGTAGGTTCTGATGTAAGACTTGCTGAGTACCTTTGTACTCATGTTTGCTTATTTATTGTTTTCATACGACAACACTGCCCCCTCCGATGGGTTTTATGTAGACCTTGACGTCGACGAGTGACTAGCCACCCAGGTGGTGATCCTGGCCATGGAGGGCCCTATGTAGATAGACAGGCTTCGAGAAGCCTTCTTTCTTTCTAGAGTCTGTACTCAGACTAGTTGCTTCCGCATGTGCTTGCATGTTTGTATGACTTGAGTGTCGGGTCATGTGACCCCTATCTGTATGAACATGTTATGTATGGCTCTCTGGAGCCTTTAAATAAAGTACTTGAGTTGTAGAGTTTTGTTGTGATGCCATGTTGTATGTACTCATATCGGGCATATTGTGTGTATGATTGAAATGCTTGGTATGAGTGGGATCCGACAATCTAGTTGTTTATCCTTGGCAGCCTTTCTTATGGGGAAATGTAGTCTAGTGTTCCTCGAGCCATAGTAGTCCGCTACAGCCCAGTTCACCGGAGTCCTGCTAGCCCAGCACTACTGTTCAGGACACTTGACTGGCCGGCATGTGTTTCAATTCGTCCCTATGTCTGTCCCTTCGGGGAAATGTCACACGGTGACTTCCGGAGTCCTGCCTAGCCTGCTACAGCCCGGGGTTCCCCAGAGTCTTGTTAGCCCAGTGCTACAGCCCGGAATCACTCGTTGATGACCGACATGTTCGATGTGATTCATGTATGCCTATCTCCATAGGTCTGTGCTGCTTTGGGTTCACGACTAGCCATGTCGGCCCGGGTTCTCTGTCATATGGATGCTAGCGACACTATCATATACGTGAGCCAAAAGGCACAAATGGTCCCGGGCCATGGTAAGGCGACACCCGTGGGATACCGTGCGTGAGGCCGCAAAGTGATATGAGGTGTTACCGGCTAGATCGATGTGACTTGGAATCGGGGTCCTGACAGAGTGTTCCATGACATTACCAAAATTATCATCACGGAAGTGTCCACTTCCATGATGATAAATCGCGCGTCACAGAAGTGCTTTCGTCAAGGGTGACCGACACGTGGCATCCACCGTAACGGAACACCGTTAAGCTATCAGGTCGGGTATTGGATCCGGTAACCCGTTAACAACCACGACCAATGGGAAATTTCCACGTGTAAAATTCTTATTGGCCGGACGAAACACGTGTCAGCTCGTCAGTGGGTCAGATAGGCGCCTATGATACGTCGACACGTGGCACAGCCCAACAGAGGCCCATTCCTGTGTAAAGGCCGGCCCGTTTGACTTGGTCAAAAGCTGGCGGGCCGGCCCATGGAAAGCCTGTTAACGGCCTGTTCGAATATAGCCCATTTACAGCCCGCTAACCCAAGGCCCGTTACGCCCTATCCGAATTAGGCCCAGTAGCATCATCTGGGCCATCCAATATGATTCCATCCCGTTTTCACTTCTGGCCCATGTATGGCCCATGACGTCTTTCAGCCCATATGAGGCCCTATGTAACTCTTGGCCTATTAATGGCCCGTGGTGAAACTGGCCCGTAATGAACAGTGTATCACTTTACACCCGTTAATGGCCCGTGGTGAAACTGGCCCGTGATGAACAATGTATCACTTTATACCCATTAACGACCCGTTATACCATTGGGCCGTTTCCAGCCCATGTTATTTTCCGGCCTTCTTTAGAGCCCATTTATTCTTGGGCTCATTTCCAGCATTCGTTTACTTACGGCCCATTACTGTCATTTTCTGCTTGTGGGCCAAATTCAGCCCGTGGTTACAGTCGGCCCGTTTGTGGTCCGTTAATACATTGGGCCATTTTCATAGATCATCAAATACGGCCTATTAACGATGGCCTGTTATGGTCGGTCCATGAACGGACGATTCCAACTCTAGCCCGTTTACGGCTAGAATGCGGTATGTTCGGCCCATGTTTGGCCAATCGATCATACGGCCCGTATAAGGCCCATTGATGATACGGCCCGTAGAAGCCCATTGTTTCTACGGCCGGTAGAAGGCCCACTGCTTCTTCGGCCCGTAGAAGGCCCGTAGGAGGCCTGGTGTCACTACAGTAAATATTAGCCCATGGTTATTGTGGCCTAGTTTTAAATAATAGGTTATTGCAGCCACTAGCAAACCGCAGAAAAAGAACTGCACTGACTACAAGCAAACAAATAAACAAGACAACAAGGAAATAAATAAGCAAGCAACTTACACTAGGCTATCATGGCTATTACACATATTACATCCACTGGGCATCAAAGTTCACCACCAATGCAAATATAGGGAACACAGCAGCATATAAACGCCGCAGCAAAACAAGTCCAGAACTGAAACCACTTCAGAAGAGCTCAAGAAACAATATCATGGGTACCCATAATGCTGGCAAGATGCTTAGCAAGCTTATTAACTTTCTCTTGTTTGGCACTTAAGTCCTCCAGCGCTTGCTGTTGCACCAGAAAGTATGCATCTGAATTCTGCAGGGACTTCCTCAGTCCTTTGGCTTCCTGTCGCATAACATCTGATCGATGTCTTTCAACTTGAAGTTGAGACTCAAGAAGCCGAACTGATTAAGGCAACGAGTTCGAAGAGCTGGTGCCAGCAGTGGTAGCCAGTAACTTGAACACTACATCAAGACAGGACTTTGGGGTTGTCTCAGTGTCTTCAATATAGTTTTTATCAGCTTTCTTGGAGACCAACAGGGATGTCTCACTATCTTGAACCTTATCTGCATTACTTCCTTTACCATTGCATAACAGGGTACTCTTCTCCAATATTTTATCCGTGTTCTAAAAGAGAAACAAACAAACACATCTCAGGTTTACCAGTTCAGTATTAAGGTGGAGAGGATAACAGCATGAGACAAACATATATCTATGTAGTATGGTCACTATATGGTCTATATCATTCTAGTTTATGTTGCCAAATCAAGATAGATACAGTTCGAATCATATCTATATAAGACAAAGCAGCATAGACAGAATATAAGTGTGGGAAACTACACAGCAATAACAACACTTGTAATGTGCATGGCATGAGAACATAACTGTTTATTCAATTGAAACTGAAATCAACATAGAGCAAGTTACAACAGCAAACAGCCAAACACGTTGAATAAACAGGTTTAAAACATACTTGTTGCGCCATTGGAGTTTCAATTGCATCCTTCAAATTTGAAATTATTTGGTATCAGTAAATACAGTGATGCAAGAGCAAAGTAGTATGAACCATAGCTACGAAACCTAACCTGAGAACAATTCTTCTTTTGCTTTAAGCGTTGACTTCGGGTTCGGAGTGGTGGTCCTCGTGATTTGGGCACTGGAGTTGCCTTACTAACTACTCGTGTTTGGGTGCTCTGTGGTGGAGACGGTGCTGTGTCAACGGGAACTGGGTGTCTATCTGCTGGGGTTGGGGTTAGAAGGGGTGTAGCTGGTTCTCTGTCCAATTGGGTAGGGGTACAATCTGCATGAGTGTGGGTTATGTGTGGTGGGGCTGGTTCTTGGGCAAGTACAACCGTGGTTCTACCTGCATCGACAGGTAGCACGATCTTTTCTGAAGACCATGTTTTTACTCCCACAGATACTGCCATCACTCCCTCAAATTGTAATGGATGATAAACAAGAAAAGTAATTGAATGTCCAGACATTGTAAGATAGACAGGTGCAATGGATAGTAGGGAAGAAAACAGGGCATGAAATAATTCACATTTATGTTGTCTAAGAAAACAGAATAGCAGGACATAATTTCACATATATGATGGCTAATTAAACAGGATAGCATGACACAATTTCACATGTATGATGGCAAACTAAACAGGATAGAATGACATACTTCAAAATATGATGACTATGTAAACAGGATGACATGATATAACTATATGATGTGTCTATTAAAGTGGTTGGCATGCCATAAATCACAAACATGCCGTCGATGGAAACATGATGGCATGATATAATTCATGGATAGAATGACATAATTTAAATATGATGACTATGTAAACAGGATGAGATGATATAACTATATTATGTCTTTAGAAAATGGGTTGGCATGCCATAATTCAGATACATGCTGTCTATGTAAACATCATAGCATGATATAATTCAAATATATGATTTATATACTAAGGAAGTGAGCAGAGGGCAATCGCATATATGATGTGTCAACTAAGGAGATGGCATTCAATATTGTGTATATGATGTAAAAACTAAGCATTGTAATACAACATATGCATTATATGAGTAATATAACCCTGCCAAGTTTGAGCATACACCTCAGGGGGATAATACGACTGGTCATCTGCCTCTGAATCCTCCTCTGTAGAGCTATCTGTAACCAGCAAGATATCTGCTTCAGCAGGTAGCATTGTCTGCTCTTAAGACCTTGTTTTCACTCCAGATTTTTCCATCACCAATTCAAATGGCTGATGCACAGGAAGAGCAGTTGAATATACAAACATTGTCGACAAAAGCAATGAGAAATACAAAAAAAGGACGGCATGATATAATTCACATATATGACGCTTGCCTAAACAGCATGGCATTGCATAATTCACATACATAATGCCTTGCGACAAGATAACATTGCATAATTCACATATATAATGTCTTGCAACAAGATGGCATTGCATAATTCACATATATGGTAATTAGACACTAAATAGGTGGCATTCACACAAAGCATGTCTAAACTTAGCAAATTACATAGCAATGCAAGATACCATACGCATGATATGAGCAACATAACCCTGCCAAGTTAGGGCATGCACCTCGGGGGGGGGGGAATATGACTGGTCATCTGTCTCTGAATCCTCCTCTGAGGAGCTATCGGTAACCAGCAAGACATGCGCTCCGTCAGATAGCATTGTCTTCTCTGAAGACCTTGTTTCCACTCCAGATTTTTCCATGACCGTGCCAAATGGCTGATGCACAGGAAGAGTAATTGAATGTACTAAAATTGTTGACAAATTTAACACGTAATAAAAAATGATGGCATGATATAATTCATATATAAGATGACTGGCTAACCAGGGTGGCATTGCAAAATTCACATATATGATGCCTGGCTAGACAAGATGGCATTGCATGATTCACATATACTATAAAGAAAATAAACAGATGGCATTGACACAAAGCATGTCTAAACTAAGCAGATGACATCTTTAATGTATACAGTAAGCAATGCAAGGCACCATATGCATGATATTACCAACATCAGCATGCCAAGTTAGAGCGAAGACCTCATGGGGTAAATAGGAGTGGTCTTCTCCTTCTGAATCCCCCTCATAACAGTTATCTTCCTCTTGATTACGATCCGAAATGGGTGGAGGGGGGCTACCTTTGCGCACACCATGGAACAACGTCTGCATGAAATTTTATTGCCACGCAAGGCTCGTCTCTTTTTCTCTACATGATTAGTTCCATTGTGTACAATAACTGGCATGCATAGGAATAAAACATAGTGAGATTATGTAAGGAGTGCATGCACAAATCCAGAGTGATGGTAGCAAATTGTGGATAGACCCAAAACCAATGATAGCAGGCAGATAATAGCTTTAGTTAAAAAATACAGATAATGGCTCCTTTAATGTTTGTTTGCACCCAACATGAAACTCATAGTAGACACCAGAGATTAACCAGATAGTAGACAGATAGTACTGATTGCTGCCCCAATATGTACCCCACAACCATTTAAAAACTCAAGTTTCAGCATTAGTTTGGAACTGACTCGGAGTCTAATAGGTGAACACGACGATAATGTAGCATGTCATCATATTAAGCAATGCATAACTTAAGCAGACACAGAAGAGTGTGACCTCTCTTGCGGACCCGTATAGTCCTCAAGGTCATCTGCTCAATTGATGATGGTAATGCAGTTGTCGTGGCTGCCGGCGGTGGGGAAGAAGATCTGAGGTGGCGAAAGACAGTCTGGAGAGTGGATCCCTGCTGTGGTGAACCCTTCCGTCGTTGGAGCAGCTGAGCTGGGGTGGAACACAACGCCACAGGAGCAGGACAAACCACACAAGGTTTTCTTTGACACATATCTGTAACAGAAGTAATTGAGTAAGGGCTTGTTTGAATTTGAGGATTCTAACAATGCAGGGATAGGAAATAGACAGGAATAGGATAGGAATGCACGTGCAAAACAGAGAATTTAAAAACACAGGATTTCTGCCAATCTGGGTGTTTGATTCACAACAATTGGAAGATCACAGGATGCAAAAAAGCATGGTGAGATTAAGTCAAACCACAAGAAAATGTACGGTTATAATGCTATTATGCTACTATCTCTTAGTCTTGTGCTTGATGAATAGGCATATGAAAAGGAGTAGAAGTGGAAATTAGAATTCCTACGGTTTTTCTTTCAAGGAGACACTAAAGGAACAAATCCTACAGTTTTCCTTTGCTCCATTCCTTTGCACCAAATTCATGAAAAGTAGTACCATAGGAAACTTTCCAATTCTGATGTTTTTCATTCAGTTTTCCTTTCAAGAACTGGCGATTCTAGTAGGCGGGATTGAGCAAGAAATATCCTACACTAAAAATGTTTTTTGTGCTACTTCTATTACTTTGGACCTAGGCCACTGCCATACTAGCTCAACTCCCAGGCCCATCGACAAATGCACAGCTGAAACGCGCAGAGATAAATAATGATGGCGTTCAAGAGAGTCCATCACGGATAGCTAAGTTGCCTGGTACCTCACTACTTGTCATATAGTAGGATAAAATAATCGTATTTCCCGTTACTACGAGTGCTCAGTGGACAATATATATAACATGTAGAGTAAAAAAGAGATGCAACAAGTCTAGAACCTCTTTGGCGAAGCCATGTCGATCTCAGCGTGATTGGGTTGGCCGGTGAGGATGCTCCGGCTGACTTGGCTGTCGGAGGACGGGAAGAAGATCTTAGGCGTCTGGAGATGGAGCCCGAGGTACTGCTCCGCTGTGATGGAGGGTTTCGTCATTGGAGCAGCTCCGGTGAGTTGTACGACGCCGAGGCTGAAGCAGGACAAGAGAGACAACGAACAACGTTAACCTGAGTGGAATTCTAATAGCATCTCCAATACATGACGTAAAATACATAACCACAAAGTGCTAGATGTAAAATACATCAGATGCTCATCTCTGAACTTAACTATCGAAACTGAACTTAACTGTCGAAACTGAACTTAACTGTCGAAACTGAATTTTGCTGTCGAAACTGAACGCACTAGCAAGGTGAGGCTACACGTCGGTCGACTGACTTTTTCATCTCTGGTCAGTCGATTTTGCAGCCGTTGGATACGAAATCAAGGGCCTGCGGTTCATCTTCAACCTCCACCCCCCTGAGCCGGCCAAACAGCAGCCCCCCACCGCCCGCGGCTGGTGGTGCGCCGCCCCGCCCGCCCCAAAAACACTCCCCACTGCCGGTCCACTGCCGCCCCGGCCATCTCTCTAGGCCACCCCGTGCCGAGCTTTTTCTCCGGCGATCCCCACGCCACGGCCCCGCCAACGCCCCGCCACCGCCGGCGACCACCGCCCCCATCCTGAACCCTAAGACAGTAGCGGGCTATCTCTCCGGCAAGCCCCCCTCCCCGCTGCGGCTGGTTCTTCCTTCACCCCGGCGAGCCCCCCACCACCTGAAAATCGACTGACCCAAAATTCGATTCAGTCGACTGAAGTGTAGCTAAATCGGAGCAGCATCGCAAGCAAGAGCAAGAGCGAGAGCAGCAGCGCGAGCAAGAGCAATAGCAAGAGCAGACCAGGCAGGGGACCAAGAGCAAGAGCAGAGCAGCAGCACGAGCGAGAGCTAAAGCAGAAGCAGGTCATACTGATGTGGACATCGCCGCCGAGGGAGCGACGCCATCGAGGAAGTGGCGGTGACGCCGCCGTGGATGGAGCCACACCGTGTCGGCTCGGGACCGAGCGCCGGCAGCACCGTGAGATCAAATCAAGAAGAAAATGCGGCGATTAGTGTACAACCTCTTTGGTGGCGCCGATTAGGCCGCAGCTTCATCCGAGGAAACGGTGATGATGATGCTCTTCCGGTGGTGTAGGTGAAGATGGCGGTGTGGGAATGGAGGTGGCGCGAAAGACGAGGGGAACGTCGGGGCAGCTCCTTGGAGGTGGAGGACGGGGTGGCTGAACCGGTGGGACGTTGAGACCGACGACGGATCCTCATCCGGTACGATGGATGAGGGACGTCGAGGTGTTGCTGTGGACGACGTCGTCAGGGAAGAGGCTCCGGCTGGGTGGCAGAAGGAGCAGGGTGTGGGGTTTCGTCGTGGGTTTTCGCGGCCTCGGTGTACGAATGGGTGGGCGGATGGGATGGCAGTGGGGAACCATGGCTTAGAGACGCGCTTGTCCGAAATGTGGGGTAAGTTACGAAAGTACCTCCACCGATTTGAGGCGGTTCTTTCGGTTCAGGGGTACCACGGGCATTTTGCGTGTCTGGATTTCACAGGAGGTGGGAGTTTTCGCGCGCATTGTAATTTCGGAATAGCAAGGCACGGGTTGACATGGAGGGAGTTGTCGGAGCACAACGAGACAAAGATATATCTTAAATATTTCGGGCTAACAAGGCGCGGGTTGAAGAGGCGGGAGTTTCGCAGTACGATAGACAGAGACGCTAACTTGAATTTTCGGCATAACAAGGCGCGGCTTGAAATTTCGGAAGAACAAGCTTAACGTGTACCCAAAAAAAGAGAATTTTCACCTCAACACGCACAACACACACACAAACACCATTTAGACTAGAGTAAGGTACACGTGCATTGCACGCATGAGATTTGGCACCCAAATTAGGAATAAATACCACATTATAGCATGCAAGCTTTGAGTCATATATGCATGATGTAGATGTTCGTTTAATTCTTATAGTTCATTTCATTCAAAATCATCTAGTTTTTATAAGAAAGCTAATCTATTTTCAGATTCATGGAATTGTGCGTCGTAAGACATAAAGTAAAAACAAATAATGGAAAATCATGTAGAAAAACATTTGGGCAATTCTGATACGGAAGATTCTAGAACAAATAAGAAGTGCTTGTGTTTTGATGTTTGTGCATTATGCTTAAGTTCAACCATGGAGTCTTCTAGATTATACATGTGGCGAAATCTGGTGGAATCTAGATGATATCCAACGGCCAGTAGTGCTCAAATTTGCCATCTTTGGACCATCGGATTCGCCTCATCCAACGACCATCTTTCAAAGTTAAAGTTACCCACACACAATATAAAAAAATATAATATATATAGGGGGTATAGATATAGATATGTGATGCAAAAGCCGCCCAGCATCTCCAATTAGAATAGTGTGTCCATGCACGGATGCGACGTGGCCAAATGATGTGTGCCATCGGTATCTCAAATTCAAATCAGTCTGACCTTGTTCAATGTGTATACATTAAAACATGCTCGTTTCCAAACCACACCGCGCAGATCTCCGTTATATTCATGCATGCATGGGTTTCAAAAATCAGGATCTCTTATTCAAATATTTGAATTCAACTTTACATTGATTGTGACCTCACCTATTCAGCTATTATTTTTATAATTGTACCACTAACTTTCTCTTTATAATTGTACCACTAACTTTCTCTCGTGCATGCATGCACACACACTACCAGTCGGCATTATCCATCGCACGCATGCAATCTTTTTCTTCAGGTCAGTCTCCCATGAAGGCACACACCAACACACATCCCCCTCTCCATCATATCGGGCATTCTTTATCTCTCACGTGTGCATGCGCAACGATCGATGTTCCTCTATGTATGCGTGTATATAGCTAGGTCTTTCATAGTTTTCCACACAAATCGATCAATCGATATATCCAGTGAGGTCTCACCCTCTTTCCCACGTCCACATCGATCAATCTATATCTCTCTATATAGGATTAACATATATAGCTAATACACCCACATTAATTATGTATCCAACGTCCCCCTCTCATCATCCATGCCTTCCTCTTCATCTCTTAGACGCGTGCACAATGGCGAAGACAAGGGGCAGTAAGGGCCATGCCCCCTCCCCCCCTAACATCACTATATATCAAGGCTAATATGAATGTGATCATTAGACAATTGCTGCTAAAAATGGTTTAAGTTCATGAATTGACCCTCCTCGTAAAGGATTAGCAATGCTTGGCCCCCTAGCTCATTTATTTTTCATGGCTCCGCCATTGCGCGCATTAGCGCACGTGTTCGCCCCCTCTCTCTAAATATCGATCTCCACTTGTGCATTCCTTCATAGTCTCCCCCCACTCAGCCCCTCGCACCATCTTCTAGCCCACCCACCGGATTTTGCCACATGTACAATCTAGCAGACTCCATGGTTGAACTTAAGCATAATGCACAAACCTCAAAACAACAGTGGTTCTCTTTTGTTCTAGATTCTTCCGTATCATAACTGCCCAAACTTTTTTTCTAGTTGAATTGCCATTATTTGTTTTTACCTTATGCTTTACAACGCACAATTCCATGAAGCATAAAATACATTAAGGGCTTCTTTGATTCAAAGGATTCTCAAAGGAATTTTGGAGGATTCTAATCATTAGGAATTTTTCCTATCTTGGTTGTTTGATTCGTAGGATTGTAAACCATAGGAATTTTTCCATATGATTCATTTGCACTAGATTTCATAGGAAACATCCCATCCACTCAAACCTCTTTGAAAGAGTTCTGCGTTTTTTCTATGCACAATCAAACACTCGTACAATCCTGTAGGATTCAAGACGACATTCCACTATAATCCCATGTTTTTCCTATTCCCGCGTTCTTAACTTTTTTATAAAAACTAATTGATTTTGAATGAGATGAACTATAAGAATTAAACGAAGGGCTACATCAGGCATATATGACTCAGAGCTTACATGCTATAGTGTGGTATTTATT
This sequence comes from Triticum urartu, assembly GCF_056163025.1. Classification (NCBI taxonomy): domain Eukaryota; kingdom Viridiplantae; phylum Streptophyta; class Magnoliopsida; order Poales; family Poaceae; genus Triticum; species Triticum urartu. The sequence continues at coordinate 400,174,306 of NC_141873.1, read as the reverse complement.
CATAATTTGGTTGCAAAATCTGATGCGTGCAATGCACGTGTACCTTACTAGTATTTCGAGTTTGTGCAAAACACGTAAACTAGAATACCAATGGCACGCTACACAGTGTCTCTTACAGTTCATGAAGCCACGTGGCACATGTGTAGGCGTTGTCGCGACCTCCTTGCGTGGATTGATCACAGTGACGTGCTGCTGGTTCCAGAAGAATTTACTCGTCCTCCCTGAGCCATACTGGCGGTACATGCATGAAGCGAAGATGTGCACGCACGCCATGCACGCACTCATTCCTCGCACGCACACACGGGTACACGGGCGGACACAATTTTGTACCAAGATCCACCCCATGTGATAATTTGATGCGTGTAAAGTCGTTCACTTCATTGATGGTCGATTAATACAGTGCATGCAAATTGAGTGGACGTGAGGGCGGAAGAAAGACATTATTACTCCACTGCGCGCATGCGAGTAGTTAAATCGTGGGTTGCTGGTAGTACTTCCATTGGTCTCCTTTGTATTTTGTGCCAATTTTTGACAGTAACATACTACTCAATATTTACGCATTTGAGCAGTGTAGTACTTGAAATTTATGTTCCGCTAAACTCATCGGGAGCCGTTTCGGGCCTCGAAACCAAAACCATCAATTAATCTTTACCTTGTTCCCATCACATTCGAAAGCTTGCTCACACCTACTAGTAGTACGTACCAAACCTGAACGTGTTCCCACTATGCAGGTATTAGTACTAGTGCTAGTACTTAGGTTATAAAAAGGGGAACTACCTAACCGAAAATCACTCTACCTTTCCTCCTCATAAGTGCTTCTTCTTCGTCCGTCATTGCCATGGCCGGTGAGCGGAGCTCTAGGTCGAGAACTACTCGCAACAAGGGAGCGGCAACCAAGGCTGCGGAAAAAAAAGAGGGCTCGCCGCCACGCAGAGACCTCGAAAGATCTCTCACGGGGAGGCGATGGCTCCCAGGAGCGCCCTAGCCACGGAGGCGAACATGCCGAGCCGGCAGAGCTGGAGTCGTTATCCCTCGACGGCATGCCTGATCAGCTCAATAAGCAGAAGGAGTTCATCCAAGGCTTGATGGAGTTGCTGAAGGAGAGCCTCGACGACATGCCCACTGAGCTCAATCAGCAGGGGGGTTGACCGCCGGCTTGGTGATGCTGCTGAAGAAGAGCATTGCCTTGGAGAAGAAGGCGACCGGCGAAATCCTGCGACTTCGGGAGGACAATGCGAAGCTCTGCCACGAGATCGACCTGTTGAAGGAAAAGAACGCCGGTTGGAAGAAGCTGCATGAGAATAGTAGTTCCTCGATGAAGATGCTGCAGGCCCTCGCCATGGAACAGAAGGATGAGTTGGCGAAGCTCCGCATCGAGCACCCGGCTGCTGTCAAGGTACGTAATATGGCCGTGGAACAGATGATGAAGGCTTGCGTCGAGAAATGCCGCGTCATGGACACAATGATGAAGATGGCGGAGGAGACGCGCAAGGAGATGGAGGTCGTGCAGGCGATGAAGAAGCAGTTACGACTCCGCGGCGAATTAGATCATTTGGGATGATAATCTTCCTTCTTCTTTTGCTCCTGCGTTTCATCTTTTGCTTCGGGTGTTTCGCCGCACGTGTCACGTTCTCTACGAAGCATGAATAGAACAATGTTTTTTTTGAGGGAATGAATAAAACAATGCTAACAATGAGATGACTAGCAAATTAGATCATTTTTATCACCATATGGCACTGGGCTGCCGTGTTTCGTGCTCCTCCATCGCAGTACTACTCCAGTGGAAAACTTGAGTATACCGCATGGTTCTTTGCTCCTCGATCAGGTCGTCGGCGCATTTATACAAGCAGTCAAATCACAAGGCCCCGCCTTCCAGCAGTAATGAGCCGTCAAATCACAAAGGCCCTCGCCTCTCGTGAAACCGACCAAGCTAGACTGCCCCGCCCTCTAGCCTTTTAAAAAATGTATACTTTTGTACAGCAGTAGTATCGATGGATTGCGCCATGGAGCAAAACTTTAAATTAAAAAAAAGGTGGTACATATAGAGAGCGCTCGTCGCCAAATTATGCATATAGTACTATTAAAAAGGCCAGTCACAATAATGGTGTCCGGCACAACCCACCCCTCAAATAAAACTAAGAGGGTGCTTGGATACGTTTTAGTCCCATGACTAAAAGTAGTGGGACTAAAACATGCTAGCCTCACCCATGCTTGGATCCAAATACTAAAAAGGCTAAAATCAAGTTAATGAGCACTTATTATCCTCCAAACCCTCCAATCCAGAACTCGCCTGTGTTAAAGGAGAGGAGTTAAATGAGTAGAGAGAGGACTAATCCACATTTTAGTAGGGGTACCCCTGACTAAAAAAATTAGTCTCAAGACTAGTTTTATTCTCTCTTTAGTCAGGGGTGCTTGGAACTTTAGCCTCTTAAAGAGACTATTTTTAGTCAGACTAAAATAAGTCCCTTGGATCCAAGCACCCTCTAAGCATCCTGGAATTCTTTGACAAAACTAAGCACCCTAAAATTCTTTGACAACTAAACTACTGGATATATGATGTTGGCCATATATATTGTATGTATATAATGTGAATAAACGAGTGGTAGTACTATACCAACTAAAAGATGAAATGTAAGAAATACTAGTATGTACGTACTGAAGAGTTAAAGTAACGAGAAGAAACATAACATAGTTCTGCTGGGGGCTCAGCACAACACACCCCTCAAATTAAATTAAGCACACCTGAAATTAAACTTTGCAACTGTTCCGGTAGACACTACATTAGAAACTACATGAGCAACGACACTGCCACCTTACTTGGAGTCCTCGTCCACGTCCTCGACTTCGTCCTTGTCCCTCTTCCTCTTGGCCGATACTTCTTTGCTTGAATTGCACACTTGGCTGTTGCTCTTCATCCAACCCTTGTAGATATTGAAGCAAAGGTAGCCATCCATTGCAGCATACTGGATGTGGTCTATATCTAGTACATTCCGCTGCCATGCATGACGATGAAACGTGTATGGAGGTTTCACCAGTTTACCATACGAAGGATGAACCATGGCTCCTGCCAGGGTCAGCATTGAAGGCTAACAAGAGGGCACCAGCCGACTCTTCTGGAGGTCGAAGGGGTTGCCTACAACGAGGCCTATCCGACCCAGGATTTCTTTGTCGTTACCAAAGTCTACAGTAACGAATTTGACTAGGTTGCTCCCGAGGAAGTCCTTAAAATCCTGGCACTCAACGTCGGCATGGCATATGTGGTAGACCAAGCATAAGTCATGCACGCAAACCTAGATCACGGCGGGCTTCTTCCTCTCTTCGTCCTTTAGATCCTTCTCTCGTCCCAGGACTGTGGTGTACTCAACATCTAGCCCAGCGACCCACTCATCATTTGAGTTTTCGAACATGCGTCTGAAGCGAGAAAGGCATCCTTTCACCGTCGCGGAAGAACGGGTGTAGATGACGCCGAACTCATCGCCGGTGATGGTTCTAACCTTGTACTCACCGCCGATCATGGAGATTTGGGACGCCATGGATTTGGGAGGAGGGTTAGGATTAGTGGAACTGACGTAATGTGAATGGACGGGACGACTAGGAGCGAACCGCCATAGTATTGAAGGACGTGCGGGGACGAGTAGGAGCGAACTGCCAGCGTGCGAATGGCAGGGTAGTGGCTTTCCATTATCCCATGATACGGGCTTTCGAGAGCCCTTGGATCTGAGATCGAATGGTTGCATGGCGTGATTCTAGACCTATGGGTGAATATCCTATCCTGTAGGGTTATTCTGCAAATTTTCAGCAACTTAGCATGCGACCGTTTGATCTCAGATCCAAGGGTTGCCAGCAGCCCGTATCATGGTCGCACCTACCACGACCATCGCGTCGCTCGCACGGTCGCACCCTTGGAGATTTAACATGGTGCGTTAGGCTATCTGATGTTGGCATGTCATACATAGTCATTACTTAGTCACTCATACTACAACAAGGTTGGCTATAAGTGTATTTTTTGTTACTCCTCTCTATCTCTTTCTTCGTACTCCAGGAAGAAACGGTGCTAGTAAGCGCGTGTATTTATTGCATTTTCCAAGGATTGACCTCTTCCAATGAAATGGTGTTTCTAAGTTTGCTTCATTTAATTAGCTATAGACTCAAAATTGTCTTTTCACCTAGGTACACACGCTTAGCACCGTTTCTTCCTTGGGTCACCAAACTAGTCTCTCTCTTCTTGATTAACTTGCCACATCAGACTTTATGCCTATGTTGCAAGCTTAAGCACCTGTAGGAGCAAGTAAAAGTAAGTACAATAGTGCGCTTTACATGGCATTTTTGCATATGTGGAGGAAAGAGAGGCAAGGAAAAAGTGGAGAAGTGGGCTCTCATGCAAGAGCCAGCCTCTACTACATGGTGGAGAATTGGGAGAGGCACCTATATGGAGGTGGTCAAGAATCTGGGAGACTCACGCCGGTCGTAGCGCCGCAGTTAAAATGATAATGGCAAGTAAAATCACGGGGTCCCACCTGTTCAGCAGTAACTTGCTGTCAAATCACACAGCCCTACGTTTGCAGCAGCCTACTCCCTCGTCTTCTCGCGTCTCTGTCGAACCGACTAGGCGGAACTGCCCCGTCACCTACCGCGCAGGAAAAGCCCCGCCCTCGACTTTTAAATAGTATACGGTATACTAATTTTGTATCCATGGATTGCGCCCGCGTCATGGAGCAAAGCGTCTAGAAAACGGAGGAGACATGGTGGTCTTGCAATAGAGAAGAGGGAGAGGCGAGACGATGGTTTTTGAATGGAGATGATGGAGAGGAGAGGAGGTGGTTTTGCAATGGAGAAGAGGGAGAGGAGCGTGCGGCAGTGATTTAGGATTGGACGAGAGGGCTGGCGCGCTCTGACTGGATCAAAATAAAAATCAATTTACCCTTCAATTAGGCTGGTCGTAATGGTAGTATCATAGCTAGTATCATGCATGCCAACTAGGCAATTTTGATGAGGTGTCGTAGCATTAAATGAAGAAAGAGATGATGGAGTATCATATTATGATACCGTATCATAATAAATGCTATGCTACTTTGTGTCATGCATGGTAATAAATAGAGTACTACATGATACTAATATATGATACTATGCATTAGGGAGGTAGTATCATACACTAGTATCATATGCATGATACTACTATATGATACTCCCCATTACAACCAGCCTTAAGAAAGCAACCCCACATTAACTAGTCTCCCTTTTATTCTGGGTCATAATTGACCATGATTTTCGCACATAAAATATATGTTATACGTTGTATACAAGGTCACTATCAAAATTACAATTTGCAACTATACAAGGCCACTAACATTAATCGAGGCAAAATTGATGGCGTTTGCCTCGTACTAGCACCCGAGGACATTAATATCCCTTGTGTGCATGTGGGAGTGAGAAGGTGAGCTTGCATTCCCAACATTAATCAACCAATGAGGAGTAAGAGGGTTGGCTTGTTGTGCTTGGGAGAGAAAAACCACATTAATTAACACGACAATCAAGGTGACAAGCTAGCTAGCAACATTGACTTAAACATAGCATTGATTTTTACCTTGGTACCTGTAATATGAGTTTGTGGCCTTGTATAAAAATTGGAGGGAGTATAATTTGAAAGTACATTCAGATACGAACCAAACGGTACAATTTTTGGTGACATGCATTCACATTTTGCTTGTCAAATACAGTACGTGGTCAAACTTTGACCCAAAATACGCGAAACAACAAAAAAATACTTCCAAGACCAGTGCCGCTCTTCCGCTCTTCTCCTCTTAAACCACCGTCGTTCCTCTCTTGTTCCAATCTAAATGCAGCGTCGCTACTCTCCTCTTCCATTTCAAAACAACCGCCCCTCCTCTCCTGTTCCAGTCCAAAACCAGCGTCGCTCCTCTCCCGTTCTAATCCAAAACCAGTGCTGCTCCTCTCCTCTTCCATTCAAAAACCACCACCGGTGAGTGAAGGTGCTGTGGAGAAGTAGATCGATGGAGGAGTACAACCGATACGTGAGGATCACAGACGGCGACCCTGTGAAGCTAGCTAGGAGATACAGTCTTGGTTTGACAACAAGGACCAACTAGCGGCGACGGTGACATCCATGTCCAAATATCTGCAACAGAGCGAAAAGGCGGCGATACTCCCGGAGGGAGTCGTGCCGGAGTACATAGAGCTGCTCCTCTGGGCCAAGGAGCAAACAGATTCATTGAATCCGATCGTGAGGGAGCGGTGGTGGGAGTATCGATCCCAGATGGAGCATCCACCAGAGATTGAAGGATCGAGCATCTACAGGGTGCCGTTTGTGAGGGTGTCCTGCCAGAGCGAGCCGGTGGAGTCTTCATCGGCCAAACCCAACTACAAGAGGAGAAAAGCAGTTGGCCCGACGACGCTTCCTCGCCATCGTCTCCCTCGCCGTTCACATCATCTCACGGGGCGGCTGTCTGCGGCCGAGGAATAGGAGGGGGCTGCCCCCCAGCCCAATAGTCGGGCAGGTTGTGAATTGTCAGGAGGAGCTTAGGGCTGTCAGTATTTGCAGGTTGTGAATTGTGTTTTGTGTTGTGTATTTTGAGAGTACTTTCAGATATGAATGTCTTTTGAATTTCAAATTTGCAGTATTGAGCATATGAAGTATTTTATAAATTCTAGAGATCTATTTTTAGCACTTAAAAAATGTAGTTTCATAGGAGTATAAAAGTGCAGACAATGTGATTCTCAGAGAAGAAACTGCAAGTTTCAGTTTCAGATTAGAAACTGCAAGTTCAGTTTCAGATAAGAAACTGCAACTTTCAGAGGCAGAGCATTTATATTAACACGGCCTTTTCGAACAGGGTTAACATCATGTTGGAAGTTTTATTCATGGTCGAAAATGGAACTACCAGCAAGTTAACATCATGCTGATCAACTTTCATGCATAGCACATCTTCATATGATGCACAGTCAAAATGCCCACACAATGTCGAGTGTGCGAAACACAGTGAAAACAAGGGACAAAGTTTTGGCAAGTGTTGGACGTGGTTTTGGGCTGCCCCGTCTAGGCTTTCATTTTTAACATGCGCAGCCCACGACCTAGGACGGGAGGTCCATAGGCCTGTTTGTATTTTCTTAGGGCCGTCATGTATCGACCGGCCTATGGACCTCCCATCCGAGGTTTTATTTTTGGCAGTCCAATTTATGTATTTTTTTTGAAGAAAACGCAGAGGTATGTTCTATTTTTCTATATAAGGATAGGAACGCCAGGTCCAACTTATGTTTCCCTTCTAACTATATTATATATATTTAAATTATTTTATATGTTGACTGTTTAGTTCACATACTCCCTCCTTTTCAGTTTATAGGGCTTATCTCAAAATTTTAGTTTTTAAATTTTATAAGGCTCAATTTGGTTGTTTTCCATCACATGTTTAGATTCCAAGGTGCATTAAATCATTGCATGCAAGTATTAAGAGAAAATTGACCAATGCATGTACTTTATGCATGCATGCATTGCAATTTATGCATTGATAAACATAATTTTTTGAGGAAAACAAGTGCATTAATTAGGTGCTTTTGGAAACTACAAAAAGTATTCCACCATTCATCATCTACCTTGGTTGATGAGATTTTTGAATTGAGCCCTATAAACCAAAAAGGAGGGAGTAATTGGCAAATAGATCTCGCCGCCACCCCCCGCCTCCTGACTCCGGGCGCGCCTACCCCCCTTAGCAAGTCCGCTTGCGTGCCCCATGGAGTCACCGGCCATATCCATGGGGGAATGGCTGGAAGACAGGTAGATGTACAAGATGCATCTCCCACATGTCTACAAAGCCTTCCCGCGGATGCTCCAGCCGCTCGACTCCGTCGCGCCGGCGATGCTGCGGGAGACTCGAGGGAGGAGATGGAGGGAGCAGGCGATGCGGATCCGCGACGACGCTCTCTCCTGGACCCAGTGCACGCTCGAATGGAGGGAAGCAGAGGACGAAGTTGCGAGGGAGGAAGCCGAGGAGGGACCGAATCCGTTCTCTCACTCGCGCAGGTATGCTCGGATGTGCAAGGATCATGTGGATTGGGAGCTGCTGAATCTAGGCCTGCGGATCTACTTCGAAGGAGATTTCTCGGAGAAGCACATGATTCCCCACCCCAGTGAGCCGCCGATTGCGTTTGTTCGATGGGCGAAAGGAGAAGTGAATTCAGGAGATCCACGCCGTGCTGCGAGATGGGAATGCTTGACTGGACTCCTACCCACCAGCACGCCACCGGAGCCGGAGCAGGTGGATCCCCTACCTTACCTCTCCCCCAAACCTGCAGAAGATTGAAATTAGGCTTGCAATCTGCTTCAATTGAGCCGTCTGGTGGTTATTTCTGCTTCCTGAGAGACAACATCTGGCTGGAGGATGAGCAAGAACTAGGAACTCCGATGAATTTCCCCTATCACAATGGGGGGAGCGCCGGTTGGGCAGTGGTACGGCCCACCTCCGCCCCAAATGGGGGCACAATCTGGGCAGGCTCCTGTAATTGCCCAAGATCAATCTGCTGGTGGTTCTGACTCTCAGATCAGTGGGAAATCTCAAGGCAAGAATCAGCAAAAGAAGAGATAGGACATCTAGAAAACTGCTCCTACCCCTGCTTCGGGCCTTATGGCATACTCTGAGGTGATCTGTTACAACTGTGGGGAACCAGGGCATCATTTGGATAAATGTGTCAAGCCCAAGAGTTGTTTTATTTGCAAAATGGTTACCCATAAAGTTGAGAATTGCCCTGTCAGAAGGAAAACCCACAGTTCTGCTAGATATGTTGGAAGTGATATAAATACTGCTTACTTCCATGCAGTAGCTAACCAGAGGAGGAGGAAAACCCTCATTCACTCCATTGATGTCCCTAATGGCCCTGTTACTGAGGTAGATGAGATGTTGAAAGTGGCTAGTGACTTCTACAAAGACCTGTTTAAGAAAGAAAACCCTTCTGGGTTCTCTCTACAAAACAATTTTTTCTCTGCTTCTGAAAAAGTCTCTCCTGCTGAAAATGAGCTGCTAGAAGCCCCTTTTTCAGAGACACAGGTGAAGGAAGCCATTTTTAGCTCTTATCCTGATGGGGCTCCTGGTCCTGATGTGATTCCCTTCTTGTTTTACCAGCATTTTTGGGACTTGGTGAAAAATGATCTCTTAGATCTTTTCCAAGCCTTTCATAGAGGAGAGTTGGATCCAGCAACTTACTCATGGGGGGTCTGTTGGGGTCAAGTTAAATAACTGTGAAAGTGATTTTTTTTCCTTGCTGGTAAAGGCCTTAGGCAAGGTGACCCCATCTCCCCGCTTTTGTTTAATTTAGTAGTGGACGTTCTTACTAAAATGCTGAGCAAAGCTACTGATCATAGTCTGATTGCAGGGCTCTGTCCTGAGGTCTGCCCTGGTGGCATCATCTGCCTTCAATATGTAGATGATACCATCCTTTTCTTAGACAATGACTCCACACATGCTAGCAATCTGAAAACTGTTCTAACCTGGTTTGAACAAGTCTCAGGCATGAGAATCAACTACTCTAAAAGTGAACTCATCCCTATCAACATGGATGATCAGGAGTTAGCTGACTTCCTCTCTATTCTAGTCTGTAATAAAGGTAACTTCCCCATTAAGTACCTAGGTATCCCTCTCCACTATGATAAACTGAGGAGAGAGGATATCCAACCCATTCTGGATAAAATCATTAAAAGGATTGCTGGGTGCAGGGGCAAACTTCTCTCTTACAGAGGTAGATTGATCCTCATACAAGCTTGTTTGGCTAGCATTCCAGTGTATCTCCTCTCCTTCTTCAAGTTCCCTAAATGGGCAGTGAACCTCATCAATTCTCAGATGTCTCATTGCTTGTGGAATGATTTTGAGGGAAATAGGAAGCTACACCTTGCTAATTGGGCCCTAGTCTCTATGAAAAAAGATTTTGGAGGCCTAGGCATACCTAACCTCCAAGAAATTAACATCTGTCTTCTAGGGTCTTGGATTAAAAGATTCTATGAGGAAGACCTGAAACCCTGGAAGCTTCTTATTGCCCATAAATACCTAGAAAATAAACCTAATATTTTTGTCCCTTCCTCCAACCCTAAGACCTCTAGATTCTGGAAAGGATTAAAATCTATTATGCATGCTGTGAAATTTGGCTACATATGGAACATAGGGGATGGGAGCAGAACCAGGTTCTGGGAAGATAGTTGGTTTGGCACATCCCCCCTAGCAGTCCAATTTTGGCCTATTTACTCTGTCTGCAATGAGCTTAACAAAAGTGTCAATGAAGTTTGGGACGGTTAATGCCTAAAACTCTCTTTAACAAAAGCATTACCTTTACTGCCGAGCCGGATGCCCTGATTTGGCAGCTGGACAATAAGGGGAAGTATTCCTCCAGCTCCCTCTATCATGTTATCAACTTTAGAGGGGTTCAACCCGTGTTTATCCCTGCTGTCTGGAAATTGAGAGTTCCCCCTAAAATTCATGTATTTCTCTGGCTTCTCTCCAAAAACAAATTGATGACTAGGGATAACCTTAGGAAGAGACACATCATCAAACCCCTTGATTGTGTTTACTGCTTGGAACAAGAGTCTTGTTCTCACCTATTTTTGAATGTATAGTTGCTAAACATCTCTGGGCCCACATTGAGGAATATTTCTCTAGTCAGATTGGCTCATTCTTCGAATCTGTCGCCAAATTCTGGATTGCTACCAAAAAGTGCTCAGTTTTAAACACTGTTAGCTCAGCTGTCCTTTGGTGCCTCTGGAAATATACAAATGCTATGATTTTCAGTAACACCTCCTGGATTTCCATTCCGCAGGTCTTGAGGTTGATCAGGAACATGGTGAGGAACTAGGCGATTCTCTTCTCTGGATCGGACAAGGACAAGTTGATGAGCTTCGTGGAAACCCTAACAAGATCCCTCCAGAAACCGTTGGCGATCACGTGTGGATGAACAAGGCTCGACCTGCTCTGGGGCTGGACCCGTGGGCTCGTCTCATGATCTCTGATGAAGATGATGGGCACCTGGCGCTGAAAAAGAGGGACATCCACCATGCTACGCCTTCCAGCCCGGTCTCTTCGCTTGCTTACTGGTCGCAGCAGGCTGACATGGCCCCTCGGCTGAAGACCATGAAGGCTTCGCTGGACCCTCCTTGTGTCATTTGAGTGCTCTATCCACTCTGCCTTTGGCACCGCTCGGGTGATTTGTGTTATTCAGAGAACTTGTTCATCCACCCCCCTAGTTTGTAGCTTTTCTACCTTTGCTTTCGAACTGCTCTTTGAGCTGTTGTATCAGAATATGTTGTGGTTTCGTTCTCAGCAATGGAACCGGGGAGATGCTCCCTGTTTTTCTAAAAAAAATTCATATGTTATTATATATTATTTTTATTGTCATCATATATTTAACACATACTTACATATGTAAGAAAACAATATCCCACATCTTATTAACTTATAAAAATAATTTCTTAACAAATAAAATCCTGGATTGTTTTGGCACGAAAATCCTAGTGATTGTGTACAAAAGCTTGGTAAGATTTAAGGACGAATGTAATAATATCACTTATTATTTAAATATATTTATAACAAAATGCTCAACCCCTTTTTATTTTTTGATAACATTGCTGGCCCAACCCAACATTATAATTAGAATCAGCCCAGCAAAATCGTGTATTTCGAGAAAGTGCAAATGGCCTGTAATTTTTTAGGAAATAAAATAAACGGGCCGCATGGACGCTACATTATTTGTTCACCCAGCCCAGCTAATGGTTGTAATTCAAAAAAAAGATCAAATTGACTGTAAATTCTACCGCGCAAAAAAAGACTGTAAATTCTGAAAAAATGGGTTGAATACGTGCCACATTTTTGGAGGCTGAAATGTGGGCCAATAGGTCGAGACAAATCCAAGTCGTTGTCAATTTAGTCAACAAATGATTCTGACATGTTAGTCGTTGGATTTACATCCAACGACAGGCATCCATCTTCAATCTCTCGTCTTCTTCCTCCAGCGCCGCCGGGACCACCTCCCGCCTCCTGCTGCTAGCAGCTCTGCTTAGCACGCTTCGCTATGAAGCGCTACTCCGCCGTTGGCCAGGCCATCCCTCCACCCCTCCACACCTCCTGTTCTTCTCCACCGACTGCCGAAACTGCACTAGAACCAGTTAACCCTCGTACACCTCTCTGTCTGCGACTCTACTCCCGCGTCTTCCCATCTCCGGCCCGTTGCTGTTTGGGGCCTCGCCGTCGTCCACCACCTTGGATGCGCTCGGCACGGCGTGGTCAACATGGTCAACGAACGACACCATCGGAAGTAGACTGTGCGTGGAGAGGCTGACAGCTGGGTCCACGGCCGCACACAAGGAAATGCCTCCATATTACGCGCAAAATAATGATTCCTCCACCTGACATCTGGGACCCATCGGAAGGGCCTCTGTATTTCGCGAAATAAAGTGCCCCCGCTGACATGTCGGACCCACCAGTTATCTTCGCACGCAAGGAAGTGCCTCCTTATTATGCACAAAAAATGAATATTCCCCCTGCCAGCTGGAACCCAGCATAGTGGGAGGCTGACTTGTGGGCCTACCAAGTTGACGCGGACGGAGGGCTTTGTCAACTTAGTCAATATGAACGATTCTAGCTCCTGTTACCGTACGATGTTCATCCAATGGTCGTAGTGCTTCTTCAACCTCTGGTCTTCTTGCTCCAGCCGCCCAAACCAGCGCCAGTCGTGTCGTGTGCTCCTGCCTCCCGTGGCCGGCTGTGATTCCGCGGAGGCCTCACCGCCCCCTACTACTCCCACCACTAGCCAGGCCATCCCTCTACTCACCCACACCCCCTGTTAATCTGCGGCGACAGCAGCCTCACACCGCAGCCGAACTAGTGAACCCTCGTACTCCTCTTCGCATGGGCATCCATTGTGGCGTCTTCCCTGGCTCCGAGTCGTCCCCTTCCTAGTCCTCGCCGTCGTCCACCGCCCTGGTGCTCTCGACGCGGCGTCGTCAACGTGGTCAATGACCGACTTCCATCGAAAGAGTACTATACGTGCAGAGGCTGACAGCTGGGTCCACGGCAGCCGCAAGGAAGTGCCTCCTTATTACGCGGAAAATAATTATTCCTCCACCTGACAGCAGGGACCCATCGGACGGGCCACCAGTATTTTGCGAAAAAAATCATTTCCCCCTGACTGCTGGGACCCACCAGACGGGCCACCGTATTTCATGAAAAAAACGTTCCCCCCGCTGTCAGCTCGGACCCACCGGAAGTGCCTCCTTATTACGCACAAAAAAATGAATACTCCCCCGGCTAGCTGGGACCCACCTTGCTGGGAGGCTGACTTGTGGGCCTACTAAGTTGACGGGAACGAAGGGCTTTGTCAACTTGGTCAATATGAACGATTCTAGCTCCAGTGACCGTACGATGTCCATCCAATGGCCGTAGTGCTTCTTCAACCTCTGATCTTCTTGCCCCAGCCGCCCAAAGCAGCGCTGGTCGTGCCGCTTGCTCCTGCCTCCCCTGGCCGGCTGTGCTGCCGCAGAGGCCTCACCGCCCCCTACTATTCCCACCGCTGGCCAGGCCCTGCGGCGACGGCAGCCTCACACCGCAGCCGAACCAGTGAACCCTCGTAGTCCTCTCTGCGCGGGCTTCCACTGCCGCATCGTCCCCTTCCTAGGCCTCGCCATCGTCCACCGCCGTCGTGCTCTCCGCGCGGCGTGGTCAACATGGTCAAGGAACGACTTCCATCGGAAGAGTACTGTACATGGAGATGCTGACAGCTGGGTCCACGGCCACAGCCCAGTTTTTTTGTGATTTGCCAAGTAAGTCGCTTTGTCAGGCCTGTTGGGCTGCAAATCTTTCAAGACGAGGAGAGCTTTCATTCGGCTGGCCGAGAAAAGGGCCCATCAGTAATGAGAAATGGGTTGTACATTTTTAAAACACATCAAACCGGCAATTAGTTTCAAATATCTTTTTTTTTCATTTCAAGATTTTAAATTACATTAATTTTTATGCGTGGAGGATATACATTTATTTTTAAAATCAGTTTGAATGTGAGTCAAAATTTCGGGATTAAAAACAGTTCGGACCGCACCGAAATATGCAAAATTTCGTATAATTTTTTAACCGTTGCCACAATATGGCTGCAATGCTAACAAAAATAATATGGGCTCCAAAAAAACCTTAAGAATTAGCAAATGGGCTATAAATTATTAGAAATAATGGCAGATGGGATGTATGCTTTTTTCCACAGATTTGAGGCTTTCCTAAAAAAAGGTTGACGCACAAGCACTGACTGTTGGATGTCCATCCAACGGTCATTGTGTTTCTTCAATCTCTGCTCTTCCTGCTCCGGCCGCTCAAACAAGCGCCGGCGGGACTGCCTGCTCCCTCCTCCTCGCGGATGGTTGTGCTGCCGCGCAGGCCTCACCGCCCAACCGTACTCCCATCGCTGGCCTAGCCATCCCTCTACTCACCCACACCTGCTGTTATTCTCCGACGACGGCAGACGAACCAGTAAACCCTTGTACAGTCATACTCCCCTCCGCGTGGGAAACAACTGCCGAGTCTTCCCTGCCTCCGTGTCATCCCCTTCCTAGGCCTCGTTGTCGTCCACTGCCCTGGTGCTCTCGGCGCGGCGTGGTCAACGTGGTCAAGGAACGACTTCCATCGGACGTGGACTGTACGTGGAGAGGCCGACAGCTGGGTCCACGGCGGCAGCAAGGAAGTGCCTCCTTATTACGTGGAAAATAATGATTCCTCCACCTGACAGCAGGGACCCACCGGACGGGTCACCGTATTTCACAAAAAAATGTTTCACCCTGACTGCTGGGACCCACCAGCTACACCTTCGCATGCAAGGAAGTGCATCCGGGCAAAAAAACGTTTCGCCCCCCTGACTGCTGGGACCCACTAGCTACATCTTCGCACGCAAGGAAGTGCACCCGAGTAAAAAAACAAAACGATTCGCCCACCTGACTGCTGGGACCCACCAGCCCCCCGACTGCTGGGACCCACCAGCTACATCTTCGCACGCAAGGAAGTGCGTCCGGGCAAAAAAATGATTCACCCCCTGACTGCTGGGACCCACCAGCTACATCTTCGCAGGCAAGGAAGTGCCTGACAGTCGGGACCCACCTGGTCGAAGCGTACGTGGCATTGTCATTCTGGTCGCAAACGTGTACGTACACATATACTGGTGGATGTAGAGGCGCGCACGTGTCGTAGTAGAGGTGGCCAGGATGCAAGAAAGAAAATACGGCCACGTATGTGTACATACGGGCGGGGTCTCGAATGCCTACTCGCGCATACGTACGGCAAGGGCTCGTGTACATGGCTGGGTCGGAACGGAGATATAGCGCTATCGTCGTGTTCATGGGAGGCAACGGAATGCGTTGTGTTCATCGGGAGGCAACGCGGCTGGGTCGGAACGGAATGCGTGGTCATGTTCATCGGGAGGGCTTGGACGGAAGAGGCGATGGAAACCAGGCCTGGCGTATCGCACAACGGAGGAAACGGACCTCCTACGGTCGAAACAGGGGTCCTATTGATCGGGAGGGGTGTGGCGTACCGCAAAACGGAGGAAACGGACCTCCTACGGTCGAAACGGGGGTCCTGTTGATCGGGAGGGGTGTGGCGTACCGCAAAACGGAGGAAACAGACCTCCTACGGTCGAAACGGGGGTCCTATTGATCGGGAGGGGTGTGGCGTACCGCAAAACAGAGGAAACAGACTTGTGTTGGAGCGCTACGGTCGGAACGGGGTCCTGTTCATCAAGAGGGGTGTGGCGTACCGCAAAACGGGACTCCATGGGATATTGTTCATCTCCACCGTCGACCCCCTCCAGCCTCCACGAGCTACTGTTCATCCACCGTCGACCTCCTCCAGCCTCCACAGGCTCCTGTTCATCCAGCCTCCACCGCGCGCTACTCCACCGGCTACTGTTCAACCACCCCTCCACCGTCTATTGTTCATCCAGCCCTCCACACCACGGGGTCCTGTTCAACCACCCCTCCATGGGCACCCCTCCACCGTCTACTGTTCATCCTGCCCTCCACACCACGGGGTCCTGTTCATCCACCCCTCCACGGGCACCCCTCCACCGTCTACTATTAATCCAGCCCTCCACCACACCACGGGGTCATGTTCATCCAGAGGCAACGCCACCGCTCACTGTTCATCCAAACCCCCCCGCAACGCTCACTGTTCATCCCATCGATCGGCTTCAGTTAGCAGCAGTAGCCAAGGAATCGCTCGATCGGGTTCAGTTAACACCATCGACCAATCGCTCGGGTTCAGTAACGCGTAGCCTGCAGTGCAATCGCTCGGGTTCAGTTAGAGCCCAATGCCTCGCTCGGGTTCAGTTAGAGGCAACGCCTCGCACACACGCGCGTACGTGTACAAGAGAAACGCGCATCGCTCGGCCCCGACCTCCCACCATAACCGGGAACTCCCCGAAATTTTCCTCCCCCTCGCTTCTACCACAGTTTTTTCCATCACGGACGGCCCAAAGAATGTCATGCAGCTGCGTCTCTGGCCCGCCCAGGACGAAAAGCCCATTTTCTGTCATGATTTTTTGTCATAGAAGTAGGAGCCCACCACATCTATGATGATACCGGGTTTTGTCACAATTATCGTCATAGAAGTGTCATATGTATGACAGAAACAAATTTTGTTCGGCCCAAAATGTCACGGATGTGGCTTTTTTTTGTGGTGAAAGGAGTTCGTCCAGTCGACCGATTAGGAGTTGTCCTCAAACCACACAGAACCGACGGAAGTTCGTCAACCCAAGCGCATGTTGTGTGTTTGAGATCACGCATTAGTCGGGGTTTCAGTCCTTTGAGAATTAGGCCATTGGCTCTTTCTACTTGTCCGTTCGACTGCGGGTGAGCGACAGAAGCATAGTCGACTCGAGTGGCCTGAGAGGCGCAGAAAGCTCTGAACTCATCGGAATCGAAGTTCGATCCATTGTCCGTGATGATGCTGTGTGTGACTCCATATCTGAATGTCAATTCTCTGATAAAACTGACAGTGGTGCTAGCATCAAGGTTCTTGATAGGTTTGGCTTCGATCCATTTGGTAAACTTGTCGACTGCAACGAGCACATGAGTGAAGCCGCTCCTGCCAGTTCTTAGTGGTCCAACCATATCCAGTCCCCAAACAGCAAAGGGCCAGATGAGGGGGATGGTCTTCAGGGCTGACGCTGGCTTGTGAGACATGTCGGAGTAAAACTGGCAGCCTTCACATCTATCGAATATATCTTTCGCCATTTCATTTGCTCGTGGCCAATAGAATCCAGCTTGGTATGCTTTAGCCACGATGGCCCGAGAGGACGCATGATGACCACAGGTCCCCGAGTGGATTTCATTGAGGATCATTCGACCTTCTTCTAGTGTTATGCATTTCTGACCGACTCTAGTCACACTTTCCCTGAACAGCTGCCCTCTTATCACAGTAAAGGCCTTGGATCGACGGACGATCTGTCGAGCGTCTTCTTCATCCTCTGGGAGTTCTTTCCTGAGGATGTATGCAATGTAGGGCACCGTCCAGTCGGGAGTAATGACCAGAACCTCCATGATCAGGTCGACCATGGCTGGGACCTCGACTTCAATCGGATCTATGGCGCTCTTGGGTTGCGGGGGTTCTTCAGTAAAAGTATCTTCCTGAACTATGAGCGAGTGAATATGCTCCAAAAACACATTGCTGGGAATGGCTTCTCTCTTGGAACCTATCTTTGCCAAGTCATCGGCTTCTTGATTTTTCAATCGGGGTATGTGATGGAGCTCTAACCCCTCAAACTTCTTCTCGAGCTTCCTCACCGCGTTGCAGTAACCAGTCATGGCTGGGCTTCTAACGTCCCACTCCTTCATCACTTGATTAACTACCAAATCTGAGTCGCCATAGACCATGAGGCGACGGACGCCGAGTGAAATGGCCATGCGCAACCCATACAGGAGTGCTTCATATTCCGCTTCATTGTTCGAGGAATCAAAGTGAATCTGGAGGACATATCTGAGCTTATCTCCTCGGGGGGATACCAGAACTACCCCAGCACCAGACCCATTCAGCATCTTGGATCCGTCAAAGAACATGGTCCAGTGCTCCGAGTGAACTTGAGTCGGCAGTTGCTGTTCAATCCACTCGGCAAGGAAATCTGCTATTGCTTGGGACTTGATAACTTTCTTTGCCTCAAACTTGATATCCAAGGGAAGGAGTTCAATCGCCCATTTTGCCACTCGACCAGTTGCATCCCTGTTGTGCAGAATCTCTGATAATGGAGCGTTGCTGACGAATGTTACAGAGTGATCTGAGAAATAGTGTGCAACCTTCTTCGTGGTCATGTAAATCCCATAGACGAGCTTCTGATAGTGAGGATATCTCTGCTTTTACGGGGTCGGGACTTCAGAAATATAATAAACTGGGCGTTGAACTTTATAAGCTTTTCCTTCTTCTTCCCGCTCCACCGTAAGTACTATACTCACGACTTGTCCAGTGGCTGCTATATAAAGTAGTAGAGGCTCTTTCCTGATTGGAGCAGCAAGCACCGGTTGGGTGGAAAGCAGGGCTTTTAGCTCTGCAAACGTTGCATCAGCTTCTGGGGTCCACTCGAACTTGTCCGATTTCTTCATCAGTCGGTAAACAGGCAGCGCCTTTTCACCGAGGTGAGAAATGAATCGACTTAGGGCGACTAAGCAACCAGTAAGCTTCTGGACATCGTGCACACGCACAAGGCGTTTCATTCGGAGTATAGCGCCAACTTTCTCTGGGTTAGCATTGATTCCTTGTTGAGAAATAAGAAAACCGAGTAACTTTCCGCCTGGAACTCCAAACATGCACTTGGATGGATTGAGCTTGATATCATACCTCCTAAGGTTGGCAAAGGTTTCAGCGAGGTCAGTCAGTAGGTCAGAACCTTTACGTGAATTGACCACGATGTCATCCATGTATGCTTCCACATTCCGACTGATCTGAGTGAGCAGGCACTTCTGAATCATCCGCATGAATGTGGCTCCAGCATTCTTCAAACCGAATGGCATTGTGACATAACAGAAGCACCCAAACGGGGTGATAAAAGTTGTCTTTATTTCGTCGGGTCCGTACAGACGGATCTGGTGGTACCCGGAGTATGCGTCCAAAAAGGACAAACGCTCGCACCCTGCAGTCGAGTCAACTATCTGATCGATGCGAGGGAGAGGGAAGTGATCTTTCGGGCAGGCCCGATTGATATGCTTGAAATCAATGCACATGCAAAGTGAGTCGTCTTTCTTTGGGACCATGACAACATTGGCTAACCACTCGGAGTGGTAAATCTCTCGGATAAACTCAGCTACCAAAAGCCGAGCCACCTCTTCCCCAATTACCTTTCTTTTCTGGATGGCGGATTGTCGAAGATGCTCTTTGACTGGTTTCACCTTTGGGTCGACTCGCAAACGATGCTCAGCCAGTTCCCTGGGAACACCCGGCATGTCAGAAGGCTTCCATGCAAAGATGTCCCAGTTCTCACGGAGGAACTGGATGAGCGCTTCTTCCTATTTGGAGTCGAGTGAGGTTGAAATATGAGTCGGAGCAGCACTGGGGTGTGTCGGGTGAATGTGAATCGACTTCGTTTCACAAGACGACTGGAATGCTGAATCTATGGCTGGCTTCTTGGCTCGCAGCAAGTCACTCGGATCTGCATTTTTCTGGTATTCTTGCAATTCTACCACGGCCATCTGGGCATCAGCGATCTTTGAGCCCTTCTGGAAGCACTCTTCTGCCTTCTACCGATTACCAGAGATAGTGATCACTCCTCTGGGACCAGGCATCTTCAGTTTGAGGTACACGTAACATGATCGAGCCATAAATCGTGCATAAGCTGGCCTGCCTAGAATTGCATGATAAGCACTCTGGAAATCCACAACTTCAAACGTCAACTTTTCTTTGCGGTAATTTTTGGAATCACCGAAAACCACGTCGAGTGCAATCTGACCGAGGGATGCAGCCTTCTTGCCTGGAATGACCCCATGGAAACTCATATGGCTTTCACTGAGTCTGGACATCGGAATGCACATTCCCTTCAATGTTTCTTCATATAGTATGTTCAGGCCACTGCCACCATCCATCAGGACCTTTGTCAGTCGAGTGCCTTCGACCACCGGGTCGACCACCAGTGCTTGCCTCCCAGGGGTGGCTATGTGCGCTGGATGGTCAGACTGGTCAAATGTAATGGCAGTTTGTGACCACTTCAAGTAACTGGGTGTCGCCGGAGCGACCATGTTCACTTCCCTGTTGATGACTTTCAATCGACTTTTGCTCTCAACATCAGCAAAAATCATCAGAGTGGAATTCACGTGGGGATAACCATCATCATCCTCTTCCTCATCCTTAGCCTTGTCTGCTTCTTTCTCCTTTTCCTTGGATTGTTTCTCTCGGAACTGCTGGATTAGGAGCCGACACTGCCGAGTGGTATGCTTCAGGTAAATGAAATTACCTTCTTCATCCTTTTTGGTGTGGATATGGCACGGCAGATCCAACACATCATTCCCATCTTGATCTTTTACTTTCTTGGGGTTCCACGGCCCTTTGGGCTTCCCCTTGAACTTTCCTTGAACCACAGCCAAGGCTTCACCCGGAGAAGCTGGCTCGGCCTTGCGCTTCTGTTTCCGATCGGAGTTTCCTCCTCCGGCTTCATGGGCGACTGCTTTGTGCTTACCGCTCCAGAGTCGCTCTTCTTCTTCACCATTGGCATACTTGGTGGCAATTTCCATCATCCGAGCCAGAGTCATATTTCCTGTCCGGCCGAACTTCATATTCAACTCCCGATACCTGACGCCTTCCTTAAAGGCACAAATTGCCTGATGATCTGACACATCTTCTACCGTGTGGTGTAGGGTGATCCATCTCTGGATATAATCCCTCAAAGTTTCATTCGGCTTCTGAACACAACACTGTAATTCTGTCAAACCTGGTGGCTATTTGCAAGTGCCCTCGAATGTTCTGACAAACACTCGGGCGAGATCTTCCCAAGTATAGATGCTGCCAGGCGCTAACTAATTCAACCATGCTCTAGTCGAGCCCTCCAACATCAGAGGAAGGTGTTTCATGGCCACTTCATCATTGCCGCCACCAATCTGGACAGCCACTCGGTAGTCTTCAAGCCAAGTGTCAGGCTTGGACTCTCCGGTGAACTTACTAACTCCAGACACCAACCTGAAGTTGGGGGGAATCACCGCAGCTCTAATAGCTCTGCTAAAGCACTCCGGACCAGAGACATGCACCCTGTTGCTGGTTTGTGGTTCTCTGTCATGACCCTCTCGGTGAGCTCTGTTTCTGTCGACCAAGCCCTGCACGAGAATAGATCTCGCATCAAAGCCTGGCTCCCTGTGGTCGACTGGAACACCTCGCCCAACACTGTTAGGGCGTCTGTCTTCATGCTGCCGAGGCACGTACGACCCGCTCCTCGGGGGAGGCGTGGGCACTCGACGGCGATCATCATGATCGACTCGGCGATCATACTGCTCTCGGTTTCTGTACTGATCTCGTCGATCCCCACGTCCCTCATGCCTCGGAGGCGATCTTGGGCTATGGGCTGACTGAAGTGTGTCTGCCATCACAGATCTGCTGTGGATCCTATCCCATGATTGTGATACAACCGTATTCTGTTCTCCCGCCGCCCGGAGCAAGGCTCGGATCTGCACCAGACCTCGACCAGCTTCCAACTGGGAGGGTTGGATTGACTCTGCTATCCGGGCAGCAGCAGCCAGATTCTGGATCGAGGTTTGATATACTTGAGTCAGAGGAGGAAAAAGCTGGCGTCGACTGGATTCGGGAGCGTGCTGTCGAGCGCGATCGTCGAGTGCACGCTGGTGGTTCTCCAGTCGAGTGCGCTCAGCCAGGTTGTCCAAGCGCGCCTGCTCTAAGGCCTGGGCCTCAGGGGTTTCTCCAACTATAGGAGTATGCAATGCATCCATGTTCCGGCGGCGGAGTTCCTCCCTCTGTTGCGCGAAGAGGGGTTCAGGGCGGTACTCCTCGTGAACGCGCGACGGATCGCCGTTCCCGTCGCCTCCGTCTTCACGGTTGAAGCCAGGAGGGCTGCGTGGTCCGGTGACCATCAAAACATCCGCCGCCGGGTCGCTGCTGTCGCACTCGGATGTGGTCTCTACGGAGCCAGTCGACAGATCGAACAGGCCGTAGAGAGTTTTGTCGGGCTCGATCACCGCGACTTGAGGGGTGGCCGACTGGCGGGCCACTGCATGCTTCACCCACCGCTGAAGCCTCGACCGACCGGAGCATTTGCTCCGGCGGGCCACAGGGAGGGGGAAAGCTGCTGGAGTCGACTGGTACTGGGTCGACGGTTGCCGCAGGAGGATGCCGCAGATGCACACGCGAAAGTGCGTTGTCCAGCGGGCGGGGAGCGCGTAGACGTCGAGTGGAGCCTCCTGAAGCCAGCCGGAGTCGTCGGCGACAAACACGAGCGCGCCGAGATGGATCTCGCGGCCCTCAACCAAACCTCCGCCTGGAACCATGATGAAGGGGATCGGAAAAATTGCAACTTCTCCAACAAGTCGCTAAGACACCTGCCCCACGGTGGGCGCCAACTGTCGTGGTTCTAAGACTGACAGTAGAATAGGGGGGTAGGGATGTAGAGGCAAGATCCTAGCTATGGAGGAGTTGTACACACGAGTTTTAAGAGTTCAGGCCCTTCTCGGAGGAAGTAACAGCCCTACGTCTCGGAGCCCTGAGGCGGTCGACTGAATATATGTGTGTGAATTACAGAAAGTGCGAACCCCCGTCCCATAGGAGGGGGTGGCTTATATAGAGTGCGCCAGGACCCCAGCTCCCCTCCGTTACACATGGTTCAATGTTCATAAAGGTGGGGCGTTACTGGTAACGTCTACAATAAAGTGTTATAAATGCCCATAAAGCTATGGTTTAAGTCCTGACCGTTGAGGAGTGGAGGGCTTCTCATCTTCTAGTGGTCGAGTGTCTTCAAGGTGGTCGAGTGAGCACATCTTCATGGTCGAGTGGATGATGGTTTCTCTTCGACTGCTTCTGATTCTTTGTAGAGATGTCCTTGGGGAGGGTATGTCGGACAGATCCATGACCCTACCCTAGGTAGATAGCTTCGTCAGTACCCCCCTTTGTTCATATAATATTTTTATATTACCACATCCTATTTAATGGATAACATGTAATATTATTTTTAGTACATTAGTGGGACCGGCTCATTAGCACGTAGTACCATTCGCCTTCACTTACTGGTGGGTTCCATGTGTCCTCTCTCTCTCCTCCCCTTCTGTGTTTAGACGCACGGGCAAACACAAAGAACTCGCGGGCGATGTTGCCGTTGACCATATCTGGACGCGTTCACAAGTTACTACACCAGTTTCACGTACCAGTAGTACTAGTCAATGTGTACGTGCAATGCACGTTAATTTGGAAGTATATTAAGTGCATGCGGATATTAAGTAGGATATTATTTGCGTGTTATTATGTGATTAGCACTATTTTTGGCATAAAATTAACTGCACGCTAAACGTGTTGAGCGCTCGACATTGAAGCAGTCTAGGTCGTTAGATGCGAACGAATACATGTGGCTTCATGACGTTTTATATTTAATTAGATACGGCTCTAGCAGAACATTCAATCAATCAAACCTTAGATTTCATTCAATCTGACTCCGACTTTACATTCATACGATGATCGATCTAAAATAAACGGAAATGATAAACGTTTGGATTTTAGGCATGGCAATCCTAACATTTTTCATGGCAAATTTAGATTACGCGGCGGCGGCGGGGGCGTCTTGCGGTGGGAAGCAGCTCCTCTGCCGTGCTCTGCCAGTCGTCGGGCCACTGACCGATGGCAAGGGCAGCGTCTTGCGCCGTTTTTGGCATACTCCTGGACGTTGGCCCTAGCTTCAAGGAAGGCCACAATGTTCTGGACTTCGGTCTCCAGGAGTGAGTCAACTGGCGGGAGGAGGCGACTGGCGTTGGTGCAAGGAAGCGGTCGACGGCAGACATTCATGCCGCTGAGGGGGGCACTGGCACCTGCACGGGGACAGGCGCTGGCAACGACGCGGCGGAGACACTCATATGCACGGGCACCGGCATGGGCGCGCACATAAGTGCACGGGAAGGCGCATGCGCTGGAAGGTGCACGGGCACGTGAAAGTCGACGGGGACCTCATGGAACCCCGTGGCATCAAGCTCGGCGACAATGTGCGGCTCCCAGCCCATCAATGCCACGGGGATGGGCACTGGCGCAGTCGGGGCGACGGGAGCCGGAATGGGAGCGGGGACAGGCGCGGCGTCTTCCCGCAAGGCCGGTTCAAGCTCGTCCCAAAGTGCATTATGTTCTTGAGACTCCGGCTGGGTGTCTTCCTCAGGAAACTGGAAGACTAAGGGTAGACCATCGTGATACGGCATGGCGTACGATTAGGTCAGGCTGGTTGGAGGTAGAAGACAGGAGAATCGGAGAGGAAGAGAGAATATTGTAGCGATACAGGGTAGTGCGGGGTTGATTTTAAACTGCGGCGCCGGCGACATTAAAAGTGGGAGCAGTTGGGACGAAGGTGGGCGGCGGAGCCTGGTCAAAGGGCTCGCCTCCCGGTGAGCCTGAGCAGCGGTCTGCTCGCACACCTCCTGTCAGCCAGCGCATCGGTCTGCTCGCACGCCTCCTGTCGACTCACGCGCTTGCTCGGAAGGCACCTGCCGATGAGAAGCGGGACTCGTGGCGGCACGTAAACGCCCACGGTTTCAATAAATACCTTGGATCTTCATTTGTGCAACTTCGCATAAGCAGCCTGTCTCAAATTGAAGAAAAAATTATGTAGGAATATTTGTGCCATATCACGTGACCATGCTCAGTTTCATGAATTTCTGGTCACTTTTGGATTTTCTGAAATTTAAAATCCAGGATTCGGAACAATATCATAACCTGCACCATGCAATAAATTTTCAAGCGATACATCTTTCCAGTTGTATTTCTTAGGAAAGGATTTGGTCAAACATTTTGCTTAGTCAGACAAGTTATATATGCATAGTAAAAGGATAATCCCTCTGTACCAGTGCATTGCCTGGTATATTAAGTCAAGCACTCGGTACGAACAAACAGGCTCAATTCGGTGCTCATCCTGGTGTAGTACTATTAATGGAGTTGACGGGTGACCTTGGGTAGCGGCGACCCAGGGAATTGAACCATGCTCCGCACGGTTCGTAACGTTGTCTAGTTACTAAAGCATCCCTCCATTGTTCATCGGTAGTCACTTTGGACCGGGGACATGAGGGGAATTTCCTAGGGCTGGAATTTTGGCCGCCAGATATTTCAACTCAAAACACGGAGGCTCGACTGGTTTGGGTTGCCTAATGTGCGCACCACGCACGCCACCAGAAGGACATGAGCCCGGTTTTTTGAGGATCAACACGAGCCCGGTTTTTTTCTTTTTTTGAGGATCAACACGAGCCAAGGTCTGGCTGGTACACCGTTGGGTCCTACCATTCAAGTATACAAAATGAATCTTTCAAATTGCTGAACGAATCTATGTGTATTACAATGCCCGTATTTTCCTTGCAAATAGTAATCTCAACGTGGTAATTGATTTATGACGAGTTCTTGAATTAGAGTGAGTTTGTGATATAGTGATCTCAACGTGGATTTGACATTTCGTGGTATCCCTAGTAAGTTTTCATTGCAAATTCAAATTTAAAAGATGAAGGGTATGGTGGTGAGAAAACTTTGTATGTATCAAGCATATGACCACACACACACACACGAAAAAACAACAATCCAATAAGTATAGTGCATCTATTTTCCAAACCATGCATGTATGACACGAATTCAAAAATACTCCTTCTATTCCTAAATATTAGTCTCTTAGAGATTTCAACAAGTGACTACATACAGAGCAAAATGAGTGAATCTACACTCTAAAATATGTCTATATACATCTGTATGTGGCAGTCCATTTGAAATCTCTAAAAAGACTAATATATAGGAACGAAGGGAGTAAAATGTAAGACATGCATGGTCCTCAATTCAATATTCGAAATGAACAGGAAACTGAAACATGAATATTAAGTCTAGTGCTACACTACATGCAAATGTTGTGTTTAGGCGGAGCTATGTAGATTGTCGGGGGTTAACCCCTCGACCTTAGATAAAATTATGATGTTGTGTTTAGGATTGCTTAGATTATATTTGTCCCCACCCTCCCAAACACCGATTGGTTCTGCACCCCCTCCTCCCTAGGAGAATATCATGTGCCCCCACACCTTAGATGCTATATATTGATACGAGTTCCTTGGAGCTTGTAGATCTGAGATATAGGAGCTCACGGGATGTCTTAATATTTTTACAGGAAACCTTGATGAGTTTGAGAATTGCACAAAATTTGTACAAAAACTACTCAGATGCCCTTGGATCCCATATCCAACGACCTCGAAGCTCATATCACCGTAGCATCTAAGATGAAGGAGGACATCATATTCTCCTATATGTAAGAATATCATGTGCTACCACACCTTAGATGCTTTGGTGATACAAGCTCTTCGGGGCCATTGGATTTGTGACCCAACAACTCCTCGGTGGTTCAAATGTTTTCTTGCAGGAAAGCCCCCAAAGAGTTCGGCCATTGCTTACAAGCACAAAGACTGCTCATATGCCATTGGATCTCAGATCAAACGACCTCAAAGCTCGTATCACCGTAGCGTCCAAGCTGCGAGAGCACCTGATGTTTTCTCACACGGGAGAATATGAGGTGCCCCCGCACCGTAGATTCTATGGTGATACGAGTTCACGGAGATCTAACGGCTCACATTAGGAGGTTTGAATGTTTTTGCAATATACGCCTGAGAGAGTTTGGGAATTGCGCAGAAAGTACAAGTACTACGCATGTGGCATCTGATCACAGATCATATGACCTAGATGCTCGTATCACCGTATCGGCTAATTAAGCTACGGGGAGCACCTAATATGAGCAACGGGGAGCCGTTGGATCCAAGATGCAGCGGCACACATGAGGCCTAAATGTTTTATTTGCAAAAAAACCTCGGAGAGTTTGGAAATTGCGCATAATTACAAAGACTACTCCCAAGCCATTGAATCTTAGTTCCAATGATGTAAAAACTCATATCACCATAGCATCTAAGCTGCGGGGTCGATGTGATATTCTATGCCACTATCATTTTTGTTCGTCAACTTGCAAAATATGTGTAACTCGTGTCGTTACTTGTCTAACCGCGCAAAATGTTTGTTCAAAAAAACCATCCTACACTGAAATATCGAAACAACACATGGGGGTCCCACTTGTCATTGATCAAATTTGGACCTAAAACTAACAAATATGAAAGACAAGATTCGAACTGGCAACCTGGACTACAAAGCATAAGTTGATAGCCTAAAACAACAACGGTTGTTGTCTTTGACCCATAACTTGATTTTATACAGTATTATGTTGAGTAGAGTAGAGGGAGTGCCTCGTCAACACGTGCATGACCGTTGACTCACTTACTGGTGGGTCCCAGGTCTGCGATCTCTCTCTCCTCTCCATCGTCTAACCTTTAGACGCACGGGCACATACGAAGAGCGGCGCTAGCTTGCCGTGGTGTTATTATAACTAAAAAAAGCTTGGAAAATAGAAGAATCGCCTAGAACAAGAGATGTTGTGGCTGGTCGAGACGGAGCTAACCACACCTATCCTCTGTGCCACGTTAGCATGATGAAGCTGTGTGGCTAGTGGGGTGTTTTCGACCGACTGGCTGGGTCCCGAGGTCGAACCATAGGTACTACTATGTCTGATACAGTATATTTTTACATGCACATTTTTCCTCCGTGCCGAGACGTGGCACACCCTACCATGCGGTTTCGGGGTCCTCCCGGGTGGTGCACGCATATATTCTTCCTTGCTGAGACGTGGGACGCCCTACCGCGCGTTTTCTGGGTCCTCCTCGGTCGTAGCGCCGAAGCAAGTAAATGAGTCGTCAAATCACGAAAGACCACCTTTCCCGCCGAGTACATCAGTGAAGCATGGTGGCTAGCTAGTTGGGCTAGTGCGACCGATTAGCTAGGCCGCCGCCACATTTGTTTTTTCACACTTTTTTTATCTCCTTAACGGTAGGTAAATTTAAATATCCACCGCGGCGTTGCTCTAGTCTTTGGGTGCGGCAGGCGCGGCAGGATTTTTAATTTTTTGATTGACGGGAGCAGGCGCGGCAGGATTTTTAATTTTTTTGCTTCCTCTCCCCATTGCTTCTACCTGGTGCCATGGTGGCACAGCAGATCACGGAGTCTGAGGTGAGGCGCCTGACACAGGAGCTCGAGGCCAAGGATGCGGAGCTTAGGGCCAAGGACATGGAGCTCCGTGACCTCAAGGAGGAGAGGAGTGACATGCTCCTCTGTTATGTGTGGGAGTTCATGGAGCTTCAAAAGCGACATGCGTCCACCACAAAGATGCTCGAGGCGTCGGCGGCCTTGCTGTAGAAAGCGGGAGATACGATAGGCCGTCAGGGGAGCCGACTGGAGTGCGAGCGGGCCGATCGTGACGAGGTCCAGGTTCGCCTCAGCCACTTGGTGGACCAAGTTGCCACGCACGTGTTGCGACTGTGTGGTGCCTACTGTCGTGCCAGCGCGACCATGCCGGCCGTCGGGCTAAACCCGTTCGACCACCCCGTCGACTTCAACGAGCTGCGGCTTCCTGACCTGGTCTCCTTCTTCACCTATATCTCCGAGGAGCTGAGCCGCCTCCGCGCGATGGTGGGGGCGGAGCTGGAGAAGTAGGGGTTGCGGGCTGCCGTCATCGTTGCCAGGCAAATCCTCTCAGGGCTCCGTCACCGGAATCCATTCGTGCCATTGGACGCCATCTTTGACGAGCTGGCTCCGTCGACCAGGAGCGGGCTCTGCGGGCCATTGCACCCTGCATCACCAACATCGTGTGCCTCGAGAAGTAGCGGGACTTCGATGGTGTTTAGGCGTCCTCTGCATGGGCATGTCCATGTCTTGGCGCAACATGACAGTTGGATCAAACTCAGATGGTGCAGATCAGTCACTGTAGCACAAAGCGTGTGGGTGTGTTTGGTTGCATTCTCATCTCAATATAGTTGTTCCCTCTTCGTGTATTTGTGTTAACCTACTAGTGTGGACTCATGCGCCCTTCATGCACTCTGCCAAACACCCAAAAGTGGGTCGAGAAGGGAACTTTTGCTCCCATCCCGTGCACCCTTCATACACCCTGCCTAACACTGAGTCGTCGTGCTTCATATGGTTCATGTTTCATGGAGTACTGTAGCACTATACTCTCCGTGCGCTGTAGACCTAGTTCTGTTGACATTGATCTCACCGTTCATTCTCGACCAGACAGTCAAAATAGCGGTACCATGTTACATTACTGTTCATATAGTTGACATGCGCACAACATCATTTGTTATCGTCATATCTTACTACACTAGCAACAAGATTAAGTAGTACTGACGTATGAACCACTGCACATGCCTAGTAGTAGGAGCACCATGTATGTTCAAGTGGCTACCGTGTTTCGCACTCCTCCATCGTAAGAGTGGAAACGCTTGTTGTAATCATTTTTTCTTCAGAAAAAATAGTGGACTCGCTCTATGTGCGGATCCTCCTCAACGGTCGTCGGGAACTTTGCTACTCACTTTCGCCGACGTGTGGGACAGCTATCATCAGGGTCCACCAGCCATGCACTAAATTACTCCGTAGTAGAGTGCCCAACTGCACGGTAGACTACCCCGATCGAAGCACCGCAGTAATGCCCAATGAGCCGTCAAATCACAAAACCCCCTCCTTTCTAGCAGTAAGTTGGACGGATGAAGCAACCGTCATTTCAATCTTCTCTCTCAGCTTCCTCTCTACCAACCCTCGCTTCTCCCTCATCTTGTTCCTCATTTCTTCAAGAAAACCGCGACCTACTTCTGCCATTGTTCTTCTCTCCCAAAGAAGGAAAGGTGAGCGCATCAATGGTGTTGATTCTGGCCAAGGCCCGGTCTTGCAACCCCGAGACTGATCCTATAACTCCCTCTCTGTTCTTCTTTGGGTTTGTGATTATGGTTTCTTTTCTTTTATTTTGTATTTGATAGTTTCTTGATGGACGCTGGAGCACCGGCCGAAGTGATGTCTATGCCTCTGGCAAAAACCATTGAGGCTCATGGTACGAAGAAGCGCAAGCACCCCACCGAGACTACCGCAGACAAGCTCAAAGCCATCGCCCTGGCCAAGACCCCCTCTCCGGGTGTCGGGGGTTTGGTGCGACATATGCCAAAGGATGGCTTATCATGGTGGGGGCGAGTAGAACGTCGCCGGTGCCTGGAAACGGGATGAGGCGAAGACATGCACGCCGGCGAATCTTACCCAGCTTCAGGGCTCTCCGAGGAGATAATACCCCTACTGCTGCTCTGCGGGATCTCCGCATGATCACTATGACAAAGTGTTTACACGGTCGCTTCTTGAGCTGTTTCTTGGAGGTAGGAGAGGGCAAGGCTAGCTCTCTCCCTTCTATGTGATCTGGTCTAGACCTAATGGGTTCCAACCCTTTGCATGGGTGCCCTGGGGGGTTTAGATAGGCCTACCCCCCAGGAGTACAATGGTAATCCGGCTGGACGCGGGCCCAGCCGTCAGTGCCTCTGGCCTCCGTCTTCTCTGCCGATAGCTGGGGCCCGTCGACTGGCGGGCCCCGCCGACTGGCCTGGTACGGAGCCGACAGGCCGCGTCTGCCGCGGGCAGGTCTTGCCGGCTTCTGATTACTGTAGCCGTGCTTCTGATGACGCGGGCTTGATCATGAGGTCGTGGCAACAGCCCCGCCATCTGGAGGCTGATCACTGTTGCCACTCCCCATCACATCTTGATTAATGGCGTGTGGGCCCCGGGTGAGGGCTCGGCCGACTCCCCCGGTCCGACTCCCGACAGGTCCGACTGGTGGTTCTCTTGCCGTCTCCTGAGGTCTCACTGACTAGTGGGGCCTACTGCCTCTAGACCGTACAGACAAGCCATCGTGGGTGCAGGATTCGGCCCTGCGGTGCTGATGTCAGGGCCGTCATGGCAACAGTGCCACGCTGCACGGAGATCTTCCGGGGTACGGCGTGCTGTGGCCATGCCTGCCCTTGGTAAGGGGCGGGGGTGGGCTTCGCTATAGCCACGCCCCTGCCCCATCCCCTTTGACAAGGTCATGGGGTTTGTTGGAGTCGTAGGCCGACTCCCCAAAGTCGGCTTCTCTGGAAGTCGCCAGTCGGGAGTCGGATTTATCCTGAAGTCGTCCCTGGGACTCGGCCATGAGCGGGCAGTCGGTTGTCTTGCCGTCGACTCCTCAGAAGGCGGCTCTTCGTCCTGGGGTCTTGAGGGGCGCAGCTTGCCCCAATGTCTTGAAAGGTTCTGGGGCTCGGGTTGGCCTACCCGTGGCCCATTACTCCGACAGTAGTCCCCGAAGCTGGTGAGGCACCACGGACGATCGGCCGAGAAGCCTCAGCAGTTTCTCTTTCCGGGTGCTCAACACATGGTCTTTGATGGACTTCTGCCGGGCCGACTAGAAGGAGTCGGACTCGCTCGATTCAGACTCACTCAATTCCGACTTGCTCAGTATTTCGAACGCCGTGGCGGGATTTAAGTGGCGTGCTAGCTAAGCCTCCAGGTCGCCGCCCGTTCTAGGCCTGTCACGCGATGGCACGTGGTTGGGCCGTCCTGCCAGCCTACGCGCGCGACGGGACAGGCCCATTGGCGGGGCCCGCCACTACCGCGCCTCGGCGCCCGAGCGGATCCGCTGCGGCCCCGATGGACGGTTGGGATTCTCGTGGAGTTACTGCGCGCAGTAACTTTATCATGGATCGTGGGGGTCATGGGGCCGTGGGCGCAGTAAATCCCCATGATCGCCCCCTTGGCTTCGCAACCCACAGGGCTATAAGTAGGGGGTAGAGGGGGGCACACGCGCCCCTCCTTCCCACTACTCCTCGCTCTCTTCCTTCTTGCTGCTTCTTCGCTCTCTTCCTTCTTGCTGCTTCTTCACTCCGCCGTGCGCCCAAGCTCCGGCGAACGCTGCGGCGACAGCTCGCGATGAGTTCTTCCTCCGCCGCCGCGCCTCCCCCGGTGCGCTCCGGCACCTGGGACGGCTCCGAAGTTCATGAAGACCACATCGAGTTCCTCCACCGGACTCGTCGGCTCCCCGGCGAGGATCGCGTGCAGGTGCATCTTGCGCCGAAGGGGGAGATTTCCCCCGCACCGCAGGAGGGCGAGCGGGTTATCTTCCGCTCGCACTGCCTGCGCAGGTTGGGGCTGCCGGCGAGCAGTTTCTTCCGATCCTTCCTGGAGTTCTACGGCCTCCAGCCGCACCACCTCACCCCCAACGCAGTGGTGCTGCTCTCCGCCTTCGTGGCCATGTGCGAGGGCTTCCTCGGAGTCCTCCCCACCCTCGAGCTCTAGGGCAGTTCTTCTTCTCCAAGCTCGGCACCCAGGCTGCGGGCGTGTCGGCTCAGTGCGGCGCTTTCATCGTCGTGCGAAGGTCGGGGGCCGACAATCCCTTCCCCTCCATCTCGCTGATCAAGTCGGTGAAGATGTGGCAGAGATCCTACTTCTACGTCAGGAACGCCTCTGCGAGGGGGGACTGGGTCAACCTGCCGGCTTTCGAAGCCGGCCCGCCGGCTGGGCGACTGTCCAACTGGTCGTACCGGGCCAAGTCGCTGACGCCTACGGGAGCCGGCGCCATCACGCGACTCCGAGTGCTGACGCGGTCGGAGGGTCTGACTAGTCCGGACCTGCTGGCCGCCTTCGTGGCGCGCCAAGTTCTCCCACTCCAAGGCCGCCCCCATATGATATGCCAGATGAGCGGGCACTGCGACCCGAGTCGGATGTGCACCAAGGACATGCTTCACGAAGAGGTGGCCTTCATGGTGAACTACTTCTTGGACAGCAGGCTCCTGGAGGATTGGCGGTTCGGCAAGGAGCCGTACTCCCGCGCCAACCCCCCGCCCGTGGTGAGTCGCCTTTCCTTTCTTTCATGGATTGTCTTCTTTCTTGCCGAGTTTTGTTTTGACCAGTCGGCTTTGGTTAGAATCCCCTCCTCCACCCACCAGCCGGCACCTCGGGGCCGGCCCGCGAGTTCCTTGCCGATCGAGCAGAGAGCGAACTCGATGACCCCGATCTGGGGGCGGCGGCTTTGGAGGACGACGCCGAGGGAGGAGGAGGAACAGCAGGCGACTTCAGGCCTTCGGCCACTTTCGCCGACTGGCCTGACGACGACGCCGAGGGAGAAGTCGCCCCTCGCCATCGGCCAGGAGCCAGCCAGCCAGGCGCGGGCTCTTCTGCCGCTCCAGGTGCTCCAGGCGGCGGGAAGAAGCGCAGGGCTGTGCCGACCTTGTTCGGTAGTCGGCCAAAGAAGCCCAAGGGCTCGGCTGCGGCGACTCGGCGGGACGAGGCGGCTGCGAAGGCCATCCGCTTCCGTAAGGAAGTGAAGAAGCCGCCATTGGTCTCCGCGTGAGTATTCTGTCTTCAAAGTTTTATTCTTTCTTTGTGACTTTGTCTGAGTCTTCGCTTGCTCCTCTTGCTTCAGGGCTCCCCTCACTCTTGAGAGGGTCACCGCCGCCTCCGTCATGGGGTCAGCGGAGACGTCCGCCACCACTCGGCGGATTGACCCCGCTGCTGACCTCCGGGAGGCGACGGAGCGGAATGCGCAGGAGAAGTGCAACGAAGAAGAGGCCCTCCGCCTGGAGAAGGCGGAGGCCGACAGGGCGGAGGCCTCCGCCAAGAAAAAACTGGCGGAGGCCGAAGCTGCCGCTGCGACGAAG
This sequence comes from Triticum urartu, assembly GCF_056163025.1. Taxonomy (NCBI): domain Eukaryota; kingdom Viridiplantae; phylum Streptophyta; class Magnoliopsida; order Poales; family Poaceae; genus Triticum; species Triticum urartu. The sequence continues at coordinate 400,140,561 of NC_141873.1, read as the reverse complement.
CGGCAGGCTGAGCAAGCCGCACGCCGCAAGTTGGCGGTGCTCGTCACCCCATTGAATTTTGCGCCGCCGCCTCCGGAGTTCATGGGGCAGACTGGGGAAGCCGGCGGGGAGAACCCCGTTGTGGAGAGGGAAGGCGGCGACCCCTCTACGCCGGACGTGAACGTTCCGCCGCCGCTGCCTCCGCCGTCGTCTGAAGGTGCACAAGGCAAGCAGCCAGCGGACCCTCCGGTGCTGCCGATCGAAGACGAGGCCGTGGCGAGGCTACAACTCCAAGTCGGCTCGCCAACGCGCCGCCGTCTAGAGAAGGCGACTTCGGCACCCCGCCCCCTGGAAGCCGGCACCACCAGCTCGGCGATCCCAGACGCCGAAGCGACAAGCGCCGCTCCCATTGGGTGGGTGCGAGGCGGTGGCACCGGGCCGCTGAACTAGGCGCTCCTAGACGTCCAGGAGAAGCTTCACGCTGAGGGCGACGCTCTCCAGAGTTGCACCAAGGCGTTCCTGGCGTCGCGGGCAGCCGTCCGGGTATGTTTTTTCCCTTTGGTCTTTGTTTTTCTTGTTCCTCTCTGTGGGGGCGCGCCAGCGCACCCACTGGGTGTAGTCCCCGAGTTTCAGGCTTGCTGCTGAGCAGGCAGCCCGGAACTCCAATTGATGAACTCTGGGTATTAACTTTTTGTCTGAAACGTTCGTCGCAGGATTACCACAACCTCCGCGTCACTGCCTTCAACCGTAACGTTGAAGAGCTGGGCAAGCGGACCGCTGATCTGTCGGAGAGCCGGAGTAAGTCCTTTTCCTTCTTCGCGGGGGCGCGCTGGCGCACCTACGGGCTGTAGTCCCCGAGATTCGGGCCGATTGCTGAGCAGTCGGGCCGGATCTTCCTGGCGACCTTCTTTTCCTGATGACTCAACGCCTTCTTTCTTTCTTCTTCTCAGGGGCCAACGCTGCTCTTCAGCAGCAGCTGAGCGACGCCAACTCCTCTTTGCGCGCCAAAGAGGATGAGTGCAGCAAGCTCGCCACGGAGCGCGATCTGCTGGCCACTCAATTGGCAGAGCAGAAGGAGCTGCTTGTGAAGACGCAGAGGGAGGCGGAGGAGACGGAAACCGCCCTCCTGGCCGAGTTCGCGAGCGAGCGCTCCTCCTGGTCTGACAAGGAGGCGCTGCTGTCCTCTGGCTTCCACGAGATTGAAGACATCGTTGATAGTGAGTTTCTTTATTTTCTTTCTTCGAGTTGCCGATTTAAGTCGTGCCGACTCCTGGTTTTTGACTTGCTCCTTCGTTTCTTCCTGTCTTTGCAGACTTCTTCCCTGGGCAGTCGCAGGCCGCCATCCAAGCCATCGAGGCTGACCGTGAAGGTCGGAGGGTGGAGGGCGCAGAGATTGCAGCCGACGCCCCCCGAACTCTTGACGAGCACATCCTGAGCATCGAGGCTCGCCTTCGGCCGGCTCACCGGATGCTGCACCGGCTTCAGCGCGTTAGTGCCCAGGCGATTGCCGCCCTGTGGCCGGATATGCAGGCTCCGCGCACCCCCAGCCTGACGGCCGACTGGCTAGAGGTCGCAGCTGGTCATCTTGAGGCCTGGAAGGGCTCTTCAGCCCGAGCTGGAGCGCGTTGGGCCTTGGAGTTCGTCAAGGCATGGTATCCGGGGCTGGATCTAGACCGGCTGGCCACACTTCGGTCGGAGGCCCAGCCGGAGCTGGCGGCTGCGGAAGACGCCCTCGTCAAGTATGCTGCGGCGATCGCCGAGTACACCGACACCAGCATCTTCGTCCCCGAGCGGTCTGAAGACGGCGAGGAGGTACCGCCAGAGTGGTTTGGGATGAACCCAGACTACGGCGAGGACTCGGCGGAGGTGATTGGCTCCAGCGTCGAGGAAGAGGGTAAGGCGAAGGACAGAGGCAAGGCGGAGGCACCAGAAGACGGAGCAGACGGTTAGCCTCAGCTCGACCGTGCCTCCAGCAATAAGCCGCGTGCGACCGACCCGACTGTCGTCGGAGGCGATCAAGCCGAGACTAGCCAGCCGGCCACCCCGACGCCTGGCGCTGGCGCCTCCTCCGACCCTCTGAATCCGTCTGCTGCTTCCTAAGTTGCCGCTGTATCTTTGTTTTGTCTACTTTAGTAGTCTTTGAAGAACTTGTTAGTTCGCACAATTCCACCCGCATGGTGTATTTTGAACCTCTGCTTGAAAATTCGGCCAAGGGCCTATGTTATGTAAATATATTTATCCGAGTTCTATCTTTTCTTGCTCATTGCTCTTTTGGCTTTTTTCCTTTGCCGCTTTCTCTTAGTTGCCTGCCTTGCCAATCGAACAGCCGCTCTGCGGACTGTCGCTGGATCAAGTGCTTGGCTACTTTGGGAAAGCAAGTACTTAGCCGTTTTCAAGAGTTTTTGAGCAAGTTGGATAGAAGACGGCAATCCGACTATTCGAGAGTCGGTTTTGCAAAAAAGTCTGGAAGCCGTCTTGAGCTATGTTTTATGCTTTGAGTCCTTAGCCATTTTTCATGCGAATGCCCATTCTACCTTACTGCTGCCCACCGTACAGTCGCTCTGCGAGCTACGGCTTCTGACAGGAGACGGTTTAGGCGTTTACACACTACTTGTCTGACTGCAGGAAGAATTCCATAGTGCAAGGCGGAAAGTCCTCGGGCCGACTTGTCGAGCCCGGTGCCAAACGGCATAAAAAGGAGTAACATACTTGCAGTCATAATTTTTATCATACAGACAAAAGAGGGCAGTCCCCGAGCTCGTCTCGGGGGGCCCGAAGTCTTGGTACTTTAATACAAAAGGTAGCATGGTACATACTGCATCAACTGTAAAATCTTCAGAGGAGATTTGCATTCCATGGCCGCTCTGTCTCCTTGCCGGAGTTGTCCCTCTTGCGTGCTCGGGGCTTCTGACCGTCAATCAGGTAGTAGGAGTCGTTGCCCAGTACTTTGCTGATGATGAAAGGGCCTTCCCAAGGTGCCGACAGCTTGTGCTGGCCGGCTGTTCACTGGATCAGCTGGAGCACAAGGTCGCCTTCTTGGAAAGATCTTGGCCTGACCTTCCTGTTGTGGTATCGGTGCAGGCTCTGCTGGTAGATGCTGGACCGGCTGAGTGCCAACAGCCGGCCCTCTTCCAGCAGATCGACGCTGTCTTGTCGTGCTTCTTCTGCTTCCTCCTCGGTGTACATGGTGACTCGTGGGGAGTCGAACTCTATGTCCGTTGGGATGACGGCTTCGGCACCATAGACGAGGAAGAAGGGCGTGAAGCCGGGTGACTTGTTTGGAGTCATGCGCAGACTCCAAAGGACGGCTGGCAGCTCGTCGAGCCAGCAGCCAGCCGAGCACTCCAGAGGCTCGATCAGCCGAGGCTTGATGCCGGACAGGATGAGGCCGTTTGCTCGCTCCACTTGGCCGTTTGACTGCGGATGGGCGATGGATGCTAGGTCCAGTCAGATGCCCTGTGTTGCGCAGAAACGGGCCAAGGCGCCTTTGGCGAAATTTGTGCCGTTGTCGTCGATGATGCTGTGTGGTATGCCGTACCGAATTGTGATATCGGAGATGAAAGTTACGGCAGTCGGACCGTTCAACTTCTTGATTGGCTTTGCTTCTATCCACTTGGTGAACTTGTCCACTGCGACAAGTAAGTGAGTTAAACCACCTCGTGCTGTCTTGAATGGTCCCACCATGTCTAGACCCCAAACTGCGAAAGGCCAGGCAATGGGGATGGTCTTGAGTGCAGAAGCTAGCTGCTGCGGCTTGGAGCTGAACTTCTGGCAGCCTTTGCATTTTTGGACCAACTCCTTGGCCTCTTCCAAGGCAGTTGGCCAGAAGAAACTATGTTGAAAGGCTTTGGCGACGAGTGCTCTTGAAGCCGCATGATGGCCGCACTCGCCTTGATGGATGTCTTTGAGAATCGCTTGGCCTTGCTCTGGCTCTACGCAGCGCTGGTAGACACCAGTGATGTTGCGCCTGACCAGCTCTCTGTTGACTATGGTGTAGGCTGCCGCCCTGCATTGTATTTGCCAAGCTGAGGTCTCATCAGTCGGCAGCTCTTTGTTCACCAGGAATTTGAGGATGGGCTGGGCCCATGAGGGTGCTGCTATTTCTTCGACTGTCAGAACTGCGACTTGGACAAGGGCGGTTGGGCTGGGAGGCGGCGGCTTGGAGTCAATAGCCGCTTGCTGGGTTAATGAAGTCCCCAGGCCGACTGGCGCGGTCCTTGGGTCGAGTTCTGGAGTCTTCAAGTCTGCTGCCGCAGTCCCTGGGCCGGGCTCGACTGTGGCAGCTTTGGAGTCTTATGCCAAAATCCTCGTACCGACTGCCGGAGCTCTAGATCCGACAATGACCGTGCTGACTACTCGGCTGTTGGCGGCGATGTACAGGAGCATAGGTTCCTTTGGAGTCGGAGCCGCTAGGACCGGTGGAGTAGTCAGCATCTTCTTCAACTGGAGAAAAGCTTCGTCCGCCTTATGGTTCCACTCGAAAAAAGTGGTCTTCTTCATGAGTTGGTATAAAGGGAGAGCTTTCTCGCCCAGCCGACTGATGAATCGGCTGATGGACGCCAAGCAGCTGGTGAACTTCTGCACATCCAGCAGTCGGCTGGGTACCTCCATTCTCTCAATGGCCTTGATCTTTATTGGGTTGCATTCTATGCCGCGTTCAGAGACCAGGAAGCCTAGGAGCTGGCCAGCTGGTACTCTGAAGACACACTTCTCGGGGTTGAGCTTGATCTAGAACCGGCGCAGGTTCTCAAAAGTCTCCTTGAGGTCTTCCAGCAGTGTTCCGCGCTTTTCCGTCTTCACCACCATGTCGTCCACGTAAACGTGGGCGTTTCTGCCGAGCTGCTTGAGGAGGCACTTCTGCATGCAACGCTGAAAGGTGGCGCCTGCATTCCTTAAGCCGAACGTCATGGTGAGGTAGCAGAAGGCTCCAAATGGCATGATGAAGGCAGTCTTCAGTCTGTCAGCCGGGTTCAGCTTGATCTGGTGATATCCTGAGTATGCATCCAAAAAACTCAACAGCTCGCGTCCGGCTGTGGAGTCTATCACCTGATCGATTCTTGGTAGAGCAAATGGGTCCTTGGGGCAGGCCTTGTTGAGGCTCGTGTAGTCAATACACATTCGCCACTGCTTGTTCTTCTTTAGTACCAGGGCCGGATTTGCTAGCCATTCTGGAAAGAACACTTCCATAATGAAGTCGGCTGCTAGGAGTTGGGCTATCTCTTCTCCGACAACTCTTCACTTCTCTTCTGATAAGCGGCGTAGGGGCTGCCTGACCGGCTTTGCATCGGATCGGACATGTAACTTGTGCTCGGTGAATTCCGTCAGTACACCTGGCATGTGTTTGGGGGACCATGCAAAGATGTCCCGATTCTCACAGAGGAAATCGACGAGCTCGCCTTCCTATTTGCTATCGAGGTTTGCACCTACGACGGCGTACCTCTCTGGGTGCACCAGATCCAAGGGTATCTTCTTTGTCTCTTTGGCCGGCTTGAACAAACCCTCAGCCTCTGACTCTTTTGGGTTGGGCGATACCTCAGGCTGCTTGCCGGCCATCGCCACTACTCGCTCAAGGAGCCGCTTCTCAGCCGCGATTACCAGGGACTCGGCCAGCCGACTGCTCTCAGCTGCGTAAGAAGACGACTTCCGGTAGTCGCCAGCCACAGTCAGAATTCCCCTAGAACTGGGCATCTTCATCTTGAGGTAGGCGTAGCGGGGGACCGCCATGAACTTGGCCAAGGCGGGTCGGCCAAGTAGTGCACGGTATGGGCTCTCAAGGTCCACCACCTCAAACCAAACAGACTCTCTGCGGAAGTGATATTTGTCTCCAAAGAGGACGTCCATCAAGATTTTGCCGATTGGTGAGCAGGAAAGCCCAGGAACAATGCCGTGGAACACAGTCCGACTGTTCTGAAGCTGCCTTTGCTTGATTCCTAACTTCTCCATGGTGTCCTTGTACATGATATTGATGCTGCTGCCTCCGTCTATCAGAACTCGCGAGAAACGCGCGGCTCGTCTATCTGTGGCAAAGGTGGCGTCCAGGACCAAGTCATAGGATCCCGGACTCGGCATCACTTCTGGGTGGTCAGCCCTACTCTAGCTGATGGGCTTCTCAGACCAGTGCATGAACTCTGGCGTCTCCGACGCTACTGCATTCACCTCTTGTCACTGCAGCCGCCTGCTGCGTCGATCATCAGCTACACTGGTGAACACCACATAGGCTCCATGCTCTTCAGGGTATTCATCTTGTACTGCGCTGACTGGCCTGACAACCGGCTGCTGGGGCGGCGGCGGAGGCGGCTGCCCAGCGGGCGGGGGAGGCAGGAGGCCGTCTCCCTTGGCGATCCTGGTGAGCCAGTGGCACTTCCGGGTGGTGTGATTCGACGGCTTCGCGCCGCTATGGAACTTGCAAGGTCCATCCAGGGTCTGCTCATAGGAGAAGGCCGGCAACCAGTTTGGCTTGCCGCCTTTCTGTCGCTTGGGCGGAGGCTGCTCATCTGGCTGCTGGGCTTCAACGGTCGCGACCTGCCGGCTACTGGAAGCCGGCTGCGGGGCCTTGCACTTGTGGTCTCCCTGCTGTTGTCGCCGGCTGGCGTCTGCCGCCGGAGTTCTTGGAGCTTGAGGGGCCACTTTGCCAGTTGTGCTAATTTGAATCTCCGCCTTCATGGAGGAGTCGGCCATGGCGTACTTGTCCACTATGATCAGCAGCTCGTCGAGGGTTTCTGTCTCGTCGCAAAGGAGCTTGTGCTTGAGGAGGGTGCCTTCTCTGCACCCGGCTGTGAAGTACTTGATGGCCTGCACCTCGTGCACGCCCTCGCAGGAGTTCCGGAGCTCGGCCCAACGTGTGAGGTAATCACGAGTCGACTCGTCGGGGCCTTGCACGCACAAGGAGAGCTGACGAGGCTTGGGAGGACACTTGTACGTGCTGGTGAAGTTGCGGACGAACGCTTCGGTGAAGTCGACCCAGCTGTCGATGTTGCAGGGCTTTAGGCTGTTCAGCCATGTCCGGGCCATGCCCTGGAGCATGAGCGGAACATACTTTACGGCGACACGCTTGCTGCCGTTTGCTATGCTGACAGCCGTGGAGTAGTCGACTAGCCAGTCTTCCGGCTTCACGGAGCCGGTATACTTGGGCGTGTCTCTTGGGAGCGTGAATCCTCTGGGAAAGGGCTCGTCCCGAATGTGGGGCCCGAAACAAGGCGGACCCAGCTCGTCTTCTTCTTCCAGCGCTAAGGATCGGTGAAGTCAGTCGATCTGGTGGCGGGCGTCATTCTCTCCAACTCCCTCTCGGCGGCCAAGGCGATCACCGAGAGTCGGATGGTCAACAGGCGGCGGGGAGACTCGCCTCTCCTTGCAGGGAGGGGGAGGAGGACAGTCGTCTCGTCGTTCCACTGCTCTTGGGCGGCCGTCTCGGTCGCGCTCTATGGTAATGCGAGTCCAACTGTGGCTGACAGTCAGCTCCTTGTCTCTTCTTCCTCGGGCGCCGCCAGTCGACGTCCGAGACGTCGCGCCTTGATCTCGGCGAAGGTCGTTGTTGGGCCGTTGAGGCGCCTCCGTGTGGCAGCCGGCCTCGTTCTGCGTGGCGGCCGCGTCGAGAAGCCGCTGGACTCGCTCCATCATGAGGCGGCGTTCTTCGCCCTCGAAATTGTCCAGCTCGTCCGCCGCTGCCTGGGCGGCTTGGATGTTCTCTGCTGGTGTAGCGTACATAGGGCGTCTTGCCCCAAAAAGGTCGGCGATGGCTACACCGCGCTTCCGGACCGCGCCAAGGCGGCTGGGCCCCGCCGGGGCCGGCGATACGCCGACGGTGCGATCCATCTCCCGCTGGTAGGCTTCCGACAAGCGCCTCATGCTGGCCAGCTTCTTCGCGCCTTCAACAAGCTAAAGACGGCGCGCCTCCAATGTCTCTGCGTCAGCATCTTCCGAAATGGGCGCAGTTAGGTCTTGCAGCGCTGCACCGAGTGAGTCGTGCGCTCCTCCGCCGGGGAGCTCGTCATGACCGATGACTAGCACCTCGGTGACAGTGCTTCCGTTGCTCTCCGCACGAGGGAGAGGTTCGTCATAGACCACCACATTGGTTGGGAACGCGTCGAGCGACGCGGTGTCGGAGTCGACCAGCATCAGGTCGGTGGAGCCTACGGACTCCAAGTCTACGGCAGGCTCGCCGGAAATGTGGAGTTGATCGAGGAGGCCCGCGAGGAGGTTCTCGGGGCCGCCCGTACCTGCGTTGGACGCAAGTTCGTCGGAGAGGCGGACCTCGCCGACAAGTTCGGCCAAGGAGCTGGCCGCGCAGGCGATCTCAACGCCTCTTAGCGCGTCGGTGCAAACTCCGTCTGGCGTGCCTGGCTGGCTGCGCTCGCCAGGGAGGAAAAGGGTTCCCGTCCAGAATAGATCTCCGGACGATGGTGCACCAGGCCCCACGGTGGGCGCCAAATGTCGGGGATTTGGTGCGACATATGCCAAAGGATGGCTTATCATGGTGGGGGCGAGTAGAACGTCGCCGGTGCCTGGAAACGGGATGAGGCGAAGACATGCATGCCGGCGAATCTTACCCAGCTTCAGGGCTCTCCGAGGAGATAATACCCCTATTGCTGCTCTGCGGGGTCTCCGCATGATCACTATGACAAAGTGTTTACACGGTCGCTCCTTGAGCTGTTTCTTGGAGGTAGGAGAGGGCAAGGCTAGCTCTCTCCCTTCTATGTGATCTGGTCTAGAGCTAATGGGTTCCAACCCTTTGCATGGGTGCCCTGGGGGGTTTATATAGGCCTACCCCCCAGGGGTACAATGGTAATCCGGCTGGACGCGGGCCCAGCCGTCAGTGCCTCTGGCCTCCGTCTTCTCTGTCGACCGCTGGGGCCCGCCGACTGGCAGGCCCCGTCGAGTGGCCTGGTACGGAGCCGACAGGCCGCGTCCGCCGCGGGCGGGTCTTGCCGACTGCTGATTACTGTAGCCGTGCTTCTGATGACGCGGGCTTGATCATGAGGTCGTGGCAACAGCCCCGCCGTCTGGCGGGCGATCACTGTTGCCACTCCCCATCACATCTTGATTAATGGCGCGTGGGCCTCGGGGGAGGGCTCGGCCGACTCCCCCGGTCCGACTCCCGACGGGTCCGACTGGTGGTTCTCCTGCCGTCTCCTGAGGTCTCACTAACTGGTGGGGCCTGCTGCCTCTAGGCCGTATAGACAAGCCATCGTGGGTGCAGGATTCGGCCCTGCGGTGCTGATGTCAGGACTGTCATGGCAACAGTGCTACGCCGCATGGAGATCTTCTGGGTTACGGCGTGCTGTGGCCATGCCTGCCCTTGGTAAGGGGCGGGGGTGGGCTTCGCTGTAGCCACGCCCCTGCCCCGTCCCCTTTGACAAGGTCATGGGGTTTGTTGGAGTCGCAGGCCGACTCCCCAAAGCCGGCTTCTCTGGAAGTCGCCAGTCGGGAGTCGGCTTTATCCTGAAGTCGTCCCTGGGACTCGGCCGTGAGCGGGCAGTCGGCCGTCTTGCCGTCGACTCCTCAGAAGGCGGCTCTTCGTCCTGGGGTCTTGAGGGGCGCAGCCTGCCCCGATGTCTTGAAAGGTTCTGGGGCTCGGGTTGGCCTACCCGTGGCCCATTACTCTGACACCGGGATCCCTCATTAAGCAAGTCGAGGTAATATCTCTTCTTGACGATCTTTTTCTCGATCTTGATCGTGTTTTTTCATCTAACACGCAGTACTAGTACTAGTAGTACAACTTTCTGGGTGATCTTGCATGTGATTTTTGTGTGCCAAATGGCGGTTCTAAATTCCTCTTTTGACCAAAACATGCGAGAGGTTGACACTGATTTCTTATAGATTACTTTCAACTACTTTATGAACATCAATGCTACCTTTGAAGAGGGTATATTTGCATCAATAACTTGTGTTATGGATATTGCAAGTAATCCCTCTGCTCTCATGCCTTTGAAGACATGTTCTAGTGTCTTTGTTCACTCATCATTTCTGTGTGTATATGTAGTCATATATGGAGTAAAATATCGAAAATCATCTTATATTTCTGAACGGAGGTAGTAATAAATAATTGGTTTCTGTTTGAATTAGAACGAGGTCCGCGGTGGAGATGAAGTTCTCAAAGTCATGTCATGTGAACTAGAAGACCTAAGGGTGAGTTCTACTACTAAACTATCCAGCTGATGTGTCCTTGTCGCCACGTGTCCTGAACTAGTGTTTTCCTATAGCATTGTTGTCAGGCATGTTCTCAAGGTTGTACTTGACCACAACAATTTCCTAGCTGTGCCTTCGATTACGAAGGATGTGGTTCTTGTAAAGCTTCCCGACAAATCTGGTGCGGCATGTCTTCATCATCATGTTTATGAGTGGAAAGACCACTCTGTTAGGTTCTCCAAGGTTAGGAGATGGTGGTGGTTCCGGTAGACATCTCTCACGAAGTCTGTGGCCTAGTCAGTTATGCAGGGTTCGTCCCGTAGGCCGGTGGTAAGAAATAGTCTACAGAGTTTAATTAGTGCAACTTTGCTTGTCTGTAGTAAGTACTATTGTTCAGTACTTGATTTGTGTTTATGAACCCTATATTGTTTAGTACTGCCGCTTTTGGTGTGTGGTGAGTCTTGAGAACAGTCTATGTTAATGTCTGTCCACTCAATTTAGTCTGTATATTTTGGAGTATCCAGATCATCTTTTTTTGTGAGGACGGTTTATTAATTATGGTTACACTCCAATATATGTATGCATTGCAGGGTTTATCGCACCCACCATGATTTCTAGTCCCATGGATGTTCGGTCCATACGATTTGTCACAATCTTTGGATTGTCTTGCTTGTGGGGGTAGGCGGGGGCCCTGCATGCCATGCGTAGTTGGACGACCAATCCTCGGTTTAGTACTTCAACATAGTGATTTCCTGGTAAGGATTCACTCATGTCACATCAAGTAAATCTTATTGATTTACTGTCTAAATCTTATTGATTTAATGTCATGTTTTCTTTCTTTTGCTGCAATTTTATGATGCAGGTTTTGCCATGTGACATTCATCACAGAATAAACCGTTTGGTTTGCTCTACGATGGATATTTTTGCAGGTTTCACTTCTTATGTCCTGTCAGTAACGAAGGCACTGTCCATCACTTATATTACTGGAAAAAAATTGGATCAGTTTGTTGTCTGAGTACAAGCTGAATCCCTGTGATGAACTGCAGTTTGGTTTAACAAACACGCGACAATTAGTCCTTCTCGCGTTTAAAAGAAATAAAGAAAAATACTGGATCACGGTCACGGAGCCTAATCAAGTTAGAAAGCTGATCATAGCAGATCAGACACGATCGCTACTGTCTCGCACATCGGTACCACCTTCAGCACCGGATCGAGCACCGACAGTTGCTCTTGCCTGACAGCGGAAGCAGCTCGGTCTGATCCAGCTGAGGATTGGGCACCGACCACGTCAGCAGATCAGGCTGATCTACCAAAGGATTGGGCATCGACACCGGCACCTGCTACGACACCGGCACCAGCTCTACAAGGAGCACCATCTCTGGCAGCATCAGCGGCACTACCAGTTGCACTAGCACGGGCACCAGCAACGACTTCGGCACCTGCACCAACAGTCACACTTGCATCTGCTCCGGCCCGTGCAGCGGCAACGGAACCAGCAGTTGCAAAGGCAACAGTCTGGGCTGCAATTCGCACTTCATATGCCAAAGTCCTTACAAAAACTGACATGTCCACCTTCTTGGTAAGCATTGGCCACCCGAGTGCTTCGTTCTTTTTTCTTTCCATGTTGTTTCACATGATTCACTATATTGATCTAACTGTTTGTGTATGTCTTCTTGTTTGCAAACACAGAATTCCTACAGCAACGAGGGAGTCGTTCAACAATCTAGGCGACCATGGCCAAGTTTCTCTTACCATGCGTAGCCTTGGTGTGAATGAACCTGCTCAATATACCGTAAGTACAAAGGATGGTCGCATGATGATTGATGCTAAAGGATGGTCAAGGTTCAAATCTAAATCATATCTTGCGGTAGGGGATGGTGTCAAAATCGAACTTTCTCAGCAAGAAGAGCTGGTCCAAATCAACTTTGAAATTCTTCAGTAGCAGCACGCAACTACCAAACTGATCTATCCTCCAAGAGATTTTGATGTAATACTCTGGCATGGTGAAACAAGTGTCCTATGTCTATAAGTATACGACAGTATCGTTGATAGAATTGCAACTCTGATTGCTTGTTAGGAACTGTTGTTTGATTTCATTCCAACAGCTGTCGTGCTTTATTCAATTTTGTGTATTCGCCTTGCGACAGCATCTAAATCCAGCACCGTACCGACCGCTTGCAATATGAAAAGCGCTGAGGTAGAACACATGGGCCCCCAAACACGCAGGCCCACCGGCCTGTGGCCCAAAGTCCAGAACCGTGAGCCTGTCTGAGTATTTCTCAGCTGAACCCCCATAATGCCCGTGCGTTGCACGTAACATCAAGATGCATTTGTATGAGTATTTTATCTTGTGAGAGAAAATGATGAACGTGGGAAGGCCTTATTTGCAAATGTGGAGAGGTGTGTGGGTACCTTTTTGCAAAATTGCCATAGTTTCCTTCCTATCCGTCAGATATAAATCGGACAGCCTATATTGCAGGATGGCAGGCACACCATCATCACCAACTCGTCTATACCATGTTAAAAAAAACTCTATTTTTTATAATTATATATGTTATATATATTCCCCTTATATTTCTTTATAGAGGGAGTATCTCTCTGTCAAAAATATATTTATGTGTAACTAGTTACTCCTGTCTTTCTACTTCCTTTTGCTTATATGTGGGGCATCCGGCAACGGGGTCCACGTGCCATATGCACCAAATTAGAGTGCACAACTGCATGGTAGACACACCCCGGTCGTAGTGCCGCAGTAATGCCCAATGAGCCGTCAAATCATAAAAAACCCCACCTTTCTAGCTTAAGCAGTAAGCTCGACGGACGAAGCGGCAATATTTCACTGGGCCTGAATCCCCTTCTCCCTCGTCTGCTTGTTCAGAGAAAACCCCCGCTCGGCGATTGCATAGCGTTTTCTCATGGAGAACCTGGTACAAATTCTTCATCCATCCCCGATAAATTCAAGTCCCTTGGTCGTGGGTACTCCTAGGATGTCATCCGCCGCCGTTGATGCATTTTTCTTCCTACTGAATCTAGTGTGTTTCATTTGCAGTGCCCAAAGTGCGAGGACCCTATAGGTTTCTGCGCCCTCGGCGAGACGCCACACTTGTTCCTTCTCATTCTAACACGGGATTTTAAAACGCGCATAGTATGTTCCTAGAATCCTCTTTTCTATCTGGGAGAGTGGGGTTTTTTGAACATGCTTTTGACTAATTTGGAAATTTGGATTGCTATATTTGGATAAAAGGTACTAGTACCATGGTCAACACTGGTGTGAAGGAGGAAATTATTTCTAGATTTGGATGTAGGGAATACATTGTGTTCTCATATTATTTTTCCTAGAGTGCATTCCTTGCTCTGCCAGAACACATGTACTCAAGATGCTCGGCCTTGCCATAACTGAATACACCAGTTTAATGGTCACAGTGAATACAAGCCATGGATATAAGTTTCGAGTTGGGTTCATGAACCAAGAAGATCACTGCTTTTTTATGGCCGAACTTGGATAAACTTTCTCAAGTGTTACAGACTGAAAGTTGGCGCACGAATGTTGATGGAAATAGCAGATCTTCACTGCGATCTTCCACCCCGACTTCGTTCCAATTGTTCATCCATGTTAGTTTTGTATCTGGTTCTTGCTTCTTGCCTCGATTACTTCTTAATCCACCTATTCTGTCTAAGTAAGCACAATTTAACTTTAGAAGTAGCAACGAATCTCTCATGAAGATGCTACTTCTAACCAATATTTTCTTATAATTGGTGGCACGTGTAGGTTTTTTCAGAGTTAAGCAGTCTACTCGTTTGTTATTCTATAAGAACTCGGCTGTTACTCATGGCACTGAAGTTGACTTGGACGACATCCACAAGTTCCTACACTTTATTGATCGTCTTGAGGTCCTTGTGGGGCGTTTCAATGGTGGAAGGCCACGTGGGATATGTGTTTCACTGCTGCACTCGTTGAACAGGTCCAATTGTGTTGAGAAACTTATGGTACGAGCTATTTTCTGTTATATATGTTGTTCATAAACTCTTGCTTATGCACAGTTTTACAGCTGTGATCTTCTTGAAATAGGAACTACCCAGGTCTATTGTTCCTATACAGATGCCTGACCATGGTCGGGTCAGACTTGCGCTTGGTCACAACATGATGTTTATGTCGACCTACTCCATTCCCCTTGGAGGTGAAAAGATACTTATTCATGGGTGGTCTCAAATAATGAAGGCCCGTCCATCTTGGAGAATAGGACAGAAGATTATGCTCCTGCTTTTCCATGGCTCTAAAGCGAATATCCTGTTTATTGACCACATTGCGAGATCAAGCCGCTTTCAGTAGGTTGTGGATGCGCGGGGTGGCGCCTGGGCCTTGTCCTGGGGCTTGGCGGCCTCACCCTTTGGTTAGCTATAGGCAAAGTAGCACTATTCGAGGCATGCTTTGTACGGTTGAACCTGTATAAGTACTCATACTACTTTCAGCTATGGTTGTTAAGTGCCCCTGCTGGTTTCAGTTAAGGTTGTTAAGTACTCTTGCTGCTTTTACAATATGTCGTGTTTCTTCAGTCATGTCTTCCTCTAGCCGCCAAAACCAAACCAGCGCCGGCGGGGTCGTCTGCTTCCGCCTCCCACGGCTGGCTGCATCTCAGCGCACACATCGCCGCCCCACCCTCTCCTAAATCATTAACGCCGACCTCCGAGGCCTTGCCATCGTCCTCCACGCGCTTTGTTGCGCTCGCCGTGGCGCCACCCTCTCGCGTTGTCAACATGGTCAACAAACAAGAGGAATCGGTAGAGGACTGTACGTGGAGAGGATGACAGTAGGGGCCCACCATGTCCATGGCCGGACGCAAGGAAGTTCCTTAGTTTTTGTTATATATATACTCCATTATCAGCGCATGGAAAAAGAAAATGCTTCCTGCTAGTGGTTTCCTGACATTTGGGACCCACGACATTGTCAGCGTATATAGTCAATAGACAAGAGAACATCACAAGATCGGATGACACCTGGGACGTAGCTGCTCGAGCAGTATTTCTTTTGTTATTGTTGAGACGGAGCAGGGTTTCAACTGGGTTGTGGCCCGTCTAGCCCGGGCTTATATTTTATGTTCACCACATGACCAGCCCAGTTTATTTTTTCTGAAGAATACCCAATCCAGGCCTACTTATTTTTCTACACCCTGATGGGCTACAACTCTTTCAAGACGCCTGCAAATCTTGAAAGTAATATGAAATGGGCTATAAATATAAAAAAAACAGATGACAAATTGGCAATTACTTTATAATTTCTGAATTTTTCACATTTTCAGATTCCAATTTCACTGGGCTTTAACCTAATTCAAATATATATTCAAAGTACTTTAAATCTGGCTCGACATTTTGGTATTAAAAATAGTTTGGAACCCACAGAAATATGCGAAATTCGTTTAAATTTTTAACCCTGGCCCTGGCCAACAAAAAAATGGACTGCAATAAATTGCATAAGAAGTTGCAATGAGCTATATATAAATTATTTAAAAAAATAGGGAATGGTCTGACTTGTGGGCCTTAAGTTGACGCATATGCAAGATTTTTTACTTATTATATACGACAACAAATGATTCTAACAGATGTAACCGTTGGATGTCAATCCAACGACCGTCGTGTTTCTTCAATCTCTGATCTTCTTACTCCAGCCGCCAAATCCAGCGCCGTCGGGAGCGCCTGCTCCCGCCTCCCGTGGCCGGCTGTGCTGCCACGCAAGCCTCACCACCCCTACTACTCCCACCGTTGGCTAGGCCATCCCTCTACTCACCCACATCCCACCACTGTTGTGGCTTCACCGCCACTGGGTCATTCCCTTCCTGGGTCTCGCCGTCGTCCATCGCGCTGGTGTTCTCGGCACGGCGTGGTCAACGTTGTCAACAAACGACAACATCGGAAGTGAAAGAACATGCGGTGCCCCCATGTTTGGTTTTGGCAATTGATGACAATCTTTATGGACTAATGGTTGCCTTGAGTTATATTTAAAGGTTTTGTCCATAGGCTTTTCTTGGAGTACATGTGTTGGTTTCAAGGAGAGTGTGTGTCGACCAAGGTGCCATTCAAGGAATTATCCAAAGATTGGTCATGTGAGTGTCGAGCTTATTGCAAGCATGTCTTGAAGAAGAAGATTGTGTGATCATTCATGTCTACCTTCGAGACATCATCCAAATGAAGAGAATTGGAAAGATTCAAGGTTGATCAAGATTAAGTCAAGAATGAATCAAGTTGATCAACTCACAAAGCGCAGAAGATGTACCGAGAGGGATCAAGTGATCCCATGGTATGGTAAGCATTGTCAATTTCGCTTTGTGTACTAACCCATGGTCTTCTGAGAGTTCTTTGTGGGGTTAGGTTGCGGTGTGCAAGTTCAAGTGGAGCATCATGAAGAGATCAAATGCTTGAAGCTTGCCGTCCATTGTGGTGACAATGGACATGTGAAGATGTGCGGAAGATTGGCTCACCCATAGTGGAGTATGGGGGAGCAATCAACTAGTCTTTATCGAGCCAACACAATCAAGAAAGGTGGTCCAACTTGAGGAAGTCAAGATCGTCATCATCTAGCTCAAGTGGACCATGTGCAAGGCAAAGGTTTGCCCTTGATAGGTTTTCTATTTTACCGGTCTCATGATGGTAGTTGGGAGACCGGGTTATAGGATCGATTGCCGTACTATCAAGGGGGGCTCTCGATGAGTAGCATGATCATATCATTCGTTGAGAGCTTGATCGTATCTTTCTTGGGTCTTGTTTGGTTCTCTTTGTGAGTCTTAGAGCTTATGGTCATCTTGATGACAAGCTCGAGTTCATCGAAAATGGAGTTCACTTGCATCTTCTATGATGTTTTTGTTGTTGGAGGTTTTTCCGGTTCTTCTCGGTTGGAGGTTTCACTCCTCTTTTTGTTAGGCATTCCTCCCCTGCCTCTTCTTACTATAACCAGTCATTGTTTTGATACTACTCGTCGTCTTGTATCCAACAAGCTTGAGTTTGCTCAATTCAGAGCTCGTATGAAGAAGTTATGGCAGTTCTTGTTTCTTGAGAGTGGCTTTTGTCTGGTCCCAGCGGTAGTACCGCGAGCCCAAGCGGTAGTACCGCTTGGAGCTCTCAGTCGTAGTACCACTATAGTGCCGCTCTTCTACCGCCTCGATTTTGGGTCCTGCTCTTCTCGTGTCGGGTTCAGCGGCAGTAGGAGCGGTAGTACCGCTCTTGTGCGGTAGTACCGCTGGGCCAAGCGGCAGTACCGCTGCGGCCAATGGTAGTACCACTGGCTACAACGGTAGTGCCGCTCATACTGCTCTACCTCTCTGGTAGTTTTTCAGCTCGTGTTTTTTTCTCTCGTTGGGGTGTTTTGACCATGCTAAGCAGTAGTACCGCTCCTCCAGCGGTAGTACCGCTCGTGGAGCGGTAGTATCGCTCGTGTGCGGGCTGAGCACATAACGGTTGGATTTTCCCCCTCCTATAAGAGGGGGTCTTCTTCCCCAATGAACCTTATCCTTTGAGCTCGTGTTCTTCCCCCATTGTTAACCTTCTTCGAGCTTGCTAACTCTCAATCCCTCCATGGATTCTTGCTAGTTTTTGAGGGAAAAGAGAGAGGAGATCTAGATCCACATTTCCACCAATCACTTTCTCCTCTATGTGAGGGGAACCCCTTGGATCTAGATCTTGGAGTTCTTGGTATTTGCCTTCTTGTTCTTCCTCTCATTTTCCTCCCTAGCATTAGTTGCTTCGGTGGGATTTGAGAGAGAAGGACTTGGGGACTCCGTGTTCCCTTGCCATTGCATTTGCTGCATCGATTTGAGTTCTCCATGGTGATACGTGGAAGTTACAAGTTGAGAAGCTTATTACTCTTGGGTGCTTGGTACCCTTGAGCTTGTTCCTCTTGGGTGCTTGGGCGCCCTAGATGGTTGGTGGTGTTCGGAGCTCAATCATTGTGGTGTAAAGCTCCAGGCAAGCGTCGGGGTCTCCAATTAGGTTGTGGAGATCGCCCCGAGCAATTTGACGGGTACCGATGACCGCCCCCAAGGGTTGCCAAAGTGTACGGGTTCGGTGACCGCCCCAAGGGTTGCCATTTGTACGGGTTCGGTGACCGCCCTCAAGGGTCCCATAGTGGAATCACGGCATCTTGCATTGTGCGAGGGCGTGAGGAGATTACGGTGGCCCTAGTGGCTTCTTGGGGAGCATTGTGCCTCCACACCACTCCAAACGGAGATTAGCATCCGCAAGGGTGTGAACTTCGGGATACATCGTCGTCTCCGTGTGTCTTGGTTATCTCTTACCCGAGCCCTTTACTTATGCAATTTACTTTGATATAGCTATATTGTTCTTTGTCATATATCTTGCTATCACATAGTTGCTTATCTTGCTTAGCATAAGTTGTTGGTGCACATAGGTGAGCCTAGTTTTTTTAGGTTCTGTGCTTGGCAAATTAACCGTTAGGTTTATTCCGCTTTTGTTCAAGCCTAAAGCGTAATTATTTTAAAGCGCCTATTCACCCCCCCCCCTCTAGGCAACATCCACGATCTTTCAGGAAGAGGGACATACATGGAGGCTGACAGTTGGGACCCACATGGTCCGTGGCCGCATGCAAGCAAGTACCTCCTTACTACGCCAAAAAGAATGAATACTCCCGCTGACAGCTCAGACCCACCAGCTATATCTTCGCACGCAAGGAAATGCCTCATTATTACGGACAAAGAAATGAATACTCCCCCTACTAGCTGGGACCCACCATAGTGGGAGGCTGACTTGTGGGCCTACTAAGTTGACGCGGACGGAGGGCTTTGTCAACTCAACAAACGATTCTATCACTAGTGACTGTTGGATTGTTAACATCCAACGGTTGTCCTGCTTCTTGCTACCTCTTGAGCACTGCGTTGGTTTTCCGTTGAAGAGGAAAGGGTGATCCAGTAAAGTAGCGTAAGTATTTCCCTCAGTTTTTTAGAACCAAGGTATCAATCCAGTAGGAGACCATGCGCGAGTCACCTCGTACCTACACACACAAATAAGAACCTCGCAACCAACGCGATAAACGGGTTGTCAATCCCTTCACGGCCACTTGCAAGAGTTAGATCTGATAGAGATGATAATAATAAGATAAATATTTTTGGTATTTTTATGATATAGATTGAAAGTAAAGATTGCAAAATAAAGTAGATGGAAACTTATATGATGGAAAATAGACCCGGGGGCCATAGGTTTCACTAGTGGCTTCTCTCAAGATAGCATAAGTATTACGGTGGGTGAACAAATTACTGTCGAGCAATTGATAGAAAAGTGAATAATTATGAGAATATCTAGGCATGATCATGTATATAGGCATCACGTCTGAGACAAGTAGACCGAAACGATTCTGCATCTACTACTATTACTCCACACATCGACCGCTATCCAACATGCATCTAGAGTATTAAGTTCATAAGAATAGAGGAACGCCTTAAGCAAGATGACATGATGTAGAGGGATAAACTCATGTAATATGATGTAAGCCCCATCTTTTTATCCTCGATGGAAACAATACAACACGTGTCGTTTCCCTTTCTGTCACTGGGATCGAGCACCGCAAGATTGAACCCAAAGCTAAGCACTTCTCCCATTGCAAGAAAGATCAATCTAGTAGGCCAAACCAAACTGATAATTCGAAGAGACTTGCAAAGATAAACCAATCATACATAAAAGAATTCATAGAAGATTCAAATATTGTTCATAGATAAACTTTATCATAAACCCACAATTCATCGGATCTCGACAAACACACCGCAAAACAAGATTACATCGAATAGATCTCCAAGAGAATCGAGGAGAACTTTGTATTGAGATCCAAAGAGAGAGAAGAAGCCATCTAGCTACTAGCTATGGACCCGAAGGTCTGAAGTAAACTACTCACACATCATCAGAGGGGCCATGGAGTTGATGTAGAGGCCCTCCGTGATCAATGCCCCCTCCGGCGGCGCTCCGGAAAAGGCCCCAAGATGGGATCTCTTGGGTACAGAAGGTTGCGGCAGTGGAAATAGGGTTTCGTGGTGCTCCTGGATGTTTGCGGGGTATATGGATATATATAGGAGGAAGAAGTACGTCGGTGGAGCAACGAGGGGACCACCCCCATGCCTTGTTGCCGCCTCGTTGATTTCTTGACGTCCACTCCAAGTCTCCTGGATCACGTCTGTTCCAAAAATAACGCTCCCGAAGGTTTCATTCCGTTTGGACTCCGTTTGATATTCCTTTTCGGCAATACTCTAAAATAGGCAAAAAACAGCATTTTGCGCTGGGCCTCCTGTTAATAGGTTAGTCCCAAAAATAATATAAAACTGTAAAAATAAGCCCATTAACATCCAAAATAGATAATATAATAGCATGGAGCAACCAAAAATTATAGATACATTGGAGACGTATCACTTCTTCAACCTCTGATTTTCTTGCTCCAGCCGTCCAAACCACCACGTGCTCTTGCCTCCCGTGGCCGGCTATGCTGCCGCGGAGGCCTCACCGCCCCCTACTACTCCCATCGCTGGCCAGGCCCTACAGCGACGGCAGCCTCACACCGCAGCCGAATCAGTGAACCCTCGTACTCCTCTCCGTGTGGGCATCCACTGCCGCATCTTCCCCGGCTCCGCGTCGTTCCCTTCCCAGGCCTCGTCATCGTCCACCGCCTTGGTGCTCTCGGCGCGGCATGGTCAATGTGGTCAACGAACAACTTCCATCGGAAGAGTACTGTACGTTGAGAGGCTGACAGCTGGGTCCACGGCCGCATCAAGGAAGTGCCTCCTTATTATGCGCAAAATAATTATTCCTCCACCGGACAACAGGGACCCACCGGACGGGCCAGCGTATTTCGCAAAAAAAAACATTCCCCCCTGACTGCTGGGACCCACCAACTACATCTTCGCACGCAAGGAAGTGCGTCCATATTACGAGCAAAAAAATGATTCGCCCCCTGACTGCTGGGACCCACCAGCTGCATCTTCGCACGCAAGGAAGTGCCTGACAGCCGGGACCCGCCCGGTCGAAGCATACGTAGCATTGTCATTCTGGTCGCGAATGTGTATGTACATACTGGTCGATGTAGAGGCGCGCACGTGTGGTAGTAGAGGTGCGCACGTGTCGTAGTAGAGGCACGCACGTAGCATGTACACGTACGTACATGTTGGGTAACGTAGTAATTTCAAAAAAAATCCTATGCACACGCAAGTTCATAGTGATGCATAGCAACAAGAGGGGAGAGTGTCGTCCACGTACCCTCGTAGTCCATTAAGCGGAAGCATTATTAACAACGCGGTTGATGTAGTCATACGTCTTCACGATCGACCGATCCTCAATACCGAACGTACGGCACCTCCGCGTTCAGCACACGTTCAGCTCGGTGACGTCCCGCGAACTCACGATCCAGTAGAGCTCGGGGAAGAGTTTCTTCAGCACGATGGCGTGGTGACGATGTTGATGAAGCTACCGATGCAGGGCTTCGCCTAAGAACCGCTATGATATAACCAAGGTGGATTATGGTGGAGGGGGGCACCGCACACGGCTAAGAGATCAACAGATCAATTGTTGTGTCTATGGGGTGCCCCCCTGCCCCCGTATATAAAGGAGCTAGGGGGAGGTGGCCGGCCAAGGAGGAGGGCGTGCCAAGGGGGAGTCCTACTCCCACCGGGAGTAGGACTCCTTCTTTTCCTAGTTGAAGTAGGAGAGGAGAAGGAAGGGAGAGAGGAAGAGAAAGAAAGGGGGGCGCCCCCCCCCCTCCTTGTCCAATTCGGACTAGAGGGGCAGGGGGTGTTGGGGAATGTAGTAATTTCAAAAAAAATCCTACGCACACGCAAGATCATGGTGATGCATAGCAACGATAGGGGAGAGTGTTGTCCACGTACCCTCGTAGACCGAAAGTGGAAGCGTTAGCACAACGCGGTTGATGTAGTCGTAAGTCTTCACGGTCCGACCGATCAAGTACCGAATGTACGGCACCTCCGAGTTCAGCACACGTTCAGCCCGATGACGTCCCTCGAACTCCGATCTAGCCGAGTGTTGAGGGAGAGTTTCGTCAGCACGACGGTGTGGTGACAATGATGATGTTTTACCGATGCAGGGCTTTGCCTAAGCACCGCTACAGTGTTATCGAGGTGGACTATGGTGGAGGGGGCACCGCACACGGCTAAAAGATCAAACGATCAATTGTTGTCCCTTTGGGGTGCCCCCTGCCCCCGTATATAAAGGAGCAAGGGGAGGAGGTGGCCGGCCAGGGAGAGGCGCGCCAAGGGTAGGACTCCTCCTATTCCTAGTAGGAGTAGGAGAGGGGGAAGGAAAGGGAGAGGGGGAGAAGGAAAGAGTGGGCTGGCCCCCCTTGCCCTAAACCAATTCAGTTTGGGCCTTGGGGGGAGCGCCCCACACTCCCCTTGCTGCCCTCTATTTCCACTAAGGCCCATGTAGGCCCATTAAGCCCCCGGGGGGTTCCGGTAACCTCCCGGTATTCCGGTAAAATCCCGATTTCACCCGGAACACTTCCGATATCCAAACATAGGCTTCCAATATATCAATCTTCATGTCTCGACCATTTTGAGACTCCTCATCATGTCCGGGATCACATCCGGGACTCCGAACAACCTTCGATACATCAAAACATATAAACTCATAATATAACCATCATCGAAACGTTAAGCGTGCGGACCCTACGGGTTCGAGAACTATGTAGACATGACTGAGACATGTCTCCGGTCAATAACCAATCGCGGAACCTGGATGTTCATATTGGCTCCCACATATTCTACGAAGGTCTTTATCGATCAAACCGCATAACAACATACTTTGTTCCCTTTGTCATCGGTATGTTACTTGCCCGAGATTCGATCGTCGGTATCTCAATACCTAGTTCAATCTCGTTACCGGCAAGTCTCTTTACTCGTTCTGTAATACATCATCCCGCAACTAACTCATTAGTTGTAATGCTTGCAAGGCTTAAGTGATGTGCATTACCGAGAGGGCCCAGAGATACCTCTCCGACAATCGGAGTGACAAATCCTAATCTCAAAATATGCCAACCCAACAAGTACCTTCAGAGACACCTGTAGAGCACCTTTATAATCACCCAGTTACGTTGTGACGTTTGGTAGCACACAAAGTGTTCCTCCGGTAAAGGGGAGTTGCATAATCTCATAGTCATAGGAACATGTATAAGTCATGAAGAAAGCAATAGCAGAATACTAAACGATCGTGTGCTAATCTAACGGAATGGGTCAAGTCAATCACATCATTCTCCTAATGATGTGATCTCATTAATCAAATGACAACATTTTGTATATGGTTAGGAAACTTAACCATCTTTGATCAATGAGCTAGTCAAGTAGAGGCATACTAGTGACATATTGTTTTTCTATGTATTCACACATGTATTATGTTTCATGTTAATACAATTCTAGCATGAATAATAAACATTTATCATGATATAAGGAAATAAATAATAACTTTATTATTGCCTCTAGGGCATATTTCCTTCAGTCTCCCACTTGCACCAGAGTCAATAATCTAGTTCACATCGCCATATGATTTAATACCAATAGTTCACATCACCATGTGATTAACACCCATAGTTCACATCAACATGTGACCAACACCTAAAGGGTTTACTAGAGTCAATAATCTAGTTCACATCGCTATGTGATTAACACCCAACGAGTACTAAGGTGTGATCATGTTTTTCTTGTGAGAGAAGTTTAGTCAACGGGTCTGCCACATTCAGATCCGTAAGTATTTTGCAAATTTCTATGTCAACAATGCTCTGCACGGAGCTACTCTAGCTAATTTCTCCCACTTTCAATATGTATTCAGATTGAGATTTAGAGTCATCTGGATCAGTGTCAAAATTTGCATCGACGTAACCCTTTACGACGAACCTTTTGTCACCTCCATAATCGAGAAACATATCCTTATTCCACTAAGGATAATTTTTACTAATGTCCAGTGATCTACTCCTAAATCACTATTGTACTCCCTTGCCAAACTCAGGGCAGGGTATACAATAGATCTGGTACACAACATGGCATACTTTATAGAACCTATGGCTGAGGCATAGGGAATGACTTTCATTCTCTCTCTATCTTCTGCCGTGGTCGGGTTTTGAGTCTTACTCAACTTCACACCTTGTAACACAGGCAAGAACTCCTTCTTTGACGGTTTCATTTTGAACTACTTCAAAATCTTGTCAAGGTATGTATTCATTGAAAAACTTATCAAGCATCTTGATCTATCTCTATAGATCTTGATGCTCAATATGTAAACAGCTTCACCGAGGTCTTTCTTTGAAAAACTCCTTTCAAACATTCCTTTATGCTTTGCAGAATAATTCTACATTATCTCCGATCAACAATATGCCATTCACATATACTTATCAGAAATGTTGTAGTGCTCCCACTCACTTTCTTGTAAATACAGGCTTCACCGCAAGTCTGTATAAAACTATATGCTTTGATGAACTTATCAAAGCGTATATTCCAACTCCGAGATGCTTGCACCAGTCCATAGATGGATCGCTGGAGCTTGCATATTTTGTTAGTACCTTTAGGATTGACAAAACCTTCTGGTTGCATCATATACAACTCTTCTATAATAAATCCATTAAGGAATGTACTTTTGTTTATCCATTTGCCAGATTTCATAAAATGTGGCAATTGCTAACATGATTCGGACAGACTTAAGCATAGATACGAGTGAGAAACTCTCATCGTAGTCAACACCTTGAACTTGTCGAAAACCTTTTGCGACAATTCTAGCTTTGTAGATAGTAACACTACTATCAGCGTCCATCTTCCTCTTGAAGATCCATTTAATCTCAATGGCTCGCCGATCATTGGGCAAGTCAATCAAAGTCCATACTTTGTTCTTATACATGGATCTCATCTCAGATTTCATGGCCTTAAGCCATTTTGCGGAATCTGAGCTCATCATTGCTTCCTCATAGTTCATAGGTTCGTCATGGTCAAGTAACATGACCTCCTGAACAGGATTACCGTACCACTCTGGTGCGGATCTCACTCTGGTTTACCTACGAGGTTCGGTAGTAACTTGATATGAAGTTACATGATCATCATCATTAGCTTCCTCACTAATTGGTGTAGTAGTCACAGGAACAGATTTCTGTGATGAACCACTTTCCAATAAGGGAGCAGGTACAGTTACCTCATCAAGTTCTACTTTCCTCCTGCTCATTTCTTTCGAGAGAAACTCCTTCTCTAGAAAGGATTCATTCTCAGCAATGAATATCTTGCCTTCGGATCTGTGATAGAAGGTGTACCCAACATTTTCTTTTGGGTATCCTATGAAGACGCACTTCTCCGATTTGGGTTTGAGCTTATCAGGTTGAAACTTTTTCACATAAGCATTGCAACCTCAAATTTTAAGAAATGATAGCTTAGGTTTCTTGCCAAACCATAGTTCATACGGTGTCGTCTCAATGGATTTAGATGGTGCCCTATTTAATGTGAATGTAGTTGTCTCTAATGCATAACCCCAAAACGATAGTGGTAAATTGGTAAGAGACATCATAGATCACACCATATCTAATAAAGTACGGTTACGACGTTCGGACACACCATTACACTATGGGGTTCTAGGTGGCGTGAGTAGTGAAACTATTTCACATTCTTTTAACTGAAGGCCAAACTCGTAACTCAAATATTTTACTTCTGCGATCATATCGTAGAAACTTTTATTTTTGTTACGATGATTCTCCACTTCACTCTGACATTCTTTAAACTTTTCAAATGTTTCAGACTTGTGTTTCATCAAGTAGATATACTCATATCTGCTCAAATCATCTGTGAAGATCAGAAAATAATGATACCTGCCGCGAGCCTCAATATTCATCGGACCACATACATCAGTATGTATGATTTCCAACAAATCTATTGCTCGCTCCATTGTTCCGGAGAACGGAGTCTTAGTCATCTTGCCCATGAGGCATGGTTCGCAAGCATCAACTGATTCATAATCAAGTGATTCCAAAAGCCCATCAGCATGGATTTTCTTCATGCGCTTTACACCAATATGACCTAAATGGCAGTGCCACAAATAAGTTGCACTTTCATTATTAAATTTGCATCTTTTGGCTTCAATATTATGTAAATGTGTATCACCATGATCGAGATCCAACAAACCATTTTCATTGGGTGTATGACCATAAAAGGTTTTATTCATGTAAACAGAACAACAATTATTCTCTAACTTACATGAATAACCGTATTGTAATAAACATGTTCCAATCATATTCATGCTCAATGCAAACACTAAATAACATTTATTTTAGGTTTAACACTAATCCCGAAAGTATAGGGAGTGTGCGATGATGATCATATCAATCTTGGAACCATTTCCAATACACATCGTCACTTCACCCCTAACTAGTTTCTGTTCATTCTGCAACTCCCGTTTCGAGTTACTATTCTTAGCAACTGAACTAGTATCAAATACTGAGGGGTTGCTAGAAACACTAGTAAAGTACACATCAATAACATGTATATCAAATATACCTATGTTCACTTTGCCATCCTTCTTATCCGCTAATTACTTGGGGTAGTTCCGCTTCCAGTGACCAGTCCCTTTGCAGTAGAAGCACTCAGTTTCAGGCTTAGGTCCAGACTTGGGTTTTTTCACTTGAGCAGCAACTTGCTTGTCGTTCTTCTTCAAGTTCCCCTTTCTTCCCTTTGTCCCTTTACATGAAACTAGTGGTTTTGTTTACCATCAACACTTGATGCTTTTCTTGATTTCTACCTTCGTCGATTTCAGCATCACGAAGAGCTTGGGAATCGTTTCCGTTATCCCTTGCATATTATAGTTCATCGCGAAGTTCTACTAACTTGGTGATGGTGACTAGAGAATTCTGTCAATCACTATTTTATCTGGAAGATTAACTCCCACTTTTAGCTATACAACTTGTTGGAGACTTCATATCTCTCAACTCGGGTATTTGCTTGAAATATTAACTTCAACTCCTGGAACATCTCGTATGGTCCATGACGTTCAAAAACGTCTTTGAAGTCCCGATTCTAAGTCGTTTAAGCATGGCGCACTAAACTATCTAGTAGTCATCATATTGAGCTAGCCAAACGTTCATAACATCTGCATCTGCTCCTGCAATAGGTTTGTCACCTAGCGGTGCATCAAGGACATAATTCTTCTGTGCAGCAATGAGGACAAACCTCAGATCATGGATCCAATCCGCATCATTGCTACTAACATCTTTCAACTTAGTTTTCTCTAGGAACATATCAAAAATAAAACAGGGGAGCTAAACGCGAGCTATTGATCTACAACATAGATATGCTAATACTACCAGGACTAAGTTCATGATAAATTTAAGTTCAATTAATCATATTACTTAAGAACTCCCACTTAGATAGACATCCTTCTAATCCTCTAAGTGATCACGTGATCCATATCAACTAAACCATGTCCGATCATCACGTGAGATGGAGTAGTTTCAATGGTGAACATCACTATGTTGATCATATCTACTATATGACTCACGCTCGACCTTTCGGTCTTAGTGTTCCGAGGCCATATCTGTTATATGCTAGGCTCGTCAAGTTTAACCTGAGTATTCCGCGTGTGCAACTGTTCTGCACCTGTTGTATTTGAACGTAGAGCCTATCACACCCGATCATCACGTGGTGTCTCAGCACGAAGAACTTTCGCAACGGTGCATACTCAGGGAGAACACTTGTACATTGATAATTAGTGAGAGATCATCTTATAAAGCTACCGTCAAACTAAGCAAAATAAGATGTATGAAAGATAAACATCACATGCAATCAAAATATGTGACATGATATGGCCATCATCATTTTGTGCCTTTGATCTCCATCTCCAAAGCATCGTCATGATTTCCATCGTCACCGGTATGACACCATGATCTCCATCATCTTGATCTATATCAATGTGTCATCACATGGTCGTCTCGCCAACTATTGCTCTTGCAACTATTGCTATCACATAGCGATAAAGTAAAGCAATTATTTGGCGCTTGCATCTTATGCAATAAAGAGACAACCATAAGGCTTCTGCCAGTTGCCGATAACTTCAACAAAACATGATCATCTTATACAACAATTTATATCGCATCACGTCTTGACCATATGACATCACAACATGCCCTGCAAAAACAAGTTAGACATCCTCTACTTTGTTGTTGCAAGTTTTACGTGGCTGCTACGGGCTGAGCAAGAACCATTCTTACCTATGCATCAAAACCACAATGATAGTTTGTCAAGTTAGTGATGTTTTAACCTTCTCAAGGACCGCGCGTAGCCACACTCGGTTCAACTAAAGTTGGAGAAACTGACACCCGCTAGTCACCTGTGTGCATAGCACGGCGGTAAAACCAGTCTCGCGTAAGCGTACGCGTAATGTCAGTCCGGGCCGCTTCATCCAACAATACCGCCGAACCAAAGTGTGACATGCTGGTAAGTAGTATGACTTATATCGCCCACAACTCACTTGTGTTCTACTCGTCCATATTACATCAACGCATAAAACCAGGCTCGAATGCCATTGTTGGCGAACGTAGTAATTTCAAAAAAAATTCTACACACACGCAAGATCATGGTGATGCATAGCAACGAGAGGGGAGAGTGTTGTCCACATACCCTCATAGACCGAAAGCGGAAGCGTTAGCACAACGCGGTTGATGTAGTCGTACGTCTTCACGATCCGACCGATCAAGTACCAAACGTACGGCACCTCCGAGTTCAGCACACGTTCAGCCCGATGACGTCCCTCGAACTTCGATCCAGCCGAGTGTTGAGGGAGAGTTTCGTCAGCACAACGGCATGGTGACGATGATGATGTTTTACCGATGCAGGGCTTTGCCTAAGCACCGCTACAGTATTATCGAGGTGGACTATGGTGGAGGGGGGCACC
Source organism: Triticum urartu (assembly GCF_056163025.1). Lineage (NCBI taxonomy): Eukaryota > Viridiplantae > Streptophyta > Magnoliopsida > Poales > Poaceae > Triticum > Triticum urartu. The sequence goes on along the minus strand of NC_141873.1, from coordinate 400,111,557 downwards.
GCACATGGCTAAAAGATCAAACGATCAATTGTTGTCCCTTTGGGGTGCCCCCTGCCCCCGTATATAAAGGAGCAAGGGGAGGAGGCCGTCGGCCAGGGAGAGGCGTGCCAAGGGGGAGTCCTACTCCCACTAGGAGTAGGACTCCTCCTATTCCTAGTAGGAGTAGGAAAGGGGGAAGGAAAGGGAGATGGGGAGAAGGAAAGAGGGGGCCGGCCCCCCTTGCCCTAAACCAATTCGGTTTGGGCCTTGGGGGGCACGCCCCACACTCCCCTTGCTGCCCTCTATTTCCACTAGGGCGCATGTAGGCCCATTAAGCCCCCGGGAGGTTCCGGTAACCTCCCGGTATTCCGGTAAAATCCCGATTTCACCCGGAACACTTCCGATATCCAAACATAGGCTTCCAATATATCAATCTTCATGTCTCGACCATTTCGAGACTCCTCGTCATGTCTCGGATCACATTTAGGGCTCTGAACAACCTTTGGTACATCAAAACATATAAACTCATAATATAACTGTCATCGAAACGTTAAGCGTGCGGACCCTACGGGTTCGAGAACTATGTAGACATGACCGAGACATGTCTCCGGTCAATAACCAATAGCGGAACCTAGATGTTCATATTGGCTCCCAGATATTCTACGAAGATCTTTATCGGTCAGATCGCATAACAACATACGTTGTTCCCTTTGTCATCGGTATGTTACTTGCCCGAGATTCGATCGTCGGTATCTCAATACCTAGTTCAATCTCGTTACCAGCAAGTCTCTTTACTCATTCTGTAATACATCATCCCGCAACTAACTCATTAGTTGCAATGCTTGCAAGGCTTAAGTGATGTGCATTACCGAGAGGGCCCAGAGATACCTCTCCGACAATCGGAGTGACAAATCCTAATCTCGAAATATGCCAACCCAACAAGTACCCTCAGAGACACCTGTAGAGGACCTTTATAATCACCCAGTTAAGTTGTGACATTTGGTAGCACACAAAGTGTTCCTCCGGTAAACGGGAGTTGCATAATCTCATAGTGATAGGAACATGTATAAGTCATGAAGAAAGCAATAGCAGAATACTAAACGATCGTGTGCTAAGCTAACGGAATGGGTCAAGTCAATCACATCATTCTCCTAATGATGTGATCTCATTGATCAAATGACAACACTTTGTCTATGGTTAGGAAACTTAACCATCTCTGATCAATGAGCTAGTCAAGTAGAGGCATACTAGTGACATACTATTTGTCTATGTATTCACCCATGTATTATGTTTCCTGTTAATGCAATTCTAGCATGAATAATAAACATTTATCATGATATAAGGAAATAAATAATAACTTTATTATTGCCTCTAGGGCATATTTCCTTCAGGGGGCACGCGGCTGCCCTTGGCCGCCCCTCCTCTTCTCCCACTAAGGCCCATTAGGCCCAATATACTCCCCGGGCGGTTCCGGTAATCCCCCGGTACTCCGGTAAATGTCCGAAACCTCCCCTTGCTCCTTTATATACGGGGGCAGGGGCACCCTAGAGACACAACAATTGATCATTTGATCTTTTAGCCGTGTGCGGTGCCCCCCCTCCACCATAGTCCACCTCGATAATACTATAGAGGTGCTTAGGCGAAACCCTGCATCGGTAGAACATCAGCGTCGTCACCATGCCGTCGTGCTGACGAAACTCTCCCTCAACACTCGGCTGGATCGGAGTTCGAGGGACGTCATCGGGCTGAACGTGTGCTGAACTCGGAGGTGCCGTACGTTCGGTACTTGATTGGTCGGATCATGAAGACGTACCACTACATCAACCGTGTTGTGCTAACGCTTCCGCTTTCGGTCTACGAGGGTACGTGGACAACATTCTCCCCTCTCGTTGCTATGCATCACCTTGATCTTGCGTGTGCGTAGGAAATTTGTTGAAATTACTATGTTCCCCAACACAAGTCTCTTTACTCGTTCCGTAATGCAACATCCCGTAACTAACTCATTAGTCACATTGATTGCAAGGCTTATAGTGATGTGCACTACCGAGACGGCCCAGAGATACCTCTCCGACAATCGGAGTGACAAATCCTATTCTTGATCTATGCCAACTCCATGAACACCATCGAAGACACCTGTAGAGCACCTTTATAATCACCCAATTACGTTGTGGCGTTTGGTAGCACACAAAGCGTTCCTCCGGTATTCGGGAGTTGCATAATCTCATAGTCATAGGAACATGTATAAGTCATGAAGAAAGCAATAGCAGTAAACTTAAATGATCAAGTGCTAAGCTAACGAAAATGGGTCAAGTCAATCACATCATTCTCCTAATGATGTGATCCCGTTGATCCAATGACAACTCATGTCTATAGCTAGGAAACTCAACTATCTTTAATCAACGAGCTAGTCAAGTAGATGCATACCAGTGACACTATGTTTGTCTATGTATTCACACATGTATTATGTTTCCGGTTAATACAATTCTAGCATGAATAATAATCATTTATCATGATATGAGGAAATAAATAATAACTTTATTATTGCCTCTAGGGCATATTTCCTTCAGTCTCCCACTTGCACTAGAGTCAATAATCTAGATTACACAGTAATGATTCTAACACCCATGGAGTTTTGGTGCTGATCATGTTTTGCTCGTGGAAGAGGCTTAGTCAACGGGTCTGCAACATTCAGATCCGTATGTATCTTGCAAATCTCTATGTCTCCCACCTGGACTTGATCCCAGATGGAATTGAAGCATCTCTTGATGTGCTTGGTTCTCTTGTGAAATCTGGATTCCATTGCCAAGGCAATTGCACCAGTATTGTCACAAAATATTTTCATTAGACCTGATGCACTAGGTATGACACCTAGATCGGATATGAACTCCTTCATCCAGACTCCTTCATTTTCTGCTTCCGAAGCAGCTATGTACTCCGCTTCACACGTAGATCCCGCCACGACGCTTTGTTTAGAACTGCACCAACTGACAGCTCCACTGTTCAATATAAACACGTATCCGGTTTGTGATTTAGTATTGTTCGGATCAGTGTCAAAGCTTGCATCGACGTAACCATTTACGACGAGCTCTTTGTCACCTCCATAAACGAGAAACATGTCCTTAGTCCTCTTTAGGTACTTCAGGATGTTCTTGACCGTTGTCCCGTGATCCACTCCTGGATTACTTTGGTACCTCCCTGCTAAACTAATAGCAAGGCACACATCAGGTCTGGTACACAACATTGCATGCATGATAGAGCCTATGGCTGAAGCATAGGGAACACTTTTCATTTTCTCTCTATCTTGTGCAGTGGTCGGGCATTGAGTCTTACTCAATTTCACACCTTGTAACACAGGCAAGAACCCTTTCTTAGCTTGATCCATTTTGAACTTCTTCAAAACTTTATCAAGGTATGTGCTTTGTGAAAGTCCAATTAAGCGTCTTGATCTATCTCTATAGATCTTGATGCCCAATATATAAGCAGCTTCACCGAGGTCTTTCATCGAAAAACTCTTATTCAAGTATCCTTTTGTGCTATCCAGAAATTCTATATCATTTCTAATCACCAATATGTCATCTACATATAATATTAGAAATGCTACAGAGCTCCCACTCACTTTCTTGTAAATACAGGCTTCTCCAAAAGTCTGTATAAAACCATATGCTTTGATCACACTATCAAAATGTTTATTCCAACTCAGAGAGGCTTGCACTAGTCCATTAATGGATCGCTAGAGCTTGCACACTTTGTTAGTACCCTTTGGATCGATAAAACCTTCAGGTTGCATCATATACAACTCTTCTTCCAGAAATCCATTCAGGAATGCAGTCTTTACATCCATTTGCCAAATTTCATAATCATAAAATACGGCAATTGCTCACATGATTCGGACGGACTTAAGCATCGCTACGGGTGAGAAGGTCTCATCGTAGTCAACTCCTTGAACTTGTCGAAAACCTTTTGCGACAAGTTGAGCTTCGTAGACAGTAACGTTACCATCAGCGTCAGTCTTCTTCTTGAAGATCCATTTATTCTCGATGGCTTGCCGATCATCGGGCAAGTCAACCAAAGTCCATACTTTGTTCTCATACATGGATCCCATCTTAGATTTCATGGCTTCAAGCCATTTGCGGAATCTGGGCTCATCGTCGCTTCCTCATAGTTCGTAGGCTCGTCATGGTCAAGTAACATGATCTCCGGAACAGGATTACCGTACCATTCTGGTGCAGATCTTACTCTGGTTGACCTACGAGGTTCAGTAGTAACTTGATCTGAAGTTTCATGATCATCATCATTAGCTTCCTCACTAATTGGTGTAGGTGTCACATGAACCGGTTTCTGTGATGAACTACTCTCCAGTAAGAGAGCAGGTACAGTTACCTCATCAAGTTCTACTTTCCTCCCACTCACTTCTTTCGAGAGAAACTCCTTCTCTATAAAGGATCCATTCTTAGCAACAAATGTTTTGCCTTCGGATTTGTGATAGAAGGTGTACCCAACAGTCTCATTTGGGTATCCTATGAAGACACATTTCTCTGATTTGGGTTCGAGCTTATCAGGTTGAATCTTTTTCACATAAGCATCGCAGCCCCAAACTTTAAGAAACGACAACTTTGGTTTCTTGCCAAACCACGGTTCATAAGGTGTCGTCTCAACGGATTTCGATGGTGCCCTATTTAACGTGAATGCAGCCGTCTCTAAAGCATAACCCGAAAATGATAGTAGTAAATCAGTAAGAGACATCATAGATCGCACCATATCTAGTAAAGTACGATTATGACGTTCGGACACACCATTACGCTGTGGTGTTCCGGGTGGCATGAGTTGCGAAACTATTCCACATTGTTTCAAATGTAGACCAAACTCGTAACTCAAATATTCTCCTCCACGATCAGGTCGTAGAAACTTTATTTTCTTGTTACGATGATTTTCCACTTCACTCTGAAATTCTTTGAAGTTTCCAAATGTTTCAGACTTATGTTTCATTAAGTAGATATACCCATATCTTCTCAAATCATCTTTGAAGGTGAGAAAATAACGATACCCGCCGCGAGCTTCAGTATTCATTGGACCACATACATCAGTATGTATGATTTCCAACAAATCTGTTGCTCGCTCCATTGTACTGGAGAACAACGTTTTAGTCATCTTGCCCATGAGGCATGGTTTGCAAGTACCAAGTGATTCTAGAAGTCCATCAGTATGGAGTTTCTTCATGCGCTTTACACCAATATGACCCAAACGGCAGTGCCACAAATAAGTTGCACTATCATTATCAACTCTACATCTTTTGCCTTCAACATTATGAATATGTGTATCGCTACTATCGAGATTCGATACAAATAGACCACTCTTCAAGGGTGCATGACCATAAAAGATGTTACTCATATAAATAGAACAACCATTATTCTCAGATTTAAATGAATAACCGTCTCGCATCAAACAAGATACAGATATAATGTTCATGCTTAACGCAGGCACCAAATAACAATTATTTAGGTCTAAAACTAATCCCAAAGGTAGATGTAGAGGTAGCGTGCCGACGGCGATCACATCGACTTTGGAACCATTTCCCACGTGCATCGTCACCTCCTCCTTAGCCAGTCTTCGCTTAATCCGTAGTCCTTGTTTCGACTTGCAAATATTACCAACAGAACCAGTATCAAATACCTAGGTGCTACTGTGAGCTCTAGTAAGGTACACATCAATAACATGTATATCACATATACCTTTGTTCACCTTGCCATCCTTCTTATCCGCCAAATACTTGGGGCAGTTCCGCTTCCAGTGACCAGTCCCTTTGCAGTAGAAGCACTCAGTCTCAGGCTTAGGTCCAGACTTGGGTTTCTTCTCTTGAGCATCAACTTGTTTGCCGTTCTTCTTGAAGTTCCCTTTCTTTTTCCCTTTACCCTTTTTCTTGAAACTGGTGGTCTTGTTGACCATCAACACTTGATGCTCCTTCTTGATTTCTACCTCCGCAGCCTTTAGCATTGTGAAGAGCTCGGGAATCGTCTTATCAATCCCTTGCATATTATAGTTCATCACGAAGCTCTTGTAGCTTGGTGGCAGTGATTGAAGAACTCTGTCAATGACACTATCAACCGGAAGATTAACTCCCAGCTGAGTCAAGTCATTATGGTACCCAGACATTCTGAGTATATGTTCACTGACAGAACTATTCTCCTCCATCTTGTAGCTGTAGAACTTATTGGAGACTTCATATCTCTCAATCCGGGAATTTGCTTGAAATATTATATTCAACTCCTGGAACATCTCATATGCTCCATAAAGTTCAAAACGTCGTTGAAGTCCTAGTTCTAAGCCATAAAGCATTGCACACTGAACTATTGAGTAGTCATCATCTTGGCTCTGCCAGACGTTCATAACATCTAGCGTTGCACCTACAGCAGGTTTGGCACCTAGCGGTGCTTCTAGGACGTAATTCTTCTATGCGGCAATGAGGATAATCCTCAAGTTACGGACCTAGTCCGTGTAATTGCTACCATCATCTTTCAACTTTGCTTTCTCAAGGAACGCATTAAAATTCAACGGAACAATAGCATGGGCCAACTATCTACAATAACATAGACAAGCAAAAATACTATCAGGTACTAAGTTCATGATAAATTTAAGTTCAATTAATCATATTACTTAAGAACTCCCACTTAGATAGGCATCCCTCTGATCATCTAAGTGATCACATGATCCATATCAACTAAACCATAACCGATCATCACGTGAAATTGAGTAGTTTTCAATGGTGAACATCACTATGTTGATCATATCTACTGTATGATTCACGCTTGACCTCTCGGTCTCAGTGTTCCGAGGCCATATCTGCATATGCTAGGCTCGTCAAGTTTAACCCGAGTATTCTGCGTGTGTAAAACTGTCTTACACCATTTGTAGATGAACGTTGAGCTTATCACACCTGATCATCATGTGGTGTCTCGGCACGACGAACTTTGGCAACAGTGCATACTTAGGGAGAACACTTTTACCTTGAAATTTAGTGAGAGATCATCTTATAATGCTACCGTCAAACAAAGCAGAATAAGATGCATAAAGGATAAACATCACATGTAATCAATATAAGTGATATGATATGGCCATCATCATCTTGTGCCTTTGATCTCCATCTCCAAAGCACCGTCATGATCACCATCGTCACTGGCACGACACCTTGATCTCCATCGTAGCATCATTGTCGTCTCGCCATCTATTGCTTCTACGACTATCGCTACTGCTTAGTGATAAAGTAAAGCAATTACAGGGCGATTGCATTGCATACAATAAAGCGACAACCATATGGCTCCTGCCAGTTGCCGATAACTCTGTTACAAAACATGATCATCTCAAACAATAAATATAGCATCATGTATTGACCATATCATATCACAACATGCCCTGCAAAAACAAGTTAGACGTCTTCTACTTTGTTGTTGCAAGTTTTACGTGGCTGCTACGGGCTGAGCAAGAACCGTTCTTACCTACGCATCAAAACCACAACGAAAGTTCGTCAAGTTAGTGTTGTTTTAACCTTCTCAAGGACCGGGCATAGTTACACTCGGTTCAACTAAAGTTGGAGAAACTGACACCCGCCAGCCACCTGCGTGCAAAGCACGTCGGTAGAACCAATCTCGCGTAAGCGTACGCGTAATGTCGGTCCGGGCCGCTTCATCCAACAATACCGCCGAACCAAAGTATGACATGCTGGTAAGCAGTATTACTTATATCGCCCACAACTCACTTGTGTTCTACTCGTGCATATAACATCTACGCATAAACCTGGCTCGGATGCCACTGTTGGGTAACATATTAATTTCAAAAAAATCCTACGCACACGCAAGATCATGGTGATGCATAGCAACGAGAGGGGAGAGTGTCGTCCACGTACCCTCGTAGACCGTTAAGTGGAAGCGTTATAACAACGCAGTTGATGTAGTCGTACGTCTTCATGATCGACCGATCCTCAGTACCGAACATACGGCACCTCCGCGTTCAGCACACGTTCAGCTCGGTGACGTCCCATGAACTCACGATCTAGTAGAGCTCAGGGAAGAGTTTTGTCAGCACGATAGCGTGGTGACGATGTTGATGAAGCTACCGACGCAGGGCTTTGCCTAAGCACCGCTAGGATATAACCGAGGTGGATTATGGTGGAGGGGGGCACCGCACACAGCTAAGAGATCAACAGATCAATTGTTGTGTCTATGGGGTGCCCCCTGCCCCTATATATAAAGGACCTAGGGGGGAGGCAGCCGGCCAAGGAGGAGGGCGCGCCAAGGACGGAGTCCTACTCCCACCAGGAGTAGGACTCCCTCTTTTCCTAGTTGGAGTAGGAGAGGAGAAGGAAGGGAGAGAGGAAGAGAAGGAAAGGGGGGCTCTGCCCCCCTCCTTGTCCAATTCAGACTAGAGGGGGAGGGGTGTGCGGCTGCCCTTGGCCGCCCCTCCTCTTCTCCCACTAAGGCCCATTAGGCCCAATATACTCCTCTGGGGGTTCCGGTAACCCCCCGGTACTCCGGTAAATGTCCGAAACCTCCCGAAACACTTCCGGTGTCTGAACATAGTCATCCAATATATCGATATTTACGTCTCGACCATTTTGAGGCTCCTCGTCATGTCCGTGATCATATCCGGGACTCCTAACTACCTTCGGTACATCAAAACACAAAAACTCATAATACCGATCGTCACGGAACTTTAAGCGTGCGGACCCTACGGGTTCGAGAACTATGTAGACATGACCGAGACATGTCTCCAGTCAAAAACCAATAGCGGAACCTGGATGCTCATATGGCTTCCTACATATTCTACGAAGATCTTTATCGGTCAAACCGCATAACAACATATGTTGTTCCCTTTGTCATTGGTATGTTACTTGCCCGAGATTCGATCGTCAGTATGTCAATACTTAGTTCAATCTCGTTACCGGCAAGTCTCTTTACTCGTTCCGTAATACATCATCCCGCAACTAACTCATTAGTTACAATGCTTGCAAGGCTTATAGTGATGTGCATTACCGAGTGGGCCCAGAGATACCTCTCCGACAATCGGAGTGACAAATCCTAATTTCAAAATACGCCAACTCAACAATTACCTTCGGAGACACCTGTAGAGCACCTTTATAATCACCCAGTTACGTTGTGACGTTTGGTAGCACACAAAGTGTTCCTCCGGTAAACGGGAGTTGCATAATCTCATAGTCATAGGAACATGTATAAGTCATGAAGAAAGCAATAGCAACATACTAAACGATCAAGTGCTAAGCTAATGGAATGGGTCAAGTCAATCACATCATTCTCCTAATGATGTGATCCGTTAATCAAATGACAACTCATGTCTATGGTTAGGAAACATAACCATCTTTGATAAACGAGCTAGTCAAGTAGAGGCATACTAGTGACACTCTGTTTGTCTATGTATTCACACATGTATCATGTTTCCGGTTTATACAATTCTAGCATGAATAATAAACATTTATCATGATATGAGGAAATAAATAATAACTTTATTATTGCCTCTAGGGCATATTTCCTTCAGTACAGCGTCCAGGATGCAAGAAAGAAAATACGGCCATGTACATACATACGAGCGGGGTCTCGAACGTCTACTCGCGCATACGTATGGCCAGGGCTCGTGTACATGGCTGGGTCGGAACGGAGAAGCTGCGCCGTCATCGTGTTCATGGGGAGGCAACCGGCTGGGTCAGAACAGAATGTGTCGTCGTGTTCATCGGGAGCCAACCGGCTTAGACGGAACAACTGATGGAAACGAGGCCCGGCATACCGCGGAACGGAGGAAACGGCCTTGTGTTCGACCGGCCATGGTCGAAACAGGAACCTGTTCATCGGGAGGGGTCTAGCGTACCACAAAACGGAGGAAACGGACCTCCTGCGGTGGAAACGGGGTCCTGTTGATCGGGAGGGGTGTGGTGTACCACAAAACGGAGGAAACAAACTTGTGTTGGAGCATTATGGTCGAAACGGAGGTCCTGTTCATCGGGAGGGGTGTGGCGTACTGCAAAACGGGACTCCACGGGATACTGTTCATCTCCATCGTCAACCTCCTCCAGCCTCCACGGGCTCCTGTTCATCCACCGCCGACCTCCTCCAGCCTCCACCTGCAACTATTCATCCATGGGCTCCTGTTCATCCAGCCTCCACCGCGCGCTCCTCCACCAGCTACTGTTCAACCAGCCCTCTCCACGGGGTCCTGTTCAACCACCCCTCCACGGGCTACTGTTCATCCAGCCCTCCACCAGCTACTATTCAATCAGCCCTCCACCGGCTACTGTTCATCCAGCCCTCCACGGGGTCATGTTCATCCACCGGCTCAATCGATCAGGGTCATGTTCATCCAGCGGCAACAGCCTCTACTACCACGGGGTCCTATTCATCCAACCCCCAACCGGGAACTGTTCATCCAAACCCCCCAACAACGCTCACTATTCACCAAGAGGCAGCAACGATCGGCTTCAGTTAGTAGCAGCAGCGAAGGAATCACTTCGGTTCAGTTAACAGCAAGGGATCGATCGACCGCTCGGGTTCAGTAACGCGTAGCCTGCAGTGCAATCGCTTGGGTTCAGTTAGAGCGCAACGCCTCACACACACGCGCGTTGATGTCTACTACACAACCTTCTTCTTGTAGACGTTGTTGGGCCTCCAAGTGCAGAGATTTGTAGGATAGTAGCAAATTTCCCTCAAGTGGATGACCTAAGGTTTATCAATCCGTGGGAGGTGTAGGATGAAGATGGTCTCTCTCAAACAACCCTGCAACCAAATAACAAAGAGTCTCTTGTGTCCCCAACACACCCAATACAATGGTAAATTGTATAGGTGCACTAGTTCGGCGAAGAGATGGTGATACAAGTGCAATATGGATGGTAGATATAGGTTTTTGTAATCTGAAAATATAAAAACAGCAAGGTAACTAATGATAAAAGTGAGCACAAACGGTATTGGAATGTGTTGAAACAAGGCCTAGTGTCGTGGGTTTGTCGTGGGTTCATACTTTCACTAGTGCAAGTTCTCTCAACAATAATAACATAATTGGATCATATAACTATCCCTCAACATGCAACAAAGAGTCACTCCAAAGTCACTAATAGCGGACAACAAACGAAGAGATTATTGTAGGGTACGAAACCACCTCAAAGTTATCCTTTCTGATCAATCTATTCAAGAGTCCGTAGTAAAATAACATGAAGCTATTCTTTCCGTTCAATCTATCATAGAGTTCATACTAGAATAACACCTTAAGACAAAAATCAACCAAAACCCTAATGTCACTTAGATACTCCAGTGTCACCTCAAGAATCCGTGGGTATGATTATACGATATGCATCACACAATCTCAGATTCATCTATTCAACCAACATAAAGTACTTCAAAGAGTGCCCCAAAGTTTCTACCAGAGAGTCAAGACGAAAACATGTGCCAACCCCTATGCATAAGTTCACGAGGTCACGGAACTCGCAAGTTGATCACCAAAACATACATCAAGTGGATCACATGATATCCCATTTGTTGGGGAACGTAGCAATAATTCAAAAAATTCCTACGTGTCACCAAGATCAATCTAGCAGATACTAGCAACAAGAGAGAGGGACTGCATCTTCATACCCTTGAAGATCGCTAAGCGGAAGCATTACAAGAATGCGGTTGGTGGAGTCGTACATGTAGCGATTCGGACCATGGTCGATTCCGATCTAAGCATCGAACAACGGCGCCTCCGTGTTCAACACACGTACAGCCCGGGAATGTCTCCTCCTTCTTGATCCAGCAAGGGGAGAGGAGAAGTTGAGGGAGAACTCCGACAGCACGACGGCATGGTGGTGATGGAGCTCGTGGTTCTCCGGCAGGGCTTCGCCAAGCGCTACGGAGAAGGAGGAGGTGTAGGAGAGGGGGAGGGGCTGCGCTAGGAGAAGGGTGCGGCTGCCCTCTCTCTCCCTCACTATATATAGGGGGAAGGAGCGAGGAGGAGGCACCCTAGGGTTTCCCTAGGGTAGGGGTGGAGGCCACAGAGGAAACCCTATATGGGTTTGGGCGCCCCCACCCCTAGGAAACTTGCCCCCTAAGCCGAGAGGGGTGGCTGCCCTAGGGGAGGCGCCCCCACCTCTCCAGGTTACGTGAGATGGGGTGGGAGGGGCACTCAGCCCCTTAGTAGGCTGATGTGCTCCCTCCCCTTGGCCCATAAGTCCCCCCAACGCTTGTCGGGGCCTCCGAAACCCCTTTCGGACACGTTGGTCGTCACCCGGTACCCCCGGAACAATTCCGGACTCCAGTACCCTTCGTCCAATATATCGATCTTCACCTCCGGACCATTCTGGAACTCCTCGTCACGCCCGGGATCTCATCCAGGACTCCGAACAACCTTCGGTAACCACATACTATTTCCCATAACAACTCTAGCGTCACCGAACCTTAAGTGTGTAGACCTTCGGGAACCATGTAGACATGACCGAGACATCTCTCCGGCCAATAACCAACAGCGGGATCTGGATACCCATGTTGGCTCCTACATGTTCCATAATGATCTTATCGTATGAACCACGATGTCAAGGATTCAATCAATCCCGTATGCAATTCCCTTTGCCTATCAGTATGTTACTTGCCCGAGATTCGATCGCCGGTATCCCCATACCTCGTTCAATCTCGTTACCGGCAAGTCTCTTTACTCGTTCCGTAACACATGATCCGTGACCAACTCCTTAGTCACACTGAGCTCATTATGATGATGCATTACCGAGTGGGCCCAAGATACGTCTCCGTCATACGGAGTGACAAATCCCAGTCTCGATTCGTGCCAACCCAACAGACACTTTCAGAGATACCTGTAGTGCACCTTTATAGCCACCCAGTTACGTTGTGACGTTTGGTACACCCAAAGCATTCCTACGGTATCCGGGAGTTGCACAATCTCATGGTTTAAGGAAATGATACTTGACATTAGAAAAGCTTTAGCTAACAAACTACACGATCTTGTGCTACGCTTAGGATTGGGTCTTGTCCATCACATCATTCTCCTAATGATGTGATCCCGTTATCAATGACATCCAATGTCCATGGTCAGGAAACCACAACCATCTATTGATCAACGAGCTAGTCAACTAGAGGCTTACTAGGGACATATTACGATCTATGTATCCATACATGTTTTACGGTTTCCGGTTAATACAATTATAGCATGAACAATAGACAATTATCATGAACAAGGAAATATAATAATAACCATTTTATTATTGCCTCTAGGGCATATTTCCAACAATCTCCCACTTGCACTAGAGTCAATAATCTAGTTCACATCGCCATGTGATTAACCTTCATAGTTCACATCGCCATGTGACTAATACCCAAAGAGTTTACTGGAGTCAATAATCTAGTTCACATCACCATGTGATTAACACTCAATGAGTTCTAGGGTTTGATCATGTTATGCTTACGAGATAGGTTTTAGTCAACGGGTCTGCAACATTCAGATCCGTGTGTTCTTCGCAAATCTAGATTTCATATTGTAGATGTTGCTACTATGCTCCACTTGGAGCTATTACAAATGTTCGCTCCACTATACATATCCGGTTTGCTACTCAGAGTCATCCGGATAGGTGTTAAAGCTTGGATCGACGTAACCCTTTACGCTGAACTCTTTATCACCTCCATAACTGAAAACATTTCCTTATTCCTAAGGACAATTTTGACCGCTGTCCAATGATCCACTCATGGATCACTCTTGTACCCCCTTGCCAGACACATGGCAAGGCACATCGCGGTACAGAACATGGCATATCGTATAGAGCCTATGGCTAAGGCATAGGGGACGATGTCGGTGTCAAAACCGGCGGATCTCGGGTAGGGGGTCCCGAACTGTGCGTCTAGGCCGGATGGTAACATGAGGCAAGGGACACGAAGTTTTACCCAGGTTAGGGCCCTCTTGATGGAGGTAAAACCCTACGTCCTGCTTGATTAATATTGATGGTATGGGTGTTACAAGAGTAGATCTAGCACGAGATCAGAGAGGCTAAACCCTAGAAGCTAGCCTACGGTGTGATTGTATGTTGTGATTGTTGTCCTACGGACTAAAACCCTTCGGTTTATATAGACACCGGAGAGGGTTAGGGTTACACAAGGTCGGTTACAAAGGAGGAGATATCCATATACGTATTGCCTAGCTTGCCTTCCACGCCAAGTAGAGTCCCATCCGGACACGAGACGAAGCCTTCAATCTTGTATCTTCATAGTCTAACAGTCCGGCCAATGGAGATAGTTCGGCTGTACGGAGACCCCCTAATCCAGGACTCCCTCAGTAGCCCCTGAACCAGGCTTCAATGATGATGAGTTCGGCGCGCAGTTGTCTTCGACATTGCAAGGCGGGTTCCTTCTCCGAATACATCACAGAAGAATTTGAATACGAGGATAGTGTCCGACCCTGCAAAATAAGTCCCACATTTCACCGTAGAGAGAATAATGTTTTCGCAGATCCAATCCGCTAGCTTGTTTTGGCAACATGACGTTACGTCATGGCCCGGTGATTATTCGAACCGTTTCTCTTAACCAGCCCCGCACATAACGCGAGGCAGTTTTTCGACACGTCTTGTCAAAGCAGAGATTGTGTCCCCTTATTACGGGATTCTCATCAATACGGGCGTGGGTAACCCAAACGCGCCATCAATTGCGGCGCTTGGGGGATAAGCGAGTTTTACCAGGCAAGTGGGGACGTTTAGTTTTGTCCGCCCATATAAAGGGATAAGGATTCACCTTTCTATCCACGCCTTCTTCCTCCTCTGCTCATCCGCTCCCGCACACTCGAGCTCTAGCGCCCAAGTCCTCACTTCCATCTCAACCTTCTCCAACCATGTCCGGAGCGGGAGGCAAATGGATGGTCTCCTCCGTCACGGAGGGAGACGTCAAGAAACTGAGGAGAGCTGGATACCTGCCCGACAATATCGCGCACCGGCTCCCAGATGAGGGACAGCTCATCCCCACCCCCGAGCCCTATGAGAGGGTGATATTCCTCACCCATTTCCTCCACGAACTAGGATTCCCTCTCCATCCCTTCGTCCGGGGGCTCGTGTTTTATTACGGCCTGGATTTCCACGATTTGGCCCTGAACTTCATCCTCAACATCTTGGCGTTCATCATCATGTGCGAGGCCTTCCTCCGCATCAAGCCCCACTTCGGCTTATGGCTGAAGACTTTCAATGTCAAGATGAAGGTAGTGAGCGGCCGCCAGGCGGAGTGCGGAGGCGCCATGGTGGGAAAAATGCCCAACATCACATGGCTCAAGGGCACCTTCGTGGACACCACAAAGGGGTGGCAATCGGGGTGGTTCTATATCACCGAGCCGCGCGACCCCGCATGGGTAGCGGCCCCCGAGTTCCGATCTGGCATCCCCATGCGGCTCACCTCCTAGAAAGAGAAGGTCCTGTCCTGGGGTAATTCAAAAGAGCTGACCAGACTCCAGTCATGTATTCAGAACATGGTGGATAAGAAGCTCAAGCTTGTCAACATAGTCCAGGTTATGCTCATCCACCGGATACTCCCGTGCCAACAATGGGAGTTTACCTTGTGGGAGTTCAATCCGGCGCAGCACCGAACTCTGAACAGGCTCTTCGACATGACTCATGAAGATGCCTGGAGGGTGTTGTTCAAGGGCGCCGCAGTCCCTCCCCCCATTACTGAGGATCGTGGATTCAGCGCGAAGCGCCACGCCAGTGCGGTAAGTTGTTTTATCTTTCACAGGATACTTGTTTTCTATATAGATTGATTCTATGCGGGATCTAAACTCACGTGTCGTTAACAGGACTGGCAGAAGATGGCCGGACAAATCGACTGTCCGGCTCCCTTGCCCGAAGGCCCCGCAGACGCCCTTCTGGCGAAGATGTTGACTCCGGCCCCTTATAAGGTACTGGAGAAGACCCAGAAGGCCAAGGGAGCTCGAAAGAGTTCCCGATGCCAGGCGTCGTCGGACTCACCATCTGATGAGTCTGCGGCGCACTCTTCCCCCGAAGACGAGGAAGAGGAATAAGAGGCTCCCCCACCAACTGGGGGAGACAAGAAAAGGAAGGCCGCCCCAACTAGGGAGGCCGGGGGGTCCAAGAAGGGAAGGACGCTCCTTCCGGACAGCTCTACCGCCGCCGACGAAAGTGAAGACGAGTGGTTGCCCAGGGCCAAGCCCCAGGGGAGATCGTAAGTATTCGGATACCAAAGTAACCCATAGGATTCCTTTGTCGCATTGATTTCCCTAACGCCGAACTCAATTGTGCAGGCCGCCCCGAGCCAATATCGAGGTATCCTCGGACGGCTCCCTGGGCTCATCGGACATGGATAGCGATCCAGTCCCGACCGCCACCTCCCCTCATCCAGCCTACGACGCCGAGGTGCTGTCTCAAGAGGCACCGGATCAAGGGGGGATAGTCCCGAAGGCACCTCAAGGTGACCTTCCGGACTCCGGGAGCCGAGGGGACGGGGTCCCCAAGAGCTCCGAGTTCGGCCCTCAGCCGAACACCGCGCTGGACCCTCCAACGGCTCCGAGCTCGGGTAGGCGGTACCCTTCTAAGTGGGGTGAGACGCCTGTGCCGGTGACCTCTGTCCATCCAGAGGCGCCGGACACTATGTTGGAAGCGCTTCGCAGCGCTTCCATCGAGGAGGAGCACCGCACTATCATGAGTGCGGTGATCCAGAAGGTTCAGTCCGCCAAGAGCAGATTGACTGAAGCCTGTACTAGCCTTCTAATAGGCTTCGAGGTAAGTGTTTTAAAATGTAGTAGAAATATTACCGCATAGACAGTAGCCCCTGATGCTTTGTTCGGTGTTCACAAAGAAAAGCCGAACAGAGGATCAAATAATATCGCAGGAGTCTAATATAAGTATGTCAATATGCATATGCAGGCTTCGCTACTAGCGTCCGCCACACTAACTGCGGAGGTCGCCATACTGAAGGAGGCCCTCGAGGGGTCCCAGAAAGAGCTCTGCCTTGCTAAGAGGCAGCTCGAGGAGAACAAGGGTAGGTAATACCCCGTCTATAGATGAGAAAAGGACGTGATTGCTAAATGACAGGATCATTGTATGTTTGCCAGGGGCCACGACCGAGGTGGCGACCCTGAAGCAAGCGATGTCCCAGGCCGAAGAGAAGGCGGCCCAGGAGCGCACCGAGCGAGAGAGGCACGAGGCTTGGGTGGGCGAGGTGCAGCAAGAGCTCCAGGCTCTCGTGACGAAGCACGAGGCGTTGGAGCTTGACTTGAAGACGCGGGAGTCTGAGCTTGCCACGGCCTGTGAGAGCGCGAAGAGTGCCAAGGCCGAGGCCCAGAAGGCCCTTCAGGAGATCGACGCAATAAAGAAGATACCGGCGGGTAAGGCTTTCTATATGCAAAGCAAGCATGTAAAAGTAAATTATCGATTACTTACCCGGATCCGGAGCTCTTCAGGAGCATTCGCAGATTTGCCCCGCAGTGTGTCCGAAGCCGCACAATTTTACCAGGCCGAGGATGGTAGCTCGATGGAGAAGCTGTTCTGTCTCAGTATGCTGAGGCCGAACATCCGGTGCCGATGAGTGACCGGCTGAAGTAGATGGCCGAGCTACATAAGGCGGCCGATCAGGCCATGAAGGGCTTCATAGTCCGGTTGTGGCCTGGCGATGCCCTTCCGAACAGCTTCTTTGGCCTGGTGAGGCGGCTTGTGGATGCCTGCCACGGCTGGAGGTCGTCAAGCGATCCGTCTGCATTGAAGGTGCATGTCGGGCCTTCGCCCGTGTAAAAACGCAGTGGGTCAAGCTAGACGCCGTGAAGCTGATCAAGGAGGGGCCGCCGGAGGGCAAGGAGCACCACCACCTCGAGATGTACTACGAGGGTGTTCTGCCGGGCACCCGTCTTATCGCGGATGAGTGTTCACAAAATGTAATATTTGAATGAGACTTGCTTGTTTTTTATCTTGTGTGATGAAAACTTGTTTCATATGCGCTATGCAACGCTTGTGTGAATTTAAAATATTACCTTCTGTTTGGCTGTTTATCCAATCTGAGAGATGGCTAGTCCTCGGCTTCTGCCCCCATACCACAAGTGCTGGGGTGTTCGGGATAAACCTGAGCACTCTTGTTCCCATGTTTGGGTCCTTCGAGGGAGGTGCTCAGCACAACGAACAAGGCAACCAGACTAATAATGCTTTATCACTCTCACTTAGCCATAGAATTCTATAATTTTAAATTTCGGCGAAGCCCCTGGTATTCGGAAGGCCGAATTCGGGGCGCGATACACGCCTGTAAGCCGGACGGAGCCAGCCCCTCGCCCTAAGCGGCATAAGTCTTTAGGGACTCGAAAAACCTCGCCGAACAGCGACCAGTCTCTCGCCTTATCATGACAGTCAGTTTTAGCTTTGTCTACTGAGGTGCTCGGCCCGGCAGAACCGGGGCACAATCGCAGTAGTTCTCCTAGCGCTACCTTAGCCAATAGAGCGGAACGTAAGGTACCAAAACATAGGAGCCGGGCAAACCCAACATTTGACCAAAGACATGATTCGGAGCTGATGCATATAATGCTATAAGTTCGGGGTGCCGCACTTGTGAAAGTGTTCGGACTTTTCACACCATATTGTGGGTACGTAAGCCCCTGGTGCATTGGCTGTACCAGAGTGTACGGTTGCTAGGCGTCATTAATGAACACATAGATATGTATACATATAACAAAAATGCAATAATAGTCATAATGTCATGCATTGTATATTAAAAAATTGCATTAAAGCAGAGTGATACAGATAGTGTAATAGGCAAAGGAGTAGGACTATGTCCCTTCCAAGGGCGAGCTAAGGAATTATATGAAATATGTAATCCACCTGGGAATTCCGTAGTTGTCGGCCTCCTTGGTTGCTGTATCATGTGTTCGGCAATAGAGCTGCCAGACAGTGTTTCCAGAGATTGAAGTCCTGAAAGAAAAATAAAAATAACCAAACGGGAAGCCCCTGGTGCGGTTTAGGCCGCGTTTTGGAGCGTGCCGTAGTTGTGCCTCCCCCTCCCCATCTGTGCCCATGGTATTTTTAATGCGTAATTATGTACACGCGGCACGAACAACGCCATTGGGCTGGGATTGGGGTGGCCGCCGTATTGCTACGCGAGCTCAGATCACGCCAGGCGGTCTATTTGCCGATTGCCCCGAGCGCGCTTGAAGGTGTCCGGGCTTTGAAATGCCGAACTGGTAGATTGCCTTGAGAGGCTGCTTTGCCCTTCTGCTGCAAGGGCCACGGTGTGCTCCTCTGTTCGGAGAGAGTGCTCTGTGTTTCCATTGACTGTAATAACTCCGCGAGGTCCTGGCATCTTGAGCTTGAGGTATGCATAATGTGGTACCGCATTGAATCTAGCGAATGCAGTTCGTCCGAGCAGCACGTGATAACCACTGCGGAACGGGAATATATCGAAGATTAACTCTTCGCTTCGGAAGTTATCCGGTGATCCGAAGACCACTTCCAGTGTAATTGAGCCTGTGCAGTGGGCCTCTACGCCTGGAATGACGCCCTTAAAGGTCGTCTTTGTGGGTTTGATCCTTGAGGGGTCTATACCCATTTTGTGCATTGTGTCCTGATAAAGCAGGTTCAGGCTGCTGCCGCCGTCCATAAGGACTCGAGTGAGGTGAAATCCGTCGATGATTGGGTCTAGGACCAGTGCGGCAAATCCGTCGTGACGGATACTAGTGGGGTGGTCCCTGTGATCGAAGGTGATCGGACAGGAGGACCAAGGGTTGAACTTTGGGGCGACTGGCTCCAACGCATATATGTCCCTGAGCGCATGCTTCCGCTCCCTCTTGGGGATGTGGGTTGCGTATATAATGTTCACCGTCCGCACTTGCGGGGGAAACCTCTTTTGTCCTCTAGTGTGCGGCTGCCAGGGTTCTTCCTCGTCATCGCTATGCAGCCCCTTGTCCTTGTTTTCGGCAATTAACTTGCCGGCCTGCTTGAACACCCAACAATCCATGTTGGTGTGATTGGCTGGCTTGTCTGGGGTGCCGTGTATTTAACACGAGCGATCGAGTATACGGTCCAAGCTGGACGGACCCGGCGTACTTTGTTTGAATGGCTTTTTCCGCTGACCGGGTTTAGAGCCTTTGAATCCGGCATTGACTGCCGTATCCTCAGTACTTTCGCCATTAATGCGACGCTTATGCTTGTTGCATCGTGACCTGCTGTTGCCGTCCTTAGTATCTGAGGTACCATGGTTCTTTGATATGTTGTTACTGCGAGCCAACCAGCTGTCTTCTCCCGCACAAAAGCGGGTCATGAGCGTCGTGAGGGCTGCCATAGATTTTGGCTTTTCCTGACCAAGGTGTCGGGCTAGCCACTCGTCTCGGATGTTGTGCTTGAAAGCCGCTAAGGCCTCCGCATCCGGACAGTCAACGATTTGATTTTTCTTTGTAAGGAACTGAGTCCAGAATTGCCTGCCCGACTCTTCTGGCTGCTGAATTATGTGGCTCAAGTCATCGGCGTCTGGCGGTTGCACATAAGTGCCCTGAAAGTTGTCGAGGAATGTGGCTTCCAGATCTTCCCAACAGCTAATGGAGTCCGCTGGCAAGCTATTAAGCCAATGCCGCGCTGGTCCTTTGAGTTTTAGTGCGAGGTATTTGATGGCATGTAAGTCATCACCGCGGGCCATGTGGATGTGGAGGAGGAAGTCCTCAATCCATACTGCGGGATCTGTTGTGCCGTCGTATGATTCAATGTTTACAGGTTTGAAACCTTCTGGGAATTGATGTTCCCTTACTTCGTCTGTGAAGCATAAGGGGTGTGTGGTGCCTCTGTATTGGGCTATATCGCGACGCGGCTCATATGGGTCCTGCCCGCAGTGTTCGGCCCGGCCGGATTTGCTTTTACTGTATCCGGCGTGACGTTTACCGTCTCGTAGAGTGGTGCGCCCTCGTGATCCGTAGATCGATCTTGAATGCTTTGCTTTGTCCTCCAATATGTCTCGCAGGTCTGGCGTATCTCCCCATGCCTTTTTATTTGGATGGCGTTGGGGTGGAGGCTGAGCTTTTGGCTGGAATGCCTCTCTATCGCGGCCACGAGGTGGTTGATCAGCCGTATCATACGCTTCTTCCTCCAGTTGGGGTAGTAACCTGCGCCTTGGGTAACTCTTGGAGGGACGCTCGAGTTTATATTCCTCGGCTGTGAGGACTTCAGTCCATTTGTCAACTAGCAGATCTTGATCAGCTTGAAGCTGCTGTTGCTTTTTCTTCAGGCTATTTGTCGTGGCCATAAGCCTGCGCTTGAAGCGCTCTTGTTCGACGGGATCCTCTGGTACGGTGAATTCATCGTCGCCGAGGCTTGCCTCGTCTTCGGAGGGGGGCATGTAATTTTCATCCTCCTCCTCTCCGCCAGCCGCTCTCTCAGGAGAGCTGGCTCCTTCATCCTCCTGATCTAACTCTTGCTGGAGGGGGTTTTTGTTGTCTTCGGCCTATCCGGAGTGTTATTATCTCCTGTGCCGGTATCACCACTTTTGCTTTGGCGGGACTTAGAGCGGCGCCCCTGACGTCGGCGCTTGGGTTGCTTCTTGGAGGGGTCATCCTCCGCTATCTCGTCGCCGTTGCCTTCATTGGGTGTATCCACCATGTATATTTCATACGACGAGGTGGCTTTTCAGTGCCCTATAGGTGCTGGTTCATGTTCGTCTCCTACATCGTCGTCCATACCGTCGATGTCTTCGGAGTCGAAGTCGAGCATGTCGGTTAAATCATCGACAGTGGCTACAAAGTGGGTGGTGGGTGGGCGTCGAATTTCTTCGTCGTCCGCATCCCAGTCCTGTTGGCCATAAACCAGCCAGGGCTCTCCTGACAAAGAGAGAGACCTTAGTGAATTCAGAATGTCGCCGAAGGGCGAGTGCTGAGAGATATCTGCAGCGGTGAATTCCATGATTGGCGCCCAATCGGATTCGATTGGCAGGGACGCGGATGGTTCATGGTCCGGAGGAGAGTCCGGCACCTTGGAGTCACGGGATGCGCAGAGGATTATGCTAGTGTTTGGCTCGATCGCCGTCGAGACTGCAGGCCCTGAGGCGGTGTCTAGCCACCCTTCCTCGATTGGCGCAGCTGGCTCCGAGCTAAGGGTCGGAGTTGATGCGGCCTCGGCCTCTGGGGTACCGTCCGATGGCAGAGCTAGGTCATACCCACCGCGACAGTGTGGCGCGCCCGGCTGTGGCTCGAATCTGTCGAAGATCAAGTCCCCACGGATGTTGGCCGTGTAATTCAAACTTCCAAATCTGACCTGATGGCCAGGGGCGTAGCTTTCAATCTGCTCCAGATGGCCAAGCGAATTAGCCCGCAGTGCAAAGCCGCCGAATACGAAGATCTGTCCGGGGAGAAAAGTCTTACCCTGGACCGCATCGCTATCGATGATAGTAGGAGCCATCAAGCCTAACGGCGACGACACAGAGGAACTCTCAATGAAAGCACCAATGTCGGTGTCAAAACCGGCGGATCTCGGGTAGGGGGTCCCGAACTGTGCGTCTAGGCCGGATGGTAACAGGAGGCAAGGGACACGAAGTTTTACCCAGGTTCGGGCCCTCTTGATGGAGGTAAAACCCTACGTCCTGCTTGATTAATATTGATGGTATGGGTGTTACAAGAGTAGATCTACCACGAGATCAGAGAGGCTAAACCCTAGAAGCTAGCCTACGGTATGATTGTATGTTGTGATTGTTGTCCTACGGACTAAAACCCTTCGGTTTATATAGACACCGGAGAGGGTTAGGGTTACACAAGGTCGGTTACAAAGGAGGAGATATCCATATACGTATTGCCTAGCTTGCCTTCCACGCCAAGTAGAGTCCCATCCGGACACGAGACAAAGTCTTCAATCTTGTATCTTCATAGTCTAACAGTTCGGCCAATGGTGATAGTCCGGCTATCCGGAGACCCCCTAATCCAGGACTCCCTCAGATGACTTTCGTCCTTTCTCTTTCTTCTGTCGTGCTTGAGCTTCAAGTCTTAACTTCACACCTCACAACTCAGGCAAGAACTCCATCTTTGACTGATCCATCTTTAACTCCTTCAAGATCATGTCAAGGTATGTGCTCTGTGAAAGTCTTATCAGGCGTATTGATCTATCTCTATAGATCTTGATACCCAACATGTAAGCAGTTTTACACAGGTCTTCCTTTGAAAAACTCCATTCAAACAACCCTTTATGCTTTCTAGAAATTCTACATCACTTCCGATCAACAATATGTCATCCATATATACCTATCAGAAATGTTGTAGTGCTCCCACTCACTTTCTTGCAAATACAAGTTTCTTGCAAACTTTGTATAAACCCAAATGCTTTGATTGCCTCATCAAAGCGTATGTTCCAACTCCGAGATGCTTGCTCTAATACATAGAAGGATCGCTGGAGTTTGCATACCTTTTATCATCCTTAGGATCGACAAAAACTTCTGGTTGTATCACATACAGCCTTTCCTCACGGAGACCGTCAAGGAAACTTTGTTTTGACATCCATCTGCCAGATTTCGTAAATGAAAAATGCAGCAACTGCTAACACAATTTTAACAGACTTCAGCATTTCTATGATTGAGAAAAGTCTCATCACAGACAACTCCTTGAACTTGTCAAAAACTTCCTTGAGACAAGTCGAGCTTCATAAATGGTGACATTACCATTAGCGTCTGTCTTCTTATTAAAGATCCATTTATTCTCAATGGCTTGCCGATCATCGGGAAAGTCCAGCAAAGTCCATACTTTGTTCTCATACATGGATCCTATCTCGGATTTCATGGCTTCCGGCCATTTGTTGGAATCCGGGCCCACCATCCCTTCTTCATAGTTCATAGGTTCATCATTGTCCAACAACATGACCTTTAAGACAGGGTTACCACTCAGAAGTTGTACACACCCTTGTTGACCTACGATGTTTGATAGTAATTTGATCTGAAGCTTCATGATCATCATCATTAGCTTTCTCCTCAACTGACGTAAGTGCCACAGAAACATCTTTCTGTGATGCGCTACTCTCTGGTTGAAGTGAAGGTTCAACAACCTCATCAAGTTCTATCTTCCTCCCACTCAATTCTTTCGAGAGGAACTCTTTCTCGAGAAAGGGCATGTTCTTAGCGACAAACACTTTGCCCTCAGATCTGAGATAGAAGGTATACCCAATCGTATTGTTTGGGTATTCTATGAAGATACAATTTTCTGCTTTGGGTTCAAGCTTTTCTGACCGAAGCCTATCGACATAAGCATCATAGCCCCAAACCTTAAGAAACAACAACTTTGGTTTCTTGCCAAACCATAGTTCATACGGTGTCATCTCCACGGACTTAGATGGTGCCCTATTTAAAGTGAATGTAATTGTCTTTAATGCATAACCCCCAAAATAGCGGTAGATTGGTAAGAGACATCATACACCATATCCAATAAGGTTCGATTACGACGTTCGGACACACCATCATGCTATGGTGTTCCAGGCGGCGTCAACTGTGAAACGATTCCACCTTGTCTTTAGTGATTGCCAAACTCATAACTCAGATACTTTCCCTTTGATCAGATTGAAGCAACTTGATCTTCTTGTTACGATGATTCTCAACTTCACTCTGAAATTGCTTGAACTTTTCAAACATTTCATACTTATGCTTCATTAAGTAAATATACACATATCTATTCAATTCACTGGTGAAGGTGAGAAAATAATGATATCCACCATGCGCGTCAACACTCATCGGACCGCACACATATGTATGTATGATTTCCAACAAGTCACTTGCCCGTTCCATTGTTCCAAAGAACGGGGTTTTAGTCATCTTGCCAAAGAGGCATGGTTCGCATGTGTCAAGTGATTCAAAATCAAGTGACTTCAAAAGTCCATTAGCATGGAGGTTTTTTCATGCGCTTTACACCAATATGACCTAAGCGGCAGTGCCATATGAAAGTGGTACTATCATTATCAACTCTACATCTTTTGGCATCAATGTTATGAACATGTGTATAACTACGATCGGGATTCAATAAACCATTCACATTGGGTGCATGACCATAGAAGGTATTATTCATGTAAACAAAATAACAATTATTCTGTGACTTAAATGAATAACTGTATTGCAATAAACATGATCTAATAATGTTCATGCTCAACGCAGACACCAATGCAAACAACATTTATCTAGGTTCAACACTACTCCCGAAGGTAGAGGGAGTGTGCGATGGTGATCACTTCAACCTTGGAAACACTTCCAACACACATCGTCACCTCGCCCTTAGCTAGTCTCCGTTAATTCCGTAGCTTTTGTTTCGACTTACCAATATTAGCAACTGAACCGGTATCTAATACCCAGGTGCTACTAGGAGTACTAGTAAGGTACACATCAATAACACACATATATCAAATATACTTTATTGAAGTTGACAGCCTTCTTATCTACCAAATATTTGAGGCAGTTCCGCTACCAGTGTCCGTTCCCCCAATAGAAGCACTTTCTCTCGGGTTTGGGTTCTTGGGTTTCTTCACTAGAGCGGCAACTGGCTTGCCATTCAAGAAGTTTCCCTTCTTTCCCTTGCCCTTCTTTGAAACTAGTGCTCTTGTTAACCATCAACACTTGATGCTCCTTCTTGATTTCTACCTTTATGGCCTTAAGCACGACGAACAGCTCCGGGATTATCTTCCCTTGCATGTTATAGTTCATCATGAAACTCTAGTAGCTTGGTGATAGCGATTGGAGAACTTTTGTCAATCACTCTCTTATCTGGAAGATTAACTCCCACTTGATTCAAGTGATTGAAGTACCCAGACATTCTGAGAACATGCTCAAAGGCTGAGTTATTCTCCTCCATCTGGTAGGCAAAGGTCTTGTTAGAGGTCTCAACCTCTCAACACGGGCATGAGCCTGAAATACCAATTTCAGCTCTTCGAACATCTCATATGTTCTATGGCATTCAAAATGCTTTCGGAGCCCCGACTCCAAGCCGTAAAGCATGGCACACTAAACTATTAGGTAGTCATCAGAACGTGTCTACCAGATGTTCACAACATCCACAGACGACGCTAGAGGGGTTGGCACACCTAGCGGTGCATCAAGGACAGAAGCCTTCTGTGTAGCAGTGAGGACAATCCTCAGACTACAGCCCTAGTCTGGACAATTGCTTACAATATCTTTCAACTTAGTCTTTCTCTAGGAACGTATTAAAACAAAGAGCTAAAGCGCGAGCTATTAATCCACAACATAATTTGCAAAGACAATTTAGACTATGTTCATGATAATTAAGTTCATCTAATCAAATTATTCAATGAACTCCCACTCAGATAGACATCCCTCTAGTCATCTAAGTGATACATGATCCGAATCAACTAGGCCGTGTCCGATCATCACGTGAGACGGACTAGTCATCAACGATGAACATCTCCATGTTGATCGTATCTACTATACAACTCATGTTCGACCTTTCGGTCTCTCGTGTTCCGAGGCCATGTCTGTACATGCTAGGCTCATCAAGTCAACCTAAGTGTTTTGCATGTGTAAATCTGGCTTACACCCATTGTATTCGAACGTTAGAATCTATCACACCTGATCATCACGTGGTGCTTCGAAACAACGAGCCTTCGCAACGGCGCACAGTTAGGGGGAACACTTTCTTGAAATTTTAGTGAGGGATCATCTTATTTATGCTACCGTCGTTCTAAGCAAATAAGATGTAAACATGACAAACATCACATGCAAATCATAAAGTGACATGATATGGCCAATATCATCTTGCGCCTTTGATCTCCATCTTCGAGGCACGGCATGAACACCATCGTCACTGGCATGCCACCATGATCTCCATCATCGTGTCTTCATGAAGTTGCCTCGCCAACTATTACTTCTACTACTATGGCTAACGGTTAGCAATAAAGTAAAGTAATTACATGGCGTTTTTATTGACACGCAGGTCATAAATAAATTAAGACAACTCCTATGGCTCCTGTCGGTTGGCATACTCATCGACATGCAAGTCGTGATTCCTATTACAAGAACATGATCAATCTCATACATCACATATATCATTCATCACATCCTTTTGGCCATATCACATCACATAGCATACCCTGCAAAAACAAGTTAGACGTCCTCTAATTGTTGTTCCATGTTTTACGTGGCTGCTATGGGTTTCTAGCAAGAACGTTTCTTACCTATGCAAAACCACAATGGTGATATGCCAATTGCTATTTACCCTTCATAAGGACCCTTTTCATCGAATACGATCCGACTTAAGTGGAAGAGACAGACACCCGCCAGCCACCTTATGCATCAAGTGCATGTCAGTCAGTGGAACCAGTCTCACGTAAGCGTACGTGTAAGGTCGGTCTGGGCCGCTTCATCCCACAATGTCGCTGGATCAAGATAAGACTAGTAACGGTTAGCAAATTGAACAAATCATCGCCCACAACTACATTGTGTTCTACTCGTGCATAGAATCTACGCATAGACCTAGCTCATGATGCCACTGTTGGGGAACGTAGCAATAGTTCAAAAAAATTCTTACGTGTCACCAAGATCAATCTAGGAGATACTAGCAACGAGAGAGAGGGAGTGCATCTTCATACCCTTGAAGATCGCTAAGCGGAAGCATTACAAGAATGCGGTTGGTGGAGTCGTACACGTAGCGATTTAGATCGCGGTCGATTCCGATCTAAGCGCCGAACAACGGCGCCTCCGTGTTCAACACACGTGCATCCCGGGAACGTCTCCTCCTTCTTGATCCAGCAAGGGGAGAGGAGAAGTTGAGGGAGAACTCCGACAGCACGACAGCGTGGTGGTGATGGAGCTCGTGGTTCTCCGGCAGGGCTTCGCCAAGCGCTGCGGAGGAGGAGGAGGTGTAGGAGAGGGGGAGGGGCTGCGCTAGGAGAAGGGTGCGGCTGCCCTCTCTCTCCCTCACTATATATAAGGGGAAGGGGGGAGGAGGAGTCACCCTAGGGTTTCCCTAGGGTAGGGGTGGCGGCCACAGGGGAAGCCCTAGATGGGTTTGGGCGCCCCCACCCCTAGGAAACTTGCCCCCCAAGCCGGGAGGGGTGGCTGCCCTAGGGGAGGCGCCCCCACCTCTCCAGGTTACGTGAGATGGGGTGGGAGGGGCGCTCAACCCCTTAGTGGGCTGATGTGCTCCCTCCCCTTGGCCCATAAGTCCCCCAATGCTTGTCGGGGCCTCCGAAACCCCTTTCGGACACGCTGGTCGTCACCCGGTACCCCCGGAACAATTCCGGACTCCAATACCCTTCGTCCAATATATCGATCTTCACCTCCGGACCATTTCGGAACTCCTCGTCACGCCCGGGATCTCATCCGGGACTCCGAACAACCTTCGGTAACCACATACTATTTCCCATAACAACTCTAGCGTCACCGAACCTTAAGTGTGTAGACCCTACGGGTTCGGGAACCATGTAGACATGACCGAGACATCTCTCCGGCCAATAACCAACAGCTGGATCTGGATACCCATGTTGGCTCCTACATGTTCCATGATGATCTTATCGGATGAACCATGATGTCAAGGATTCAATCAATCCCGTATGCAATTCCCTTTGCCTAACGGTATGTTACTTGCCCGAGATTCGATCGCCGGTATCCCCATACCTCGTTCAATCTCGTTACTGGCAAGTCTCTTTACTTGTTCCGTAACGCATGATCCGTGACCAACTCCTTAGTCACACTGAGCTCATTATGATGATGCATTACCGAGTGGGCCCAGAGATACCTCTCCGTCATACGGAGTGACAAATCCCAGTCTCGATTTGTGCCAACCCAACAGACGCTTTCGGAGATACTTGTAGTGCACCTTCATAGCCACCCAGTTACGTTGTGGCGTTTGGTACACCCAAAGCATTCCTACGGTATCCGAGAGTTGCACAATCTCATGGTCTAAGGAAATGATACTTGACATTAGAAAAGCTTTAGCAAACAAACTACATGATCTTGTGCTACGCTTAGGATTGGGTCTTGTCCATCACATCATTCTCCTAATGATGTGATCCTGTTATCAATGATATCCAATGTCCATGGTCAGGAAACCACGACCATCTATTGATCAACGAGCTAGTCAACTAGAGGTTTACTAGGGACATATTATGATATATATATCCATACATGTATTATGGTTTCCGGTTAATACAATTATAGCATGAACAATAGACAATTATCATGAACAAGGAAATATAATAATAACCATTTTATTATTGCCTCTAGGGCATATTTCCAACACCATTGTCACCACAGATAAGCACATGCAAGACATACATCAAGTGTTCTCAAATCCTTAAAGACTCAATCCGATAAGATAACTTCAAAGGGAAAACTCAATTCATCACAAGAGAGTAGAGGGGGAGAAACATCATAAGATCCAAATGTAATAGCAAAGCTCGCGATACATCAAGATCGTGCCGACTCAAGAACACGAGAGAGAGAGATCAAACACATAGCTACTGGTACATACCCTCAGCCCTGAGGGAGAACTACTCCCTCCTCGTCATGGAGAGCGTCGGGATGATGAAGATGGCCACCAGAGAGGGATTCCCCCCTCCGGCAGGGTGCCGGAACGGGTCTAGATTGGTTTTCAATGGCTACGGAGGCTTCTAGCGGCAGAATTCCCGATCTATTCTGCTCCTCGATGTTTTTAGGGTATATGCACATATATAGGCGAAAGAAGTTGGTCAGGGGAGCCACGAGGGTGGGGGCGCCCCCAGGGGGGTAGGGCGCGCCTCCCTGCCTAGTGGCTTCCTCGAAGCTTCCCTGACATCTACTCCAAGTCTCCTGGATTGCTTCCATTCCAAAAATAACTCTCCCAAAGGTTTCATTCCGTTTGGACTCCGTTTGATATTCCTTTTCTTCGAAAAACTGAAATAGGCAAGAAAACAGCAATTTGGGTTGGGCCTCCGGTTAATAGGTTAGTCTCAAAAAATAACATAAAAGTGTAAAATAAAGCCCATTAACATCCAAAACAGATAATATAATAACATGGAACAATCAAAATTTATAGATACGTTGGAGACGTATCAGCATCCCCAAGCTTAATTCCTGCTTGTCCTTGAGTAGGTAAATGATAAAAACAGAATTTTTGATGTGGAATGCTTTCTAGAATATTCTTCAATGTATTTTTCTCTATTGTGGCATGAATGTTCAGATCCGAAAGATTCAAGATAAAATTTTATTGTTGACATAAAAATAGTAATACTCCAAGTATGCTAATCAAGCAATTATGTCTTATGAAAATACCATAGCCAAAGAAAACTTATCCCTACAAAGTCATATAGTTTGGCCATGCTTCATTTTCGTCACACAAAATGCTCTCATCATGCACAACCCCGATGACAAGCCAAGCAATTGTTTAATATTTAGCCTTTTCAAACTCTTTCAACTTTCACGCAATATATGAGCGCGAGCCATGGACATAGCACTATGGGTTGAATAGAATATGATGATTGAGGTTGTGCGAGAAGACAAAAAGGGATAAAGTCTCACATTGATGCGGCTAATCAATGGCTATGGAGATGCCCACCCATTGATGTCAATGCAATGAGTAGGGATTGCCATGCAACAGATGCACTAGAGCTATAAATATGTGAAAGCTCATCAAAGAAACTAAGTGGGTGTGCATCCAACTCGCTTGCTCACGAAGACCTAGGGTATTTGAGGAAGACCATCATTGGAATATACAAGCCAGGTTCTATAATGAAAAATTCCCACTAGTATATGAAAGTGACAAAATAAGAGACTCTCTATCATGAAGATCATGGTGCTACTTTGAAGCACAAGTGTGGAAAAGGATAGTAACATTGTCCCTTCTCTCTTTTTCTCTCATTTTTTTCGTTTTTCTCTTCTTCTTTTATTTGGGCCTTCTTTTTTTTCTTTTGGCCTCTTTTTTTCGTCCGGAGTCTCAACCCGACTTGTGGGGGAATCATAGTCTGCATCATCCTTTCCTCACATGGGACAATGCTCTAATGATTATCATCACACTTTTATTTTCTTACAACTCAAGAATTACAACTTGATACTTAGAACAAAATATGACTCTATGTGAATGCCTCCAACGGTGTACCGGGATTGCGATGAATCAAGAGTGAAATGTATGAAAAAATTATGAACGATGGATTTTCCATAAATACAATGTCAACTACATGATCATGCAAAGCAATATGACAATGATGATCTGTGTCATAATAAATGGAACGGTGGAAAGTTGCATGGAAATATATCTCAGAATGGCTATGGAAATGCCATAATAGGTAGGTATGGTGGCTGTTTTGAGGAAGGTATAAGGAGGCTTATGTGTGATAGAGCGTATCATATCACGGGGTTTGGATGCACCGGCGAAGTTTGCACCAACTCTCAAGGTGAGAAAGGGCAATGCACGGTACCAAAGAGGCTAGCAATGATGGAAGGGTGAGAGTGCGTATAATCCATGGACTCAACATTAGTCATAAAGAACTCACATACGTATTGCAAAAATCTACAAGTCATCAAAACCAAGCACTACGCACATGCTCCTAGGGGGATAGATTGGTAGGAAAAGACCATCGCTCGTCCCCGGCCGCCACTCATAAGGAAAGCAATCAAAGAACACCCCATGCTTCAAATTTGTCACATAATGTTCACCATACGTGCATGCTACGGGACTTGCCAACTTCAACACAAGTATTCATCAATTTCACAATTACTCAACTAGCACACTTCTAATATTACCACCTTTATATCTCAAAACCATCTATCAAGCATCCAACTTATCTTAGCATTTAAAATTTATAACCAAAGTGAATTACCATGCTGTTATAAAGGACTCTCAAAATGATATAAGTGAAGATGTGAGAACAAATATTTCTATAAAATAGAACCACCGCCATGCTCTAAAAGATATAAGCGAAGCACTAGAGCAAAAATTATCCAACTCAAAAGATATAAGTGAAGCACATAGAGTATTCTAATAAATTCCAATTCATGTGTGTCTCTCCCAAAAGGTGTGAACAGCAAGGATGATTGTGGTAAACTAAAAAGCAAGGATTCAAATCATACAATACGCTCCAAGCAAAACACACATCATGTGGCAAATAAAAATATAGCTCCAAGTAAAGTTACCGATGGACGAAGACGAAAGACGGGATGCCTTCCGGGGCATCCCCAAGTTTAGGATCTTGGTTGTCCTTGAATATTACCATGGGGTGCCTTGGGCATCCCCAAGCTTAGGCTCTTGCCACTCCTTATTCCATAGTCCATCAAATCTTTACCCAAAACTTGAAAACTTCACAACACAAAACTTAAAAGAAAATCTTCGTGAGCTTCGTTAGTCAAAGAAAACAAACCACAACTTCAAGGTACTGTAATGAAATCATTATTTTTTATATTGGTTTTAAACCTACTGTATTACAACTTTTCTATGGTTCATAAACTCTATTACTAGCCATAGATTCATCAAAATAAGCAAACAACACACGAAAAACAGAATCTGTCAAAAACAGAACAGTCTGTAGTAATCTGTAGGTTTCGAATACTTCTAGAACCCCAAAAATTATAAAATAAATTTCTGGACGTGAGTAATTTATCTATTAAGCATATGAAAAAATAATTAACTAAATATCACTCTCCAGTAAAAAATTACAGCAAATCTCGTGAGCGCTAAAGTTTCTGTTTTTAACAGCAAGATCGCAAAAACTTTCCCCAAGTCTTCCCAAAGGTTCTACTTGGCACAAACACTAATTAAAACATAAAACCACATATAACCATAGGCTAGATAGATTATTTATTGCTAAACAGGAGCAAAAATCAAGGAACAAAAATAAAATTGGGTTGCCTCCCAACAAGCGCTAACGTTTAACGCCCTAGCTAGGCATGATGATTTCAATGATGCTCACATAAAAGATAAGGATTGAAAATATAAAGAGAGCATCATGAAGAATATTACTAGCACATTTAAGTCTAACCCACTTCCTATGCATAGGGATTTTGAGAGCAAACAACTTATGGGAACAAGAATCAACTTGCATAGGAAGGCAAAACAAGCATAACTTCAAAACTTTAAGCACATAGAGAGGAAACTTGATATTATTGCAATTCCTACAAGCATATATTCCTCCCTCATAATAATTTTCAGTAGCTTCATGAATGAATTCAACAATATAACTATCACATAAAGCATTCTTTTCATGATCTACAAGCATATAAATTTTATTACTCTCCACATAAGCAAAATTCTTCTCGTTCGGAATAGTGGGAGTATCATAAGAAACTCGAATACTATAAATTGTTTCCATATTAAAAGAGTAATGTTCAGAAAAGGGGTAATCATAATCATGACAAGTTTTAATATAATCATCACTACTTTTTATAGCATACGTGTCATCACAATAATCATCATAGGTAGCAACTTTGTTCTAATCATAATCAATTGAAACCTCTTCCAAGATAGTGGAATTATTACTAAATAAAGTCATGACCTCTCCAAATCCACTTTCATCAATATAACCATCATAAATAGGAGGCATGCTATCATCATAACAAATTTTCATATCAAAACTTGGGAGGCTAAAAATATCATATTTATTAAACAATGCATCCCCAAGCTTGGGACAAACATTAATTGCAGCAAATACATTCTCAAACATGTCATTCTCGTCAAACATAGCATCCCCAAGCTTGGGCCTTTTCATATCATAAGAATAATCATTCTCATCATTAATAGTATGGATAGCACCAATATTATAACAATTATCATCATCACAATGAGTAGTAGGAGCAACATCATTTGGGAGGGATACATTTTTACCTTTACTTCTCTGTCTTCTCTTTTTCTTCTTCACATTATGTGTGGGTTCAATCCTCTTTTTGGAGCTCCTTTTTAATGAGATTGGTTGAATAGAAGGCTCCTCCTCGTTACTTGATTCATCATAAGAAATAATAGGAGGATATTGGGAAGCCTCTTCCCTTTCATTAGTATTCTCTTCATCCTCTATTTGTTTTCTTTTCTTTATGTAATTGGAAATATAAGAATTTTCAATGCAATTCACCGCACAATACATAAAAATTTCTTCTAGATCAATATTGAGGAATTTCTCAAGGTTATATTCTGGAATATGCTTAGTTATACGTTTCATTTCTTCATAACCCAAAAGCAAACTAAGTTCATTATGATGTGCAAGGGAAATCAAATCATCACAATTTTTGGACACGATACGATCATGAAACAATTTGCATTTGAGATTTAAGTGACCATGTTCATTGCAAAGTTCACAAGTATGGCGAAGAAATTTTAAATTTTCAGCACAAACATCTAGCCTCTCTTGCAACCATTTGGTTTCTAAATACTTATGCCTCTTGCAACACCTATCTTCCCTATTTGGTGTGTACTTGCAAACTCTATGCACTCCACAAAAGTTGGCATGCTTATAAGAGACATTTTCAGCATGACTAGTGCAATCATCATTAGTACTATGGATATTCAAGGAGTTCATAATAACAACATTGCAATCATGCTCATCATTCAAAGATTTAGTGCCAAACATTTTAGAGACTTCTTCTTCTAGCACTTGAGCACAATTTTCCTTTCCATCATTCTCATGAAAGATATTAAAAAGATGAAGCGTATGAGGCAAACTCAATTCCATTTTTTTGTAATTTTGTTTTATAAACTAAACTAGTGATAAAACAAGAAACTAAAAGATTCGATTGCAAGATCTAAAGATATACATTCAAGCACTCACCTCCCGGGGATGATGAAGATGGCCACCGGAGAGGGATTCCCCCCTCCGGCAGGGTGCCAGAACGGGTCTAGATTGGTTTTCAGTGGCTACGGAGGCTTCTGGCGGTGGAACTCCCGATCTATTCTGCTCCCCGATGTTTTTAGGGTATATGGACATATATAGGCAAAAGAAGTCGGTCAGGGGAGCCACAAGGGGCCCACGAGGGTGGGGGGCACGCCCAGGGGGTAGGGCGCGCCTCCCTGCCTCGTGGCTTCCTCGAAGCTTCCCTGACGTCTACTCCAAGTCTCCTGGATTGCTTCCGTTCCAAAAATAACTCTCCCGAAGGTTTCATTCCGTTTGGACTCCTTTTGATATTCCTTTTCTTTGAAACACTAAAATAGGCAAGAAAATAGCAATTTGGGTTGGGCCTCCGGTTAATAGGTTAGTCCCAAAAATAATATAAAAGTGTAAAATAAAGCCCATTAACATCCAAAACAGATAATATAATAGCATGGAAAAATAAAAAATTATAGATACATTGGAGACGTATCATGCATACGTACGAGAGAAACGTGCATCACTCAGCCCCCGACCACCACCGTAACCGGGAACTCCCCCGATATTTTCCTCGCCCTCGCTTCTACCACGGTTTTCTCCGTCATGGACGGCGCAAAGAATGTCATGCAGCTGCGTCTCCGGCCCGCCCAGGACGAATGTCATGATTTTTTGTCATAGAAGTAGGACCCCACCACATCTATAATGATACCGGGTTTTGTCACAATTATCGTCATAGAAGTGTCATAAGCATGACAGGAAAAAAATTCGTTCGGCCCAAAATGTCACGGATGTGTCTTTTTTTGTAGTGTCTAGTGCCAAGTGGGAGACTGAAGGAAATATGCCCTAGAGGCAATAATAAAGTTGTTATTTATATTTCCTTATATCATGATAAATGTTTATTATTCATGCTAGAATTGTCTTAACCGGAAACTTGGTACATGTGTGAATACATAGACAAACAGAGTGTCACTAGTATGCCTCTACTTGTCTAGCTCGTTAATCAAAGAGGGTTAAGTTTCCTAACCATATACATGAGTTGTCATTTGATGAATGGGATCACATCATTAGATAATGATGTGATTGACTTGACCCATCCGTTAGCTTAGCACTATGATCATTTAGTTTATTGCTATTGCTTTCTCCATGACTTATACATGTTCCTATGACTATGAGATTATGCAACTCCCGAATACCGGAGGAACACTTAGTGTGCTATCAAACGTCACAATGTAACTGGGTGACTATAAAGATGCTCTACAAGTGTCTCCGATGGTGTTTGTTGAATTGGCATAGATCGAGATTAGGATTTCTCACTCCGTGTATCGGAGAGGTATCTCTAGGTCCTCTCGTTAATGCACATCACTATAAAGCCTTGCAAGCAATGTGATTAATGAGTTAGTTGCGGGATGATGCACTACGGAATGAGTAAAGAGACTTGCCAGTAATGAGATTGAACTAGGTATTGAGATACCAACGATCGAATCTCGGGCAAGTAACATACCGATGACAAAGGGAACAACGTATGTTGTTATGTGGTTTGACCAATAAAGATCTTCTTAGAATATGTAGGAACCAATATGAGCATCCAGCCTCCGCTGTTGGTTATTGACCGGAAGTGAGTCTCGGTCATGTCTACATAGTTCTCGAACCCGTAGGGTCCGCACGCTTAACGTTCGATGACGATCGGTATTATGAGTTTATGTGTTTTGATGTACCAAAGGTAGTTCAGAGTCCCGGATATGATCACGGACATGACAAGGAGTCTCGAAATGGTCGAGACATAAGATCGATATATTGGAATGCTATGTTTGGACATCGGAATGGTTCCGGGCAAGTTTGGGCATTTACCGGAGTACCGGGGGGGTTACCGAAACCCCCTGGGGAGTGTATGGGCCTTATTCGGCCTTAGTGGGAGAGAGGAGGAGGCGGTCAAGGTGGAGGGCGTGCCCCCCCCAAGCCCAATCCGAATTGGGTGGGGGGGCCTTTCCTTCCTCTCCTACTCCAACTAGGGAAGGGGGAATCCTACTCCCACTGGGAGTAGGACTCCCCCCTTGGGCGTGCCATGAGAGTGCCGGCCCTCCCCCTCCTCCACTCCTTTATATACGGGGGAGGGGGCACCCCATAGACACACAAGTTGATTGTTTTAGCCATGTGTGGTGCCCCCCCTCGACAGATTTCCACCTCAGTCATATCGTTGTAGAGCTTAGGCGAAGTCCTGCGTCGGTAACTTCATCATCACCGTCATCACGCCATCATGCTGACGAAACTCTCCCTAGACCTCAGCTGGATCTTGAGTTCATGGGATGTCACCGAGCTAAACGTGTGCAGATCGCGGAGGTGCCGTACCTTTGGTGCTAGGATCGGTCAGATCGTGAAGACATACGACTACATCAACCGTGTTGTCATAAGGCTTCCGCTTACGGTCTACGAGGCTACGTGGAAAACACTCTCCCCTCTCGTTGCTATGCATCACCTAGTTGGATCTTGCGTGTGCGTAGGAAATGTTTTGAAATTACTGCTTTCCCCAACAAGGAGCACTTTTGCCCTCCGCGGAGCGATTCCGTCGGGAAAACTTCCCTCACGGAGGGGCAAATCATCGTCACCAACAACTCTCCCATCTTGTGGAGGGCAATCTCCATCAAAATCTTCAACAGCACCATCTCCTCTCAAACCCTAGTTCATCTCTTGTGTTCAATCTTGTTACCGAAACTATAGATTGGTGCTTGTGGGTGACTAGTAGTGTTAATTACATCTTGTAGTTGATTACTATATGGTTTATTTGGTTGAAGATTATATGTTCAGATCCAATATGCTATTTAATACCCCTCTGATCATGAGCATGTTTATCATTTGTGAGTAGTTACCTTTGTTCTTGAGCTCATGGGAGAAATCATGTTGCAAGTAATCATGTGAATTTGATATGTGTTCGATATTTTGATAGTATGTATGTTGTGATTCCCTTAGTGGTGTCATGTGAACGTCGACTACATGACACTTCACCATATTTGGGCCTAAGTGAATGCATTGTGGAGTAGCAATTAGATGATGGGTTGCGAGAGTGACAGAATCTTAAACCCCAGTTTATGCGCTATTCCGTAAGGGACCGATTGGATCAAAAAGTTTAATGCTATGGTTAGAATTTATTCTTAATACTTTTGTCATAGTTGCGGATGCTTGCGAGAGGGTTAATCATAAGTAGGAGGTTTGTTCAAGTAAGAACAACACCTAAGCACCGGTCCACCCACATATCAAATTATCAAAGTACCGAACACGAATTAAACCAACATGATGAAAGTGACTAGATGAAATTCCCGTGTACCCTCAAGAACGCTTTGCTTATCATAAGAAACCGTTTTGGCCTGTCCTTTGCCTCAAAAGGATTGGGATACCTTGCTGCACTTTTGTTACTACTATCGTTACTTTCTCGTTACAAATTATCTTGCTATCAAACTACTCTGCTACTTACAATTTCAGCACTTGCAGACATTACCTTACTGAAAACTACTTGTCATGTCCTTCTGCTCCTCGTTGGGTTTGACACTCTTACTTATCGAAAAGAGCTACAATTGATCCCCTATACTTGTGGGTCATCAGTGTTTTGCAGTCTGAATGGCATCATGATATAACAAAAGTAGAACAATGGCGGTGATGAATGTTTTTTATTTCATTCGGACTATACATTCGGATCTGGTGGTACCCGAAGTACCCACCAGAAAAGACAAGGGCTCGCACCCCGTGAAGGAAATATGCCCTAGAGGCAATAATAAAGTTGTTATTTATATTTCCTTATATCATGATAAATGTTTATTATTCATGCTAGAATTGTATTAAACCGGAAACTTGATACATGTGTGGATACATAGACAAAACACCGTGTCCCTAGTAAGCCTCTACTAGACTAGCTCGTTGATCAAAGATGGTTAAGTTTCCTAACCATAGACATGTGTTGTCATTTGATTAACGGGATCACATCATTAGGAGAATGATGTGATGGACAAGACCCATCCATTAGCTTAGCATAATGATCGTTAAGTTTTATTGCTATTGCTTTCTTCATGACTTATACATATTCCTTTGACGATGAGATTATGCAACTCCCGGATACCGGAGAAATACCTTGTGTGCTATCAAACGTCACAACGTAATTGGGTGATTATAAAGATGCTCTATAGGTATCTCTGAAGGTGTTTGTTGGGTTGGCATAGATCGAGATTAGGATTTGTCACTCCGAGTATCGGAGAGGTATCTCTGGGCCCTCTCGGTAAAGCACATCGTAATAAGCCTTGCAAGCAATGTGACTAATGAGTTAGTTGCGGGATGATGCATTACTGAACGAGTAAAGAGACTTGTCGGTAACGAGATTGAACTAGGTATGAAGATACTGACGATCAAATCTCGGGCAAGTAACATACCGATGACAAAGGGGATAACTTATGTTGTCATTACGGTGCGATCGATAAAGATCTTCATAGAATATGTAGGAACCAGTATGAGCATCCAGGTTCCGCTATTGGTTATTGACCAGAGATATGTCTCGGTCATGTCTACATAGTTCTCGAACCCGTAGGGTCCGCACGCTTAACGTTTGATGATGATTTGTATTATGAGTTATGTGTTTTGGTGACCGAAGATTGTTTGGAGTTCCGTATGAGATCATGTACATGACGAGGAGTCTCGAAATGGTCGAGAGGTAAAGATTGATATATTGGATGATAGTATTCGGACACCGGAACAGTTCCAGATCCTTACGGGTATTTTTCGGAGTACCGAAGGTTACCGGAACCCCGCGGGGAAAGTAATGGGCCATTATGGGCCATATGGGAGAGAGGAGGCAGCCCACAAGGGGTGGCTACCCCCCCCATGGGAGTCCGAATTGGACTAGGGGAGGGGGCGGCGCCCCCCTTTCCTTCTCCTCCTCCCTCTCCTTCCCCCTTTT
Source organism: Triticum urartu (assembly GCF_056163025.1). Taxonomy (NCBI): domain Eukaryota; kingdom Viridiplantae; phylum Streptophyta; class Magnoliopsida; order Poales; family Poaceae; genus Triticum; species Triticum urartu. The sequence continues at coordinate 400,071,928 of NC_141873.1, read as the reverse complement.
CCCCCTCCATGAGAAGGAATAAGAGGGGGGCGAATCCTACTAGGACTAGGAGTCCTAGTAGGACTCCCCCCAGTTGGCGCACCCCCTAGGGCCGGCCTCCTCCCTCTCCCTTCTTTATATACGTGGGCAGGGCACCCCTTGGAGATACAGCAATTGTTCCAAGCCGTGTGCGGCGTCTACCTCCATGGTTTACTCCTCCGGTCATATTCACGTAGTGTTTAGGGGAAGCCCTGCATGGATCACATCGCCATCATTATTACCATGCCGTCATGCTGACGAAACTCTCCCTCGACACTTTGTTGGATCAAGAGTTCGAGGGACGTCATCGAGTTGAATGTGTGCTAAACTCGGAGGTGCCATACGTTCGGTACTTGATCGGTTGGATCGCGAAGACGTTCGACTACATCAACTGCGTTAACCTAACGCTTCCGCTTTCGGTCTACAAGGGTACATGGACACACTCTCCCCCTCTCGTTGTTATGCATCTCCTAGATAGATCTTGCATGATCATAGGAATTTTTTTGAAATTGCATGCTACGTACCCAACAGTGGCATCAGAGCCAGATTTATGCGTAGATGATATGCATGAGTAGAACACAAAGAGTTGTGCGCGACCATAGTCATACTGCTTACCACCAACGTCTTATTTTGATTCGGCAGTATTGTTGGATGAAGCGGCCCGGACCAACCTTACATGACCACGTTCATGAGACCGGTTCCATCGACAAACATGCAACTTGATTTGCATAAAGGTGGTTGGCGGGTGTCTGTTTCTCCAACTTTAGTTGAATCGAATTTGACTACGACCGGTCCATGTTGAAGGTTAAAACAACACACTTGACGAAAAATCATTGTGGTTTTGATGCGTAGGTAAGAACGGTTCTTGCTAGAAACCCGTAGCAGCCACATAAAACTTGCAATAACAAAGTAGAGGACGTCTAACTTGTTTTTGCGGGGCATGTTGTGATGTGATATGGTCAAGACATGATATGATATAAGCTATTGTATGGGATGGTCATGTTTTATAAAAGTTATCGGCAACTGGCAGGAGCCTTATGGTTGTCGCTTTATTATATGAAATACAATCGCCATGTAATTGCTTTACTTTTATCACTATGCGTTAGCGATAGTTGTAGAAGCAATAGTTGGCGAGACGACAACGATGCTACGATGAAGATCAAGGTGTCAAGCCGGTGACGATGGAGATCATGACGGTGCTTTGGAGATGGAGATCAAAGATACAAGATGATGATGGCCATATCATGTCACATATTTTGATTGCATGTGATGTTTATCTTTTATGCATCTTATTTTGCTTAGTACGGCGGTAGCATTATAGGATGATCCCTCACTAAAATTTCAAGGTATAAGTGTTCTCCCTGAGTATGCACCGTTGCGACAGTTCGTCGTGCCAAGACACCACGTGATGATTGGATGTGATAAGCTCTATGTTCACATACAACGGGTGCAAGACAGTTTTGCACATGCGGAATACTCGGGTTAAACTTGACGAGCCTAGCATGTACAGACATGGCCTCGGAACACTGGAGACCGAAAGGTCGAAAGTGAATCATATAGTAGATATGATCAACATAGAGATGTTCACCATTGAAAACTACTCCATCTCACGTGATGATCGGACAGGGTTTAGTTGATATGGATCACGTGATCATTTAGATGACTCGAGGGATGTCTATCTAAGTGGGAGTTCTTAAGTAATCTGATTAATTGAACTTAATTTATCATGAACTTAGTCCTCATAGTTTTTTCATATCTATATTGTAGATCAATAGCTCACGTTTAGTTCCCCTGTTTTATTTTGATATGTTCCTAGAGAAAACTAAGTTGAAAGATGATAGTAGCAATGATGCGGACTGGGTCCGTGATCTAAGGATTATCCTTGTTGTTGCACAGAAGAATTATGTCCTTGATGCACCGCTAGGTGACATACCTATTGCAGGAGTAGATGCAGACGTTATGAATGTTTGACAAGCTTGGTATGATGACTATTTGATAGTTTAGTGCACCATGCTTTACGGCTTAGCCGGGACTTAAAAAACGTTTTGAACGCCATGGAGCATATAAGATGTTCCAAGAGTTGAAATTGGTATTTCAAACTCATGCCCGTGTCGAGAGGTATGAGACCTCTAACAAGTACTTTGCCTACAAGATGGAGGAGAATAGCTTAGCTACTGAGCATGTGCTTAGAATGTCTAGGTACTACAATCGCATGAATCAAGTGGGAGTTAATCTTCCAGATAAGGTAGTGATTGACAGAGTTCTCTAGTCACTATCACCAAGTTACTAGAACTTCGTGATGAACTATAATATGCAATGGATAATGAAAACGATTCCCAAGCTCTTCGCGATGCTGAAATCGGCGAAGGTAGAAATCAAGAAATAGCATCAAGTGTTGATGGTTAACAAGACCACTATTTTCAAGAAAAGGGGCAAGGGATAGAAAGGGAACTTCAAGAAGAATGGTAAGCAAGTTTCCACTCCCATGAAGAAGCCCAAAGCTATACACAAACCTAAAACTGAGTGCTTCTACTGCAAAGGAAATGGTCACTGGAAGTGGAACTGCCCAAAAAACTTGGCGGATAAGAAGGATGGCAAAGTGAACAAAGGTATATTTGATATACATGTTATTGATGTGTACTTTACTAGTGTTCATAGTAGCCTGGGTATTTGATACCGGTTCAGTTGCTAAGATTTGTAACTCGAAACAGTAGTTGCAAAATGAACAGATACTAGTTAAGGGCGAGGTGACGATGAGTGTTGGAAGTGATTCCAAGGTGATAAGATCACCATCGCACACTCCCTCTACCTTCGAGATTAGTGTTGGGCCTAAATAAATGTTATTTGGTGTTTGCGTTGAGCATGAATATGATTGGGTCATGTTTATTGCGATACGGTTATTCATGTAAGTCAGAGAATAATTGTTGTTCTATTTACATGAGTAAAACCTTCTATGGTCATGCACTCAATATAAATGGTTTATTGAATCTCAATCGTAGTGATACACATATTCATAATATTGATGCCAAAAGATGCAAAGTTGATAATGATAGTGCAACATATTTGTGGCACTGCCGTTTAGGTCATATTGGTGTAAAACGCATGAAGAAACTCCATGCAGATGGGCTTTTGGAATCACTTGGTTATGAATCATTTGATGCTTGCAAACCATGCCTCATGGGTAAGATGACTAAAACTCCGTTCTCCAGAACAATGGAGTGAGCCACTGACTTATTGGAAATAATACATACTGATGTATGTGGTCCGGTGAGTGTTGAGGCTCGCGGCGGGTATCGTTATTTTCTGACTTTCACAGATAATTTGAGCAGATATGGGTATATCTACTTAATAAAACACTTGAAAGGTTCAAAGAAATTCAGAGTGAAGTGGAGAATCATTGTAACAAGAAAATAAAGTTTCTATGATCTGATCGTGGAGGCGAATATTTGATTTACGAGTTTGGCCTTCATTTAAAATAATGTGGAATAGTTTCACAACTCACGCCACCTGGAACACCACAGCGTAATGGTGTGTCTGAATGTCGTAACCATACTTTATTAGATATGGTGCGATCTATGATGTCTCTTATCGATTTACCACTATCATTTTGGGGTTATGCATTAGAGACAACTGCATTCACATTAAATAGGGCACTGTCTAAATCCGTTGAGATGACACCGTATGAACTATGGTTTAGCAAGAAACCAAAGGTGTCGTTTCTTAAAGTTTGGGGTTGCGTTGCTTATGTGAAAAGGTTTCAACTGCTAAGCTCGAACCCAAATTGAAGAAATACGTCTTAATAGGATAACCAAAAGAAACTGTTGAGTACACCTTCTATAACAGATCCGAAGGCAAGATTTTTGTTGATAAGAATGGATCCTTTCTAGAGAATGAGTTTCTCTCGAAAGAAGTGAGTGGGAGGAAAGTAGAACTTGATGAGGTAATTGTACCTTCTCTCGAGTTAGAAAGTAGTTCATCATAGAAATCAGTTCCAGTGATGCCTGCACCAATTAGTGAGGAAGTTAATGATGATGATCATGAAACTTCATATCAAGTTACTACCAAACCTCGTAGGTCAACCAGAGTACGTTACGCACCAGAGTGGTACGGTAATCCTGTTCTGGAAGTCATGTTACTAGACCATGAAGAACCTACGAACTATGAGGAAGCGATGATGAGCCCAGATTCCGTAAAATGGCTTGAGGCCATGAAATCTAAGATAGGATCCATGTACGAGAACAAAGTGTGGACTTTGGTGGACTTGCCCGATGATCGTCAAGCCATTGAGAATAAATGGATCTTCAAGAGGAAGATGGACGCTGATGAATGTGTTACTATCTACAAAGCTCGACTTGTCGCAAAATGTTTTCGACAAGTTCAAAGTGTTGACTACGATGAGATTTTCCCACTCGTAGCGATGCTTAAGTCTGTCTGAATCATGTTAGCAATTGCCGCATTTTATGAAATCTGGCAAATGGATGTCAAAACTGCATTCCTTAATGGATATCTTGAAGAAGAGTTGTATATGATGCAACCAGAATGTTTTGTCGATCCTAAAGGTGCTAAAAAAGTGTGCAAACTCCAGCGATCCATTTATGGACTAGTGCAAGCATCTCGGAGTTGGAATATACGCTTTGATAAGGTGATCAAAGCATATGGTTTTACACAAACTTTCAGGGAAGTCTGTATTTACAAGAAAGTGAGTGGGAGCTCTGTAGCATTTCTGATATTATATGTGGATGACATATTATTGATCAGGACTGATATCAAATTTCTGGATAGCATAAAACGATAATTGAATAAGATTTTTCAATAAAAGACCTCGGTGAAGCTGCTTATATATTGAGCATCAAGATCTATAGAGATAGATCAAGACGCTTGATAGGACTTTCACAAAGCACATACCTTGACAAGATTTGAAGGAGTTCAAAATGGATCGGTCAAAGAAAGGGTTCTTACCTGTTCTACAAGGTGTGAAGTTCAGTAAGACTCAAAACCCGACCACGGTAGAATATAGAGAGAGAATGAAAGTCATTCCCTATGCCTCAGCCATAGGTTCTATAAATTATGCTATGATGTGTACCAGAATTGTGTACCTTACCATGAGTTTGGCAAGGGGGTACGATAGTGATCCAGGAGTGGATCACTGGACAGCGGTCAAAATTATCCTTAGTTACCTAAGAGGACTAAGGAAATATTTCTCGGTTATGGAGGTGATAAAGAGTGCGTCGTAAAGAGTTACGTCGATGCAAGCTTTGACACTAATATAGATGACTCTGAGTCTCGATCTGGATACATATTGAAAGTGGGAGCAATTGGCTAGAGTAGCTCCGTCCAGAGCATTGTAGACATAGAAATTTACAAAATACATACGGATCTGAATGTGGCAGACCCGTTGACTAAACCTCTCTCACAAGCAAAACATGATCACACCTCAGTACTCTTTGGGTGTTAATCACATGGCTATGTGAACTAGATTACTGACTCTAGTAAACCCTTTGGGTGTTGGTCACATAGCGATGTGAACTATGGGTGTTAATCACATGGTGATGTGAACTATTGGTGTTAAATCACATGGCGATGTGAACTAGATTATTGACTCTAGTGCAGGTGGGAGACTGAAGGAAATATGCCCTAGAGGCAATAATAAAGTTGTTATTTATATTTCCTTATATCATGATAAATGTTTATTATTCATGCTAGAATTGTATTAAACCGGAAACTTGATACTTGTGTGGATACATAGACAAAACACTGTGTCCCTAGTAAGCCTCTACTAGACTAGCTCGTTGATCAAAGATGGTTAAGTTTCCTAACCATAGACATGTGTTGTCATTTGATTAACGGGATCACATCATTAGGATAATGACGTGATGGATAATACCCATCCATTAGCTTAGCATAATGATTGTTAAGCTTTATTGCTATTGCTTTCTTCATGACTTATACATATTCCTTTGACTATGAGATTATGCAACTCCCGGATACCGGAGGAATACCTTGTGTGCTATCAAATGTCACAACGTAACTGGATAATTATAAATATGCTCTATAGGTATCTCCTAAGGTGTTTGTTGGGTTGGCATAGATCGATATTAGGATTTGTCACTCCGAGTATCGGAGAGGTATCTCTGGGCCCTCTCGGTAATGCACATCATAATAAGCCTTGCAAGCAATGTGACTAATGAGTTAGTTGCGGGATGATACATTACGGAATGAGTAAAGAGACTTGCCGGTAACGAGATTGAACTAGGTATGATGATACCGATGATCGAATCTCGGGCAAGTAACATACCGATGACAAAGGGAATAACTTATGTTGTTATACGGTTTGACCGATAAAGATATTCGTAGAATATGTAGAAGCCAATATGAGCATCCAGGTTCCGCTATTGGTTATTGACCGGAGATGTGTCTTTGTCATGTCTACATAGTTCTCGAACTCGTAGGGTCCGCACGCTTAACGTTCGATGACGATTTGTATTATGAGTTATGTGATTTGATGACCGAAGTTTGTTCGGAGTCCCGGATGAGATCACGGACATGACGAGGAGTCTCGAAATGGTCGAGAAGTAAACCCAATCAATATTAATAAACCCTCAAGAACGCTTTGCTTATCATAAGAAACCGTTTTGGCCTGTCCTTTGCCTCAAAAGGATTGGGATACCTTGCTGCACTTTTGTTACTACTATCGTTACTTTCTCGTTACAAATTATCTTGCTATCAAACTACTCTGCTACTTACAATTTCAGCACTTGCAGACATTACCTTACTGAAAACTACTTGTCATGTCCTTCTGCTCCTCGTTGGGTTTGACACTCTTACTTATCGAAAAGAGCTACAATTGATCCCCTATACTTGTGGGTCATCAGTGTTTTGCAGTCTGAATGGCATCATGATATAACAAAAGTAGAACAATGGCGGTGATGAATGTTTTTTATTTCATTCGGACTATACATTCGGATCTGGTGGTACCCGAAGTACCCACCAGAAAAGACAAGGGCTCGCACCCCGTGAAGGAAATATGCCCTAGAGGCAATAATAAAGTTGTTATTTATATTTCCTTATATCATGATAAATGTTTATTATTCATGCTAGAATTGTATTAAACCGGAAACTTGATACATGTGTGGATACATAGACAAAACACCGTGTCCCTAGTAAGCCTCTACTAGACTAGCTCGTTGATCAAAGATGGTTAAGTTTCCTAACCATAGACATGTGTTGTCATTTGATTAACGGGATCACATCATTAGGAGAATGATGTGATGGACAAGACCCATCCATTAGCTTAGCATAATGATCGTTAAGTTTTATTGCTATTGCTTTCTTCATGACTTATACATATTCCTTTGACGATGAGATTATGCAACTCCCGGATACCGGAGAAATACCTTGTGTGCTATCAAACGTCACAACGTAATTGGGTGATTATAAAGATGCTCTATAGGTATCTCTGAAGGTGTTTGTTGGGTTGGCATAGATCGAGATTAGGATTTGTCACTCCGAGTATCGGAGAGGTATCTCTGGGCCCTCTCGGTAAAGCACATCGTAATAAGCCTTGCAAGCAATGTGACTAATGAGTTAGTTGCGGGATGATGCATTACTGAACGAGTAAAGAGACTTGTCGGTAACGAGATTGAACTAGGTATGAAGATACTGACGATCAAATCTCGGGCAAGTAACATACCGATGACAAAGGGGATAACTTATGTTGTCATTACGGTGCGATCGATAAAGATCTTCATAGAATATGTAGGAACCAGTATGAGCATCCAGGTTCCGCTATTGGTTATTGACCAGAGATATGTCTCGGTCATGTCTACATAGTTCTCGAACCCGTAGGGTCCGCACGCTTAACGTTTGATGATGATTTGTATTATGAGTTATGTGTTTTGGTGACCGAAGATTGTTTGGAGTTCCGTATGAGATCATGTACATGACGAGGAGTCTCGAAATGGTCGAGAGGTAAAGATTGATATATTGGATGATAGTATTCGGACACCGGAACAGTTCCAGATCCTTACGGGTATTTTTCGGAGTACCGAAGGTTACCGGAACCCCGCGGGGAAAGTAATGGGCCATTATGGGCCATATGGGAGAGAGGAGGCAGCCCACAAGGGGTGGCTACCCCCCCCATGGGAGTCCGAATTGGACTAGGGGAGGGGGCGGCGCCCCCCTTTCCTTCTCCTCCTCCCTCTCCTTCCCCCTTTTCCCCCTCCATGAGAAGGAATAAGAGGGGGGCGAATCCTACTAGGACTAGGAGTCCTAGTAGGACTCCCCCCAGTTGGCGCACCCCCTAGGGCCGGCCTCCTCCCTCTCCCTTCTTTATATACGTGGGCAGGGCACCCCTTGGAGATACAGCAATTGTTCCAAGCCGTGTGCGGCGTCTACCTCCATGGTTTACTCCTCCGGTCATATTCACGTAGTGTTTAGGGGAAGCCCTGCATGGATCACATCGCCATCATTATTACCATGCCGTCATGCTGACGAAACTCTCCCTCGACACTTTGTTGGATCAAGAGTTCGAGGGACGTCATCGAGTTGAATGTGTGCTAAACTCGGAGGTGCCATACGTTCGGTACTTGATCGGTTGGATCGCGAAGACGTTCGACTACATCAACTGCGTTAACCTAACGCTTCCGCTTTCGGTCTACAAGGGTACATGGACACACTCTCCCCCTCTCGTTGTTATGCATCTCCTAGATAGATCTTGCATGATCATAGGAATTTTTTTGAAATTGCATGCTACGTACCCAACAGTGGCATCAGAGCCAGATTTATGCGTAGATGATATGCATGAGTAGAACACAAAGAGTTGTGCGCGACCATAGTCATACTGCTTACCACCAACGTCTTATTTTGATTCGGCAGTATTGTTGGATGAAGCGGCCCGGACCAACCTTACATGACCACGTTCATGAGACCGGTTCCATCGACAAACATGCAACTTGATTTGCATAAAGGTGGTTGGCGGGTGTCTGTTTCTCCAACTTTAGTTGAATCGAATTTGACTACGACCGGTCCATGTTGAAGGTTAAAACAACACACTTGACGAAAAATCATTGTGGTTTTGATGCGTAGGTAAGAACGGTTCTTGCTAGAAACCCGTAGCAGCCACATAAAACTTGCAATAACAAAGTAGAGGACGTCTAACTTGTTTTTGCGGGGCATGTTGTGATGTGATATGGTCAAGACATGATATGATATAAGCTATTGTATGGGATGGTCATGTTTTATAAAAGTTATCGGCAACTGGCAGGAGCCTTATGGTTGTCGCTTTATTATATGAAATACAATCGCCATGTAATTGCTTTACTTTTATCACTATGCGTTAGCGATAGTTGTAGAAGCAATAGTTGGCGAGACGACAACGATGCTACGATGAAGATCAAGGTGTCAAGCCGGTGACGATGGAGATCATGACGGTGCTTTGGAGATGGAGATCAAAGATACAAGATGATGATGGCCATATCATGTCACATATTTTGATTGCATGTGATGTTTATCTTTTATGCATCTTATTTTGCTTAGTACGGCGGTAGCATTATAGGATGATCCCTCACTAAAATTTCAAGGTATAAGTGTTCTCCCTGAGTATGCACCGTTGCGACAGTTCGTCGTGCCAAGACACCACGTGATGATTGGATGTGATAAGCTCTATGTTCACATACAACGGGTGCAAGACAGTTTTGCACATGCGGAATACTCGGGTTAAACTTGACGAGCCTAGCATGTACAGACATGGCCTCGGAACACTGGAGACCGAAAGGTCGAAAGTGAATCATATAGTAGATATGATCAACATAGAGATGTTCACCATTGAAAACTACTCCATCTCACGTGATGATCGGACAGGGTTTAGTTGATATGGATCACGTGATCATTTAGATGACTCGAGGGATGTCTATCTAAGTGGGAGTTCTTAAGTAATGTGATTAATTGAACTTAATTTATCATGAACTTAGTCCTCATAGTTTTTTCATATCTATATTGTAGATCAATAGCTCACGTTTAGTTCCCCTGTTTTATTTTGATATGTTCCTAGAGAAAACTAAGTTGAAAGATGATAGTAGCAATGATGCGGACTGGGTCCGTGATCTAAGGATTATCCTTGTTGTTGCACAGAAGAATTATGTCCTTGATGCACCGCTAGGTGACATACCTATTGCAGGAGTAGATGCAGACGTTATGAATGTTTGACAAGCTTGGTATGATGACTATTTGATAGTTTAGTGCACCATGCTTTACGGCTTAGCCGGGACTTAAAAAACGTTTTGAACGCCATGGAGCATATAAGATGTTCCAAGAGTTGAAATTGGTATTTCAAACTCATGCCCGTGTCGAGAGGTATGAGACCTCTAACAAGTACTTTGCCTACAAGATGGAGGAGAATAGCTTAGCTACTGAGCATGTGCTTAGAATGTCTAGGTACTACAATCGCATGAATCAAGTGGGAGTTAATCTTCCAGATAAGGTAGTGATTGACAGAGTTCTCTAGTCACTATCACCAAGTTACTAGAACTTCGTGATGAACTATAATATGCAATGGATAATGAAAACGATTCCCAAGCTCTTCGCGATGCTGAAATCGGCGAAGGTAGAAATCAAGAAATAGCATCAAGTGTTGATGGTTAACAAGACCACTATTTTCAAGAAAAGGGGCAAGGGATAGAAAGGGAACTTCAAGAAGAATGGTAAGCAAGTTTCCACTCCCATGAAGAAGCCCAAAGCTATACACAAACCTAAAACTGAGTGCTTCTACTGCAAAGGAAATGGTCACTGGAAGTGGAACTGCCCAAAAAACTTGGCGGATAAGAAGGATGGCAAAGTGAACAAAGGTATATTTGATATACATGTTATTGATGTGTACTTTACTAGTGTTCATAGTAGCCTGGGTATTTGATACCGGTTCAGTTGCTAAGATTTGTAACTCGAAACAGTAGTTGCAAAATGAACAGATACTAGTTAAGGGCGAGGTGACGATGAGTGTTGGAAGTGATTCCAAGGTGATAAGATCACCATCGCACACTCCCTCTACCTTCGAGATTAGTGTTGGGCCTAAATAAATGTTATTTGGTGTTTGCGTTGAGCATGAATATGATTGGGTCATGTTTATTGCGATACGGTTATTCATGTAAGTCAGAGAATAATTGTTGTTCTATTTACATGAGTAAAACCTTCTATGGTCATGCACTCAATATAAATGGTTTATTGAATCTCAATCGTAGTGATACACATATTCATAATATTGATGCCAAAAGATGCAAAGTTGATAATGATAGTGCAACATATTTGTGGCACTGCCGTTTAGGTCATATTGGTGTAAAACGCATGAAGAAACTCCATGCAGATGGGCTTTTGGAATCACTTGGTTATGAATCATTTGATGCTTGCAAACCATGCCTCATGGGTAAGATGACTAAAACTCCGTTCTCCAGAACAATGGAGTGAGCCACTGACTTATTGGAAATAATACATACTGATGTATGTGGTCCGGTGAGTGTTGAGGCTCGCGGCGGGTATCGTTATTTTCTGACTTTCACAGATAATTTGAGCAGATATGGGTATATCTACTTAATAAAACACTTGAAAGGTTCAAAGAAATTCAGAGTGAAGTGGAGAATCATTGTAACAAGAAAATAAAGTTTCTATGATCTGATCGTGGAGGCGAATATTTGATTTACGAGTTTGGCCTTCATTTAAAATAATGTGGAATAGTTTCACAACTCACGCCACCTGGAACACCACAGCGTAATGGTGTGTCTGAATGTCGTAACCATACTTTATTAGATATGGTGCGATCTATGATGTCTCTTATCGATTTACCACTATCATTTTGGGGTTATGCATTAGAGACAACTGCATTCACATTAAATAGGGCACTGTCTAAATCCGTTGAGATGACACCGTATGAACTATGGTTTAGCAAGAAACCAAAGGTTTCGTTTCTTAAAGTTTGGGGTTGCGTTGCTTATGTGAAAAGGTTTCAACTGCTAAGCTCGAACCCAAATTGAAGAAATACGTCTTAATAGGATAACCAAAAGAAACTGTTGAGTACACCTTCTATAACAGATCCGAAGGCAAGATTTTTGTTGATAAGAATGGATCCTTTCTAGAGAATGAGTTTCTCTCGAAAGAAGTGAGTGGGAGGAAAGTAGAACTTGATGAGGTAATTGTACCTTCTCTCGAGTTAGAAAGTAGTTCATCATAGAAATCAGTTCCAGTGATGCCTGCACCAATTAGTGAGGAAGTTAATGATGATGATCATGAAACTTCATATCAAGTTACTACCAAACCTCGTAGGTCAACCAGAGTACGTTACGCACCAGAGTGGTACGGTAATCCTGTTCTGGAAGTCATGTTACTAGACCATGAAGAACCTACGAACTATGAGGAAGCGATGATGAGCCCAGATTCCGTAAAATGGCTTGAGGCCATGAAATCTAAGATAGGATCCATGTACGAGAACAAAGTGTGGACTTTGGTGGACTTGCCCGATGATCGTCAAGCCATTGAGAATAAATGGATCTTCAAGAGGAAGATGGACGCTGATGAATGTGTTACTATCTACAAAGCTCGACTTGTCGCAAAATGTTTTCGACAAGTTCAAAGTGTTGACTACGATGAGATTTTCCCACTCGTAGCGATGCTTAAGTCTGTCTGAATCATGTTAGCAATTGCCGCATTTTATGAAATCTGGCAAATGGATGTCAAAACTGCATTCCTTAATGGATATCTTGAAGAAGAGTTGTATATGATGCAACCAGAATGTTTTGTCGATCCTAAAGGTGCTAAAAAAGTGTGCAAACTCCAGCGATCCATTTATGGACTAGTGCAAGCATCTCGGAGTTGGAATATACGCTTTGATAAGGTGATCAAAGCATATGGTTTTACACAAACTTTCAGGGAAGTCTGTATTTACAAGAAAGTGAGTGGGAGCTCTGTAGCATTTCTGATATTATATGTGGATGACATATTATTGATCAGGACTGATATCAAATTTCTGGATAGCATAAAACGATAATTGAATAAGATTTTTCAATAAAAGACCTCGGTGAAGCTGCTTATATATTGAGCATCAAGATCTATAGAGATAGATCAAGACGCTTGATAGGACTTTCACAAAGCACATACCTTGACAAGATTTGAAGGAGTTCAAAATGGATCGGTCAAAGAAAGGGTTCTTACCTGTTCTACAAGGTGTGAAGTTCAGTAAGACTCAAAACCCGACCACGGTAGAATATAGAGAGAGAATGAAAGTCATTCCCTATGCCTCAGCCATAGGTTCTATAAATTATGCTATGATGTGTACCAGAATTGTGTACCTTACCATGAGTTTGGCAAGGGGGTACGATAGTGATCCAGGAGTGGATCACTGGACAGCGGTCAAAATTATCCTTAGTTACCTAAGAGGACTAAGGAAATATTTCTCGGTTATGGAGGTGATAAAGAGTGCGTCGTAAAGAGTTACGTCGATGCAAGCTTTGACACTAATATAGATGACTCTGAGTCTCGATCTGGATACATATTGAAAGTGGGAGCAATTGGCTAGAGTAGCTCCGTCCAGAGCATTGTAGACATAGAAATTTACAAAATACATACGGATCTGAATGTGGCAGACCCGTTGACTAAACCTCTCTCACAAGCAAAACATGATCACACCTCAGTACTCTTTGGGTGTTAATCACATGGCTATGTGAACTAGATTACTGACTCTAGTAAACCCTTTGGGTGTTGGTCACATAGCGATGTGAACTATGGGTGTTAATCACATGGTGATGTGAACTATTGGTGTTAAATCACATGGCGATGTGAACTAGATTATTGACTCTAGTGCAGGTGGGAGACTGAAGGAAATATGCCCTAGAGGCAATAATAAAGTTGTTATTTATATTTCCTTATATCATGATAAATGTTTATTATTCATGCTAGAATTGTATTAAACCGGAAACTTGATACTTGTGTGGATACATAGACAAAACACCGTGTCCCTAGTAAGCCTCTACTAGACTAGCTCGTTGATCAAAGATGGTTAAGTTTCCTAACCATAGACATGTGTTGTCATTTGATTAACGGGATCACATCATTAGGATAATGACGTGATGGATAATACCCATCCATTAGCTTAGCATAATGATTGTTAAGCTTTATTGCTATTGCTTTCTTCATGACTTATACATATTCCTTTGACTATGAGATTATGCAACTCCCGGATACCGGAGGAATACCTTGTGTGCTATCAAATGTCACAACGTAACTGGATAATTATAAATATGCTCTATAGGTATCTCCTAAGGTGTTTGTTGGGTTGGCATAGATCGATATTAGGATTTGTCACTCCGAGTATCGGAGAGGTATCTCTGGGCCCTCTCGGTAATGCACATCATAATAAGCCTTGCAAGCAATGTGACTAATGAGTTAGTTGCGGGATGATACATTACGGAATGAGTAAAGAGACTTGCCGGTAACGAGATTGAACTAGGTATGATGATACCGATGATCGAATCTCGGGCAAGTAACATACCGATGACAAAGGGAATAACTTATGTTGTTATACGGTTTGACCGATAAAGATATTCGTAGAATATGTAGAAGCCAATATGAGCATCCAGGTTCCGCTATTGGTTATTGACCGGAGATGTGTCTTTGTCATGTCTACATAGTTCTCGAACTCGTAGGGTCCGCACGCTTAACGTTCGATGACGATTTGTATTATGAGTTATGTGATTTGATGACCGAAGTTTGTTCGGAGTCCCGGATGAGATCACGGACATGACGAGGAGTCTCGAAATGGTCGAGAAGTAAACCCAATCAATATTAATAAACCTCATCATTTTGTCCTTAATGGCAACAATACAAATACATGTCTTGTCCCTTTGTCACTGGGATATAGCACAATGCAATATTGAACCCATCACAAAGTACCTCTCTCATTGCAAGATAAATCAATCTAGTTGGCCAAACCAAACCGATAGATCAGAGAGAAATACAAAGCTATAACAATCATGCATAATAAAGTTCAGAGAAGACTTAATCAATATTCATGAATAAACTGATCATAAACCCGCAAATTCATCGGATCCCAAAAAACACACCGCAAAATAAGATTACATTGGATAGAACTCCAAGAAGATCGATGAGAACATTGTATTGAAGATCAACGAGAGAGAAGAAACCATCT
Source organism: Triticum urartu (assembly GCF_056163025.1). Classification (NCBI taxonomy): domain Eukaryota; kingdom Viridiplantae; phylum Streptophyta; class Magnoliopsida; order Poales; family Poaceae; genus Triticum; species Triticum urartu. The sequence continues at coordinate 400,056,726 of NC_141873.1, read as the reverse complement.
AACTACTAGCTATGGACCCGTAGGTCTGTGGTGAACTACTCAAGCATCATCGGAAGGGATCAGGATGGTGTAGAAGCCCTTCGGGATTAATTCCCCCTCCGGCGGAGTACTGGAAAAGGTCTCCAGAAGGGATCGTGGAAGAACGGAAACTTGCGCTGGCGAGAAAAGTGTTCCGGGTGGCTCTCTGTTGGTTTCCTGATTTTAGAGAATTTATGGAGGTGGAATTAGGTCAGAGGGAGTGACATGGGACCCACAAGGCATCAGGGCGCGCCTACCCCTGGGCGCGCCCTGTTGCCTTGCCTTCTCCTTGCTTCTCGTTTGGTCTCCTCCCAAAGCTTACTGGGTCTCTCTTGTCCAAAAAAAATCGTCAAAAAGTTTCGTAGCGTTTGGACACCATTTGGTACTGATTTCCCAGAAAACAAAAAATAAGCAGAAATCAGCAACTGGCACTAGGCATTGGGTTAATATGTTAGTCCCAGAAAATGATATAAAATAGCATATAAAACATCCAATATTGATGCTATAATAGCATGGAACAATAAAAAAATATAAATACGTTGTAGACGTATCATCCTTCTGCAGGCACTCTTCCGCTATTTTCCTGTTCCCCGAGATGGTGATCACGCCATTCGGCCCTGGCATCTTAAGCTTAAGATACACGTAACATGGTGTGGCCATGAAACGTGTGTAGGCGGGTCTACCCAGGATGGCATGATAGGCACTATGGAAGTCCGTCACCTCGAAGCTCAACCTCTCCTTCCTGAATTTTTTCTCGCCACCGAATACGACGTCTAGGGCTATCTGTCCGAGTGACTTTGCCTTCTTTCCGGGGTTGATCCCATGGAACTACATGTTGCTTTTGCTCAGTCGGTACATCGGAATGTCCATCGCCTTCAAAGTGTCGGCGTAAATGATGTTCAATCCGTTGCCTCCGTTCATGAGGACTTTGCGCAGTCGGACTCCACTGACGGCTGGATCAACCACTAGCGCCTGCTGCCAAGGGGTCGGTGTGTGAGCTGGATGATCCAACTGGTCAAAATTGACGGGTGTCTGGGCCTAGTCAAGATACTTGGTGACAGTCGGCACGGCCATGTTAACCTCTCGCTTTATGACCTCCAACATGCGCTTGATCTCGACGCCTGTGAATATCATCAGGACTTTCTCGACATTGGGATAGCTAGAAGCATGCTTCTTCCCTTCGTCACCATCGTCCTCATCTTTACCCTCCGAGGGTTCTTCTCACATTTCTTGCTTGAGCAATCGGCACTCCCGAGTGGTGTGCTTTGGCAGGATCAGGTCGCCATCTTCGTCTCTTTTGGTGTGAATCTGACAGGGTTGATCAAGAATGTCGCCCTTTGGGTAGCTCTTCTTCTTGCCAGCCCATTCCTTCTTCTGCTTCAGCTAAACTTTGCCCTTGCTTTGCCTAGCTGGGACCGCAGCTTCAGCATTGTCTGTGGAATCGGCTTTTCGCTTTTGCTTCCGACTGGAGTATTGCCCGACTGGTGGGCCTCTCCAGCTCGACCCTTGCCGCTTCTCAGCCGGTCTTCTTCTTCGTTGTTGGCATATCTACTGGCAATCTCCATTGCTCAGCTCAAAGTTAGGATATCGGTCCGGCCAAACTTCAGAATAAGCTCTCGGTATTTGATACCCGCCTTGAAGGCGCAAATGGCTTGGTGCTCAGTGACATTCTCCACGGTGTTGTGCAAAGTGGTCCACCGTTGGATCTACTCTCAGAGAGTCTCATTGTTTTTCTGTACGCAGTTTTGCAGCTCTGATAATCCACTCGGCCGCTTGTACGTGCCCTTGAATGTTTTCACAAAGACTCGGGCCAGGTCATCCCAGCAATAGATGCTCCCGGGTGTGAGCTGGTTCAACCAGGCTCTCGCTGACCCCTCAAGCATCAGTGGCAGATGTTTCATGGCCACATTGTCATTGCCGTCACCGATCTGGACAGTCACTCGGTAGTCCTCCAACCAAGTCTATAGCTTCGACTCGTCAGTGAACTTGCTAATCCTCGTCACCAACCTGAAGTTGGACGGGATATCAGCAGCACGGATATACCTGCTGAAGCACTCTGGTCCTGAAGGTGTGGATCCACTCGGGACATCCCTGTCGAGCTCGTCTCTTTGGGCTCAGCCCATGTCGACCAAGCTCCGAGCGAGAATAGATCTCGCGTTGAACTGCGGGTCCCGAAGACCTCCCGTGGCCGTGCGGAGGACTCGGCCTCCGATCATCTTTGTACGGTTGCCTCGCGTCATAGGGTTGGCGCCCATATGCGACGTCTCGCGGAGGGGGCGTCCGAGTCCGACGATAATCGTCGCATCGCCATGGAGGAGTGATCTGGTCACGTCTTTGGTCTCCGTACTGATCTCTCAGAGGGGGCGATGGTCTATGCCTTCCCGATGCAATCGGATTGTGAGCCGACTGGACTGTCTTGACGCGAACAGATGCGCTATGGGTGCGATCCCGCGACTGTGACACAACCGCATTTTGCGTCAAAGCTATCTTCAACCTGGCCCGGATCTGTCAAATCCCTTCTTCAGCAGTTGAGCCGGGGGCCTGGATGGATTCAGCGATTCAGGCCGTTGCCACCAAATTCTGCAATGCGACCACCATGTCGCAAAGGGGCTGGAGTTGGAGCTGAACCATCTCCACCAAACGAGAGGCAGTGAAGGCTTGCAGCTCAACTCTCCAAAATGGATATCAACCTTCAAAATAAAACCGAGCGTTCTAGAAGCCCTACTATCCAGTCGTAGCTGCCTGCGCTAATTAGCTTCCATTTCTCGGCGAATGTGTCATCCTAAACACCAGTTTCCATTCATAACAAAGAACTGGGGAAAGAAAATCCGACTGTTTGCCTTCATAACCCTTCAGGACTATACTTCTATATCCAATGTGATCTTTTTTTAGTGATAAAACATCCAATTTGAAATTATGGATTAAGACGGCACACATTTTCTTTTTTCATATCAATTTCCATATGTGCCTGCCTGTTGAAAATTTTAAATTACCTGCAAATGTGGCGCCCGATGCACGGAAAAGCGACATACCATGACTAGAAAAGGCGAATCTGCTGATCCAATCACTTCAGAGTTCAGACATCGTTTGAGTGATCTCGCTGATGCCTAATCTTCTGTACCTGGGGCTGCATCCTGGATTTGCATTTTCGCTTGACAGGGTCGTACCCACCTATGTTGCATGGCACTTATGTTTACCGCTCATGCGTTGAGTTTCATTTTTGTAAGAGCATCTCCAATAGGTGCATAAAAATTTTGCGTCCTAAAATAGTTTTAGCGCGTCACTCTAGCACTTTTAGTGGGTCGGACCCAACGTTACTTTAGCAGATGCCCAAAAACGCACGCCCAAAAGAACACGCAGTGTAAATTGTGAAGCGCGCGCAATCCGGCGCTTCAAATTTGCAGCTTTTGATAGCATTTTTCAACACGCGCCTAACCCCTTTTTGCACGCGCGCTGTTTTACAGCTTTTGCTGGAGCTGTCCGGCGTCCAAAAAACTCGGATTTTAGCGCACGGCCCAGTTTTTGGGCGTCTGTTGAAGATGCTCTAAGGCCATGCACGGTGGTTTGCTGCTTTATTATTTATATAACCTTTCATCTAAAAATACATGTTCCAGGACGAGACAAGAACCACAATGTTTTGCATACGCAATTTCTGCATCCTCCAACAGCTCCGACCACTCGTTTTATGTCTTCCATAACACTACATCAATACACGATATAAGAAAGAAGCATAGTTGCGGATTGCCAACTACTTATAACTAGCAAAAAGCAAATAGCATTAAAACTGACGCCAAGCTAGTGAATTTTGATTGCACATAACACAAGTATTGACTCAAAACATTCAACATAGTCATGAACATGTGTTAAAGGTCTTCCAAAACATTCAAATGAGAGACATACTGCAATGTTTGCACATAAAGGGGAGGGATCAGCCACGGACAAAACATGAAGAGCTATCAACCTGCTCAGGCATCTCTGCAGTGACTACAAGAAGAGCTATCGAAGGGATTAGCCATGGACAGGACATGCTCATTATGGTGATTGCCCCTTCGGATACATCCAGCAGGATATGCATGACCAGAGTAAGATCTAAAATCCAATAGAGCATTTGGAGAAGCCCTGCTATCAAACTGTAGGCACTTGTATTGATCAGTTCTCCATTTCTGAGTGCATCTGCCTTCGACAACAAATTTCATCAACTCAAGCGCCTTAGCATTGTGAACAAAGAACTTAGCAAAGTCAACATCCGAATCCGTGCCCGTGTAACACTTCAACTCTACATATCTGATATGGTGAAGAGACTCAATCAGAGCTGTTGGCTCATGATGATGCACATTTTGCATATCCTTCTGCAGAGATGACTGGAAAGAGTATAAACAATTCAGAAACAGTTATTACAAAGCTAGAAAATAAAATTTTCTAACTGGCAATGTCAGGTAAAACAATGACTGATTGGATAACATATAAAATAAGTAAAACAGATTTTCACACTACTGAAGAAGAGATTCAACAACTCACCATTATGTATAGCTTCTCCAAGAAAGGAAAGACTCTGAGGAAGCCAAGAACTGCATCAAGATTAGGGCCACTAGACGTGATATTTAAAACCTTAACACCTCGCATCAACATTTCCAGGTTACCAGCGACCATTTCCTGCTAACAGAAAAACATTGCAAAAAAGTCAGTGTATGCTTCGTGGCATGTCGAATATGAAATGGCCATCCGCAGCTACCTGTGAAACTCTGGTTCCAAGCTTGAGTTTATCAACGTTGTCTGTCAGTGAGCCCAAGATCGCCAGTTTCGGCGCACTAATTACCCGGAAGACTGGTGCTCTGCGCAGTGGGCTGGTTCTGCGAAATAAATCTGATCTGACGAATCTTTCCAGGCAAGGGCCATTCTCGATGACTATTTCACTCATGCTGCCCATATCATTACAGACACCGATGCTCCTAAGTGTCTGCGAGTTGATCACCAAGCGCCTGAAGCCATCACAACTGTCAAGCAGCAGGTCCTCGAGGACAGGGCAGCCAGAGAGAATGCTGTGGAGGGTGCCTTCATATACAGAAAGGAAGCCCAGAACGAGTGTTTTCAGGTATGGGAAGTTAAATACTGGGACCTCCTCATCCTCAAAGAAGCTGCAGTTGGCAATGCGGGCCACACGGAGGGTCGGTGCGAAGCGGAGCACAGACAGTGGCAGCACATCATCAAATTTAGCGACATAGATGTCGAACTCCTGAAGATTAGCAAGGGCTGGGGACCTGAACCAGCCATCAAGATCAGCAAAATAGAGGCTGTTGAGGTGAAGGCGGCGTATGGGGCCCTGGTGCTCAGAAAGGATCTCGGTTACAACCTCAATTTGCTCGGGACAAAACCCAGGGATATGGGCAGTGTCAAGGTTGATCGGAGCGGAGCGCCACAGGTGACGCCAGCGGCGAGAGAGGGCAGAAGTGCGCACGGCATCATCAGTGCGGAGGAAGGAGATGATGGTGCAGAGCGTCTCATCCGGGAGGTCACTGATCAGATCGATTCCCTCCCGTTTCACCTTCTTCACTCCACAGTCTGCCGCCTCCTGCATGTTGGAATGTGCAAGTGCACGCACGGCTTCAGCTGCTCGTTCACGAATAACCAGTTTGGGATCGCTCAAAGCTTTCAGTATAACATCAACAAACTCAGGGATATAATTCTTGAAAACTGTGAATGCGTTTTCAGCCATCTCCTACAACAAGAGAAGGAGGAACTTTATACAAATCATAATGTAGGTCATCTGGAAAAAATATTGGCATAAAGTTAAACTACTATCATAATATACTAAGTTGCAAAACTGAAACAACTCAGGATGCTAGTTGTACTGTGCATAGGGTTATTTTCAGGGCATCTTGGAGTGAAAGAAATGGTACACATGGTTTAATAAGAAGATAGCTAGCACGAAGCCACGAACCAATATTATTTAATTTGTACACTCAACTGAATATTTGTGACTTGCAGATCAGTCACGGGCACGGCTAGTCATAATTAGTTGTCCACTAGTTGTTGTTGATCATGACTTGCTTGCTAAAAATACTATATATATGCAGAGAAAACAATCATACACATACTACAAATCAGTGGTACAGAACTACAGTACATGCTAAGAATCAGGGGTAACCTCATGATCTTGATTGTTGATTAAACACTACAGAAGCTGATCGGTTCAACTTACTTTGAGAATAAGGAGAGCTGCAAAGCGGCGATATTCCACTCGATCAGCACCAAGCCACCCTAACGCAGTTGTAATAATCTAAAAGAAGTGCTTCTTAGAGAACTGGAAAAGAATGTCCATGAAAACTGGAACCAGTAGTAAAGTTATAACTCACCTGTCGCTCAACCTCGTGTCCAGTTAATGCTCCCCCAGCATTTGCCAAATGACCAAGCACTGTGCTAGCTGGAACTAGGATTTCAGGATCACGCTTGACTTCAAACACATTTTTTAAGACATTAGCCAGCTTAGAAACCTTTGAAGCGCCTCCAACTGGTAAATCAATCAGAGCATCGATAGCATGAAGAGCCAGTAAACTTTCAGTAGCATCATTGCTTTGTAATAAGCTAGATATTTGCTCATAGAGCTGATCCATAACGCTTAGAAGATCTTCACTGCTGAGATGTCGAGCTTCCTCCTCAACATGTTTCCGCAGGGCAGCAGCAATACCACCCTATTATAGATGAGAACAAATTATATCATCCTAGAAAATATCATTGTTCGGCGTAAACGAAAGTACAGTTAACATAGAGAGTCTGTGGGTTAACATCAGGCCCCTGGTTAACATCCCAGGAACCTAAACCTCCCAATGAGCAGCAAAGGTACCAAATTTATGAATGCATTTATTCTGCATTACCATGAACACACAAGGCATAGATGTGAACTATGCGCTTCACGTTATCCCCGCCAACAAATCCGTAAGATCAGCATTTGTTCATAATGTTATCTGACAGGCCAGCACATTCATAGACCCCAACAGTACTTCAACAGTCAAGTCCTCAGCAAAATGTGTACATGGTGCAAGAAATCTACTCCCTCCGTAAAGAAATATAAAAGCGTTTAGATCACTAAACTAAAGTAGTGATCTAAACTCTCTTATATTTCTTTAGAGAGGGAGTACATAATTACAGTACTCTAGAGTAGGCACGAAAAGCACTGACTTTTATGTACTGCTACTGAGCATTGACACAAGTAAAACAGCATCACAAAGCCCGCAAGCCCCGATCACCAATACCCACAACCACAAAAGGCACCAACCCAAGCAATTAACTTGGCAATTGATCGTCCCATGCCCATCCATCTATCCATTCCACACTGGCCAGCACCCATGCAGTGCCCTAACAAGAAACAACCAACTAGGTTCAATTCACACCCTCGGCTGATTAGCCTGTACACGCACAGAACCCCGCACGCAAACCCAACACCACCGGCCAAAACCAAAGTCTACCATAACCGCGCCACAGCGAGGACGGCGATATCTCACAGCATGAACAAGAGAGGGCGATCGAGCGAGACACGAACCTCTCCAGATGAGATGTAGGCGGCGATGCTGAACCAGCGGTCCTTGGCGATCAAACCTGCGCGCCAGGCAAATCGATGGTTTAGCCATGGCCAGAAGAGAAACCCCGGGCGATCGAGATCGGCGGGGAACAATCCGGGAGCGAGGGAGGCGTACGCACGGCGGCGCCGGGATCTGGGGAAGGAAGGCGTACCTTGAGGCTTGCCCGCGGCCTCCGGGGAGAGCCGCGAGGGTTCCATGTCGGCGGCTCCTCGGGAACCGGCGGTGCCAAGGGAGGCGGAAGGTTTTAGCCAATCCTAGCCTCGGCCTGGCGCAAGGCGCAGTTACACGGCGAAATGGCTCGGGAATTTTTTTTATTTTTTTGAGAAAAGCGAAATGGCTCGGGAATGTAGTGGAATGGGGAGATGCCGGCCTCGCACGGGCTTGGGCCGTGACATCATGGGTTGATCGTGTCCCCAGATCGCTCCACCAAAACTGGCCTGCGACCCCTCAAAAAAAAAAACTGGCCTGCTATTTTACAGTTTTGTACCGCTACAAAAAATACAGTTTTGTGCCACTGTTTATCCATCCCTGTCCCATCCTATAGAGAACTCTCTCTATCCAAGGTTTTTTTCGCCGGAAATCTCGTTGACCCCCAAGGAATTTTGCTACCGTTAAAAAAAAAGGTTGCAGATGCAGGCGTGCTCCATGCACTATGTGCCCCTTGCCCCTCTTGTTGTGGTCGTGGTCGTCGTCGCATTTAGAGCGTGAAACAAAGGTTGCCTCAATGCCAAGCTTAGGCAAGAATGAATCTAGCTCGCTCGATTTAGCTTCAATGGGGCTACCTTGAGCCTAAATCGAGGAAGGCGGCGCTTCCAACTTCGTTGCTGCGAGATTGGTGAATTTAGTATGAATTTATGTTGCACAGGTTATTTGCATGTGTTGCAAGCACACACATTTCCTTATTGCATACATACAGACATTGTGTTGCAATAATTATGGTGTGCTGCAAAATACTCGTTTAATACTACAAAAAAATTGTCGTAATTGCACATGTTATATTTATATATTATTTAGTGGAAATAGAAGAGTCTAACCGCAAAAAAAAGGTGTCTGATGTTATTCAACGATTGGTGAGCTGAACCACGTGCATGCCTTCACCACATCAGAGTTGCTTAACAAATCCAATGGCTCACGCAGTTCAACAAAAATTTGCAAAAGGAACAATCCTTATGCACCCTTACGAATATTTGGATTGTAAGCGACAAATCCTGATCCATTATGTTAGCAAAGCTCACCTGGCTACTCCTAAGGTTGAGTGACAACATCTCTATTATGGAAGTCTTTCATAAATAAAATTTCATTTCATTGAATGGTTACAATAACTTTGGTTACACGACCTGGCATCAATCATATTCTGCCAGATATGTAAATATCTGATGCATTTGTTCTAATGCCTGAATGATGAAACGTGTTTTACGTTTTGCACACATCTCTACTGATAAAAGCCCGAACAAACAGCCCAAACTGTTTCAGCAAACCATATTATCCAGCGCATCCTCCTGTAGGAACTGCTGGTTTCTTCAGGTAAAATGAAAAAGAAAGAAAATAAATCCCTGAAGCAGAACCACATTCAACTGAACAGTTCACCCATAATTTCCAAAACCCAACAACCTATTTCCAGAAATATAAGCAGTTCATAACCAAGGGTATATTGCAAAATTAAAGTAGCCTGATGAGGTTGTCCTCAGGCCTTTTGCAGTTCTAAATAGAAAACAAGTGCTGGTCGTAGTACATGATAAATAACATAGCTGCATACAGAAAAAGTTCGAAATACACGTGAAGGGTGATTTCATCAATCAGTATGCCCGCAAACTCCGCAAGAGGTACCAACAGGATCAGCCATGGTCAAAACATGAGCATGCTTGCTGCATGCAAATGTAGTGAAGGGATAAGCTTCTCCAAACTCAAACCGAGCATTTCTAGAAGCCCTGCTATCCAGTTGTAGCCGCCTACGCTGATTAGTTTCCCATCTCCTGGTGAATGTGTTATCCTGGACACGGAGTTCCATTGACTCAAGCACCTTAGCATTCAGAACAAAGAACTTGGCAAAGTTAAGATCCGACCGCTTGCCCTCGTAACCCTTCAGCACTACTTCTTTCAGACTGAGGTCAAGACATTCAATGCGATCTTGTGGGTCGAGATGGCATACATTTTTCTTTTTCATATCAACTTCCAGGTATAACTGAAAAGAGCAGAAGTGCATTGTATTACTTGTATGTTTGTTATATAAAGGCTAGTTTCTACCTGGACCGATGGATAACGTATGAACTGAATGGAGTTTATTCGGCGCTATAAGCTACCAAAAAGATCAAGAGAATCACCGTGATGACGAGCTTCTCCAAGCAAGGAAAGTATTTGATGAAGTTTAGAACTGCATCAAGATCAGGACCAACAGTATCAAGAATGAAAATCTTCACACTGTGCAGTGGCATTGCCAAGTTTCCACCAGAAATTCCCTGCAAACAAGAAGCACACAACATGAAACACAAGAGTATTATTTCCTGAGAAATTAATGTGACTGTTACAATGAAGGCAGTAGTTACCCGAGAAGCCATGGTTCCAACATGGAGTGTAGTCTTGTGGCTGTCCAAAAAGCACACCATCTGCAGTCTAGGCGCTCTGATCACCTGAATGTCGAAATTATCAAATGCAATCAATCTCTCCAGGCGAGGGGCATAGTGTATGACCAGCTCGCCCACGTAGCTGTCCGCGACAATGCCGAAGCTCTGCAGAGTCGGCGAGTCGATGACCACCCGGTCGAAGCCGCCGCACCAATCCAGCTGGAGCACCCTGAGCGCGGAACAGGCGGAGAGCAGGCCGTGGAGGGCATCCTCGGAGATCTCGACCTCGGTGAGGGCGAGCCGCGTCAGACGCGGGAACGCGAGGGTCGGGGAAATGCCCTCGGGGAAACGGCAGCGGGCGAAGCTGGCGACGCGGAGGGTCGGCGCGAAGCGGAGGGCGCACGGCGGCAGCAGAAGGTCGTAGCGGTAAGAGATATGGATCTCCTCGAGGCCGTCGAGGGCGGGGGATCTGATCCACTCTGCGAGATCGGCGATGCTGTTCGGGCCGTCGAGGTGGCGGAGGCGGAGGCGGCGGGCGGGGCCGCGGTGCTCGGCGAGGATCTTGGAGATGCAGTCCCAGGACCATCTGGGGAGGCGGGCGTCGTCGAGGTTGAGCGGGGAGGCGCGCCAGAGGGGGCGCCAGCGGCGGGCGAGGGCGGCGGTGCGCGCGGCGTCCTTGGTGGGGAGGCGGGTGATGACCTGGGAGAGAATGCTGTCGGGGAGGAGGCTGATGCGGTCGGCCCCTTCGGCTTTCGCCTGCTTGGACGGGCGAGCCGCCGCATCCTCCATTGCCGGCGCGCCGCGCGACGGCGGAGGGTCCGTCGCTGCTGGAGTTTTGGGGGGAGGTGCGGTTGCTGGGTTCCGAGGAATCCTCACCCTTTTCCCTCTCTTTCTGCGAGTGGGTTTCCGGAGAATGAGAATCTGGCTCGGCCGAACGCCGCAGCTCGACCCACACTGCTGGGCCACAACTCCAAGGCCTCCAATTGATTCTTTTAGACAAAGGCTCTGGCTTACTGATAAGAAGGATTCAGGCCCAGATTGTAAGTGAATGCAGCGACAATAGGGTGGGCCGTGGCCGGACATAAGGGTGTGTTGTCTCAAAAAAAAAAACATAAGGGTGTTTTTTTAGATGAGAGAAGGGCATCGGTCTTTTTCAGCCCAAATTGTAGGGCATCGGCCAAAGTTGGGGTAAGGAATATTTTACAAATCTTTAGAGAATCTTTGACTGAGAAGTACCTGGGGTTGCCTACAGCAGCGGGGAAGATCACGGAAAACAGCTTTGTGCATATTAAGGAGCAGGCAAGATCCAGGGTTCAAGGTTACTGTGAGAAGTTGATGTCGATTGCGGCAAGGATGGTTCTGCTAAAGGCTGTGATTCAAGCCCTACCGGCCTATGCTATGAGCTGTTTCAAGCTCACAAAAGGCTTATGTCAAAAAGTTACGGCAGTGATGTCAAAGTTTTGGTGGGATGAATCATTGGACAAACAAAGAATGCATTGGCAATCTTGGGAAAAAATGGCTATCTCCAAATCGAAGGGAGGCCTGGGATTTCGTGACTTGGAAAAATTTAATGATGCTATGCTAGCAAAACAGGCTTGGCGACTAATGGAGAAGCCTGATAGCTTATGCGCGCGTGTCCTCAAGGGACGGTATTTCCCGGATGGGGAATTTCTGCAGGCGGGATGCCCTGCGAGTGCCTCCACTACGTGGAAAGCGATCATCACCGGCAGGGAAGTGCTTAAACAGGGTTTGATCCGCAGGGTCGGGGATGGAATGACTACTGAAGTGTGGCATGATAACTGGATACAAGGAAGCTCATCTTTTAAACCAGTGTGTAGCGTGGGGAGCGACCCTATACACCTGGTTGCGGATTTGATGCATGAAGATGGTGAATGGAATGAGGAAATTATCAGTGGGAATTTCATTGCCTCGGATGCGAAAGCTATACTTAACATGCCAAGACCACGGATGGCTCTATCTGATTTTTGGGCATGGGGGCATGAACGATCTAGACTTTTCACGGTCCGATCTGCATATCGTATGCTTATGGAGGAACAACAAGCAAAGATGTTACAAGTTGGGAACTCATCCCATGGTGAAGAAATCTGGAAGGCGTTATGGCGGATTAAAGTACAGTCAAAAATAAGAATTTTTTGGTGGCGAGTCCTCAAAGGTTTTCTGCCGGCAAAGGAGGAATTATGTAGGAGGCATATAGGGGAGGATTTCACCTGCCCCATGTGTGGTCACCAAGAGGAGTCACTTCATCACTCTTTGGTCCTGTGTGATCACGCAAAACTATTCTGGAGGGAACTGGAGAGCTTCTTCGACTTCAAGCTGCCCCGGCTACACCCCGTCACTTGGTCGAGGGATTTGCTAGATGCCGGGTTTGTGAGCAAAGACAGAGCGGCCATCATTATCACAGTTATGTGGGCAATATGGTCGAGCAGGAACAAGTATACCCATGAGGAGGTTAAGTACCAGCCTGGTCGGTCGATGGTTCTAGTAAAATAACTTATTCAGGATCTATATATTCCGGCCGATCTTTCTGATCCTCAGCAGGGGAGAAGTGTGGTATGGACACCGCCAGAGCCTGGCTGTGTGAAAATCAACACAGATGCTGCCGTCGATGTGAATGCTGGAACTTCAGCTGTTGGGCTTGTGGCAAGAGATCCTGGAGGACTAGTGCTAGCCAGAAGTCACAAGTTGAGAGGGGTGACTGATCCTTATGTGGCTGAACTGCTAGGAGTTAGAGAGGCTGTGCGTCTAGCTATGGAGAAGGGCTGGACACAGGTTACTGTCGAAACGGACTGCCAAACTGTCACGGAGGAATGGGTGGCGACGACGTGCAGATCGATGGGAAGCCCAGTCATCAGCGAAATCAAAACATATCTCCAAAATTTTCAGGAGCTATGCATCGATTATGTAAGGAGAGAGGCAAACCAAGCTGCTCATTGGTGTGCCCAGGAGGGCCTTAGAGGTGCCTCGGATGTCATTTCTTATGATGTATTCCCTGTCTCTTTGATTGCCTTAGTGCAATCCGATGTAAACCGAGTCAGAATTGAATAAAGTGCCTTAGAGGGCGGTTTCTCAAAAAAAAAGGGTGCTCTTCCAAGTGCCTACTTTCAATCTCCTCAGCAAACATCATCTTTTGTGACGTCATATATGAATGAGTTGAGCCAGTTGGCCCCTGTTGCGCCGAGGCAAGTCCCAGGTGCTGCCCAACATAACTCTCCCAACTCCTGGATTGCATCACCAGTGGGAGTGGCGAAGATGAACGTGGATGCAGCGATTTTGCGCAACAAAAGAGGAGGAGCGGTGGCCGCAGTTTGTCGAGACCACACAGGGCTTTACCTTGGCTCCTCGGCCATCCTGGTTCGAGGCATCATCGATCCAATGATACTTGAAACTTTTGCTTGCAGAGAAGCATTGGCCCTAACAGATGATCTAAACATCCAGAGAGTGATGGTAGCATCAGACAGTTTGGGTGTGGTGAAGGATATTAATTCTGGTACTAGAGGCCCTCACTCAGCAATAGTACATGAAATAACAGAACGTAGCAGTAGTTTTTTTTTGTGCTCTTTTGTTCATGAGCGTAGGAACCATAATTTCAAAGCTCATAATCTCGCCAAATCGGCCTATAATCTAGGCTTAGGTAGAAATGTTTGGTTGGGCATTCCTCACGGCCCGAACCGTGTACCTATGAACATTATCGTTGAGTAATAAAGTGGCCAGATTTCTCAAAAGAAAAAAAGTGCCTACTTTTTTTGTTTTGGAGCGCCTATGTCTCGCGTTCAGCGAGTCGACCTTCCGACTCGCTGAAGCAACTCCCATGTAGTAACCAAATGGTGAAATATTTTCATCATGTATATATAAAGAAAATTAATTAAGCATTTGTAAAAATGTTGAATAAGTATTTCAAAAATATTAATCAAGCATTGGCAAAATGTTAAATGTGTATAGAAAAAATGTTGACCATGCATTAATAAATAATACTCCCTCCGTTCCAACATATAGTGCGCCCGCACTTCCCGAGGTCCAACTTTGACCATAAATTTAACCAACGAGACCAACTGCGGCAGGAGAAAAAATTATATAATTGGAAACTTCTTTCGAATACGAATTCACTGATATAATTTTTGCTCCCGCCGCAATCGGTCTTGGTAGTTAAATTTATGATCAAAGTTGAAGCACAGGGATAGAGTAAGCACTACATTATGGAATGGAGGGAGTATTTTTTATCATTGAATATAAAAATGTTAATCAAGCATTTGAAAAAAATGTTGAACAAAATTTCAAAAATGTTAATCAAGCATTTGAAATTTTTTAAATGTGTATAGAAAAGTTTTTGACCGAGAATTAAAAAAATTAATCTTGCATTTGAAAAAATATTGATAAAGCATTTGAAAATTATTAGCCAAGCATTTGAAAAGGTTTAAAATGTCGATAAGAAAAATGTTGACCATGTATCTAAAAAATATTAATCTTGTATTTGAAAAATGTTATTCAATAATTTGAAAATGTTTAAAATGTGTATAGAATTTTTTTTACTATATATTAGTTCTTTTAATTTCTTATTGAGAAATGTTAAACATGTATCAGAAAAATGTTGTTGACATATACAAAAAATGAAGAATGAAAACCCAAAAAAACAAAGAAAACCAAAAAACAAATAAGAAACAAAATAAAACAAAGATAAAAGAATATGAAAATAAAACCGAAGAAACAAATGAAAAAAATAAAAAACAGAGAAGAAAAAGAAGTAACAAAAGAAAACGAAAAGAAGAAGAAAACCCGAAGAAAACCAAATAAAACAAAATAAAATGGGGAAAGAAAAGAAAAAACAGAAAACCGGTGTAAAAATGGATCTTTGCCTTCTAGTAGGTTGCGCCCGACTAATTTAACGCAAACTCGATGTTGGCTTAGTGACTAACAATGCTACGAAGCAACCATGAGATCCTAGGTTCGATCCCCAACGCGTTGCCTTTTTTACTCTATTTTTCTCAAATATATGCGCTAGTGGGCCGGCCCGATTAGTGAGCTCGTATTGAGTTCACCAAGGCCGTCACGAGGATTTTGAATCCACTGTGTAGAATGGAAACAATGCCCAAAAAATTTAAAACTTAATCTAATATAACTAAGGAACCAATATAACTAGAGCATATATCCAGGTCGAGCCGTTAGGCGGGTACAAGTGCTGAGTGCTTCCTGCTCCAATGCCCTAGCTTTATGTCGACAACGATCGATTGCGTAGGACATTTGTCAAACGTTGGTCAACTGTCAGACGTGATAGTGGATCGCACATCCTATGATTGATCAGAGTTTTGACTATCAATTTCTACAGAATACAATATTATTTTTTCCATACAAGCATTCTCACAAACACCCAGCAAACAAACTCCATTCCATGGTATAAACTCACAATATACACTCCAAAGCAAGTAATCGTCATAATTCACAAACACAACATGTCTTGCAAGCATATAATCTCACTATACTCAATAAATTGCACAATTAGAGAGGGAAAAAATAGAAGAAAGAAAGATATAACATAAAGGAAAAAAAGACATGAAGGAGGGAGAAGGGCATACAGATTACCTGGCCGGGGCAACAAGAAGTTGGCGGCCGAAATCACTGTTCTGACCTTTTCAACAATCTTTGCCACAAAATGAACTCGACATAAAAGTATTTCACGATCTAACCCTTTTAGCAACGCCACAACCCGTGACATTTCTTCTCCATATAGAAACGCCGAGATAGCTCGCGTTTCAGCTCCATATTCAAACACCTAGCTAGTTAGCGTTTTTGCTCCACATGAAAACGCCAAGCAAGCTGGCGTTGCTGCCCAGGCCGAAACGCCATGAGCGTTGGCGTTTCTAGCTGAAACTCTCGAATGCTCCGAAGGATAGACACGATTTACTAGATAAACAATTCGACATGGCACACACTCTGGAGACCGGAGACCGGCGATGAGTGGCTGCGAGCAACCTGGGCCTGCAGGTTGCAAGCACCTAGCTGCGTCGAAACTTCACGGCATGGCGAGCGGAGTTAGCCGAAGGAGGGGGTGACGTGCACACGCGGTTCTACAAGGCGTCGGTTGGCTGAGGAGCTGGAGGGTGCGACGACAGTAGCACAGGGCCGCCGTGCACGGGGTGGGTGGAGATCATGGTCCCGGTGTTCTCCCGCGTGGCGTGGCGCTGCAGCTGGGGCATGGTGCAGAATGACCTGGCGGGGCCTCGACCACAAGCTCGGCTACTGCGTTGCAGCTGGGGCATGGTGCAGAACGACCTGGTGCACGCTCGGGCAGGAGCGTCGCGCGCTCGCCTCTCTCAATGGCGTCCATGTCGCCAACGAGCTGTGTGTCTAGCAGAAGCGGAAGTAATGTCCGAGTGAAGCTTGAGCTAATCCCACCTAGTAGTTTGAGCTGTGTCCTCCGTGAACTATTAGCTCGCCTCAGGCTTTGGCTGTTGCTGCTGTGTTCTGTTGCGCGAGCGGAGTTTATATAGCAAGCAGGGTTGACTTGGATATGATCTAGCTGTTAGGTTGATCTCTTCATCGAGTGGGCTCAACGGCCATCGAGCCCTGATCTATTCGCGCCCTGATCGGGGGCGCCCAACCGTTCTATGGTTGGTGGACCCCTGTGACCTGCGATATATAAAGAGGTGGGGGCCGGGGCGCACGGTACTAGGTTCACCGCGCCGCCAGACTCCCCACCGATATCCCCTTTCGATCTAGGGCAATCGCAGTGCTCACGGGAAGCACCACTGCCACCTCTCCATCTCGATCTCTCTGTTGTCACCAGCCTCTACATCATCATGGCCGGCTCTGGATCGAGCTCTTCCGCACCCAAGGAAGGTAGGTTACCGGAAAGATCTAGCCTACACGATCCACGTGGGTCTATCAATGGTATCATGCCATCTTGGTTAGATGTTTTTCGGTAAAAAGATAAAACAGAGAAAGAAATAGAGATCCCCTCCCCCCAAGAACCCTAGACAGGGCAAAGAACGAATCCTTCAAGGAAACGGAAAAAGTAGCGCCGCCGCAAGGCCGCGCCGTTCCTCTCGATCTCGATGCGCATCGGCAAGCCGAGGCATCGAGAAGAAGAACACCACCCCTTTTCAGGGGCAAAGATCACCACCACCGATCCATTCGACGGCGGCGCGCTCACCGCAAGGGGAACGCGCGACCGGCGAAGGGGTCGGCAGGGGCGAAGCCTCTCCGTCCATCTAGGTCGCCGTCGTGCGGCAGTTGCCTCTCTTTCTCTCTGTGGGGAGGATGTGGATGGAGACAGTAAAAGGAAACGAAGGGGGAGGGGAAAAGAGTGCTCGCGCGGCGCGGTGGCGCGTTGTCGTCGCCGGCGGCCGGCGGAGCCCCGACCCGCTGCATCACAGACAGGGCGAGGAGACAGATCGGAGACGGCTCCTCTCTCTCTCTTTCTGTCACAGGAGGCTCACGCAAAGAGAAGGAAAGGGAAGGGAGAGGCACGCGCGGCGCGGTGGTAGACGTCGTCGCCGGCGGCCGGTGCTCTGGCGCGGTGGCGCTCGACGCCGTTGCCGGCGAAGTCCCGTGCGGGACTGAGGCGAGTGGTGCGTGCGAGGCGAGGAGGAGAAAGAGTGGCGCTAGGTCTCGGTCGGGCCAGCTGCCGCTGATTTTGTTCGACCGAGGAGCACGGGCGATCGTCCGATCGCGTTCAACGGTCTGGATTGAAAACCTAGCGCTGGGATGGGCCAGTGGGCCGAAAGTGGAGGTCGGGCGCAGTCGCCGCTGGGCCGCGGGCGCGCTAGGTCCAGGCCGGCTGGGCCGCGCGCTGGGCCGAGGCCGCAGCCGCACGCCGTTCCTGCTACAGTTTTTGTTCCTTTTGATATTTGTTCAGTTTTGGGCAAATTTCACATAGTGTTTTCTATTCAAATTTTTTCGAACGAAATTTTTTGTTAAGAAAATAGAAAAGCTAACAGAAAACGACTCTGAAAAGTAAAAGTAAAAAGTTCATGAATTTCTATTCATGTTTTTCCGCTGCGTAAATAATTAATAGTGCTCTTTTACAAAGAAAATAAAAGTTTAGATAGAATTATGTTTTTTAAGAGCATGTTAAAGTGAATATTTTAATGAATATGATTATGTTATTTTTATGACCAACGTTGTTAATAACATGATCATGTTTTATTATTGAAATTTAAAGGTGCATTTATTTCTAATATTTTGTCCAACGATAATATAGATTTAATTGCATAGACAATTATATGTTTAATTTGACCAACATTAGATTAATGCATATGATTGTTATATTGATGTCACTTAAATTGTGATTTCAGGAGGCTTTCACTTGATGAGTTGCCTAAAAGAAGTTCCGACACTCAAAGGTGACAACCACACTGAGTGGAGAAAGAAAGTTGAACTGGCATTTGTTTGTGCTGATCTGGACTGGGTTCTGGATGAACCACAGCCGGTCAGACCTACAGAGACAGTAAGAGAGACTACTGAGGATGATGCTGCATGGGCTAAAAGGAAGGGGGATTATGCTCCTTTGGAGATGTCCTACATCATAGCCAACCAAAAGTGGGTCAATGCAAATAAAAAATGCATGGCCTTTATAAAGAATACAATTGAGAGCACCATTGTGGGCTCCATTGCAGAGTGCGCTTCAGCAGCGGAGTTGCTGACAAAGATAGAGCCAGTTCACTGGCTCTTCAAAAATATATGCCACCCAGGTGTTAAAACAACTTGTGATAGAACAATATACAGGTGGTGGAATAAGAGAGCACATCCCGAGGATGAGCAATATGGCAACAAAGTTAAAGCCCATGGATGAGGATCTGGAGATCAAACCAAAGCTCCTGGTCCATCTGGTCATGGCTTCACTGCCAAAGGAGTTTGAAACTTTTGTTGTGAACTATAATATGTCACCTGGAACATGGGACATAGAAAAGACAATTGCTATGTGTGTCCAAGAAGAGGACAGACTAAAAGCTTCACATGGTGGAACACTCAACTATGTGAAGGATCATAAGAAAAAGAACTACAATCAAAACGACAAAAGTTCCCCTTCAAAGCCACAAGAAAAAGCTCCCTATCAGTATCAGCGTCAGCAACAGTCTTTCTCAGTGGACAAAGACACTTGTCTCCACTGTAAGCCGATCGGGCATTACAAGAAAGACTGCCCTGTTTGGCTGAAGTCCTTAATGGCAAAGCAAGGTAACAACATTGTTTCCTTAGTTAATGAATCCTTGTACACACAGTTTTCGAAATCTACTTGGTGGATTGACTCAGGGGCAATTGTTCATGTTGCAAATTGTTTACAGGGATTCCATTCGCCCCGAACTACGCTAAGAAGAGAAGGAGGCATTGAAGTAGCCAATGGAATAAAAGCGGAAGTTGAAGCTGTCAGCGACATCTCCTTGGAGTTAGCTGATGGATTCAATCTTCTACTTAGAGATGTTCTTTATGTTCCTTCATGTAATAGAAACTTAATTAGCGTTTCATGTTTGGACAAAGAAAATTATGAGTGTTATTTTGGACATGGCAAGTGTGCCATCTGGTATAATAATGCTTATGTTGGTAATGCTTTACTACATGATGAGCTTTATTTGTTATCACTTCGTGAAAAAGTGCATTCTGTATGCAATGTGAATGAACATGTTTCCGCGTCGAATAAAGAACAAAAGAAAAGAAAGAGAACATTCGACTCATCGAAATTATGGCATTGTCGCTTGGGCCATATTTCGAAGGGGAGAATAGAAAGATTAGTCAAAAGTGAAATTCTTCCATAGTTAGAATTCTCAGACTTAGAACAATGTGTAGATTGCATTAAAGGAAAGTATATAAAACAAATCAAAAAAGGTGCAATCCATAGCACAAGCACACTAGAAATCATCCACACCGACATTTGTGGACCATTTCCGGTGAAAAGTGTGGATGGATATGACTCGTTCATAACATTCACAGATGATTACTCTCGCTATGGCTATATTTATCCAATTAAAGAAATATCAGAAGCATTGGATAAATTTAGAATATTCAAAGTTGAAGTTGAAAATCAGCATGATAAAAGAATAAAGATAGTAAGGTCCGGCCGTGGGGGAGAGTACTACGGTCGGCACACTCCATATGGCCAAGTCCCTGAACCTTTTGCAAAGTTCTTACAGGAGACTGGCATAGTTGCCCAGTATTCAATGCCGGGTGAACCTCAGCAAAATGGAGTAGCTAAAAGGCGCAACCTTACACTTATGAATATGGTGCGCAGCATGATGAGTTATTCCAAGTTACCATTGAGATTATGGATGGAGACGCTTAAAACCGCCATTCACATTCTCAATAGAGTACCAAGAAAGTCGGTGCCCAGAACACCGTACGAGCTATGGACAGGAAGGTGCCCTCCCTACATCACTTCAAGGTGTGGGGGTACCCTGCTGAGGCCAAAATGTTTAATCCAAACATTGCAAAGTTAGATCCAAAAACAGTAAGTTGCCACTTCATTGGCTATCCAGACAGATCAAAAGGTTTTCGTTTCTACTGCCCAGACAGATATACAAAGTTTGTAGAAACGAGACACGCAGTCTTCTTTGAGGACGAAATGATGAGGGGGAGCTTGGTAGCTCGAAAAATTGATCTTGAGGAGAAGAGGATGCATGCACCTAATCCGATGATTCAGGAGCCATTTTTCTCACTACCAGTTGCAACTCCACCCATGACAACCTTGGGGGTAGACCCGGAACCTGTCCGTCAGGAGCCGACTGAACCCGTTGTTGAGCATGAAAGGGAGGTGCAACAACAAATTTTAGAAGAAGTGCCAGAAGTTGAGGGACAGAACGTGCCAGAAACTGAGGCCCTAAGAAGGTCTACAAGACCAAGAAAGTCAGCTATTTCTACTGACTTTAAAGTTTATAACACAGAAACGGTTCATATGGAAAAAGATCCCACCTCATATGAAGAAGCCATGAGAAGCCCTCATTCATCGATGTGGGTGAAGGCAATGGAAGACGAGATGGAATCGATGAGTTCCAAAGATGTTTGGGACTTAGAGGAAATTCCTAAAGGAGCCAAAACAGTAGGCTGTAAATGGGTCTACAAAATTAAGTATGACTCTAAAAGGAATATAGAAAAGTATAAAGCACAACTCGTGGCAAAAGGATTTACACAAAGAGAAGGGATAGATTACAATGAGACATTTTCTCCAGTCTCATGTAAGGATTCCTTCAGAATCATAATGGCATTAGTTGCTTATTTTGATTTAGAATTACATCAAATGGATGTTAAGACGACATTTCTGAATGGTGATTTAAAAGAAAATGTCTACATGAAACAGCCTAAGAGTTTTATCATGGAAGGCAAGGAAAATATGGGATGCCGCCTGAAGAAATCCATTTATGGATTAAGACAAGCCTCTCGGCAGTGGTATCTAAAGTTTAATCAAACGATTAAAAGTTTTGGATTTAAAGAAAATATTGAGGATAATTGCATTTATGCAAAGTTTAAAAATGGAAATATATTTTCCTAATCTTGTATGTGGATGATATCCTGCTTGCTAGTAGCGATGTTAGTCTACTACAAGAAACAAAGAAATACTTATCCTCAAATTTTGACATAACAGATCTTGGTGAAGCATCATATGTTTTGGGCATAGAAATTCACCGAGATAGGAACAGTGGAGTCTTAGGACTATCGCAGAAAGCATATTTAGAAAAGGTTCTTAAAAAGTATAACATGCATGCGAGTAAAGCCACACCTGCTCCTATAGTCAAGGGCGATAGTTTTGGGAAATTCCAATTTCCCAAGAACCAGTATGAGATCGATCAAATGAAAGCAGTACCATATGTTTCGGCAGTTGGCAGCTTACAGTATGCACAAGTGTGCACTCGCCCTGACTTAGCTTTTATCGCTGGGGTACTCGGTAGATATCAAGAGAATCTAGACATGGAGCACTGGAAGATGGTAAAGAAAGCATTGCGTTATGCGCAAGGCACGAAGGACTACATGCTAATATACAGGAGAACTGATTCCCTAGCGATAAAAGGGTATCCAGACGCAGATTTTGCGGGGGACAGAGATGATAGAAAATCCACGTCAGGATACGTCTTCACTCTCGCTGGGGGAGCTATTTCGTGGAAAAGCTCCAAACAGTCGATAGTTGCATCATCCACGATGTATGCAGAATTCATAGCATGCTTCGAAGCCACGGGGCAGGCGATATGGCTAAAGAAATTTGTACCCGACTTGAAAGTGGTAGATTGTATTCACAAACCACTAAAGATGTACTGCGACAACCAACCTGCAGTATTTTACGCTCACAACAACAAGTCGAGTAATGTTGTCAAAATAATAGAGATAAGGTATTATGTTGTGAAAGATAAAATCCAAGATCAAACTATAAGTCTCGAGCATATAAGGACAAAGGATATGCTTGCGGATCCGCTAACGAAAGGCTTACCACCCGCAAAAAAAACGAATGGCTTACCACCCAATGTGTTCAAGGAACACATAGCTGGCATGGGTTTAAGGGAAAGCCTTA
The DNA here is from genome assembly GCF_056163025.1 of Triticum urartu. Taxonomy (NCBI): domain Eukaryota; kingdom Viridiplantae; phylum Streptophyta; class Magnoliopsida; order Poales; family Poaceae; genus Triticum; species Triticum urartu. The sequence continues at coordinate 400,034,068 of NC_141873.1, read as the reverse complement.
TGATTCCTGGATAGGCCCAAAAGGAACAGAATTTGCTTCTGATCATAACATATGTTGTAGCTGTATGATTCTAACGGCAATTAAGTTGTGACGATGAAACATGCTCTATGTATCAATATGTGATAAAACAAATAAACTAGAAAGTATAAGGTTAAAAGTAAAAGTTGACATCAAGGGGGAGAATGTTAGGTTGATCTCTCCACCGAGTGGGCTCAACGGCCCATCGGGCCCTGATCTATTCGCGCCCTGATCGGGGGCGCCCAACCGTTCTATGGTTGGTGGGCCCCTGTGACCTGCGATATATAAAGAGGTGGGGGCCGGGGCGCACGGTACTAGGTTCACCGCGCCGTCAGACTCCCCACCGATATCCCCTTCCGATCTAGGGCAATCGCAGTGCTCACGGGAAGCACCACTGCCACCTCTCCATCTCGATCTCTCTGCTGTCACCGGCCTCTACATCATCATGGCCGGCTCTGGATCGAGCTCTTCCGCACCCAAGGAAGGTAGGTTACCGGAAAGATCTAGCCTACACGATCCAAGTGGGTCTATCACCAGCTCCTGATAATAAATCTCGAAGCAACAAACGCCAAAGCTCGTGGCGTTTCGGCCTGGGCAGCAACGCCAGCTATCTTGGCGTTTTCATGTAGAGCAGAAACGCGAGCTAGCTAGGCGTTTGAATACGGAGCTGAAACGCGAGCTATCCCGGTGTTTTTATATGAAGGATAAACGCCACGGGCTATGGCGTTATTAAAAGGGTCAGACCATGAAATACTTTCATGTCCAGTTCACTTTGTGGCAAAGATTGCTAAAAAGGTTAAAACAATAATTTTGGCCGAAGTTGGCGCGGTAGCTACCATTTCGGATGATCAGACATAGGAGAATGAAGCTAGTACAAAGAAGAAGGGGATATGCCAATATGGGGCGGAGAAGGCTGGCATGGGGTCTTGGAGATATAAAAATGAAATGGTACGCTACTCGTCTCCTTGGTTTTCTTTCAATATGAGCTGTTTTCATGGTTTTGTCTCGCAGCAGGGTTTTTTTTGTGGGGGGGGGGGGGGGGGGGGGGGGGCTGCGATTTTTGGGGCACAGTGGTCTCACTACTCGCATATGCTCGCCGACGGCCTTGGAGATCGTGTTACAAATGTAGTATATGCACTATGTTATCTTTTTAGCATTTGGAAATTAGGGGAAATACGAAACATGTGTGTTATCAGAAAGGGTGCACAATGGTGATGAGAAAGACGGTGGCATGTCATCTGGCTTGCGTACACTATATCATTGAATATAGTTAGATCTAATCAATTTTCACCCTCACTTTTGTTATTTTTGAAATTGATTGCCTCATTTAAGCAAAATTTTGCCATATTTACCTTTTTTAAGTGTGCACATTTTGTCAAGCTGGCACCACATGTCAGCACACACATGATGCGCCATTGTGACAGGTTTTTCTTTCAACAGCCATTTTCTCCAAGGGATCAAACAAGAACATCTCAAGCTTTTTCGATGATGCTCTTCAGTGGAAGAAGACGTTCCCGGCGCCTACGAGACGTTTACAGTGACTTCATCAATCTTAATATATATTTTTTGACATAGTATCTCGAAGATGCTCATAGGGGTACAATGTGTATACGTTCATATGGGTGATTATATGTGTGTGTTTATAAACATCTGGGTGATTGTGTACTATACGTTCATATGGGTGACTGCATGTGTGTATAAATATCTGCGTGACTGTATATTGTGCGTATAATAACAGATAATGTAATCGTGCATTCGTGCTGGTAGGCTGGTGTGCCTAATTTCTCCCGGTCGATTTCCACGTCGTTCTCATCTTCCATATTCGGGTAAATACAAGCCACTGTCAGTATACCTCAAAAGAAAAAGACGCTCGAGATCGAGATCTCCGGGAGCCGAGTCATGGCCGTTACACGAGCCCATCATCCAGCTGTGCGTCCATCACGGTGCCCAGTCCGACCGTGCTCCAAGCCGGGCAACACTCGTCTTAATCTTGACTCTTCCCGTCTCCGGGCCCTACTACGCACCAGCACATAGCACTGAGCAGACCACCTCGAACTTCCGACGCGGCGCGTGCACGCACGGATGGTATCGCATGGCGACGCACCGAGCCCATCCTGTACCGACGTGACCGGTGGCAGCTGGACCGCGTGCCCGAGTGAATGAACGAATGAACACCATCGCACTCGCCACAGTGAAACACATGGGCCGGCGTAAAAGCGCAGGTGCCGCTGGCAGGCGCGCATTGATGGCGGTCTGATCTGATCTGATCGCCGGTGGTGGATCGACCGGTGGCGGTGGGTGTGGTGCCAAACCGGGACCGGACATCACGCCGCCGGGATCCGTTGGTGGGCTTCGGCGTGTGGTCGCTATCCGGCGAAGCACAGGAGCACCACCCACGTACGCCATATTTATGCCGCCGCTCACAGGCACGGTCAGCAACGAGATGCCTGGTTTGTCTTTCTACAAGTGCTTTTGTTCTCGTCTGCCATTCTACTGTGCATGACCACAATCTTCGTTTGTCCCCGTTGATACATAAACCGATTTATGTTTTTAAATTAGGCGATGAGGCGGAGTCATGGCCGGGGACTGGCTGAACGGCGGATGGTACTGCTGCTAGTGGACTGCCCCTGGAAAATCGCACCAGCGTCGATCTGATCGGAAATGATATGGTATATCTTATCATATCCCCTTCAGTTCTTCAATCATTCGCACGTCCTAGTGCTTTGGCAAAGCGGCGTTCCCCAGTGCGGGCAATCGATCTATATTCAGACAAAAGTCTGACTTTGGCCGCAAGCGTGCCTAGTATACAAGTACTTCCATGATCGATCGGTTACCCCGGAATGATATAAAAAGATGTTTGTATACAACATGCAATCTCGAAATTAAAATGTTGGTGTCCAAAATACTCCCATCCACATGACCCGAGAACTACATAAAGATTAGTAGAGCTAGCATATGCGTGCTAAAAGACATGCTGATGCCCATCGGAAAAAAAAAAGACACGCTGATGGATGCGTACGCTACAAGGTACTGTACTTAATCCGCATCCACGCACAGCACGGTGCCACCGAACGCCCTAATCTCAACACGTCGGCTCATCAGGATTGGCCGATTGGATATAAGCCGCATCATGACTGACGTGCTAACGGAATAAGTGGCCTAGTTAATTACGATGGCGACCACCATTTAGAACATTTTGTAAACCACTTCTACCATAGCAGCCTAACAGCATGGTCCGTCATTTCTTTGCATCTTGTGATCGATGACCAAGCACGGGTTTAATGATTTTCCATAACGCGGATGCGAGCGAAAACCGTATCTTGCAAAAACATCTTATATTGTTGGGCAGAGTGAGTAGAAAATTTGAGTAACTCAGGATGAACAAGTTCCTACATCTGCCTGGCTATCTACACATAAACCCATTAATCCCACCATACCGGCCTACCGCGGTGCCCAGAGAGAGAAGGAGGGTAATAATCGACACATCTCTGCGAGTTGCCTGCAGCGCCTTGAATTATCCTGGAACAGAAAATTACTCCACAGGTAAAGCAGGCAACACAGAAATGCCTAATTGTGTACTGAAACTGTAGTTGATAACTTGATGTTAACGGGCGCCATGCATGACGTATAACGAACTTGGCCGGCTGATTAATTGTGACGGCGACCACGCCACTAAACCGAGTCAAGCAGTCATGTTCATTTTCTGTCAAAATTTGGCGAGAGACGAAGGTTACTTGTGAGATAACAAACTTTGTCCGCACTCTTAGCCACCGAAAATCAGAATTCAGATTTCATCAAAAATGGTTTTTTTTTTTCATACTCCCTCCGTCCCATAATATAAAAGCGTTTTTTTACATTAGAGTAGTGTTAAAAATGCTCTTATATTATGGAACGGAGGAAGTATATTTTAAACTATGCAGATTCATTTTCTGGTAGATACCGTGCGAGTAAATGCGTGTGGCTGTGGAAGTGCATTGTACTCGTACTCGGTGTTTAATAAGAACTTGTGTATTATAATTTTTTTGCACGAGAAGATCATTTATTTTTCTTTCGTGAAACAGGAATAGAAATAAATTGAAGTACTGAACGCCGTAATAAGTTAGTACAATCTGAGATGAGGTTAAACCGCAGTAATCTAGAATCTACGAAGCCATCGTGATTACTTTAGTACACAACGGAGAAAAAACTCACTCTGTGATGACACAGGTATAAGTGCAGGGCAGCTAGCTGGTGCTACTGCCTACTAGTAGAGCATACGCACACACGACACACCCTCCTGCCTGCCATTACAAACCACCCACCATTTTCGTACACCACGCGAGATCAGGGCACCCGGCCCAGGCCAGCCTCCCCCAGCTCCACCACGGGACCAAGAAGCTCGAGGGCAGCCATGGCCGGCGCCTCCGCCAGCAGCACCCGCAAGGGCGGCATCAAGGCCTACTGGAAGCACCGCGGGTACGACCGCCTGGACGCGGCCGCGGCGCAGCGCCGCCCGGCCCTCGCCACGGCCGAGCTCGGCGCCGGGGGCGGGGCGGCGACCGCGACCGCGGGCCGTCGGCGCGGGTGGCGCGTGCGGCGCCGCGGCCTCGGGCGGCGCCTTCTGCGCGCGCTCTCGCCGCGGCGGCTGCTCTCGCGGCTCCGGGACGCGTACGTGAGCGCCATGCTCCGGCTCGCGTCCTCCGCCGCCGTGGGCTACGGGAGCGCTCCCTTCTGCGCCGCCCCCGAGCCCTTCGCGCGGCCGCGGCCGCTCAAGGAGTACGACGAGAAGGTGCTGGTGGAGATGTACCGCTCCATCCTGGCCCGCGGCGGCGTCATCCCTCTCTCCGGCGACGCCTCCCTGGTGGTCAGCCCCGCCCCGCTGCCGGCCACGGCCACCGTGGCCTGAGCGCCCACACCGGTCGACTGAGCGCGGCCCGGACGCTAGCTTGTCACGCCATTTGCACCTTCGTCTCGCCGCGCAGAACTCGTGAACTGTACTAGCACCATCTACTAGCGTGTATGTTGGAATTTCTGCGGTACTACGTCTTGCTGCAATTTGCAAAATGGTCTACCAACGTGATTGCTCAAGTGATCTTCCGTTTCTTCTTCTTCTTCTTACGCATTTTACTCCTGAAAACGAGCACAGAAGCCTCGGAAGCTGGCTGTGCTGTCGGCGATTGTTCACTGGAACTCGCAGGATTTTGCGGGAATAAGTTTGGTTCCGTAGAAACAAGGCGTTTCAAGCGGTGGCATTTTACGGTTGGTCGCATACGAGTAGGGCGTTTTGGTGACCGAGCTCCATGGAGCCCTTTATTTTTGAAAAATTCAAAATTCAAACTTTTTGACTTCAAAAAATTCTGAAAATAAATATGTAACTATACACGGATGAAATGCATGTGTGTGTAAAAATTCAAGATGAAATACTTCGAAATGCGACCTATAGAAAAAAGACAAATTTCTGGACTTTGAGGATGAATAGTAACATGTGTTAAAAGGCCTCAGATTTGTCTTTTTTGCACAGCCTTCATTTCAACGTATTTCGTCCTAAAAATTTACACATATGTGTGTTATGCCTCCATGTATATCTGTAATTTGTTTTCAGATTTTTTTAAATTGTAAAAATATGAATTTTCATGATTTTTGTGTTTTTTAAAAACCGGCCTCCATGGAGGCCGAGCTCCAAAAGGCATTTTCGGTCGCATACCATATAATTAAGCGTGGATGGTAACAGAATTGGGGTGCAAGAATCAGGAAGCGGGGAACGCGCGACCTTTTAGCTTTATAGAATATTGTTGCTGTTGACGGTAGTACTGGCCATACAGACTGGCAGGGCTGCCGGTATTTAAAGCTCAGTAGCGCCACAACAACCTACGTGGGGGGTGCGATGGGACGGGCCGGCGCTAGCCGCCCGCTCACGACGCTCTTCTCGACTTGGTTAAGAATAATTGTTCGTGTCCTTACGTGCATGGCTGTAGGTTTCTGGTGTGATTATGGGGTTGGAGATTCTGAGAGCACCATCTGTAAGATTTTCAGTACGTGGTGGTGCTGTACCGCCTTCAGGGGAGATAGTGTACCGCCTTCGGTTGGATTCTACCGCTCGGTACTCTTGCGCCGGCGATGAGTACCTTCAGAGTGGATCATCTTAATGTTTTTTTCTAAAAAATATTTTCTTTTCAAACGCAAAAAAAAACAGATTTTGATCTAGTAACCAAATCAACAATACTAGCAAGCCCAGCAAATAAGGAAATTACACTGAAATCCCTAAAAGTCGACCGTTTGCTTCCTCTCATAAATGGTGCGCCATCGCATGCCACTACGATGTCGAAGTCAGCCTAACATTGTTGTTCGTCGATGGAAAGTCATCATGGTGCAATCCTAGCGGATCATCGCTTTGGCTAAGCCTCACCACCGAAAGAGTCGCAGATCAAGAGCCCGATCTCCACAAAATACCGTAAACCTTAGGAGGGCACATCAAAGTGATAGAGGTGAGTGTGTGATGCCGGAGGACCCAGCCGCGAAAGGATGTTGCCGCCATCACCTCAAAGAAGCCCGCAAACCTAGCCTCACTGTCCAAAACGGATAACAGGAATCTAGGCCCGCGAACCAGCAACGCTGCCACATATAACATCGTTGGGATGTCAAGGAAAAATTATACGTCGAACAGATGTCACCACCACCATCAACATTGTACGCACCGTTGGAAGCCCGAAGCAACGAACAACAGTGAAGGCATATCTTAAATTAACCTTGAAACAATGAAACTGTATCTTCATTCGATAAATCAAGGTATCAAAACACTCGGGCCACAACATACCGGCGGAGGAAAAATGGCGGCAAAGATCACCTCTTGAGACAGTTCACATAACCTTAATTGATGGTAATCTATAAAAACTTAGGCCTCCTTTGGTTCATAGGGTAGAAAAATCATAAGAATAGGAAAGTCATAAGAAATGAGATGGCATATATTTGAAACCCTATGAATAAGAATACGAAAGAAGATGCCCTTTGGTTCACATCGCAGGACTTTTTGCATTGAGTCTACGCTAATATTTATTTTCTTATGAAATATGGAGAATAGGGAGAATTCCTTCATAGGAACAGGATTCTATTCCTAGAAACCAAAGGGCTCTAAAGAAAAATTTTCTATATAAATCCTATACTATGAGATTCCCACAAAATTCCTAGGAACAAAGGAGGCCTTGACCCCCCCCCCCCCCCCCCCCCCAAAAAAAAAGAAAAGAAAGCTCAATTAGTATTGTATGCATCTCTCCAAAATTAGAATCCGAAATTGGCGGAGGAGAAGTGGTGGAAACGACTTTTCCTATTGTAAATTAGAATCCATTTTTTTGCCGGGTAAAGCACATGTTTTATTCCTAAGAAATAGTGTTATAGTCTGCTAATACAAACTTTGAAACATCGTCTGGAACTCGGTGCAACCAACAGGCGGTGCAACCTCCGAATGATCAATATTAGCTAGAGTATAAGGAACACCTATTTCGACTATAATCTATTTTTAACGAAATAAACACCCGACGTGCTAGCATTTTCTAAATCTCCATAATCAGATGACCATACGCCGACCGGTCCAGTTAGAATCCAAAACTACATACATGTTGCAACCACCTTGCGTGGCTATTTTAAGTTGATACCCTGCTATAGCACGACACATCTCTCTTGCGTGCATGGCAAGAATTGCGGTCGGTTGATGATGGAAAACAAAAGATGCCTGGTGCCTCTACCAGTGGTTGCAGGTCAACTAGATCAGCACCATAAAATAATACTCCCTCCGTCCGGAAATACTTGTCGAGGAATGGATGTATCTAGATGTATTTTAGTTCTAAATACATCCATTTTTATACATTTTTTTGACAAGTATTTTCGGACGGAGGGAGTACTAGTAAAAGCAGGGGAACAGAAAGCTGAACCGATGTAATCGTAGCACGTACGTAGGGCGTGATGTCTTCTCATCGCCATGTGTGTGTTTGTATATAGTTTAAGTCGCGCGAGGTAGAGCTGAAGTTGATCACGATGTGGCGCGTATGCGTATGCGTGCGCACACTGGGTGCGGTTTTCTTTTCATGATTGGATTGAGCATAGACGAGAAAAGAAAAGCGTAGCTGCCTGCGCCTTCTAGTAGGTCATGGGAATCAAATCCACACCCACTGATTTTATTTTCAATATCCGCCGCACTGATCACGACTGTGTTGGTCTTGAGGAAAGCAAGACGAGAAAACGATCCGCGTGCGCTAAATTTTGTGTTTTGACCTTTTTTTAAAACCTATTTAAGATCTGATTCTAGTAGACTAAGGTCATGGCGGTAGGGTCTAACGGCCTACCGCCAAGGTCCCTGATGGTAGGGTTGCATGCCCTACCACAAAATTCTTCTAAGTGTTGCACACAATGCGTTCTCGTGTCTATCGTCAAGTACCTTGGCGGTAGGGTTGTACAGGCTACCGCCAATATGTTGATGGTAGGTTGTTACACCCTATCGCCATGGACTCTGGCGGTAGCAAAAGGGTCAGATTTTGAATTTTTTTTAACTAGAGTCAGATCTTAAATAGGTTTCAGAAAAGGGTTAAAATACAAAATTTTGCCTCCACGTGCTGCGTTCGGGCAGCTGCCGCATGTTACTCTAGTCTACTCCGTTGAGGTGAAGTTGCTCCCCACGGCAAAAAATAATCAAGATTCAAGTTTTCATTTCCTCCCTGGATGAAAATATTAATCACGAATCATGTTCCTCGGTTCCAGGCAAAAAATAATAATATTCATGTCCCTTGATGATAAATAATCAAGATTCAAGTTTTGATTTCCTCCCTGGATGACGCTGGATGGAGAATAGAAGAAGCAACAGAAGATGCATAGATGCCATGTTCGTCGAGGCAACTGCGCGCGTCCAAGGTTTGGCTTTCCTTGGGGCTTGAGCTGAACGCAAACAAGCCATCGGGAGCTGCAATCTGAGGGTCTACTAGTGGTTCGGGCGCCATCCTGTGGCGTCGCTTAAGAAGAAGTTGTGCGAATGTTTTTATCTAAAAAAAATACATAGAGTTCTCGGCTCCATTCAAAAAAACATTTCAGGAAAAAATTCTCACCTTGATCTAAAAAAATATAAAAAAATTACCACCGCAACCTACCAGCGAGTGCCACTTTGCATAACTTTCATTTGAAAAATATAAGTGGCCCTCAACTCCATCTAAAAAGAAAAATTGCACTTAAAAAATAATCCACACCTTCATCTAAAAAAATTCAAAGATTTCTCATCGCGGCCAACCAGGTTGCACCATGTGGCATAGCTGGTTGGCCGCCCTTCACGAGTAGCTTAATAGGTTTAATTTTCTTTTCCAATAAAGAACATGTTGATCCAATCTTTATATCAAGCTTATACAAGCGAATACCCAACCTCTTCATAAGAAGATGCACACAACCAACAAAAATTAGTATGCGCCCAAGCATAAAGTTTCTAAGTCTGTGTATTCCTTAAATACCTATGCCCCCCGCAAAAAAAAAATAATAAAAAATAAATACCTATGGGCCGCCGTGTATAGAAATCTTGTGAGAATAAAGCAGTCGACCGGTTCTAAAACAAGTGCAATTATTACTACATTTAAACAATGACGGTGTGTTGCAACGGAATATAAATATTCTAGTACGTTAGCGTATGATTTACCTGCCAATGATATGTAACTGTGTAAATAAATGTTCATCAAATTATGTCCGTGATTTACCTTATATTTTGATCAAAAATGATTTACCTGCCCATAGTATGTGATTGTGTAAGTAAATGTTTATCATATTTTGCCTGTGATTTACCTTATATTTTGATCAAAAGTTTGGTAAGTAAATTAAAGTGAATTTGGTTCAGAAGGTAAATAAATTAAGCTGTTTAGTTATTATACGAGAAAGGTTGGACGAAGGGACGGTGGGAAGAAAGGTGAAATGGAAACCTTATGTTATTTTTAAGTAACTAGTTAAATGCCCGGGCGTTGCTACAGGCAACAATGCAAAGTGTGTATATTGGTTATTCTACTTTGTTTGCTATGTGCAATAATTCGAAGTCAATGCAAAAAATGTGTAGGTCTGTTATGTTATTTTGTACATATGTTTAGTTTATATTTACCTCATAGTTATATATACAAACATATTTCATTTGTTCCCTCCCTCTTGGCCATTATGTGTAAAAATACCCCACGTACATGTCGTGTATGGTTTCTAATAGCACTATGATTAGCTGATGGGCACGTCTTTATCTCCCTACCTACCACCCCTCATCAAACAAATGGAAGCTCCGACGACATTTAGCAAATGAAAACACTTGACACGCAAGGGAGCGACAGCCAACTACATTTATATGGAAAATCATTCTTCACCAATAAATAATAATAACAATTGGAAACTCCGACGACATTTAGCATTTCCAACGCTGACTCTCAAACCGTCTGCATTTTTCAGGACCGAGCGGTTCGGACGCATTTTACCATCAATGCGGTACCCCATCCGCCCATGGACCGGTCCGGACATTCGACTTCCTGCAAACCGAAACCCAACCCGGGGGCTTTGCGGGCGTCTGGACCATTTTCACCTAAGCATCCGACACCCGGATCCAACCCAAAAGCCTCTCCCGCAATATCTCATTTTACCATCAATGCGGTACCCCATCCGTCCATGGACCGGTCCGAACATTCGACTTCCCGCAAACGAAACCCAACCCGGGGGGCTTTGCGGGCGTCCGGACCGCTTTCACCTAAGCATCTGACACCCAGATCCAACCCAAAACCCTCTCCCGCGATATCTTTTCAAAGGACTTGCCGCTTTCCGTGCCGCATTCATGTAGGCCCGGAGTCGTAGCGGACGACAATGATGACACACGATGTGTCCGGACGGGAGGGCACCCCTGACCGACACGACCAGACTGGCGCCACTTCAATGTGTAAGCGTTATCTCGAGAAACCAACTCCGGCCGCTGTGCCACATTGAAGCGGGCTAGCCGCCTATTTTTCTGGCCGCATCTCTTTGAGCACGGATCTGGCACCATCCAAATTGCACTCTCCACATATCCGCGCACTATCCCACTCCCCTCTTCCTCCACTCAATGGCGATTGGCAAGTCCTGGATCTTGGCACCGATGGGCGGATCCTGGCTCCACCGCCCTTGCTCTCGAGGGCCCTCTTCCTCTATGCGGTCGGTTCCTCGGAGAAGGAGGAGACCGTAATTTCCTCTTGCGACGAGCAGGACCAGCCACAACAGCAGCAACCACGCATGCGTCCATGGTGGCCATGGCCGTGCGAAAGCAGAGAGGATAATCCGCGAGTGCCAACGGGCCACCGGGAGACCCTGTCGCGACCCCGCGCCCTTCCGTCACTAGAAGCCCAACTCCGACGACAGCGCCCGACCGTCAGCTAGCCCAATGATGCATATGAGGTCACCATCAAGTATAGGGTAGTTCCGTAGTTTAGATATTTTTTTATTTTATTTAGTTCACTGGACAAAATATCGTCTAGTTTTATGTAAAAATATCTAAATTTGAATGGAAGTTATTCACTTTGTTTAAATTTCTATCAATTTTTTCTTTTCGTTAAATTTCGTTTGAAATGTGAACGGACGGTTGCGGCTAGCTTTGGATGACCGGCTCCCATATTAGTGTCCAGACATCTATCCGGACAGGTCCGTGGATAGATTTAGTGTCCGTTTTAGGGGGTCCATATTGAAGTTGGAGATGCCCTTACTCTATTTTATAGTCTCACCTGTCACAAATCACGTGTCGATGTTCCTTAACCTTCTACACAAAACAAAATAGTGAAAAATGGTAAACAAATAAAAATGATGCATTTCTTGTCCAACCAAGAATGAACACATTTTATCGTGATTGTTCTTGTTCATTTTTAGCTGCCGTATCAAAAAGTGAGTTGTTACCTGGACAGTTTCTTGCAATAACATGATGGTGTTCTGTTTATTTTCTGGGCACGGTAACATGTAGTGATGGAGGAGGATTTGGAATATAAATAACCATGTTTAGTTTGGTGATTAGATGCATAATTATAGGGGTACATTAATTATCTTTCAAAAAATAACACACTGCACGATTACAGCATGGCTTCCAAAAATAATTGGATGTGGCATTTTCTTTAGGGCTGGAATCGACAATACATATAGAAAGTAAAAAATATATCAGTTTTGCTAAAACACATCTAGATGTGCCATAAGTATTGCACATCTAAGTCCTATATCATTGATACACGAAGATTTGTGTGGATATTTTTTCCTTTTTCTTTTCCTTTCTATGCTTACTTGTGTCATTTAGATGTGCAATAACTAAGGCACATCTACATGTGCCCTAGACAAACCCAAAATATATACACCTACAAATTTGGAATTTCTCTCAAAAACCAATATACCTAATATTAAGGAACGGAAGGAGAATATAATTCAGTGCAAACAAATGCAACCATTCTCATCGCATTCAGTGCAAACTACTTTGGTAATCATTCATCAACCGGGTACAACAATGCAGACTTCAAACATATACTCAGCCGTTTCGAAAGAAAAAAAAACATATACTCAGGAAAGTGCACACACCTTAATATAAAGTGTGTTTTCACATAAACTTGTTGGACCCTTGTAATTTATTTTTGTTATCCTTCCTGATGCAGTGCAGCAATGCGCCATGATGATTTTCAAACCTGACTACTGATCATGCATAAGCTCTCTGCTGCTCTAGCATTATATGCGTTAAGCAGAGATGCAATTAGCTGTTCATAATAAGAATTATCTTATTCGTTAATATAAAAACCAAGAAGAAATGACTGCTGCTAGGACTCAAGTCAGTGGAAAATCTGCACAAACAAGGCATCAATCTCTTCGGCTCTATTGATCTTAACAAGTGTACAACAAATGCTTTATACAAAAAAAATCAACATAGTAAAGAGATCTCTCAGAGAAGGGAATGTACGAGTAGCAAAGCATTCTGATTCACATTCAGCACAATCAAGGAATTAACAAAGAGCAAAAACATATGTCGAGGAGTCGCAGACAATGGTGATCTGTTCATACACATGATTAAAAATTAATCTTCCTCTGAACCGGGTGAGGGACTGTAGTACGAACAATGGGGACTGAGATTGATCGACGATGTAGAGAGACAACGCGATAGCCAGGAGACGCAGACAATGAAGGACTTGATGACGATGGCCGCTCTCCATGCGCACACTGCTGTGAGTTCCACTGCCGCGTCCCGCAGCTCGCAATCATGCCTCCCCACACCCTCTCCTCGTCATTGCATAATTAGATCGTCCTAGCTTGTTCCTTGAACAGCCATACGGCGCCCCGGGGACGCCAACCAATCCAGAGCTGCAAGATGTGCGGGATTCACCGGGGCGTGGCGAGCACGATAAACACGAGCCAAGAAACTCGATCGTGTGTTTGATGGTGGTAGAATTATCTTGGGTTCTCACGTAGGTATGCACACATGGAAGGCAGGAAGGGCCACGTGATTGATGGAATCAATCTCAGTCATTCCGTATGGAATGTGTGATTAATGCGAGATCATGGGAGGAGTGAAAACTTTGGTAGGAGAGAAACAGAAATGGAAGGAGGTCAGGAACGGAAGGACAGATTTATGTCTCCTTCCATTGCTACGGACGATTTTTACAGACATGATTTGTAGCAAAAATTAGGGCAGTTTCCATGATCTATTTATTAGGTGCCGAAAATCGGTGGACGTGGCCGCGTGGGGTTACTAAGGGTAGGGAGGTGCGGACGAAAACAACAACGTAAGAGGGGAAACGGAACCTTACGGTTTTTTTAGGTAGTAGAGATAGAGATAAAGATAACAAATCAACAAGTGGACAATTAGAATATGCTATTTTGCGCTCGGTCGCCACATCGAATAAATTGCTGGCTTCTTTGATTAGCAGAATCATAAAACAAATGAATGAGAAAAATATAGAAACACAAGTGTAAAACCAAGGATTGAAAAGTAGAATAGAAAATTAACATTGATATCAAATAAGTTTTTCCCAAGACATACATGATTTAGTTGTGGATGTTGGACTTCACGGACTAAAGTTATATGAATCTTTCCTCAAACCACATTATTATTATTATTATTATTATTATTATTATTATTATTATTATTATTATTATTATTATTACCGTTGTGGAAATTGGACTTCACCCACTAAAGATGGTTTTTTTTTGCGGGTGCGCTAAAGATGGTTTTTGCTCTTTCTTTTCAAAAGATCGGTCAAACTTAGAATTTGGCAACAACCATGTGGGACAAAAATACATACCTATTGATATTATTCTGATTGTCACATGGTGGTGGCTACCACTCGTAAAATGATTTTTTTAAGCCCTCAAGGCTATCTGGCTCCGTCGATCGGGACCTGGCTATGTTGAACAGATGTGTCTTCGCGCTTGGTGTGCCTTCATCTGGCACTTGAACAGATGTGTCTTGACGAACGACGACAGTAAACATTCTGTTGAGTAATGCAATCCTCCTATTCAGAAAAAAAAAAGTTGTACAAGAAATGGTGGTGGCTATACTAGGTACTTCCTAATGATCTAAACGCTCTTATTTTTGGTTACAGAGGGAGCATATGGCATGGCGCAAGATAGTGGCAGAGTAACTTGTTTAGCACAGAGTTTGGCTAGCCTAAGATCGACATATGCACCAAACACATGCATTAGGCCATCATCCTCGAAATCACGTCACGGTCACATTAACTAACGAAACTTGCGAAATACGACTCGATAATGCATGGCACTCCGGAGTAGCTAGCCTGGCTGGGTTGCAGCAATAAGTGCCTCGAATTCTCTATGGTCGTCACGTCCATGTCCGGTCCAAGGTCGGAGAAGTGATGTGCGGTGCATGCCCAACCGCCAGCGACCCTGATGTCCGTCGTAATTAGTGCCAGCCTCCACAATCGGTCACGATCGTCCGCCCCTCTCGTCTCCGCCGCACGCCGCGCCATCATGCATGACGTGACGCCTGATCAATCAAGATCAAGGTCGAGCTCCCTAGAATATTTCTTTCTTTTCTGCGAGGGAAACTCCCTTTCCTTTTTCTTTTGGCGAAAATACTTCACCTACGGCAGGCGAGACGGAAAAGGACGAGCGGGGAATAGTCAGTAGACAGCGCTGGTTTGTCCCCATACCAAACCAACGCTGTCTGCTGACTATTCCCCGCTCCTCGAGACGGATTGTTTGGAGGTTGTAAACCTCTGGACCAATCGCCACGACTCACGTGCAGTTGTGGCACCAATCTTAATAGAAATTGGAGAGCTAGCTAGCACTTTTATCTCTTTTGTAATTGAACATGTACCCAGGTCAGCGAACGGTCCGGCTCACCTTTGTGCCAAGCACGCTTGCACAATTGATGTGACCGAGAGCTGGCTAGACAGTACTCCCAGCTTCCTGATCAGCAGTCTGTTGGCTGACTGTGATGTGAACGCTTTTATCAAATAAAGCTCTCGAATATCCCCGCAAAAAAAAAGACAGCGCTGGTTTGTTTTTGGCACTTTAAAAAGACAGAAGAAAACTCTGTATTTCGAAGAAAACGAAACAATTCCTATGTATATCAAGATATGCGCTATCCCCGTAAATTTCTACGAATAAATATACATTTGTGATTTGTCGTGGATCCATGTAAACAGATACTAGTAAATTCATTAGTTGCATATAATCAAATGATAAAGAGGCATCCGCAAAAAAAAACACAATAAAGAGACCGTGGTATTTTTCTTCTCCAATTATTTAAAGTTGAACAGGACATCATCAGCCAAGAATTGAAAGTGTCCAGGACCCAACTAATCGGTCAGAGACTATGGTGTCATGTGATTTTGATTCCGGTTCATTAATTTTGGTAACTGAAGTGCCAACATTTGTTTTTGGCCACTGCTAGGTGCCGGCGCAGCGGCCGAAACTTTCGACGTTAGCGCCCTAGCATCGGATACAGGCACTTGTAACCATCAGATTTAGGGAAGAAAAAAGAGAGGAAAAATACACCTCCATGACTTCTCACCTCCTCCCGCTAGAGCTCGCTGGAGCCACTCGTTGGCGTGCTCGCCGATCGGAAATCTTGCTCGCCTCCGGAGCTACTCATCGGTGCGCTCGCCGGAGCCGCTCATCAACGCGCTCGTCAGAGCCGCTCGTCGGCGCACTCGCTGGTCGCAAATATTGCTCGTCTTCACTGGTAGCAAATTTCGTTGTCGGTTGTAGCAAACGGAGATAATGGTTGCAGCAAAAAAGTTGTCATCACCGCTAGCGGTTGTAGCTTACCGTTGCAGGATTTAGCAAAAATTGTTGCCAGACGTACCAAAATCTATTACAGTTGAAGCAAAAAATCCATTGCCACCGTCACAAATCACAACTCAACCGTGGACGTATGTAGCAAAAAATGAAAACAGTTGTAGCAAAATGTGACACCGGTCGTAACAAAAATGCGACACCACTTGTGCATTGTAGCGAAACATGACGCCAGTGGCAGCAGTATGTGATGTCGTTTGTAGCAAATTTCAACGCTGGTTGAAGCGTGTAGCAAAAACTGCGACATCAGTTTTCCTCGGAGGAGCGGAGGAGCGTTGCCCCATCCTCGTCGTCCTGCGGTGACCATGCTCGTTGTCTCATGGTCAGTCGCAACCTCCTCCGGCACCGGTTGCAGCCTCCTTCCCAGACCGTGCGTCGCCATGAACTGTAGCTTATTTGTGAGAGCGAAGGAGAGATGTGTTTTGAGGAAGAAGATGTGTGGAGGACGACGAGTCATAATAGATAAGACAGGCTGTGGGGACGTAGAGCCACCAAGAAGCGTGGTTTCTACGCGAGGGACGCGAGACATGAGGCGTACGATCTAAACGATCAAGTGATGCGCATTGGACCGGCAGAGCGTTCCGCCAGCTTATCATGCGGAAACGTTTCCCTTTGTTTTTTAAGTGTATATCAACATTTTTTTTAGGTGAAGGGGTACCAACATTTGGGAAGAACGCCTTGCACCTGGATGCAGCTACTTTTTTCTTTCTTTTTGAGGATTGATGCAGGTACGTAGGCCTGTCTAGTGCCATTCCACCAGGCTTGTTGCATACCGACAGGCCTAACTCTAATTTGGGCTTTATGCCACAAGGGCGCGACTTCATATCTGGCACCCTTTAAATGGGCCGGCCCATATACTGCTCTGCGTGTTTTTCCTTTTTCATATTTTACTATTTTTATGTGTCTCAAAAAAATATTTTACTTTTTTTATTTATATTTCCAAAATGAAAATCATTATGTTCAAAAAAATTGAAAACGCTCAGGAAATTTTAAATTTCAACATATTCCAAAACTTAAAAAATGCAAACATTTTTTCAATAATTATATTCCAAAAATTAGATTTGAGTAAACTTTAACAAAAAATATCATTTTGAAAAATGTTAGCATCATGTACAAATTTGTTAGTGTAGTTAAAAAAATGATGATAGCATTACAAAACGAAAACACTAACGCCCACACGTGTGGCAACTGGCAACATTGCAACTCGCCCACACGCCTGGATCACTGTCCAGTTAAGTTTGCACGAATCTTGACACACCGAGGCACTTTTCTCGTGTGCCACGTAGGACATGGCCGGTGTGTGGGCTTTGGAGAGGTCACCCACATACCCCACAGCACGCGGTTGCCAGCTGCGCTGTGTGGGCGAAATAGTTTCTGCCCATAGAGCCACCACCTAGTCCACGCGCGTGTGGGTGATCTGCTTTTCGCTCACACGACAGTCGTACGTTGTTGAATGGCAACTGCAGTTGCGCCTACATGGCAACTAGGTAAACACACATGAGTACTATGATTCGTTTGCTAGACGGCACTGCACTTGCGCGTACGTGACAATCAGACAAACATATATGACGACTGTGATTAACCACACGTGGCAACTAGGTAAACACACATGGCAACTATTGTTTGACCATATGTGGCAAATAATTAACCACACACGACAATTATGGTTTGATTACACGCGACAACTATCATAAATTAGACATGACAACTATAGTTAACCAAAACAGAGAGAGTTGCCATGCTTTTACAATCATATTTGCCATTCCGGATAGCAACTAAATTGTCACCCCGCGGGTACCTATTGTCGGGCATATTTACTTCGTGCCACACGCACGAGTTGAGGATGAGTAGTACTTGTCGGGCGTGTGGCACGAAGTAGCCGCGCCCACACGTGTGGGCAATTCTACCATTCGTCCACACATAGCCCGTGTGGGCTGCCGCCTGCTCATGCCACACACGGTGTGTGGGTGAATGCCTATTATGCTACACGTGTGATGGATATCGGCGTCCTTACAAAAATGTTTATAGCAAAAAAATAGGTTGATGTGTTTCCAAAAAGTGTTCTTCATATTGTAAAAAATGTTAATTATGTATTCAGAAAATATAAACGTGTACGAAAACATGTTCCTGACATATATGCCAAAATTTACAACATGTATGAAAAAAGTAGATATTAAAACATATGTTTAGAAAAATGTAAATTTAAGTATTTAAAAATGTTAAACATGTATAAAAATTGTTATGGATGTATAAAAGATATGTAAAAACATACATGAAAAAATATAGAAATCAAAACATATATTTGAAAAATATTAATCATGTATTTGACAAAATGTTAAATGTGTATAAATAAATATTTTATTATGTATATGAAATATGTACAACGTGCATAAAAATGAATTAGATATTAAAGAAGCTTAGTCATGTTTTGTAAAAAATTTAAATATGTATAAAAAATGGTCACTGGTGTATAAAAAAATTTACATTGTGCGTGAAAATGAAAAATGAAAAAACCATAAAAATTGAAAAAAACCCTGAAGAAAACCAGAAAGAAGAAAAAGGAAACCTGCAAAATAACAAAGAAAACCAGAAGAAACTAGAAGATAAAGAAAAAGGAAAGAAATAAAAGGAAAACAGGGTGGAAATGACAGAAGAACCTAAATGCTACGGTGGTGGGCCGGTCCGCGAGCTTTCGCCCATAGGTGCTCGTCTCGAAAAAAAATAGGAGTCTGTACAGGCGAGAAATAGTGTTTGCGTGGGCACAAAGATACGTCAAACCACTTCATGTTATGATTGAAAAAACACTTCATATTAAACACATACCGTTTGTGGCGCCACCTGGTGGCCTATAATATAAAGATTTTTATAACTACCAAACGTTCGGATTTTAGCAATAGGCAAGAACGACCCTTACTTTACACTAATTATATACATGTATGCATTAGAATGACTAATTTTCTTTTCACGCGCACTCCTCCATCTAATTACATGCATATATGCACTAAAAACGAAAAGCTGATGTCATCCTAGATTCTTTTTTTTTCAAACTTTAAAATGTTTTGTAACTCAAATACGTTGCTTCGATTGAAAAACCGTCTTCTCAAAAAAATCTTCTCGACGAGATCTTCGAAACTAGATCCCATGTTAATATATTCTGATGACTTTTTTTTGGACCAGAAATTACCACATCTGGGCTACGTAAGTTATCATGTGTGTCATACATAAGTTATTGTATCATTTACACAAAAGTTTCCGGGGTATATTTTCAACAAACTTTTATCCCAGGGTTAAAAAGTGATTATAATGTTTGCAGTGAGTTATCAGCTTCATTGTGCATATTATCACGTCGCACAAAAGTTATCGGGGTATGTTTTTCAACAATTTTCATTCCCTAGGTCAAAAAATTACCGTGATATTTGTATATGAGTTATCATCTCTCATGTGCATGTATTATCATGTTGTTTACACATGAGTTATTGGGAGGTATTTTTTAACAATATTTTTCGCTGGTCAAAATGTTACCACATCTGGATTAACTAAGTTATCAACTCTGTTATATGTATATTACCATGTTATTTACACACAAGTTATCAGGGTATGTTTTCAACAAACTTTTATCCCGGTGTCAAAAGTTACCATGGGGTTTGTAGTGAGTTATTAACTTTATTGTGTGTATAATACCGTGTTATTTGCACACAAAGTATCAGAAATATGTTTTTTGATAAACCCCCCCCCCTCCCCCGCGCGGTTCACCTAAGTATCAGGTATGCACTGCTTCTATTACCATGATATTCACGCAAACATTATCGAGATTATATTTAAAAAAAATTCCTCAGGGTCCAAGTTATCATGGTGTTTGTATCTAAATTATCATGTATATGATGCGTTATTACCATGATGTTTATACAAAAATTATCGGGGTACATTTTTTACAACTTTTTCAGGTCAAAGTTGCTGTGGTGTTTGTGCCTAAGTTATCAGGGTTGCCATGCAAAAATTACCGTGTTGTTTACACATAAATTACCGAGGAGATGTTTCAATCATTTTTTTCACCCCGGTGGAAGTTACCATGACATTTATACGTAAGTTATCGGGTCCCGGTTCACAAATTACCATGCCATTTGCACAGAAGTTATCGGGGTATGTTTCAACCCAAAAATCTCTCATGTGAAGTGCCATGATATTTACAAGGCGGCTACATGGACAAAGTATACAACCCGTTGGTATATGGAATACTACAAGACAACTTGAGAAATCCAAAAAGACACAAGAAGAAAAATGCTTTTTTGGCTCATATGAAAGGTTAGTTGGTTGGTACACTGCCGCTACATCGCAGGGACTGTGGATTCAAGTCCCACTTTAGATGATTACCTTTTCTTTTATCAACACATGAAAAATAAATCCCGATCTGGACATGGGCATGCCGCATGTGGGTAAAGAGTTTTTAACAATTTTTTGCATCCGGGTCAAAAGTTTATGTCATTTTTCTGAGTTCAAAGTGTATTATCAGACATCAATCAATAAGGCTAAGTTGCTTGGTTGTCGGGCCAAACGTTCGATGGATTGGCCATTATCATTTGTTTTTCCCTACTCACATTAGAAAAGTTACCTACTATCGATTTACTAATCACCAGATTAAACTAGCCCAAGTGGTTGTCTCCTGGATCACTCAAGCAGCAGGTCACGTGCTCGAATCCCTCGTGCTTCAACTTTTTTCCACACCCTACAAAGAAACGGCAGCTCAGCCTCCGTCTCTTTCCGTCGGATCAGATCGAGCGCCTGATCAAAACAAACGACGCGGGATTCGTTCGGTAATGATGCTAAAAGGGAGAAAATCGCGGGACTAACAGCGGAGGGTTTGTTTGGAGCGGAAAAAAGGGAGTTACCAATCTATTTAGCGAGGGAGAAAATCGCGGGAGTTCCGTTTGGATCTATTCCCAAGATAAGAACGTTTGGAAAATAGAATTGTCGATAATATAAACATTTCTGGGCAATATAGAAAGTTGTTCTCAAAAGAAAAACTTCCGCAATTTCCTCAAAAAAGAAAAAAATTCGCCCAATCCCATCATTGGCAGCTGAGGTAAACCCTATACTCCAAACTCCAAAGAAAAGAATATATGTCTGGTCATGTGCTTTTGTTTGTGCTTCTCTTGGTTCTAGAGGTACATTCAGTGCCTAGGCGGGAGGAACACAAAATCAGTGCTTATCACTCAAACTATGTTTGTCAGAGTCAGCTTGATTATGAAAAGAATGTCGTACATGATAGAAGTGCTCTGACCATGGTTTGGCCGTTCGATCAATATAGCCAACGCTCGGAACCTTTGATGTTTGGCCTCCTGGATCGTTGGTCCTAAATTTGGTGTTATGATTTTTTTGCGGGTGAATCTGGACAATGATGTTGATTGCAGTGTAAAGTTGGACCATGTAAGTGCATCTAGTGCCCCTTAGTGATTTTGGTGTATTGAAGACTTATAGGTTAAGGGACTAATGCGTTTGTGAGTGTACACAGGTCTATAAGTCTATAAGGAGTTTGATATTTACAGAGAAAGTCGACCCCTAAAAATGAAGTTCTTCGACTGAAGACTTTGGCTTTCTGAAGACTTTGAAAGTGAAGAAATTGGTGTGACGTTGAAGACTTAGTATTCATTCGAGAACATGAAGCGTGAAGACTTTTGTTTTCCTAGTTTCATTTTTTCTTTCTTGAGTCATAGGAAACACCGTACTGTTAAAGGGGGTCGAGGAGATACTAAGGAAAAATTTCCATATGATGCTCAACTCAAAATCCTACACCTACCGATCCCTTCGAGTGAAGCCATTGGAAATCTCATACAGTCCAGTCATATTCTGACTAAGGAGTTAGGAATTCACCAGTGCGGATTGCCTACACAGTGAAGAACATGACAGCCCTGAGGATTTTGCTACTCAAAATTTCGACCGTTGCTGTGCTATGCGCCAGCTGTCCCAAAATATCTATCCATCTAACGGTCATATCATTGAAGGGCATTTATGTCTTATCATGTCGGGCTGCTCCCTAGGCTATAAATAGGCACCCCCTACAACCACTAGCTGGCTGGCTGCTCCGAGAGAAACTGACACTTGTCATTTGAGAGCAACCCATCCTCCAAGGACTTTGAGCGAAAATCATCAAGTGAGGAAAAACCCAAACCCAACCCAAACACCTACAAACCCCAAGTGATTGAGCATCACTGAAGAGATTGATCCTGCGTGGATCCGACGCTTGTTACCTTTGAAGACTGTGCTTCTTCCAGACGGTTAGGCGTCATGGTCTAGAGCATCCAAGAGGAATTGTGGATCGCCGAGTGACCAAGTTTGTGAAGGTTTGGAAGTCGCCTGAAGACTTACCACGAGTGATTGGGCGAGGTCTGTGTGACCTTAGCTCAAGGAGAATACGGTGAGGACTTGGTGTCCTGAGCTGCGTGCTCAGTACTGGGTGTCCGGGATTGTGTGTCCTCGAGTTTAAATACTCAGCCGCTCCAACCAGACGTACAACTGAGACAGCAGTTGGAACTGGGCTACCAAATCATTGTCTTCACCAAGCTTACTGGTTCTATTTCCTCAACTCTTTTATTTCCTCATAACTGTGTTGTGTGCTCGTTCATATCTGTGTTTGAAGACTTTGACTGAAGACTTTCTTAATTTTCTCAGTTCAATTTCTTCAGTCTGTTTGTCTTCATCCTGTGTTATCCTATGCTTACACTTCCTGTACTCTGTACCTGTCTTCATTTCATCATGATGACTATGCTTGTATTCTATTATGTTTACTTTTGAGTACTTATTCCGCTGCTAGTAGTTCTTCGCTAAGGAATTTCCTCACCGGCAAATTCCCCAGTGAAGAATTTCATAAAAATCGCCTATTCACCCCCCTCTAGTCGATATAACACACTTTCAATTGGTATCAAAGTAAGGTACTCCCTTATTCTGTGTGTTTTTGGTTTAACCGTCTGGAGTTTTAGTTATGTCGACCGCAGGTATGATCAAGGTCTCTGCTGGGTGTCCTACCTTCGATGGGACGGACTACCCCTACTGGAAGAATAAGATGCGGATGCATCTTGAGGCAATTGATAACGATCTCTGGTATGTTGTGGAAAATGGTGTTCCCTCAGTCACTCCTTAGAGATTCAAGCAACTCGACTCTCAAGCAAAGAATATCATATGTGGCCATCTGAGCAAAGGACAGTATGGCAGAGTGAGTGCTTTGGAGACAGCGAAGCTTATCTGGGACAGGTTGTCCAAAGTGAATGAAGGAGTCTCAACACAGCGTGACTCTCGAGTTGATGTTCTTCGCAATCTCTTCAATCGCTTCAAAAGACTCGACAATGAAAATGTTCAACAAACCTTCGATCGCCTCACTGACATCTCAAATGAGCTTCAAGCATTTGGTGCCACTGACATCACCGACCATGAGGTGGTGAAGAAATTGCTGAGATCGCTTGATTCCTCATTTGACACTCTGGCATTGATGATACAAGAACGTGTTGATTACAAGTCACTTGATCCCGGTGACATTCTCGAGAGGCTAAATACTCATGAGTTCCAACTTGCTGAAAAAAGAGATCTCTATGGTTCGAGCTATGGCAGATCACGTGCACTGAAGGCCAAGGCAGTATCTGAGTCCGAAGATGAAGACTCTAGTAGCAGCCTTGGTGATCCTGAAGAACTAAGCATGATCTAGCTCTGCTCGTGAAGAAGTTCCAAAAGTTCTCAAGACGTGGTCGCTTTGGAAGACCCACAAGGAGCAATGATTCCTCATCCAGTGACTACAAGAGGAGGCTCTGTCACAAATGCAAGAAACCTGGACATTACATTCAAGACTGTCCTCAGTGGGAAAAGGAATCAAAGAAGAAGAAATACAAGGATTACAGTTCTGATGATGTGAAGAAAAAGAAGAAATCCACAAAATCTTCATCATCAAAATCCTCAAAGCCTTTATATCACAAGAAGAGCAGCTCCAAGAAGGCTAGGGCATTCATTGGCAAGGAAATGGACTCTGAGGCTGAATCTGAAGAAAATGAGGAAGAGGAGACATCTGAGGAGTCCGAATCCGGAGTGGCGAGCCTAGCTCTTGCTACTGCATTCGTCAGCAAGTCTATCTTCAACATTGAAGAAAATGACCTCACCAACAAGGCTGATGAAGGCGATGATGACTACGCTCCCACCTATTGCTTCATGGCAAAGGGTGCCAAGGTACTCAAATATACCTCCTCTGAATCAAGTGAGAATGAATCTGATGAAAATCTTAAGCCCAGCTATTCTAAACTTGCTAAGATTGCTGTAAAACAACAAATGGCTCTTGAAAAGGTTCAAAACATGCTAGACAAAAGTGATGATATGTTGGGTGAAGAAATGGATCGCACTAAAGCCTTGACTGAAAATCTTCAAAGACTTCAGACTAGGTTTGACAATCTTCAAGGTCATCATAACACTCTCTTATCTGATCATGAGAAGCTTTCTTATGAATTTCTTCAAAGAAAGGAAGACCTTGAGAAGCTAAGAGTGAGTTATGAAGATCTTCAGAAGGAGCGCGATTCATTACTTGCTCAACAAATCAGCGCTTCTCAGGAAGAATTTGTTCCTCCATGCTTGAAGTGCATTGAGCGTGAATCAGCTAATTCTTCACCTGAATGTTCAAATGCTACTAATGTTTCAAATTCTTCACATGCCTCTGCTATCACTAATTCCTCATCTGAGGACATTGCTAGTATCACTAATGACGTAGGGTTGAAGGAATTGTACATGACAGGCATGTACAAAAGTCTCAAAGGGCATCAGACTCTTTGTGATGTGCTTAAAAAGCAGATCCTCAACAGGAACCCTAGGAAAGAGGATATTGCTTTTGAGAGGAAACTCAATGCTGATGGTACATATTGGAAGTCTGAGCAGTACCCCAAAACTACATGGGTTGCTGCAAAGGGACCTCCAGTTGATCCATCTAACTTATCTGAATTTGCATGTGAATCTCCTCATTCTGATGATGAGTCATTTGACTCCAACTACAAACTGTTCAAAAATCAGAATGGTGAAGTATTTGCTAGATATGTTGGCACTAACTGCAGGAACGGTCCCCCTATGAAGAAAATCTAGGTTCCCAAAAGATACCTTGAAAACCTTAAGGTGAATGTTATCACGACGCCACCTGTGAAGAATAGGAACCCCAGATCAAATTCTTCATATGGACCAAATTCTTCATATGGATCCAAGTCCTCATACGGACCAAACTCCTCACATGGATCGTGTGGTGGTGGAAGCAACGGTGATCTCGGCAGGGCTTCGCCAAGCTCAGGGAGAGGGAGGAGTGTCACGGGAGGGAGAGGGAGGCGCCAGGGGCTAGGGTGCGGCTGCCCTCCCTCCCCCCGCCATATATAGGGTCCCTAGGGGGGGCGCCGGCCCTAGAAGATCCAATCTCCAAGGGGGGGGCGGCGGCCAAGGGGGTGGCTTGCCCCCCAAGCCAAGTGGGGCGCCCCCCACCCCTAGGGTTTCAAACCCTAGGCGCAGGGGGAGGCCCAAGGGGGGCGCACCAGCCCACTAGGGGTTGGTTCCCCTCCCAGTTCAGCCCATGGGGCCCTCCGAGATAGGTGGCTCCACCCGGTGGACCCCCGGGACCCTTCCGGTGGTCCCGGTACAATACCGATTACCCCCGAAACTTTCCCGATGGCCGAAACTTGACTTCCTATATATAAATCTTCACCTCCGGACCATTCTGGAACTCCTCGTGACGTCCGGGATCTCATCCGGGACTCTGAACAACTTTCGGGTTACCGTATACTAATATCTCAACAACCCTAGCGTCACCGAACCTTAAGTGTGTAGACCCTACGGGTTTGGGAGACACGTAGACATGACCAAGACGACTCTCCGGTCAATAACCAACAGCGGGATCTGGATACCCATGTTGGCTCCCACATGCTCCTCGATGATCTCATCGGATGAACCACGATGTCGAGGATTCAATCAATCCGTATACAATTCCCTTTGTCAATCGGTACGTTACTTGCCCGAGACTCGATCATCGGTATCCCAATACCTCGTTCAATCTCGTTACCGGCAAGTCACTTTACTCGTACCGTAATGCATGATCCCGTTATCAACCACTTGGTCACATTGAGCTCATTATGATGATGCATTACCGAGTGGGCCCAGAGATACCTCTCCGTCATACGGAGTGACAAATCCCAGTCTCGATTCGTGCCAACCCAACAGACACTTTCGGAGATACCTATAGTGTACCTTTATAGTCACCCAGTTACGTTGTGACGTTTGGCACACCCAAAGCTAGGTGATACTTGACACTCGGATACCTATAGTGTACCTTTATAGGTATCCGAGAGTTGCACAATCTCATGGTCTAAGGAAATGATACTTGACACTCGGAAAAGCTATAGCAAACAAACTACACGATCTTTGAGCTATGCTTAGGATTGGGTCTTGTCCATCACATCATTCTCCTAATGATGTGATCCCATTATCAATGACATCCAATGCCTATAGTCAGGAAACCATGACTATCTTTTGATCAACGAGCTAGTCAACTAGAGGCTCACTAGGGACGTGTTGTGGTCTATGTATTCACACATGTATTACGATTTCCGGATAACACAATTATAGCATGAACAATAGACAATTATCATGAATGAAGAAATATAATAATAACCATTTTATTATTGCCTCTAGGGCATATTTCCAACATTATGTCCATAAGTCCTCGAAGAATTTCTCTGCTTACTCTTATGCTTATTCTAACCCCTCTTGTGTGAAACGAAATGGACTGCCTTCTATGCCATCCTTCTCGTATGGAGCTCGCAGAGTGATGAACTCTTTGCCACCCCTTTAGATGTGGGTGGTGAAGAAAAAGAACTAATCTCTTCTGCAGGGTCAGGTCTCCAGACGTATATAATCGTCTGAAGAATTTGCTGGAGACCTGAGTATGCCTGATAGGACGCAGGCTAATCATGAAGAAATGAACTTTCATTTCTCACGTCCTCACACTGCTTTATCTGTTCTGTTGCTTGATGAAATTGATCTGATGAATTGATGTCATATTCTTCACTGATGAAGTATATGAGTTCGTAAGCTGCACTAATTCATCTGCAGGATGATCAACCCAAAGCCACTGAATGGGTCATCGATAGTGGATGTACAAATCACATGACTGGTGACAAGAATCTATTGATGGATGCTCCATTATCTCCGTCGCATCTGAAGCATATCATCTTTGCTGACAAAGGCAAAAGTCAGGTATTGGGTCTAGGTAAGGTTGCGATCACAAAGGATCGACACATGGACAAAGTCATGCTTGTTGAGTCCTTAGGATACAACCCTATGTTTGTCTTAATGCTTTGTGATCTTGATATGGTTGTTGTCTTTGGCAAATACCTTTGTGTTGTGGTTATGGAAGCTAACAATTCCAAAGTCTTCGAAGGCTTTAGGAGAGGAGACCTGTATATTCTTGATTTCTCTATAGGACCACAACCAGCCGTGTGCCTACTTGCAAAAGCTTCAGAAGGCTAGCTCTGACATCGACGACTTGGTCATGCAGGCATGAGGAATTTGCACACGCTTGCAAAGAAGAAGCATGTCATTGGCATCGAGAATTTCAAATTCCTCAAGGATCACCTGTGCGGAGCCTGTGAAGCTGAGAAGATGACAAAGGCCAAGCATCCAGCGAAGACTATCATGACCACTACTCGCCCATTTGAATTGCTTCACATGGATCTCTTCGGTCCTAATCATTATTCTGCTGTTTCAAATGAAGCATCTCAATATGGCTTTGTTATTGTTGATGATTACTCTCGTTATACATGGGTACACCTTGTTACTTACAAACATGAAGTGCAGGAAGTCTTCAAATGATTTTCCTCGAGGGCTTCAACCAACTTTGGTGTGAAGATCAAGCACATCAGAAGTGACAATGGCAGTGAGTTCAAGAATTCTGGTCACGATGACTATCTTGATGAACTTGGTATTACTCATGAGTTATCTACTCCTTATACTCCTGAGCAGAACGGCGTCGTGGAGCGCAAGAACAGGACTCTTGCTGAGATGGCTCGCACTATGCTTGATGAATACAAAACGCCTCGTCGGTTCTGGACTGAGGCAATTGATACTGCGTGCCACATCATCAACAGAGTATATCTTCACAAATTCTTTAAGAAGACTGCCTATGAACTCCTCACTGATAAGAAACCCAATGTAAGTTATTTCAAAGTCTTCGGTGCTAAATGTTGGATAAGAGATCCTCATCACAACTCAAAATTTGCACTGAAAGCACATGAAGGTTTTATGCTTGGTTACGGAAAGGACTCGCACACCTACAGAGTCTTCAACAACGTTCTTCACAAGGTTGTTGAAACTGTAGATGTGCGGTTCGATGAAACTAATGGCTCGCAAAGAGAGCACCTACCTACTGTGATAGATGAACCAACACCTGAAGAAACTATCAAGTTCAAGGCTACTGATGATGTCATTCCTACTGAAGAATCTTCTAAAGAATTCATTCCAGAACATGAAGAACGTCGAGCTAATGCACCTGAAGAAAATACTGAAGAAAATGGTGCTGAAGAGAATGCTGATCAAATTCTTTAACGGCAACCAGCTCATCCTCGCATTGCAAAAGAAGTGCAAGTTGAAAAGATCATCAATGACATCAAAGCGCCAGGTCCTCTCACACGCTCAAAAGCTTCACATTTATCTAACTTTTGTGGGAACTATGCTTTTGTCTCTATTACAGAGCCCACTAAGGTAGAAGAAGCATTTCTGGAGCCTGAGTGGATTCAGGCCATGCAAGAAGAATTACATCAGTTCGAGCTCAACAATGTCTGGGAACTGGTCAAACGTCCAGATCCTCGCAAGCACAATATCATTGGCACAAAGTGGATCTACCGCAACAAGCAAGATGAAAATGGCCTTGTGGTGAGGAATAAGGTACGGCTCGTAGCTCAAGGCTACACACAGGTTGAAGGAATTAGTTTTGATGAAACTTTTGCACCTGTTGCTAGACTTGAGGCTATTCGCATATTACTTGCTTATGCTAACCATCATGATATCATTTTATATCAAATGGATGTGAAAAGTGCATTCCTCAATGGTAAGCTTGAGGAAGAAGTATATGTTGCTCAACCCCCAGGTTTTGAAGATCCAAAGAATCCTGACAAAGTCTTCAGACTCAACAAGGCCCTCTATGGCCTCAAGCAGGCCCCACGGGCGTGGTATGATACCTTGAAGGAATTATTCATGAAGAAAGGCTTCAAACCCGGTTCACTCGACCCTACTCTTTTCACTAAATCTTATGATGGTGAATTGTTTGTGTGCCAAATATATGTTGATGATATTATCTTTGGCTGCACTGACCAACGTTATAGTGATGAATTTGCCTATATGATGAGTGAAGAATATCAAATGTCTATGATGGGAGAGTTGAAATTCTTCTTAGGTCTTCAAATTCGTCAACAACGCAATGGCATATTCATATCTTAGGAGAAATACCTCAAGGATGTACCGAGGAAATTCGGCATGCAAGATTGCAAAGGCGTCAAAATTCCTATGCCCACAAATGGCCATCTGTGCATTGATGAAAATGGTATTGACTTCAATCATAAGGTATACCGCTCCATGATTGGTTCTTTATTGTACTTATGTGCATCTAGGCCAGATATAATGCTTAGTGTTTGCATGTGTGCCCGATTTCAAGCTACACCGAAGGAATCACACCATAAGGCTGTGAAGCATATTCTTTGATATCTAGCTCACACACCAACACTTGGATTATGGTACCCCAAGGGCTCGGCTTTTGATCTCATTGGATATTCTGACTTTGACTATGTTGGTGACCGTGTGGACCGAAAGTAAACATCTGGTACATGTCATTTCCTCGGACGATCCTTGGTCTATTGGTCCTCGAAGAAACAGAACTGCGTATCACTATCTACTGCTGAAGCTGAGTACATTCCCACTGGTTCTTGCTGTGCTCAATTGCTATGGATGAAGCAAACTCTCAAGGACTATGACGTCAACATGAAGAATGTGCCTCTCTTCTGAGACAATGAGAGTGTCATCAAGATTGCTCACAACCCAGTTCAGCACTCGAAGACAAAGCACATTCAGATTCGTCATCATTTTCTTCGTGATCATGTGTTGAAGGGCGACATTTCTATTGAGCATGTGAATACTGAAGAACAACTAGCCGATATCTTCACAAAGCCCTTGGATGAGAAGAGATTTAGCAAGTTGCGGTGTGAGCTAAATATTCTAGAATCTTTGAATGTTCTTTGAAAAGGACACTCATCCTAACACTTACGCAAAATTGATGACTTAGATGTGCAACACATGAAGAAACGTTTTTTCTTCAATCAATGAAGACTAACACTCTTAGTGTGAAGAAATTAACGAAGAATTTGATTCTCAGAACCCTACGATAATTGTACGCGGTGTCTGAAATTATCATTCTTATACGGTGGGTCACGCCACCACCAAAAGTTGAAATTCCTCAATTGATCATATTCTTCAACTTTGCACTGTCTTCACTATTTCTGTCTTTTTTCTTCATTGGCTATATATATATATATAAGTTTATGTCCTCTACAGCATTCACTTATTGCTAATTCTGCAAGTTGGTTTTTCTGCTAAGTGAATGTGATCGGACCCTACCCCTCTATGCTATACTCAACCCAAACTATTCACAAATTCTTCATGTGCGTTCTATTTGAAACTCGTTCAAAATCTTCACTGTGTCCTTGTCAGCTGAAGAAATTGCGAACGGAACTTTAAAACCGATCTTATCTAAATTTTCGGCTTTGCCGCTCAAACCGTTCCGCATCCCACGATACACTTATCTATTCACCCACGATCGCACACGATCTCCACCTCTCATTACGTGGGTGACACATGTCAAGCGAATGAGAAGGGTCAGGGGCACGTTCGTCCAATTTCTTCGGGCGAGCAATTTTTCATCGTGGCTATAAATACACCTCCTTCCCTTCCTCACTTCTTTTACTCCGCTCGACCTCTCTCTCCAACTCGAGCTTCTCAAACCCTAGCGCCGCCGCTACTTCATCGTCGCCGGTGAGGAAGAGCTTCACTGCCTCGACCTCGTTGCCGACGTACTCGCGCCGACCGCGGAAATCTTCACTCCGCCGCCGCCGTAGCCGTCTTCCTCCGCCGAGTTAGGGCGTGGAAGATCTACACAGACGAACTTCACCTCTCCACTTCACTGTTCATCGTGTTCTTCATCCAGGGTAATTAAAAGTTACTTTTACTGCCCTCGTTGATTCGAATGATTATCTACAAAATCTTCAAAAGTGTTTTTCTTCATATCTTCACACACTGAACACCTCACAAGTCATCTGTTCTTGATTCGTTTCTCTAAGCATCATTTTTATTTAAGATTCCTCAATTGTGTGGATCTTCGATCTATACAACTCTGGAACCTAAGACGAAGAACGCTTACTGAAAATCTTCAAGACTCATCTGGTCAAATTCCTCAAATTTGTTCTTTTTCAAAAACCTTCTGAGAACGCATATGACCTCTCCAAATTCCTCACAACTATACTCTGTTCACAGGTACTCATGTCAGCTGCTGAATCACTAGGTTCTCATCAACTTAACTCATTTGCAGCATTCCTCGAAGAGAAGTTGCATACTTCTTCAGAGAATTCGATTGTTCAAATTCCTCAACTGAAAAAATGGCTGATGGTAAAAGGCCATAGAAAGGAGGAAAGAAGCCTGAGGTCATGACTGCCTTTGAGATCCCTGAGGACATATACAAAGATTACTGCACTCCTGATGAGGCCAAGTTTGGAAAAGAGGACAAAAATCAGCGCAAGGTGCGCATACAGAGGATAGAAAGGAGATGGGCAAGAGAATGGAGGGAGTACAAGTATGTAACTCCAAAGTACATGAAGAAATTCACACTCAATCCTCCATGCCCAAGAGGTCCATTGGCACCTGGCCAAATAGCAGATCCCACCAGCCTCAAGCGCGGCGAGGACTATCCCGATGAATGGGCCAAGCGCCAATCCAAGTTGGCTAAGCAAGCCAGAGAAGCAGTGAGGAAATTCAATGAAGACTCTGCTGCTGCTGCCTCTGCTGATGCCTCTGTTGTCAAGCCGAAGAAGGCTATGTCAAAGAAGCCTGTGCGCAAGCCAAGTGCTTCACCAACAGTGCCCTCACGGCTAGAATCCTCAAAGCCCTCACGGCCAATTCCTCATGCTGCTCCCGCTCCCTCAAAATCCTCAGCTCCTCCAAAGTCATCAGCTGTTCCAACAAAGTCCTTAGCACTTGTGCATCTCGCCTCGTGCCAAAGGACTACAGGCATGTCCATTGCCTCAGGAGTTTCAGCTAGTTCCTCAGCTGCACCAACTTCCTCAATGGGACCCTCTCTACTGAAGACTAAGGTCACTGCTGGACGAGGTCCTCGCCCTATTCCTCAGAAGAAGAAAGTCGCCTTCCAAGTGCCGTCTGATGAAGACAAAGCTGATGATGATGAACTTGCAGAAATCATCAGAGATAGGCAAGTTAGGGCCGCTAGAGCCAAGGGAACAGATGTGCCACTGCTTTTGGATCCCAAGTTGATCCTCGAATACATTGATGTTTGGTACAAGGACCCCAACACTCCCATGCCTGATTTCAAGCTGACTCCTGGTCAAAGTCACATGCTGACTCACCTCATACAAGAAGAGAAGTGGAAATTTGAAAAGGGGAGGAGAGTGAAGAAAACACAGTACAAGAAAGAGTGCTTTCTGAAGCAAAACGTTCTGAAGCTAACACCTGAAGAACTTGTTGCTCTCCAATCAGAAATTAAGAAACTGAGTGATGAATTTGATCACTATTATGCTGAATGGCTGGGAGCCAAATTCAGATTTGTAAAAATAACAAAAAAGTTCACCTCCAATGTTGCAGCCCCAACGTAACAGGAAACTCCTTAGGCCGAAGCATCTGCTCAGCCTACTGAAGAAAATGCCAGCATTGCTGATGACAATCAGGCTGCTGAAGAAAACGTGAGTTCCAGGGCTGATGACTGCACTCCAGCCGCTGAAGAAATTGCCAGGGCACCCACTAGTGGTGCGCGTGAAGAAAATGAAGAAAATCAACCAGATTCCTCTGCTCCTCCTGCGCCTACACCAACTCCAATCCTTCCATCTACATCAGATGTGAAAAAGACCAAGGCTGCAGAGCGCGCAACAGTGAAGAAAAGGAAAGCATCGCCTGCTTCAGATTCTTCAGCTCCGAAGAAGATGAAGCCTATGACAAGTTCATTTGCTAATCCCATTGATGTTGTTCCCATCTCAACCAGACCATCAAAGGACCTTGTTCCTTTTGGTGAAGAATATGAGATCCCTAGCGGATCTGATGAAGGAAATCATTCTGCTGCTTCGTCAGAGCAGATTGATGAAGAAATTGAAGTGGATACGATCCCTTCAACACCTGTCATCTCCTCGCCCATGCCTCAGTTCACAGCTGAAGAGGCTGGCGTTGAAGAAATGGAAGATGAAGATGGACGTTGGATGCTCCACACCCGTAATTAGTGATGAATTCTGGAAAAGTCAGCATCCAAACTCTCCAATGTTCACACCATTGCAGCAAATACCTCAGTCCTCCGCACAAACTATTCAAATGGGCTCTGAAAAAACTCACCTCACTTCATCTTTACATGAGGAAATTCCAGCCACTAGTGCTGAAGAAACTGCTGCTGAACATCTGAAGATGCAGACTGCCACTGAAGAGGAACCAGAAATTCCTCAGCCTGAAGAACCTGAGATTGCGATTCCTGAGGTCGTGATGCAACTCACTGACACTCCTCTGCCCAAGCCAAAGGATCCATTCTCACGCAAGCAAAAGTTCAAGGCTGATGATTTCTTCGGCAAGCATGTATTCTTCGAAGACTACAACCCTTATAACTCTGCTCGCATTAGGAAGAGGCGTTTCTGGACTGCTAGTCAAGCTAATTTCTATTCCTCAGTGCTATTTGATACGTCTCCAACGTATCTATAATTTTTGATTGCTCCATGCTATATTATCTACTATTTTGGACTATAATTGGGCTTTATTTTCCACTTTTATATTATTTTTTGGGACTAACCTATTAACCGGAGGCCCAACCCAGAATTGTTGTTTTTTTGCCTATTTCAGTGTTCCGAAGAAACAGAATATCAATCGGAGTCCAAACGGAATAAAACCTTCGGGAACTTGATTTTCTCACCGAACGTGATCCAGGAGACTTGGACCCTACTCCAAGGAGTCATAGAGGAGGTCACGAGGGTGGGGGGCGTGCCCCCCTAGGGCGCACCCCCTGCCTCGTGGGCCCCTCTGTGCTCCACCGACGTACTCCTTCCTCCTATATATACCTACGTACCCCCAAACGAACAGAGACAGAGCCAAAAACCTAATTCCACCGCCGCAACTTTCTGTATCCACAAGATCCCATCTTGGGGCCTGTTCCGGAGCTCCGCCGGAGAGGGCCGTCATCACAAAGGGCTTCTACATCATCCTAGCCCCTCCGATGAAGTGTGAGTAGTTTACCTCAGACCTTTGGGTCCATAGTTAGTAGCTAGATGGCTTCTTCTCTCTTTTTGGATCTCAATACAAAGTTCTCCCCCTCTCTTGTGGAGATCTATTCGATGTAATCTTCTTTTTGCGGTGTGTTTGTTGAGACCGATGAATTGTGGGTTTATGATCAAGTCTATCTATGAATAATATTTGAATCTTCTCTGAATTCTTTTATGTATGATTGGTTATCTTTGCAAGTCTCTTCGAATTATCCGTTCGGTTTAGCCAACTAGATTGGTAGTTCTTTCCATGGGAGAAGTGCTTAGCTTTGGGTTCGATCTTTGGGTGTCCTTTCCCAGTGACAGAAGGGGCAGCAAGGCACGTATTGCATCGTTGCCATCAAGGATAACAAGATGGGGTTTATCTCATATTGCATGAATTTATCTCTCTACATCATGTCATCTTACTTAAGGCGTTACTCTGTTTTTAACTTAATACTCTAGATGCATGCTGGATAGTGGTCGATGAGTGAATTAATAGTAGTAGATGTAGAATCGTTTCGGTCTACTTGTCACGGACGTGATGCCTATATACATGATCATGCCTAGATATTCTCATAACTATGCTCAATTTTGTCAATTGCTCAACAGTAATTTGTTCACCCACCTTAGAATACTTATGCTCTTGAGAGAAGCCACTAGTGAAACCTATGGCCCCCGGGTCTATTCTTATCATATCAATCTCCATCACTTTAATCTTGCTTTGCTTTTTTACTTTGCCTTTACTTTTCACTTTGCATCTTTATACCAAAAATACCAAAAAAATTATATCTATCAGATCTCACTCTCGTAAGTGACCGTGAAGGGATTGACAACCCCTAATCGCGTTGGTTGCGAGTAGCTATCGTTTTGTGCAGGTACGAGGGACTTGAGTGTGGCCTCCTACTGGATTGATACCTTGGTTCTCAAAAACTGAGGGAAATACTTACGCTACTTGGAGCGATTTTGATGATTGCTCTCTAAACTTGCATCTTGCGGATTCTACCATTAAGAAACCTATGAGAAGGATTAATGATATTCTTATTGTTGCAAATAGGAATTATGTGCCCGTAGATTTCATTGTTCTTGATATAGATTGCAATCCTTCTTGCCCTATTATTCTTGGTAGACATTTCCTTAGAACGGTT
Organism: Triticum urartu; assembly: GCF_056163025.1. Lineage (NCBI taxonomy): Eukaryota > Viridiplantae > Streptophyta > Magnoliopsida > Poales > Poaceae > Triticum > Triticum urartu. The sequence continues at coordinate 399,998,088 of NC_141873.1, read as the reverse complement.
GGTGCGATTATTGATATGAAGGAAGGGAATATTAGATTTCAATTTCCATTAAAAAGGGCATGGAACACTTTTCAAGAAAGAAAATAAAATTTCCACATGAAACTATCATGAGAGCCACTTATGGATTGCCTACCAAAGATGGCAATACCTAGATCTATACTCGCTTTTATGCCTAGCTAGGGGCGTTAAACGATAGCGCTTGTTGGGAGGCAACCCAATTTTATTTTTATTCCTTGCTTTTTGCTCCTGTTTAGTAATAAATAAATTATTTATCCTCTGTTTTGGTTGTGTTTTTTGTGTTTAATTAGTGTTTGTGCCAAGTAGAACCGTTGGGAAGACTTGGGGAAAGTCTTGTTGAACTTGCTGTAAAAAACAGAAACTTTAGCGCTCACGAGAACTGCTGTCATTTTTATTTGGAGAGTGCTATTTAGTTAATTCTTTTTGCAGATGATTAATAGATAAATTCCTCACGTCCAGAAATTTATTTTATAATTTTTGTGGTTCCAGATCTTTCGCTAGCTACAGATTACTACAGACTGTTCTGTTTTTGACAGATTCTGTTTTTTGTGTGTTGTTTGCTTATTTTGATGAATCTATGGTTAGTAAAATAGTTTATAATCCATAGAGAAGTTGGAATACAGTAGATTTAACACCAATATAAATAAAGAATGATTTAATTACAGTACCTTTAAGTGGTCTTTTGTTTTCTTTTGCTAACGGAGCTCATGAGTTTTCTACTTTAAGTTTTGTGTTGCGAAGTTTTCAAGTTTTGGGTGAATTCTTGTGATGGATTATGGAACAAGGAGTGGCAAGAGCCTAATATTGGGGATGCCCATGGCACCCCCAAGATAATCCAAGGACACCAAAAAGTCAAAGCTTGGGGATGCCCCGGAAGGCATCCCCTCTTTCGTCCACTTCCATCGGTAATTTACTTGGAGCTATAGTTTATTCACCAACATGATATGTGTTTTGCTTGGAGCGTCTTGTATTATTTGTGTCTTTGTGTTTTAGTATGCCACAATCATCCTTGCTGTACATACCTTTTGAGAGAGCCATACATGAATTAAAATTTGATAGAATACTCTATGTGCTTCACTTATATCTTTTGAGCTGAGTAGTTTTGCTTTATGTGCTTCACTTATATCTTTTGAGCTAAGTAGTTTTGCTCTATGTGCTTCACTTATATCTTTTGAGCGTTATAATTTTGCTCTATGTGCTTCACTTAGATCTTTTAGAGCACGGTGGTGGATTTTTTAAAGAAACTATTGATCTCTCATGCTTCACTTAAATTATTTTGAGAGTCTTAATAGCATGGTAATTTGCTTAATAATAATATGCTTGGTATTCAAGATTTTTGAAACTTTCTTTTGAGTGTGTTGAATACTAAGAAAATATTGAAGCATGATAATTGTTTTGAGATATGGAGGTGATAATATTAAAGTCATGCTAGTTGAGTAGTTGTGAATTTAAAGAATACTTGTGTTAAAATTTGTGATTCCCGTAGCATGCACGTATGGTGAACCGTTATATGATGAAGTCGGAGCATGATTTATTTATTGATTGTCTTCCTTATGAGTGGCGGTCGGGGATGAGCGATGGTATTTTCCTACCAATCTATCCCCCTAGGAGCATGCGCGTAATACTTTGCTTTGATAACTTCTAGATTTTTACAATAAGTATATGAGTTCTTTATGACTAATGTTGAGTCCATGGATCATACGCACTCTCACTCTTCCACCTTTGCTAGCCTCTCTAATACCGCGCACCTTTCGCCGGTATCATACACCTACCATATACCTTCCTCAAAACAGCCACCATACCTACCTATTATGGCATTTCCATAGCCATTCCGAGATATATTGCCATGCAACTTTTCACCATCTAGTTCATCATGACATGTTCATCATTGTCATATTGCTTAGCATGATCATGTAGTTGACATAGTATTTGTGGCAAAGCCACCGTTCATAATTTTTTCATACTTGTCACTCTTGATTCATTGCATATCTCGGTACACTGCCGGAGGCATCCATATAGAGTCATACTTTGTCTTAGAATCGAGTTGTAATCATTGAGTTGTAAATAAATAAAAGGGTGATGATCATCATTTAATAGAGCATTGTCCCAAAAAAGGCCAAAGAAAAAAAAGGAGGCCCAAAAAAAGAGAAAATAAATAAAATGAGACAATGCTACTATCTTTTTTCCACACGTGTGCTTCAAAGTAGCACCATGATCTTCATAGTAGAGAGTCTCTCATGTTATCACTTTCATATACTAGTGGGAATTTTACATTATAGAACTTGGCTTGTATATTCCAATGATGGGCTTCCTCAAATTACCCTAGGTCTTCATGAGCAAGCAAGTTGGATGCACACCCACTTAGTTTCTTTTTGAGCTTTCATATACTTATAGCTCTAGGGCATCCGTTGCATGGCAATCCCTACTCACTCACATTGATATCTATTGATGGGCATCTCCATAGCCCGTTGATACGCCTAGTTGATGTGAGACTATCTTCTCCTTTTTGTCTTCTCCACAACCACCATTCTATTCCACCTATAGTGCTATATCCATGGCTCACGCTCATGTATTGCGTGAAGATTGAAAAAGTTTTGAAAAAGTTAGAGTATGAAACAATTGCTTGGCTTGTCATCGGGGTTGTGCATGATTTAAATACTTTGTGTGGTGAAGATAGAGCATAGCCAGACTATATGATTTTGTATGGATAACTTTCTTTGGCCATGTTATTTTGAAAAGACATAATTGCTTTGTTAGTATGCTTGAAGTATTATTATTTTTATGTCAATATAAACTTTTGTCTTGAATCTCTCGAATCTGAATATTCATATCACAATTAAGAAGATTTGCATTGAAATTATGCCAAGTAGCACTCCGCATCAAAAATTCTCTTTTTATCATTTACCTACTCGAGGACGAGCAGGAATTAAGCTTGGGGATGCCTGATACGTCTCCAACGTATCTATAATTTTTGATTGCTCCATGCTATATTATCTACTATTTTGGACTATAATTGGGCTTTATTTTCCACTTTTATATTATTTTTGGGACTAACCTATTAACCGGAGGCCCAACCCAGAATTGCTGTTTTTTTGCCTATTTGGGTGTTTCGAAGAAACGCAATATCAAACGGAGTCCAAACGGAATAAAACCTTCGAGAACGTGATTTTCTCACCGAACGTGATCCAGGAGACTTGGACCCTACTCCAAGGAGTCAAAGAGGAGGTCACGAGGGTGGGGGGCGCCCCCCTAGGGCGCGCCCCTGCCTCGTGGGCCCCTTGGAGCTCCTCTGACGTACTTCTTCCTCCTATATATACATACGTACCCCCAAACGATCAGAAGGGGAGCCAAAAACCTAATTCCACCGCCACAAATTTCTGTATCCACGAGATCCCATCTTGGGGCCTGTTCCGGAGCTCCGCCGGAGAGGGCCGTCATCACGGAGGGCTTCTAAATCATCATAGCTCTCCGATGAAGTGTGAGTAGTTTACCTCAGACCTTCGGGTCTATAGTTAGTAGCTAGATGGCTTCTTCTCTCTCTTTGAATCTCAATACAAAGTTATCCCCCTCTCTTGTGGAGATCTATTCGATGTAATCTTCTTTTTGCGGTGTGTTTGTTGAGACCAATGAATTGTGGGTTTATGATCAAGTCTATCTATGAATAATATTTGAATCTTCTCTGAATTCTTTTATGTATGATTGGTTATCTTTGCAAGTCTCTTCGAATTATCCGTTTGGTTTGGCCAACTAGATTGGTAGTTCTTGCCATGGGAGAAGTGCTTAGCTTTGGGTTCGCTCTTGCGGCGTCCTTTCCCAGTGACAGAAGGGGCAGCAAGGCACTTATTGCATCGTTGCCATCGAGGATAACAAGATGGGGTTTATTTCATATTGCATGAATTTATCTCTCTACATCATGTCATCTTGCTTAAGGCATTACTCTGTTTTTAACTTAATACTCTAGATGCATGATGGATAGCGGTCGATGAGTGGAGTAATAGTAGTAGATGCAGAATCGTTTCGATCTACTTGTCACGGACGTGATGCCTATATACATGATCATGCCTAGATATTCTCATAACTATGCTCAATTTTGTCAATTGCTCAACAGTAATTTGTTCACCCACCGTAGAATATGTATGCTCTTGAGAGAAGCCACTAGTGAAACCTATGGCCCCCGGGTCTATTCTCATCATATCAATCTCCATCACTTTAATCTTGCTTTGCTTTTTTTACTTTGCCTTTACTTTTCACTTTGCATCTTTATACCAAAATTATTATATCTATCAGATCTCACTCTCGTAAGTGACCGTGAAGGGATTGACAACCCCTAATCGCGTTGGTTGCGAGTAGCTATCGTTTTGTGCAGGTACGAGGGACTTGAGCGTGGCCTCCTACTGGATTGATACCTTGGTTCTCAAAAACCGAGGGAAATACTTATGCTACTTTGCTGCATCAACAAAGAGAAAATCTTCTACCATGAGCATATTCCTCACGTGGATATGGAATCTCTGTCGTGCTTCACACCAGTCCTTAGTGTTCTTCATGACGCTGGACTGTTAAACTTTTGCTCTGACATCTGCGATTGGAATGAAGAACTGATTCTTCAATTCTTTGCAACGCTGCACATCACAGGAGATTCTGAAGATGTGAATTCATGGGTGCTGGACTGGATGTCTGAAAATACTCACTACACTGCACCAACTTCTGAGTTGCTCCGTGCCTTACCACTCAGTCCTCCCCTTGAAGAAGCTCGTTGCATCTACAGTGAACCTGAGCTTACAAATCACTACATGCAGGTTCTAATGAAACCTTTGAAGCCAGGTCAGGCACCAAGAACCAAATTCCTCGTGAAGGAATTGTTGTATGTGCCAAGAACTGTCTATCGTATTCTTACGAGGACAATGAGTCCTATCAAAGGCCACGACTCATCTGATGAGGAAATTGTTGGCATCATGAAGGATCTGGTATTCAACATCGTTCATGGCATTCCCGTCAATTATCACGATTTCTTCATGAGTACTCTGGCAAATGTTGCACTGTCTCCGTTTGAGCTGTAGCCTTATGCACCTTGGATTGTGAGATTCCTTGGGACAAGGTCTTCACTCAACTACAAAGCTGATTTTCAGAATCACCTCAGCTACTTGCCCCCAATTGAAGTCCTCAAGCAAACCTATTCCTCATTTGATGGAAAGGGCAAGGCACCAGCTGTTATAGATGAAGGCATTCGTCCATTGGATGGTCAATTTCGCAAAGCTGCTTCTTATTCCACCAATGATGACTCTGCCACACATGACTCTGCCAATGCACCCAAGTCCACTCCTCAAGCCACTGCTCCGCGCGTGCTGACTGACCGTGAACTTCTGCTTAGTCTTCACCAGAAGGTGGTTCGAAATCACAAATGGGTTAAGTGTCAGTTTGGTTCATTTATTCACAACATGACCGCTACACACAATGCAGTGAAGAAAAACCATTACTACCTCCATCAAGTCTTCGGTCGCACCTGGGCAATCCTGTCACATCTGTATGGTGAAGACGGTCTGAAGAAAATGGGTCTCAAGGAAGATTTTGGCTGGTCTGCACCTCCACCGAAGAAATTCAAGAAGGTCAAGGTTCCTTCACTGGTGGCCAGCTCATATTCTTCATCGCGCGACACTGATGAAAATGAAGACTTGGACGACACTGCGGCAGGCCCTACTACAACAAACGACCCCAACAACGCTGGCGCTCCTTCATCAACTTGATATTCTTCAGGGGCGTTAGTCCTCATATTCGATCCTTTTGGTCATTTGATGACAAAGGGGGAGAATTTTGAGTTAGTCTTCAAGCGGGTCTTCTATATGGACGTTTTTTTCAAGTTACAACTCTCGTTCTTCTGAGACTTTTATTGGATCGAGTTGTAAACTTAAACCCGATGGTGCTCTGATACTCTTGATATGTTTTTCCGCATGCTTATTCCTCGTTAATATTATTGCACGCATGCTGAATTACATCAGTCGCCATATTTCATCATGCATTTCAAATTCTTCACTATTATATGTCAAATGCGTGTATGAATTACAAGATATAGGGGGAGATCTCCATGATTCAACTCTTCAAGTGTGCATTGCTTCAAAAGCAAATTCCTCACTATGCACATCTTCAGGGGGAGTTCTTCTATATCTTGCAATCAAATTCCTCAATATCAGTATTTACACTTCATATGTGTATCCCCGTTGAAAACTTAACCTATATTTTCATCAATCACCAAAAAGGGGGAGATTGTAAGTGCATCTAGTGCCCCTTAGTGATTTTGGTGTATTGAAGACTTATAGGTTAAGGGACTAATGCGTTTGTGAGTGTACACAGGTCTATAAGTCTATGAGGAGTTTGATATTTACAGAGAAAGTCGACCCCTAAAAATGAAGTTCTTCGGCTGAAGACTTTGGCTTTCTGAAGACTTTGAAAGTGAAGAAATTGGTGTGACCTTGAAGACTTGGTATTCATTCGAGGAACATGAAGCGTGAAGACTTTTGTTTTCCTAGTTTCATTTTCTCTTTCTTGAGTCATAGGAAACACCGTACTGTTAAAGGGGGTCGAGGAAATACTAAGGAAAAACTTCCATGTGATGCTCAACTCAAAATCCTACACCTACCAATCCCTTCGAGTGAAGCCATTGGAAATCTCATACAGTACAGTCATATTCTGACTGAGGAGTTAGGAATTCACCAGTGCGGATTGCCTACACAGTGAGGAACATGATAGCCCTGAGGATTTTGCTACTCAAAATTCCGACCGTTGCTGTGCTATGCGCCAGCTGTCCCAAAATATCTATCCATCTAACGGTCATATCATTGAAGGGCATTTATGTCTTATCATGTCGGGTTGCTCCCTAGGCTATAAATAGCCGCCCCCTACAACCACTAGCTAGTTGGCTGCTCTGAGAGAAACTGACACTTGTCATTTGAGAGCAACCCATCCTCCGAGGACTTTGAGCAAAAATCATCAAGTGAGGAAAACCCAAACCCAACCCAAACACCTACAAACCCCAAGTGATTGAGCATCAATGAAGAGATTGATCCTGCGTGGATCCGACGCTTGTTACCTTTGAAGACTGCGCTTCTTCCAGACGGTTAGGCGTCATGGTCTAGAACATCCAAGAGGAATTTTGGATCGCTGAGTGACCAAGTTTGTGAAGGTTTGGAAGTCGCCTGAAGACTTACCACGAGTGATTGGGCGAGGTCTGTGTGACCTTAGCTCAAGGAGAATACGGTGAGGACTTGGTGTCCCGAGCTGCGTGCTCAGGACTGGGTGTCCGGGACTGTGTGTCCTCGAGTTTAAATACTCAGCCGCTCCAACCAGACGTACAACTGAGACAGCAGTTGGAATTGGGCTACCAAATCATTGTCTTCACCAAGCTTACTAGTTCTATTTCCTCAACTCTTTCATTTCCTCATAACTGTGTTGTGTGCTTGTTCATATCTGTGTTTGAAGACTTTGACTGAAGACTTTCTCAATTTCCTCAGTTCAATTTCTTCAGTCTGTTTGTCTTCATCTTGTGTTATCCTGTGCTTACGCTTCTTGTACTCTATACCTGTCTTCATTTCATCATGATAACTATGCTTGTATTCTATTATGTTTACTTTTGAGTACTTATTCTACTGCTAGTAGTTCTTCGCTAAGGAATTTTCTCACCGGCAAATTCCTCGGTGAAGAATTTCATAAAAATCGCCTATTCACCCCCCTCTAGTCGATATAATGCACTTTCAGACCAGGATAAATGATTCTTGTTTTATGTTGTGTTTTCGATCTTGTTACTCACTTGTACGGTAACAAAGTAGCAACATGCCTTTACCTTCCAGGGGACTTCGTCAGGGTGACCCATTGAGCCCTTACCTGTTTCTCTTCGTCGCGGAAGGACTCACCCGTCTATTGGATAAACAGATCCGCCTCGGAAATATAACCCCTATTAAGATTGCCCGGGGATTCCCTAGAATATCAAATCTTTTGTTCGCCGACGACAGCCTACTCTTTTTCAAAGCGTCAAAAGAAGAGGCCGAAAGAGTGAAACAAGTCCTCATTGAATTCCAAAAGGGTTCGGGGCAGCTGCTCAGTTATAGCAAGTGTTCTGTTCTTTTCAGCGAGGTTTGCCCAGTGGAGGTCCAGCAAGACGTCAAAAGTGTGCTCGATATAACGGCCTCGACCTTTGAAAGCAAGTACTTAGGACTTCCCATGCCAGAAGGGCGAATGAAAGAATCCATATTCCAGCCAATAATGAAGAGATTTATTAAGAGATGTTCGGATTGGTCAGAGAGGTTTATGTCTCATGCAGCGAAAGAGGTCCTAATTAAGTATATCCTCCAAGTCCTCCCCACTTACTATATGGGGGTTTTCAAAATGACCCAGGGTTTCTGCGAAAGATACGAGAAACCGATTCGTGATTTTTGGTGGGGCGATGAAAATGGTCACAGGAAGGTGCATTGGATGTCCTGGGAACGCATGATGCTACGTCTTGAGCCTGCGTTGGTTTTCCCCAAAGAGGAAGGGATGATGCAGCAGAGTAGCATAAGTATTTCCCTCAGTTTTTGAGAACCAAGGTATCAATCCAGTAAGAGGCCACGCTCAAGTCCCTCGTACCTGCACAAAACGATAGCTACTCACAACCAACGCGATTAGGGGTTGTCAATCCCTTCACGGCCACTTACGAGAGTGAGATCTGATAGATATAATATTTTTGGTATTTTTGGTATAGAGATGCAAAGTGAAAAGTAAAGGCAAAGTAAAAAAGCAAAACAAGATTAAAGTGATGGAGATTGATATGATGAGAATAGACCCGGGGGCCATAGGTTTCACTAGTGGCTTCTCTCAAGAGCATAAGTATTCTACGGTGGGTGAACAAATTACTGTTGAGCAATTGACAGAATTGAGCATAGTTATGAGAATATCTAGGCATGATCATGTATATAGGCATGACGTCCGTGACAAGTAGACCGAAACGATTCTGCATCTACTACTATTACTCCACTCATCGACCGCTATCCAGCATGCATCTAGAGTATTAAGTTAAAAACAAAGTAACGCCTTAAGCAAGATGACATGATGTAGAGAGATAAATTCATGCAATATGAAATAAACCCCATATTGTTATCCTTGATGGCAACGATGCAATACGTGCCTTGCTGCCCCTTCTGTCACTGGGAAAGGACACCGCAAGATCGAACCCAAAGCTAAGCACTTCTCCCATGGCAAGAACTACCAATCTAGTTGGCCAAACCAAACGGATAATTCGAAGAGACTTGCAAAGATAACCAATCATACATAAAAGAATTCAGAGAAGATTCAAATATTATTCATAGATAGACTTGATCATAAACCCACAATTCATCGGTCTCAACAAACACACCGCAAAAAGAAGATTACATCGAATAGATCTCCACAAGAGAGGGGGAGAACTTTGTATTGAGATTCAAAGAGAGATAAGAAGCCATCTAGCTACTAACTATGGACCCGAAGGTTTGAGGTAAACTACTCACACTTCATCGGAGAGGCTATGATGATGTAGAAGCCCTCCGTGATGACGGCCCTCTCCGGCGGAGCTCCGGAACAGGCCCCAAGATGGGATCTCGTGGATACAGAAAGTTGAGGCGGTGGAATTAGGTTTTTGGCTCCCCTTCTGATCGTTTGGGGGTACGTATGTATATATAGGAGGAGGAAGTACGTCGGAGGAGCTCCGAGGGGCCCACGAGGCAGGGGGCGCGCCCTAGGGGGGGCGCCCCCCACCCTCGTGACCGCCTCTCTGATGCCTTGGCGTAGGGTCCAAGTCTCCTGGATCACGTTCGGTGAGAAAATCACGTTCCTGAAGGTTTCATTCCGTTTGGACTCCGTTTGATATTCCGTTTTTTCGAAACACTGAAATAGGCAAAAACAGCAATTCTGGGCTGGGCCTCCGGTTAATAGGTTAGTCCCAAAAATAATATAAAAGTGGAAAATAAATCCCAATATAGTCCAAAACAGTAGATAATATAGCATGGAGCAATCAAAAATTATAGATATGTTGGAGACGTATCACGCATCCCCAAGCTTAATTCCTGCTCGTCCTCGAGTAGGTAAATGATAAAAAGAGAATTTTTGATGCGGTGTGCTACTTGGCATAATTTCAATGCAAATCTTCATAATTGTGATATGAATATTCAGATTCGAAAGATTCAAGACAAAAGTTTATATCGACATAAAAAATACTTCAAGCATACTAACAAAGCAATTATGTCTTCTCAAAATAACATGGCCAAAGAAAGTTATCCGTACAAAATCATATAGTCTGGCTATGCTCTATCTTCACCACACAAAGTATTTAAATCATGCACAATCCCGATGAGAAGCCAAGCAATTGTTTCATACTCTAACTTTTTCAAAACTTTTTCAATCTTCACGCAATACATGAGCGTGAGCCATGGATATAGCACTATAGGTGGAATAAAATGGTGGTTGTGAAGAAGACAAAAAGAGGGGAAGATAGTCTCACATCAACTAGGCGTATCAACGGGCTATGGAGATGCCCATCAATAGATATCAATGTGAGTGAGTAGGGATTGCCATGCAACAGATGCACTAGAGCTATAAGTATATGAAAGCTCAAAAAGAAACTAAGTGGGTGTGCATCCAACTTGCTTGCTCATGAAGACCTAGGGCAATTTGAGGAAGCCCATCATTGGAATATACAAGCCAAGTTCTACAACGAAAGATTCCCACTAGTATATGAAAGTGATAGCATGAGAGACTCTCTACTATGAAGATTATGGTGCTACTTTGAAGCACAAGTGTGGTAAAAGGATATTAACATTGTCCCTTCTCTCTTTTTCTCTCATTTATTTTTTTATTTTTTATTTGGGCCTTTTCTCTTTTTTATGGCCTCTCTTTTTTTCTTTTTTTTATTTGGGCTTCTTTGGCCTCTTTTTTTATTTTTCGTCCGGAGTCTCATCCCGACTTGTGGGGGAATCATAGTCTCCATCATCCTTTCCTCACTTGGGACAATGCTCTAATAATGATGATCATCACACTTTTATTTTTCTTACAACTCAACAATTACAAATCGATACTTAGAACAAAATATGACTCTATGTGAATGCCTCCGGCGGTGTACCGGGATATGCAATATGACAATGATGAATGTGTCATGATAAACGGAATGGTGGAAAGTTGCATGGCAATATATCTCGGAATGGCTATGGAAATGCCATAATAGGTAGGTATGATGGCTGTTTTGAGGAAGGTATATGGTGGGTGTATGATACCGGCGAAAGGTGCACGGTATTAGAGAGGCTAGCAAAGGTGGAAGGGTGAGAGTGCGTATAATACATGGACTCAACATTAGTCATAAAGAACTGATATACTTATTGCAAAAATCTAGAAGTTATCAAAGCAAAGTATTACGCGCATGCTCCTAGGGGGATAGATTGGTAGGAAAATACCATCGCTCGTCCCCGACCGCCACTCATAAGGAAGACAATCAATAAATAAATCATGCTCCGACTTCATCACATAACGGTTCACCATACGTGCATGCTACGGGAATCACAAACTTTAACACAAGTATTATTTAAATTCACAACTACTCAACTAGCATGACTTTGATGTTACTACCTCCATATCTCAAAACAATTATCAAGCATCCAACTTTTCTTAGTATTCAATTCACTCAAAACAAAGTTTCACAAATCTTGAATACCAAGCATATTATTATTAAGCAAATTACCATGCTATTAACAGAATCTCAAAATAATTTAAGTGAAGCATGAGAGATAAATAGTTTCTTTAAAACAAATCCACCACTGTGCTTTAAAAGATCTAAGTGAAGCCCACAGAGCAAAATTACTTAGCTCAAAAAGATATAAGTGAAGCACATAGAGCAAGACTACATAGCTCAAAAGATATAAGTGAAGCACATAGAGTATTCTATCAAATTTTAATTCATGTATGGCTCTCTCAAAAGGTGTGTACAACAAGGATGATTGTGGCACACTAACAAACAAATACACAAATAATACAAGACGCTCCAAGCAAAACACATATCATGTTGGTGAATAAAAATATAGCTCCAAGTAAATTACCGATGAAAGTGGACGAAAGAGGGGATGCCTTCCGGGGCATCCCCAGGCTTTGACTTTTTGGTGTCCTTGGATTATCTTGGGGGCACCATGGGCATCCCCAAGCTTAGGCTCTTGCCACTCCTTGTTCCATAATCCATCAAAAGAATTCACCCAAAACTTAAAAACTTCACAACACAAAACTTAAAGTAGAAAACTCGTGAGCTCCGTTAGCGAAAGAAAACAAAAGACCACTTCAAGGTACTGTAATGAACTCATTATTTATTTATATTGGTGTTAAACCTACTGTATTCCAACTTCTCTATGGATTATAAACTACTTTACTAACCGTAGATTCATCAAAATAAGCAAACAACACACGAAAAACAGAATCTGTCAAAAACAGAACAGTCTGTAGTAATGTGTAGCTAGCGCAAGATCTGGAACCCCAAAAATTCTAAAATAAATTGCTGGACGTGAGTAATTTATCTATTAATCATCTTAAAAAATAATTAACTAAATAGCACTCTTAAAATAAAAATGACAGCAGTTCTCGTGAGCTATAAAGTTTCTGTTTTTTACAGCAAGTTCAACAAGACTTTCCCCAAGTCTTCCCAACGGTTCTACTTGGCACAAACACTAATTAAACACAAAAAACATAACCGAAACAGAGGCTAAATAATTTATTTATTACTAAACAGGAGCAAAAATCAAGGAATAAAAATAAAATTGGGTTGCCTCCCAACAAGCGCTATCGTTTAACGCCCCTAGCTAGGCATAAAAGCGAGGATAGATCTAGGTATTGCCATCTTTGGTAGGAAATCCATAAGTGGCTCTCATGATAGTTTCATATGGCAATTTTATTTTCTTTCTAGGAAAGTGTTCCATGCCCTTTTTTAGTGGAAATTGAAATCTAATATTCCCTTCCTTCATATCAATAATCGCACCAACCGTTCTAAGGAAAGGTCTACCAAGAATAATAGGGCAAGAAGGATTGCAATATATATCAAGAACAATGAAATCTATGGGCACATAATTCCTATTTACAACAATAAGAACATCATTAATAATTCCCATAGGTTTCTTTATAGTGGAATCCGCAAGATGCAAGTTTAGAGAGCAATCATCAAGATTACGGAAATCTAGCAAATCACACAAAGTCTTGGGAATAGTAGAGACACTAGCACCCAAATCACATAAAGCATAAAACTCATGATATTTAATTTTAATTTTAATAGTTGGTTCCCACTCATCATAGAGTTTTCTAGGGATAGAAACTTTCAACTCAAGTTTTTCTTCATAAGATTGCATCAAGGCATCGACAATATGTTCGTGAAGGCTTTATGTTGACTATAAGCATGTGGAGAATTTAGCATGGATTGCAACAAGGAAATACAATCAATTAAAGAGCAACTTTCATAACTAAATTCCTTGAAATCCAATATAGTGGGTTTAGCAACATCTAGATTTTTATTTCTTTCAATCCCACTTTCATCAATTTCATCATAAAGATCTAAATACTCCGAATTTTTAGAACGCCTTCTAGGTAAAGGAAGATCATATTCAGTTTCATCAAGATTCATATTGCAAAACAAAGATTTAATAGGAGACACATCAATAACTTTTAGATCTTGATTTTCATAGGAATTGGAAGAACACGCTTTAATAAAGGCATCTTTGGAAGCACGCATCCTAGCGGTTCTTTCCTTGCACTCATCAATGGAAATTCTCATGGCTTTGAGAGACTCATTGATATCATGCTTAGGAGGAATAGATCTAAGCTTTAAAGAATCAACCTCAAGAGAAATTCTATCAACGTTCCTAGCCAAATCATCAACTTTAAGCAATTTCTCTTCAAGCAAAGCATTAAAATTGTTTTGTGAATTCATAAGCTCTTTAACACTATTCTCAAATTCAGAGGGCATATTATTATAATTTCCATAAGAGTTGTTGTAGGAATTCTCATAATTATTAGAAGGATTACTAGGATATGGCCTAGGATTAAAATTCCCTCTATAAGCGTTGTTACCAAAATTATTCCTACCAACAAAATTGGCATCCATAGATTCATTGTTATTTTCAATCAAAGTAGACAAAGGCATATCATTAGGATCAGAAGAAACACTCTTAATAGCAAATAATTTCATAAGTTCATCCATCTTTCCACTCAAAACATTGATTTCTTCTATCGCATGCACTTTTTTATTAGAAGATCTTTCAGTATGCCATTGAGAATAATTAACCATAATATTATCTAGGAGTTTAGTAGCATCTCCTAAAGTGATTTCCATAAAAGTGCCTCCCGCGGCCGAATCTAAAAGATTTCTAGAAGCAAAATTGAATCAGGCATAAAAAATTTGTATAATCATCCACAAATTCAAACCATGAGTAGGGCAATTACGTATCATTAATTTCATTCTCTCCCAAGATTGTGCAACATGTTCATGATCAAGTTGTTTAAAGTTCATAATATCATTTCTAAGAGAGATGATCTTAGCGGGAGGAAAATACTTAGAGATAAAAGCATCTTTGCACTTGTTCCATGAATCAATACTATTTTTAGGCAAAGACGAAAACCAAGTTATAGCACAATCTCTAAGCGAAAAAGGAAATAACTTCAATTTAACGACATCATTATCGACATCTTTTTTCTTTTGCATATCACATAAATCAACGAAGCTATTCAGATGAGTAGCGGCATCTTCACTAGGAAGGCCGGCGAATTGATCTTTCATAACAAGATTCAACAAAGCAGTATTGATTTCACAAGATTCAGTATTAGCAAGAGGAGCAATCGGAGTGCTAAGGAAATCATTATTATTGGTATTGGTGAAGTCGCACAATTTGGTACTATCTTGAGCCATCGCGACAAACAAGCAATGTAACACACGAGCAAACAAGAAGCAAGCAGGCAAAAAGAGGCAAATAGAGAGGGAGGATAGAGAGAGAGGGCGAATAAAACGGCAAGGGTGAAGTGGGGGAGAGGAAAACGAGAGGCAAATGGCAAATAATGTAATGCGAGAGATAGGGATTATGATGGGTACTTGGTATGTTGATTTTTTGCGTAGACTCCCCGGCAACGGCGCCAGAAATTCTTCTTGCTACGTCTTGAGCTTGTGTTGGTTTTCCCCGAAGAGGAAGGGATGATGCAGCAGAGTAGCGTAAGTATTTCCCTCAGTTTTTGAGAACCAAGGTATCAATCCAGTAGGAGGCCACGCTCAAGTCCCTCGTACCTGCACAAAACGATAGCTACTCGTAACCAACGCGATTAGGGGTTGTCAATCCCTTCACGGTCACTTACGAGAGTGAGATCTGATAGATATAATATTTTTGGTATTTTTGGTATAGAGATGCAAAGTGAAAAGTAAAGGCAAAGTAAAAAGCAAAACAAGATTAAAGTGATGGAGATTGATATGATGAGAATAGACCCGGGGGGCATAGGTTTCACTAGTGGCTTCTCTCAAGAGCATAAGTATTCTAAGGTGGGTGAACAAATTACTGTTGAGCAATTGACAAAATTGAGCATAGTTATGAGAATATCTAGGCATGATCATGTATATAGGCATCACGTCCGTGACAAGTAGACCGAAATGATTCTGCATCTACTACTATTACTCCACTCATCGACCGCTATCCAGCATGCATCTAGAGTATTAAGTTAAAAACAGAGTAATGCCTTAAGCAAGATGACATGATGTAGAAAGATAAATTCATGCAATATGAAATAAACCCCATCTTGTTATCCTCGATGGCAACGATGCAATACATGCCTTGCTGCCCCTTTTTTCACTGGGAAAGGACACCACAAGATCGAACCCAAAGCTAAGCACTTCTCCCATGGCAAGAACTACCAATCTAGTTGGCCAAACCAAACGGATAATTCGAAGAGACTTGCAAAGATAACCAATCATACATAAAAGAATTCAGAGAAGATTCAAATATTATTCATAGATAGACTTGATCATAAACCCACAATTCATCGGTCTCAACAAACACACCGCAAAAAGAAGATTACATCGAATAGATCTCCACAAGAGAGGGGGATAACTTTGTATTGAGATTCAAAGAGAGAGAACAAGCCATCTAGCTACTAACTATAGACCCGAAGGTCTGAGGTAAACTACTCACACTTCATCGGAGAGGCTATGATGATGTAGAAGCCCTCCGTGATGACGGCCCTCTCCGGCGGAGCTCCGGAACAGGCCCCAAGATGGGATCTCGTGGATACAGAAAGTTGCGGTGGTGGAATTAGGTTTTTGGCTCCCCTTCTGATAGTTTGGGGGTACGTATGTATATATAGGAGGAAGAAGTACGTCGGAGGAGCTCCGAGGGGCCCATGAGGCAGGGGGCGCGCCCCCCACCCTTGTGACCGCCTCTCTGATGCCTTGGCGTAGGGTCCAAGTCTCGTGGATCACGTTCGGTGAGAAAATCACGTTCCCGAAGGTTTCATTCCGTTTGGACTCCGTTTGATATTCCGGTTTTTTGAAACACTAAAATAGGAAAAAAAAACAACAATTCTGGGCTGGGCCTCCGGTTAATAGGTTAGTCCCAAAAATAATATAAAAGTGGAAAATAAAGCCCAATATAGTCCAAAACAGTAGATAATATAGCATGGAGCAATCAAAAATTATAGATACGTTGGAGACGTATCACATGATCAAGCCAAAAAGAGGTGGTGGTATTGGTTTTAAAGATATGAAGCTCTTCAACCAAGCTCTGCTCGCACGACATGCCTGGAGATTGATTCAAAGACCGAATAGCTTGTGTGCGAGAATTCTGAAATCCAAATACTACCCCAATGGCGAGCTTTTGGACACGGTATTTGCATCAAATGCATCTCCGGCCTGGCTGGGAATCGAGCACAGGCTTGAGCTTCTTAAGGCGGGCCTTGTTTGGAGGATCGGTAATGGAAGAAAGGTTAACATTCAACGTGATCAATGGATCCCGCGTGAGGAAGGACCGAATCCTGCATAATTTATTCGCCGCACTAGATTAAGATGGGTTAATCAGTTGATGAATACTGACGACAATGGTTGGAATTCGGAGTTGATCCACCAATTGTTCTATCGTTTTGATGCTGAAGCGATTTACAATATTAAACTTCCAATTTCGGAGGCGGAGGACATGGTGGCGTGGCACTTTGAGAAATCAGGAACCTTCACGGTCCAGAGCGCGTACAGACTGGTGGCATCCCTTCAAAACCAGGAAAACCGGCCAGCTTCAAGTTCCACAAATGCAGCCAATGACCGGTGCATATGGGATATTATTTGGAAAGCAAAGGTTCCTGAAATAATTAAGATTTTTGGTTGGAGAATCGCGATAGACACCCTGCCAACCAAAATGAACAAATGGAAACGTACCCTGGAAGTTGACAACACCTGCAATATTTGTGGCAACGGAGATGAAGATGAATATCACACAGTGATTTCCTGTACAAAAAGCAAGGCTCTAAGGAGTGAAATGCGGAAAATCTGGGATCTTCCTAGCGAGTTGTAGTTTAGATACACTGGGGTGGACTGGCTTCAGAATCTCCTAGGAACTTGCAATATGGAAATGA
The DNA here is from genome assembly GCF_056163025.1 of Triticum urartu. NCBI lineage: Eukaryota > Viridiplantae > Streptophyta > Magnoliopsida > Poales > Poaceae > Triticum > Triticum urartu. The sequence continues at coordinate 399,980,454 of NC_141873.1, read as the reverse complement.
GGGTCAAAACCTTACTGCTGCTGTGGAGGTGTTGGTTCCTACGTGATGACTGCATCCATAGTACAGGGAAGGAGTTAATCAGCAGATCAGTTCATTTTTTGGAGCAATTTGAAGAGGAACTGAACATCTGCTACATGGTGCTTTCGTCAGGTCCAAAGGACAAACAGGCCTTGGGGCATACTGAGGTTGCTTTGGCTAGGAAAGATCGGACTAAAGTTGAAGCTATTGCGGTAATGCAGCAGGAAAATGGTTCGGATCCTGCTTCAGGTGTAGCAATTCAGTGGATTCTCCCTGAGGGCGATACTGTCAAACTGAATACCGATGCTTCCTTCTTAACTGACAGCGGAGTGTCTCATGTGGGCATTGTTGCTCGCGATCACAGAGGACTTGTTTTCTTCTCGCTGTCCAAAGGAATCGATCGCTGCTCTTCAGTGGAGGAAGCTGAGGGTCGGGCTCTGCTCTGTGGTCTGCAGACCTTGGCGGCGCTATACAGGGGACCTATTATTGCTGAGACTGACTGCTCTTTTCTGACGAAGGAACTACAACCTGATTCTTGTAACCGCTCTGCCTGCTTTTCGGTGTTTCATGACATCAAAGAGGAGCTAAAGAAATTCCAAGGAGCACAGGTGAGATACACAAATCGAAAGTAAAACAAGCTGGCGCACTGTCTCACAGCCCGAGCTAGAAGTAAAGGGGACACGCATTGGATGGCTAACGTCCCGGATGACCTAAGAGCAGTGTTGGCTGCCGACTGTTTGTTTGGCTCAAGAGTAATGTAATTTTACTCTTTTTCCTCAAAAAAAGTAGCAACAAGCCTTGTATTGTAATTTGTAAAGAGTACTACCCCCATCTGGGTTTATTAGTCGTCTCCATCGTATTTTGGGTCAAAGTGTGAACACATATTTGACTAGCAAAGTGTTAATGCATGTTACTAAAAATTATGTTGTTGGATTCGTATTTGTATGTAGTTTACAATGATATTATTTTTGCTACATATAAATTATATTTTATAAATTAAAATCATGGTCAAAATATGATCCAAAATACAAGGAGAGCTATTAAGAGCAACTCTAGCAGACCCCGCATCCTTCCGGCCCACAAAACGTGTTTGCAGTTCACGCAAAAACGCCTTTGCGGGCCAGCGCGGACGACCACAGTTGCAAACCCCGCATAATGGACCCGTAAAAAAGGATATCCCCGGAATATCTTTTTTTACGGGTCGGCTTGCGGCGTCTGATCTGGCGCAGCTCCTTCCGGCCCGCAAAACCTATATTTGCAACTTAAGTTGATCTAGCATAATGCATTTCTTTACTTTTGCAACAACATTAGATACAAAAGACATCACCAAATCTTTGCTAGAATAGCAAAACCAAAGAAAACAAGAACCACAAGTATGCATTTCAGAAGATTTCCAACTTCCATAACTGCTCCCACGAGTTTGACTAATATCTTCTCCATGCATTCGTTGTTGATCTGTGGATTCTTGATTTTGCATTCCTCTTTCTTCATCTTTGGTTCGAAAGAAGTAGATGTTGCTTCCCCTCTAGTTGCACATGCAGCCGCATCAATTGCCTTCGATTCTACTAAGGAGTGCACCAACATCTATTAAGTTTCTTTCTATCAACAAATCAATGTATTGGCCTTTCCAAAACCAAAATGAGTATCCATCGTCCTACACAAAAGAATGAGCAAGCTCGAAGTGAGCTACCGCAATTGAACTAAAGAATGAGCTGCGGCAAGTGCACGTACCCCGTCATTTTCGCATTTGAAGAACACCCACCCGGGGTGCTTTGGCGTGCCCGAAGTGAGCCGCAGCACTTTTCGCGTGCAGTCATCGCACTCTATGAGCGGCATCGGCAAGCCACAAAGACGTTGTGCGAGCGCCGAGCCCGGTGGACGGCCGGACAAATCCATGCCCGCAAACCTTCAGCAACGGCGGGCGGACGAACCCGTACCTGCATGCGGCAATGCGCCCTTGCCTGGGCTGCGGGAGAGGCTCCCCGACCACTCCATTGCTTGGGGCAGCAACCGGCGGCCGAAAAAAGCCAAATCCGGCGTCCCGCGATGAAGTGCCACAGATCTGCAAATCCGGCGGCCCGCCGACGCAGGGGGGAAGGGAGGGGAGGCCTCGTGCGCGTGGCGTGTTGGGGAACGTAGCATAAATTCAAAATTTTCCTACGTGTCACCAAGATCTATCTATGGAGTCATCTAGCAACGAGGGAGGAGTGGATCTACATACCCTTGTAGATCGCGCGCGGAAGCGTTCAAGAGAACGGGGTTGATGGAGTCGTACTCGTCGTGATCCAAATCACCGATGATCCTAGCGCCGAACGGACGGCACCTCCGCGTTCAACACACGTACGGAGCAACGACGTCTCCTCCTTCTTGATCCAGCAAGGGGGAGGAGAGGTTGATGGAGATCCAGCAGCACGACGGCGTGGTGGTGGAAGTAGCGGGATTCCAACAGGGCTTCGCCAAGCGCTGCGGGAGGAGGAAGATGTGTCATGGGAGGGAGAGGAAGGCGCCAGGGCTTAGGTGTTGCTGCCCTCCCTTCCCCCACTATATATAGGGCCAAGGGAGAGGGGGGGCGCAGCCTTGGCCCTTCCTCCAAGGAAGGGTGCGGCCAAGGGAGGAGTCCCTCCTCCCCAAGGCACCTCGGAGGTGCCTTCCCCCTTTAGGACTCTTCCTTTTCCTTTGACTCTTGGCGCATGGGCCTCTTGGGGCTGGTGCCCTTGGCCCATATAGGCCAAGGCGCACACCCCTACAGCCCATGTGGCCCCCCGGGGCAGGTGGACCCCCTTGGTGGACCCTCGGACCCCTTTCGGCACTCCCGGTACAATACCGAGCGCGAAACTTTTCTGGCGACCAAAACAAGACTTCCCATATATAAATCTTTACCTCCGGACCATTCCGGAACTCCTCGTCACGTCCGGGATCTCATCCAGGACTCCGAACAACTTTCGGGTTACCGCATACTAATATCTCTATAACCCTAGCGTCACCGAACCTTAAGTGTGTAGACCCTACGGGTTCGGGAACCATGCAGACATGACCGAGACGTTCACCGGTCAATAACCAACAGCGGGATCTGGATACCCATGTTGGCTCCCACATGTTCCACGATGATCTCATCGAATGAACCACGATGTCAAGGACTTAATCAATCCCGTATACAATTCCCTTTGTCTATTGGTACAATACTTGCCCGAGATTCGATTGTCGGTATCCCGATACCTTGTTCAATCTCGTTACCGGCAAGTCTCTTTACTCGTTCCGTAACACATCATCCCGTGATCAACTCCTTGATCACATTGTGCACATTATGATGATGTCCTATCGAGTGGGCCCAGAGATACCTCTCCGTTTACACGGAGTGACAAATCCCACTCTCGATTCGTGCCAACCCAACAGACACTTTCGGAGATACCTGTAGTGTACCTTTATAGCCACCCAGTTACGTTGTGACGTTTGGCACACCCAAAGTATTCCTACGGTATCCGAGAGTTGCACAATCTCATGGTCTGAGGAAATGATACTTGACATTAGAAAAGCTTTAGCATACGAACTACATGATCTTGTGCTAGGCTTAGGATTGGGTCTTTGTCCATCACATCATTCTCCTAATGATGTGATCCCGTTATCAATGACATCCAATGTCCATGGTCAGGAAACCGTAACCATCTATTGATCAACGAGCTAGTCAACTAGAGGCTTACTAGGGACATGGTGTTGTCTATGTATCCACACATGTATCTGAGTTTCCTATCAATACAATTCTAGCATGGATAATAAACGATTATCATGAACAAGGAAATATAATAATAACTAATTTATTATTGCCTCTAGGGCATATTTCCAACATGGCGGCCTTCCGGCGTGGTCCTGCCGGCTGCTTTCGTCGGAATTTTGGGCGGCGGGCGGCGGCGGCGCGAGGGGAGAGAGGAGAGGTGGTTGGTGTGGGAAAGCGCAGGATGAAATGCCCCTCACCAACCGCTTCCGCTTATATGCAGGGCACCGCAGCCGCGAGGGGGAAACCCGCGTTTTCCAGAGTTGGGGTCGGGATTTTGCCGCGCCCCCTAAATTTTTTTGCGGGCCGGGGCGGGGTGTGGGGTCTGATCGGGCTGGTTTTTTTGCCCCGACCCGCATTTTGGCGGTTATTTTACGGGTCGGCATGGGATGTGGGATCTGCTAGAGTTGCTCTAACCAGGATGGAGGTAGTATACTGGTGTTGGCCACAAAAGGTTTGGATATCTTTGGTCTCAATTATTAGGGTTAGTACGTTATACAGCTCTTCAAAATCCTTCAGATTAGTCAAGTTTATGTAGATTTAATATTGTGATGTTTATGCACTGAGGATTGGAAAAAAGTGGAATGAAATAAATAAATGAAGCTATAGAAGACAACTTGGAATGACCCTTTTTTAAACGCAAAGTAATACTTCCTCCGTCCAAGAATTCTTGTCTTAAATTTGTTTAGATACGAATGTATCCAATAATAAAACATGACTTGATACATCCATATTTAGACAAATCTAAAACAAGAATTTTGGAACAGAGGGAGTACGTATTTATTAACTCGAAATCGTTACATCATGTATCGACCTTGATGTAACTACAGGTTTTGTCACAAATCTATATTATTCGCATGTGTTACAGTTTCTTCTATCCGGTATATTTATTATTTCCTTTCAAAAAATATATTTTATTTAGTTAAGAAAACAGTCACCGCTAATAAAGGGAGAAAATGTCCCCAATTTCTCCAGTAAAACCAAAAAGAAACACCAATTTCTGGGGACTCATAGTCCACGATGAATTCCCCTGTGTATCAGCCAATGAGATGTAGTACAGAAAATATGGACGGGGATGATGACTTTAGGGTTCGGATTCGGTCACACCGGCTCGGGCTTATGAATTCACACCTGCTCCGATTGACGAGTACTTTTTGAAAGGGTGTGTCTAGGGCATATCTAGATGTACTCTAATTATTGCATATTTAAGTGAGTGAATCAAGCATAAAAGAAAAAGAAAAAAGAGAAAGAAAATATTCACACGAATCTTAATATAAGATCAATGACATATGACTTAGATGTGCAATACTTATGGCACATCTAGATGTGCTTTAGCAAAACTGTTTTTGAAACGTCTTATGTTTGATACGGCGGGGGCATTATTTGTTTTTGACTATGCTAACTTTTTAACGTACTGAATTTAGGCATCAGATCCGAACACATTTCTATTTGATTCAATTAAGTGCCTGTTTGGTTCCAATAAGTCACCTGACTTATAAGTCAGGTGACTTAAAACCAATGACTTATAAGTCACGCCTGTTTGGTTGTCACCTGACTTATAAGTCACCTGACCACACTTTTCCACCTTATTTTTTATTGTAAAGGTGATGGGACCCATGCAAAAGGGGGTGACTTATAAGTTTTAAGTTGAGGTGGAGCAACTTATGACTTATAAGTTGGGGTGACTTATAAGTCAGGTCCGTTTGGCAAAATAAGTCACTTTTTTCACTTTTCGACTTATAAGTTGGTGACTTATTTGGAACCAAACAGGCCCTAAACCTACGCTGCTACTCCCTCCGTCCCAAAATAAGTGTCTCAACTTTGTACTAGATCTAGTATAAATTTGTACTAACCTCAAGATACTTATTTTGGGACAGAGGGAGTATTATTCTTTCTTTCAGTTTTGCTAAAGCACATCTAGATGTGCCGTAAGTATTGCACATCTAAGTTCTATGTCATTGATCTTATGCAGAGATACGCGTGGAAATTTTATTTTGGGTTTTTTCTTTTCCTTTTCTTACTTGATTGTGTCACTTAGATGTGCAATAATTATAGCACATTTAGATGTGACCTAGACAAACCCTCTTTCTTTTGCATGGAGCAACATTTAGCGAACCCAATTAACAATACATACATGCAAATAAGACAAAAAAGATGACGTCGGCAAAGATTCCATTAAAAATTAAACTTCAAAACGTTTTGTAGCTTAAACCATTGGCTCGATTGGGAAACCGTTTTCACATAAAAAATTCGTTGCGACGAGACCTTCAAAATTAGATCCCATGTTGGTATGTTTCGACGACTTTTTTTCGGATCAAAAGTTACCAGGCCTAGGTTAAGTAAATTATCACGTCTGTGGTATGTTAGTTACCATCCTCTTTGTTTAGAAATTCACGAGGCATAAAAATGGCTCCTCCAACATTTTCTTTACATGCAAATGCACTAGAGCACAAGAAAGCTGATGCCATTGTAGATTCTCATTATTTCTAAACTGTAAAATATTTTATAGCTCAAAATTGTCGTCTCTGATTGAAAAAAAATTCACATAAAAAATCCGCCACGACGAGAACTTTGAAATTAGATCTCATGTTGATATGTTTTGATCGCTTTTTTGGTTGCAAGTGACCATAAGTTATCAGTTATGTTGTATGTATATCAACATGTTATTTATGCTGAAGTGACCGGGGGTGTGTTTTCAACGACTTTTTTCTTTCGGGTCAGAGTTACCGCAGTATTTGTTCTTAAGTTATCAGGTCTGCGATGCATATATTACCGTGCTATTTGTATGAAAGTAACCGAAATATGTTTCAACAATTTTTTATTTGGGTCTAAAGTTACCGCGGTATTCGTACCTAAGTTATCGGGTATGCGGTGCTTATATTACCATGATACAGGAATCACCGGGGGTGTGTATTCAACTATATTTTTTCATGGGTACAAATTATCGTGGTGTTTGTAACTAAGTTATTGTGTCTGTGATGCTTTCATTACCAAGCTATTTATATAGAAGTTATCAGGCGTATGTTTTTTAACAATTTTTTTACCGGGGCAAAATGTTATCATGGTGTTTGTACGCGAGTTATCAACTCTGTTATGCGTATATTCCCATGTTATTTCCACGAAAGTTATCGGGGGTATGTTTTCAACAACAGAAAATTTGCGATGTGTATATTATCATGTTATTTCTACAAAAGAGGGTATATTTTTAACAACGCTTTTTCCCCTCGTCAGAAGTTACCACGGTGTTTGTGTGTAAGTTATTTCGTCTGCGGTGGGTATCAGGGGGTATGTTATCAGGTTGAAGTTACAGAAGTTATCAGAGGGTATGTTATTAGGCCGAAATTGGTTATCGCCGTGTTTGTACCTAAGTTATAAGGTGTATGATGCGTATATTATCATGCTATTTAGAAAGAATTTATCACATGCCACGTAAAAAGTGTTGGTAAAGGAATAGTGTGAGTTGATGGAGGACATCAAGAAAGATCAATGGAACTATGTGAACTAATGTAGAACATGCAGAAGAAACGGTGTAATTGGCAGCATGACCCTTTTTTTTATTAAAACTCGTAATATCCAAGGTACAATTATGATGTGAAGTAGCAATACTTACCTAAGATCTTGGGTTCAATTCCCATCCAGCGTAATGATTTTTTAGCATTTCTAACTAGTTGAAAAACGAGGAATTTTACCTGGCCGGGAACATGGGCCTAAGGGCATCTACAACGGGGGCTCTTATACCAGGCGCCAGGGATCGATTCCCGGCCGTTACGGTCTAATCCCGTTCGATGCTGGGATTTTAGCGGGCATCGATGTCAACTGAGTCGCCGGACGCCTCGTATGTTTTCTGTTCATGTGACCTCTCCTAACGAACGCTGCGATTAATCTTCACGAGAAAAATAAAATCTGTTAGCGCTTAAATAGGCGCTCAAGCGTTGTGGCACCAGATTCATGTGCCGATGCTATCTCTGTAATTGTTTTTTTTTGTTATCTAAGCACCCAAATAAGCGCCTCTGCATTATAAATGCCCTAAGGCTAAATGTAGGAATTTAGAGTAGTATAGGAATTTGATAGGATGACACTTGCCACCCTAAGGAATTGACTTGTCTCGTTCCTACGCGTAAAATGAGCTTTGAGTGGATGTGTAGTTTCCTCCAAAAGCATAGGAAATGAATAGTATTCCTACGAAATTCTTGTATGCATTTCCTACAAACCGAATGCATATATAGGAAATTTTCCTCTGAAATCCTTATTCCATGTTTTTCCTATAAAAATCCTTCAAACCGAATGAGGCCTTAGAGAAATCTTGTAGGAATTTCATAGGATAGGATTTCTATAGGAAAAATTCCTTTAGAGCTCTTTGGTTGTAGGAATAGAATCATATTCCTATGGAGGAATTATTCCTATCCTCCATATTTCATAGAAAAATAAACATTAGCCTAGACTCAATGGAAAAAAAATCCTATGATGTGAATCAAAGGGCATCTCCTTTTGTATTCCTACTCATAGAATTTGAGATACATGTCATCTTATTTCCTATGACTTTTCTATTTCTACGATTTTTCTACCCTATGAACCAAAGGAGGCCTAAGGATGCGTGAAAAGAAAAACTGTCAGGACGTGGGCTTGATCAAGACGAACTGTTAGGACGTGGCCTTGATCGAGGGCAACAAAGCGGCGGTCGAGCGATACGTGGGATCAAGCGGGAATTGTGGATCACATGAAAAAAGGATGCAGTTGGAGTGGATCGTGCGAGCCTTCGGATCCAAAACGAACGCCATCCGGGTCGTCCGGATCTGTTGCAAAATTCCTGCCGTATGGATTTTAGCTTTCTCGTTTGTTTTTACTAATGTGAGGTCGACATGTCTAGGTCAATTCCAACATATTTTCATTGATGGATCATCAATCGCCACGCTGCAGTTTATTGTGGGAATATGAGGTGCTGATACAGTGATACAAGAAACAGTCGTATTCCATGATCGGGGAGGGCGGCGTTGAAGAGGTATTCCTGACCCCTTCCCGCTCTCCATGTGAACAGGACCGATTCTTTCTTTGCAAGAAGGACGAAATCGAGCTGGGTAACAGCACAGCAGGAACGACAAGTTGTAATGAGAAGAAAATCGCTGGCATCCATTCAGGAGAAACGAGATACAGGGCGACACGTCTCGTGGTTTGAGGCACAACTTGTGCTCGCCGTAGCTGGATAATACGGCTGTGTTCTGCGTGTGGCTCCCTGCTCTCAAAACAGTTGGGCAACCCTCCTTCACTCCTTCCATGATCTCCGGGCAAAGACGGAACTCTGGCAAAGACCTACACTACGCAGAGGAAGCAAGACCGGCACATGATTTAGGGTTGGGCGGCATCATCGACCCCAAAACGTGTGGTTGGGCAAGCAAAACGGAATAGTGAAACAATGCCGTCCGTCCGTCCACTTGGGAGATTTCACGATGCTGGCACGACGTGACGAGTCGCACTCCACAGACCTGGACACCGGAATCATAGGAGGCAGTATTCAAGTGCTCATTCTCTCGACGGAACAGCTGGAAGCCAGAATTATTCGATTCCACTAATTTCTTCAGACGTGCACAGCTTTAAGCTTATAGTAATCGAATAACATGGAAGACAAGCAGTTGGCTGAGCAGAAATTATATACTCCTACTGCTGTATATCGCTGGAAGTAGGTGAGTTGACTGCATCAAGATGACAGAGTGGACAGTGCTCTACAGCTGCAAGTGAACAGCTGGGCACAAGCTCCGGTTCAGCATCAACTACTTGTCTGCTGGACGCCGCAAAATGAAGTTTGTGATTGAACACAAGGCGACATGCAACACGGCATATGAATGAGCACGACTGGTAACAATCAACATCAACACAGCATGGACGATCCCGTGTCAATCACCAGGATCCGGAAAGGAGCATGAATGAAGGCGAAAAAGGGGAAAAGGCCATGCACATCACTTTCTCATACAGTATTTACTTGCTGGGTCAATAACACGTGGCAGCGGCCGTAATTACACATGCTAATAAGCATCGAGTCATCACAACGCTGAAGAAGAAGAAGAAGAAAATACAAGGCAAGGCAGAAATGTCTAATGGTACAGTATGAAACAATTCTCTGACCCCCAGTCCATAACTTGCCAGATAACAAGTGCACAAATTCATGAAAAATATGCTGAATGAATAAATTAGGCCCGAAGGGCGACAAGCAGAACCGGATTTTTACCTCACCGCCCCTTGGGGTTCATGATCTGCGAGAAGACCGCGCTCGGCGTCAGCCCGTCCGAGTCGATGCTCGCGACGCTCTGGTCGCCCATGCTTAGGGAAGTTGTCGTGGTCGTGGTGGTGCTTGAATCGATTGACGGGTCATTGGGATCCTTCTTTCCAGCCATCACCAGGGGAGCGCCCTCCTCATCCGACATCCCACAGCCGAAGCTTCCGCTCTCCTCCGCGCTTTCCTGCATCTGAAGAGCAAACTCCAGGTTCCAAAGCACATCTCCCATCGAAGGGCGCTCGATGCCGTTGTCGGCAACGCACTTCTCAGCTGTCTCGGCAAACTTCTTGAAGCACTGCGGAACGATCTTTCCCTTTAGGTAGGGATCAACAATCTGATCCAGAATTCCCTTCTTCTGGCAGTGCAATGCCCATTCTGCCAGGCTGACTTCTTCCTTTGCAAGAGTGGGGTTCAAGGCAGGCCGAGCACAGAGGACCTCGAACAGCACCACGCCAAATGAATACACATCAGACTTCTCGGTGAGCTGCTGCCTGCGGAAGTATTCAGGATCTAGGTAACCGAAACTGCCCTTGACAACTGTGCTCACATGTGTGTGATCCATCGACGGCCCAGTCTTGGACAGACCAAAATCTGAAACCTTGGCGACCCATTTCTCATCCAGGAGGATGTTTGTGGTCTTCACATCACGGTGGATAATGGTGTGCTTTGCACCGGTGTGAAGGTAGTGCAGCCCACGGGCTGCACCAATGCAGATCTCCAAACGCTGCCTCCAGCTAAGCGGCGCATTCTGGGTCTTGTATAGGTGCTCACGCAGAGTTCCATGGGCCATGTGGTCATAGACCAGGATCATCTCATTCTTGTCCTCGCAGTAACCAATCAGCGACACAAGATGGCGGTGGCGGAGCTTTGACAGCATTTCAATTTCAGTCTGGAACTCATGTATGCCCTGCTCAGACAAGGGGTTGCCACGCTTGATAGCCACCTTAGTTGTGCCCCCATCGATCTCTCCCTGGTAAACTTTACCGAACCCACCAACACCAAGGATCCGTGACTCGTCAAAGTTCTTCGTTGCAGCCTTGATCTCTGCAAAGGAGAAATGGCGGCACAGGTTGGATGGCAAAGATGAAGCAATACTCCCTGTAGCATGCGACTTGGCTGAGCTTGAAGTGTGTGAATTGCCATACAGCGACAACGGCAGCCAACCAGAATGGCCATCACTCATGCCGGCATCCTTGGCCACTTTCCTCCGCCTCTTGCAAATGAAGCAGCAATATCCAAGTGCAAGCATTGCCAAACCTCCAATTACTCCACCAGCAATAGGCCCGACAAGCGAACTCTTCTTCCCTTGCCCGGTATGCGCCGCTGGATCAGCACTTGGGACAGGGTTTGGCCCCGCGAGGCTCCCATTAGTAAGTTGCAGCTTGAACACCTCCATCCCATTGAGAATAGCATCATAGTACTGTGGCTTGTTCCGTATATCCGGATGAAGAGCCACCCAGAAATCCATAATCCCTGAACCCACAGTGCCGACCACGAAATCCTTGTACAATGGGGTACCGGTACTACGCGGATCCACCCACTGGAGCACATCAGCACCTTCCACGGCAGTCTGGTTGTTGAGGTAAATGTTGAACACCCGCTGATTCGGCTTATCAATTGGGGATTGTATCTCGCAGAAATGGAGCCTCACAAGGTATGTGAACCCAGCATCCACCTGCACTATCCAGGTGAGATTGTAGGCCAAGTTCACACCCTTGTCTATCCCCATTGATCGCGCCGTGGCATAGACATCCAGTGGCGCCACATATCCCGGCACACTGGGAGGGTAGGTGATTGTGACATTGGGATCGTTCGGGTACGACACCCCAGCCCCTGCACCGTAAATGTAGGGCGTGTCGTCGTCCCATGACCGAGCCCCGCCGGAGTCCTTGGAAGGGGAGATGGCCTGGCCTCCGACGTTGAGCCGGTACATGGTCTGCAGAGCAGCACCGGGGTCCATCGGGAACGGCTGGTTGTTGCCGTCACCGGTGACGAAGAACGGTGTGGCGAGGTCGAAGAGATCCGGGGAGGAGACGACCTCGATGCCGTTGATGAAGGCGTAGGCGTTGGGGCGCCCCTTCTCCGGGGTAAAGGTGAGGTCGAGGGTCGGGCCGGTGACGTTGACGGAGAACTCGCGCACGAGGTAGGCGAAGTTGAACGCCGTGGCGGTCTGGTAGGCGCTGAAGTTGGAGAGGAGCGTGACCTTGGCTGCCGGGACGGAGACGGAGAAGAAGGCGTCGGCGGCGGCGCGGCCGGAGTAGTTGGCCGGGTAGAAGTGCAGGCGGAGGAACTTGCGGCCGGGGCCGAGCGGGAAGGAGTAGGTGAAGGGCGCCGCGGAGACCCGCGCGGTGAGGTAGGGCACCTGCGGCACCGAGGGGTCCTGCGCCCCCGCGTCGGCGGAGGCGAGGTTCGGCGGCGCGTACTTGGAGCCGGCGTCGCCACGCCACTCCCGGCCGTCCGTGTCGTTGCCCTTCCCCGTGGCGCCGCAGTCGAGCAGGATGTCGTCCCGCGGCACGAAGGGGGCCCCCGAGGGCGCCGGCGCGGTCGGGTCCTGCGCCCACGCCGCGGGGACAAGCGCGGCGGCCGCGGCGGCCACGAGCAGCAGGAGCGCGCATCTCGGGCCTCCTCCCATGGCGCGACTGCGAGCTGTGTGTAGCTCGCTCTGCGTTTCGTCGCGGCTCACAGATCGCCCATCAAACGGCTCCCCCGGAGCCGATCTGGGGCGGATTTACGCGCGGGTGGGGGTTGCGAGCGGCGGCTGAGGTGGGATTTGAGGGCGGAGTGGCGGCCGCGGTGGTGGCGGTGGCGGGGGAGGAGAGAAGGGCCGGGGAGGGTGGCGTCGAGGAAGAAGGGGGGGAGAGGTTTCGGAGACTACGGGCGCGGCATTAAGCGGGGGGTCAGTGGTGGAGGGACGCGGTGCGGTGGCCAGCCGAGCTGAGGCTGCTGCTGTTGCCAAATGCAAGCTGTGAGCCAGCCGAGCCAGGGAACCCGGAACGGGGCAACGGGGTGAAGGGACCCACCAGCGACGGGGTCGGCGCAGCGCAATCAGTGCCGTCTCAGAGAAAGCGAGAGGGCGACGCGGCGGGAGGAGGAAGGCGGGCGTAGGCCCCGCTAACATGGGTTCCGGGTCGTGATGTGCACCGTCTCGTCCTCCATCCCACCATTCTTGGTACTCTCAAAAACGATATGATATTCGAAAATAAGCTCGGTGACATTTGACCAAACATCTGTCGGACGTGGTGATCGTCATGGACATCATCAACAGGAGGGCGGAGGTACCTGGCTGTGGACGGATCCTAGATGGACGGCGTCGTAGTACAAGACGAGCGGGTGCGTGGGTCGTGGTTGCGGACAGGGGCGGCGCCTGGGGTTTTCTTGGGTATTCGGTTGAATACCCAAGATTTTGACAAACCATTGAAATTTTATATAAAACAAGCGATTTTTTTTACAAAACAGTGATGATTTGGGCAAAATGAATACCCTCCTCCAAAATGAATACCCACCCTCTAGAACCTGGCGCCGCCACTGGTTGCGGACGTCCGGCAATGCCTGGGTGGCAATCGGCGAGGTATAGCGGCGGCATTGGAAGAGGAGGGTGTCGGTACTAAAACCGGTGGATCTCGCCTATGGGGTCCCGAGCTGTATATCTGAAACGATGGGTAACACGAGAGAAGGGACACAATGTTTTACCTAGGTTCGGACCTTCTTGAAGAGGTTAAACCCTACGTCCTGCTTTGGTTATATTGCTTGCGTACTGAGTACAAGATGATCTAACTCAAGATCATATGTTGTGTTCTAAACCCTAAAGTTGGTAATCACGATTCTGTCCCTGCGGATGAAACCCCGTGGTTTATATAGACACCGGAGGTATCTAGGGTTACGTATGGCCGGTTACCAACTAGGAATAAACATGCCGACAGTCGGGTAGTACTTGAAGTACACGCCAAGTCTTCGGCAGTGTCTGTCCTGATCGCGCCTAGGTTCGAAGTTTACGGAGTCCTTCCTTGTGAGATCGGCGGGCCGTAAGCTCGACCCATGGACTGTCGGCCAACTAGGTGGGTACCCCTAGTCCGGGACACTGTCAGTAGCCCTGAACTTGTCTTCGGAGCCGAGGACGTCAGATACATCCTCGGACCAACGTTTCTAGTTGTAAAGTCTTTAGCTTGGCAGGCAAGTTCTTCTCTCTAGATTGCTTTCATGTAAACCCGAGATTTTCTTTACTTAAAACAATTATCGAGCTTCCACTTAACGGGATTTCCCACCGACCACATGTTTTAAGGGCCGCTCTTCGGCACCTGAATTCCTGAGTTAGCTTAGCCTCAAAGGCTTGTCGCATAGCTGTGAACAGTGCTCTCGCCTGGCAGCTTTTACCGAACCATCACCCCCTACGGCGTTTAAGCGAGCCAGTTATTGCAGCTCGAATCGCGACCCAAGGCAACTTTCTCATTGGCACGTCCCATCAATGCAGAGACCGTGCTTCGTTTTTTATGGGATATCATCAAGAATTGTTTCACCCCATGCGTGCATAACGGCATGAAAGTCCAGAACGTGGTGATTTATCCGGCACCACGAGGGGAATCTTAGTCTTTTGTTGGCCTATGAAAACAAGGGGCGGTAATCTTACTTTCCCATACGCTTCCATCTCTTGCGCCATTGCTCGAAGCCTCGAAAGCTCCAGCGCCCTAGATCCATTCTCAAACTTCCAAGCCCCTTTCCAGCGCCCACATCCCCCATCAGCGATGGCTATGTCGATCTGAAGGGCAAGTGGATGGCCTCAACATCACGGAGGGCACCATCAAGGAGCTCCGGACCGCGGGTTACCACGTCGGAGCCGTTTGCCGGACACTGGAGCCCTACTCCCAAGCAAGGGGAGAGGGTAGTCTTTGTCTCCCCCCTCATCCGAGGCTTGGGGTTCCCCTTGCACCCCTTTGTGAGGGGTCGTCTTCTTCTACGAGCTAGATTTTCAGCATCTAGCCCCGAACTCCATAGTGCACCTTGTGGCGTTTATCACCGTCCGCGAGGCATTCCTTCGCGTCGAGCCACACTACGGTGGGGCCATGATCAGTAAGCTCTAGAAGATGACTTGGCTAGAAGGCATCTTTTTGGAGAAAATTAAGGTGTGGCAGCAAGAGTGGTTTTACATCACCGAGTTGCCCGCCGAAGGCTAGGCAGATATCCCGGTCTTCTCGGTCGGGCCCTCAAAGAGGTTCATCTCCTAGATGAAGAAAGGCCTAGATTGGGGCAATCCAGAGGAGGTGACGATGTTCCAGAAGAGAATCAAGTCCATGATGGGTAAGAAAATCAAGCTGGTGGACATGATTCAAGTTATGCTCCAATGTCACATCCTTCCTTTCCAACTCCCGGCCAGTCCGATGTGGCTTTACAAGCCCGAGGATGCGGCGCCAGTGTGATGTCGCTTGAAGCTACGTCGGTATTTCCCCAAAGAGGAAGGGATGATGCAGCACAACGGCGGTAGGTATTTCCCTCAGATATGAAATCAAGGTTATCAAACCAGTAGGAGAACCAAGCAACACAACGTAAACAGCACCTGCACACAGATAACAAATCCTCGCAACCTGGCATGTTAAAGGGGTTGTCAATCCCTTTTGGGGTACGGCGCCTCAAGATAGGCAAACGGACGTGAGATAAATTTGTAGTAGATTGATAGATCAAACGCCAAATAAAATAAATAAGAATAAATTGCAGCAAAGTATTTTTGTATTTTTGGTTTAGTATATATGAAAATAAATGCAAGAGAAAAGTAGATCGCAAAGGCAAATATATGAGAAAGAAGACCCGGGGGGCGTAGGTTTCACTAGTGGCTTCTCTCGAGGAAAATAGCAAACAGTGGGTAAACAAATTACTGTTGGACAATTGATAGAACCTCCAATAATTATGATGATATCCAGGCAATGATCATTATATAGGCATCACGTCCAAGATTAGTAGACCGACTGCTGCCTGCATCTACTACTATTACTCCACACATTGACCGCTATTCAGCATGCATCTAGTGTATTAAGTTCATAGAGAAACGGAGTAATGCAATAAGAATGATGACATGATGTAGAAAAGATCTATCTATGTAGAGATAGACCCCATTGTTTTATCCTTAGTAGCAACGATACATACGTGTCATTCCCTTTCTGTCACTGGGATCAAGCACCGTAAGATCGAACCCACTACAAAGCACCTCTTCCCATTGCAAGATAAATATATCAAGTTGGCTAAACAAAACCCAAATATCGGAGAAGAAATACGAGGCTATAAGCAATCATGCATATAAGAGATCAAAGAAACTCAAATAACTTTCATGGATATAAAAAGATAGATCTAATTATAAACTCAAAGTTCATAGATCCCAACAAACACATCGCAAAAAAGTTACATCATATGGATCTCCAAGAGACCATTGTATTGAGAATCGAGAGAGAGAGAGATGAAGCCATCTAGCTACTAACTACGGACCTGAAGGTCTACAAAGAACTACTCACGCATCATCGGAGAGGCGCCAATGGAGGTGGTGAACCCCATCCGAGATGGTGTCTAGATTGGATCTGGTGGTTCTGGACTGTGCGGCGGCTGGATGCATATTTCCTCGACTCCCCTAGAGTTCTGGGATTTTTGGGGTATTTGTAGAGCAAAGAGACGGTCCGGGGGGCACCCGAGGTGGGCACAACCCACCAGGGCGCGCCTGGGCCTCCTGGCGTACCCTGGTGGGTTGTGCCCCCCTCGGGGCACCCCAAGGCACAGCTAGGGCCCGTTGTGTTCCTTTCGGCCCATAAAAATTCTCCGTAAATTTTCGTGGCATTTGGACTTCGTCTAATATTGATTTTCCGCGATGTAAAAAACATGAAAAAAACATGAACTGGCACTTGGCACTATGTCAATAGGTTAGTACCAAAAATGATATAAAATGATTATAAAACATCCAAGATTGATAATTTAACAGCATGGAACAATCAAAAATTATAGATACGTTGGATACGTATCACAGTGCGAAACTTCTTCCGTACTAATCTAGACGGAATGTGGACGGCACTCTTTAAGCCGTCCAAGAAAGAATTCCCTACGGAAGGGGAAGAACGTGGCCTCGACACCGAGAATGGCCCAACCGAGGTAATGGCAGTCTTATTCATGTTTGTTTACTTTCACCATCCTTCAGTTTTGTTTATTCAGAGTCATCATCCTTGCCCTTCTATTTCCAGAAATGGCTTGCCAAGGGCGGAGAAGATAAAGTGTCCGACGCCATTGCCCAAGGAGGCCCGGACTCCTCAGCTTGAGTCTCTTTTGACTGAGGCACATATATGGTCCCGGTCAGGGAGAAGAAAGAGTCGAAGAGGAGGAAAGGTTTGCGCATCCACGGTCCCTTGGATGCCAGATCCGAAGACACTCGTGCCTCCTCCATCTGCGAGGAGGAAGAGAAGGAGGACGAGGGGGAGGAGTATCTTCCCCAAAGAGAAAAAGGGCGGCGGCCAGACGCAGAGGAGGATGGTCCTCCTCGGGCCCGCAGAAGGCGCCGAAAAGCCTTTGCGGACCAGCTCGGCCAGTCGTCTGTCCCCGCCAAGGTCGTACTATGTGATTATTCACCCCCTCTAGACTCCACCTTCTCGATCTTTCAATATGCTACCACCACATTGTCCATGATAAGCCTTCTTGGAACAAATGCACTTTGTGTTGGTGAACTAACCTCATGCAGAATCCTTTTTAGCCTATTAGCCAAGAATTTTGAAATGTTTATACACCACACAACATAAGCTAATAGGCCTATATTGGGTGACTACCTTTGAGCTCTCCACCCTACGAATCAAGACAATATATATGGCATTTCAACCCTCAGGTATCTTTTTGTATTTATTGCATCAAAAACTTAATGCTCAACTCGTCACCCCATGATATTAGGTTTGGAACTTGGATATTTTAAATCAAAATAAAATGGTGGGTAACTTAAATCGAGAAAGGTTCTTGAGCAGATGAAACATATATGGCTTGTGACGTTGAGAAGTGCACGTGTTGCACTGAGATGGCAGTTGTTGGGAAACGTTGCAAGGAAAACAAAAAATTCTACGCACACGCAAGATCTATCCATGGAGACGCATAGCAACGAGAGGAGGATAGTGTGTCTACTTACCCCCGTAGATTGTAAGCGAAAGCGTTTAACAACGCAGTTGATGTAGTCAAACTTCTTCGCTCTCCAACCGATCAAGTACCGAATGTACGGCACGTCCGCGTTCTGCACACGTTCAGCTCGGTGACGTCATTTGCCTTCTTGATCCAGCAAGAAGGCGAGGTAGTAGATGAATTCCGACAACACGACGGTGTGGAGATGGTGATTGTGAAGTGATCTCCACAGGGCTTCGCCTAAGCACTACGAAAATATGACCGGGGTGCAAACGGTGGAGGGGGGCGCCGCACACGGCTAGGCAATTGTCTGTTTTGTGCTAGGTGCCCCCTTCCCACATATATATAGGTGGGAGGGAGGAGCGGCCAAAGAAGGTGCCCAAGCCGCCCCCCTTCCTTATTTGGAGTGCGGGGAAAGGCATGGGCCCTTTCCTTTCTCCCATGAGAGGGAAAGGCGGGAGCGGCTAGCCCTCCCCCTTTTCCTTCCCTAGGCTAACCAAACAAGGGAGGGGGCACACTAGCCCCCTTGTGGGCTGGTTTGTCCCCTCCTTTGGCCCATAAGGCCCATATCTTGCCAGGGGGTGCCCGGAACCCCTTCCGGTGACCCGATTCCTTCCCGATACGTCCCGAAACACTTTCGCTGTCCAAATACCATCGTCCTATATATCAATCTTTGCCTCTAGACCATTTAGAGACTCCTCATCATGTCCGTGATCTCATCCGGGACTTTGAACAACATTCGGTCACCAAAACATATAACTCATAAAACACTATATCGTCAACGAACAGTAAGCGTGCAAACCCTATGGGTTCGAGAACTAGGTAGACATGACCGAGACACCTCTCCAGTCAATAACAAATAGAGGAATCTAGATGCCCATATTGGCTCCTACATATTCTACGAAGATCTTTATTGGTTGAACCGTTATGACAACATACGTAATTCCCTTTGTCCATCGGTATGTTACTTGCCCGAGATTCGATCATCAGTATCTTCATACCTAGTTCAATCTTGTTACCGGCAAGTCTCTTTACTCATTCTGTAATACATCACCTTGTGACTAACTCCTTAGTCATTTTCTTGCAAGCTTATGATGTGTATTACCGAGAGGGCCCAGAGATACCTCTCCGATACTTGGAGTGACAAATCCTAATCTCGATCTATGCCAACTCAACAAACACCTTCGGAGATACCTATAGAGCATCTTTGTGATCACCGAGTTACATTGTGACGTTTGATAGCACACAAGGGATTCCTCCGGTATCCAGGAGTTGCATAATCTCATAGTCGAAGGAACAAGTATTTAACATGAAGAAAGCAATAACAATAAACTAAACTATCAATATGCTAAGCTAACAGATGGGTCTTGTCCATCACATCATTCTCCTAATGATGTGATCTCGTTATCAAATGACAACACATGTCTATGGTTGGGAAACCTTAACCATCTTTGATCAACGAGCTAGTCTAGTAGAGGCTTACTAGGGGCACAATATTTGTTTATGTATTCACACATGTATTTAAATTTCCGATCAATGCAGTTCTAGCATGAATAATAAACCTTTATTATGACTAAGGAAATATAATATAAAATAATAACTTTATTATTGCCTCTAGGGCATATTTCCTTCAGCAGTTGTATTATCGATTATGTTATATCGAGAAATAGATGTGTGAGCTATGAAATGGCTATGGTAAGATACTCATTGGCTCATTGTTTTGGCCAGATCCAGCTGAAGTGCCGCCTTCCACGAACGTGGAGTCGAAGTGCTCGCCTGATAGTAGAGTTTCCGAGCCATTTCCTTGTGGATTAGTGTCCAGACTTTAGCCATTGGCACCTTATAGTCTTCCGTTGCAAACTCTATTTATCAAGCCTTTACTGTGACACATTATTTAGTCACTTTATTAAGGTCTTATGAACCCTCGTATATATTCAAATATGTGTGTATGATATCAAGTCTCGTGCCAGTGTGACTCCTGGGCTGGCGCGAGCAACACATCAATTGTGTGAATTGATGTGTGACAACTTTGTTGGCAAGACTCATTCACCGTCCATCCTAGATCTAATAACTCATCAATCAACTTACCACTTCATGAGTGCTTCGTTGATACGTTTCCGTCGTATCTACTTTTGCAAACACTTTTGCCCTTGTTTTGGACTCTAACTTGCATGATTTGAATAGAACTAACCCGGACTGACGCTGTTTTCAGTAGAATTGCCATGTGTTATTTTTGTGAAGAAATAAAAATTCTTGGAATGACCTGAAAATCAACGGAGAATTATTTTGAAATATATAAAAAATACTGGAAGGAAGATCCACGTCAGGGGGGCTCCACCTATCCACAAGGGTGGGGGGGCACGCCGTACCCCCTGGGCGCGGCCCCTACCTCATGGGCCCCCTGACGCTCCACCGACCTCAACCCTGACTCCATATATTCACTTTCGGGAAGAAAAAACCAGGGAGAAGGATTCATCGCGTTTTACGATACGGAGCCACCGCCAAGCCCTAAACTCTCTCGGGAGGGCTGATCTGGGGTCCCTTCGGGGCTCCGGAGAGGGGAATCCGTCGCCATCGTCATCATCAACCATCCTCCATCACCAATTTCATGATGCTCACCGCCATGCATGAGTAGTTCCATCGCAGGCTTGCTGGACGGTGATGGGTTGGATGAGATTTATCATGTAATTGAGTTAGTTTTGTTAGGGTTTGATCCCTAGTATCCACTATGTTCTGAGATTGATGTTGCTATGACCTTGCTATGCTTAATACTTGTCACTAGGGCCCGAGTTCCATGATTTTAGATCTGAACCTATTATGTTTTCATCAATATATGAGAGTTCTTGATCCTATCTTGCAAGTCTATAGTCACCTATTATGTGTTATGATCCGTTAACCCCGAAGTGACAATAATCGGGATACTTACCGGTGATGACCGTAGTTTGAGGAGTTCATGTATTCACTATGTGTTAATGCTTTGTTCCGGTACTCTATTAAAAGGAGGCCTTAATATCCCTTAGTGTCGCTTGGACCCCGCTACCACGGGAGGGTAGGACAAAAGATGTCATGCAAGTTCTTTTCCATAAGCACGTATGACTATATTCGGAATACATGCCTACATTACATTAATGAACTGGAGCTAGTTCTGTGTCACCCTAGGTTATGACTGTTACATGATGAACCGCATCTGGCATAATTCTCTATCACCGATCCATTGCCTACGAGCTTTCCATATATTGTTCTTCGCTTATTTACTTTTCTGCTGCTACTGTCATCATCACTACAAAACACCAAAAATATTACTTTTGCTACCATTACCTTTTACCACCGTTACCACTACTATCATATTACTTTGCTACTAAACACTTTGCTGCAGATATTAAGTTTCCAGGTGTGGTTGAATTGACAACTCAGTTGCTAAGACTTGAGAATATTCTTTGGCTCCCCTTGTGTCGAATCAATAAATTTGGGTTGAATACTCTACCCTCGAAAACTGCCGCGATCCCCTATACTTGTTGGTTATCAAGATTATTTTCTAGCGCTGTTGCCGGGGAGCATAGCTCTATTCTTTGAGTCACTTGGGATTTATATCTTATTATCATTATGAAGAACTTGAAAGATTCAAGAAACAAGATTTATCCCTCAACTACGAGGGGAGGTAAGGAACTACCATCTAGCTCTGGACTTAATTCACCTTCTGTTTTGAGTAAACTTGTGTCGGTGTCAAAATCGGCGGATCTCGGGTAGGGGGTCCCGAACTGTGCGTCTAGGCCGGATGCTAACAGGAGGCAGGGGACACGATGTTTACCCAGGTTCGGGCCCTCTCGATGGAGGTAAAACCCTACATCCTGCTTGATTAATATTGATGATATGGGTAGTACAAGAGTAGATCTACCACGAGATCACAGAGGCTAAACCCTAGAAGCTAGCCTATGGTTTGATTGTATGTTGTAGTTGTTGTTGTCCTACGGACTAAAACCCTCCGGTTTATATAGACACCGGAGAGGGTTAGGGTTACACAAGGTCGGTTACAAAGGAGGAGATATCCATATCCGTATTGCCTAGCTTGCCTTCCACGCCAAGTAGAGTCCCATCCGGACACGAGACGAAGTCTTCAATCTTGTATCTTCATAGTCCAACAGTCCAGCCAAAGGATATAGTCCGGAGACCCCCTAATCCAGGACTCCCTCAGTAGCCCCCGAACCAGGCTTCAATGACGATGAGTCCGGCGCGCAGATTGTCTTCGACATTGCAAGGCGGGTTCCTCTCCAAATTCCGTGTACCTGTTTAAATAGTGTCCGGCTTCTCGTGAATGTTGCGCTCCTTGGCTTCCACGCCCAATAATGGCCACTTTCCATGTGTCGAGCAAATGTGAAGAGCCAGGGTGTTTTTACTTTTACCCCCTAGCTGTGTGAATGAGCTGTCTATTAAAGAGACGAGGATTTAGATCCAAATCACACCATCCTCCCTTGGCAAGCCTTCATCGGAGCGCATTCGACAAAGATCCATTTCAACATGGCCGGTCGACGCAGCTCCTCCTCTTGCTCCCCTAGCCCCAAGCCCGGAGATTGGGAGAGATGTTCCGTCCCGCACGACAAATTAGTGATGCTTCAGGCCAAGGGATTTCTTCCCCCAGCATACATGGTCCCGGTTTGAGCCGGGCTCGCCACCTATAATGGCGGAGAGCAAGCGGAGAGCCTTCCCAATCCCTCCAAGGGAGAGCGGGTATGCCTTGTCCCTCATTTGGTAAGAGGGCTCGGATTTCCAATTCATCCGTTTCTCCGGGAGCTCTTGGAGTTCTATGGCCTCCAGTTGCACAACCTCACGCCTGCCTCCATATTGCATATCGCGGGCTTCGTAGCCCTTTGCGAGTTGTTTTTGGGCTGTGAGGCTCATTTCGCGCTGTGGAAGAAGCTGTTCTGCCTAGTGCCCCGTTCTCAGGAGGGGTTAATATATCAAGTGGGCGGATCCGAAGTGTGGCGTATTGCCGGGACCGGATATCTATCCGGAACCCCAAAGAAGACGTCAGAAGACTGGCCTTCAGAATGGTTTTATATAGAAGACGTCCCCCTCCTGGACCCTATTCGGATCGGCCTCCCTGAATTCGACAACGCCCCTTTAAAGAAGCGCCAGAGCTGGCGTCCACGGAGCCCCCAGGAGGAAGATGATAGGGACTTCTTTACCTGATGAGCCGGATAAGTTTGTTAGCTCGATCCGGACTGACCATGATCGAGGTCATGGCCACATGTATCATGCGGGGGGTGCAGCCGCTTCAGTATAGAGGCCACCCCATGTGGGATTTCAATGGGGAGGATGATGCCACCCGCTACAGCCGTAAAGGGCCGAAATCAGTTGCTGATCTAGTAAAGATCTTATCCACTTTGTACAAGGGAGAAGAGGAGGAATTCCTCCGCGTCAACCCACAGGGCGGATTTTCTATGTACAATCCTCCGAGCTGGGTAAGCAGACTCTTTTTCTCGCCCATCCGTTTCATATTCCCATAGTTAAGTATTTAGTCTAGCGATTTCAACGCAGGAGTTGCGCCAGGCTGTAAGGGAGATAAACAGCCCTTCTCCACAACCCGAGGACCCGGAACGGGCCCTTGACCCGGCCTCCCAAGAGGATCCGGATATATCTGAGAAGCTGACCGATGGGGTATTTTACCAATTGAGCGATGACAACGCCTTGGTGGCCATTACGGCCGATTACCCTGGGCTACTTCCAGCCTCACAGGTAACTGAGACCGAAGTCCCAGTACTTTGAAAAGGGATGCGTCCTTGCGTGTTTTTGATTACCGTATAACAACCGTGTTTTGCAGGGGAGGTCCTCGAGGCGGAAGGTCGAGCCTGCGGCGACTAGCCAACAAGGGGCCACGAGGCCAGGCAGGCTGAAGAGACACGCAGTCCGGATTGAGACACCGGCGCAGCGGTACGACACGCCGTTTTTATTCCAAGGCATTATTCTCGGAAGCGTACTAACACCCATGCCTTCTTTTTAGGAAAAAGAGCGCTCGCGGGACTATATCCGGAGAGGCTACTAATCGCGCCTCCACCAGCCAGGCTCCAAGGCAGGATTCGAATACGAGGCGTGCGCCGGGCGCTCCTCCGACAGAGGATGCAGATAGACTGTCCGCCACCCATTCCGAGGTGGAAAGTGCCATGAACCACAGGCGTCGCCGGACTGTTCTTCGTGACGCTTGTTTCTCCCAAGAGGCATTGGATGCCTTCAACTCGGGAGATGCGTACCTCCGTGCCGCTCAAAATGGTCTAGCCAGAGCCACGAAGCAGTATGTAAAAGACATACATGTGAAAATTTGGTGATTATATATATATCAGTAGCCCCTGAGACTCGAAACAGTTAGAATAACTGATTTAAGGATCATTTGTTATACAGGTTCTTACAGAAAAGAATACCCAACTGTCCCAGGAGCTGGAAGGGTGCAAAGCCCAACTCCAGGCCGCACTAGCCGCAGCAAGGGAGCCCAAAGAGATCCCCTCTAGTAATATATCCTTCAAATGATAAGTATCATATAAAGTGCGGTGTATATGCAGTTCTGACGGTAAAATTGCAGATGACGCTGGAGTAAATCCGGATAGGCAACAGCTCCTACGCCAGCTAAAGGCCGGTGAGAGCGTGCTTACGAGGGTGAGGCAGGAGACGAATGATCTCCTAGATGCCAACACCAAGCTGGGCATGGAATTAACAGATGTTCGTGCCCAACTGTCGGACTCCGTTAAGGAGAATCGGCGGCTTCGACGCGGCATATTTGGTAAGTGCTTGAACGAACTTTGAAAAAGAGTTCGGCGAGGAAGTTGGCTGACAGAGTTATGTCTGTAGGTATGCTAACAGGTCGTCCTGCAGAGGAAATGCCTGGTTCTACAGGTGACCTTCTTCCCGAGCTCTCACAACTGCACGAACGAGTTCGGCAGGTGATGCAAGGCGTCGCCCAGGCCTTGTGGCCATCCGTCTCCATGCCCGAAGGCCTTGGAGAGCTTGCAGAGAAGCTGAAGGGAGCGCGGCGGCGCTTCCGATTATGGAAGATATCGGCCTGCCGTTAGGGCGCCAGGGAAGCCTGGGCCATGGTGAAGACGCGGTACACGAAGGCTGACCCAAACCACATGGCCGAGGTCGGACCTATGGGGCCCGATGGGAAGGAGATCCCTGTGAGCTTAGTGTACGGCCAAGTAGAATTGGCCGCAAAGTATTCCCAACAGGACTGTAGACTAGACAGCCTATTGGATGGTGTTGAAGAGGAATTCAACCAGTCAAATTGACTATGTAATTTAAAGTGACATGTATAATGCCTTCTAGCCAGATTGTAGATCGTTTATCGTGGCGGACCTTTTTGCTTCAACCTCAGGACCCGATGGTCCGGAGTGTATCCGAATACCCTCTCGGTTATCGAAGAACCGGGGCATGCATGGAGACCGGGCGTAGGGGTCATTAGTGCTTGAACAGACAAGTGCCCAACTAGTTATGTTATATTACATGGTTAGTAAGAAACATCTTCCAGGGAGAATAGTTCCGTTAGGGGTTCCTTTCCCTGGGAGGCATGCCCTAAAGTGCATGTCCGGACTGCGAGAAGAGACGCAGGAAAAACATCTGGGGGCAGATAAGTAAATAAGTGAAAAATCATCTTTAGTTCACCGACAGAATATTCTCTTAAGAACGCTAGCTTTCGGCTTCACCCAGTCTGAGGTACACATCCGGCTGACCCGGCAGTAACAATCGCAGAGGTGCTCCCCTTATGCCCTAGCCGAATTAACGGGAACGTAGGGCATAAATACAAGAGCCAGGCAACCCAGCTTGGCCAAAACTTAAGTCATATCGATGCATATAATGGTGAATAAAGGGTACATGCGGAAGGATAACACATGTGTTGGGCATAAAGCCCGTATGAATAAGCTTCTGTTAAAGAAGCCCCCAGGTATAATGAGCGCGGATAGCGCGTCAGTTGCGTGCAAACAAGGCACGAATGGTCCCCTAAAGGCTGTGAGAGAAAAGAAAGGGAGAAGGAGAAAAATATAAGACAAATAGTATATAAAAAATGGACAGAGAAAGGAGACGAACACAGAGTCCGGTGTTAGGCATAGAGTCTTCAGAGTCGGGCTGCGTTCCATGGGTTCGGCTCGAGTCGATTATCCGATGCATCCCGCAGACGGTACGCTCCACCAGTCAGGACTTGGTCAATGATAAAGGGACCTTCCCATTTGGGCTTGAGTTTGTCCTTTTTCTTATCCGGTAGGCGTAGAACTAACTCGCCAACATTGTAGGTTTTGGCCCGTACTTCTCTGCTTTGGTATCTTCGAGCCTGCTGTTGATAGAATGCGGAACGGGCTTTTGCCACGTCACGCTCCTCCTCCAAGGTGTCCAAACTGTCATGCCGATCGAGCTCGGCTTCTCTTTCTTCGTACATGCGCACTCGAGGTGAGTCATGAATTATGTCGCAGGGCAGAACCGCCTCTGCGCCGTATACCATAAAGAATGGTGTGTATCCGGTAGTGCAATTCGACGTGGTCCGCAGCCCCTAGAGTAGGGAGTCGAGCTCCTCTACCCAATGCGTGTTAGATTCCTTGAGGGACCGCACTAATCTGGGTTTGATGCCGCTCATGATAAGACCATTTGCTCGCTCGACCTGACCGTTAGTTTGTGGGTGATAGACTGAAGCATAATCGAGCTTGATGCCCATGTTTTTGCACCAGAGTTTAACCTCATCGGCCGTGAAGTTCATGCCATTATCAGTGATGATGCTGTGGGGGACGCCGTAATGGTGTACGACCCCGGATATGAAGTCTATCACCGGTCCGGATTCGGCCGTCTTAACAGGCTTGGCTTCTATCCATTTGGTGAACTTATCCACCATGACCAGTAAGTATTTTTGCTTGTGGGTTCCTCCTTTAAGGGGTCCAACCATATCAATCCCCCAGACCGCGAAGGGCCAGGTGATGGGGATAGTACGGAGGGCGGTGGGTGGCATATGGCTTTGGTTTGCAAAAAGCTGGCAACCAACACAACGTTGGACTAAGTCCTGAGCGTCTGCCCGGGCCGTCGGCCAATAAAAGCCTGTACGGAAGGCCTTGCTTACAAGGGCCCGAGCTGCAGCGTGGCGACCGCCGAGTCTGGCATGAATTTTTGCCAGAAGATTCCGCCCTTCCTCTTCGGAGATGCACCTTTGAAGGACTCCGGTGGTGCTTTTCTTATAAATCTCTCCCTCATGGACTTTATAGGCTTTAGATCACCGCACTATGCAGCGTGCCTCGTTTTGGTCCTCAGGAAGTTCCTGCCTAGTTAGGTAGGCTAGGAATGGTTCTGTGCATGGGGCGATGACTGCCATTATTACATGGGCTGAAGATGTTATTTCGTTGGTGGGGCCTCCAATTATGTTAGAATGTTCGGTGTCGGACAGTGCGGTTGGGTCCGGGCTGTTATTTCCGGGTTCCCCTTCCCATACTACGGATGGTTTGAACAGCCTCTCTAAGAAGATGTTGGGGGGGGGACGGCGTCACGTTTTGCGCCGATGCGTGCCAGGACATCTGCTGCCTGATTGTTTTCCCGGGCTATATGGTGAAATTTGAGCCCCTCGAACCGAGCTGACATTTTTAGGACGGCGTTGCGATAAGCTGCCATCTTCAGATCCTTGGCATCAAAGTCTCCATTTATTTGGGATATCGCAAGGTTTGAATCCCCGCGCACCTCTAGGCGTTGAATGCCCATGGATACTGCCATCCGAAGACCGTGTAGAAGGGCCTCATATTCGGCTGTGTTGTTGGAGTCTGTATACATTATCTGGAGTACGTATTGAACTGTATCTCCTATTGGGGATGTCAAAACGACGCCAGCCCCCAGACCAGCCAACATTTTGGAGCCGTCGAAGTGCATGATCCAGTTGGAATATGTGTTGTACTCTTTAGGGAGTTCGGCTTCCGTCCATTCGGCGACGAAGTCAGCCAAAACTTGCGACTTAATAGCTCGCCGTGGCTTGTAAGTTATGTCGAACGGGAGGGCTCAATGGCCCATTTGGCAATCCGGCCCGTCGCATCACGGTTGTTTATAATATCGTTAAGTGGTACGTCCGAGGCTACCGTTATCGAACACTCTTGAAAGTAGTGTCGCAGCTTCCGGGATGCCATAAATACCACGTACGCTATCTTTTGATAATGCGGGTACCATGACTTGCATGGGGTAAGGACAGTGGACACATAGTAAACCAGATTTTGAAGGGGGAATTTGTGTTCGTCCGTCTCTCGTTCGACGACGAGCACTACACTTACAACTTGATGAGTCGCCGCAATGTATAATAGCATTGGTTCGCCAATGTTTGGCGCGGCCAGGACTGTGTTTGTTGCCAATATGGCTTTTACTTCTTCGAGTCCGGCCGTGGCGGCATCCGTCCACTCGAAGTGTTCGGTGCGCCGGAGGAGGCGATAAAGGGGCAATGCCTTTTCTCCTAAGCGGGAGATAAAGTGGCTTAGAGCCGCCACGCATCCGGTCAATTTTTGTATTTGTTTGAGGTCCTTTGGGATGTCCAATTGTGACAGAGCTCGGATCTTGGCTGGATTTGCTTCAATTCCTCTACCGGATACAATGAAGCCCAAGAGCTTTCCGGCTGGTATGCCGAAAACGCAATTTTCCGGGTTGAGCTTGATGTCGTATGTTCGGAGGTTATCAAATGTGAGCCTCAAGTCGTCTACTAGAGATTCGACATGCTTGGTTTTGACGACCACGTCATCTACGTATGCCTCCACTGTTTTGCCGATCTGGTTTGCCAGACATGTCTAAATCATGCACTGATATGTTGCACCGGCGTTTTTGAGCCCGAAGGGCATTGTGTTGAAGCAGAATGGGCCGTATGGTGTGATGAATGCCATTGCGGCTTGGTCTGGCTCTGCCATCTTAATTTGATGGTAGCCGGAGTATGCGTCGAGGAAACACAATGAATCGTGTCCTGTGGTAGCGTCAATAATTTGATCGAAGCGGGGGAGGGGGAAGGGATCCTTTGGGCAAGCCTTGTTGAGGTCCTTAAAATCGACGCATAGACGCCAGGATTTGTCCTTCTTTGGCACCATCACCAGGTTTGCTAGCCAGTCCGGATGTTTTATGTCTCTGATGAATCCAACCTCCAATAGCTTGGCTAGTTCCTCTCCCATGGCTTGTCTCTTAGGTTCGGAGAAACGCCGAAGAGCCTGCTTGACTGGCTTGAATCCTTTTAGGATATTTAGACTGTGCTCGGCCAGCCTGCGTGGGATTCCTGGCATGTCTGAAGGGTGCCAGGCAAAAATGTCCCAGTTTTCGCGTAGGAACTCTCGTAGTGCGGCGTCTACATCAGGGTTTAATTGTGCCCCGATGGAAGCTGTTTTTGTAGGGTCCGTTGGATGGACTTGGAATTTGACTATTTCGTCCGCTGGTTTAAAGGAGGTGGACTTGGTTCTTTATCAAGTATCACGTCGTCCCTGTTCACCGTGGAGCGCAGCGCAGTCAGTTCCTCGGCCGCTAGGGCTTCGGATAGTGCCTCGAGGGCCAGTGCGGCTGTCTTATTTTCGGCGCGGAGTGCTATGTCTGGATCACTAGCAAGAGTGAAGATTCCATTGGGCCCGGGCATTTTGAGCTTCATGTACCCGTAATGGGGTATGGCTTGGAAGATTGTAAACGCCTCCCACCCTAATAGAGTGTGGTATCCGCTACTGAACGGGGCCACTTGGAACGTGACCTCTTCGGACCTGTAATTATCCAGCGTGCCGAACACCACATCTAGTGTGATTTTTCCTGTACAGTGCGCTTCCCGACTAGGGATTATTCCTCTAAAGGTTGTGCTACTTCGCTCAATGCGGTTCCAGTCTATTTCCATTTTTCGAAGGGTTTCCTCATAAATGAGGTCCAATCCACTGCCACCGTCCATGAGTACCTTGGTGAGTCGAAAGCCGTCCACTATTGGACTGAGGACCAATGCGGCTGGTGCTCGGGCTGTTCGGAATTTAGGTTCGTCACTGGCGTTAAAAGTAATAGCCGTGTCACTCCAGGGGTTTATTGTTGCCACGTGGTAGACTTTGGCAAGGCTGCGGAGTGTTCGTTTCCGCATATTATTTGATGCAAAAGTCTCGAAGACTTTTAATACCGTACTGGTATCCCTGGGGTGGTGCTCTGTGGCTTCTGGGGTTAGAAGATCTTCGCCACTTTTGGCCACCTGCCGGAGTATCCAACATGCTCTAAGGCTATGAGTTGGTGTGGCGCCCTCTGCGCTGTGAATTTTAGAGGGTCCATTGATCCATCCCTCCAGTACGGTTCCATGCCCTGTAGAGGGTTTTTGCTTTTTGGTGTTTAACCCGGGTGTCTGGCGATAATGCACCCTTTTATTTCGGACTGGGTTTGTATTCAGGGCCGGATTGTCCCAAAAATTTATTTCGGTTTTCCAGGCGCTTTCCATCGCACAGTACTTTCATACTATGGACGCCAAGTCGATAAAGCGTGTAATTTCACGCGACTTATGGCGTTGAGGATTCCCTTGTCCATGCAATTATTATAGAAGAATGAAATGAAGGAAATATGCCCTAGAGGCAATAATAAAGTTATTATTTATTTCCTTATATCATGATAAATGTTTATTATTCATGCTAGAATTGTATTAACTGGAAACATAATACATGTGCGAATACATAGACAAACTTAGTGTCACTAGTATGCCTCTACTTGACTAGCTCGTTAATCAAAGACGGTTATGTTTCCTGACCATGAACAAAGTGTTGTTATTTGATTAACGAGGTCACATCATTAGTTGAATGATCTGATTGACATGACCCATTCCATTAGCTTAGCACCCGATCGTTTAGTATGTTGCTATTGCTTTCTTCATGACTTATACATGTTCCTATGACTATGAGATTATGCAACTCCCGTTTGCCGGAGGAACACTTTGGGTGCTACCAAACGTCACAACATAACTGGGTGATTATAAAGGAGAATTACAGGTGTCTCCAAAGGTAGATGTTGGGTTGGCATATTTCGAGATTAGGATTTGTCACTCTGATTGTCGGAGAGGTATCTCTGGGCCCTCTCGGTAATGCACATCACTTAAGCCTTGCAAGCATTGCGACTAAATGAGTTAGTTGCGGGATGATGTATCACAGAACGAGTAAAGAGACTTTCCGGTAACGAGATTGAACTAGGTATTGGAATACCGACGATCGAATCTCGGGCAAGTAACATACCGATGACAAAGGGAACAACGTATGCAGTTATGCGGTCTGACCGATAAAGATCTTTGTAGAATATGTAGGAGCCAATATGGGCATCCAGGTCCCGCTATTGGTTATTGACCGGAGATGTGTCTCGGTCATGTCTACATTGTTCTCGAACCCGTAGGGTCCGCACGCTTAAGGTTACGATGACAGTTATATTATGAGTTTATGCATTTTGATGTACCGAAGGTTGTTCGGAGTCCCGGATGTGATCACGGACATGACGAGGAGTCTCGAAATGGTCGAGACATAAAGATTGATATATTGGAAGCCTATGTTTGGATATCGGAAGTGTTCCGGGTGAAATCGGGATTTTACCGGAGTACCGGGAGGTTACCGGAACCCCCCGGGAGCTATATGGGCCTTAGTGGGCTTTAGTGGAAAGGAGAAAGGAGCAGCCCAAGGTGGCCGCGCGCCTCCCCCCTCCCCTAGTCCTATCAGGACTAGGAGAGGTGGCCGGCCCCCCTCTCTCTCTTTCCCCCCCACCAAGGAGTCCTATTCCAACTAGGATTGGGGGGGGGGGGAATCCTACTCCCAGAGGGAGTAGGACTCTCCTGGCGCGCCACACCTTGGCCGGCCAGCCTCCCCCCTCTAGTCCTTAATATACTGAGGGAGAGGCACCCTAGAACACACAAGTTGATCCACATGATCTATTCCTTAGCCGTGTGCGGTGCCCCCAGCCACCATAGTCCTCAATAATACTGTAGCGGAGTTTAGGCGAAGCCCTGCTGCTGTAGTACATCAAGATCGTCACCAAGCCGTCGTGCTGACGGAACTCTTCCCCGACGCTTTGCTGGATCGGAGTCCGGGGATCGTCATCGAGCTGAACGTGTGCTCGAACTCGGAGGTGCCGTAGTTTCGGTGCTTGATCGGTTGGATCGTGAAGATGTACGACTACTTCCTCTACGTTGTGTCAACGCTTCCGCAGTCGGTCTGCGTGGGTACGTAGACAACACTCTCCCCTCTCGTTGCTATGCATCACATGATCTTGCGTGTGCGTAGGAATTTTTTTTGAAATTACTACGAAACCCAACAGTGGCATCCGAGCCTAGGTTATTTATGTTGATGTTATATGCACGAGTAGAACACAAGTGAGTTGTGGGCGATATAAGTCATACTGCCTACCAGCATGTCATACTTTGGTTCGGCGGCATTGTTGGACGAGACGACCCGGACCAACCTTACGCGTACGCTTACGCGAGACCGGTTTCCCCGACGTGCTTTGCACATAGGTGGCTTGCGGGCGACTGTCTCTCCAACTTTAGTTGAACCGAGTATGGCTACGCCCGATCCTTGCGAAGGTTAAAACGGAGTCTATTTGACAAACTATCGTTGTGGTTTTGATGCGTAGGTGAGATTGGTTCTTGCTTAAGCCCGTAGCAGCCACGTAAAACTTGCAACAACAAAGTAGAGGACGTTTAACTTGTTTTTGCAGGGCATGTTGTGATGTGATATGGTCAAAACATGATGCTGAATTTTATTGTATGAGATGATCATGTTTTGTAACCGAGTTATCGGCAACTGGCAGGAGCCATATGGTTGTCGCTTTATTGTATGCAATGAAATCGCGATGTAATGCTTTACTTTATTACTAAGCGGTAGTGATATTTGTGGAAGCATAAACTTGGCGAGACGACAATGATGCTACGATGGAGATCAAGGTGTCACGCCGGTGACGATGGTGATCACGACGGTGCTTCGGAGATGGAGATCACAAGCACAAGATGATGATGGCCATATCATATCACTTATATTGATTGCATGTGATGTTTATCCTTTTATGCATCTTATCTTGCTTTGATTGATGGTAGCATTATAAGATGATCTCTCACTAAATTATCAAGAAGTGTTCTCCCTGAGTATGCACCGTTGTGAAAGTTCTTCGTGCTGAGACACCACGTGATGATCGGGTGTGATAGGTTCTACGTTCAAATACAACGGGTGCAAAACAGTTGCACACGCGGAATACTCAGGTTATACTTGACGAGCCAAGCATATACAGATATGGCCTCGGAACACGGAGACCGAAAGGTCGAGCGTGAATCATATAGTAGATATGATCAACATAATGATGTTCACCGATGAAACTACTCTATCTCACGTGATGATCGGACATGGTTTAGTTGATTTGGATCACGTAATCACTTAGAGGATTAGAGGGATATCTATCTAAGTGGGAGTTCTTAAGTAATATGATTAATTGAACTTAAATTTATCATGAACTTAGTCCCTGATAGTATCTTGCTTGTTTATGTTAATTGTAGATAGATGGCTCGTGCTGTTGTTTCGTTGAATTTTAATGCGTTCCTTGAGAAAGCAAAGTTGAAAGATGATGGTAGCAATTACACGGACTGGGTCCGTAACTTGAGGATTATCCTCATTGCTGCACAGAAGAATTACGTCCTGGAAGCACCGCTAGGTGCCAGGCCTGCTGCAGGAGCAACGCCGGATGTTATGAACGTCTGGCAGAGCAAAGCTGATGACTACTCGATAGTTCAGTGTGCCATGATTTATGGCTTAGAATCGGGACTTCAACGACGTTTTGAACGTCATGGAGCATATGAGATGTTCCAGGAGTTGAAGTTAATATTTCAAGCAAATGCCCGGATTGAGAGATATGAAGTCTCCAATAAGTTCTATAGCTGCAAGATGGAGGAGAACAGTTCTGTCAGTGAGCATATACTCAAAATGTCTGGGTATAATAATCACTTGATTCAATTGGGAGTTAATCTTCCAGATGATTGCGTCATTGACAGAATTATTCAATCACTACCACCAAGCTACAAGAGCTTCGTGATGAACTATAATATGCAAGGGATGAACAAGACTATTCCCGAGCTCTTCGCGATGCTGAAAGCTGCGGAGGTAGAAATCAAGAAGGAGAATCAAGTGTTGATGGTCAACAAGACCACTAGTTTCAAGAAAAAGGGCAAAGGAAAGAAGAAGGGGAACTTCAAGAAGAACGGCAAGTCAGTTGCTGCTCAAGAGAAGAAACCCAAGTCTGGACCTAAGCCTGAAACTGAGTGCTTCTACTGCAAGCAGACTGGCCACTGGAAGCGGAACTGCCCCAAGTATTTGGCGGATAAGAAGGATGGCAAGGTGAACAAAGGTATATGTGATATACATGTTATTGATGTGTACCTTACTAATGCTCGCAGTAGCACCTGGGTATTTGATACTGGTTCTGTTGCTAATATTTGCAACTCGAAACAGGGGCTATGGATTAAGGGAAGATTGGCTAAGGACGAGGTGACGATGCGCGTGGGAAACGGTTCCAAAGTCGATGTGATCGCAGTCGGCACGCTACCTCTACATCTTCCTTCGGGATTAGTATTAGACCTAAATAATTGTTATTTGGTGCCAGCGTTAAGCATGAACATTATATCTGGATCTTGTTTGATGCGAGACGGTTATTCATTTAAATCAGAGAATAATGGTTGTTCTATTTATATGAGTAATATCTTTTATGGTCATGCACCCTTGAAGAGTGGTCTATTCTTGTTGAATCTCGATAGTAGTAACACACATATTCATAATGTTGAAGCCAAAAGATGCAGAGTTGATAATGAAAGTGCAACTTATTTGTGGCACTGCCGTTTAGGTCATATCGGTGTAAAGCGCATGAAGAAACTCCATTCTGATGGACTTTTGGAGCCACTTGATTATGAATCACTTGGTACTTGCGAACCGTGCCTCATGGGCAAGATGATCAAAACACCGTTCTCCGGTACTATGGAGAGAGCAACAGATTTGTTGGAAATCATACATACAGATGTATGTGGTCCGATGAATATTGAGGCTCGTGGCGGATATCGTTATTTTCTCACCTTCACAGATGATTTAAGCAGATATGGGTATATCTACTTAATGAAACATAAGTCTGAAATATTTGAAAAGTTCAAAGAATTTCAGAGTGAAGTTGAAAATCATCGTAACAAGAAAATAAAGTTTCTACGATCTGATCGTGGAGGAGAATATTTGAGTTACGAGTTTGGTGTACATTTGAAAAATTGTGGAATAGTTTCGCAACTCACGCCACCCGGAACACCTCAGCGTAATGGTGTGTCCGAACATCGTAATCGTACTTTACTGGATATGGTGCGATCTATGATGTCTCTTACTGATTTACCGCTATCATTTTGGGGATACGCTCTAGAGACGGCCGCATTCACGTTAAATAGGGCACCATCAAAATCCGTTGAGACGACGCCTTATGAACTGTGGTTTGGCAAGAAACCAAAGTTGTCGTTTCTGAAAGTTTGGGGTTGCGATGCTTATGTGAAAAAGCTTCAACCTGATAAGCTTGAACCCAAATCGGAGAAATGTGTCTTCATAGGATATCCAAAGGAAACTATTGGATACACCTTCTATCATAGATCCGAAGGCAAGACTTTTGTTGCTAAATTCGGAAACTTTCTAGAGAAGGAGTTTCTCTCGAAAGAAGTGAGTGGGACGAAAGTAGAACTTGACGAGGTAAATGTACCTACTCCCTTATTGGAAAGTAGTACATCATAGAAAACTGTTTCTATGACACCCACACCAGTTAGTGAGGAAGCTAATGATGATGATCATGAAACTTCAGAACAAGATACTACTGAACCTCGTAGATCAACCAGAGTAAGATCCGCACCAGAGTGGTACGGTAATCCCGTTCTGGAAGTCATGCTACTAGATCATGATGAACCTACGAACTATGAAGAAGCGATGGTGAGCCCAGATTCCGCAAAGTGGCTTGAAGCCATGAAATCTGAGATGGGATCCATGTATGAGAACAAAGTATGGACTTTGGTTGACTTGCCCGATGATCGGCAAGCAATTGAGAATAAATGGATCTTCAAGAAGAAGACTGACACTGACGGAAATATTACTATCTACAAAGCTCGACTTGTCGCGAAAGGTTTTCGGCAAGTTCAAGGGATTGACTACGATGAGACCTTCTCACCCGTAGCGATGCTTAAGTCTGTCCGAATCATGTTAGCAATTGCCGCATTTTATGATTATGAAATTTGGCAGATGGATGTCAAAACTGCATTCCTGAATGGATTTCTGGAAGAAGAGTTGTATATGATGCAACCAGAAGGTTTTATCGATCCAAAGGGAGCTAACAAAGTGTGCAAGCTCCAGCGATCCATTTATGGACTGGTGCAAGCCTCTCGGAGTTGGAATAAACGTTTTGATAGTGTGATCAAAGCATTTGGTTTTATACAGACTTTTGGAGAAGCCTGTATTTACAAGAAAGTGAGTGGGAGCTCTGTAGCATTTCTGATATTATATGTGGATGACATATTGTTGATTGGAAATGATATAGAATTTCTGGATAGCATAAAAGGATACTTGAATAAGAGTTTTTAAATGAAAGACCTCGGTGAAGCTGCTTACATATTAGACATTAAGATCTATAGAGATAGATCAAGACGCTTAATTGGACTTTCACAAACAACATACCTTGACAAATTTTTTAAGAAGTTCAAAATGGATCAAGCAAAGAAAGGATTCTTGCCTGTGTTACAAGGTGTGAAATTGAGTAAGACTCAATGCCCGACCACTGCAGAAGATAGAGAGAATATGAAAGATGTTCCCTATGCATCAGCAATAGGATCTATCATGTATGCAATGCTGTGTACCAGACCTGATGTGTGCCTTGCTATAAGTCTAGCAGGGAGGTACCAAAGTAATCCAGGAGTGGATCACTGGACAGCGGTCAAGAACATCCTGAAATACCTAAAAAGGACTAAGGATATGCTTCTCGTATATGGAGGTGACAAAGAGCTCATCGTAAAAGGTTACGTTGATGCAAGCTTTGACACTGATCCGGACGATTCTAAATCGCAAACCGGATACGTGTTTACATTAAATGGTGGAGCTGTCAGTTGGTGCAGTTCTAAACAAAGCGTCGTAGTGGGATCTACATGTGAAGCGGAGTACACAGCTGCTTCGGAAGCAGCAAATGAAGGAGTCTGGATGAAGGAGTTCATATCCGATCTAGGTGTCATACCTAGTGCATCGGGTCCAATGAAAATCTTTTGTGACAATACTGGTGCAATTGCCTTGGCAAAGGAATCCAGATTTCACAAGAGGACCAAGCACATCAAGAGACGCTTCAACTCCATCCGGGATCTAGTCCAGGTGGGAGACATAGAGATTTGCAAAATACATACTAATTTTAATGTTGCAGACCCGTTGACTAAGCCTCTTCCACAAGCAAAACATGATCAGCACCAAGGCTCCATGGGTGTTAGAATCATTACAGTGTAATCTAGATTATTGACTCTAGTGCAAGTGGGAGACTGAAGGAAATATGCCCTAGAGGCAATAATAAAGTTATTATTTATTTCCTTATATCATGATAAATGTTTATTATTCATGCTAGAATTGTATTAACCGGAAACATAATACATGTGTGAATACATAGACAAACTTAGTGTCACTAGTATGCCTCTACTTGACTAGCTCGTTAATCAAAGATGGTTATGTTTCCTGACCATGAACAAAGTGTTGTTATTTGATTAATGAGGTCACATCATTAGTTGAATGATCTGATTGACATGACCCATTCCATTAGCTTAGCACCCGATCGTTTAGTATGTTGCTATTGCTTTCTTCATGACTTATACATGTTCCTATGACTATGAGATCATGCAACTCCCGTTTGCCGGAGGAACACTTTGGGTGCTACCAAATGTCACAACGTAACTGGGTGATTATAAAGGAGCATTACAGGTGTCTCCAAAGGTAGATGTTGGGTTGGCGTATTTCGAGATTAGGATTTGTCACTCTGATTGTCGGAGAGGTATCTCTGGGCCCTCTCGGTAATGCACATCACTTAAGCCTTGCAAGCATTGCGACTAAATGAGTTAGTTGCGGGATGATGTATTACAGAACGAGTAAAGAGACTTGCCGGTAACGAGATTGAACTAGGTATTGGAATACCGACGATCGAATCTCGGGCAAGTAACATACCGATGACAAAGGGAACAACGTATGCAGTTATGCGGTCTGATCGATAAAGATCTTCGTAGAATATGTAGGAGCCAATATGGGCATCCATGTCCCGCTATTGGTTATTGACCGGAGACGTGTCTCGGTCATGTCTACATTGTTCTCGAACCCGTAGGGTCCGCACACTTAAGGTTACGATGACAGTTATATTATGAGTTTATGCATTTTGATGTACCGAAGGTTGTTCGGAGTCCCGGATGTGATCACGGACATGACGAGGAGTCTCGAAATGGTCGAGACATAAAGATTGATATATTGGAAGCCTATGTTTGGATATCGGAAGTGTTCCGGGTGAAATCGGGATTTTACCGGAGTACCGGGAGGTTACCGGAACCCCCCGGGAGCTATATGGGCCTTAGTGGGATTTAGTGGAAAGGAGAAAGGAGCAGCCCAAGGTGGCCACGCGCCTCCCCCCTCCCCTAGTCCTATTAGGACTAGGAGAGGTGGCCGGCCCCCCTCTCTCTCTTTCCCCCCCACCAAGGAGTCCTATTCCAACTAGGATTGGGGGGGAATCCTACTCCCAGAGGGAGTAGGACTCTCCTAGCGCGCCACACCTTGGCCGGCCAGCCTCCCCCCTCTAGTCCTTAATATACTGAGGGAGAGGCACCATAGAACACACAAGTTGATCCACGTGATCTATTCCTTAGCCGTGTGCGGTGCCCCCAGCCACCATAGTCCTCAATAATACTGTAGCGGAGTTTAGGCGAAGCCCTGCTGCTGTAGTACATCAAGATCGTCACCACGCCGTCGTGCTGACGGAACTCTTCCCCGACGCTTTGCTGGATCGGAGTCCGGGGATCATCATCGAGCTGAACGTGTGCTCGAACTCGGAGGTGCCGTAGTTTCGGTGCTTGATCGGTTGGATCGTGAAGACGTACGACTACTTCCTCTACGTTGTGTCAACGCTTCCGCAGTCGGTCTGCGTGGGTACGTAGACAACACTCTCCCCTCTCGTTGCTATGCATCACATGATCTTGCGTGTGCGTAGGAATTTTTTTTTGAAATTACTACGAAACCCAACATGAAATTGCGTCTTCCTCGCGGCCGTCCTTTATCCTGTTCATGACCAGGAGGAATCTGGCCCAGTAATGGTGTACTGTTTCTTCGGGCCCTTGCCTAATTTGGGATAGATCGCTTATGTTTGGG
This sequence comes from Triticum urartu, assembly GCF_056163025.1. Lineage (NCBI taxonomy): Eukaryota > Viridiplantae > Streptophyta > Magnoliopsida > Poales > Poaceae > Triticum > Triticum urartu. Next base: position 399,940,901 of record NC_141873.1, on the reverse strand, counting down.
TGGGTGGGTGGAATTGAATCCGGAACCTCACCCAATCTGAGACTCAGGGGCCAAGGAGTTTTCGAACTCGGAAGTTTGGATTCTTGGATGTTTTCCACTGAATCTAGCCCGCCATCTGACTCTAGGTTCAGGTCTTGAGTGACGTCCTCCCCTCCGCGGGTATCCGGCTTGGAGGGATCGGGAATCCGGACATAGCTAGTCCTTAAGATAGATGAAGGGTCACCGCATTGTTCCTCCACCACGGTGACGTGATGGGTGACCTGGGGAGAGTTGATTTCTCTCAAATCGGGTTTAGGCCCAATCTGACCATAGTCTGTAGCGACTCCCAGGGCGGCGATGCGATCCAAGAGCTCGTTTAGGGAAGAGAGCTCCATTGGATCTAACTGCTCGGCGAGTTCCGAGTTGATGTGAAGATTGTTTTTGATGACCCGAGAAGTCATCGTCGGCGCAGCGGCCGAACAGGCGGTCATAAGGAAACCACCTACTCGGAGAGTTTGGCCGACAACCAAAGCTCCCTTAGCAACAATGCCGTCTTTAAAGACGGGATGAGGCATCCTTCCTGATGGCGACAGCACAGCGGAACTCTCAATGAAAGCACCAATGTCGGTGTCAAAACCGGCGGATCTCGGGTCGGGGGTCCCGAACTGTGCGTCTAGGCCGGATGGTAATAGGAGGCAGGGGACATGATGTTTACCCAGGTTCGGGCCCTCTCGATGGAGGTAAAACCCTATGTCCTGCTTGATTAATATTGATGATATGGGTAGTACAAGACTAGATCTACCACGAGATCAGAGAGGCTAAACCCTAGAAGCTAGACTATGGTTTGATTGTATGTTGTAGTTGTTGTTGTCCTACGGACTAAAACCCTCCGGTTTATATAGACATCGGAGAGGGTTAGGGTTACACAAGGTCGGTTACAAAGGAGGAGATATCCATATCCGTATTGCCTAGCTTGCCTTCCACGCCAAGTAGAGTCCCATCCGGACACGAGACGAAGTCTTCAATCTTGTATCTTCACAGTCCAACAGTCCGGACAAAGGATATAGTCCGGAGACCCCCTAATCCAGGACTCCCTCAACTTGCGACACCTAAACCTACTTCTGCTATTAATTCTGATATGTCGCATGTTATTGATGATGCCACTTCTGCTATGCATGATACTTATGATGAAACTACTTCTATGCTTGATACTACTGTGTCACTTGGTGAATTTCTTGATGAACAACTTGCTAGGGCTAGAGAGAATGAAATTCTTGAAACTAATAATATTGATGAAAGTGATGATGAAGACTCTCCCCCTAGATATGAATTACCTGTTGTGCCTGAGGGCTATGTTATGGATGAAGAAACTGCTAGAGATTTTCTTGCTTGCAATGATAGGAGTGATCTTAAGAAATTATTTGCTAAGCTGAAACAAAAAACTTTGAATGCTAGAATGAAATATGATCCTGCTTATGCTACTTCACCTATCTTTGTTACTGATAAGGATTATGATTTCTCTGTTGATCCTGAGATAATTACTTTAGTTGAATCTGATCCTTTCTATGGTTATGAATCTGAAACTGTTGTGGCACATCTTACTAAATTAAATGATATAGCCACCCTGTTCACTAATGATGAGGAAACTCTACTATTATATCCTTAAGATATTTCTGTTCTCATTAAAGGGTGATGCTAAGATATGTTTTAATTCTCTTGATCCTGGTTGTGTGCGTAGTCCCCAGGATATGATTTATTACTTTTCTGCTAAATATTTCACTACTCATAAGAAACAAGCTGCTTTAAGGAAAATATATAATTTTGTGCAAATTGAAGAAGAGAGTCTCCCACAAGCTTGGGGGAGGCTTCTCCAATTACTTAATGCTTTGCCTGATCATCCTCTTAAGAAAAATGAAAGACTTGATATCTTTTATAATGAACTAATCGATGCTTCCAGAGACCACCTGGATAGTTGTCCTGGTTGTGTTTTCAGGGAAAGAACACCGGATGAAGTTGAAATGTTATTGAATAATATGTTGACTAATGAAAATAATTGGACACTTCCTGATCCAATTCCTGAACCAACTCCTAAGCCAACTCCGAAGAAAAGGGTATTCTATTTCTCAGTCCTTAAGATATGCAAGAGGCAAAGAAATCTATGAAGGAAAAAGGTATTAAAGCTGAAGATGTTAAGAATTTACCTCCTATTGAAGAAATACATGGTCTTAATTTACCGCCTGTTGAAGAAATATATGGTCTTAATTTACCGCCTGTTGAAGAAATACATGGTCTTAATCCATCACCTATTGAAGGAACACATGATCTTGATAACCCGACACAGGTAGTAAAGGTAAATTCTGTCTATAGATATCATAAAGCTGAAATCCCATTTACTAAGTTTGCTAGCCCATGCTTGGATGAGTTTGATAACTTTATGGTTAAGCAAGAAAACTTCAATGCTTATTTTGGTAGAGAATTAAAACGCAATGCTGATATGCTTGAACACTTGGGTGATTATATGGCTAATGTTAAAGGTGAACTTAAACTTATTAGTAAACATGCTTCTATGGTTACACTCAAGTAGAACAAGTACTTAAAGCTCAGAATGATTTACTCAATGAATTAAATAGTAAGAGAAATGATAGTGATGTTAGAGTTATGACTAGAGATGGTAAAATGACTCAGGAACCTTTATATCATGAGGGCCATCCTAAGAGAATTGAGCAAGATTCTCAGAGAAATAATATTGATGCACCTAGTCCTTCTAAGAGGAAGAAAAAGAGAAATGATAGGACTTTGCATGCTTCTAGTGAACCTGTTGTAGACACACCTGAGAATCCTAACGATATTTCTATATCTGATGCTGAAACACAATCTGGTAATGAACATTAACTTAGTAATAATGTTAATGATGACGTTCATGTTGATGCTCAACCTAGCAATGATAATGATGTAGAAATTGAACATGCTGTTGATCTTGATAACCCACAATCAAAGAATCAACGTTATGATAAGAGAGACTTTGTTGCTAGGAAGCACGGTAAAGAAAGAGAACCATGGGTTCAGAAACCCATGCATTTTCCTCCTAAACCATCCAAGGAAAAGGATGATGAGGATTTTGAGCGCTTTTCTGAAATGATTAGACCTATCTTCTTGCGTATGCGTTTGACTGATATGTTTAAAATGAATCCTTATGCTAAGTATATGAAAGAAATTGTTACAAATAAAAGAAAGATACCGGAAGCTGAAATTTCCACCATGCTTGCTAATTATACTTTTAAGGGTGGAATACCTAAGAAACTAGGAGATCCAGGAGTACCAACTATACCATGTTCCATTAAAAGAAACTATGTTAAAACTGCTTTATGTGATCTTGGAGCCGGTGTTAGTGTTATGCCTCTCTCTTTATATCATAGACTTGATTTGAATAAGTTGACACCTACTGAAATATCTTTGCAAATGGCTGACAAATCAACTGCTATACTGTCGGTATTTGTGAGGATGTGCCTGTTGTGGTTGCAAACGTTACTATTTTAACGAACTTTGTTATTCTTGATATTCCCGAGGACGATAGTATGTCTATTATTCTTGGAAGACCCTTTTTGAATACTGCAGGGGCTGTTATTGATTGCACCAAAGGCAATGTCACTTTTCATGTTAATGTTAATGAGCATATGGTACACTTCCCGAGGAAACAACCTCAAGCCCACAGTATCAACTCTATTGGCAAAATTCCATCGATTATTTTTGGAGGTTTTGAATTTCCTCTTCCTACTGTCAAGAAGAAATATGATATTCTTATTGTTGGGGATGTGCATATCCCCGTTGAGGTAACCTAGTGTTATTCGAAAATTCTCCGGCTCCATGTTATTCGGAATGAGTTTGTTAACAGGACCTGATCAACCTTGTTAGTGGATTCCTTTTGATGAGCATGAGATGGATGAATTTAGAAAACACAACCCTCTGTAACCTCTTTTTACTTTCTGTTATTTAGTTGAAATAAAGCAAAAATAATATATTCTGTGTGTTTTCTGAATTATCCATGCAATAAAAAATACCCCAAACATAGAAGTTCTCCAAATGCCCTGAAATTTAAATATGATTTTTTTCTGGAATATTTGAGAATATCTGGCACTGAGAACACAGCAGGGGGAGCAAGCACCTGGCCACGAGGGTGGAGGGCGCGCCCCCTGCCTCGTGGGTCCATGGTGACTCCCCTCCACTTATTCCAGCTACCACACACTCCTTCTTCCTCCCACAAACATCACCAACCAGCTCAAACCCGAGTCCAAGCTCATTTTGCTACCATTTTCGATCTCCTTGCTCAAAGCACCTCTCACAAAACTGCTTTGGGGGATTGTTCTTTGGTATGTGACTCCTCCAATGGCCCAATTAGTTTTTGTTCTAGTGCTTTATTCATTGCATGTTTTTCCTGCTTAGGTGACCCTGTTCTTGAGCTTGCATGTCAAATTTATATGGTCAAAAGTAGTTTTAATGCATGACATATCCTCTAGGCACTTGTGGGAGTAGTTGCTATCAATTTTGTTGAGTTCAGTTCACTTTTATTTTGAAGTTACTAAAAATTTCAGAAAAAGATGAAGAGATTTTTGAGGGGCTCATCGAGTCGAAGCTCGAAGGATAAGCAAAGTGAGGAGGATAAGAGGCCCAAATATAATCATCCTCGCACCGGGGAGGTTCGGCCATGTGAATGGCCTTGTGATGATTTCTTGAGAGCAGCCGGGATTTATGATGATTTTTATGAGTTGGCTGAGAATGCAGGCCTCACGGACTTCCTCCGTGACCAACACGAACAATATCTCTTACTCACCAATATCTTTGTGCAAAACTTTCATTTCCATGCTAGGAGCTCACCACCTACGGTGGAATTTTATTTATATGATGAGCATAAGGAGATGTCACTTCATGATTTTTGTCGGGTTTGTTTGATACCTTTTGAGGGCAGCATAGAGGAACCACATCGTGACGATGTGGATGGGTTTATTGATACCATTACTGTAGGGGAAACGAGGAAAGTTTCCGACGCACGAATTACTAGCATATACTTTCCTGTTCTATGTTACTTTGCTATATTTGCTAGTAGATGCTTAATTGGGCGCAGAAACTGTGGAAACCTGAGTGCCCCTGATATTGTTATTTTGTGCCATGCTTTATTTCGTGATGACACATTTAGTATGTGCGCTATTGTTGCAAAGTGGTTAAATCTTAACCATACTAAGGGCCCCGTCCTTGGAGGCATCTTCGCCTCGCGCCTCGCAGCACATTTTAACATACCTATTAGGCACTATGAGAAAGAAGAAAAATTGCTGCCTCCTATTTATCTAGACTACAAGAGTATGGTAGCACATGATTTTATTGTTAAGAATAGGGAAAAGGCGCTTAAGTACAAATTAATATTTGGTAAAAATCATCCTGAGACTATTACCCTGCTTGCTCCTTCCTTTTTTGATTTATCTACAGGCAAGTACCTTGTTCCGTTGGAGGCCGTTCACGCCTACCGGAACCCTACATCAGCTACAGAGCCAGAGCCGGAACCACAATTTGATCCTCCATGACAGTCTGATTACCAGTGGGATCTAGAGGCGATTGCCAACCGGTGGCAATCTGAGGCTTCTTCATAGTACGACCCCAACTATTACTTTGGATATCCGCCAGCCCAGCCGTGGCCATAGACCAACTTAGGCCAAAAGCCTAAGCTTGGGGGAGCACGTATTTCTCACTGACATTACATTCATGTTCACACACTCATTGCTAGTTGTCGGTGCTCATACTTTTTCACTGTATCGTCCATGCTAGTTTATTTTCCTTTTTACGCTTTCTTCTTGTGTGTTTAATAAACCTTAAGAAAAACAAAACAAAAATTATTTGTAGCTTTTAACTAGTTTAATTTCCATGCTTGTAGTAGTAACTAAAAAGAAAACCCAAAAAGATTTCTCGTTCCTCTTTTGCTTGTTGGGAGCTTTCCCGTGTAAATAGTTTTATTTCTTTTCTTGTTCTTTGGGGGTCGAGAGGAGAAGACCATAATTAAAATGTTAAAGTGGCTCCCATATGCATTACTATTGATCTAACAAGAGCCCATATTACCTTGTCTTCTCTCTTGAATTGAATGCTTGCAGATTCCAGCTTAGTCCAATGCACGTGACTACTATTATTATCCACACTATTCGGTCGTGCAAGTGAAAGGCAATAATGATGATTATATGATGAACTTATTGAGATGAGAAAAGCTGGTATGAACTCGACCTCTTTTTTTGTAAATATGATTAGTTCATCGTTCCTAATTCAGCCTATTATGGATAAACATGTTTGCAATGACAATTAGAGATTATAGTTGCTTATGCCATGCTTAATTAGCTAGGAGCTTATAATGGTTTAGCTTGCGTGCGAACACGCTATTAAAATGGTTGTGATGTGGTATGATAGGGTGGTATCCTCTTTTGAACGATTCGAGTGGCTTGACTTGGCACATGTTCACGCATGTAGTTGAAACAAAATCAACATAGCCTCTACGATATTTATGTTCATGGTGCATTATATCCTACTCATGCTTGCATTCGGTGTTGATTAATTTTAATGCATGTTCATGACTGTTGTCGCTCTCTAGCTGGTCACTTCCCAGTCTTTTGCTAGCCTTCACCTGTACTAAGCGGGAATACTGCTTGTGCATCCAATTCCATAAACCCCAAAGTTGTTCCATATGAGTCCACCATACCTACCTATATACGGTATCTACCTGCCGTTCCAAGTAAATTTGTTTGTGCCAAACTCTAAACCTTCAAATAAACATTCTGTTTTGTATGCTCGAATAGCTCATGTATCAACTAGGGCTGTCTGTATCTTCCATGTTAGGCGGGTTATTCTCAAGAGGACTGGACTCCGCTCCTCACTCACGAGAAAATGGCTGGTCACCGGGATGCCCAGTCCCATGCTTTATGCAAATCAAATCAAAATAATTGCAAACAAAACTCCCCCGGGACTCTTGTTAGTTGGAGGCACTCGTTGTTTTGAGCAAGCCATGGATTGATGCTTGTTGGTGGAGGGGGAGTATAAACTTTACCAATTTGTTTGGGAACCGCCTATAATATGTGTAGCATGGAAGATATCTCCATCTCTTGGTTGTTATGTTGTCAATGAAAGTATACAGCTCAAAATATTATTCATATATATTTCAAAAGCGAGCTCTGTCACCTCTACAAATCCTTGCTTCCCCCTGCGAAGGGCCTATCTATTTACTTTCATGTTGAGTCATCATCCTCTTATTAAAAAGCACTAGTTGGAGAGCACCACTGTCGTTTGCATTCATTACTGTTAGTTTACATTGAGTATGACTTGACTGGATCTCTTTTACCATGAATTACAATGTCTAGTCTGTCCTTGATCTTTAAAAGTGCTCTACATTTATGTTTTGCGGTCTCAGAAAGGGCTAACGAGATACCATCCTGTTATATCATATCATGATTGTTTTGAGAAAGTGTTGTCATCCGAGATTTATTATTATTGCTCGCTAGTTGATTATGCCATTGATATAAGTAAACATGAGACCTAAATGTTATTGCGAATATGGTTAGTTCATAATCTTTGTTGAAAACTTGAATGCTGGCTTTACATATTTACAACAACAAGAGCAAACATAGTTTGTAGAAGTTTTTCTTTATCACTTTCAGTTTATCAACTGAATTGCTTGAGGACAAGCAAAGGTTTAAGCTTGGGGGAGTTGATACGTCTCCGTCGTATCTACTTTTCCAAACACTTTTGCCCTTGTTTTGGACTCTAACTTGCATGATTTGAATAGAACTAACCCGGACTGACGCTATTTTCAGCAGAATTGCCATGTTGTTATTTTTGTGCAGAAATAAAAGTTCTCGGAATGACCTGAAAATCAACGAAGAATTATTTTGGAATATATAAAAAATACTGGAAGGAAGATCCACGTCAGGGGGGCCTCCACCTGTCCGCGAGGGTGGGGGGCGCGCCCCCTGCCTCGTGGGCCCCCTGACGCTCCATCAATCTCAACCCTGACTCCATATATTCACTTTCGGGGAGAAAAATACCAAGGAGAAGGATTCATCGCGTTTTATGATACAGAGCTGCCGCCAAGCCCTAAACTCTCTCGGGAGGGCTGATCTGGAGTCCGTTCGGGGCTCCGGAGAGGGGAATCCATCGTCATCGTCATCATCAACCATCCTCCATCACCAATTTCATGATGCTCACCGCCGTGCGTGAGTAATTCCATCGTAGGCTTGCTGGACGGTGATGGGTTGGATGAGATTTATCATGTAATCGAGTTAGTTTTGTTAGGGTTTGATCCCTAGTATCCACTATGTTCTGAGATTGATGTTGCTATGACTTTGCTATGCTTAATGCTTGTCACTAGGGCCTGAGTGCCATGATTTCAGATCTGAACCTATTATGTTTTCATCAATATATGAGAGTTCTTGATCCTATCTTGCAAGTCTATAGCCACATATTCTGTGTTATGATCCGTTAACCCCGAAGTGACAATAATCGGGATACTTACCGGTGATGACCGTAGTTTGAGGACTTCATGTATTCACTATGTGTTAATGCTTTGTTCCGGTACTCTATTAAAAGGAGGCCTTAATATCCCTTAGTTTCCGCTAGGACTCCGCTGCCACGGGAGGGTAGGACAAAAGATGTCATGCAAGTTCTTTTCCATAAGCACGTATAACTATATTCGGAATACATGCCTATATTACATTAATGAACTGGAGCTAGTTCTATGTCACCCTAGGTTATGGCTGTTACATGATGAACCGCATCCAGCATAATTCTCTATCACTAATCCATTGCCTACGAGCTTTCCATATATTGTTTTTCGCTTATTTACTTTTCTGCTGCTACTGTCATCATCACTACAAAACACCAAAAATATTACCTTTGCTACCATTACCTTTTACCACTGTTACCACTACTATCGTATTACTTTGCTACTAAACACTTTGCTGCAGATATTAAGTTTCCAGGTGTGGTTGAATTGACAACTCAACTGCTAATACTTGAGAATATTCTTTGGCTCCCCTTGTGTCGATTCAATAAATTTGGGTTGAATACTCTACCCTCGAAAACTATTGCGATCCCCTATACTTGTGGGTTATCATTCGTCATCTAGATATTGTTGATAAACAATCAGACAAATGCTTCAAGTCTCATTCATTGTTCACTATGCAACAACACACTACTTTGTTTACTTTCTACCTTTGCATTTCATTTGGACCATAATGGCTATAAAGCCTTGGATTCCCAATGGAAACACTATCTATCTTGTAACTGGGTGAAAATCCTAGACGTCATGTTCCGTTGGCTTAGGGTGTGTTTGGTTTCAAAACCAAGTGGATGTCATGGAACCATTCCATTCCTAAGGAATGGAATGATTCCATCTTGGTGTTTATCTAGAAGAGAATGAGGTAGGATGAAATGGTTCCTAGGGACAGAACGCCAAAGTTTCTCTATCTCCTTTTCTCATAGAACAAGCATCACCATCCCTTGAGCTTGCTGCTGCCTCAGTGAATCTAAACTTGCCGCAGTGAATCTGATGTCTGAACTAGCAATCACAGTTAATCTAAACTTGCCAGTGCCTACAATGCCAACACCATCCCTGAACAAGCATCGACCACCAAAGCACGGACGCACCATGACCATGCTAGCTGAAGAGGAGGACGTCAGGGGGGGGGGGGGCTAGAGCTTGCCTCGGGCTTCTTCCCAACTCATTCATCCTATCCCTTACGCCGACGCTTGGCGGACCTAGCGTCCTTGCACACCGTCACGCGCACCCGACTGTATATGATGCCCCCCGCAACGAGTGGTTCGCGACATCGCATGATCGCGGCTCCCAGTGGCGCGTGCTCAAGCACGGCGACCAGCTGGATGTGACACTCCCGACATCGCATGACCGTAGCTCCCGCTGGCGTGTGCTCAAGCGCATTGGACGGCTATATGCGACGCCCCCGATAGCAGGTGTTGGATGCCCAGTGGCGGTGGCGGCTGTTGGGAAACGTTGCATGCAATTTCAAAAAAAAAATCCTACGCTCACGGAAGATCTATCTAGGAGATGCATAGCAACGAGAGGGGGAGAGTGTGTCCATGTACCCTCGTAGACCGAAAGTGGAAGCATTTGACAATGCGGTTGATGTAGTCGAACTTCTTCTCGTTCCGACCGATCAAGCACCGAACATACGGCACCTCCGAGTTCTACACACGTTCAGCTCAATGACGTCCCACGACTCTTGATCCAACAAAGTGTCGAGGGAGAGTTCTGTCAGCACGACGGCGTGGTGACGGTGATGGTGAAGTGATCTGTGCAGGGCTTCGCCTAAGCACTATGTGAGTATGACCGGAGGCGTAAACTATGGAGGGAGGCACCGCACACGGCTAACAGATGTTCTTGTGTGTTCTAGTAGTGCCCCCCACATATATAGGTCGGAGGGGAGGGGAGGTAGCCAAGGGGGCGCCCCAAGTAGGAGGAATCCTACTTGGGCGCCTCCAAATTTGGCCTCCCCCCTTCCATATTCATCGGAGGGGAAAGGAAAGAGAGAGGGGGGAGGGAAGGAAGGGGGAGGCTGAATCCTCCCCTTTCCTTCTCCCTTCCCCTCTTTCCTTCTCCTCCTATTTCGGCCTATATGGGGACGCACCAGCCCCTTAGGGGCTGGTCTGTCCCCTTCTTGGCCCATTAGGCCTATACAGTTGCCCGGGGGGGGGGGGGGTGCCCGGAACCCCTTCGGTGACCCGATATGTACCCGGTACCCCGAGAACACTTCCGGTGTCTGAATATCATCGTCCTATATATGAATCTTTACCTCTCAACCATTTCGAGACCCCTCGTCATGTCCATGATCTCATTCGGGACTCCGAACAACATTTAATCACCAAATCACATAACTCATATAATACAAAATCGTCATCGAACGTTAAGCGTGCGGACCCTGCGGGTTCGAGAACTATGTAGACATGACTGAGACACCTCTTCGGTCAATAACCAATAGAGGAACCTGGATGCTCATATTGGTTCCCACATATTCTACGAAGATCTTTACCGGTCGTACCATAATGATAACATACATTATTCCCTTTGTCATCGGTATGTTACTTGCCCAAGATTCGATCATCGGTATCTTCATACCTAATTCAATCTCGTTACTGGCAAGTCTCTTTACTTGTTCAATAATACATCATCTCGCAACTAACTCATTAGTCACATTGCTTGCAAGGCTTATCATGATGTGTATTACCAAGAGGGCCCAGAGATACCTCTCCGATACTCGGAGTGACAAATCCTAATCTCGATCTATGCAACCCAACAAACACCTTCGGAGATACCTGTAGAGCATCTTTATAATCACCCAGTTACATTGTGACATTTGATAGCACAGATGGTATTCCTCCGGTATCCGGGAGTTGCATAATCTCATAGTCAAAGGAATATGTATATGACATGAAGAAAGCAATAGCAATAAAAACTGAATGATCAGTGTGCTAAGCTAACAGATGGGTCTTGTCCATCACATCATTCTCCTAATGATGTGATCCCGTTCATCAAATGACAACACATGTCTATGGTTAGGAAACTTAACCATCTTTGATTAACGAGCTAGTCTAGTAGAGGCTTACTAGGGACACGATGTTTTGTCTATGTATCCACACACGTATCAAGTTTCCGGTTAATACAATTCTAGCATGAATAATAAACATTTATAATGATATAAGGAAATATAAAATAACAACTTTATTATTGCCTCTAGGGCATATTTCCTTCAGTCTCCCACTTGCACTAGAGTCAATAATCTAGTTCACATCGCCATGTGATTTAACACCAGTAGTTCACATCACCATGTGATTAACACCCAAAGGGTTTACTAGAGTCAATAATGTAGTTCACATCGCCATGTGATTAACACTAATAGTTCACATCACTATGTGATTAACACCCAAAGGGTTTACTAGAGTCAATAATCTAGTTCACATCGCCATGTGATTAACTCCCAAAGAGTAACAAGGTGTGATCATGTTTTGCTTGTGAGAGAAGTTTAGTCAACGGGTCTCTCACATTCAGATCCATATGTATTTTGCAAATTTCTATGTCTATAATGCTCTGCATGGAGCTACTCTAGCTAATTGCTCCCACTTTCAATATGTATCCAGATTGAGACTCAGAGTCATCTAGATCGGTGTAAAAGCTTGCATCGATGTACCTCTTTACAAAGAATTCTTTATCACCTCCATAACCGATAAATGTTTCCTTAATCCTCTAAGGATAACTTTGACCGCTGTCTAGTGATCCACTACTGGATCACTATTGTACCCCCTTGCCAAACTCATGGCAAGGTACACAATAGGTCTGGTATACATCATTGCATACTTTATAGAACCTATGGCTGAGGAATAGGGAATGACTTTCATTCTCTTTCTATTTTCTGTCATGGTCGGGTTTCGAGTCTTACTCAACTTCACACCTTGCAACACAGGCAATAACTCCTTTGACTATTCCATTTTGAACTACTTCAAAATCTTGTCAAGGTATGTACTCATTGAAAAATCTTATTAAGCGTCATGATCTATCTCTAGATTTTGATGCCCAATATGTAAGCAGCTTCACCGAGGTTTTTCATTGAAAAAATATTATCCAATTATCCTTTTATGCTATCCAGAAATTCTACATCATTTCCAATCAGCAATATGTCATCCACATATAATATCAGAAATGCTACAGAGCTCCCACCCACTTTCTTGTAAATACTGGCTTCACCATAAGTCTGTATAAAACCATATGCTTTGATCACCTCATCAAAACGTATATTCCAACTCGGAGATGCTTGCACCAGTCCATAGAAGGATTGCTAGAGCTTGCACACCATGTTATTACCTTTAGGATTGACAAAACCTTCTGGTTGCATCATATACAACTCTTCTTTGAGATATCCATTTAAGGAATGCAGTTTTCACATCCATTGCCAGATTTGATAATGTGGCAATTGCTAACATGATTCGGATGGACTTAAGCATCGCACATGTAAGAATGTCTCATCGTAGTCAACTCCTTGAACTTGTCGAAAACCTTTCGCAACAAGTCGAGCTTTGTAGACAGTAACATTACCATCAACGCTAGTCTTCTTCTTGAAGATCCATTTATTCTCTATGGCTTGCCAATCATCGGGCAAGTCAGCCAAAGTACATACTTTGTTCTCATACATGGATCCTATCTCATATTTCATGGCCTCAAGCCATTTATCGGAATCTGGGCTCATCATCGCTTCTTCATAGTTCGTAGGTTTTTCATGGTCTAGTAACATGACTTCTAGAACAGGATTACCATGCCACTCTGGTGCGGAACATGCTCTATTCGACCTACCAGGTTCAGTAGTAACTTGATCTGAAGTTTCATGATCATTATCATTAGCTTCATCTCTAGTTGGTGTAAACATCACGAGAACGGTTTTCTGTGATGAGCTACTTTCCAATTCAAGAGAAGGTACAATTACCTCATCAAGTTCTACTTTCCTCCCACTCACTTCTTTCGAGAGAAACTCTTTCTCTAGAAAGGATCCATTCTTAGCAACAAAGATCTTGCCTTCGGATCTGTGACAGAAGGTGTACCCAACAGTTTGTTTTGGGTATCCTATGAAGAACCACTTCTCCAATTTGGGTTCGAGCTTATCAGGCTGAAGCTTATTCACATAAGCATCGCAACTCCAAACTTTAAGAAACGACAGCTTACGTTTCTTGCCAAACCACAGTTCATATGGTGTCGTCTCAACAGATTTAGACAGTGCCCTATTTAACGTGAATGCGGTTGTCTCTAATGCATAACCCCAAAACGATAGTGGTAAATCGGTAAGAGACATCATAGATTACACCATATCTAATAAAGTACAGTTACGACGTTCGGACACACCATTACGCTGTGGTGTTCCAGGTGGCGTGATTTGTGAAAACTATTCCACATTGTTTTAAATGAAGGCCAAACTCGTAACTCAAATATTCGCCTCCGTGATCAGATCGTAGAAACGTTTTTTCTTGTTACGATGATTCTCCACTTCACTCTGAAATTCTTTGAACTTTTCAAATGTTTCAGACTTGTGTTTCATCAAGTAGATATACCCATATCTGCTCAAATCACCCGTGAAGGTCAGAAAATAACAATACCTGCTACGAGCCTCAACACTCATTGGACCACATACATCGGTATGTATTATTTCCAATAAGTCAGTGTCTCGCTCCATTGGTCCGGAGAACGGAGTTTTAGTTATCTTCCCATGAGGCATGGTTCGCAAGTATCAAATGATTCATAATCAAGTGATTCCAAAAGCCCATCTGCATGGAGTTTCTTCATGCGCTTAACACGAATATGACCTAAACGACAGTGCCACAAGTATGTGGCACTATCATTATTAACTTTGAATCTTTTAGTATCGATATTATGAATATGTGTATCATTACGATCGAGATTCAATAAACCATTTATATTGAGTGTATGACCATAGAAGGTTTTATTCATGTAAATAGAACAACAATTATTCTTTGACTTAAATGAATAACCGTATTGCAATAAGCATGATCCAATCATATTCATGCTCAACGCAAGCACCAAATAACATTTATTTAGGTTCTACACTAATCCCGAAGGTAGAGGGTGTTGGGGATATAACTACTGGGTATGAACCGCCCAGGAGGGGCCGGGTCATATCACTGGCGACTTATCAATAAAGATGGCGGGTCATAGCAAGCCTATTGACGGCCCAAGACCCAGAGGCGACTTGAGGCCCAAGAGGATGAACCGCCACATGTATAACTTCTATTGTGAGGCAAGCTTAGTTAGTCACCGAGTCGGACACGTTGTGTATGAGCCGGTCGGGAATCTGTAAGCCACCTGGCATCAACCTGTGTATATAAAGGGGTGACCCGGCGGCGGGTTGAGGATAGATAACAAACAATCGAGAACTAGGTCAAGCGTATTTGCTCCCTGGTAATCGAAACCCTAGCAATACAACACAAAGCAGGAGTAGGCTTTTACCTCGTCGAGAGGGGCCAAACCTGGGTAAACTCTGTGTGTCCTTTGTCCCATTAAACCCCTTCAAGCTAACCTAGTTGCGATGGATCCATGACTAAGTCCTTTCGCTAGGACATATGTCGTGTTAAGTCCACGACAGTTGGCGCCCACCATGGGGCCAGCGCACGGTGGTTTTGAGTTCTTGAAGGGCAACTTCGCAGGGATCAAGGGATACGCTGTGGGCCGGATGACGAAGAGTCGTCGTGGCAAGCTCTACATCGATGACGCTGGCTGGGGCCCCGAGGCCGGCTCAATTGAGTACGGGTACTGGGTCCCCTTCGGTGGAATCCACATCTTCATCGGCAAGATTGGCGAATTGGGCTCTGAGCCGGACATCTGCACCAACATCATCGAGATGGCTCAGCGTGCACGAGCCGCCAAGGGTCAAGCCGCTGTAAAGCGTGCCTTTGTTGGTTTCATCCATGGGGCAGACTTTGAGGAAGGATCTGTGTTTGATGGTGAGCCGGCCATCTACTCGGATGGTGAATCGTCAACCGGGGAGACCAATTCAATGTATCAACTACAGGACGGCCAACTTGGGGCTGTTCTGATGGCAATAGTATTCTGAACCCTTATGAGCCGCCGAACAGGGTTGGGATCTTCATGGCTGGTACAGGCCGGCGCTTGGCTCAACGACCCCCGCGGCCATGACCTCTAGCTCAACGGCTGCAACGACGACTGGTGCTAGTGGCACCGCGCTCCCACCGGCTCAGGTTCTGACAGAGTTGTTGGAGGCTTTAGCGACTTTGATGTGGGTGGAGGTGACCCCAGACACTCAACAACAGCATAAGGTGGATGTTGCAAGGTTACGAGATGAGATAGCTCAAGCCAAGGAAGAGCTGACGGCTAAGAACGCTAGGATGGCCACAGAACGAGTTGCTTTGGACGCTCAGGCACAACGGATTCAGGCAGAGTCTTTCCGGCTTACCTTGGATCAAAACGCTTCAAACACCATCATGAGAAGGAGGCACTAGAGTCGCTTACCTCTGGAGTACGATGTGAGAAACCTTTTCAACACGCTAGGGGTAGGGACCAGTGACCCGCCCGTGGTGAACCTGGCGGTTCAAGTGCCCGTGACTGGAGCGCCGGGTCAGCCGCGCACTGTGGATCCCCCTCTTTTGGATATAACTCCGCCTCAACATGTTTTGACAACGCCGGGTCATTATTCTAACCCTTTGGATAACATGATTGTTGCGGCGTCACAATTGGCGGCTCTCCCGGTTGAAGGCGAGTCCCCAGCTATGATAGAGACGCGGAGGGCCAGAGAACTTCTTCAGACAACAGTGGCTCAACAAGCAGCTTATTCATATAGCCATGAACAGATTCATTCAACCCCTCGCCCAAGCCAGAGTTATAGTAGACATATTGACTTGCCGGTAGTTTCAAGCAGTAAGCAACATCATAACCAGCCCCGTAGGCATGACCCGATGTGCGGTGGCGTCGATGCCCAAACTTTGGCGGATCAGGGCAGGGCGCTTCAGGAGGCGGAGCTGGTGGCTCAGCTAGCGGCTCAACATCAATCTCTGGTTTATCCGTCAGCGTCTGTGGAGGCAGGAGTGACCTCTAGAACCCTGGGTGTGCCATGTTTAGTACCAGCTCTGCGCAACGAGCGTTTGCCTAAGGATTTCAAGGGCTCAGTAAGGTACCTAACTACACAGTGGATCAACCCCCAGAGGCTTGGATTGAGAGCTATGAGATGGCCATGGAGATTGTGGATGTTAGTGATGCTGCATGTGCTAAGTATTTCACCATGATGTTGGACGGGCCGGCTCGTACTTGGTTGAAGGGGTTGCCCACTAACTCCATTAGATCATGGGCGGAGTTGAAAACTTGTTTCATCCAAAATGTTAAAGACACGTGCAAGCAGCCTATGTCGATCCTGGATTTGGATTCTTGTGTCCAAGCTGAGAGCGAGTCAACAACCAATTGGGTGCGCCGGATCTCAGCTGTTATACACTCATCGGACAGTATCAATGCCGGTTCAACAGTCCTGATGTTGGAGAAGAACTGTCATTTCCTCCCCCTTAAGCAGAAACTGGGACGGCTTAAACGCCTTTGCAATGATATGGGGGAGCTCATGGCAGCTCTCGTCAAATATGCTGACTCTGATAGTACCAAAGACCCCGACTCTGATGAAGAGAAGGTGGGTAAGGGGAAGAAGAGTGGCAATACGAAGGGGTAGAAGCACAATACAACGGGTCAAAGTGGCAACAGTAAGCGCAAGGCTGATGGCAATTTAGACTTTGTGGCTAACACCAATACGCAGAATAATAATCAGCGTTGCAAGAGGAAGCCGCCCCGGCTTAGAGGGCCAAAATTTAATATTGAGGCTATGATGAATCAGTCTTGTCCAAAGCATGGTACGCAAGAGAAGCCGGCAAGTCATCTATGGAAGGATCGCTTCATCATGAGGGAGTATAGGAATTCCATTTTTTCCAGAACAATCATCCGAATGGCGGCTCAGGATTTGGCTCTCATGGGCCTGTCTTTGGTGGTGGCGGTTCAAACTCTGGTTTCCAGGGCCAAGGCAATCAAGGTGGTTTTAATCAACAGTCTGGTCAAGGGAATTAGTAGCAGAAATCTGGTTATCAGAGTAATCCGAAGCGGTTGAATAGTGGACAGTATCATGTGTTCACCACGAGTTTATGTAAATGAGACCAGAAGATTCATAAAAGGGCGGGAAGCGTAGTTGATCCGGCTATTCCCCGTTGCTTGCGATGGTCTGAACATCCTATTCTTTGGAGCTGTGAGGATCACCCGCCCCGGGTTGACAATCCGGGTTACTTGGCTTTAGTGATTGCGCCTTAGGTTGGAGGTTACAAGTTCACTAAGGTGCTCATGGATGGAGGCAACAACATCAATATCCTTTACTACGAAATCTTCTGTCGTATGAGTTTGACTGACAAGGATCTTAAGTCGTCTAACATTGTTTTTCATGGTGCGGTGCCTGGTAAGTCAGCATATCCGGTGGGTAAGATAGCTTTGGAAGTGGCTTTCGGTGATGATCATGATTCCAGAGTTGAGACATTGACCTTTGAGGTGGTTAAGATTAAGAGCCCTTATCACGCTTTGTTTGGGCGGCCGGCTTATGCTAAGTTCATGGCGAGGCCTTGTTATGTTTATTTGCAGCTTAAGATGCCGGGTTATAAGGGTACCATCATAGTGCATGGGAACCAGGAGATAGCTTTGGAGTGTGAAGAGGGCGATGTTGCTTATGCTGAGTCCGTTTGTGCAACAGAAGAGTTGAAGTTTTACAAAGATAATGTTGACCCAACAGATATGACACCTTTGAAGAAACCAACCACGGAGCATGACCCTCTGTTGAAGTTTAAGTCGGCAGATGACACTAAGTTGGTTGATTTTGTCCGTGACGATTCATCCAAGCAGTTCAATATCAGTGCTAATCTGGATCCGAAATAGGAAAGCACGCTCATCGAGTTCATCCGTGAGAACCAGGACATCTTTGCATGGAAACCTTCAGACATGCCAGGTGTACCGAGGGAACTCGCTGAGCACACTCTCAATATTGATCCAAAGTTTAAGCCGGTCAAGCAATTCCTTCATCGCTTTAATGAGGAGAGACGTAAGGCCATCAGTGAAGAAGTGGCCCGGCTCTTGGCAACTGGGTTCATTGTTGAAGTTTTTCATCCTGAATGGTTGGCTAACCCGGTGCTGGTGCTTAAGAAAAATGGTACTTGGTGCATGTGTGTGGATTACGCAGACCTTAATAAAGCCTGTCCGGCTGATTCTTTCGCTCTCCCTCGTATTGATCAGATTATTGATGCTATGGAGGGTTGTGAGCGTTTGAGTTTTTTGGATGCTTATTATGGGTATCATCAAATCAAGATGGCAGTTAAGGACCAGGAGAAGACAGCCTTCATCACTCCCTTTGGAGCCTTCTGCTATGTGTCTATGCCTTTTGGACTCGAGAGTGCCCAGGCGACTTACCAATGGTGTGTTCAAAATTGCCTTCATGGTCAGATTGGACGCAATGTTCATGCTTATGTGGATGATATTGTTGTGAAATCCAAGAAGAAGGAAACCTTGATAGATGATTTGAAAGATACCTTTGACAATCTCCAGGTCTACAAAATGATGCTTAACTCGGCCAAGTGTGTTTTTGGTGTGCCAACAGGCAAGCTCTTGGGTTTTTTGGTTTCTGAACGAGGCATTGAAGCTAACCCGGAAAAAACCAAGGCTATTACTTCTTTGGCTAAACCGGCTTGCATTAATGATGTTCAGCGCCTGGCTGGTCATATTGCGGCCTTAAGCCGGTTCATAAGCCGGTTGGGAGAAAAGGCTATCCCTTTGTACCAGATGATGAAGAAACCAGATCACTTTGTCTGGAGTGATGCTGCTGATCAGGCGTTTGAAGCCCTGAAGAAACGGTTAGCTGAGCCGCTGAAAGTGCAACTATCCCTAGGTGGTTTTGGTAATTCCTAACAACATATAGCTCATTGAGCTAACATTATTCCAAGATTACTATTTCAGGAAAAGCTCAATGAATGGCATGGCATGGATGAGGAAAGTGGATCCCTCAAAATTCTAAGGACAAAAAGTTTGGCTCAAGCTTGAAGCTCAAGACTCTACATTTTATAGTTTAGTGATCCAAGATCACATTGAGTCTATAGGAAAAGCCAATACTATCAAGGAGGGATGAGGTGTTTCTTAATGGCTTGCTTGCTCAAAATGCTTAGTGATATGCTCCAAAATCCTCAACTACCTTCCCACATCCACATATGACCTAAACCAAAAGTCAAACTCGGCCCCACCGATTCTTTCTATCCGGCGCCACCGAGTTTCAAATGTCATAGCCACTGCCACAAACCCTAGACAAATCGGTCTCACCGATAGGGATCTCGGTCTCACCGAGATGGGATTGTAATCTCTCTGTTTCCCTTCGTAACGTTTCGGTCTTACCGAGATGAGCGATCGGTCCCACCGAGATTGCAATGTAAACTCTTTGTTTCCCTTTTGTAACATTTCAGTCTCACCGAGATGAGAGAATCGGTCCCACCGAGTTTACCTGACCAACTCTCTGGTTAGCTTATTACCAAAATCGGTCCCATCGAGTTTGTGTAATCGGTCACACCGAGATTACGTTATGCCCTAACCCTAACCATATTGGTCCTACCAAGTTGCATCTCAGTCCCACCGAAAATCCTAACGGTCACTAAGTTTGCTGAATTGGTCCGACCAAGTTTAACCATTCGGTCCCACCGAGTTTGGCAAATAGTGTGTAACGGTTAGATTTTTTGTGGAGGCTATATATACCCCTCCACCCACTCTTCATTCGTGGAGAGAGCCATCAGAACATACCTACACTTCCAATACACATTTTCTGAGAGAGAACCACCTACACTTGTGTTGAGGTCAAGATATTCCATTCCAACCATATGAATCTTGATCTCTAGCCTTCCCCAAGTTGCTTTCCACTCAAATCTTCTTTCCACCAAATCTAAATCCTGTGAGAGAGAGTTGAGTGTTGGGGAGACTATCATTTGAAGCACAAGAGCAAGGAGTTCATCATCAACACACCATTTGTTACTTCTTGGAGAGTGGTGTCTCCTAGATTGGCTAGGTGTCACTTGGGAGCCTCCGACAAGATTGTGGAGTTGAACCAAGGAGTTTGTAAGGGCAAGGAGATCGCCTACTTCGTGAAGATCTACCGCTAGTGAGGCAAGTCCTTCATGGGCGAAGACCGTGATGGAATAGACAAGGTTGCTTCTTCGTGGACCCTTCGTGGGTGGAGCCCTCCGTGGACTCGCGCAACCGTTACCCTCCATGGGTTGAAGTCTCCATCAACGTGGATGTACGATAGCACCACCTATCGGAACCACGACAAAAACATCCGTGTCTCCAATTGCGTTTGAATCCTCCAAACCCTTCCCTTTACATTCTTGCAAGCTGCATGCTTTACTTTCTGCTGCTCATATACTCTTTTGCATGCTTGCTTGAATTGTGTGGAGATTGCTTGACTTGTGCTAAGATAGCTAAAATCTGCCAAGAACTAAAATTGGGAAAAGGCTAGATTTTTATTTGGTCAAGTAGTCTAATCACCCCCCCTCAGACATACTTCCGATCCTACAGCCGCCGATCCTTGCCGCTCCTATTGATAAGGAGTCCTTGTTGTTGTACGTGGCTGCCAATGGCCGAGCTGTCAGTGTAGTGATTGTGGTGGAACGGAAGGAAGCAGGCAAGGAACATCTAGTTCAGCGACCGGTTTATTATATCAGTGAGGTGCTCATTGAATCCAAGCAGAGGTATCGACATTGGCAGAAACTGGTATATGGGGTGTTCATGGCTAGTCGAAAGCTCAAGCAATATTTCCTTGGTCATCCCATCACTGTGGTTAGTTCTGCTCCCTTAGGGGATATTATTCAAAACAGAGAGGCCACAGGTCGGGTAGCCAAGTGGGCCATTGAGCTTGGACCCCATGGTTTGAAATATATGCCTCGCACAACCATGAAGTCTCAAGCACTTGTGGATTTCATCAATGATTGGACAGAGCTGCAGATGCCTAAGGAGAAGCCGGATAGCACATATTGGACTATTCACTTTGATGGATCCATGCAGTTGGAAGGCTCGGGGGCTGGAGTTGTTTTGACTTCCCCATGAGGTGATATTTTTTATGTTTTAAGGTTGATGCTCCCTTGTACTAATAATGCAGCTGAGTATGAAGCCTTGCTCCATGGTCTTTGGATGGCTAAGGAGATGAATCTAAGCCGGGTGAGGTGCTTTGGAAACTCAAATTTGGTGGCTCAGCAAGTCTCGGGCACTTGGGATTCTAAACACCCACTCATGGCGGCTTACCACCGAGAGATTGATGCTACTGCCGGTCATTTCAAAGGCTATCAAGTGGAACATGTTGATCGCGGGAAAAATGAGGCGGCTGATGCTTTGAGCTGGCTAGGATCCCAGCATAAGCCGGTACCACCTAATGTTTTCCTTGATATTCTGCATAACCTTCATTTAAACTGCCTACGGAGGAGGATCTTGCTATTCCTGACCCGAAGGCGCAATTGGTGGCAGCTCTTCATGTTATTCCTGATTGGACAGTTCCATATTTGGCTTATATGACCCGAAGCGAGTTACCTGAAGATGAAACTTTGGCCTGGCAGATAATTCGCGGTCTAAGTCAATGACTATTGTCAATGGAGAGTTGCATCGCTTCAGTGTCACAGGGGTGTTTCAACGTTGTGTTTCTCCTGAGGAAGGCCGTGAGATTCTACGAGAGATTCATGAAGGAGATTGTGTTCATCATGCTGGCTCTAAGTCCCTCGTAGCCAAGGCTTTCCATCATGGGTTTTATTGGCTGACGGCTCATGCTGATGGAGAGGATTTGGTCAGTAAATGTGATTGTCAGAAATTTTCACGACGAGCTCATGTGCCGGCTCAAGAATTGAGGATGATTCCAATTACTTGTCCATTTGCAGTCTGGGGGCTGGATATGGTTGGACCTTTCAAAAGGTCCAAAGATAAAAAAGACTCACCTTTTGATGGCGGTTGACAAATTCACAAAGTGGGTGGAGGCAGAGCCCGTCAGTAAGTGTGACGCGACAACATCGGTTCAATTCATCAAAAAGGTGATTTTTCGGTTTGGCTTTCCTCATAGCATTATAACTAGTAATGGCACTAATCTGTCCAAGGGTGCTATGAAAGAATTTTTTCAACAAGAGCATATTCGTCTTGATGTATCATCAGTAGCTCACCCCCAGTCCAATGGCCAAACTGAAAGAGCCAATCAAGAAATTTTGAGAGGCACCAAGTCCTGGCTTATGGTCCCTTTGCAGAGAACGCTGGGTTGTTGGGTGGAGGAATTGCCCTCAGTATTATGCTGAGACAATTCCACGACAGTTGGCGCCCACCGTGGGGCCTACGCACGGTGGTTTTAAGTTCTTGAAGGGCAGATTTGAAGGGATCAAGGGGTATGCTGTGGGCCGGATGACCAAAAGTCGTCGCGACAAGCTCTACATCGATGACGCAGGCTGGGACCCCGAGGCCCGCTCAATTGAGTACGGGTACCGGGTCCCCTTCAGTGGAATCCATGTCTTCATCGGCAAGATCGGCGAACCGGGCACTGAGCCGAACATCTGCACCGACATCATCGAGACGGCTCAGTGTGCACGACCTGCCCGGGTTCAACCCGCCGTGAAGCGTGCCTTTGTTGGTTTTATCCATGGGGATGAATTGGAAGGCTCAATGTTTGGCGGTGAGACGGCCATCTGCTTAGATGATGAATCGTCCACAGGCGGGACCAACTCCATGTATCAACTACGAGACGGACAGCTTGGTGGTTATTTCGATGGTGACAGTATTCCGTGCCCCCATGAGCCACCGAACAGGGTGGCGATCTTCATGGTTGGCACCCAGCCGGTTCTCGGTTTGACAGCCGCCGCGACTATGACGTCGAGCGCAGCGGTGGCGATGCCAGCAGGTACTGGTGGATCAGCACGCCCACCGCTCAAGTTTTAACAGATCTGTTGGAGGCTCTAGCAACTCTGATGGAGGTGGAGGTAACCCCAGACAACTAGGAACAACATAAGGTGGATGTGGCTAACCTGCGTGATGAGATAGCTCAAGCCGAGGTAGAGCTGGCGGCAGAAAACACTAGGATGACCGCAGAGCGGGCCATTTTAAACGCCCAAGCACAGCGGATTCATACCGGCTCACGGTGGATCAGAACGCTTCAAACGAAGTCGTGAGGAGAAAGCACCGGAGTCGTCTGCCTTTGGTTTATGAGTCGAGGAACCTCTTCAGCACACCTGGAGCAGGGACCAGTAACCCGCCGGTGGTAAACCAGATGGCTGAAGCACCAGGGGGTGGAGCGCCGGTTCAGCCGCGCGTGACACGTTCTCCGCATGTGAATAACACCCCGCCTCAGCATATGGTAACGCCCCCGGGTTTTTATTCCAACCCTTTGGACAATATGATTGCTGCAGCTACGCGATTGGCGGCTCTGCCAGTCGAGGGCGAGACTCTGACTGCGGTTGAAACCCGAAGGGCCAGGGAACTTCTTCAAACAACGCTAGTATAGCAGCAAGCTTATTCTTATAGTTGTGACCGGATTCATTCGACCCCTCGTGCAAGCTGGAGCTACAGTAGGCACACTGACTTGCCAGCAGTTTTGAGTACTGAGTAGCGCCATAACCAACCTCGTGGGCATGACCCGGCGTGCAATGGTGCCGAGGCACAGAATTTGGTGGACCAGGGCAAAGCACGCCGGGAGGCCGAGCTGGCGGCTCAGCACCATGCGTCGGTTTACCCAACAACTTCATTGGAGGCAGGTGTGACTTCTAGAGCTTGGGGTGTGCCGTGTTTAATGGCGGCTCTGCAAAATGAGCGTTTTCCCAAGGACTTCAAGGGCCCTCGTAAGGTGCCTAATTACATAGCAGATCAGCCCCCTTAGGCTTGGGTGGAAAGTTATGAGATGGCTATGGAGATGCTGGATGTTAGTGAGGCTGCATATGCTAAGTATTTCACCATGATGCTGGAAGGGACGGCTCGTACTTGGTTGAAAGGGCTACCTGCCAACTCCATTGGGTCGTGGGCAGAGCTGAAGGCCCGATTTATCCAAAATTTCAAAGATACGTGCAAGCATCCTATGTCAATCATGGATTTGGTTTCTTCTGTTCAAGCCGAGGGCGAATCAACGACCAGCTGGGTGCACCGGGTCTCAACTATCATACATTCTTCAGATAATATCAACGTCGGCTCAGCAGTTTTAATGTTGGAGAAAAATTGTTGTTTCCTTCCACTCAAGCAGAAGCTTGGGCGGCTTAAACATCATTTCAGTGACATGGGTGAGCTCATGGCAGCTCTTGTTAAGTATGCCGACTCTGATAGTACCAAGGACCCCGACTCTGAGGATGAACGACCGGGAAAGGGAAAGAAGAGTAGCAGTATGAGGGGACAACAGCACAACCCGGCCAATCAGGGCGGTAACGGTAAGCGCAAAGCTGATGATTTTATGGCTAACACCAGCGCATAGAATTATAACCAGCGTCTTAAGGGGAGGCCGGCTCAAGGGACAAAATTTGACCTTGAAGTGATAATGAATCAGCCATGTCCGAAGCATGAAACTCAGGAGAAGCCGCCTATCCATCTGTGGAAGTATTGCAGCATTATGAGACAATTCAGGGAGTCTTTCCAACACAACCATGGTCCGAATGGTGGTTCAGGGTCTGGCCCTCATGGTCCGGGTCATGGAGGCGGCGGCTCAAATTCCGGGTTTCACGGCCAAAGCAAGCAAGGTGGTTACAACCAGCAGAATAATTAGGGGAATCAACAGCAGCAATAGTCTAGTTATTAGAGCAACCCGAAGCAATTGAATAGTGGACAGTACCACGTCTTCACCACTAGCTTGTGTAAGCGGGATCAGAAGCTTCATAAGAGGGCAGTGAAAGCTATTGAGCCAGCGGTGCCGCGTTACTTGCGGTGGTCGGAGCAGCCTATTGTATGGAGTCATGAGGATCACCCGCCCCGAGTTGACAATCCGGGTCACCTGGCTCTAGTGGTGGCGCCTCAGGTTGGGGGCTATAAATTTACTAAGGTGCTCATGCATGGAGGCGGCAACATTAATATACTTTACTATGAAACCTTCCGTCACATGGGACTGACCGACAAAAATCTTAAGCCGTCAAACAGTGTTTTTCATGGTGTGGTGCCGGGTAAGTCCGCATATCCAGTGGGTAAGATATCTTTGGAGGTTGTTTTTGGAGATGGGCATGATTCCAGATCTGAGACCCTAACCTTCGAAGTGGTTAAAATCAAGAGCCCTTATCATGCTCTGTTCGGGCAGCCGTCATATGCTAAATTCATGGCGAGGCCTTGTTATGTTTACTTGCAGCTTAAGATGCCAGGTTACAAGGGCACCATCAAAGTGCATGGGAGTTGCAAGGTGGCTTTGGAGTGTGAAGAAGGCGATGATGCTTATGTTGAGTCTATTTGTGCAACGGAGGAGCTAAAATTTTACAAGGATAATGTTGACCCAGCGGACATGACGTCCTTGAAAAAGCCAACCACAGAGCATGATCCTTTGCAAAAGATTAAGTCGGCAGATGACACTAAAATGATTGATTTTGTTCCTAGCGACTCATCTAAGCAGTTCAGCATCAGTGCTAATCTGGATCCGAAATAAGAAAGCGCGCTCATCGAGTTCATAAGTGAGAACCGGGACATCTTTGCATGGAGGCCTTCAGACATGCCGGGTGTACCGAGGGAACTCTTTGAGCACACTCTTAATATTGATCTGAAGTTTAAGCCGGTCAAGCAATTCCTTTGTTGTTTTAACGAGGAGAGACAGAAGGCCATTGGTGAGGAAATGGCCCGACTCTTGGCGTCTGGGTTTATCATTGAAGTTTTTCATCCTGAGTGGTTGGCTAACCCAGTGTTGGTTCTTAAGAAGAACGACACTTGGCGAATGTGTGTCGATTACACGATCTTAAACAAGGCTTGTCCGACTGATCCGTTTGCTCTCCCTCGTATTGATCAAATCACTGATGCTACGGCGGGTTGTGAGCGTTTGAGTTTTGTGGATGCTTATTCTGGTCATCATCAGATCAAGATGGCAGTTAAGGACCAGGATAAGACAACTTTCATTACTCCGTTTGGAGCCTTCTGCTATGTGTCCATGCCTTTCGGGCTCAAGAGTGCCCATGCGACTTACCAGCGGTGTGTGCAAAATTGCCTTCACAATATGATCAGGCGTAATGTTCATTCTTATGTAGATGACATTGTGGTGAAATCCAGGAAGAAGGAGACCCTGATTGATGATTTGAAGGAGACGTTTGACAATCTTCGGGTCTATAAAATGATGCTTAAAGTGTGTTTTTGGTGTACCGGCGGGTAAGCTTTTGGGTTTTTTGGTTTCATACCGAGGTATCGAAGCTAACCCGGAGAAGATCAAGGCCATTATTTCCCTGGCTAAGCCAAAGTGTGTTAATGACGTCCAACGCTTGGCGGGTCGGATAGCGGCCTTGAGCCAGTTCATAAGCCGCATAGGAGAAAAGGCTATCCCTCTGTACCAGATGATGAAGAAGACAGATAATTTCGTGTGGAGTAATGCTGCTGATGAGGCATTTGAGGCGCTTAAGAAGCAACTGTCTGAGCCGCCGGTTCTTGCTGCCCCTATTGATAAGGAGCCTTTGTTGTTATATGTGGCTGCCAATGGCCGGGTTGTTAGTGTGGCCATTGTGGTGGAAAGGAAAGAGGCAGGCAAGGAGTATCCGGTTCAACGGCCGGTTTACTACATCAACGAGGTACTTATTGAGTCCAAACAGAGGTATCCGCATTGGCAGAAGCCTGTGTATGGGGTTTTCATGGCAAGTAGAAAGCTCAAGAAATATTTTCTGGGCCATCCCATTACTTTGGTTAGTTCTGCTCCTTTGGGGGATATCATCCAAAATAGAGAAGCCATGGGTCGGGTAGCCAAGTGGGCCATTGAGCTTGGAACTCATGGTTTAAAGTATGTGCCTCGTACGGCCATCAAGTCACAAGCACTCGTGGATTTTATCAATGATTGGACAGAGTTGCAAACGCCCGAGGAAAAGCCGGATAACACGTATTGGACTATTCACTTTGATGGATCCAGGCAGTTGGAAGGCTCGGGGGCTAGAGTTGTCTTGACTTCCCCACGAGGTGATAAATTTTCTTATGTTCTCCAGTTAATGTTCCCTTGTACTAACAATGCAGCTGAGTATGAGGCCTTGCTCCATGGTCTTCGGATGGCTAAGGAGATGGACTTAAGCAGGGTGAGGTGCTTCGGTGACTCAGATCTAGTAGCTCAGCAGGTTTCTGGCACTTGGGATTCCAAGGATCCACTCATGGCGGCTTATCGTCGAGAGGTTGATGCTATTGCGAGTCATTTCAAGGGTTACCAAGTTGAGCATATTAATCGTAGAAAGAATGAGGCAGCTGACACTTTAAGCCGGTTAGGGTCTCAGCGTAAGCCGGTGCCACCTAACACATTCCTGGATATTCTACTTAACCCTTCTGTCAAATTACCTATAGAGGAGGATCTTGCTGTTCCTGATATGGAAGTACAATTGGTGGTGGCTCTTCATGCCATTCTAGATTGGACAGTTCCGTATTTGGCTTACATGACCCGGGGAGAGTTGGCCGAGGATGAGAATTTGGCCAGGTAGATAACCAGGCGGTCTAAGTCAATGACGATTGTCAATGGGGAGTTGTGTCGGATTTCGGGTTTCAGCGAAACCCTTGAGGTTCGAACACTAGGGTGCGCAAGAAGATCTCTCCCCCTCTGTAGCTCGCGCACTCTATGATCTCACGGCCTAGCTCGACGAACCCAAAGGACACAAGACACAAGATTTACACTGGTTCGGGCCACCGTTGTGGTGTAATACCCTACTCCACTGTGGTGTGGTGGATTGCCTCTTGGGCTGAGGATGAACAATACAAGGGAAGAATAGCCTCCTGAGGAGAGGTTTACTTGTGCTTTGGTGAACTTGTGTTGTTCGAGGTGATCTAAGTCTCTCTCCCTTCCCTTGGTGGTGGCTAGTCCTATTTATAGAGGCCCCGGTCCTCTTCCCAAATATTGAGCGGGAAGGGATCCCACAATGGCCAAATTTGAAGGGAGAAACTAGTACAAGCTATCCTAACAAAAGTGGTCTTCGCCTGCCAAAGGCTCCGGTGGTGACGCCGTCTTGGGCTCCACGGTGACCTCCGTCTTGCCGTCCTACTGGTCTTGGTCTTGTTGCACCGATATGGAAACCTTTGCCTGATGCCTCGGGACTCCTCGCATGTGCTTGCCCCTTTAGCACCAAAGAGGAAACGAGGACACTACGCGCGCTGGCGCCCGCCTGGTTCCAGTCGTCATGGCTTGCATCATAGGAACCTCGCAAGGTGTCCCTTGGCTTGATCTCTCCGCCCCTCGCGAGCCAGCCTGGTGAGGCCGCCCCTGAGGAGGTCTTGCGTCGTCCGCCTCGCGAGATTTGGCCCCTCGTGAGGGTCTTGAATGATTGCTAGTGAAGATGGGCCGTACGGGGCCGCTGGTGGAGCCATGCTGCGGGCCACAGGCAGGCAAGTCTGGGGACCTCCGTTCCCAGAAGGCCGACAAGTTGCACCATCGCAGTGTCACAGGGGCATTTCAACGTTGCGTCTCTCCCAAAGAAGGTTGTATTCTGCGAGAGATTCACGAAGGAGATTGTGGTCATCATGTCGGCTCTAAATCTCTCGTAGCCAAGGATTTTCATCATGGGTTTTATTGGTTGACGGCTCATGCTGATGCTGAGGATTTGGTCAGCAAATATGACAGTTGTCAGAAGTTTTCACGATGAGCTCATGTGCCGGCTCAAGAATTAAGGATGATTCCAATTACTTGGCCGTTTGCAACCTGGGGGCTTGATATGGTCGGGCCTTTCAAAAGGTCCAAAGATAAGAAAACCCACCTTTTGGTGGCAGTTGATAAGTTTACTAAGTGGGTTGAAGCAGAGCCAGTTAGCAAGTGTGATGCAGCAACAACAGTTCAATTTATAAAGAAGGTGATCTTCCATTTTGTCTTTCCCCATAGCATTATAACGAATAATGGCACTAATCTATCTAAGGGTGCTATGAAAGAATTTTGTCAACGAGAGCATATTCGACTTGATGTTTCCTCCGTGGCTCACCCCCAGTCTAATGGTCAAGCAGAACAAGCTAATCAAGAGATTCTGCGAGGCATCAAGCCCCAGCTTATGGTTCCTTTGCAAAGAATGCCGGGCTATTGGGTAGAGGAGTTACCTTTGCACCGATATGGAAACCTTTGCCTGATGCCTCAGGACTCCTCGCCTATGCTTTCCCCTTTAGCACCAAAGAGGAAACGAGGACACTGCGCGCGCTGGCGCCCGCCTGGTTCCAGTCGTCATGGCTCGCATTGTAGGAACCTCGCGAGGTGTCCCTTGCCTTGATCTCTTCGCCCCTCGCGAGCCAACCTGGTGAGGTCGCCCCTGAGGAGGTCTTGCATCGTCCGCCTCGCGGGGCTTGGCCCCTCGTGGGGGTCTTGAATGATTGCTGGTGAAGATGGGCTGTACGGGGCCGCTGGTGGAGCCACGCTCCAGGCCGTAGGCAGGCAAGTCTGGGGACCCCTGTTCCCAGAACACCGAAAGTAGCCCCCGGGCCCAAGGCGCGCTCGGGCTTGGCTTCGAGGTGAAGCCAAAGGGCAAGTGCGGAGCGGCACGGGCCCCATCAGCCTGCGGACACGGTTGGCGCGTGGCGACTGATTGGACGTAGGCGTTTCGCTTCCCCACGCAGCCTCGGCAACTGCCCGACTGACAAAAGGCCGGTGCGGGGAACGCCTGCCTTCATTGCATTCCTTCGCCTTGCTCTAGATCCCCTCTCTTGCTCCTTACTTCCGAAATCTCCAGATCTGCTCCGATCTCCTTCCAAGGTTTCGACCAATGGCACCCCGAAAGACCAAGGTCGACTCGTCGCCCACTTGGTGTGAGCCGAGCCTGGAGGCGCACAATGTCTCGGCGAAGAACCTTGCCATTGCGCAACTGCTGACGGCGGGGGAGAACAACAAGAAGGGGGAGACGGTGCTCTGGGCTGGCTCCGCCGTGCCCGAAACTCCGAAGAGCTCCTTCTGCCCCTTCTTCTTGAGCAGCGTCGCTGCCGGCCTCGTTCCCCCTTCTCTGACTTCTTCTACGCGGTCCTCTGACACTATGGGTTGCAGGCTCTTCATCTCCATCCCAACTCCATCCTTCTCTTGTCCATCTTTTCCTTCTACTGTGAGGCGTACGTCAGGGTGATGCCGTCCGTGGCACTACTGCGCCACTTCTTCTACCTCTGGGTCAACGAAGGCCACACCACGGGGTGCGCCAACCTCATCGCCGCCGATAAGGCCAACGCAATTTCGAAGACCGGGAAGAAGGCCGAGGGCTTCAGGAGCAAGTGGGTTATGATGGACGCCAAGCGCGTCCACCCACGGCTGAAGCTGCCGACGGGGATGCCCCGGCCTGATGAGGGGTGGTCCTGCATGAAGCTCACTAACGATCGGGCGAAGTTGGTGCTGGAAAGGATGAACACCGATCTGAGGCCGGGCAACACGAAGGCGGCGAAACTGACGGGGGCTATACTCCTGAAGGAATTCTTGGCGCAGCGGGTGGCTCCTCTCCAGGCATGCACTCGTCCCATGTGGACGCTTGTGGATGGAGAAGACAAGCTCCGCTTGAGCCCGAAGGCCTTGTCCGACGAGGAGCTGGCCGTGGCCCTCCGTCTCCTGGTCGGAGACGACCAAGAGTATCCGCCAAATCCTCACGCTCCCTTGTTCCTCCGGAAGGACCGGGCGCAGGTCGTGGCCGCCATGCCCACCTTTGACGGGCGCAGCCTTGTGCCGCTAGCGCCTTCTGAGGTTCCTGTGGCGACGATGACGGTGGACGTATCTTCTGGTGATTCTCACGGAGACGGAGAGGAGGAGGAGGTGGACGAGGAGCGCGACCCAGAGGCAACCCCCGAGGAGATGGGGGAGACCTCCCCCTTGCGCAAGGCCGACATCCTCCGCCTCCTGCCCGACGACGATGGTGAGGACGATATCCTCCCGGAGAAGGGGGAGCTGCCCGTGGTTCCGATGAAGAGCAGGTCGGCGCTGCTTTCCTAGGAAGACGCTCCTGCCTCACCGTCACCTGGAGCTGCTTCCGGCCCGGCTGCCACCCCCGCTTCTACTTCCGGAGCTGGTGCGCCCGCGCCTTGGGTCGCGAAGCTCTCTGGCTTCAAGCTCCCGAAGCAGAGGGACTATGCCGCGGTGGACCAGTAAGTGCTCTCATCCCGCCTTGTTCTTGCTTTCGATGCTTGCTTCTAACTCTTCTTCTTCGTTGTGTAACCAGGCCGACGCCTACGGTGAAGAGGAGGAGGGAGGGCGAGGTGGTACTGCTTGAGCCCAGATCGCCTCCTGCGGCCGCACCCCTCTCCATGAGCAAAGGTGGAGACGGCACTCGTGCTTCTCCAGCCCGATCATCCTCGCAAGGCTGGGTGGAGCATCCTCGGGAGGAGTCAGCCCTCGAGGCCCTGCTGGTTCCGGAGGTGCCAGTGTCCGGCTCAGGTGCTGGGGTCCCAGAGGCTTAGGAGCCTCCGGCCTCCCAGGCCATGGTGATGACGACGCCTCTTCCTCCTCCTTCTGCCGTGCTGTTGACCCCAGGTTCCTCCGCTTCTCCTGACATCCTGGAGCGGGCTCTTTCTGCGGTGGCCCTGCTGCGGGAAGACCTTCAAGGCGCCGACCGTCGCCTGGTGGCCGAGCACCTGGAATTGGTCTCCGGCTGGCTGCATTCCGATGCGTCCGTCCGGGTGACACTGAGCCAAGCTGTCGCCGACTCCGAGAAGGACAGGGAGGTCGTCGCCCAGGCTGCGGCCGCCTGCGAGGTGGCGCTGAAGGATGCCAAGGCCGCCTAGGACCGCTGCCGGTCGCCGGCAACCGAGCTGGAGACTGTGCGGAGGGAGCACGGGGAGGAAGCCCGAGGCCGCAAGGCAGAGGAGGAGAATATGAAAGCCCGAGAGGATGCTATCAAGGAACGCGATGCCGAACTAGATCAGTTGGCAAAGGCGCAGGCCACAGAGCGCGGCCGGCTGGAGGAGTTGGAGCAGAAGCTGAAGGCGGAGAAGGTCGAGCATGACGCCAAGGCGAAAGTCCTGACTGAGGACCGCACGGCCTTCCAGCTCCTTTAAGAGAAGGCTCGGACGGTGCTGAAGTCGCTCTACGAGAAGGGCTTGGAGGAGCCGCTGGTTACCGGTGATGAGGGCCCCAACCAGCTGGTTCCTTTCCTGGTTGATGTGCTTGAGGACGTCGTGAGCGGCATCAGTCTCATGGCGGAGGGAGAAGCCCGCGTTCTCTCCTCAGCCGCGCTGACGCGCGTCTTCAGCCACCTCTACCTTCGCGATCCCGCCGCCCGTCTTGATGAGCTGTTGGAGCCTGTGAAAGATGAGAAGTACGAGGCCGCCGCTGCAACTGTGAAGGGTCAGGTGGAGGCCCTACTGAAGAGGTTCCGAGCCTTCGCTCCCGTGCCGTCGACCGGCGGAGCTACCGATCCAGCAACTCCGGTTGGTGGTGCAGGTGAAGGTGACATTGTTGGAGAAGAAGCATCCATTGCAGGCGACGGCGGCGTCCAGGGGTGACGAGGCAACCTGCTGGCGGCTCCTTTCCTTTTTTAACCTCTGCAGCATGCACCATGCCTCGTGGAGGCGTTAAACTCTCATTTGATTTCAGGGGAACAATATGTCCTGTAATATTTGCTTTGAAATTCTAAAATTCACCGGTTTCCTTTCTATTTGCTTTATGTTCTACGTCGGCAGGGCCCGACCCCGCGCATACCTCAGCCGCCATTGGGCCGACCGGATCACCAGGATGGACCAAGGAGTGAGGGCCTACGTGATCAGTTAGGCTCCTGAGTCGCGATGCTCAGGAGTCCCCCTTGACGCGCAAACAACTTATAAAAAGGAGATCCGGGAGTAGGTCTAGTCTTCTACGTCGGCAGGGCCCGACCCCATGCATACCTCAGGCGCCATTGGGCCGACCGGATCACCGGGATGGACCAAGGAGTGAGGGGCTACGTGTTTAGTTAGGCTCCTGAGTCGAGATGCTCGGGAGTCCCCTTTGATGTTCAAACGACCTTCGTACCTTAGCTCCTGTTGGGAGGGCGCGCGACGACCAGGTCCGCGGGACCTGGCAGGGTGGCGTACGCTTGGGTGTGACCCGAGCGCAGCCCCCATGCCCAGCCCCCTCGCGCAGCTCTCCCGAGGGGAGGCGTTGCGATGAGGCCAGACACCGAGCCCGGAGGCTCCCTGAGGTTGATACGGCCGTGAGGCCGCCCTCAGTTGTTTATCACCAGGACGGACCATGGTGCTTCCGCACTTGCACGGGCATAGCCGCTCCTCGGCAGTGTCGACTGCCAGTGCGGAGCATGGTGCTTCCACTGGTACGTGGGAGGGGGCTTCCTCTGAGTGGAGCCCCCGGGGCGTGTACAGCCCCGCCCTGACACATGGGTTGGACGTCAGGGCTAGACGAGGTGTATCTGGGCACTCGTGAGCCAGCGCGGGACTCATGAGGCCCTACCTCAAGGCGGGTTGCGCCTGGTCTTGATTCTTGATGGTTGTGGCGTTCCTGCGAGATGGTTAGACAACCCGCGCCGAGTGGATTTCCTGAGGCTATCGCACGAGAAGGCCAAGCACCAACGACCCCAGGAGGTGACGTGAACTGGGCCGGCCCGCCAGACAGAGCTTAGTCGTTGGATTTATCAACGCTGCAGGGACGGGCCCGAGCACAGACGCCATTCCTAGCCTTCTAATGCGAAGGATCCCGAAGAAAGACAAGTGGCACGCGGCTCCCATGGTAGGTGACAATCGAGAGGTGATATCCATAGATAGATTACGCATGAAAGGCAACTAGCTTAGGTAAATGCGAGAACAATACATGCCACCGGGTAGGACCCGAGCGGCCTGGGGTAAATGCAGCCCGAGGGGCGCTCCCAGCAAAGTGAACTGAAGATGCAAGCGGGTACATGCCGCAGGGACGGACCCACGCAGCCAGGGGATGATGTAGCCCAGGGGGCGCTCCTAGCTAAATGAACTTGGAAAGATGTCACCTAGTTTGGTTGCCGAAGGGGTGTTGGGGTAGCTGAAGGCACGTAGCAAATAAGTTGCTTCTCACGAGCCGCTGGGGCCCTGAGCCTCAGGAGGCTCTGGAGGCTAAGGCGGCCTCCGCAGGACCGTCTCCATTTTCGCCAGGACTGTGTGATGCCTGGCCTCCTGACCTGCTAGGATGCTCCGTAGATTGCGCTGTAAGCAGGCAGCCACACTCGGCAGGCCGAATGGCATGTGAACATAGTTGTGAGGCAGGCCCTCACACCGGCCAGCATGCGAAAGCTAGAAGCGCTCCTGAGATGCGGCCCTGTTGAGCCCTGGGATGTCGACGCAGACGCACATCTCACCACCCTCGCCTAGTTGGGGAGCGGCGCCAGGTGGGCGGCGGTTGCCGCGTGTTGCTCTTGCTTCCTGAAGCTCCTGAGATGCTTTGGTGATGTACTCCTGAGCACCGGGCGCTCCTCGCCCGGTGTCCTCCTAAGGGAAACGTGCCGCGAAGCACGCCTCCACATGGTGCCCGAGCGCCTCCCTCGCGATGTTGGCCAGGTCTGAGGCCCTCCAGAAGAGAGCCCTGCCCGAGGAGGGCGCCAGGCGCGCCTCCCTATGTGACGAAAGGAGGCACCCCAGGCGCTAGCGCGGATCCTGAAGTGGTGCCGCTGGAGGTGTCGCTCCCCTGAGGCCCATCACGGAGTAGCTGCTTCTTCTTCTTGGGGTTGGCCTCAGGAGGGTACCGCGCACCCATGCTATCAGGGTCTTCGATTGATGCAGCTTGGAAAGCGCGCTCGAGGGAGCACACCGCATCTCTTTCTTCGTAGGGGACCGTGATGACTCCGCCGCTTCTCGGCATCTTGAGGAAGTTGTAGCCATGGTGGGTGACTGCCATGAATTTGGCCAGCACTGGGAACCCGAGGATGGCGTTGTATGGCAGGAGGATGTGGGCGACATCAAAGCCGATGAGCACGGTGTGGTAGTTGTTGCGCTGGCCGAAGGTGACAGGGAGGCGAACTTGCCCTATCGGGGTGGTGGAGCCGTCTGTCACTCCTGAGAAAGACTTGGTTGGCTGGAGCTGATCATATGGCACTTGAAGGCTATCAATGTTTCGACGGACATGACACTGAGCCCTGTACCGTCGTCGATGAGGGTCTTCGTGACTTCGACATTGCTGATGACGGGTGAGCAGAGCATCGGGAGGACGCCGTCGGTTGCTGCGCATTTTAGCTGGTCTGCCGAGCTAAAGGTGATGGCGTACTTGGACCACCTGAGCGGGCGCGTAGCCTCGAGCTTGGGGAGGGCTGCGTTCACTTCTCGGGAGAACTGCTTGAAGATGCGCTGGGAGGCTAGGGCCTGAGCGCCACCCAAGATGCAAGCGATGGTGCGTGGCTCCTGGAAGCCCCCAGCCCCTTCGTCCCATTGATGGTAGTCATTCCTTCTTGGCGGTGGCAGCGAAGGAAGACCAGGGTTGCCTCGAGGGCGATCCTCATGAGGCTGGTCCCTCCAGGCACCCTCATGAGGCTGGTCCTGCCAACGATCCTCGCGAGGCTCGTCGCGTAACTCTTGGCGGGGCCCACGGTCATCCCAACGTCCTCCACCTCGTCCACCTCCTTGGCCGTAGCCCCGGTCGTTGCGCTCGGGGCGTCGACCGAAGCGTCCATCTCGAATGGGCCTGAGCTCTTGACAGTCGTTGGTGTTGTGCGTGCGCACGTTGTGGAAGGCGCAGAACGTACGGCTGCCCTTGGACGACTCAGGAAAATCTCAGCCGTGCTTGGTGTCTGGTTCTGCTGCGAGTACAGCCACCCCTTTGCACTTCACGTCCTTGACCTTGGCCTTCTTCTCCTCTGGATCCGTAGCTGGAAGCTCGAGGAGGGAGAGGCGCCCCTCCTCAGCCCTTGCACACTTGGTTGCTATGTTGAACAGCTCCAAGGTCGTGCACAGCTCCTCATGGATGGTGAGCTCCTCCTTCATCTTGACGTCACGGACACTGTCGGAAAACGCCGAAATGATGGCCTCATCCGTCACCTTGGGGATCTTGATACGCGTGCTGTTGAAGCGTTGGATGTATTTCTGCCGGGTTTCTCCTGGTTGTTGCTTGATGCAGCGCTGGTCTCCCGCGACCGGGGGCGGTCGCGAGTGCCCTGGAAGTTGGCAATGAAGCGGCTGCGCATCTCATCCCAGGAGGAAATCGAGCCTGGGGGCAGGTTCAGGAGCCATGAGCGGGCGCCGTCCTTGAGAGCCATGAGCGGGCGCCATCCTTGAGAGCCATGGAAAACCAGTTTGCCAAGACTTTTTCGTCGCTGCTGGCCACCTCCATGCTCAGCTCGTAGAGCTGCAGAAACTCTGCAGGGTTGGGGGTGCCGTCGTAGCGAGGAGGCAGATCCGGCTTGAACTTGCCCACCCAGATGATGCTACATAGCTCAGGGGTGAAGGCACAACAGCCCGCCATGGCCACCGGGGCCCGTTGTGGAGGTGGAGCTTGACCTTGGTGTCCCTGCGCTGCTACGTCAAGTGGCACATGGCCCTACCGCAGCAAGCGATCTTGACTTGGTGGTGCTGGAAGCGATGGAGCATCTTCTCGCGGACGGGGAACCTCTTGGCAACTTCTTTCTTCATGCGTGGGCACGCGGTGCGGGAGATCATGCTGCTAGGCCGCGCATCTCGGAGCGAGGACGCCGTCTTGACGCGGGGGGGGGGGGGGGGCTGAGGCGCTCCCTGGGCCGCGCGTCTCGGTGCTAGGGCGCCATCTTGGTGCTGAGGGGGTGGAGGCGCTCCGTGAGCCACATCGCCCGCAGCCGGGGGCGGGCGAGGCAGTGAGAGGGATGGCACTGGAGAGCCGCCCGCGGCGCTGACGAGCTCGGCGATGTGGTCAAACCAGTCCTCATAGAGGTCATCGGCCGGGCGTTAGCGCAGGAGCTCGTGTACCATGAGCAGCGCGACCTGCGCGTCCGCAGGGGCGCGGCGAGCGTGAGACGATGAGACGGCCGGAGTTAGTGACGGGGTGGTGGTGCGACCATCTCGCCGCACAGAGGGGTGGAGTGAGGAGGCTTGCTGCTCGTTTGCCGTCGGGCTGGTGGCGGCATTGGCGGCGGGTGACGAAGAACGGCGGGGAGGTCCACCGACAGGGGCGGTTTGAGCGACACGGGTGGCGAGAGCAGCCCGACGCTCAGGGCAGGCCCCGCGAGCGTCGGCCATGAACTTGGCGAAGCGGTGAAGCACGGATCGACGAAGAGGAAAGCTTCGGCGCACCCCTACCTGGCGCGCCAAATGTCGGATTTCGGGTTCCGAGGAAACCCTTGAGGTTCGAACACTCGGGTGCGCACGAAGATCTCTCCCCCTCTTTAGCTCGCGCACTCTATGATCTCACGGCCTAGCTCAATGAACCCAAAGGACACAAGACATAAGATTTATACTGGTTCGGGCCACCGTTGTGGTGTAATACCCTACTCCAGTGTGGTGTGGTGGATTGCCTCTTGGGATGAGGATGAACAGTACAGGGGAAGAACAGCCTCCTGAGGACAGGTGTTCTTGTGCTTTGGTGAACTTGTGTTGTTCGGGGTGATCTAAGTCTCTCTCCCTTCCCTTGGTGGTGGCTAGTCCTATTTATAGAGGCCCCAGTCCTCTTCCCTGACAACTCGTACAAGCTATCCTGGCAAAAGTGGTCTTCGCCTGCCAAAGGCTCTGGTGGTGACGCAGTCTTGGGCTCCACCATGACCTCCGTCTTGCCATCCTGCTGGTCTTGGTCTTGTTGCACCATTATGGAAACCTTTGCCTGATGCCTCGGGACTCCTCGCCCGTGCTTGCCCCTTTAACACCAAAGAGGAAACGAGGACACTGCGCGCATTGGCGCTCGCCTGGTTCCAGTCCTCATGGCTTGCGTCATAGGAACCTCGCGAGGTGTCCCTTGTCTTGATCTCTCCGCCCCTCGTGAGCCAGCCTGGTGAGGCCGCCCCTGAGGAGGTCTTGCGTTGTCCTCCTCGCGAGGCTTGGCCCCTCGCGAGGGTCTTGAATGATTGCTGGCGAAGATGGGCCGTACGGGGCCGCTGGTGCAGCCATGCCACGGGCCGCAGGCAGGCAAGTCTGGGGACCCCCATTCCCAGGACACCGACAAGTTGCACCATCACAGTGTCATATGGGCGTTTACGTTGAGTCTCTCCCAAAGAAGGCTGTGAGATTCTGCGAGATATTCACGAAGGAGATTGTGGTCATCATGCCGGCTCTAAATCTCTCGTAGCCAAGGCTTTTCGTCATGGGTTTTATTGGTTGACGGCTCATGTTGATGTTGAGGATTTGGTCAGCAAATGTGATGGTTGTCAGAAGTTTTCACGATGAGCTCATGTGTCGGATCAAGAGTTAAGGATGATTCCAATTACTTGGCCGTTTGCGACCTGGGGGCTTGAGATGGTCGGGCCTTTCAAGAGGTCCAAAGATAAGAAAAACCATCTTTTGGTGGCAGTTGATAAGTTTACTAAGTGGGTTGAAGCAGAGCCGGTTAGCAAGTGTGATGCAGCAACAACAGTTCAATTTATCAAGAAGGTGATCTTCTGTTTTGGCTTTCCCCACATCATTATAACGGATAATGGCACTAATCTGTCTAAGGGTGCTATGAAAGAATTTTGTCAACGAGAGCATATTCGACTTGATGTTTCCTCCGTGGCTCACCCCCATCTAATGGTCAAGCGGAACGAGCTAATCAAGATATTCTACGAGGCATGAAGCCCCGGCTTATGGTTCCTTTGCAAAGAACGCCGGGCTGTTGGGTAGAGGAGTTACCTTCAGTGATATGGAGTATCAATACAACCCCCAATAGATCTACAGGTTACACTCCTTTTTCATGGTTTATGGAGCAGATGCGGTTCTCCCTAGTGACATCCGTCACGATTCGCCCTGTGTGGCTGCTTATGTTGAAGTTGATAATGAAATAGAACGTCAGAATGCACTCGACCTATTGGATGAGGAGCGTGACCTCGCGGCGGCTCGTTCAACAATTTATCAACACGATCTACGTCGTTATCACAGCCGTTGGGTCAAAACCAGAACCTTTCAAGAAGGCAACTTGGTGCTCCAGCTTATCTAGGATCAAACTGATATGCATAAATTATCCCCACCTTGGGAAGGACCTTTTGTGGTCAGCAAGAATCTGCATAATGGGTCATACTATCTTATCGATGTTCGAGACCACAAGGACTCACGCACATCGGAGGAGGAGACCCGTCGGCCGTGGAATATTGCTCATCTTTGGCCCTACTATACTTGAGCCACCGGCTCTCCTGATGTACATAGTTTGATGATTTATATATTATAAATAGTATAATAAAGCAGGCATCCCTGATAATTAGGGCCTCTGTCGTTTCACTTCTTCGAAGCTGAGTCTTTATCATCATCTTACATGTTCACTTAAGAGGCTTGACGCCCAAATTACTGGGGACCAAAGAGAGTTGGATGCACGACACAACTCAAACATAGGTCCCCGACAAGCACAACTCATAAATATGTCACTTGGGGGCTTCCTGTTCAAACATAGGTGTATTCACCAAAGAGAACATAGCATTACTACCCTCTTGACCATGTTATCTTGTTCAAACATAGGTGTATTCACCAAGAGGACATAACCTTTCCGGGTCATCTTACGTGTATACCAGCTGCTTCTTCATCAGGTAATCCTGATTGACCCGCTGAACTCTTAACAATCAATCTTTTATGGTGTATTCACCAAAGATCCTGAGCTTGTTAAGGTTAAAACGCTAGTTTGTCTTGTGAGAGCACGGCTTACAGATAGTCAGGATAGATCTAGGCTCATAAGACGCCTTCTTTGAGACTTGGATAAATCGGCATGTGATGCACGATGCTACTCTGCCCCCGCGTACTCCTGATAAGTCTATATTTTAATAAGACCTGCACTTATCTGGGTTCAAATGTCGATTGGGTCATGTGAGAGCCGGCTCACAAAAAGCGTGGACCTTCCAGTGACCATTAGGCTAGTTTCATTGAAGAAGAAACTTTGGCTCGGCAGCCTGCAAAAGCCTCAGATTTTTTGATTTTCTTATTTTTTGTGTTTTATATAATCTCTTTTCTCTTGCCATATGGTTTTTTACAAATCAGGCCAAGCTGCCCTATTTATGTCTCATATTGGAGGCATCTTCGGGTCTTTGCAACCCGCCAGGATGGTAGACTCTAAGTCGCCACAGAATAATAATCTTATGCTGAGAGTTATGGCTCTAAAAGCTCTAACTGCATGGAGCTGATAAGCTAGCAGTTTACTTAAATACCACCGGTATGATATTATATTATATAAAAGTTGTGATCATCCCGGCCCTGGTTATGGATTATTAGTCCCCAGCGGTTTAATTTGGGTATTATGACTCGCCCGCGGTAAACCGCCAGGGCAATTGTGAATTACAAGTGCAGGGTCATGAATAAATCTCATCTGCACAAATTGACGTTATCATAAGCATAAAGTGATACGCTCTTCAAATGGCGGATCAAACGGTGTGGTGCAAAGAAAAAACATGCATGATGGCACGACAGATCAAAGTTTTACTAGCCTATTACATGACTCAATGAGCCAAAAAGATCAAGTTTTTTTTTCAAAGTTCAAGTATTTGAACCGCCCAGCGGATCAATCTTCTTGATCTTGGCAACTTGAAGCTTCTAGATCAACCTTTTCCGGTTCTTTGTCCTCCTCCGCTGTCTGGAAGTTTGGTGATGACCAATCAATGCCACGTAAGGCATGGAATTCAGCTTCATCATTAATAAGATTCGACGGGTCAACTTCAGGGGCAAAAGTATGCTTACGAATTGGAGGAATCAGATCCATCACTTTCTAAGCCGGCGTGGGTTTCTTTTGATTCTCTACATCATAAGCCGGTTGATACTTGGATAGATTTGTCTCATCAGCAATCAGAGTCACCACAGGACGTATTTCCTTCATGTAGGCAGCGAAGTCCTTCTAATCAAAAGTAGTACCATCTTCCTTCAAACTTGGATACCCAGTAGCTACCTCATCCGGGTCTAGCTCTGGTACCCATGCCTTAGCATGACTCAAGGCCATTACGGCACCGACTCTTGCACATGACCATTTGATCTCTTGAATCCTTGCAGGCATAATTGACAATTTTTTCAAGACATCGCTCAACAGATTGGGTCCTTGATTTGTTGTTGAAATTGTGGCTAGCATGCGTTGAGCTCCAGTATACAGCTGTTCAACAAGCGTATATACGGCTTTCAGCTTCACCAGCGTATCTTGACTAAGATTGCTGCTTCTTGGACCTATATAACAATTGTGGAATAGTCAGTGGCGGTTTATAATACCAAATGAAGAGATTCAAGTTGAATGCTGGTAAGTCGACTCACCAAAGATAGCAGAAACCATCTAGGATACATGGTGCTTTAAACCGGTAAGCTCAGTGGTCACCTCTTGAAGAGCCGCTTCAGCTTTCTCAGCCCGCTGTGTCAAAGCAGTATTTTCCTCAGC
Source organism: Triticum urartu (assembly GCF_056163025.1). NCBI lineage: Eukaryota > Viridiplantae > Streptophyta > Magnoliopsida > Poales > Poaceae > Triticum > Triticum urartu. Next base: position 399,898,812 of record NC_141873.1, on the reverse strand, counting down.
CCAGGCATTTATTTCAGCCTCAAAATTGGTTTTAAGTTTTTTCGTTTCAGCCACGCTAAATTGGAATTTTGAATCCGCTTTCCAGGTCTCAGACTCTTGATTCTCCAGTCGGGTCTTTGCATCAACCAATTGTGATTGAAGTTCAGTAGTGGCATCCTGTAAAAATACAGAGTTACAAACACATTTATATCCGGGTTACAGGAATATAAGTCCCAAGTATTTTGCAAGCAACAACACTTGGCACTTGGGGGCTAATGCCTACTGAAGAGTTCTTCCTACAACAGCTTATATGACTAAGTCCCAAGCACTTTGCAAGCAACAGTACTTGGCACTTGGGGGCTAATGCATATTTTCTCACATTTCATTACTACTTTATGATGACCCGGCAGTACCGCAGACAAAAAAGCCAGTTCATAGAGGCTACATGAGTAAGTTCTGATCTTTAAACAATAATGAGCACCGGTTCATTCATGATGATTAAACCGACACTTGGGGGCTACAGATGCAATGTTGATCATTAAAACCTGGCTTAACTGAAAGATGACTTTTTTCTCAAAGATGCTTTATACTCATTGCTATTCTAAAGTCTACAACATATTCAATTCTATTATACACAGTAGACCTGGGGGCTGACAAGATATGCATACTATAATTAAGCTGGAATTCGCACCTCATATTTTTTATGCATCTGCTTCACCATATCTACTCCTAATGGAGCAGTTGGTAGTCTCGCTTCCAGGTTTTTTTCGTCCCACCTTCCATGGTTTTTTGGTACCTCCTCCCACCTTCGCTAGTTTTTTTCGTAGATTTTTTTTCGTCCCCTCCCCCACTTCATCGGTTTATTTTCGCGTCACCCTCTCACACAATGAAAGAAATCTGAACAAATCAGAACTTTCCATACTGGCGCAAATTATTTAGTAATGTAGAATCAATTACGAATAATATCTAAAGATCAAATCTAAATTAATTCACCTTACCTTAAATCACTCAATCACATTAATTAGAAAACAAATAATTGATTTTAAAAAAATCGCTCAATCACATTAACCTTACCTTAACTCACGGATGGTAATCAATCTCCAAACAAAGGAAACAATACATCGAGGGAGCAATAAATAAACTCCCTTTCTTATGACATGTATATGATCTTCCCTTTCCTCTCTGTTGTCGAGCGTTCTTGATTCTTGAGGCTGATGCTTGGGCCGCATCATTGGATCGCGACGGTGCCAGTGGACGAGGACGGCGAGGCCGGGTGCCGCGGCACCGCGTTCGCCGCAGCTGGTGAAGGGGGCGAAGAAATGCGGCTTCCCTGGCCCTAGCCGTGGCCGTGGCCCTGGGAGTTGGTGCGGTGGAAGCGGCACTTGAAGGACCCGACGTGGGTGGCCGGCGCGCAGACGCACTTGGAAGCGGGCCCATGGCCCATGCCGGATGGCGCCGACGCCGACCCGGGCCACCTCCTCCATGTATTCTTGGAGCTGTGGCTGGCTGATTTACATGAAATTAATTCCCTCAGTTGTGGTGGCAAATACAATACACATAATCCATATTGTTATGCACTAGCATGCGTGTGAAATAGATGGATTATGGTCTCATACCCAATAAGATGGATATGTGTGTGTGTGTGTTAGAGAGAGAGAGGGAGAGAGACTGAGGAAGAGGGAGAGAGAGTGTGTGTGTGAGGATTTTATGGTAAAAAAGTTGCCAATGTCACTTGATATGTATGAGAATATTAATATTGAACACTTAAAGTTAGTGTGGCCCCATTGCAACGCACGGGCGTTCTTCTAGTCAATTTCAAGATCGCGACTGGTGTGTACTTGGTTGAGGTAGCCAGAGAGTACTTCACTACTGCTCAATTGAGAATAGTGGGCAACGTCAAATCTCACTTTCCGTTTTTCAATGAACTCTTGTTTAGCGGAGTGTTTGGCCAAGACAATTGGATTTCCCGGTTCTGTAAAACCGGTGCCAGTGATCATAACATTGTCGGTATGTGTTTTTGACGGTTTAAGTGGGCTTGATGGTTCAGTATTGAAAGGATTGAGTACTGAATGGTCACCGGAAGGGTCAGGAATCTCTGGTGGGGCTTCATGGGCAGGTTCTTCTGATTGTTTTTCAGAAATGTTTGATGTTGGGACTTGCTGCTCCGGTTCAGGGACTTTAGGATCTTCAGCCGGCTTGGTCACCTTTTCCTTCTTGTTAGGCTTTGCTTTTCCACTTCACGGTTCATGAGAGATCAGTACAAGTATAAGAGCAGAAGGAGATGGAAAACAAAAGAGATGTTACCCAGGGGTAGTCTTGAAATTCGGTAGCTGGTTTTGAGATGAATCGCCAGAGGAAGAGCGATAAACCTCCCGATAGTTTGAATCGGAAGGAGTAAGTGGCTGACGAATGAGACCCACCAGGGGGTAAAAAGAGTTAAGTTTGAAAAGATCTCGTTTTACCGTTTTCATGGAGCTGGAGTATTTGATAAGCTGGACGATAACTCTTCACCTCCGCTGGTCCGAATTTGTCGCCGGTTCTCGTGCTGCTGTTGCTTCAAAAGAAAGTGAGGATCCAAATGAGCTAAGGGTGCGAAAAGCTTACTTTCTGGGTTACCCATCAAATTTTCTGTCTTGGCAAAGGCTCTGAGTCGGACGAAATAATAGTTACCTCTTCTTCAGCTACTTGGCTGGCCCCTGTGTCATCTTGAGCATAATCAGTGTCAATAAGGTAATTGAAAAAGGAGCCAAGGGAGTCAAGGGGTACCTCCGACTCAGAGCTGTCATCCAGTTCAAACATGCTGGAGGTGCTTGATTTCTTCTTATTTTTCTTAGTGTTTTACTTGGCGGCTTTCTTGGCAGCCCTGGCCTTCTTGGCAGCTTTATGGTCGTATTTCTTCTTCCAAAAATCAGAGTCGGCCTGTGAAAAGTCATCAAAGTTGAGTTAATAAAGCATTTAAATGATGGGGTAAAAGTAAGTAAATTGGAGACTCACATCAGGTGGCGGGTTAAGTTTGCAAAAAGGGTTCAGACCTACTTTACTGTAGTCTTCCGGATCTTCATTTAGAAGGGACTTTGTCATTTCATTGATGGCTTCGTCAGTTAAACGCACGGAGTTGTGGCGCAGTGGATCCTTTATATGACCCGTGTAAGTACGCATTAAACCGGGCCGACGGCTCAAGGGTATGATTCGCCAAGAAACCCAGCACCAAACCAAGTCAATGCCAGTTAACTTGTTTCCTAGCAGAGCCTTGACCTTTGCAATGGTGGGAGCAAGCTTTGCACGTTCAGCAGTAGTAAGCTTTTCAGGAAGAAGATGCTTTGAGTCAAGACACTGGACACGATAACCCGACAATGGATTCTCGTCAACCGGAGAAGTATCTTTGCAGTAAAACCATGTCTGATTCCAATCTTTGGGGTGACTCGGCAAGCGGGCATAGGGGAAGATAGCATCTCTTCTCCGTTGAATTGAGATTCCACCAAGTTCGAGGCTGGGTTCGTTCGTAAACTCATTTTGGTGGTTCAAATAAAAATATTCTCTAAAGAGTTCAACGCTGGGCTCCTCTTAAAGGTATACTTCGCAGAAGACTTGAAAGTTGCAGATGTTTGACACGGAATTGGGTCCGATGTCTTGAGGATGGAGTTGAAAGAAGTGCAGAACGTCTCAGAAAAATCTAGAACCGGGCGGTGAGAACCCCCGATTCATGTGATCAGTAAAAACAATGACTTCGTCATCCTTTGGCTGAGGTCTTTCTTTGCCTGGATCAGGGGCGCGATAATGCATGACATTCTTTGCTACCAAGTACCCGATTTTGACAAAGTCTTTGAGTGTGTTTTTAGTGACAATGGAGGGAACCCAGTTACATGAAGTGACTGTCTTTGGCGGCATTGTGAAGAGAGAAGCCTAAAGGAAAGATTTTTTTTGCCACATTAAGTTGATTCATTAAGCGGGAAGTAAAAAAACTACAATATATATTCCGAATGGCGGCTTAAATAGGGCCTGGTGATATATGGGTAATTATAAGCCGGTGATGTAAGCCGCCATGACAAGCACTGGTATTCAAGATCTGACAGGATTGAATTTTACTAAGTGTTGGGACAGACAAGTTTCACAGATTGGAGCTATAAGATTGGATCTGCTGCAGTTCAGAGAAATGAAATAAAATCTAAACCTAAGGTGGCGGCAGCAGAAAAGTGGGGATGCCCAGATGAGATCTATTGCAATGAGGATATATTCTGATATTAAAAAACAAGTGCTAAAACTGCTACCGCACAAGATTTGTGTCATTTTTAGATCAAAACTATGAAATCTAGGAAAGAGAAGGAGGAACGGTGATGAACACCGATGAACAGGGAAACCCTAAGGCAGATCTATTAAGAGGAAAAGTGAATGCTTACCGACGCTGATGAGCTGTGGAGGGGCGCCGTGATGTTCTGGTTCATTCAGGGTGATGCAGCGGCCGGAGTTCAAGCAGTGGACGAAGATCGACGGCGGTGGAGCTTGGGCGCGCTGGAGCATTGCGAGGAACAAGATGAAGACAAGAAGGCAAAAGGGGGAGAGTGAAAAGAGGACCCATGGCCCTATTTATAAGGCTGGAAGGATAAGTGGCATGCGCGGGAATTGAGGAGACAAGAAAATGGATATGTGACGGCGTGAGCGCCTCGATTTTTGGAGGTTCATTAAAAGAGAAGATTTATTAAGATTTGGGCCGTATATAATATTAATAACAGGTGACGTCACGGCGGGGTACCACAATCTCTGGAGATGACATCATGGCGGGTTACAATATCTCACAAGAAGAAGAAGAAGGATTTTTTCTAAGTGTTGAAGATTGACATGAACAAAGTTCAAATCAACCTGGGGCCTAATGTTGGGGATATGACTATTGGATATGACCCGCCCAGGAGGGGCCGGGTTATCCCAATGGTGGTTCATAAACCAAGCCCATGAATATGTTGAAGATGGTGGTTCATGTAGTAGGCTTGTTAAAGGGCCCAAAGCCCAAAGGCGGCTTAAGGCCCATAAGTGTAAACCGCCATGTATATGTGACTTGTATTGTAAGGCATGTAAGATAAGTCACCGGGCCGGACACGTTTATATGAGCCGGCCGGGACTCTATGAGCCGCGGGGCGTCAACCCGTGTATATAAGGGGACGACTCGGCAGCGGCTTAGGGTAAGATACAACAGATTGAAAGCCGGGCTAAGCGTATTCGCTCCTTGGTAATCGAAACCCTGGCAATACCACCTCAAACTGGATTAGGCTTTTACCTTCACCGTAAGGGGCCGAACTAGTATAAACTCTTCATGTCCTTTGTCCCATTTTAACCCCTTTAAGCTAACTACGTTGCAATGGCTCCACAACTAAGTCCTTCCACTAGGACATATGCCGTGACAATTCCACGACACCAGGTATATTCACCAAAAATCCGGGTTATCATGCCTTAGTTTGCCTGCCACTCCGACCAGGTAATCCTGGACTGACTCGCTGTACTCTTGACAATCAATCTTATAAAAAACCTGAATTTTTCAAAGTTACAATGGCGATTGGTCATGTGAGCTACGGCTTACGGGTTTGAATTAAGGTTTAACTCAGCGGCTATGCGGCCCTTGAATAACACTTGATATTGAGCCTTGGCAGCCAATGAATGCCTTGTTTTTTCTAATTTATTTTGCTCTAAATATTTTTTGAGATTCATCTTTTGTTGCCATATTGCTGTATGGTTGAAAACTGATTAGGGCCACGTTGCCTTAGTGGTTCATATATAAATCTATCCAGAGTTTTGTTAACCCGGCCTGGTTTTGGACTTTAGGTCGCCAGTGTATGATGATTATGTGCTTGGAGTTCTGTGCTCTAAGCTTCGGGGTGTTACCCTTGCTGCATATGGCGTGATAAGCCGACGGTATGAATAAATTGAACAGGGCGTTGTGCTCTAAAAACTTTGGGCTGTTACCCTTAGTGCACGTCGCATGATAAGCCGACGGTATGAACAAATATCACAGGTATGACATTTCTTTGTTGAAATTATATGAGGTTTTTGATAACTGACACGTCTCCAACGTATCTATAATTTTTGATTGCTCCATGCTATATTATCTACTGTTTTGGACACTATTGGGCTTTATTATCCACTTTTATATTATTTTTGGGACTAACCTATTAACCGGAGGCCCAGCCCAGAATTGTTGTTTTTTTGCATGTTTTAGGGTTTCGAATAAAAGGAATATCAAACGGAGTCCAAACGGAATGAAACCTTCGGGAATGTGATTTTCTCAACGAACAAGACCAGGGAGACTTGGACCCAACGTCAAGAAAGAAAAGCGGAGGCCACAAGGTAGGGGGGCGCGCCTACCCCCCAAGCGCGCCCTCCACTCTTGTGGGACCCCTGTTGCTCCACCGACGTACTCCTACCTCCTATATATACCTACGTACCCCCAAACAATCAAATACAGAGCCAAAAACCTAATTCCACCGCCGCAACTTTCTGTATCCACGAGATCCCATCTTGGGGCCTGTTCCGGAGCTCCGCCGGAGGGGGCATCGATCACGGAGGGCTTCTACATAAACACCATAGCCTCTCCGATGAAGTGTGAGTAGTTTACCTCAGACCTACGGGTCCATAGTTAGTAGCTAGATGGCTTCTTCTCTCTTTTTGGATCTCAATACAATGTTCTCCCCCTCTCTTGTGGAGAACTATTCGATGTAATCTTCTTTTTGCGGTGTGTTTGTTGAGACCGATGAATTGTGGGTTTATGATCAAGTCTATCTATGAATAATATTTGAAACTTCTCTGAATTCTTTTATGTATGATTGGTTATCTTTGCAAGTCTCTTCGAATTATCAGTTTGGTTTGGCCTACTAGATTGATCTTTCTTGCAATGGGAGAAGTGCTTAGCTTTGGGTTCAATCTTGCGGTGTCCTTTCCCAGTGACAGTAGGGGCAGCAAGGCACGTATTGTATTGTTTCCATTGAGGATTACAAGATGGGGTTTTCTTCATATTGCATGACTCTATCCCTCTACATCATGTCATCTTGCTTAAGGCGTTACTCTGTTTTTAACTTAATACTCTAGATGCATGCTGGATAGCGGTCGATGAGTGGAGTAATAGTAGTAGATGCAGGCAGGAGTCGGTCTACTTGTCTCGGACATAATGCCTATATACATGATCATACCTAGATATTCTCATGACTATGCTCAGTTCTGTCAATTGCTCAACAGTAATTTGTTCACCCACCGTAGAATACTTATGCTCTCAAGAGAAGGCACTAGTGAAACCTATGGCCCCCGGGTCTATCTTCATCATATCAATCTCCTACTACTTAGTTATTTCCTTTGCTATTTACTTTGCTTTTATTTTACTTTGTGTCTTTATCATAAAAATACCAAAAATATTATCTTATCATATCTATCAGATCTCACTCTCGTAAGTGGACTTATAGGGATTGACAACCCCTATTTGCGTTGGTTGCGAGGATTTATTTGTGTTGTGCAGGTATGAGGGACTCGCGCGTAGCCTCCTACTGGATTGATACCTTGGTTCTCAAAAACTGAGGGAAATACTTACGCTACTTTGCTGCATCATCCCTTCCTCTTCGGGGAAAACCAACGCAGTGCTCAAGAGGTAGCAAGAAGGATTTCTGCGCCGTTGCCGGGGAGGTCTACGCAAAAGTCAACATACCAAGTACCCATCACATACCCTTATCTCCCGCATTACATTATTTGCCATTTGCCTCTCATTTTCCTCTCCCCCATTTCACCCTTGCCGTTTTATTCGCCCTCTCTCTCTATCCTCCCTATCTTTCCCGTTTGCCTCTTTTTGCCTGCTTGCTTTCTGTTTGCTTGTGTGTTAGTTTGTTTGCTTGTCGTTATGGATAGTCCCTTATCTTCTCCGTTATCTCCTAAGAATGATTTTCTAAATTTTAAACAAAGGGAGGGAGAAAATCTAAAACATGCTTGGTATAGAATTTGCAATGCTCAAAATAGATCTACTGGGAAGCAATCTACTTCCGTTCTTCTTCGCAATTTTTATGTAGGCATTACTCCTTGGCACCGTTATGTTCTTGATACTATTACCGGAGGGAAATTTTTGGGTAGCCATACTTTTGATTCTTATAATGCTATGTTAGATTTATTTGGCTCACCCCCTCTCTTGGTTAATGGAACTATATTAAGTTTAGAACGTGTAATGCAAAGGCTTGAAATTATTGAAAATAAGGTTTCTACCGTAGAGTTAATTGAAAATTTGGATAAAAAGATCCACAGCCGAATCTCTCAATATGGATCTAAAGTAGGAGTTACTTTGAAAAATATTAAAGAAAAGGAACCCATAGTTAATGAGAAAATAAATCACGATTCCACTAGGATCGATAAACTTGAGGGTATTATCACCAACTTGGGAACCGCTTTTTCTTCCGTAAAGAATACTCTAAGTCCTCCCACTAAAATTGCCAAGCTTATGTATGTTCCTAAAAATAAGGGTGAATCCTCTAGTAAGGAAAATGCGGATCTCAAATCTATAAGTATTCATCCCAATCTTTTTGCTATCATTAAGGAACCATTTGTTACAAATGAATTTTTCGATCTTGTGCCTAAAAGTTTGATAATTAGTAAAAAGAAAGAAATTCCTAAAGATGGTAGATGCCTCATCAAAGAATTACCTACCAAAGATGCCAATACCTAGATCTATTCTTGCTTGTTATGCCTAGCTAGGGGCGTTAAACGATAGCGCTTGTTGGGAGGCAACCCAATTTTATTTTTATTCCTTACTTTTTTCTCCTATTTAGTAATAAATAATTTATCTATCCTCTGTTTTGGTTGTGTTTTTTGTGTGTTTAATTAGTGTTTGTGCCAAGTAGAACTATTGGGAAGACTTGGGGAAAGTCTTGTTGAACTTGCTGTAAAAAACAGAAACTTTAGCGCTCACGGGAACTGCTGTCATTTTTATTTGGAAAGTGCTATTTAGTTAATTATTTTTGCATATGATTAATAGATAAATTCCTCACGTCCAGAAATTTATTTTAGAATTTTTGGGGTTCCAGATCTTGCGCTAGCTATAGATTACTACAGACTGTTCTGTTTTTGACAGATTTTTTTTCGTGTGTTGTTTGATTATTTTGATGAATCTATGTGACGGTGTCCTGGACTAGGGGTACTCACTACATCGTCTCTCGATCTGTTATATTGGGCCGAGGACCCCCATGGCCGTATACTCATGGGCCAGTTTGGACAGCTGCCGCATACATGGAAGATTCCACAAGACTTGGTGATCAAGACAAGGACTCCTCCCCACGGGCGTATTCGGCTAGGACTCTTGTTATCCTAGGCCTCTGGTGCATTATATAAACCGAGGCCAGGCTAGTCGATAGATCATATACAACAATCATACCATAGGCTAGCTTCTAGGGTTTTTAGCCTCTACGATCTCGTGGTAGATCAACTCTTGTAATACTCATATCATCAATATCAATCAAGCAGGACGTAGGGTATTACCTCCATCAAGAGGACCCGAACCTGGGTAAACATCGTGTCCCCTACCCGAGATCCGCCGGTTTTGACACCGACATTGGTGCTTTCATTCAGAGTTCCGCTGTGTGATCAACAAAAGGATCAATGGCTCGCCCGCAGGTCAACTGCGACGCCGGCATCTTCGTCGCCGGCTCGACTGGTCACCTTGGCTCGACTGAGGACCATGCTCCATCTCTGATCGTCATGTTCAGACGGGGGCCTTCTTCAACATCAACTCTGATCTCTATCATGATCATAGAGGAGTCATCCATGGAGCTCGAGGGCTCAACGTCAACATTGCCCTCGGGCGGCCGTACTGTTTTTATGGATAGCGAACTTGTATTCACCGTTGCCACCTCCTCGAGTGTCGGTTTGATGATTTCTTCGGTGGAATAGTGCGGAACTACGTCTACAACAGTCATGCAAAATTTCGTCGAGTTCTGATGGGGGAATCTCCGACAATCTACGATATATCGGAGCCCTGTCAAATCTGGACGGGAATCTGGATGAGTTTAGGGCGTGGTCTCCAGATCCCAGCTCGGAGATCCTTTGGAAGATCCAACCGTTCATCTACTGCGGAATTCACATATCTACCACCCCTCCAAATTTCAGCTTGATCCGACGGTTCAAACTCCGGAAACCTTCTGATGAGTGGACCAATTTTCGGATCCGTTTTTTGCGCGGATACGGATCTGACCCGAATTCATGTTTCTTTATGAATGTGATATTGGACAACCTTTTTAGAGGAATTCTCTTCTAGGGTATTGTGCGTTGTTTTGAAACACGTGCCCATAAATTTTTAAGCCTCCCCTAAGGTCATCTTCATCATTATGCTGGTGTCAAATCAGTCCGGCAATATTGCTCCAAGGCTGCCGACCTACGCTAGACACGTCGTCACTTTGTTGAGCCGAGCTCAACTTCTTCGGATCATCATCTCGGCAAGCCGAACAAGAGTCCGGCATCATGAAGGATAAATCATCACCAACATCGCCGCCCCACGGATTAGACGGAGCAGGCATACCGGCATCGCCGCATGGTCACTTCATCAAGCCGGCATCGACCACGTCACGACCTGCATCGGCAGGGCCGCACTATTGCTTCTTCAAGCTGGTGTCCATCACGCCGACCTACTTCGACTCATCGACTGACATCGAGGCTTCGACATCTCGGCTGGACCGGGGGCTTCGCCATCTCTTCATCAACCTACTCCGAAGACTTCGGCGTCACTAGCCGACCAGCTCCGTCACGCTAGCTGGACCGAGGGCTTTGCCTCGGCGGCCAACCTTTGCCAGCATCGCCATACCGTCGCTTTATCGCCCATCAGGCAATGGGTGTGCGAATCGAGTCCCAATTTTCGGAATCACCTTTCTTCGGATTGCTACAACAAATAAACCAGGTGTTATTAATCCTAGTATTTTTTGCTTGTTCGGGTTCATTTTTCCCAAGAAATTATTACTCTGGTTTGTTCATCATATGTACACAGGTCTATCAAATGATGGCCGCATTAACGACGGTTGCATGGTGGTTCGGTCAATTTCCGTACATGGTCCGGCGAACGCCGCGTCCGGAACTCGGACCGACCTGTGAATTCAGGTTTTGCCACGCCTTTACCGCATCACGCCGACGCCCTGCATCGACATTGACTTCGGCGCCAGGCCATATTTCTTTTATTACTCACTTTGCATAAATTATTTATTATGCAATAATTTTTTAATTATTATTATTACTATTATCTCCGGTTTGCACTATTTTTTGTGCATAGGAAAATGATCTGGGTTGGGCAGTATCGTCAACTCGGCGTACTGACATACCACGTCACCTCGGCTGGACGGGGGGCTTCGTCAACACTTCATTACCCCATGCCAGGGACTTCGGCATCACTCTGCCGACCCGCATTGACCGTGCTATGTCACCACTTTAGAGTGCCGAGCTCTTTGCTCCGCCACCTTTGGACCGGCTTGGGGGATGGAACCTTGTCCCGCATCAAGCTCGGGCCGCTTCATCAATACCGAACACATTAACCAGCTAAGTTGCCTTCATGCTCAAAGTTTTAAATTTTTTAACTTGTGTTCGGTTCGACCAAGCATTATACCTTTTTGAAAAAAAGTTGCTTGTAGAGAATCTCCTTGTCAAAACTTTGTTTGTGACACACAAATTCAAATACCCCGTTTACTTGGGGGCTCCCTTGATGGAGCTTTTACTCTTGCATATGATTATACTTGTACGGATTCATTCCTTGTTCGTGTATTACGCCACAATATGCACCATATTGACCTAAGCGATTTGCAAGCTGGGTTGCCTGGCTCCTGTGCTTACCCCTACGTTCCCAATTGTTCGGCTAGAGAGTAAAGGGAGCACCTCTGCGATTGTCACGACCGGGTCATCCGAGCTCTGCCCTCAGACTGGGTGAAGCCGAAAGCTAGCACTCTTATTGTTTTCAATCATGGTCGGCACACAACGGAACTCATGAGTACAAAAAATCTATTGCACAAGTCTCATAGTAATAATGAGCACCGAAGAAAGGTATCGGTGGGGGTACTATTTTCTTCGAAGATGCTTCTTACACTTTGTTAGTAATATAGCATAAGTTCCCTGAGCGCGCTTTGTCTGTTACAGCCTTATGGCCTGATTGCCTGGTCATCAGAAACACCGTCGATACTCTCGACAGGTGGAGTACATGACACTTTTTCGGCCCTTGGCCGAAGAGGGAGAAGCTGACGGTCGGTTAAGACGCATTTAAAGTTCGGGTGAACACAAATATGATATAAGTACTTTGGTACATACAATCATTATACATAAAGTTCTTACCCAAGTCACTTGGGGGCTCTTAAAATTTATATATGAGCTATAAATGTGTTTTCTTCTTGGTCGTTGTCAAAACACGACAGAAGCACAATTTTTTCTTTATCCTCCAATTTTCGGATTGGCACTGAACACTTGATCTTGTTCGGACGTCATGTTTTTACTGATGTTTTTTTGGTTTTCCAAGCTTTTTGGCACTTTTAAACTATTTGTGTGTTTCCAGCACAAGTCTCACAGTGCAATGTCGGACACCTTTATAGATTCGGCAAAAACATTCTTGGATATCACTATATATGCATTGGTTTCGAATTGTGTCTTCGGTCAATAGTTGGGTTGCCCGGCTCCTGCGCTTGCCTCCTACGTTCCGCTTTGTTTGGCTAGGTGTGCAAAGGGAGAACCACTGCGATTGTGCTTCCAGCTCACATGGTTAAGCACCTCAGTGGAGAAAGCCGAAAACTGACTGTCACAATAAGCGTAAACTGGTCAGAAATCCGATGAAGGTGTTAAATGATGGGCCATTCATAACAATGGCCGAAGTGTTTACGGCTTGACCTCGACCGTCGCCGAACACTACCGGGGGCTATTAACTGGCCTCCCAAACTAAATCCTCGATATTTTGCTCTTACATTAGAGCTGAGGTTTCATGATCATGCTTAGCATGACAACCCAAATAAAGGAACCGATAGCGGGACTATTTTCTTTGGAAGACATTTCTTATGTTAAATAGTAATATAACATATCTCTCTGCGTACCTTTGTTTATAAAACCGTATGGCCAGATTGCCTTGTTTGTCGTAAATCTTTGCCCTCATAAAGGCTTTATAAAGTAGGACAAACACTCCTCGGCTACTAGCCGAGGAGGTCGAAGCCGATGGTCGGTCAACAAAGTTTTGTACAATGCGGATCCGAGCATTAAGGATGTAAATTACTTGGATACATAGAGTCATTACACATAATTTGTGATTTTACTATGGATATCGATCCTTAATTCGGCCACCCGTGCCCGCATTAAGGCTCGGGGGCTACTGGGCTTCGGGCTTATTATTTACAAATATTAAAGGGGCACATCGATCCCCTGATCTGGTGTTGCTAGCCGACCAGTGTCTCGGGGGCTAATGCATTGCCTGTCCAATGCAGAAAATTTTAAGAGCAATACAGTTTCCGAGGAGATTATGATCCTCAGGTTGGTCGGCCGCACCCAACCTGAGTCTCGAGGACTGAGCACGCTGCTTTTTGTATCCCGAAGTATTTTGCCGAGCTAGGAGTTGGTCCTCAGACCGATTTTGCAAATCAACCCGAGTCTCAGCGGCTGCTGGGATCAGCGGTTTTATGTCATCCTTCAAGTGCATCTCGGTTTTAGACCGATACACACCTTGAGGGCTACTGGCTATATATCTCGGCAGAGAATAAATTGCACCAATAAAAAATATTGACAAAAAATCGGCCCACAGTCGGGGTGGTGCACCACCTCGGAAGCAGTCCGGCATAAAGCTCGGGCGCTAGTGGCTGGCTCCATAGAGGGTATTTTCGGCATTAAGCTTGGCTAAACTCCTTCAACTTTTTTGAACCAAGGTGATTTATGACAGTCCGGCGTTGGAGCTTGGACATAGTCCGGCGTTGGAGCTCGGATACAGTCTGGCGTTGGAGCTCGGATACATTCCGGCGTTGGAGCTCGGAAGCGGTCCGGCGTTGGTGCTCGTCTGCAAAAGATACCTTGAATGCAGTCCGGCGTTGGAGCTCGGACGCAAGAGTACACTGCCTCCCGGGAACAACTTCAAACCCGAGGTGTGGCATAAAAATAACAAGGCATTGATAAAGGCCAGAAACTTAAAGGGGCTCCTCGGATACCCGACGTGTAAACTCGTCGAATGCATTTCGGCGATCCTCAAGATCGAAGATGAGAAGATTTGTTGAACCAGTTTTCAAGACCGACAGTCGAAGATGAAGAACAGTTCAGAAGAATCGAGGAGCGTCCCTAACTTGAAGACCGGTTCAGGGGGCTACTGACTGTGTCCTGGACTAGGGGGTACTCACCACGTCGTCTCCCGATCTGTTAGATTGGGCCGAGGACCCCCATGGCCGTATACTCATGGGCCAGTTTGGACAGCTGCCGCATACATGGAATATTCCACAAGACTTGGTGATCAAGACAAGGACTCCTCCCCACGGGCGTATTCGGCTAGGACTCTTGTTATCCTAGGCCTCTGGTGCATTATATAAACCGAGGCCAAGCTAGTCGATAGATCATATACAACAATCATACCATAGGCTAGCTTCTAGGGTTTTAGCCTCTATGATCTCGTGGTAGATCAACTCTTGTAATACTCAGATCATCAATATCAATCAAGAAGGACGTAGGGTATTACCTCCATCAAGAGGGCCCGAACCTGGGTAAACATCGTGTCCCCTGCCTCCTGTTACCATCGATCCTAGACGCACAGTTCGGGACCCCCTACTCGAGATCCACCGGTTTTGACACCGACACTATGGATAGTAAAATAGTTTATAAACCATAGAGAAGTTGGAATACAATAGGTATAACACCAATATAAATAAAGAATGAGTTCATTATAGTACCTTGAAGTGGTCTTTTATTTTCTTTCGCTAACAGAGCTCACAAGATTTTCTACTTTAAGTTTTGTGTTGTGAAGTTTTCAAGTTTTGGGTAAAGATTTGATGGATTATGGAACAAGGAGTAGCAAGAGCCTAAGCTTGGGGATGCCCATGTCACCCCAAGATAATCTAAGGACACCTAAAAGCCAAAGCTTGGGGATGCCCTGGAAGGCATCCCCTCTTTCGTCTACTTCAATCGGTAACTTTACTTGGAGCTATATTTTTATTCGCCACATGATATGTGTTTTGCTTGGAGCGTCTTGTATTATTTGAATCTTTGCTTGTTAGTTTACCACAATCATCCGTGCTGTACACACCTTTTGAGAGAACCATACATGATTTGGAATTTGTTAGAATACTCTATGTGCTTCGCTTATATCTTTTGAGTTATATAATTTTGCTCTAGTACTTCACTTATATCTTTTAGAGCACGGTGGTGGATTTGTTTTATACAAACTATTGATCTCTCATGCTTCACTTAGATTATTTTGAGAATCTTAATAGCATGGTAATTTGCTTAAAATCCTAATATGCTTGGTATACAAGATTAATAGTAAAACTTTCTTACGAGTGTGATGAATACTATGATAAGTTTGATACTTGATAATTGTTTTGAGATATAAAGATGGTGGTATTAAAGTTGTGCTAGTTGAGTAGTTGTGAATTTGAGAAATACTTGTGTTGAAGTTTGTGATTCCCGTAGCATGCACGTATGGTGAACCGTTATGTGATGAAGTCGGAGCATGATTTATTTATTGATTGTCTTCCTTATGAGTGGCGGTCGGGGACGAGCGATGGTCTTTTCCTACCAATCTATCCCCCTAGGAGCATGCGCATAATACTTTGCCTTGATAACTTGTAGATTTTTGCAATAAGTATATGATTTCTTTATGACTAATGTTGAGTCCATGGATTATACACACTCTCACCCTTCCACCTTTTCTAGCCTCTCTAATACCGCGCACCTTTCGCCGGTATCATACACCCACCATATACCTTCCTCAAAAAAGCCACCATACTTACCTATTATGGCATTTCCATAGCCATTCCGAGATATATTGCCATGCAACTTTCCACCGTTCGTTTATTATGACACACTCCATCATTGTCATATTTCTTAGCATGATCATGTAGTTGACATCGTATTTGTGGCAAAGCCTCCATTCATAATTCTTTCATACATGTCACTCATGCATCGTTGCATATCTCGGTACACCGCCGGAGGCATTCACATAGAGTCATATTTTGTTCTAAGTATCGAGTTGTAAACGTTGAGTTGTAAGAAAAATAAAAGTGTGATGATCATCATTATTAGAGCATTGTCCCAGTGAGGAAAGGATGATGGAGACTATGATTCCCCCACAAGTCAGGATGAGACTCCGGACGAAAAAAAGAGGCCATAAAAAATAGAAAAGTCCCAAATAAAAAAAATAAAAAAATGAAAGAAAAAGAGAGAAGGGACAATGTTACTATCCTTTTACCACACTTGTGCTTCAAAGTAGCACCATGATCTTCATAGTAGAGAGTCTCACATGTTGTCACTTTCATATACTAGTGGGAATCTTTCATTATAGAACTTGGCTTGTATATTCCAATGATGGCCTTCCTCAAAATGCCCTAGGTCTTCATGAGCAAGCAAGTTGTATGCACACCCACTTAGTTTCTTTTTGAGCTTTCATATACTTATAGCTCTAGTGCATCTGTTGCATGGCAATCCCTACTCACTCACATTGATATCTATTGATGGGCATCTCCATAGCCCGTTGATACGCCTAGTTGATGTGAGACTATCTTCTCCCTTTTTGTCTTCTCCACAACCACTACTCTATTCCACCTATAGTGCTATATCCATGGCTCACGTTCATGTATTGCGTGAAGATTGAAAAAGTTTTGAGAATGTCAAAAGTATGAAACAATTGCATGGCTTGTCATTGGGGTTGTGCATGATTTATATATTTTGTGTGGTGAAGATAGAGCATAGCCAGACTATATGATTTTGTAGGGATAACTTTCTTTAGCCATGTTATTTTGAGAAGACATAATTGCTTTGTTAGTATACTTGAAGTATTATTATTTTTATGTCAATATGAACTTTTGTCTTGAATCTTTCAGATCTGAATATTCATACCACAATTAAGAAGAATTACATTAAAATTATGCCAAGTAGCACTCCGCATCAAAAATTCTGTTTTTATCATTTACCTATTCGAGGACGAGCAGGAATTAAGCTTGGGGATGCTTGATACGTCTCCAACGTATCTATAATTTTTGATTGCTCCATGCTATATTATCTACTGTTTTGGACATTATTGGGCTTTATTATCCACTTTTATATTATTTTTGGGGCTAACCTATTAACCGGAGGCCCAGCCGAGAACTGCTGTTTTTTGCCTGTTTTAGGGTTTCGAAGAAAAGGAATATCAAACGGAGTCCAAACGGAATGAAACCTTCGGGAACATGATTTTCTCAATGAATAAGACCAGGGAGACTTGGACCCTACGTGAAGAAAGAAAAGAGGAGGCCACGAGGTAGGGGGGCGCGCCTACCCCCCAGGCGTGTCTTCCACCCTCGTGGGCCCCCTGTTCCTCCACCGGCGTACTCCTTCCTCCTATATATACCTACGTACCCCCAAACGATCAGATATGGAGCCAAAAACCTAATTCCACCGCCGCAACTTTCTGTATCCATGAGATCCCATCTTGGGACCTGTTCTGGAGCTCCGCCGGAGGGGGCATCGATCACGGAGGGCTTCTACATCGACACCATAGCCTCTCTGATGAAGTGTGAGTAGTTTACCTCAGACCTTCGGGTCCATAGTTAGTAGCTAGATGGCTTCTTCTCTCTTTTTGGATCTCAATACAATGTTCTCCCCCTCTCTTGTGGGAACTATTCGATGTAATCTTCTTTTTGCGGTGTGTTTGTTGAGACCGATGAATTGTGGGTTTATGATCAAGTCTATCTATGAATAATATTTGAATCTTCTCTGAATTCTTTTATGTATGATTGGTTATCTTTGCAAGTCTCTTCGAATTTTCAGTTTGGTTTGGCCTACTAGATTGATCTTTCTTGCAATGGGAGAAGTGCTTAGCTTTGGGTTCAATCTTGCGGTGTCCTTCCCCAGTGACAGTAGGGGCAGCAAGGCACGTATTGTATTCTTGCCATCGAGAATAACAAGATGGGGTTTTCTTCATATTGCATGAGTCTATCCCTCTACATCATGTCATCTTGCTTAAGGCGTCACTCTATTTTTAACTTAATACTCTAGATGCATGATGGATAGCAGTCGATGAGTGGAGTAATAGTAGTAGATGCAGGCAGGCGTCGGTCTACTTGTCTCAGACGTAATGCCTATGTACATGATTATACCTAGATATTCTCATAACTATGCTCAATTCTGTCAATTGCTCAATAGTAATTTGTTCACCCACCATAGAATACTTATGCTCTCGAGAGAAGCCACTAGTGAAACCTATGGCCCCCGGGTCTATCTTCATCATATCAATCTCCTACTACTTAGTTATTTCCTTTGCTATTTACTTTGCTTTTATTTTACTTTGCATCTTTATCATAAAAATACCAAAAATTTTATCGTATCATATCTATCAGATCTCACTCTCGTAAGTGGCCTTATAGGGATTGACAACCCCTATTTGCGTTGGTTGCGAGGATTTATTTGTGTTGTGCAGGTACGAGGGACTCGCGCGTAGCCTCCTACTGGATTGATACCTTGGTTCTCAAAAATTGAGGGAAATACTTACGCTACTTAGCTGCATCATCCCTTCCTCTTCGGGGAAAACCAACGCAGTGCTCAAGAGGTAGCAATAACCCGCCCTGGTTATGGACTATTCAGTAACCAGTAATTTTTCTATGGGGTATTATGACCCGCCCTGGGATAAACCGCCAGGGCACCTGTTCTCTATTTATGTGCAGGAAAAAATGATAAGCATGGTCTGCATAATTGATGGTATCATAAGCATAAGTGGCAGATCTTCGAATGATGGATCGACAATGTTATGCAAATAAAATGTGCACGATGGAATGACATGTCATTATTTTTAACTAGCCTATTACAAGGCATCTGACGACCCAAAAGGACAAGTGTTTTTAGCATCCAAATGCTATGGCTGGTAAATCGGCTCATGATTTAAGACTTCTAGTCTTGGCAGGTCGAAGCCTCCGGGTCATCCTGCGCTTCTTCTTCTTCATCGTCTTGATTATCCATTGGTTTGAAGTCAGGCATAGCCCAATTGATACCGGTCAAAGCTCTAAACACAGCCTCGTCGTCAATAAGACTTGATGGATCAATATCAGAATCGAAGGTATGCTTACGACTCGTCGGGATGAGATCCACTTCTTGATGAACCATCGCCTTCACCTTCTTGTTCTCAGTATCATAAGTCGCCTGGTATTGGGATAGATCTATTTCTTCAGCCAGCTTGCTTGCTAGTGGACGCATTTCCCTTGCTATTTGTGAAAAATCATCAGTGTCGAAGGGAGACCCGTCTTCTTTCACACTAGGGCAGCCATTTGCTAAATCCTCTGGATCAAGATCTGGTTGCCATGCCTTTGCCCAGCTTAGAGCAGTCATGGCATCGGCTCTGGCGGCTGATCGCTTTAACTCTTCAATCCTTTGAGGCAGCACCGATAGCTTCTCCAGTGTTTCTTTGATGAGGGTGGGCAAATGTTTCTTATGAATAGCAGCAGCAATTGTTCGTTGAGTGCTAGTGTATAGCTGCTCCACCAGAGTATAGACATCTTTAAGCTTGATGCGCATGTCTAAACCCAACTTGGTGCTCCGGGAGCCTACATCAGTAAAATTATTGGTAAACTGGCAGATGATTATGATATGATGTTGGTGCAAAGGAGAGTATTCTTTTTGAAACTTACCGAAGATGGCTGATGTCATGCTATTTATTTGATGCTTTAAACCAGACAACTCGTCAGTTATCGGTTTAAGGGCTGCTTTGGCGTCTTCCGCTCTTTTCAATAGAGTTGCTTTCTTGGTTTCCCAGCCAGATTTTTCAGTATTGAAGCTTTGTTTCAACTGCTCAATGTGTTCCAATGTACTCCCTCCGTTCGGAATTACTTGTCGCAAAAATGGATGTATCTAGACGTATTTTAGTTCTAGATACATCCATTTCCAAGACAAGTAATTCCGAACGGAGGGAGTAGGCTTCAGCTCTGATTTGGCTTTTGAAGTCTCAGATTGTTGGGTTTCAATGTTGGCCCTCAAATCGTTGACTTGGGTTTCCTTCATGCTTAATTCAGCCTACAACATGAATAAAATAGGAAGCATTATGATCATATTACTTGAAGTCCCAAGCATAATACAAGTATTTTACTTGGCACTTGGGGGCTAATGCATATTTCTCTTTTTTGAAGACAATTTAATGATGACCCGGCTATACTGCTCTGACTATAGCCGACTCATGGGGGCTACGCAGCTAGGTTTTATTCATAGAAATGGTGATAAGTCCCGGCTTATTTATGATGATTAAACCAAACCTTGGGGGCTACAGGTGCAACGTTGATTACTGTCAATTGAAGTCTCGGCTTAACTTGATAGTTTATGCCGGCCCTTGGGGGATACTAGTTTTGATCTTCATTCATTTATGTCTATATAAAAGTCTACAGTATATTCAATTCTATCATATTCTATAGACTTGGCAGCTGATAGAGGTATATTTATGAGGAGGATTATGCTGGATTATCTCAAAGCGCTCCTTCATCAAGTTGACCAAGCCGGCTTCGAAGTCATGGCTGGTGTGAAGGCGGTTCAAGTAACCAAAGTGAATCTCTCGAGCACTAAACTAAGAATATCCTTCCAAATCAACTTTCCATTTGCCCTTGTCAACAGCAGAGAACTCCTCCTTGGCGTTGTGTTTGGACAGGGCAATGGGGTTGCCTGGGGCCTGGTAAGCCGACCCAGTAATCATTATATCATCAGTTTTCTGAGCCGGCTGAGCAGGACTGGGCGGTTTATCATTTTCTGGATCAATGTCCAAGGCATCTTGGATAATAGGGTGTTCCTCTGGAGGGGGGTCATCGATAACAGCTTCTGACACTTGATGCAAAGTCTCAATTGTGGCATGTTGTTCCATTCAACAGTTTTTGGCTCTTCAGCCGGTTTGTCAAATTTCTGCTTCTTGTTGGGCTTTGCCATAGCACTGAGAAGGAAGTACAAGACATAGTTAGTATGACAAGTAAATGCATGATTCAGAATGGATAGTCTTAACATTCTTACCCAGGCACGGTCTTGAAGACTCGGATTTGAGTCCCAGTTGAGTCGTCGGAGGAGGAATGAGATGATCCTTGATAATTTGAATCAGACGGGTTAACAGGTTGTCGGAAAAGACCAGCCTTGGGATAAGCTAAGTCAGAAATATTTGAAACCTTCGATCGACGCTTGCGAGGTGCTGGTGTGTTTGCTAATCCGGAGGAAAGTATTCCACCGCCACTGTTCCGGGTCGTGCGGCGAGCTTCATGTTGCTGTTTATTCAAAAGAAAGCCGGGGTCCAAATAAGCTAAAGGATGGGAAAACCTTACTTTCTGGCTTTCTTGATGAACTTTCTCTTTCTTGGCAAAGGTTCCGAGTCGGAGGAAATGATAGTTACCTCTTCAGATTGCTACCTCTTGAGCACTGCATTGGTTTTCCCTTGAAGAGGAAAGGGTGATGCAGCAAGTAGCGTAAGTATTTCCCTCAGTTTTTGAGAACCAAGGTATCAATCCAGTAGGAGGCCACGCACGAGTCCCTCGCACCTACACAAACAAATAAAATCCTCGCAACCAACGCAATAAAGGGGTTGTCAATCCCTTCACGGTCACTTCCAAAAGTGAGATCTGATAGATATGATAAGATACTATTTTTGGTAGTTTTATGATAAAGATGCAAAGTAAATAAAGCGAAATAAAAACGGCACCAGAAACAACTTGTTAACGGGAGATTAATATGATGGAAAATATACCCGGGGGCCATAGGTTTCACTAGTGGCTTCTCTCGATAGCATAAGTATTATGGTGGGTAAACAAATTATTATTGAGCAATTGACAGAATTGAGCATAGTTATCAGAATATCTAGGTATGATCATGTATATAGGCATCACGTCCGAGACAAGTAGACCGACTCTTGCCTGCATCTACTACTATTACTCTAGACATCGACCGCTATCCAGCATGCATCTAGAGTATTAAGTTCAAAAGAACAGAGTAACGCTTTAAGTAAGATGACATGATGTAGAGGGATAAACTCATGCAATATGATATAAACCCCATCTTGTTATCCTCGATGGCAACAATACAATACGTGTCTTCCTGCCCCTACTGTCACTGGGAAAGGACATCGCAAGATTGAACCCAAAGCTAAGCACTTCTCCCATTGCAAGAAAGATCAATCTGGTAGGCCAAACCAAACTGATAATTCGAAGAGACTTGCAAACATAACCAATCATACATAAAAGAATTCAGAGAAGATTCAAATATTGTTCATAGATAAACCTGATCATAAACCCACAATTCATCAGTCTCAACAAACATACCGCAAAAGAAGATTACATCGAATAGATCTCCACGAGAATTGTGGAGAACTTTGTTTTGAGATCCAAAGAGAGATAAGAAGCCATCTAGCTAATAACTATGGACCCGAAGGTCTGAGGTAAACTACTCACACATCATCAGAGAGGCTATGGTGTTGATGTAGAAGCCCTCCCTGATCGATGCCCCCTCCGGCGGAGCTCCGGAAAAGGCCCCAAGGTGGGATCTCATGGGTACAGAAGGTTGCGGCGGTGGAATTAGGTTATTGGCTCCGTATCTGGTAGTTTGGGGGTACGTAGGTATATATAGGAGGAAGAAGTACGTGGAGCAACATGGGCCCCACAAGGGTGGAGGGCGCGCCTGGGGGGGAGGGGGGCTAGGTGTGCCCCCTACCTCGTGCCTTCCTGGTAGCTTTCTTGACGTACGGTCCAAGTCCTCTGGATCACGTTTGTTCCAAAAATCACATTCCCAAAGGTTTCATTCCGTTTGGACCCCGTTTGATATTCTTTTTCTGCGAAACTCTGAAATAGGCAAAAAAACAGCAATTCTGGGTTGGGCCTCCGGTTAATAGGTTAGTCCCAAAAATAATATAAAAGTGTATAATAAAGCCCAATAATGTCCAAAACAGAATATAATATAGCATGGAACAATAAAAAATCATAGATACATTGGAGACGTATCAAGCATCCCCAAGATTAATTCCTGCTCGTCCTCGAGTAGGTAAATGATAAAAACTGAATTTTTGATGTGGAATGCTACTTGGCATAATTTCAATGTAATTCTCTTAATTGTGGTATGAATTTTCAGATCCAAAAGATTCAAGACAACAGTTTAATATTGACATAAAAATAATAATACTTCAAGCATACTAACTAAGCAATTATGTCTTCTCAAAATAACATGGCCAAAGAAAGTTATCCCTACAAAATCATATAGTCTGGCTATGCTCTATCTTCACCACACAAAGTATTTAAATCATGCACAACCCCGATGACAAGCCAAGCAATTGTTTCATACTTTTGGTGTTCTCAAAAAATTTCAATCTTCACGCAATACATGAGCGTGAGCCATGGACATAGCACTATATGTGGAATAGAATGGTGGTTGTGGAGAAGACAAAAAAAGGAGAAGATAGTCTCACATCAACTAGGCGTATCAACGGGCTATGGAGATGCCCATTAATAGATATCAATGTGAGTGAGTAGTGATTGCCATGCAACGGATGCACTAGAGCTATAGGTATATGAAAGCTCAACAAAAGGAACTAAGTGGGTGTGCATCCAACTCACTTGCTCATGAAGACCTACGGCATTTTGAGGAAGCCCATCATTGGAATATACATGCCAAGTTCTATAATAAAAAATTCCCACTAGTATATGAAAGTGATATCATAGGAGACTCTCTATCATGAAGATCATGGTGCTACTTTGAAGCACAAGTGTGGTAAAAGGATAGTAGCATTGTCCCTTCTCTCTTTTTCTCTCATTTTTTTATTTAGGCCTTTTCTCTCTTTTTTATGGACTCTCTTTTTTTAGTCCGGAGTCTCATCCCGACTTGTGGGGGAATCATAGTCTCCATCATCCTTTCCTCACTTGGGTCAATGCTCTAAAAATGATCATCATCACACTTTTATTTACTTACAACTCAACAATTACAACTCAATACTTAGAACAAAATATGACTCTATGTGAATGCCTCCAGCGGTGTACCGGGATATGCAACGAATCAAGAGTGACATGTATGAAAGAATTATGAACGGTGGCTTTGCCACAAATACAATGTCAACTACATGATCATGCAAAGCAATATGACAAGGATGGAGCGTGTCATAGTAAACGGAACGGTGGAAAGTTGCATGGCAATATATCTCGGAATGGATAAGGAAATGCCATGATAGGTAGGTATGGTGGCTGTTTTGAGGAAGGTATATGGTGGGTATATGATACCGGCGAAAAGTGCGCGATATTAGAGAGGCTAGCAATGGTGGAAGGGTGAGAGTGCGTATAATCCATGGACTCAACATTAGTCATAAAGATCTCACATACTTATTGCAAAAGTCTATTAGTTATCGAACCAAAGTATTACGCGCATGCTCCTAGGGGGATAGATTGGTAGGAAAAGACCATCGCTCGTCCCCGACCGCCACTCATAAGGAAGACAATCAATAAATAAATCATGCTCCGATTTCGTCACATAACGGTTCACCATACGTGCATCCTACGGGAATCACAAACTTCAGCACAAGTATTCCTCAAATTCACAACTACTCAACTAGCATGACTCTAATATCACCATCTCCATATCTCAAAACAATTATCAAGTATCAAACTTCTCATAGTATTCAACACAAGTATTTCTCAAATTCACAACTACTCAACTAGCACAACTTTAATACCACCATCTTTATATCTCAAAAAAATTATCAAGTATCAAACTTATCATAGTATTCAACACACTCATAAGAAAGTTTTACTATTAATCTTGTATACCAAGCATATTAGGATTTTAAGAAAATTACCATGCTATTAAGATTCTCAAAATAATCTAAGTGAAGCATGAGAGAACAATAGTTTGTATAAAACAAATCCACCACCGTGCTCTAAAAGATATAAGTGAAGCACTAGAGCAAAAACTATATAACTCAAAAGATATAAGTGAAGCACATAGAGTATTCTAATAATTTTCAAATTATGTGAGTCTCTCTCAAAAGGTGTGTACAGCAAGTATGATTGTGGTAAACTAATACAAGACGCTCCAAGCAAAACACATATCATGTTGTGAATAAAAATATAGCTCCAAGTAAAGTTACCGATAGACGAAGACAAAAGAGGGGATGCCTTCCGGGGCATCCCCAAGCTTAGGCTTTTGAGTGTCCTTGAATTTTACCTTGGGGTGCCATGGGCATCCCCAATCTTAGTCTCTTGCCACTCCTTGTTCCATAATCCATCAAAACTTAACCCAAAACTTGAAAACTTCACAACACAAAACACAAAATAGAAAATCTCATGAGCTCTGTTAGCGAAAGAAAACAAAACACCACTTCAAGGTACTGTAATGAACTCATTATTTATTTATATTGGTGTTAAAACTACTGTATTCCAACTTCTCTATGGTTTATAAACTATTTTACTAGCCATAGATTCATCAAAATAAGCGAACAACACACGGAAAACAGAATCTGTCAAAAACAGAACAGTCTGTAGTAATCTGTATCTAACGCAAACTTCTGGAACCCCAAAAATTATAAAATAAATTGCTGAACGTGAGGAATTTATCTATTAATCAGCTGAAAAAATAATTAACTAAATAGAGCTTTCAAAATAAACATGGCAGCAATTCCTGTGAGCGCTAAAGTTTCTGTTTTTTACAGCAAGATCAAAAAGACTTTCCCCAAGTCTTCCCAACGGTTCTACTTGGCACAAATACTAATTAAACACAAAAAATACAACCAAAACAGAGGCTAGATAAATTATTTATTACTAAACAGGAGCAAAAAGCAAGGAATAAAAAAATAAAATTGGTTGCCTCCCAACAAGCGCTATCGTTTAACGCCCCTAGCCAGGCATCATTGTCCACATCTTTCTTCTTTTGCATATAACACAAATCAATGAAGCTATTAAGATGGGTAGCGGCATCTTCACTAGGAAGGCTGGCGAATTGATCTTTCATGAAAAGATTCAACAAAGCAGCATTAATTTCACAAGATTCAGTATCGGTAAGAGGAGCAATCGGAGTGCTAAGAAAATCATTGTTGTTGGTATTGGTAAAGTCACACAATTTGGTATTTTCTTGAGCCATCGTGACAAGCAAGCAATCCAACACACGAGCAAACAAGAAGCACGCGAAAAAGAGAGGGCGAATAAAACGGCAAGGGTGAAGTGGGGGAGAGGCAAATGGCAAATAATGTAATGCGGGAGATAAGGGTTTGTGATGGGTACTTGGTATGTTGACTTTTTGCGTAGACTCCCCCGCAACGGCGCCAGAAATCCTTCTTGCTACCTCTTGAGCACTGCGTTGGTTTTCCCTTGAAGAGGAAAGGGTGATGCAGCAAGTAGCGTAAGTATTTCCCTCAGTTTTTGAGAACCAAGGTATCAATCCAGTAGGAGGCCACGCTCGAGTCCCTCGCACCTACACAAACAAATAAAATCCTTGCAACCAACGCAATAAAGGGGTTGTCAATCCCTTCACGGTCACTTACGGAAGTGAGATCTGATAGATATGATAAGATAATATTTTGGTATTTTTGTGATAAAGATGCAAAGTAAATAAAGCTAAATAAAAACGGCACCAGAAATAGCTTGTTAATGGGAGATTAATATGATGGAAAATAGACCCGGGGGCCATAGGTTTCACTAGTGGCTTCTCTCGATAGCATAAGTGTTATGGTGGGTAAACAAATTACTATTGAGCAATTGACAGAATTGAGCATAGTTATCAGAATATCTAGGTATGATCATGTATATAGGCATCACGTCCGAGACAAGTAGACCGACTCTTGCCTGCATCTACTACTATTACTCTAGACATCGACCGCTATCCAGCATGCATCTAGAGTATTAAGTTCAAAAGAACAGAGTAACGCTTTAAGTAAGATGACATGATGTAGAGGGATAAACTCATGCAATATGATATAAACCCCATCTTGTTATCCTCGATGGCAACAATACAATACGTGTCTTCCTGCCCCTACTGTCACTGGGAAAGGACATCGCAAGATTGAACCCAAAGCTAAGCACTTCTCCCATTGCAAGAAAGATCAATCTAGTAGGCCAAACCAAACTGATAATTCGAAGAGACATGCAAACATAACCAATCATACATAAAAGAATTCAGAGAAGATTCAAATATTGTTCATAGATAAACTTGATCAGAAACCCACAATTCATCGGTCTCAACAAACACACCGCAAAAGAAGATTACATCGAATAGATCTCCATGAGAATCACGGAGATCTTTGTATTGAGATCCAAAGAGAGAGAAGAAGCCACCTAGCTAATAACTATGGACCCAAAGGTCTGAGGTAAACTACTCACACATCATCGGAGAGGCTATGGTGTTGATGTAGAAGCCCTCCGTGATCGATGCCCCCTCCGACGGAGCTCCAGAAAAGGCCCCAAGATGGGATCTCATGGGTACAGAAGGTTGCGGCGGTGGAATTAGGTTTTTGGCTCCGTATCTGGTAGTTTGGGGGTACGTAGGTATATATAGGAGGAAGAAGTACGTCGGTGGAGCAACATGGGCCCCACGAGGGTGGAGGGTGCGCCTGGGGGGGGGGGGTAGGCGCGCCCCCGTACCTCATGCCTTCCTGGTAGCTTTCTTGACGTAGGGTCCAAGTCCTCTGGATCACGTTCGTTCCAAAAATCACGTTCCCGAAGGTTTCATTCCGTTTGGACTCCGTTTGATATTCTTTTTCTGCGAAACTCTGAAATAGGCAAAAACATCAATTCTGGGCTGGGCCTCCGGTTAATAGGTTAGTCCCAAAAATAATATATAAGTGTATAATAAAGCCCAATAATGTCCAAAACAGAATATAATATAGCATGGAACAATAAAAAATTATAGATACGTTGGAGACGTATCAAGCATTGGCTTGGCTTCCTTCCGCATCATCCTAATAGCAATCATTATCAATAAGGTGTACAAAAAATGAGCCAAGGGAGTCAAGTGTTACCTCCGACTCATCATCATCATCATTATCATCCAAATTGTGTAACCCGGCGGGACTGGTTTTCTTCTTGGCAGGCTTTTTGATAGCTTTGCTCTTTGTCCGGGTCTTCTTGACTGGCTTATCTAGTTTCTTCTTCCAGAAAGAGGAATCGGCCTGCATAAGGAAAATGGGTTATGAGAAAACAGTCTGAATGAAAGACAATGCTTAAACTAGAAATAACTTAAAGGATTACAGATGTTGGTTGATTGAGAGCGTAGAAAGGATTTAATCCAACTTTGGTGCAATCTTCTAGACTTTCGTTCAGGAGAGTTTTGGTCATATTATTGATGTGCTCTTCAGTCATCTCTGTCTGGCAGTGGCGAAGTGGATCTTTCAAGTCTCCAGTATACTCACACATTAAGCCGGGGTGGCGGGTTAGGGGCAATATCCCCCATGAAACATAACACCGGACAAGGTCGATGCCGGTTAAACCATTAGCCATGAAGGCTCTGATTTTTGAAAAAAATGGGCACATATTTGGCCCATTCCTTTGTGCTGATACGGTCTGGCAGAGGATGCTTGTTGCTAAGCCCGCTGGCACGATAACCCGGCAGAGGATTTTTCCCTTCTGGAGAGGTGTATTTGCAGTAAAACCAGGTTTGTTTGGGATGACTGGGCAGAGTGGCAGCTGGAAAAGTGGCTTCTTTCCACCGCTGTATAGAGATGCCGCCTAGCTCTAGGTTGGGTCCGTCTGTGAACTTGTTCTGCCGGTTTAAATAGTAAAATTCCCTAAAAAGCTCTATGGTGGGCTCTTCTTGAAGGTACACCTCGCAGAATACTTGAAAGTTGCAGATGTTGGAAACCGAATTTGGTCCGATGTCTTGTGGATGGAGCTTGAAAAAATGCAGCATGTCGCGGAAGAATTTTGAGCCAGGGGGGGTGAAACCCCGGACCATATGATCAGTAAAAACAACTATTTCACCGTCCTTGGGCTCGGGAGGGGTTTCTGTACCTGGGACCCTCCAATGAATAACGTCTTTTTTGGCCAGGACGCATGTTTGGACGTACTCGTTTAATTCTTCCTCGGTAACCCGGGAAACAACCCAGTTGCATGTAGTGACATTGTTGCCCATTTTGAGGATGAAGGCCTAAAGAAAAGAAATCTTGGAAGTTTCAGATTATACTGTTAGGCCAGACAATTGATTCAAAAGTAAAGTGATATAAACAGTCAATGTGTTAAGCCGGAATATGAGCACTGAAGTACGTGGATATTCATATAGGTGGCTTAAAAGGGGACTAATGGTACCTACCGGGTTAAGGATTCTGCTGTTAAGCCGGCCAGAGTTTAAAAGTCAAGTGTATTGTGCATAACCAAATTATGAGGATGAATAAGCAAGCATGGTTAAACCAAAGAATATTGTCGGGTAATGCAGACTATGAAGCATATGATGGCGGCTTAAACAGGGCCTAAATGTTATAAGGTGGATCACGGTTTAAGGTATAATTAAGCCGCCATAGCAGTTATGGTACTTCAAATCTATTGGTGAAAATTTTGCTAAGTGATGGACAAACAGATTTCACAGGCTGGAGCTATAATTTTGGATCTACAATAATTCAGAAAAGCAGTAAAATTTTAAACCTAAGGTGGTGGAAGCAGAAAAGTTTGTGTGCTCTGATGAGATCTTCTATGGAGAAGAGGTATTCTGATGTTAAAAACAAATGCTAAACTGCTACCACACAAGTTTCATACCATGTTTAGATCAAAAGCTACTCGAGCTAAAGGAGAAACTGAAGAACGGTGAAGAACACCGATGAACAAGGCTAACCCCAATGCATATATGAGGTTTAAGGAGATTAATACTTACGGTTGCAGATGGACTACGGTGGAGCGTCGGCGTTCTCTGGACCCATCAGGTTGATGCAGTGGCCTGAGTTGGTGCAGCGGACGGAGGACGGCGGCGGCGGAGCTCGAGGCTGCAGAGGAGTCGCGAGAGGAATACGGAGACGAGGAGGCAAGGGGGGAAATGAAAAGGACCCCCGAACCTATTTATAAGGGGATGGATATAGGGCATGCGCGGGAATCGAGGAGGCCGAAATCATCATGTGGCTATATGGACGCCTCAATTTTCGGGGTGATCATTAAGATAAGGATCAGTAAAGGATGTTCTGGGCCTCGTGTGAATTTAATGTGAAATGCAGTCATGGCGGGTTAAGGAGGTTCTGTGAGCTGACGTCATGGCGGGTTACAGCAAATTTGTTAAAAGGACGATGCAAGATTTTGACAAGTCAGGTACTGTAGATTGATGTGAACAAGTTCAAATCAACCTGGGGCCTAATGTTGGGGATATAACTACTGGGTATGAACCGCCCAGGAGGGGCCGGGTCATATCACTAGCGACTTATAAAGATGGCGGGTCATAGCAAGCCTATTGACGACCCAAGACCCAGAGGCGACTTGAGGCCTAAGAGGATGAACTGCCACATGTATAACTTGTATTGTAAGGCAAGCTTAGTTAGTCATCGAGCCGGACACGTTGTGTATGAGCCGGCCGGGACTCTGTAAGCCACCTGGCATCAACTTGTGTATATAAAGGGGTGACCCGGCGGCGGGTTGAGGACAGATAAGAAACAGTCGAGAGCTAGGTCAAGTGTATTAGCTCCCTGGTAATCGAAACCCTAGCAATACAACATAAAGCAGGAGTAGGCTTTTACCTCATCGAGAGGGGACGGACATGGGTAAACTCTCTGTGTCCTTTGTCCCATTTAACCCCTTCAAGCTAACCTAGTTGCCATGGCTCCATGACTAAGTCCTTTCGCTAGGACATCTGTCGTGTTAAGTCCACGATAGAGGGAGTGTGCGATGGTGATCTTATCAACCTTGGAATCACTTCCAACACACATCGTCACCTCACCATTTACTAGTCTCTGTTCATTTTGCAACTCCTATTTCGAGTTACTAATATTAGTAACTGAACCAGTATCAAATACCCTGGGGTTACCATGAACACTAGCAAAGTACACATCAATAATATGTATATCAAATATACCTTTGCTCACTTTGCCATCCTTCTTATCCGCCAACAATTTGGGGTAGTTCTGCTTCCAGTGACAATTCCCTTTGCAGTAGAAGCACTCAGTTTCAGGCTTAGGTCTAGCTTTAGGCTTCTTCACGGGAGTGGAAACTTGCTTGCCATTCTTCTTGAAGTTCCCTTTCTTTCCCTTGCCCTTTTTCTTGAAACTTGTGGTCTTGTTAACCTTCAACACTTGATGCTCCTTCTTGATTTCTACCTCTGCAGCTTTGATCTTAGAGAAGACCTCGGGAATTTTCTTATCCACCCCTTGCATATTATAGTTCATCACGAAGCCATTGTAGCTTGGTGGTAGTGATTGGAGAACTCTGTCAATAACACTATCATTTGGAAGATTAACTCCCAGCTGAGTCAAGTGGTTATGATACCCAGACATTCTAAGTATGTATTCACGGGAAAAACTATTCTCCTCCATCTTGCAACTATAGAACTTGTTGGAGACTTCATATCTCTCAACTCGGGCATTTTCTTGAAATATTAACTTCAACTCCTGGAACATCTAATATGGTCCATGACGTTCAAAACGGCTTTGAAGTCCCGATTCTAAGCCGTAAAGCATGGCACACTGAACTACCGAGTAGTCATCAAGTTGAGCTTGCCAGACATTCATAACATCTGCATCTTCTCCTACAATAGGCCTTTCACCTAGCGGTGCATCAAGGACATAATTCTTCTGTGCAGCAATGAGGATAATCCTCAAGTTACGGACCCAGTCCGTGTAATTGCTACCATCATCTTTCAACTTAGCTTTCTCTAGGAATGCATTTAAAATTCAAGGGAACGGTAGCACGGGCCAATGATCTACAACATAGATATGCAAAAACTATCAGGACTAGGTTCATGATAAATTAAGTTCAATTAATAATATTACTTAAGAACTCCCATTTAGATAGACATCCCTCGAGTCATCTAAATGATCACATGATCCAAATCAACAAAACCATGTCTGACCATCACGTGAGATGGAGTAGTTTTCAAAGGTGAACATCTTTGTGTTGATCATATCTACTATATGGTTCATGTTTGACCTTTTGATCTCCAGTGTTCCGTGTCCATGTCTGTACATGCTAGGCTCGTCAAGTTTAACCCGAGTATTCCGCATGTACACAAATTGTCTGCACCCGTTGAATGTGAACGTAGAGCTTATCACACCCGATCATCACGTGGTGTCTCAGCATGATGAACTGTCGCAACGGCGCATACTCAGGGAGAACACTTATACATTGAAATTTTAGTAAGGGATCATCTTATAATGCTACCACCGTACTAAGCAAAATAAGATGCATAAAAGATAAACATCACATGCAATCAAAATATGTGACATGATACGGCCATCATCATCTTGTGCCTTTGATCTCCATCTCCAAAGCACCATCATGATCTCCATCGTCGCCGGCTTGACACCTTGATCTCCATCGTAGCGTCGTGGTCGTCTCGCCAACTATTGCTCCTATAACTATCGCTAACGCATAGTGATAAAGTAAAGCAATTACATGGCATTTACATTTCATACAATAAAGCGACAACCATAACACTCCAGCCAGTTGTTGATAACTTTTACAAAACATGATCATCTCATACAATAATGTATATCACATCATGTCTTGACCATATCACATCACAACATGCCCTGCAAAAACAAGTTGGTCGTTCTCTACTTTGTTGTTGCAAGTTTTACGTGGCTGCTACGGGCTTCTAGTAATAACTGTTCTTACCTACGCATCAAAACCACAACGGTGATTTATCAAGTTTGTTGTTTTAACCTTCAACAAGGACCGGCCGTAGTCAAATTTGGTTCAACTAAAGTAGGAGAAACAGACACCCGCCAGCCACCATTATGAAAAACTAGTTGCATGTCTGGTGGTGGAACCGGTCTCATGAACATGGTCATGTAAGGTTGGTCCGGGCCGCTTCATCCAACAATACCACCGAATCCAAATAAGACATTGGTGGTAAGCAGTATGACGATCACCGCCCGCAACTCTTTGTGTTCTACTCGTGCATATCATCTACGCATAGACTTGGCTCGGATGCCAATGTTGGGAAACGTAGCATGCAATTTCAAAAAAATCCTATGCTCACGCAAGATCTATCTAGGAGATGCATAGCAACAAGAGGGGAGAGTGTGTCCATGTACCCTCGTAGACCGAAAGCAGAAGCATTTGACAACGCAGTTGATGTAGTTGAACTTCTTCTCGTTCTGACTGATTGAGGGAGTCCTGGATTAAGGGGTCCTTAGGTGTCCGGGTTATTCGATATGGGCCGGACTGATGGGCCGTGGAGATACGAGCAGAAGACTTCCCCCGTGTTTGGATCGACTTCCCTATGCGTGGATGGCAAGATTGGTGTCTAGGTATGTTATTTCCTTCCCCCACAAACCGACTCTGTACATCCCTAGGCCCCTCCGATGTGTATATAAATCAGAGGGTTTAGTCCGTAGAGGCTATCCGAATTCTCATAGGCTAGACAGCTAGGGTTTAGCTATTACGATCTTGAGGTAGATCAACTCTTATAACCCCCATACTCATCAAATACAATCAAGCAGGACGTAGGGTTTTACCTCCATCAAGAGGCCCCGAACCTGGGTAAACATTGTGTCCCCCTTGCCCTTTTTTACCCTCGATCTTTAGACGCATAGTTCGGGACCTCCTACCCGAGATCGACTGGTTTTGACACCGACATTGGTGCTTTCATTGTGAGTTCCACTATGTCGTCAACAGAAGGATCGATGGCCCATCTTGTCATCAGCAACGATGTTGTTTCCAGGGAGACCTTTCTCCCTTGTCAACTTTTCATGTTTGGCAGCTGCTCTCTACGTGCCAATTCAACTGGTCACCTTGAGCAGATTGACAACTACACCCCTGACCACCAGATCAGGTTCGAAAACATGAATTACATCACTGATATCCAAGGAGACTTGATCTTCAAAGGATTTTAGGCCTCGACCGCCGCTCCTCATCTACATGAAGGCAGCCCATGGCATCCACCATCAGACTCCGCTCCGGGATCGACCCTCGTACCCGCCCTGGCCTTAAATCCAGAGCGGGCCACCCTGTCCGAAGACGGGAGAATAAACCCCGCCGAACTCTCCCCTTTTATGGAGCTACCTATTGGAGACCCAGAGGTGACCATGCTGCCAGCGGCGCCAGAGTCCAACATGACTCTCCTTATCATTGGGAAGCCAGACTCATCTCTGGATGTCAACTCCGAACCCTCGAGGCCTGCGTCTACCGAGTATTATGTCTCCAATGTATCTACTTTTTCCTAATGCTCTTCCTCTTGTTTTGGACTCTAATTTGCATGATTTGAATGAAACTAACCCCGGACTAACACTGTTTTCAACAGAACTACCATGGTGTTGTTTTTGTGCAAAAATAAAAGTTCTCGGAATGGAACGAAACTTTATGAGTAATTTTTATATCAATAAAGAGAATTTCTGGAGCCAAGATCCACCGGAGGGGGGCACCTGGGTGGGCACAACCCACCAGGGTGCGCCCCCCTCCTGGCGCACCCAAGTGGGTTGTCCCCACCTAGTGTCCCCACAGGCCCTGAAACCGACGCTATAAAATCCTATTTTTCCAGAAAAAATGAGGGAGAAAGATTATCACGATCCACGAGACGGAGTCGCCGTCACCTCCTGTTCTTCATTGGAAGGCCAGATCTGGAGTCCGTTTGGAGCTCCAGAGAGGGGGATCTTTGTTCTTCATCATCACCAACCCTTCTCCGTCGCCAATTCCATGATGCTCCCCATCGGGAGTGAGTAATTCCTTCGTAGCCTCACTAGTCGGTGAGGAGTTGGATGAGATTCATCATGTAATCGAGTTAGTTTTGTTAGGGCCTGATCCCTAGTATCCACTATGTTCTAAGATTGATGTTGAGATAGAACCACCTGCTGATCTTGATAACCCACAACCTAAGAATACAAGATATGATAAAAGAGACTTCATTGCTAGAAAACATGGTAAAGAAAGAGAACCGTGGGTTCAAAAACCTATGCCTTTTCCTCCTAAGTCAACTAAAAAGAAAGATGATGAAGAATTTGAATGCTTTGCTGAAATGCTGAGGCCAGCCTTTTTGCGTAGTCGCTTGACTGATATCTTGAAATGCCTCCTTATGCAAAGTACATGAAAGACATCATCACTAATAAGATAAAAATACCAGAAGCTGAAATGTCCACCATGCTTGCTAATTATACTTTTAAGGATGGAGTACCTAAAAAACTTGGAGATCCGGGAATACCAACTATACCTTGCTCTATCAAAAAGAATTATGTGAAAATTGCTTTATGTGATTTAGGAGCGGGTGTTAGTGTTATGCCTTTCTCTCTATATAAAAGACTTGAGTTTAATAAACTCACACCTACTAAAATATCTTTGCAAATGGATGACAAATCAACTGCCATACCTATCGGTATGTGTGAGGATGTGCCCGTTGTTGTTGCTAATGTTACTATTTTGACTGACTTTGTTATACTTGAGATGCCCAAGGATGAGAACATGTCGATTATCCTCGGTAGGCCCTTCTTGAATACTACAGGGGCTGTTATTGATTGCAATAAAAGCATGGTCACATTTCATATTAATGGTAATGAGCATACGACGCACTTTCCAAAGAAACAATTCCAAGTGAATGGTATTAATGTTATTGAAAAATCTCAGACAATCACTATTAGAAGTTTTCAAATACCTCTACCTACTGTCAAAAATAAATATGAAATGCTTATTGTTGGGGACATTCATATCCCTGTTGAGGTAACTTAGTGATTTACAAAAGTTCTTCGGTTTCATGCTAATCGAAAGTGGTTGTTAATAAGACCTGATCAACCTTATTAATGGATCATTTTTTAGAAGTATGAAGTTGATGAATTTAGTAAGCACTACCTTCTGTCCCTATCTCTTGTTTTTTGTTTTTATTAGTTGAATAAAATAAAATGCCATGTTTTGTCTGTTTTTCTGAATTTCCCGTGCAATAAAAAATGACCCGAAAATAAAAGTTCTTAGAATGCTCTGAAAATCTAATACATTTTTTCCGAATATTTAAGAATTTCTGGTGCAAATAATATCAGAGGGAGGTGCACCTGGTGGGCACATCCGACCTAGGTGCCCCAGGACCCCCAGGCGCGCCCTGGTGGGTTGTGGTCCCCACGTGGGCCCCCTCACTTATCTCTTCACATCACATCACCACTTACCTCCAGAAAAAAATTCTCCATTGCTCTCTCTCTCTCTCTCTCCCGTGTTCTTGCTCTCAAACCCGCGGATTTCGATCTCTTTGCTTGAAACTCCATTTCCAAAATTGTTTTGGGGGATTGTTGCTTGGTATGTGACTCCACTGTTTGTCCAATTAGTTTTTGTTTTAGTGGTTTACATTTTGAATAATTAGCTACTCATGGTGCTACTGTAGATGAGCTTGCATGTTGAATTTTTAGAGTTCTAAATAGTTTTAATGTTTGCTATGGCCTCTATGTATCCCTATGAGTAGTTGCTATCAATCTTGTTAAGTTTTGTTGATGAATTTTTGTCACCCAATTTTTTTAGAAAATTGTATGTGAACATAATGGACCTATTTGGATGGAGTTCTTCGAGGAGGAGGTCCTCGAGGGCATCTTCTAGTGACAGATCCGCTCGTCAGTCTTATGTTCAACCAAGTGAAAGTTCCATTTGAGATGCTGCCACCGAAACATGCCTATGGCCATGCGATGATTATATGCAAGTGAAGATATTTTCTTCTTGAGAGCGAGGCCTGAGCTCACAACGCGGCGGTGGAGGCAGCACGGCAGGCCGAGGCATCCGCATCGAGAGCCTCCGTGAGCTACCATGCCGACTACTATCAAGGTTTCTGATCGACTGCCAAGTTAGGCCAAAATCCTAAGCTTGGGGGAGTACGTGTTTCCACCAACTTTATATTCATGCCCACTCATTCCATTTGTCAGTGTTCACACTTTTTCATTGTATCATTCATGTTAAATTTATTTTCTTACTTTCTTCTTGCGTGTTTGAAAAATCTTAGAAAAACCAACAAAATTAGTTGTAGTTAGTTTACTTTCTATGCATGATTAGCTGTTGCACGAAAACAAAAACCCAAAAAGATTTCCTTGTTCTTATTTTGTTTGTTGGGAGCTTTCCTGTGTAAATAGTTTTTCTTGTTTTTGCTTTTCCCTTGTATTTGCTTGTTCAAGAAAACCAAAAAACTCCAAAAATACTTCAATGTGTTTTTCTGAATTTCTTTTCTTTTTACTCGAGTCGTACCAAGGAGAAGTCCATGATGAAAATGTTGAGTGGCTCTCATATGAATAATTGTTGATCTAATAAAGAGCCCAGTTTACCTTATCTTCTCCTGTTGACTAAAATGTTTGCAGATTCCAACTTAGTCCATGGCACACTTGCACTATTATTATTTTCATATCATCCTGTCATGCAAGTGAAAAGTAATAATGACGATATTCGATGAACTGGCTGTGGCAGAGAGAAACGGGTATGAACTCGACTTGTTCTGTTTGTGTAAATATGTTTAACCTAGTATCCATGATTCACCTCATTATGATTAAACATGTTTGCAATGACAATTAGAGATTATAGTTTCTCATGCCATTCATAAGTAGCTAGGAGTGGATAATGATTTATCTTGGATATCAACATTGCACTAAAATGATTGTGATGTAGTATGATGATATGGTATCCTCCTCTGGATGTTCGACTGGCTTGACTTGGCACATGTTCATGCATGTAGTTGAATCAAAACCAACATAGCCTTTATGATATTTATGTTCATGGTGTTCATATCCTACTCATGCCAGTATCCAATGTTACTTATGCATAATGCATGTTCATGACCGTTGTTGC
The DNA here is from genome assembly GCF_056163025.1 of Triticum urartu. NCBI lineage: Eukaryota > Viridiplantae > Streptophyta > Magnoliopsida > Poales > Poaceae > Triticum > Triticum urartu. The sequence continues at coordinate 399,860,809 of NC_141873.1, read as the reverse complement.
TCTCTAGCTGGCTGCTTCTCAACCTAATTGCCAGCCTTCGCCTGTACAAAGTGGGAATTCTGCTTGTGCATCTAAAACCTTGAACCCAAAAGTTATTCCAGATGAGTCCACCATACCTACCTATATGCGGTATTACCCCGCCGTCCTAAGTAAATTTGCATGTGCCACCTCTAAAAACTTCTAATAAATATCCTTTTTTGTGTGCCTGGATCGTTCATGGAACGACAGGAGTGGTCGGTATCTTCCATGCTAAGCGGGTTATTGTCAGGTCGAGTGTTTATTCACTCGCCATCGCACGAGAAAAGGGCAGTAATAGGGATTCACAGTGTCGAACTAAAAAATGCAAATAATTAAACAAAACTCCCCCGTGACTATTGTTGGTATGGACGGCACCCGTTGTTTCGGACAAGCCATGGAGTGTGATTGTTGGTGGATGGGGAGTAAACCTTTACTTTTATTGCTTGGGAACCGCCACTAGCGTGCTTAGCATGGAAGATATTGATAACTGATGGTCGTGAAGTAAACAAGAAGGGTGCATGTCTCAAAATATCATTTACCTATGTTTTAAAACTTGAGCTCGGGCACCACTGCAAATCACTGCTTCCCTCTGCGAAGGGACTATTTATTTACTTTTATGTTGTGTCATCACCTTCTAAAATAAGCACTAGAACCTGAGAGCACTGCTGTCATGCTGATGCATTGTGTGTAGCTAATGTTGGGTGCATCATGACTGGATCTTTTCTACCATGAATTACAATGTTTAGTCGCTGCTTGAACTTTGGGGGTGCTCTGCATTTATGTTGTGCGGTCTTAGAAAGGGCTAGCGAGATACCACTATTGTCATATTATAGCATAGTTGTTTTGACAACGTGTTGCTGTTTGAGATGTCTTATTACTGCTCGCTAGCTGATTATGTTATTGATATGAGCTAATATAATTTTTAAGAGTTATTGTCGGCATGGTTAGTTATAATGTTGGCTGAAAACCTGGGTGTTGTTTAAGCTTATTTATGCAAACAAGAGCAAAAGAGTTCGTAAAAGTTTTTCTTTTCCACTTTCAGTTTATCAACTGAATTGCTTGAGGACAAGCAAAGGTTTAAGCTTGGGGGAGTTGATACGTCTCCAATGTATCTACTTTTGCTAATGTTTTTCCTCTTGTTTTGGACTCTCATTTGCATGATTTGAATGAATCTAACCCCGGTCTGGCGTTGTTTTCAGCAGAACTACCATGGTGTTGTTTTTCTGTAGAAATGAAAGTTCTCGGACTGAAATGAAACTTTGTGAGGAATTTTTATATCCATAAAGAGAATTTCTGGAGCCAAGATCCACCAGAGGGGGGCATCCTGGGTGGGCACAACCCACCAGGGTGCCCCCCTCCCGGCGCGCCCAGGTGGGTTGTCCCCACCTGGTGGCCCCGTAGACCTTGAAACCGACGCTATAAAATCCTATTTTTCCATGAAAAAATGAGGGAGAAAGAATTATCGTGATCCACAAGACGGAGCTGCCATCACCTCCTGTTCTTCACTGAGAGGCCAAATTTGGAGTCTGTTTGGAGCTCCGGAGAGGGGGGATCTTCGTTCTTCGTCATCACCAACCCTTCTCCATCACCAATTCCATGATGCTCCCCACGGGGAGTAAGTAATTCCTTCGTAGTCTCACTGGTCGGTGAGGAGTTGGATGAGATTCATCATGTAATCAAGTTAGTTTTGTTAGGGCCTAATCCCTAGTATCCACTATGTTCTAAGATTGATGTTGCAATGACTTTGCCATGCTTAATGCTTGTCACTTTGGGCCCGGGTGCCATGAATTCAGATCTGAATCGTTTATGTTATCACCATTATATCCATGTTCTAGATCCGATCTTGCAAGTTATAGTCACCTAATACGTGTTATGATCCCGCAACCCCGGAGTGACAATAGTCGGGACCACTCCCAGTGATGATCGTAGTTTGTGGAGTACATGTATTCACCCTGTGTTAATGCTTTGTTTCGGTTCTCTATTAAAAGGAGGCCTTAATATCCCTTAGTTTCCAATTGGACCCCGCTGCCACAGGAGGGTAGGACAAAAGATGTCATGCAAGTTCTTTCCATAAGCACTTATGACTATTTACGAAATACATGCCTACATTATATTGATGAACTGGAACTAGTGCGTATCACCCTAGGTTCTAACTGTCTCATGATGAATATCATCCAACAAGTCACCGATACAATGCCTACAAATTTATCTTATATTGTTCTTGCTAAGTTACTACAGGATTCGTTACTGTTGCACTTGCTACAAAACTACTGCTATCACTGTTACCGTTACTATTGTTGTTGTCACTACTAATCTATCATATTACTTTGCTACTAATCACTTACTACAGATAATTAATCTCTAGGTGTGGTTGAATTGACAACTTAGCTGCTAATACCTTCAAATATTCTTTGGCTCCCCTTGTGTCGAATCTATAAATTTGGGTTGAATACTCTACCCTCAAAAACTGTTGCGATCCCCTATACTAGTGGGTTATCACCAAGCTCGGTCGAGAGGTGATTACCGGACCCAGCTTCACAGATCCTTAGTCGCCGGTCCAGCTTTCGCTCCTAAACAAGGTGTTGGACCTAATGCGATCTCTCGCCATTATGGAGGCATCTCTTCCAAACTACGCCCAGCCTGAACTGGGGGCTTAGAGCAGGGAATTTTACGTCCCACCCACCACCCACTTAATAGCCACTGTTGAGGATCTAACCGACATGCTAGACTATGCCTCCGAAGACATCGACGGTATGGACGACGATGCCGGAGCTGAACAAGGCCAAAACCTGCCCATCACCGGGTGTTGGGTGACCACTTCTACTTACGACGTGTTCATGGTGGACACTCCCGAAAAGAAGGACGACGATGGCACTCAAGATCCGATTAAGGCCAAGCCCGTCGAGGTGCCACCTAGGCGCTGCTCATGATCTCATCGTGAAAAGGATATCAATACTGGCACCAGAGATAACAACACCCCGGATGATGCTGAAGACCCCGACCACCCCGTTGAGCCTGCGTACGAGCAGGATGAGTGGGAGGAGGGATAAGTTAACCCCAATGAACTTGCTGATCATGAGGATTCGGAAGATAGCAATTATCTACCGGCCTCCGAGGAGGACGTTAGCTTCCGCAACAAAGATTTCATCATGCCAGAGGAACCCCTTGAACGAGAACGCTTCAAGGGACAACTTATCGCCACTGCAAGGAGCCTGGAAAAGAAACAACAATAGCTTCAAGCCGAACAGGATACGCTCAACGACAGACGGACCAAGGTCCTGGCCGCCGAAGAATATGACCTTGAGCACCCAACAAAGAGCTACCCAAAACGCAGGCTACTACCACAATTCGACGACGAGGCCCTTAAGCCAAATCCGTCAAGATACCACCATGCTGATGAACCAGACCGACCACCACGTGGACTGGACAAAACAGCTAATTATGTCGAATACCAGCCCGCGCCACCCCGCCATAGAGGCAAAGAGGCATCGGCTCCGGGTTACACATATGACTTACGTCAGGACCTGGATAATAGAGCCGGCCATACCAGATCAATCTACGGATCAAGGGGACGTGCTCCGACACGAGACAACGGCCATCAAGCCTGGCGCGGCAATATTAACCAAGTTCGGGCCGAGAACTGAATACGGACATCATCCGAAATCCGTCATGATGTGGCCCGATATAGAGGCGCCATACACCCCATGTTCTTTACCGGTGAGGTAATGCAGCACCAATTTCCAGAAGGTTTAAACCCGTAAACATCGAGGCATATGATGGAACTACAGATCTTGCCGTATGGATCGAACATTTTCTTCTCCACATTCATATGGCTCATGGCGATGATCTCCACGCCATCAAATACCTTCCCCTAAAACTAAAAGGACCAGCACGGCACTGGCTGAATAGCCTCCCAGAGAACTCCATTGGTAGTTGGGAGGACTTGGAGGATGCTTTTCGAGATAACTTTCAAGGCACATATGCCCGGTGACGACCTCAGTCACATAGTCCAGTAACCCGGAGAGTCAGCCTGCAAACTCTGGACTCGGTTCTGAATAAAAAGAACCAAATTGTTGACTGTTCGGATGTTGAAGCCTTAGCGGCCTTTAAGCACAGCGTCCATGGCGAATGGCTCGCCCGACACCTCGACCAGGAAAAGCCAAAAACTATGGCAGCTCTTACTGCACTTATGACCCGCTTTTGCGTGGGAGAATACAACTGGTTGGCTTGTAGAAGCAATAGCACCAGCGACCCCGGCACCTCTGAGGCCAGGGATGGCAATGGAAGGCCACGACGTAACAAAAACAAGCGTCGGAACAATAACGAAGAAACCGAAGATACAATGGTAAACGCTGAATTCAGTGGCTCCAAACCCGGTCAACGGAAGAAGCCATTCAAATGAAATAGAGACGATCCATCCAACTTGGACAAAATACTAGATAGGCCTTGCCAGATTCATGGCACCCCTGACAAGCCTGCCAACCACTCCAACAGAAACTGCTGGGTTTTTAAACAGGCCGGCAAATTAAATACCGAACACAAGGGGAAAGGGCCTCAAAGCAAGGACGATGATGAGCCCCGCCCTCTGAACACAGGGGGACGGAAGAAGTTTCCCCCCGAGGTGAAAACAGTGAACATGATATATGTTACACACATCCCAAAGAGGGAGCGCAAGTGCGCACTAAGGGACGTCTACGCCATAGAGCCTGTCGCCCCAAAATTCAACCCATGGTCAGCTTGTCCGATCACCTTTGATTGCAGGGACCACCCAACTAGTATCCATCATGGAGGTTCGGTGGCCCTGGTAATCGATCCCATCATCGATGGATACCATCTCACTAGATTCCTTATGGACAGCGGCAGCAGTCTCAACCTAAATTATCAAGACACTGTCCGTAAGATGGGTATTGACCCGTCAAGAATCAAACCAAGCAACACTACCTTTAAAGGAGTGATACCCGGTGTGGAGGCCCATTGTACGGGCTCCTTAACGTTGGAAGTAGTCTTCGGTTCTCCGGACAACTTCCGAAGTGAAGACTTGATCTTCGATATCGTCCCTTTCCGCAGTGGTTATCACACATTGCTCGGACGAATTGCTTTCACCTGCTTCAATGCAGTCCCACATTATGCTTACCTAAAGCTCCAAATGCCCGGACCGCCCGGCGTCATCACAGTCAATGGAAATATGGAGCGCTCCCTCTGTACTGAGGAGCACACAGCGGCCCTTGTAGCCGAGGTACAGAAAGGCCTCATCAAGCCGAACAACTCATCAGCCATTAAGGCCCCTGACACTGCCAAGCGAGTCCGGTCCACAGTGCAGCATGACAGCTTGGCAGATCCAGAGATTGATTAGCAGTTCAGCCTTCGCCGATTGCCCCATAAGGTTGCGGCATACGTACCGTGCGTGCATAATTATGCACTCAAAATACCTTGGGCAACGTCGGAGGCATACTGTGGAAAAAGGTTTATAGTATGGCTTGACCCTATTTGGACCTTAACCTTCTTTCTCTCTTTCTTTTTCTTTAAACTACAGGTTCATTAAAACCTACCTAATCTTCGGTCGTACAGGGGCTACTCTCTAAAACCCCCCTTTCTTATAAACAACCATCAACTTCTCCTCTCAAAGGATCTCTCATTAAGGGGAAACGGTGCAGACGTGCAGCAGGGCATTGTTTGGATCTTTAAAAACCACTACCTTCTTCCACACAACCATGTGTAAAGCTTTCCCTTGTATTGGCACACATGCTTTAGTCTGGCCTTAAACACTAGGGGCTATATTCGGCTCCGCATGTTCTCAAGTCCGAACACCTATAGGGTACTTGAGGGAGTCCTGGATTAGGGGGTCTCCGGACAGCTGGACTATATCCTTTGGCCGGACTGTTGGACCATGAAGATACAAGATTGAAGACTTCGTCCCGTGTCCGGATGAGACTCTCCTTGGCGTGGAAGGCAAGCTAGGCAATACGGATATGTAGATCTCCTCCCTTGTAACCGACTATGTGTAACCCTAGCCGCCTCCGGTGTCTATATAAACCGGAGGGTTTAGTCCGTAGGACAACAGACAATCATACCATAGGCTAGCTTCTAGGGTTTAGCCTCTACGATCTCGTGGTAGATCAACTCTTGTAATGCTCATATCATCAAGAACAATCAAGCAGGACGTAGGGTATTACCTCCTTCAAGAGGGCCTGAACCTGGGTAAACATCGTGTCCCTTGTCTCCTGTTACCATCCGCCTTAGACGCACAGTTCGGGACCCCCTACCCAAGATCTGCCGGTTTTGACACCGACATTGGTGCTTTCATTGAGAGTTCCACTGTGTCGTCACCATAAGGGTTGATGGCTCCTTCGATCATCGGTAGCGATGCGGTCCAGGGTCAGGTTTTCCTCCCCGGAAAGATCTTCATATTCGGCGGCTTCGCACTGCAGGCCAATTCGCTTGGCCATCTGGAGCAGATCGAGAGCTATGCCCCTGGCCATCAGGTCAGGTTCGGAAACTTAAACTACACTGCTGACATCCGCGGAGACTTGATCTTTGATGGATTCGAGCCCATGTCAGGTGCGCCACACAGTCACGATGAGGATGACATAACTCTGCCGTCGGACAATATTCGGGAGATCGCATCTACAACTACTCTGGCCGTCAATCTGGAGCAAATCGCGCCATCCGAGAGCGGAGGGATAGACCCCGCCATGGAGGCCGCACTCTCAGTGGAGATAGAGCCGGATACTGACTTCACCCCTTACGAGAGCCGTGTCGCCGAACCACTGGATTCATCTCCGGCCACGGACTCCGAGCCGCTTACATCCGTGCCCATCGAATCCGACTGGGCGCCGATCATGGAGTTCACCTCTGCGGATATCTTTCAGCACTCGCCTTTCGGCGATGTGCTAAATTCATTAAGGTCTCTCTCCCTGTCAGGAGAACCTTGGCCGAACTATGTCCGGCTAGAATGGGATGGGGACGACGAAGAAATTCGCTGCCCACCCACCACCCACTTAGTAGCCACTATCGATGATTTAACCGACATGCTCGACTTCGACTCCGAAGACATCGACGGTATGGACGACGATGCAGGAGACGAGCAGGAACCACCGCCCAGAGGGCGCTAGACCGCTACCTCATCATATGATATATACATGGTGGACACCCCCAAAGAAGGCAATGGCGACGAGACAACGGAGGATGACCCCTCCAAGAAGCAACCCAAGCGCCGATGTCAGCGGCGCCGCTCTAAGTCCCGCCACAACAAAAGTAGTGATACCGGCACAAGAGACAATAACACTCCGGATAGTGCCGAAGACAACCACAATCCCCTCCAGCACGATGTAGAGCCGTAGGATGAACAAGCTAGCCCTCCAAAGTAGGCAGCAAATGGAGAACCGGAGGAGGACAATTACATGCCTCTCTCCGAATACGAGGTGAGCCTCAGCGATGAAGAATTTATCGTGCCTAAGGATCCCATCGAGCAGGAGTGCTTCAAGCGCTGGCTTATGGCCACATCAAATAGCCTGAAGAAAAAGCAACAACAGCTTCAAGCTGATCAAGACTTGCTAGTAGACAGATGGACCGAAGTCCTTGCAGCCGAGGAATACAAACTCGAGCGCCCCTCCAAGAGTGTAGGACCTTGAAGTAGATGTGTCTAGAGGGGGGGGGGTGATTAGACACTTAGTGCTAAAGTTGCAATTTTTAGGCCTTTTTGGTTTGAGTGGAGTTTTAGGCACAATTTCAACATACACAATACATATCAAGCAAGCATGCAAAGAGTATATGAGCAGCGGAATGTAAAGCATGCAACTTGCAAGAATGTAAGGGGAAGGGTTTGGAGAATTCAAACGCAATTGGAGACACAGATGTTTTTCCCGTGGTTCGGATAGGTGGTGCTATCCTACATCCACGTTGATGGAGACTTCAACCCACGAAGGGTAACGGTTGCGCGAGTCCACGAAGGGCTCCACCCACAAAGGGTAACGGTTGCGCGAGTCCACAGAGGGCTCCACCCACGAAGGGTCCACGAAGAAGCAACCACCCACAAAGGGTCCACGAAGAAGCAACCTTGTCTATCCAACCATGGCCATCGCCCACAAAGGACTTGCCTCACTAGCGGTAGATCTTCACGAAGTAGGCGATCTCCTTGCCCTTACAAACTCCTTGGTTCAACTCCACAATCTTGTCGGAGGCTCCCAAGTAACACCTAGCCAATCTAGGAGACACCACTCTCCAAGAAGTAACAAATGGTGTGTAGGTAATGAACTCCTTGCTCTTGTGCTTCAAATGATAGTCTCCCCAACACTCAACTCTCTCTCATAGGATTTGGATCTGGTGGAAAGAAGATTTGAGTGGAAAGCAACTTGGGGAAGGCTAGAGATCAAGATTCATATGGTAGGAATGGAATATCTTGGTCTCAACACATGAGTAGGTGGTTCTCTCTCAGAACATATGAGTTGGAATTGTGTATGTGTTCTGATGGCTCTCTCCACGAATGAAGAGGAGGTGGAGGGGTATATATAGCCTCCACACAAAATCCAACCGTTACACATAGTTTTCCAATCTCGGTGGGACCGAATCAAAAAACTCGGTCGGACCGAAAAGGTAAACCTAGTGACCGTTAGAGATTTTCGGTGGGACTGACATGCAACTCGGTAGGACCGATATGGTTAGGGTTTGGGCATAACTTAATCTCGGTGAGACCGATTACACAAACTCGGTGAGACCGATTTTGGTAATTAGCTAACCAGAGAGTTGGTCAGGAAAACTCGGTGCGACCGATTTGCTCTTTCGGTGAGACCGAAAAGTTGCAAAAAGGAAACACTAAATTTGCATTGCAATCTCGGTGGGACCGATTGCATATCTCGGTGGGACCGAGAATATTGCGATAGGTAACAGAGAGTTTGCAATCCCATCTCGGTGAGACCGAGATCCCTATCGGTAGAACCGAATTGCTAGGGTTTGGCAGTGGCTTATGACAAGTGAAACTCGGTGGCGCCGGATAGAAAGAATCGGTATGACCGAGTTTGGCTTAGGGTTTAGGTCATTTGTGGAAGTGGGAAAGTAGCTGAGGATTTTGGAGCATATCATTAAGCACATGAAGCAAGAGGCTCATTAAGCAACACCTCATCCCTCCTTAATAGTATTGGCTTTTCCTATGGACTCAATGTGATCTTGGATCACTAAAATGTAAAATGAAGAGTCTTGAACTTGAAGCTTTAGCCAATCCTTTGTCCTTAGCATCTTGAAGGAGTTCCCACAACCTTTAGTCCATGCCACTCCATTGTTGAACTTATCTGAAATATACTAGATAGAAACATTAGTCCAACAAGAGATATGTTGTCATCAATTATCAAAACCACCTAGGGAGCACTTGTGCTTTCAATCTCCCCCTTTTTGGTAATTGATGGCAACATACATCAAAGCTTTAGATAAAGATATAAAGAACAACAAGTAAAGCTTTGGAAGGACATGTAACAAGCATAGGCTCCCCCTACATGTATGCACTCATGTAAATATGAAATATAGAGGCATGTGAGAGCATAACCATGACAGAGTAGGCAATGTGTTACATGTATCTTGGCCATATGCATCAGAGCAAAAGATTATCAAGGAAAATACCTTCATGCTCATGAGTCCTTCTTGCAAGCAGTATGTACATAAGCAAGAACTCCTCATACTCATGATTTTGATGCATATACTTACCTTGTGGTCTTGAGTTGGCTTAGGATGGAATGAACCTGCACAAACAAAGTTAGATAACACAGGTACATCCACTAGCCAGAGCAAACAAAAGAAACCACAAGAATACCAAGACTGGGATGACATGTAGAGAGTGAGTACAAGGTACCACATTGGATTCAACATGTCCCCAAGAATAAAGATATGCAATGAATTTGACTGATTTCTTTCCCTTAGGTGTCTTGCTCCCCCTGAATCTTACATGGGATATTGGGAGAAGATAGGGAACAGAAAATCAGAGCTGAAAGATACAAATGAACATGTCTTTCCCCCCCAAAAAAAACATGTGACATCTCTCCTCTTGAACATCAAGCATCTGGGATCCTTGAGTATTTTCTCTCCCCCTGGAAATCTCTTTCTCCCCCTTAATACTTTCTCTTGTAGGTTTGGTCCTTGAGACTTTTTCTCTCCCTTGATGTGATCTCTATCTCTTACAAGCTTTGATGTGATCTCTCTCTCCCCCTTTGACATCAATTTCCAAGAAGGGCTTTCTGGAATCTGTCATATAGGTTTGGTCCTCGAGACTCAGCACAAAGCAAAGTATAAAACTGTGATGCTTGTAGAGGACAAGATTCATTGAGTAGAGCTGGATCAGAAGGAATATAGAACAAGTGGCAAACTGTTTTTCCTGTTGCAAAGTCGGTGGCACCGAGTGGTATGTTTCGGTGGCACCAAAAAGATTCGGTTGGACCGAAAATTACAATTCGGTGAAACCGAGTTCACACAGAAAAACACTTGTCACCTCAGCTCACTAGACATGTAGGATCTCACAAAGATTTGCAATGAATTTCCTGAAGGATTTGCAAGGAATTGAATGCAGAAAATGCAGAACAAAAACAAAGAGAAAAGAGAAGAAACTGAAAGATCTAGATGAAGTTTTTTTTGTTTTTGAAAAAGAGAAAGAAACTAAACATGCATGAGACAAATGCAATAACATAGAAAAGAACACAAGAGGACTTCATCTAGAGTTGGGCGGTGACATAGTCACCTATGTTAGAGTATATTGACTTAGGAGTCAAGTGAGAACACTTGATCATAGGTCATACTCATCGTTTAAGCTCAAAATGGGGTTACCATTTTTCGTTTAAGCATCTTGATGTATTCACATCTTGTTGAGTTGCTTTGACTCATGTCTTGGAGTAAAGCTTCTCTAAGATGGAATAACATACCTTGGGTGGTGGTGTGGTTCTTGCTCATGTAGTTGAACTTGTGTGGGTGCTCAAGGTTGATGTAGCTCATCAAGAGTTGGGAGCACCACTTGGAGTTTGAGTTCATCTACCTACATGGGTTAGTTCTTGCAAGGAAGAGCACTTGTGTATCCAAAAATGACAATCATGAAGCTCAATCATAGAATTTGTTAAAGGATATGTTTGAATGGTTTTGTGCTTCCTTGTCTTCAACCACCATTGTGTAGAGTCTTGGTGATGTAGAGATTGCTCAAGATGTGAGTGAGTCGCAATCTCATGGAATTAGATTCAACCAAGCACCTACATGGGTTAGACAACATGCAAGGTGCAAATATATCCAAGACATAAGATAGTTATCATAAGAGATATATCACGGATTAGTCATAAGCTCATGTCTTGCATGTATCCAATGGAGTTTCTACTCCAAGTTCGAAGCATCAATGATGTTCAATTCACCTCTCAACCTGCAAAATACTTTCTCATCAAGAGGTTTAGTAAATATATCCGCTAATTGCTTATCGGTGCGAACATGCTTAAGGTTAATGTCACCCTTAGCAACATGATCTCGACTGAAGTGATGACGAACTTCAATATGCTTAGTTCGAGAATGTTGCACAGGATTATGACCAATTCTGATAGCACTTTCATTGTCACAAAGTAGTGGAACATGTTTCACATAGATCCCATAATCTTTAAGAGTTTGGGTCATCCAAAGTAATTGAGCACAACATGAACCAGCGGCAATGTATTCCGCTTCGGCGGTGGATAAGGATACCGAGTTTTGTTTCTTGGAAGACCAAGACACAAGAGATCTACCAAGAAATTGACAAGTACCCGAAGTGGACTTTCTATCAATCTTGTCTCCGGCATAATCTGAGTCGGAATAGCCAACAAGATCAAAAGAAGACCTCTTAGGATACCAAATGCCAAAATTTGGTGTATGGATTAAATATCTCACTATCCTTTTCACAGCCTTAAGATGACATTCTTTAGGAGCAGCTTGATATCGTGCACACATGCACACACTTAGCATAATATCGGGACGTGAAGCACATAGGTATAACAATGAACCAATCATAGAGCGATAAACATTTTGATCAACCGGTTCACCATCTTTGGTCAAATCATTATGTCCACTAGTAGGCATGGGTGTAGACATACCTTTGCATTCTTGCATATTGAACTTCTTAAATAAGTCCTTGGTGTACTTTGTTTGAGAGACAAATGTACCTTCCTTAGTTTGCTTGATTTGCAAACCAAGGAAGAATTTGAGTTCACTCATCATAGACATCTCAAACTTCTCTGACATTAGCTTTCCAAACTTTTCACTAAAGAGAGGGTTAGTTGAACCAAATATGATATCATCGACATAAATTTGGCATACAAATAGTTCTCCATTAACCCTTTTAGTAAAAAGAGTAGAATCAATTTTACCAATTTCAAAACCACTTGTAATAAGGAACTTGGTCAGGCATTTATACCATGCTCTAGGAGCTTGTTTAAGACCATATGAGCTTTGTGAAGTTTGTAAACATGATTTGGTTTCTTAGGATTGATAAAGCCGGGAGGTTGTTTGACATAAACTTCCTCCTCTATTTCACCATTTAGAAAAGCACTTTTAATGTCCATTTGGTACAAGGTGATATTATGGTGATTAGCATAGGCAAGTAAGATGCGAATGGACTCAAGTCTAGCAACGGGAGCATATGTCTCATCATAGTCCATACCTTCGACTTGTGTGTACCCTTGGGCGAAAAGACATGCTTTGTTGCGAACCACTTGTCCATCTTCATCTTGCTTGTTGCGAAACACCCATTTGGTACCAATGATGTTGTGGTTGTTGTCGGGCTTCTCAACCAATGTCCAAACTTGGTTTCTCTCAAAATTGTGTAGCTCTTCATGCATAGCGTTTATCCAATCCGGATCTTCCAATGCTTCTTCAACCTTCATAGGTTCAATGCTAGAGATGAATGAATAGTTATCACAAAAGTTAGCTAAACGAGTTTTTGAGCGAGTGATTCTCCCGGTTTGTATATCATTGAGGATTTGCTCGACGGGATGATCTTTGGCAATTCTTGCTCGAACTCGCGAGAGCTTTTGCTTGGGTCTTCGTTGAACATCTTCTTCATCTTGTTCTTCTTCTTGGCCTTCTTCATTGTTGACGTCGTCGTTCTCTTGTCGTGGTGGAGAAGGAGGTTGTTGATGTTCGTCTTGATGTATTTCCTCGTTTTCTTCATCTCGGTGTGTCCCACTTGTGGATGCTTCCGTGTCGATTCTTGGTTCACCTTGTCGTGAAGTAGAAGCTTCCACTTGGACGGATGAAGTACTCTCCTTCACCTCCGTTGGACGAATTTTGCCAATGGACAAGTCTTGAATTGCTTCTGAAGGGTCTTTGTCTCCTACATCAATTGGCAATTGCTCTACTTGCGAGCCATTAGATTCATCAAACTTCACATCTACCGTATCTTCAACCTTTCGGGTGAAATTGTTGTAGACACGGTAAGTGTGAGAGTTTGAGCCATAACCAAGTAGAAAACCTTCATGAGATTTAGGAGCAAACTTTGAACGACGATGCTTATCAAGAATGTAGCACTTTGACCCGAATACTCGAAAGTATCCAACTTGGGGTTTGTTACCGGTGAGAAGCTCGTATGCCGTCTTGCCGAGTAGCTTGTGAAGATATAAGCGATTTGTTGCGTGACAAGCTGTCTCAACCGCTTCTGCCCAAAAGTGCTTCGGCGTCTTGTATTCATCAAGCATCGTTCTTGCCATTTTGATGAGCGTCCGGTTCTTCCTTTCAACAACTCCATTTTGTTGAGGTGTGTACGTAGCCGAGAACTCATGTGAAATCCCTTCTTCGTCAAGAAAGGTGTCCACATTTGCGTTCTTGAACTCCGTTCCGTTGTCACTCCGAACCTTCTTGATCTTCACGTCAAACTGATTTTGGGCCTTCCTAGCGAAGTTTCTGAAGATCTTCTGGACCTGCGACTTGTCATTAAGAAAGAACACCCACGTAAATCTTGAAAAATCATCAACTATAACTAGACCAAAAGAATTTCCACCGAGACTCTTGTAGGCGTTGGGACCAAAAAGATCCATATGAAGTAGCTCGAGTGGCCTTCTTGTGGTCATGATGTTCTTCACGGGATGCCTTCCTCCAACCTGTTTACCTGCTTGACAAGCACTGCAAAGTCTATCCTTATCAAATATGACATCGTTAACTCCAAGGATATGATTTCCTTTAATAAGCTTGTCAAGGTTTCTCATGCCAACGTGACCTAGTCGTCTATGCCACAACCAACCTTTTGAGGATTTAGCAATAAAGCAAGTTTTAGGTTGTGCCTTTTTAGAGAAATCGACAATGTAAAGATCACCTCTACGCATGCCGGTAAAGACCATTTTATGATTGTCTCGACGAAATACTTGGCAATCTACCTCAGTAAATAGGACATTCAAACCGAAATCAGCAAGTCTAGATACTGAAAGTAAGTTGTAGCCAAGAGATTCAACGAGCATGACATTTTGAATGGAACTATCATGTGAGATGGCCACCTTACCAAGGCCAACCACTTTACCCTTTGAATTATCACCAAAGGTGACATATTTTCGAGGGCCGTCATTTTCAGCAAGCTCACGAAACATATCTTCATCTCCGGTCATATGATCAGTACATCCACTATCAAGAACCCATTCCTTTCCTCCTGATTCATATCCCCGAAGATTTGCCATAAGACCAAAATGTCTCATTGCATCATCAAGATCGAAGTCACTATCATCATCATCATCATCATCACCATAGTATCCATGTTCATCATGATCTTGTGACTCATCATTTCCTAGAGAGGGTAATTCATTAGATAAATGATCATCAAAGTGGTCACTTTTATGAATTCTCATAGCTTCGAATATGATATCACTAATGATTCCAACATATCCTTTAGCATGCTTAAGATTGGTAAGTTCAAATAGACAATTACCAAAACTAGGATCACTAGAGTTCATCTTACTCAAGGCAATAGATTTATGGAGAATTTCATCCAAAGTTTTCAAGGAATGATCGGGAAATCATTCCTCAAGAAATTTCCATATAGCGTAGGCACAATTAAGAGTAGGCAAACTAGCAATCAAATTTTTGGGCAATCCTCTAATGATGAGCTCAATAGTTCTAAGATTGCGAATCATGTCAATATCTTCATCTAGGGTAGGATGCAAAGGATCAATATGAGGTGCACAAGGGCTAGAAATATACTTGTTCAAATGATATTGATTGAAGATTACAAGCATCTCATTTTTCCACTCATGAAAATACTCTCCATCAAGAATAGGCACTCTATGTCTAAGACTCCCTAAAGTAGACACATCCATCTTCCTCCAATGGTGATTAAACCAAGGCAATGGAGACCAAAGCTCTGATACCACTTGTAGGACCTTGAAGTACATGTGTCTAGAGGGGGGGGTGATTAGACACTTAGTGCTAAAGTTGCAATTTTTAGGCCTTTTTGTTTTGAGTGGAGTTTTAGGCACAATTTCAACATACACAATACATATCAAGCAAGCATGCAAAGAGTATATGAGCAGCGGAATGTAAAGCATGCAACTTGCAAGAATGTAAGGGGAAGGGTTTGGAGAATTCAAACGCAATTGGAGACACGGATGTTTTTCCCGTGGTTCGGATAGGTGGTGTTATCCTACATCCACGTTGATGGAGACTTCAACCCACGAAGGGTAACGGTTGCGCGAGTCCATGAAGGGCTCCACCCACAAAGGGTAACGGTTGCGCGAGTCCACGGAGGGCTCCACCCACGAAGGGTCCACGAAGAAGCAACCACCCACAAAGGGTCCACGAAGAAGCAACCTTGTCTATCCCACCATGGCCATCGCCCACAAAGGACTTGCTTCACTAGCGGTAGATCTTCACGAAGTAGGCGATCTCCTTGCCCTTAAAAACTCCTTGGTTCAACTCCACAATCTTGTCGGAGGCTCCCAAGTAACACCTAGCCAATCTAGGAGACACCACTCTCCAAGAAGTAACAAATGGTGTGTAGGTAATGAACTCCTTGCTCTTGTGCTTCAAATGATAGTCTCCCCAACACTCAACTCTCTCTCATAGGATTTGGATCTGGTGGAAAGAAGATTTGAGTGGAAAGCAACTTGGGGAAGGCTAGAGATCAAGATTCATATGGTAGGAATGGAATATCTTGGTCTCAACACATGAGTAGGTGGTTCTCTCTCAGAACATATGAGTTGGAATTGTGTATGTGTTCTGATGGCTCTCTCCACGAATGAAGAGGAGGTGGAGGGGTATATATAGCCTCCACACAAAATCCAACCGTTACACACAGTTTTCCAATCTCGGTGGGACCGAATCAAAAACTCGGTCGGATCGAAAAGGTAAACCTAGTGACCGTTAGAGATTTTCGGTGGGACTGACATGCAACTCGGTAGGACCGATATGGTTAGGGTTTGGGCATAAAGTAATCTCAGTGAGACCGATTACACAAACTCGGTGAGACCGATTTTGGTAATTAGCTAACCAGAGAGTTGGTCAGGCAAACTCGGTAGGACTGATTTGCTCTTTCGGTGAGACCAAAAAGTTACAAAAAGGAAACACTAAATTTGCATTGCAATCTCGGTGGGACCGATTGCATATCTCGGTGGGACCGAGAATATTGCGATAGGTAACAGAGAGTTTGCAATCCCATCTCGGTGAGACCGAGATCCCTATCGGTAGAACCGAATTGCTAGGGTTTGGCAGTGGCTTATGACAAGTGAAACTCGGTGGCGCCGGATAGAAAGAATCGGTATGACCGAGTTTGGCTTAGGGTTTAGGTCATTTGTGGAAGTGGGAAAGTAGCTGAGGATTTTGGAGCATATCATTAAGCACATGAAGCAAGAGGCTCATTAAGCAACACCTCATCCCTCCTTAATAGTATTGGCTTTTCCTATGGACTCAATGTGATCTTGGATCACTAAAATGTAAAATGAAGAGTCTTGAACTTGAAGCTTTAGCCAATCCTTTGTCCTTAGCATCTTGAAGGAGTTCCCACAACCTTTAGTGCATGCCACTCCATTGTTGAACTTATCTGAAACATACTAGATAGAAACATTAGTCCAACAAGAGATATGTTGTCATCAATTATCAAAACCACCTAGGGAGCACTTGTGCTTTCAAAGAGTTACCCAAAACGCAGGTTGCTACCTCACCTCGAGGAGGAAGCATTGAAACCTCATTCACCAGTGTACGATGCGGCTGACCGGCCACCGCGTGGCCAAGCCAGAGAGGCGTTTCAGCCTGAAGTTCTGCCTGCACCCCGCCGCCACTCAATCAAAAATACATAGGCCCGGGGCAACACACGGGACCTGCGAGATGTATTGGACAGCAGGGCAAAACTCGCAAGGTCAATATACGGGTCATGGGCGCGTGCGCCAACACGGGACGATGATCGTCGCGCCGGATACACCAAAGGTAAATCCGGTCGGGCCGAATATAGCAGACAAGACTCATATGAACTGCGTCGTGATATAGCCCAGCACAGAGGCGCCGCACACCCCCTATGCTTCACTGATGAAGTTATGGATCACGAATTCCCGGAGGGTTTTAAACCCATAAATATTGAACCGTATGATGGTACAAAAGATCCCGCTGTATGGATTGAGGATTTCCTCCTTCACATCCACATGGCTCGCGGTGATGATCTACATGCCATCAAGTACCTCCCACTAAAACTCAAAGGACCAGCTCGGCATTGGCTGAATAGCTTGCCAGCAGACTCCGTCGGCAGTTGGGAGGATCTGGAAGACGCATTCCTAGACAACTTTCCAGGGCACTTATGTGCGACCACCGGATGCTGATGACTTGAGCCATATAACTCAGCAGCCAGGGTAATTGGCCAGACAATTCTGGACACGGTTCCTAACTAAGAAAAACCAAGTTGTCGACTGTCCGGACGCAGAGGCCCTAGCGGCATTCAAGCACAACATCTGTGACCAGTGGCTTACCCGCCACCTTGGCCAGGAGAAGCCGAAGTCTATGGCAGCCCTCACGACACTCATGACCCGCTTTTGCACGAGTGAGGATAGCTGGTTGGCTCGCAGCAACAACACATCGAGGAATCCGGGCACTTCGGATACCAAAGATGCCAACGGCAGACAACGTCATAAAAGACCAAAGCACCGCAATAACGGCAATAACACCGAGGATACGACAGTCAATGCCGGATTCAGAGGCTCTAGATCTGGTCAGCGGAAAAAACCATTTAAAAGAAGTACTTCGGCTCCGTCCAGTTTGGATTGCATACTGGATCGCTCGTGTCAAATCCACGGCACCCCGACAAGCCAGCCAATCACACCAACAGAGAATGCTGGGTGTTCAAGCAGGTCGGCAAGTTAAATGTCGAAAACAAGGACAAGGGGCTGCATAGTGATGACGAGGAGGAGCCCCGGCCGCCGAAAACGGGAGGACAGAAGGGGTTCCTCCCACAAGTGAAGACGGTGAACATGATATACGCAACCCACATTCCCAAGAGGGAGCGGAAGCATGCACTAAGGGACGTCTATGCGATGGAGCCCGTCGCCCCAAAGTTCAACCCATGGTCTGCTTGCCCGATCACCTTTGATCGCAGGGACCACCCCACTAGTATCCGTCATGGTGGATCCGCCGCACTGGTCCTAGACCCCATCATCGACGGATTTTACATCACTCGAGTCCTTATGGACGGCGCCGGCAGCCTGAACCTGCTCTATCAGGATATAGTGCGAAAAATGGGTATCGATCCCTCGAGGATCAAACCCACCAAGACAACCTTTAAGGGCGTCATCCCAGGTGTAGAGGCCCATTGCACGGGCTCAATCACACTGGAAGTGGTCTTCGGATCACCGGACAACTTCCCAAGCGAGGAGTTAATCTTTGACTTCGTCCCGTTTCGCAGTGGCTATCACGCACTGCTCGGACGAACTGCATTTGCAAAATTCAATGCAATACTGCATTACGCATACCTCAAGCTCAAGATGCCAGGACCTAGGGGGTCATAACAGTGAATGGAAACACAGAACGCTTGCTCCGCACGGAAGAGCACACTGCGTCCCTTGCAGCAGAAGCACAAAGCAGCCTTTTTAGGCAAACCACTAATTCGGCGATACAGCCCCCGGACACCTTCAAGAGAGTCCGGAGTAAAATGCAACAGGATTGCCTGGCATGTTCAGAGCTACCTAGCAATTCGGCCCCCGTCCCAGTCCCAGTCAAGTGACGAAATCCGTGCCACGCGTACTTAATTACGCACTGAAAATACCATGGACATAGGCGGGGGCATGATCAGGGCACATCCCGCAATGCGGCTTAACCGCCCTAGGGGCTGTATACCTTTATAATTTTTTCTCTTTTAGGATCTAACTCTCTGGAAGCCCTGTCCGGCAGTACGGTTGCCAGACATATTACGGGAATGAACAACCAAGGCGGCAAGAAGCTAAGATGTACACGGGAACCCTCAGGTGGTCTCTAATAATAGTCGATATACCCGCTTTCTACTATCTATACGCAGCTTGCCCTTGGATAGGCCATGTCAAATATTCCTATTGTTTGCTTATTGCACCACTTGTACCAATACGCTTCGACGTATTATTTAAATAACAATGCATAGCATTAGTCTATTATTGCATTATTCATCCTTTTTATATATATGTTCATTTATGACAATCTGTACCCCTACGTTTGGGTACGGTCAATACGCCAGGGGCTTTTGTTTACCCCATAATGCGGCGCGAGAAGTCCGAACACTTTTGACAGTGTGGCACCCCGAACTTATAGCATTATATGCATCAACTTCGAATCATGTCTTGGGTCAATAGTTGGGTTTGCCCGGCTCCCATGCATTGGTACCTTACGTTCCGCTATATCGGCTAAGGTAGCAGTGGGAGAACTACTTCGATTGTGTCCCGGTTATTCCGGACGAGCACCTCAGTAGAGAAAGCCGAAAACTGACTGTCATGATAAGGCGAGAGACTGGTCGCTCTTCGAGAGGTCTCAAGTCCTTAAAAGACTTTTTCCGCTTCGGGCGAGGAGTCGGCCTTGTCCGGCTTAGGCGTGTATAGCGCCCCAAATTCGTCCTTCCGAATATTAGGGGCTTCGCCAAAATTTAAAATTGTAGACTTCTATGGCTAAGTGAGAGTGATAAAGCCTTATAGACTAATTGCCTGGTACGTTGCGCTGAACACCTCCCTTGAAGGACCCAAAATTGGGGTAAAGAGTGCTCAGGTTTATCCCGAACACCCCAATACTAGTTACATGGGGGCAGAAGCCGACGACTGGCCAACTCTCAGATTTTATAAACGGCCGCACAGAAGGTAATATTTTAAATTAAAAAAGCGTCGCATGGCGCAAATGAACTCGTTTGATATTACAGGATCACATGAGCATGTTCATTCAAAAATTACATCCTTGGCACATTCATCCGCCACAAGGCGGGAACCCTTCAGGACACTCTCATAATACATTTCGGGGCAGCGATGCTCCTTGCCCTCCGGCGGCCCCTCCTTCACCAGCTTCACGGCATCCAGCTTCACCCAGCGCACCTTCGCCCGGGCAAAAGCCCTGCACGCACCCTCGATGCAGACGGACCTCTTTATAACTTCAAGCCGTGGGCAGGCATCCACAAGCCGCCTCACCAGACCGAAGTAGCTACCGGGCAGGGGCTCGCCAGGCCACATCCGGACTATAAGGCCCCTCATGGCCTGTTCGGCCGCCTTGTGAAGCTCGACCAATTGCTTCAGCTGGTCGCTCAATGGCACGGGGTGTTTGGTCCGAGTATACTAAGACCAGAACAACTTTTCCGTCAAGCTCCCCACCTGAGCTCGGTAAAACTCCGCGGCATCCAGTACACTGCGGGGAAGATCTGCGAATGCCCCTGGTGAAAGTGCAACTATCCCTAGGTGGTTTTGGTAATTCATAACAACATATAGCTCATTGAGCTAATGCTATTCCAAGATGACTATTTCAGGAAAGCTCAATGATTGGCATGGCATGGATGTGAAAGTGGAACCCTCAAAATGCTAAGGACAAAGGATTGGCTCAAGCTCAAAAGCTCAAGACTCTTCATTTTATATTTTAGTGATCCAAGATCACATTGAGTCTTTAGGAAAAGCCAATACTATCAAGGAGGGATGAGGTGTTGCTTAATGAGCCTCTTGCTTCATGTGCTTAGTGATATGCTCCAAAACCCTCAACTACTTTCCCATATCCACATATGACCTAAACCCTAAGCCAAACTCGGTCCTACCGATTCTTTCTATCCGGCGCCACCGAGTTTCACTTGTCATAAGCCACTGCCAAACCCTAGCAAATCGGTTCTACCGATAGGGATCTCGGTCTCACCGAGATGGGATTGCAAACTCTCTGTTTCCCTTTCGTAACTTTTCGGTCTCACCGAAAGAGCGAATCAGTCCCACCGAGATTGCGATGTAAATTCAGTGTTTCCTTTTTGTAACTTTTCGGTCTCACCGAAAGAGCAAATCGGTCCCACCGAGTTTGCCTGACCAACTCTCAGGTTAGCTTATTACCAAAATCGGTCCCACCGAGTTTGTGTAATCGGTCTCACCGAGATTACGTTATGCCCAAACCCTAACCATATCGGTCCTACCGAGTTGCATGTCAGTCCCACCAAAAATCTCTAATGGTCACTAGGTTTACCTTTTCGGTCCGACCGAGTTTGTTGATTCGGTCCCACCGAGATTGGAAAACTATGTGTAACGGTTGGATTTTGTGTGGAGGCTATATATACCCCTCCACCTCCTCTTCATTCGTGGAGAGAGCCATCAGAACACATACACAATTCCAACTCATATGTTCTGAGAGAAAACCACCTACTCATGTGTTGAGACCAAGATATTCCATTCCTACTATATGAATCTTGATCTCTAGCCTTCCCCAAGTTGGTTTCCACTCAAATCTTCTTTCCACCAGATCCAAATCCTATGAGAGAGAGTTGAGTGTTGGGGAGACTATCGTTTGAAGCACAAGAGCAAGGAGTTCATTACCTACACACCATTTGTTACTTCTTGGAGAGTGGTGTCTCCTAGATTGGCTAGGTGTCACTTGGGAGCCTCCGACAAGATTGTGGAGTTGAACCAAGGAGTTTGTAAGGGCAAGGAGATCGCCTACTTCGTGAAGATCTACCGCTAGTGAGGCAAGTCCTTCGTGGGCGATGGCCATGGTGGGATAGACAAGGTTGCTTCTTCGTGGACCCTTTGTGGGTGGTTGCTTCTTCGTGGACCCTTCGTGGGTGGAGCCCTCCGTGGACTCGCGCAACCGTTACCCTTCGTGGGTGGAGCCCTCCGTGGACTCGCGCAACCATTACCCTTCGTGGGTTGAAGTCTCCATCAACGTGGATGTAGGATAGCACCACCTATCCGAACCACGGGAAAAACATCCGTGTCTCCAATTGCGTTTGAATTCTCCAAACCCTTCCCTTTACATTCTTGCAAGTTGCATGCTTTACTTTCCGCTGCCAATATACTCTTTGCATGCTTGCTTGAATTGTGTGATGATTGCTTGACTTGTCCTACAATAGCTAAAATCTGCCAAGAACTAAAATTGGGAAAAGGCTAAGTTTTTATTTGGTCAGGTAGTCTAATCACCCCCCTCTAGACATACTTTCGATCCTACAAGTGGTATCAGAGCTTTGGTCTCCATTTGCTTTGATCTCCATAGCTTTTGGTGGTCATAGCCTTGGTTTCACAACCTAGGAGAGTATGGCGTCTAGCGAGGGAAATTATCACCGTAGAGGTCCTTACTTTGATGGTACTAATTTTGCTAGTTGGAAGCATAAAATGAAAATGCATATTCTTGGACATAACCCCGCCGTTTGGGCTATTGTGTGTGTTGGTTTGCAAGGTGACTTCTTTGATGGGAAAGAACCAAATCGTGAAGCTACCGCGGATGAGTTGAAGATGTTGCAATACAATGCTCAAGCTTGTGATATTCTCTTCAACGGATTGTGCCCCGAAGAATTCAACAAAATCAGCCGTCTTGAGAATGCAAAGGAAATTTGGGACACTTTGATTGATATGCACGAAGGTACCGACTCCGTCAAGGAATCCAAGTTGGATGTGCTTCAAAGTCAACTTGACAAGTTCAAAATGAAGGATGGTGAAGGTGTCGCTGAAATGTACTCTAGGCTTGCTCTCATCACAAATGAGATTGCTGGTTTAGGGAGTGAAGAGATGACCGATAGATTCATCATCAAGAAGATTCTAAGAGCCTTGGATGGAAAATATAATACCGTGTGCACATTGGTCCAAATGATGCCCAATTACAAAGATCTCAAGCCAACGGAGGTGATTGGAAGAATTGTTGCTCATGAGATGTCACTTAAGGATAAAGAGGAACTTCACAACAAATCAAGTGGTGCCTACAAAGCCTCATGTGAAGCCCCTACATCATCAAGTGAGAAACAAAACTTCGATGAAGAATTGAGCTTAATGGTGAAGAACTTCAACAAGTTCTACAAGAGTAGAAGCAAAGATAGAAGCTTCAAGTCAAGGTCCTACAATGACAAAAGATCTTGTAGTCGAGAGCGAAACTGCTACAGTTGTGGAAGACCCAGACACTATTCCAATGAGTGTACGGCTCCCTACAAGAGAAGAGAAGATTCTCCAAAAAGAAGAAGCAAAGAATCACCACCAAGAGAGAGAAGGAGTAGAGATGATCGTTATGAACGAGGATACTCACGGAGAAGCAAGGATTCGGAAAGGAAGGAAAAATCATCAAGGAGCTACACAAAACGAAGACATCAAGCTCATGTTGGTGAATGGGTATCCGTCTCCGACTCCGACAGCCACTCCAAGAGAAGTTATCACTCCGACTCCGAAGATACTCAAGATGAAGTTGTTGCCGGTCTAGCACTTGTGTCAACCAACTCCTACGACATATTTGACTCACCAAATGAAATAATTGGAAGATGCTTCATGACCAAAGGTCCTAAGGTAACACACCCCGAGTATGTTGATTTCAATAGTGATGAAGATGACTTGTTAGGTGATGATTTGCTTGTTGACAACTCTAGTGATGAATACTATGATGAAACGTCAATTAATCATGCTAATCAAGATAAAACGAAGGACAATGATAAGGAGAAGATTGAGGCTCTAACTAAAGAACTAAACACTCTTAAGTTAGCTCATGAAACTATCTTCGAAGATCATCGAGAACTTTTAAGAGCTCATGAGAAATTATTCTTTGAAAAGCTCAATCTTGAGCAAGAGCATGAGTTCTTAAAAGCAATCAATGATGATCTCCGCAAGAAAAGTTCTCCTTACATTGCCAAGCGTTTACTCTTATCCACTTACATGCCTCAAGTCAAGTCTAGTAACAAGAACAAGAAAGATTCTTCCTCTAGCAGTAACAATGATCATGCTAAATCCAATATTGTTGGTTCTAGTAGTTCTCTTGATTCCACTAATGATTCTCTTAGCCAAGTTACACTTGAGCAAGAAAATAGCTTATTGAAGGGAATTCTAGAGAAAGGAGTGTACAAAAGCCTTGCCGGGTGTAAGCAATTCGAGGAAATTGTGCGCAAGCAAGGAATGCACCAGAAGAATCAAGGTGTTGGTTTTGAACGAAAGTTCAATGCCAATGGAGTTGAGTGGGAAGAAGATCAATAACCCAAGACAAAGTTTGTTCCTCAACAAGAGAAGTATGATACTTCTTTCAAGGGGACACAAGCTCAAGATGATCTTCCACCACAAGACTACAAGCAAAAAGGCAAGGACAAGCTTCAAGAGGAAATTGATGCATTTGAAGAAGCTCCTAAGACCTTAGTCAAGTGGATTCCCAAGACTACTTCAAGTTCCACTTCATCAAGTACGACTACAACTCCAAGGATTCCCATCAAGATGGTGTGGATCCAAAAGAAGAAGAACTAGAGAGTTCTTGAGGGTGACTCAGCCAACATACTTCACTCTTATCATTTTGGCAAGAACAAGTGCAATCAACTTCCACATCTTGCACTAGTTCAAGGAGTCACAAACCCTCTTGTTGGTAAGACAAGGGACAAGGTAACCTAAAAGTTTTCATGGACATCATCTTGTGTGTGCATCACTCTATGTCTATGGATATCCTTGCTTGTTCCTTGTGGGACTAACCCATGTAGGTATTGAAAGTGCAATTCACTCAAATGGATAGCTCCAAGTGATCTACATCAACATTGAGCATCCACATCTTCAACATCTACATGAAGTCATCATCGACAAAACCCGAGGTTAGTTCATCCCTCTAAGGGGGGATATCACATCTAGGGGGAGCTTTACTCTAAGACTTGAGCTAAAGCAACTCTAAAGATGTGAACACAACAATGCTTTTATGTAAAAGTGGTAACCCCACTTGAGCTTAAACGATGAGTATGACCTATGATCAAGTGTTCTCACTTGACTCCTAAGTCAATATACTCATATATAGATGACCTTGTCATCGCAAATTGCTTGATAGATGCTAGAATTGGTTGTGCATGCCTTGTCACATATTTCATTTGCCATCTTATTGTGTGAGCATGCTGGTTGCATATTTTACTCATTCGAGGACATCCACTTGTTGTTTTGATTGTTTGGTTTTATTTCCTTTTGCCAAGTGGATGGACAAGAATGCCTAAGAACCTCCTCTAGCTATCTATGCTTTTCTCGTCTCAAACTCTATTCATGCTACATCACAAAATTTGATCAAGTCAGATTCAAACCACTCTGTGTGAGCAGCGCTCGGAGTCCCCGATTCGTCATAGACTTAAACTTCCAAAACCTCTTTATGATTCTCGGTCTGACCGATACCCTACTTTTGGTCCTACCGAGATCATTAAGTTGATCTATGTTTTCGATCTCAGTGCAACCGATTTGAACCATTCGGTCACACCGAGTTGCAATAACTGTATACAGTTTTGCATCTCGGTGCCACCGAGTCGTTCCACTCGGTCACACCGACAGGGTCGGGCTATATATAGTCACGGGCAAAAATTTGGAAATTTCTCCGAACCCCTTCGCCCGTGCAATAGCCTGCTCTGCCAACTTGGTCTCCGGATTGTCTCCTCACCGCCAGCCGCCTCCAGTCGCTGGTCTCCATCGCCGTCAACGGAATTCTACCCCGCCGTTGCCGCCGTAGCGAGTCTCCGCCGAACTAGGGTATGGACTCGATCTTTGTGCTATTCTCCAATCCAATTCTTAGCACATTGTGATCATCATGATTCTTGCCACGATTGAAACACTCCTATCCAGTCAATGTGCTCGTAGATTAGGTTTGATTCGAAAATTTTAGGGTTAGGTTTCCGCCGAAACCATCTCGGACCCACCGAGTTGAAAAACTCGGTCCCACCGATTTGGCTTATGCCATTGCACAAGTGAGACTCGGTCTGACCGAGAATTACTTATCGGTGTGACCGATTTTGGAACTTTGTGAAACCCTAGCAGTCTCGGTGCCACCGAACTGTGACTCGGTCTGACTGAGTTCACTAGTTTAGGTGCCAAAACTGCTTCGGTATCACCGAGTTTAAAAATCGGTAGATCCGAGATGATTTTAGTGGGAAACTAAAACTAAGTTTTTGGGTCATTCTTTTGCAAAAATCTTTGCATTTTGTGATGCTCATCTATTCTACCTCATCTATAAACTATTCACAGGGTCAGCAGTCAGCTTATTCATCATGTCAGACCAAAGTGATAGCCAGAACATGTCAGAAGAGCAAGTGCAGATGAGTATGGGCACTAGTCCCTCAAGTTCTTCAGATGAAGGCAGCAGGAGCACCCCTAGCAATCTGCCAAAAGCTGCCTCCATACAGAGGAAGAAGAGAACCTCAGACTTAGAAGATGAGGATTATGTGGCAGAAGAGGAAGCAACTTCCAAGAGAGTTGAGCCAGCACAGGGCACAAAGCCAGGCTTAAAGATCAAAAGGCCAGCAGGCAGGCAGCCTATGTCAAAGGCCAGAGCTTCAACTGAGAAACCCACTCCCATAGAGCCAGTTGCTGCTGAGGGAAAGAAGAGGAAGGAAAGAGTCAAGAAGACCATAGCCAGAGTGCTTGGAAAGGCTTCCATCATGGAAGAAGAGGAAGAAGAAGAGGTTGTTGTACCAGCACCTAAGGCACCCAAGCTGATGGGTGATGCCATAAGATCAGGGTCAACTGCTTCTAAGGCCAAGCCAGCTCCAAAGCCAAAGCCAAAGAGGAATACAAGAAGCATCCCAGCTGCTGAGAAGAACAAGGCCCCAGTGCCTGACATTGCTGAAGAAGAAGAAGGTCAAGTGCTCAGAAAGCTCAAGCCCAAGATCCCAGACCATAGTGATGCTCATCCTGTGGCTGAGGATATGAAGCTCAGGAGAGACTCAGGGCTCAGGAAGTGGAGAGAAGCAGATCCATATGCTTCTAGGAGGAGGACTGCTGTTGACTACAAGTTTCACACCAAGGAACAGCAGGACTTCTATGAGACAGTGCTGCTTGATAAGAAGCCAATAGTCTGTGATATGAGATGGGCTAACTGGCAATACATCAAGGACAATGAAGAACACTACCCTGGAGTGTATGACAGCTTTAGTGCTTGTGGAGTTGCAGACTTTGTTGGGCACAAGCTCACAAAGTGGAACGAGGAGCTTATCATGCAGTCCTACTCCACAGCACATTTTTATCCAGATGGGAGGATTGTATGGATGTCAGAAGGAACCAGATATCAGTCAACAGTTGCTGAGTGGGCACAGCTCATTAATGCCCCAGAGGAGCAAGCAGATGACTTGGACATTTATGCCAAGAAGAAGATGGACCACAACTCTATGTCCAACATGTACAAGGAAATTCCAAATGAAGCTCTTGAAACTTTCAAATTTGGCTCAGTGCATTATCTTCTGTCAGGGCTGCCAACTATTAATTGGATTTTGAGGCACACTCTCTTGCCCAAGTCAGGTGATCACAAGATGATCAGAGGCCATGCGATCAACTTGCTACATGTATTTGATGTGCCTCAGAAGTTCAAGGTGATGAGCCTCATGGTAGAGACTATCAAGAGGACTGCAGCAGATCAGAAGAGGAGCTGTGGTTATGCTCCTCAGATTCAGGAGTTAATCAACTCGAAGATGGGCACAGGCATATACTTGTTGGACAAGGAACACCTGCCCATCCGTCCAGATTTTGAGGACAATCAAGTTGTGATGACTGAGAATGAACCATCATCTGCCCAAGCACAAGCAAAGAAGGAGAAGGCAAGGAAGGAGAAAGCTGCCAAGATGCCAACTCAAGAGGAGGCATCTGAGCACTTCTTGAAAACCAAACAAGAGCAGCTTGGTTACCTAATTGCATCCACCCTGCGGATTGAGAAAGGACTAGCCACCCTAACTCAGAACCAGGCAAGCCTAGAGAGAATCATGGAACAAAAGTTCTATGACTTGGATGTCAAGGTGACAGAGATTCAGACTGCAGTGGAGCAGCTCCAGGATGACATGCAGGAGAGGAGAGGCAAGACTACAACTGATGCCTTTGCCAGAGTGCCGCGAGGTCCGAGGTCGTCTGCAGTGCCAGTTGCTGACACCAGAGCTACCACTTCTGCACCAGCTATAGCCTCAGTTCCACCAGCTCCAGCATCTACTTCAGCTCCAACTCCAGCGTCTACTTCAGCGTCTACGGAAGCCTTCGTCCTTGGAGTGATCCGGACTCCACCACCACCTGAAGATCAAGCCTGAGTGTCGATCTAGCACTATGCATTTTCTAGGAACTTTTTGGTAACTTGTTGCCAAAGGGGGAGAAAAATTGTATAGATCATAGGCTTCGAGAGAGAGAGTGTTGCTTTTTTCTCTCTTGCTTTATTTGGTGGTTTTTCGAACTTTGTTTGCTTTTGAGTGCTTGAGATACTATGTCTTTGCTCACGAGACATTGATGATCATGTGTTTGATCATAAGCTACACTTAATGTTTGCTTAATGCTATTATCATCTTATCTATCTTATGTGATCATTCACTATTCTTGGTGATGAGTGCATGTATTTCATTCTTATCATTTTAAGCGCTCCACCAAGATGTATGTGACATGGAAGAGTAACCCATGACTCTAACTCCTTGTGCATTTGCAGTAGAAAGCAAATTTTAAATATGCACAAATTTAGGGGGAGCTCTTACTTGTCACATACTTCTCAAAGCGACGATATATTTCATGCTTATTATCATTTGTCGAAGCTTTGATCTATATGTTGTCATCAATTACCAAAAAGGGGGAGATTGAAAGTGCAACTATCCCTAGGTGGTTTTGGTAATTCATAACAACATATAGCTCATTGAGCTAATGCTATTCCAAGATGACTATTTCAGGAAAGCTTAATGATTGGCATGGCATGGATGTGAAAGTGGAACCCTCAAAATGCTAAGGATAAAGGATTGGCTCAAGCTCAAAAGCTCAAGACTCTTCATTTTATATTTTAGTGATCCAAGATCACATTGAGTCTTTAGGAAAAGCCAATACTATCAAGGAGGGATGAGGTGTTTCTTAATGAGCCTCTTGCTTCATGTGCTTAGTGATATGCTCCAAAACCCTCAACTACTTTCCCATATCCACATATGACCTAAACCCTAAGCCAAACTCGGTCCTACCGATTCTTTCTATCCGGCGCCACCGAGTTTCACTTGTCATAAGCCACTGCCAAACCCTAGCAAATCGGTTCTACCGATAGGGATCTCGGTCTCACCGAGGTGGGATTGCAAACTCTCTGTTTCCCTTTCGTAACTTTTCGGTCTCACCGAAAGAGCGAATAGGTCCCACCGAGATTGCAATGTAAATTCAGTGTTTCCTTTTTGTAACTTTTCGGTCTCACTGAAAGAGCAAATCGGTCCCACTGAGTTTGCCTGACCAACTCTCTGGTTAGCTTATTACCAAAATCGGTCCCACCGAGTTTGTGTAATCGGTCTCACCGAGATTACGTTATGCCCAAACCCTAACCATATCGGTCCTACCGAGTTGCATGTCAGTCCCACCGAAAATCTCTAACGGTCACTAGGTTTACCTTTTCGGTCCGACCGAGTTTGTTGATTCGGTCCCACCGAGATTGGAAAACTATGTGTAACGGTTGGATTTTGTGTGGAGGCTATATATACCCCTCCACCTCCTCTTCATTCGTGGAGAGAGCCATCAGAACACATACACAATTCCAACTCATATGTTCTGAGAGAGAACCACCTACTCATGTGTTGAGACCAAGATATTCCATTCCTACCATATGAATCTTGATCTCTAGCCTTCCCCAAGTTGGTTTCCACTCAAATCTTCTTTCCACCAGATCCAAATCCTATGAGAGAGAGTTGAGTGTTGGGGAGACTATCATTTGAAGCACAAGAGCAAGGAGTTCATTACCTACACACCATTTGTTACTTCTTGGAGAGTGGTGTCTCCTAGATTGGCTAGGTGTCACTTGGGAGACTCCGACAAGATTGTGGAGTTGAACCAAGGAGTTTGTAAGGGCAAGGAGATCGCCTACTTCGTGAAGATCTACTGCTAGTGAGGCAAGTCCTTCGTGGGCGATGGCCATGGTGGGATAGACAAGGTTGCTTCTTCGTGGACCCTTTGTGGGTGGTTGCTTCTTCGTGGACCCTTCGTGGGTGGAGCCCTCCGTGGACTCGCGCAACCGTTACCCTTCGTGGGTGGAGCCCTCCGTGGACTCGCGCAACCATTACCCTTCGTGGGTTGAAGTCTCCATCAACGTGGATGTAGGATAGCACCACCTATCCGAACCACGGGAAAAACATCCGTGTCTCCAATTGCGTTTGAATTCTCCAAACCCTTCCCTTTACATTCTTGCAAGTTGCATGCTTTACTTTCCGCTGCCAATATACTCTTTGCATGCTTGCTTGAATTGTGTGATGATTGCTTGACTTGTCCTACAATAGTTAAAATTTGCCAAGAACTAAAATTGGGAAAAGGCTAAGTTTTTATTTGGTCAAGTAGTCTAATGACCCCCCCCTCTAGACATACTTTCGATCCTACACCTGGAGAGCTCCGAACTCGGGTAAGTAAAAGGAAAGTTTCCTCCACATGCTTTCTTTGCATAATGAATGCCTTACCCGCTGCTATCTTGTTCACCGCATCAATCTCCTGGAGGGCCTTGTGGGCTTCAGCCTTGGTGCTCCAGACGCTTCCAAGCGCCTGTGCGAGCTCGGACTCTCGCGTCTTAGAGTCAAGCTCCAAGGACTCGTGCTTTTTGGCGAGAGCCTCGAGCTCTTGCTGCACCTCGCCTACTCGGGCTTCTTGCTTCTCCCGCTCAATGCGCTCCTTGGCCGCTTTGTCTTCGCCCTCGGACAGCGCCTTCTTCAGGGCCGCCACTTCGGTCGTGGCCCTTGGCAAATTTATGATGATCCTTTTACTTTACACCCGAACTTCTTTTTTATATATAGACAAGGTATTGCTTACCTTTGCTCTCCTCGAGCTGCCTCTTGGTAAGGCCAAGCTCATTCTCGGACCGCTCCAGGTCCTGCTTCAGTGCAGAGACCTCTGCAGTATGTGCGGCAGCGGCCAATAGTGAAGCCTGCACATAAACATAGATATATTCTTATTAGACTCTTGAGTCATCATTTGATCCTCTATTCGGCCTTTCTACTCGAACGCCGAACCGAGCATCAGGGGCCACTATTTATGCGGTAATATTTTCTTATATTTTGATTGCTTACCTCAAAGCCTGTTAGGAGGCTGGCGCAAGCTTCGGTCAGTCCGTTTTTGGCGGACTGAACTTTCTTGATCACCACACTCATGATTGTGCGGTGCTCTTCGTCGATGGAAGCGCCGCGAAGCGCTTCTAGCAAGAGGTCCGGTGCCTCTGGATAGATAGAGGACACCGGCATGGGTGGCTTGCCCCCTTAACGGGGGGTCGCCCGCTGGAGTCCGGAACCACCGAAGATTCCGGTGCAGTGTTCGGCTGGGGGCCGAACCTGGAGCGCATGGGAGTCCTGCTCCATTTGCGCCCAGGGTCCGGAAGGTCGCCTCGAGGCGCCCCCAGGACTACCTCCCCCTGGCCCGGTGCCTGTTGAGACAACACCTTGACATTGTCTGCAGGGCAAGGGGTGGAGGCGGTCGGAAGAGAACCGATGTTCATATCCGACGAGTCCAACGAACCGCTCGACGAGGATACGTCGAGATGAGCTCAGGACGGACTGCATAATCATGTTCGGCATGAGGAGAAGCAGTGCAAGAAAAGATACCATGAATTGCTATGGTGTCCGGATACTTAATACTTCGCTAGGGGCTTGACCCTGGGTAGCCACTCATCGCCGCTGTAGGCAGCCGTTGTGGAGCAGTCCGGAGGGAGGGTCCTTCCCTTCTTGGACCCTTCGGCCTCCCCGGTTGGGTCGACCTTCCTTTTCTTGTCTCCCCTGGCTGGGGGGAGAACTTTCCTCCTCCTCCTCCTCGTTTTCATGGGAGGAGTGTGCGTCGGAGTCATCGGACGATGAGTCTGATACGATCTTGCGTCGGAGACCATTTCGGGTCCCCGTGGCCTTCTTCGCCGACACCTCATGAGGTGCCGGAGCCAGCATCTCCATTAGGAGAGCATCTGCAGGATCTTCAGGCAGGGGGCTGGGAAATCGAGCTCCTCTGTTGTCTTTATCCAGTCCTGTTAATGACATGGAAGCTTAGATCCCGCACATGATTTAACTGGGGCAAATAAATACCCTGTGAGATATCGAAACATACCGGATTGGCATGGCGCTTTGTGCTGAGTCCGCGGTCCTCGGTGAGGGAAGGAGGTACCTCGGCGCCCTTGAACAGCACCCTCCATACGTCCTTGTGCGTCGTGTCGTAGAGCTCTCCCGGCGTCTGGTGCTTGGCCGGGTCGAACTCCCACAAATTGAATGCCCGTCATTGACACGGGAGAATCCGGTGGAAGAGCATGACCTGGACCGCGTTGACGAGCTTGATTTTCTTGCTCATCATGTTCCTGATGCAAGTCTGGAGTCCGGTTAGCTCTACCAAAGAACACCAGGACAGGCCCTTCTCTTTCCAGGAAGTGAGCCGCGTGGGGATTCCGGATCGAAATTTGGGGGCCGCCACCAAGTTGGTGTTGCGCGGCTTGGTGATGTAGAACCACTCCGATTGCCACCCCTTTATGGTCTCCACATAGGAGCCTTCGAGCAAGGTGATGTTAGGCATCTTGCCCACCATGGCGCCTCCGCACTCTGCTTGCTGGCCGACCACCACCTTCGGTTTGACATTGAAGGTCTTCAGACACATGCTGAAATGGGGCTTGATGCGGAGGAAGGCCTCACACACGACGATAAACACCAAGATGTTGAGGATGAAATTGGGGGCCATATCGTGAAAATCCAGCCCATAGTAGAACATGAGCCCGCGGACAAACGGGTGGAGAGGAAATCCCAGTATGCAGACGAAGTGGGTAAGGAAAACTACCCTCTCATGGGGTTTGGGTGTAGGGATGATCTGCCCTGCATCTGGCAGCCGGTGCGCGATATCCGTGGCCAGATATCCGGCTTCCCGTAACTTTGTGATGTTCTCCTCCGTGATGGAGGAGACCATCCACTTGCCTCCCGCTCTGGACATGCTT
The DNA here is from genome assembly GCF_056163025.1 of Triticum urartu. Lineage (NCBI taxonomy): Eukaryota > Viridiplantae > Streptophyta > Magnoliopsida > Poales > Poaceae > Triticum > Triticum urartu. The sequence continues at coordinate 399,827,332 of NC_141873.1, read as the reverse complement.
GGAGTGGTTTGAGAAGAAAGACGCGAACTTGGGCACTGGAGCTCGAGTGTGCGGGAATGGGTAAGCAAGGAGGAAGAAGGCGTGGGTGAAAAGAGTGAATCTTTGTCGATTTATAAGGGTGGAGGAGGCGATGCGCCTCCCCACTTGCCTTGTAAAATCGCTTCTTCCCCAAGCGCCGTAATTGATGGCGCGATTGGGTTACCCGCGTCCGTATTGATGAGAATCCCGTAATAAGGGGGACACGATCTCTGCTTTGACAAGACGTGTCAAGAAAACCGCCTCGCGATATGTGCGGTGCTGGTTGAGAAAAACGGTTCGAATAATGACCGGGCCATGGCGTGATGTCATGCTATCAAAATGTGTCAGCAGATTAGATTTGTGGAAATATTATTCTCTCTACGGTGGTATGTGGAACTTGTTTTGCAGAGCCGGACACTATCCTTGTGTTCAAAATCTTCCATGGAGTATTCGAAGGAGGAACCCGCCTTGCAATGCCGAAGACAATACTGCGCGCCGCACTCATCGTCATTGAAGCCTGGTTCAGGGGCTACTGAGGGAGTCCTGGATTAGGGGGTCTCCGGACAGCCGGACTATATCCTTTGGCCGGACTGTTGGACTATGAAGATACAAGATTGAAGACTTCGTCCCGTGTCCAGATGGGACTCTCCTTGGCGTGGAAGGCAAGCTAGGCAATATGGATAAGTAGATCTCCTCCCTTGTAACCGACTCTGTGTAACCCTAGCCCCCTCCGGTGTCTATATAAACCGGAGGGTTTAGTCCATAGGACAACAGACAATCATACCATAGGCTAGCTTCTAGGGTTTAGCCTGTACGATCTCGTGGTAGATCAACTCTTGTAATACTCATATCATCAAGAACAATCAAGCAGGATGTAGGATATTACCTCCTTCAGGAGGGCCCGAACCTGGGTAAACATCGTGTCCCTTGTCTCCTGTTACCATCCGCCTTAGACGCACAGTTCGGGACCCCATACTCGAGATCCGCCAGTTTTAACACCGACAGTACTCTTCGGCGTCCCGAATATTGCACTATATGCATCGGCTCCAAATCATGTCTTTGGTCTATAGTTGGGTTTCCCGACTCCTATGCTTACCACCTTACGTTCCGCTTGTTCGGCTAAGGTCGTAAAGGGAGAACTACTGCGATTGTATTTCTGGTTCGTCCGGGCAAATACCTCAGTAGAGAAAGCCGAAAACTGACTATCATGATAAGGCGAGAGCTGGTCAACGATTCGGCGACTTAGTCTTATACTACAAATCGTTGGTGATTTATTCCTTGTTATACGAGGGGCTGGTCTTTGTCCAGCCGCGTGGAAAAGGCACCTTAGTTCGGACTGTCGCACACGCACAAGGGGCTAGTACTTAGCCCCATCGTCAAACTCCTATGGCTAAGTGAAAGTAGTAAAGCCGCATAGTCCGATTGCCTGGTTCACTTCGCGTACACCTCCTTCACGGACCAAGACGTTGGATAAAGTGTGGTAACATGCTATGCCGAACACCCCATAGTATTTATGTGGGGGCTAAAGCCGACGACTGGCAAACTTTCAAAATCAAAATGGCCGCACAGGAGGAAAATAACTTAAGATAAAAGGCATCATATTACAAGCATGGGTTCACAAAACACGGTTTTTACAACCCGGATACATCTATTCAAAAATAACGTCCTTTGAGCATTGGCCCTCTACTATTCGGGCACCCACCAGGATGTCTTCAAAGTACCTCTCCGGATTGCGGTGGTCCTTGCCTTCGGGCGGGCCTGCGGTCGCCACATCGGTGGCCTTCATGTTTGCCCAATGCATCTTAACACGAGCGAAGGCCATCCGAGCACCCTCTATGCACGCCGAATGCTTCAAAGCTTCAACTCGAGGTAGCGCATCGACGAGTCACCTCACCAAACCGAAGTAGCTGCTAGGAATTGGTTCGTCTGGCCCCAGCTGGACTATTAGATCCTTCATGGCCAGACCGGCCATCCTATGCAGCTCCATCAGCTACTTCATTTGGTCGTTTAGAGGCGTCGGATGCTCTAGAGCAAGAAACTGCGACCAGAACAGCTTCTCGGTCGAGTTCCCCCCTGGGCTCAGAAGAACTGTGTGGCATCAACGGCAGTCCTCGGAAGATCCGCAAACACGTCTATATAACTCCATAGCCGTGTGAGTAACGCATATCGCTAACCTCCAAAAATATGCTGCAACAGAAAGACCTTACCAGCTGCTATTTGCTTCGCCCGGTGGATCTCCTCGCAAGCACTTCGGGACTCGACCCGTGCTGCCTTAGCATATTGGAGAGCTTTGGCTAGTTCGGATGATTGGGCCGAAGCCTTCTCCTCCAAACCCTCGCACTTGAGGATGGCATCCTTTAGCTCTTGTTCGATCTCGGCCACCCGAGCTTCGTGTTGGCGGCGGGCGGCCTGTTCGGTCTTCAGCTCTGCAGCCGCTTTGTCTGTGGCTGCCTTGTTTGCCTTCGCCTCTTTTTGGGCTTGGGCAAGGGCGCCTTTGAGGGTCTCGACCTCGGCTGCACCAACTGTGCCCATAAACACAAAGCATTTCGTGAGTTCATCTCTGAATATACCTATCACTTATGATATACAACCAAACTTTTAAATATGCATACCTTGCATCTCATTGAACCGCTTGTTAACACGGTCGATTTCATCATCGGCCAACTTCAGTTTCCGGTTGAGTTCGGAAACTTCGGTGGCTTGGGAGGTTGCCGCCAACAGGGAGGCATGTTACAAAATAGACAAGTATGTTAGCTCTTCCGAATACTATGTGGATCCTCTATCTGGTTTTTTCTCAAAATCAGGCAGAGTCTCAGGGGCTACTGTCTATGCACAGGTATATTCATTTATATGAAAAAAGCATCTAGAGCATTACGTCGCATACCTTGAGGCACTACAAAAAAATACACTTCCGTGATGATACGTGTTTGTCACAGTAGGTCGCTTTTTTGTCATGCATGTACATCCATGACAAATTTATGACAAAATCAAGATAGTCATACCTATGCTGTCGTAGAAGTGTTCCATGACATTACCAAAATTATCATCACGGAAGTGTCCACTTCCATGACGATAAATCGCGTGTCACAGAAGTGCTTTCGTCAAGGGTGACCGACACGTGGCATCCACCGTAACGGAATGTCGTTAAGCTATCGGGTCGGGTTTTGGATCCGATAACCTGTTAACAGCCCCGATCAATGGGGATTTTCCACGTGTAAAATCATCATTGGCGGGAGGAAACACGTGTCGGCTCATCGTTGGGACAGATGTCAACCACTCATTGGACGGAAGGTGCCTATGATACGTCGACATGTGGCACGGCCCAATAGAGGCCCATTCCTGTGAAAAGGCCGGCCCGTTTGACTTGGTCAAAAGGTGGTGGGCCGGCCCATGGAAAGCCTGTTAACGGCCTGTTCGCATATAGCCCATTTACAGCCCGCTAACCCAAGGCCCATTACACCCTATCCGAATTAGGCCCAGTAGCATCATCTGGGCCATCCAATATGATTCCAGCCTGTTTTCACTTCTAGCCCATGTATGGCCCATGACGTCTTTCGGCCCATATGAGGCCCTATGTAACTCTTGGCCTATTAACGGCCCGTGGTGAAACTGGCCCGTAATGAATAGTGTATCAATTTACACCCATTAACGGCCCATGGTGAAACTGGCCCGTAATGAACAGTGTATCACTTTATACCCATTAACGGCCTGTTATTCCATTGGGCCGTTTCCAGCCCATGTTATCTTTCGGCCTTCTCAGAGCCCATTTATTCTCGGGCTCATTTCCAGCATTCGTTTACTTACGGCCCGTTACTGTCATTTTCTGCTTGTGGGCCAAATTCAGCCCGTGGTTACAGTCGGCCCGCTTGTGGTCCGTTAATACGTTGGTCCATTTTCACAGCGTCATCAAATACGGCCTATTAACGATGGCCCGTTATGGTCGGCCCATGAACGGACGGTTCCAACTCTAGCCCGTTTACGGCCATAATGCGACATGTTATTGGCCCATGTTTGGCCAATCGATCATACGGCCCGTATAAGGCCCATTGATGATACGACCCGTAGAAGGCCCATTGTTTCTACGGCCTGTAGAAGGCCTACTGTTTCTACGGCTTGTAGAAGGCCCACTATTTCTACGGCCCGTAGGAGGCCCAGTGTCACTACAGTAAATATTAGCCCATGGTTATTGTGGCCTAGTTTTAAAAAATAGGTTATTGCAGCCACTAGTTAACCGCGGAAAAAGAACTGCAATGACTATAAGCAAACAAATAAACAAGACAACAAGGAAATAAATAAGCAAGCAACTAACACTAGGCTATCACGGCTATTACACATATTACATCCACTGGGCATCAAAGTTCGCCACCAGTGCAAATATAGGGAACAAAGCAGCATATTATATACATTCGCCGTCAAAATTGGCCACCAGTGCAAATAAACGCGGCAACAAAACAAGAGCATAATTGAAACAACTTCAGAAGAGCTCAAGAAACGTTATCCTGCGTATCCACCATGCTGGCAATAAGCTTAGCAAGCTGATTAGCTTTGTCCTGTTTGGCGCTAAAATCCTCCAACGCTTGCTGTTGCACCAGAAAGTATGCATCTGAATGCTCCAGGGACTTCCGCAGTCCTTCCGCTTCTTGTTGCAGCACAGCTGATCGATGTCTTTCAGCTTGTAGTTGAGACTCAAGAAACCGAATTGATTCAGACAGTGAGTTTGAATAGCTTGTGCAAGCGGTAGTGGCCGGTAACTCGAACACTAAACCAAGACAGGATGTGTCACTATCCTGAACCTTATCTGCATTACTTCCTTTACCATTGCTTAATAAGGCACTCTTCCCCAATATTCTGTCAGCATTCTAAAAGAGAAACAAGCAGACACATAACAAGTTTAGCATGTACTAGTATATGAAACTCATTTCGGTAAACCAGTTCATTAGTAAGGTGGACAGGATTAAACTACGAAATCTTCTATTGCCAAGTACTAGTACATAATAAAAGCATCAAACAAACATATATCTATGTCCTATGGTAGCAATGGAATCTTAAATTAGAACAGTTGTTCTTCAGGTTTAGGCACTTGTTCTACATGAACAGAGTACAGTAAGACGCAAGAATATAATACTTAAAAATAGAAAATGAGCTCATAGACCTTACCACATTCTTGGTTTGGGACCAGTACAGAACAAGGCATTCCCAGTCATCGTCCAGTAAATGTGTCTCAGGAGAACGTAAGGGAATTTGATGAGTTTCTTTGCCAGTGAAGTACATTTTCTTCAGGTAATTCCGATACTGCCACCAAGCATTCTTGAAGATAGTAGAGGTATTAGCACACGTTACCTCATCCCGAGTTTCCAAATCGGTCCTTCTCTATAGAGAAAAATGGGAAAATTTGCTGTATTATAACCATCATGGAGGTAGGATGTATGGGACGAAGCAAAGTAATTGCCATGAATAACATTACTTACACATAACTCGTGGACAAACACCTGCAACTGGCATTTTCCTTCATCTTCAGTATAATATTTCCAAGATGGGAAGATACGCACATATGATTTAACAACATCAAATGTGATAGATGCTAAAGTACGACTAGCTGGTTGTGCTTCCTCCACAGGAATAGGCGTACTAACTGGTGGAGTTGGGGTTCGTCGTGATAGTACTGGCTCTTTGGGCACTGGAGCTGCCTTACTAACTGCTCTTGTTTGTGAGCTCTATGGTGGAGATGGTGTTGTGTCAACAAGAACTGGGTTACTATCGGCTAGGGTTGGGGTTAGATTGGGTGAAGCTGGTTCTCTGTCCATCGTAGTAGGGGTACAATCTGTGAGAATTTGGGTTATGTGTGGTAGGGCTGGTTCTTGTGCATGTACAACCGGGGTGCTATCTCCACCAAGAGGTAGCACTGTTTTATTTGAAGACCGTGTTTTTAGTCCGCTAGATACTAGCATCACCTGCTCCAATTCAAATGGCTGATAAACAGGAAACATAGTTGAATGTACAGACATTGTATGAGACACAGATGCAATAGATAGTGTGGAAAAAAGAGGGCATGAAATAGTTGACATGTATATTGTTTAACTAAAACGGATAGCATGACATAATTTCACATATATGATGTCTATCTAAACTGGATAGCATAGCATAACATAATTCAAAGATATGATGAATAACTAAACAGGATCGCATGACATAATTCACCTACATGTTATCTAAGTAATCAGGATCGCATCATTTAATTCACATATGTGATTTATATGCTAAACAGAGGGCATTCAATATGATGTCTGAACTAAGAACATGGTGATGAATATTGTGTATATGATGTCTAAACTATCCAATGCAAGACACCGTATGCATGATATGAGAAGTATAACCGTGCCAAGTTAGAGCATACACCTCAGTGGGGGAATAGGACTGGTCATCTGTCTCTGAATCCACCTCTGAGGAGCTATCGGGACCCAACAAGAGATCTGCTTCGACAGGTAGCACTGTCTGCTCTGAAGGCCTTGTTTTCACTCCAGATTTTTCCATCTCCCACCCAAATGGCTGATTCACAGGAAGAGTAGTTTAATGTACAAACATTGTCGACAAATGAAAATGTAATGAAGAAAAGGATGGCCAAGATATCATTCAAATATATGATGCCTGGTTAAACATGATGGCATTGCACATTTCACATATATTATGGCTGGCTAAAAGACATGAGACTGCATAATTCCCATATATGATGTAGAAACTAAACAGGTGGCATTACAAAACATGTCTAAACTAAGCAGATGACATATATGATGTCAAAAGTAGGCAATGCAAGGCAACATATGCATGATATGACTAACATCATCATGCCAAGGTAGAGCAAACACCTTGGGGGGTAAATAGGAGTGGTCAGCGGCGTCCGAATGCGCCTCAGAACAGATATCTTCCTCTGGATTACAATCTGGAGAGGGGTGGGGAGGGTTTTCCATTGAACCCACCATGGAGTGATGTCTGCATGACATTGTATTGCCGCGCAAAACTCTTCTCTTTTTCTCTACATGTTCAGCATGACTGTGTACAATATCTGACAAGCATACGAAAAAATATGGTGAGATTATGTAAGGAGAGTATGCAGAAATTTAGAGTGATGGTAACAACCAGTGGATCGATGTTTTTCCGTTGAACCAAAATAGCCCTAATGGATCGACGTGAATGTATAGTAATAAGTGATGCAACAAGTGTACAACCTCTTTGCCGTAGCCATGTTGACCTCAGCATCATTGGGTTGGTCGCTAAAGCAGTTGAGGCAGAGGTGGCTGTCGGAGGTGTGGAGGAAGATCTAAGGGCGATGTAGACGGCGTCCAGGGCACTGCTCTGTTGTGATGGATCGTTTTGTCGTTGGAGCAGCTCCGGTGAGCCGTAAGACGTCAAGGCTGAAGCAGCACAAGACAGACATCGTCAATCTCAAGTGGGATTCTAATAGCATCTCCAATAGATGATGTAAAATGGATGTAAAATTAACATCACCAAAAACTACCTGACTACAACAGATGAGGTAAAAACTATTGACTCTGAACTTAACTGTCGAAACTGAAATTTACTGTGGAATCTGAATGCTACTGTCGAAACTGAACGCAATGGTAGCAGAGAGGAACTTGACATGTAGTTTAGGGATGGCCTACAGTTCATCTTCAACCTGCACCCCCCTGAGCCGCCAGCCACCACCAGTCGAACCGCCGGCCCCAGCGCCGCCTCGCCACCCCGAAACAACTCGCCATTGCCGCCCCGGCCAGCCCTCTAGGCCCCCGCCCCCACCCTGAACCCTAAGATAGATAGTGGGGTACCTCTCCGGCGAGCCCCCATCCCCGCTGCGGGTGGTTCGTCCTTAACTCTGGCGAGCCCCCCCAACCCCTAAAATCGACTGACCCAAAAGTCGATCCAGTCGACTGAAGTGTGGCTTAATCGGAGCAGAGCAGCAGCACCAGTGAGGGGGGGAGCAGCAACAGCAGCTGGGCGAGCAAGCGATCGAGCGAGAGCCGGAGTAGCAGCAGTAGATCCGGCTGGTATGGCCGCCACCGCCGAAGGGGCCTCGCACTAGGGGAGAGCCGCCGTGGAGATGTCGCCCGTGGCGCCGGCTTCAAGGTAGCCGCTCGATGGGGGTGCGGGATGGAGCACCATCGGTGCTGGGAGGTCGAGTTAAGGAGAAGGTGCGATGCGGTGAGTGTACAACCTCTTTGGTGGCGCCGAGTAGGCCTCGGCTTCGTCCGAGGAGTCGGTGAGGATGCTGCGGTTCCGGTGGAGCAGGTTAAGGCGACGCTCTGGGGATGGAGCAGCCGCGATAGACGAGGCGATCGTCGGAGCAGCTCCTTGGAGGTGGAGGACGGGGCGGCTGAACCAGCGGGACGGCGAGATGGACGACAGATCCTCATCCGGGGAGGTGGACGAGGGACGTCGAGCTGTTGCGGTGGACGACGTCCTAGGGGAAGAGGCTCCGGCTGGGCAGTGGTGACGTGGCGGACGGAGGAGTGTGGGGTTTCGCGGCTGGAGCGGAAAGGTTATGGCGGCCTGGGATTTCGAATGGCGAAAAGGGGGCGATGGGAGGGGGTGAAGCATGACTTAGGAACGCGCTTGTCCAAAATGTAGGGTGTGTTACAAAAGTACCCCCCACCGATTTGAACTAGTGGCCCTTTCGGCTCAGGGTTAGAAGGGGGATTTCACGTGTCGGGATTTGGCAGCTGGAGGGAGTTTTCGCGCGCGTTGTAATTTCGGGATAGCAAGGCGCGGGTAGTGAAGGCGCCTGTTTTGGGAGCACGATATCTGAATTTTCGGGATATAACAAGACGCAGGTTGAATTTTAAGGACAAGCCTAATGTGTAGTAATATTGTAGTTGTACGTACTAAATCAGTTCGCACTTCCCTCAACCAAAAAGGAAACGAAAAAATAAAACTATTCACACCACTCAAAGAGAGAGTCTTGCCCCGTTTTACTATACAAATGCTATTCAAAGCTACTCCCTCCTTCCATCTATATAGGGCCTAATGCGTTTTTCGATGCTAACTTTGACCAAATATTAGAGCAATGATATATGACATGCAACTTACACAAAGCACACCGTTAAATTCGTCTGTGAAAGGTTCTTTCAATGATATAATTTTCACATTGTGCATGTCATGTACTATTAATCTTGTCAATAGTCAAAGGCGGTCTTAAAAATCTCATTACGCCCTATATAGATGGAAGGAGGGAGTATGAATCCATGTTATGTCCGATAAAATTTTTTTGCTTGCTGTATAATGCATGTAACCTACTCATACCAACATTTTAGTGCATTCCAAATGTCTATACTACCGCTGCAATTCGAACTAAATTTGAATTCGTTTCTCTATGTCAATAAGAATCTACAATCATGATTGTTGCCAACTTCAACCATCATAGTTTCCTTGCTATCCGCTGATACGTCTCCAACGTACCTATAATTTTTGATTGCTGCATGCTATATTATCTACTGTTTTGGACTATATAGGGCTTTATTTTCCACTTTTATATTATTTTTGGGACTAACCTATTAACCGGAGGCCCAACCCAGAATTGCTATTTTTTGCCTATTTCAGTGTTTTGAAGAAACGGAATATCAAACGGAGTCCAAACGGAATAAAACCTTCGGGAACGTGATTTTCTCACCGAACGTGATCTAGGAGACTTGGACCCTACGCCAACGCATCAGAGAGGCGGTCACGAGGGTGGGGGCTGCCCCCCCTAGGGCGTGCCCCCTGCCTCGTGGGCCCCTCGGAGCTCCACCGACATACTTCTTCCTGCTATATATACCTACGTACCCCCAAACGATCAGAACAGGAGCCAAAAACCTAATTCCACCGCCGCAACTTTCTGTATCCACGAGATCCCATCTTAGGGCCTGTTCTAGAGCTCCGCTGGAAGAGGGCCGTCATCACGGAGGGCTTCTACATCATCATAGCCCCCCCGATGAAGTGTGAGTAGTTTACCTCAGACCTTCGGGCCATAGTTAGTAGCTAGATGGCTTCTTCTCTCTTTTTGGATCTCAATACAAAGTTCTCCCTGTCGGTGTCAAAACCGGCGGATCTCGGGTAGGGGGTCCCGAATTGTGCGTCTAGGCCGGATGGTAACAGGAGGCAGGGGACACGAAGTTTTACCCAGGTTCGGGCCCTCTTGATGGAGGTAAAACCCTACGTCCTGCTTGATTAATATTGATGATATGGGTAATACAAGAGTTGATCTACCACGAGATCAGAGAGGCTAAACCCTAGAAGCTAGCCTATGGTATGATTGTTGATGTGTATGTTGTCCTATGGACTAGAACCCTCTGGTTTATATAGACACTGGATAGGGTTAGGGTTACATAGAGTCGGTTACAATGGTAGGAGATCTGAACATCCGTATCGCCAAGCTTGCCTTCCACGCCAAGGAAAATCCCTTCCGGACACGGGACGGAGTCTTCAATCTTGTACCTTCATAGTCCAGGAGTCCGGCTGAAGGTATAGTCCGGCTATCCGAACACCCCCTAATCCAGGACTCCCTCAGTAGCCCCCCGAACCAGGCTTCAATGACGATGAGTCCAGCGCGCAGATTGTCTTCGGCATTGCAAGGCGGGTTCTCCTCCAAGTTCCGTGTACCTGTTTGAATAAAGTCCGGTTTCTTGTAGATGTTGCGCTCCTTGGCTTGTACGCCCAATAATGGCCGTTTTCCACGTGTCAAATGAATATGAAAAGTCTGAGTGTTTTTACGTTCACACCCCTAGCCGTGTAAATGAGTTGCCCCTTTTAAGGGGATGAGGATTTAGATCCAATCCACACCTTCTCCTCTCCACGAGTGTTCATCAGAGCACATCCGACAAAGGTCCATTCCACCATGGCCAGCCGCCGCAACTCCTCCTCTCGCTGTCCTAGCCCTAAGCCTGGATATTGGGAGAGATGTTCTACTCCGCATAGCAAGCTGTGATGCTTCAGACCAAGGGATTTCTCCCCCCAGCCTATATGGTCCCGGTCCGAGCCGGTCTTGCCATCTACAACGGCGGAGAGCAAGCAGAGAATGCCCCTAATCCATCCAAAGGAGAGCGGGTGTGCCTTGTTCCTTACTTAATAAGGGGGCTCGGATTTCCCATCCACCCGTTTCTCCGGGGGCTGCTGGAGTTCTACGGCCTCCAGCTACATCATCTCACGCCTGCCTCAGTATTGCATATCGCAGGCTTTGTAGCCCTTTGCGAGCGGTTCTTGGGTATTGAAGCTCATTTCGGACTATGGAAGGAGCTATTTTGCCTCGTGCCCCGTTCCAAGAAAGGGTCAATGTATCAAGTGGGCGGAGCCGAAGTATGGTGCATCGTCGGGATCGGATATCTGTCCGGAACCCCAAAGAAGGTGTCCGAAGACTGGCCCTCGGAATGGTTCTATATAGAAGACGTCCCGCTACCGGATCCTGTCCGGATCAGCCTCCCAGAGTTTGATAATGCTCCTTTAAAGAAGCGCCTAAGCTGGCGTCCACGGAGCCCTCAAAGGGAAAGTGACAGGGACATCGTTTATCTCATGGGCTGAATAAGATTGTTAGCCCATTCCGGACTAACCATGATCGGAGTTATGGCCGAATGCATTATGCGGGGGGTGCAACCGCTTCGGTACAGAAGCCACCCTATGTGGGATTTCAACGGGGAGGACGACGCCACCCGCTACGGCCGTAAAGGGCCAGATTCAATTGCTGCTCTATTAGAGATCTTGTCCACTTTGTACAAGGGAGAAGAGGAGGAATTTCTCCGTGGCAACCCACAGGGTGGATTCTCCATGCACAATCCCCCAAGCTGGGTAAGTGGTCGCATTTACTTGCTCATCCGTTTAGTGTTCCCATTGTTAAATACTTAGTCTGATGACTTCAACGCAGGAACTACGCCGGGCCGTTAAGGACATAAGCAGCCCGCCTCCACAACCCGAGGACTCAGGACGGTCTCTCGACCCGGCCTCTCAAGAGGATCCGGACATATCTGTGGAGCTGATTGATGGAGTGTTCCATCAATTGAGCGAGGACAACGCCCTAGTGGCCATTACGGCCGATTACCCAGGGCTAATCCGAACACCCCAGGTACCTGAGACCGAAGTCCCTGTACCCCGGACAGGGGTCCGTCCACGCGTGTTTAATTTCCTGATTGCAACCGAACTTTACAGGGGAGGTTTTTGAGGCAGAAGGCCGAACCTGCGGCGGCGAACCAACCAAGGGCCGCAGGGCCCCATGGGCAGAAAAGAGGTGTAGTCCGAACCGAGGCATCATCACGAAGGTATGGCGCGCCCCTTTATCTCAGTTGTTATACCTCTGAGGCATATTTGACACTCGTGCCCTTTTCAGGACAAAGAGACCTCGCTGGACTATATCCGGAGAGGCTTCTAATCGTACCTCCACTAGCCAGGCTCCAAAGCCTGGTCCGGGGGCGGAAGCGAACGCGAGGCGTGTGCCAAACGTTCCTCCGATGGAGGATGCGGACGGGTTATCTGCCACCAACTCAGAGGTGGAAAGTGCCATGAACCACAGGCGTCGCCGGACAATTCTTTGCGACGCTTGCTTCTCCCAAGAGGCATTAGATGCCTTCAATTCGGGAGATGCGCACCTCCGTGCCGCTCAAAATGGTTTAGCCAGAGCCACGGAGCAATATGTAAAATACATACGGGTAAGAAAATTTTGGTAAATATATATGTAGCAGCAGCCCCCGAGACTGAAAACAGTTAGAATAACTGGTTTAAGGATCATTTGAAATGCAGGTTCTTACAGAAAAGTATTCCCTACTGACCCAGGAGCTGGACGAGTGCAAAGCCCAACTGGAGGCCGCACTGGCCGCGGCGGGGGAGCCTAAAGAGACCCCCGCTGGTAATATACATTTCGAAAGATAAGTATGTGGCGAAGCACAGCTTTTGTGCGAATCTGACAAAAAAATTGCAGATGGCGCCGGATTGAATCCGGAAAGGCAACACCTCGAACGCCAACTAAGGGCTGGTGAGAGGGTGATGTTAAAGGTGATGGGGGAGAAGAACATTCTCCAAAATGCCAACACCCGGCTGGGCGTCGAGCTAAAAGATGTTCGTGCCCAGCTGTCAGAATCCGTGAAGGAGAATCAGCAGCTTCGGCGCGGCATATTTAGTAAGTGCTTGAACGAACCTTTTAAAAGAAAGTTCGGTGGTGCCGTTGATTAACAGAGCAATATCCGTAGGTATGTTAACAGGTCGTCCTGCAGAGGAGATGCCCGGTTCTACGGGTGACCTTCTTCCCGAGCTCTTGCAATTGCTCGATCGAGTTCGGCAGGTGATGCGAGGCGTCACCCAGGTCCTGTGGCCATCCGTCTCCACACCCGAAGGTCTTGGAGAGCTTGCGGAGAAGCTGAGGGGAGCACGGCGGCGCTTTCAGTTGTGGAAGATATCAGCCTGCCGTCAAGGCGCTAGTGAGGCCTGGGCCATGGTGAAGACGCGGTATTCACAGGCCGACCCCAACCATATGGCCGAGGTTGGTCCTGTAGAGCCCGATGGGAAGGAGATCCCTGTGAGCTTAATATATGGCCAAGTAGAGTTGGCCGCAAAGTATTCCCAGCAGGACTGTAAATTAGACAGCCTGTTAGATGGTATTGAAGAGGAGAACAATCAGTCAAAATGACTATGTAATTTAATTGACATTTATAATGCCTTCTAGCCGGATTGTAGATCATTTGTCATGGCCGACCTTTTCGCTTCAGCCTCGGGACCTGATGGTCCGGAGTGTGTCTGAATTCCCATGCGGTTATATAGGAACTGGGGAATGCGTGGAGACCAGGCGTAGGGGTCATTATGGCGTGAACAGACAAGTGCCCGACTAGTTATGTTATATTACATGGTTAGTAAGAAACATCTTCCAGGGAGAATAGTTCCGTTAGGGGTTCCTTTCCCTGGGAGGCATGCCCTAAAGTGCATGTCCATGCTACGAAGAGAAACGCAGGAAAAACATCTGGGGGCACGTGGAAAAAATAAAAAAGATTGTCTTTAGTTCACCGACCGAATATTCCCTTAAGAACGCTAGCTTTCGGCTTCACCCAGTCTGAGGTACACGTCCGGCCGACCAGGCAGTAACAATCGCAGAGGTGCTCCCTTTACCGCCTAGCCGAACAATCGGGAACGCAGGGGTAAGCACAGGAGCCAGGCAACCCAGCTTGGCCAAAACTTAAGTAATATCGATGCATATAGTGGTGAATAAAAGGTACACGCGGAAGTTTGACACATGTGTTGGGCGTGAAGCCCATAGAAATAAGCTTTTGTTGAAAGAAGCCCCCAGGTTTACTGAGCGCGGATAGCGCATCAATTTGTGAGCCTTTAAAGGTTATAAGAGAGAGAAAAAGGAAGAAGGAGAGAAATGTAAGACGGACAGTATATAAAAAATGGAGAGAGTAAGGAGACGAACACAGGATCCGGCACTAGGCATAGAATCTTCGGAGACGGGCTGCGTTCCATGGGTTCGGCTTGATTTGGTTATCCGATGCGTTTCGCAGGCGGTACGCTCCACCAGTCAGGACTTGGTCAATTATGAAGGGACCTTCCCACTTGGGCTTGAGTTTGTACTTTTTCTTGTCCGGCAGGCGTAGAACTAATTCGCCAACGTTGTAATTTTTGCCCCGTACTTCTCTGCTTTGGTATCTTCGAGCTTGCTGTTGATAGAATGCGGAATGGGCTTTCGCCACATCACGCTCCTCCTCTAATGCGTCCAAACTGTCTTGCCGATCGAGCTCGGCTTCTCTTTCCTCGTACATGCGTACTCGAGGTGAGTCATGAATTATGTCGCAAGGCAGAACTGCCTCTGTGCCGTACACCATGAAGAATGGTGTGTATCTGGTGGTGCGATTCGGCGTGGTCCGCAGCCCCCAGAGTACGGAGTCGAGCTCCTCTACCCAGTGCATGTTAGATTCCTTGAGGGACCACACTAGTCTGGGTTTGATGCCGCCAATGATGAGACCATTTGCATGTTCGACCTGGCCGTTAGTTTGTGGGTGATTGACGGAAGCATAATCGTGCTTTATGCCCATGTTTTTGCACCAGAGTTTTACCTCGTCGGCCGTAAAGTTCGTGTCATTATCAGTGATGATGCTGTGGGGGACGCCGTAATGGTGTACGACCCCGGATATGAAGTCTATCACAGGTCCGGATTCGGCCGTCTTAACAGGCTTGGCTTCTATCCATTTGGTGAACTTATCCACCATGACCAGTAAGTATTTGTGCTTGTGGGTTCCGCCTTTAAGGGGTCCAACCATATCAAGCCCCTAGACCGCAAAGGGCCAAGTGATGGGGATAGTTTGGAGGGCAGTGGGTGGCATATGGCTTTGGTTTGCAAAGAGCTGGCAGTCGGTGCATCGTTGGAATAAGTCCTGAGCGTCTGCCCCGGCCGTCAGCCAATAAAAGCCTGTACGGAAGGCCTTGCTTACCAGGGACCGGGCTGCAGCGTGATGACCGCCGAGTCCGGCATGGATTTCAGCCAGGAGATTCCGCCCCTCCTCTTCGGAGATGCACCTTTGAAGGACTCCGGTAGTGCTTTTCTTATAAAGCTCTCCCTCGTGGATTCTGTAGGCTTTGGATCACCGCACTATGCAGCGTGCCTCATTTTGGTCCTCGGGGAGTTCCTGCCTAGTAAGGTAGGCGAGGAATGGTTCTGTCCATGGGGCGATGACGGCCATTATTACGTGGGCTGAAGGTGTTATTTCAATGGCAGAGCCTCCGATTGTGTCCGAATGTTCGGTGTCGGGCAGTGCGGTTGGGTCCGGGCTGTTATTGTTTGGCTCCCCTTCCCATGCCATGGATGGCTTGAAAATCCTTTCCAAGAAGATGTTGGGGGGGACTACATCGCGTTTTGCGCCGATGCGTGCCAGGACATCCGCCGCCTGATTGTTTTTCCAGGCTATATGGTGAAATTCAAGTCCCTCGAACCGAGCTGACATTTTTAGGACGGCGTTGCGGTAAGCTGCCATTTTTGGATCCTTGGCATCGAAGTCTCCATTTATTTGGGAGATTGTGAGGTTCGAGTCCCTGCACACCTCTAGGCGTTGGATGCCCATGGATATTGCCATCCGGAGACCATGTAGAAGGTCCTCATATTCGGCTGCATTGTTGGAGTCCGTGTACAGAATCTGTAGTACGTATTGAACTGTGTCTCCTATGGGGGACATCAAAACGACGCCAGCCCCCAGTCCAGCCAACATTTTGGAGCCGTCGAAATGCATGATCCAATTTGAATATGTGCCGTACTCTCTAGGGAGTTCGGCCTCCGTCCATTCTGCGACGAAGTCGGCCAAAACTTGTGACTTGATGGCTCGTCATGGCTTATAAGTTATGTCGAACGGGAGGAGCTCAATGGCCCATTTTGCAATCCGGCTCGTTGCGTCACGGTTGTTTATAATGTCGTTAAGTGGTACTTCCGAGGCTACTGTTATTGAACACTCTTGAAAGTAGTGTCGTAGCTTCTGGGATGCCATGAATACCGCGTACACAATCTTTTGATAATGCGGGTATCATGATTTGCAGGGAGTGAGGACAGTGGACACATAATAGACTGACCTTTGAAGGGGGAATTTGTGTCCATCCGCTTCTCGTTCGATGACGAGCACTGCGCTTACCACCTGATGTGTTGCTGCGATGTACAATAGCATTGGTTCGCCGGTGTTTGCCGCGGCCAGGACTGGGTTTGTTGCCAGTATGGCTTTTATTTTGTCGAGTCCGACCGTGGCTGCGTCCGTCCATTTGAAGTGTTCGGTGCGCCGAAGGAGGCGGTAAAGGGGAAGGGCCTTTTCTCCTAAGCGGGAGATAAAGCGGCTTAGAGCCGCCACACATCTGGTTAACTTTTGTATTTGTTTGAGGTCCTTTGGGATATCCAGTTGCGACGGAGCTCGGATCTTGGCTGGATTTGCTTCAATTCCTCTGCTGGATACAATGAAGCCCAAGAGCTTTCCGGCTGGAACGCCAAAACGCATTTTTCTGGGTTGAGCTTGATGTCGTATGTTCGGAGATTGTCAAATGTGAGTCTCAAGTCGTCTACTAGAGATTCAACATGTCTTGTTTTGACGACCACATCATCTACATATGCCTCCACTGTTTTACCAATCTGGCTTGCCAAGCATGTCTGAATCATGCGCTGGTATGTTGCGCCGGCGTTTTTGAGCCCGAAGGGCATCGTGTTGAAGCAGAATGGCCCGTATGGTGTGATAAATGCCGTCGCGGCTTGGTCTGGTTCTGCCATCTTGATTTGATGGTAGCCAGAATATGCGTCGAGGAAACACAACGAATCATGTCCTGCGGTCGCATCGATAATTTGATCGATGCGGGGGAGCGGGAAGGGATCCTTTGGGCAAGCCTTGTTAAGGTCTTTAAAATCAACACACAGGCGCCAGGATTTGTCCTTCTTTGGTACCATCACCAGGTTTGCTAGCCAGTCCGGATGTTTTATATCTCTGGTGAATCCGGCCTCTAATAGCTTTGCTAGCTCCTCTCCCATAGCCTGTCTCTTAGGTTCGGAAAAACACCGGAGAGCCTGTTTGACAGGTTTGAATCCTGTTTGGATATTTGAGCTGTCCTCGGCCAGCCTGCGTGGGATTCCTGGCATGTCTGAAGGGTGCCAGGCGAAAATGTCCCAGTTCTCTCGTAGGAACTCTCGCAATGCGGCGTCGACATCAGGGTTTAACTGTGCCCCGATGGAAGCTGTTTTATTGGGGTCCGTTGGATGGACTTGGGATTTGACAATTTCATCCGCTGGTTTAAAGGAGGTGGATTTGGATCTTTTGTCGAGTACCACATCGTCCCTATTCACCGTAGAGCGCAGCGCAGTCAGCTCCTCAGCCGCTAGGGCTTCGGATAGGGCCTCGAGGGCCAGTACGGCTGTTTTGTTTTTGGCGCGGAGTGCTATGTCTGGATCACTAGCGAGAGTGATGATCCCGTTAGGCCCGGGCATCTTGAGCTTCATGTACCCGTAATGGGGTATTGCTTGGAAAATTGTGAATGCTTCCCGCCCTAGCAAAGCGTGATAACCACTGCTGAAGGGGGCCACGTGGAACGTGAATTCTTCGGACCTGTAATTGTCCGGCGTGCCGAACACCACATCTAGTGTGATTTTTCCTGTACAGTGCACTTCCCGACTGGGGATTATTCCTCTAAAGGTTGTGCTGCT
Source organism: Triticum urartu (assembly GCF_056163025.1). Lineage (NCBI taxonomy): Eukaryota > Viridiplantae > Streptophyta > Magnoliopsida > Poales > Poaceae > Triticum > Triticum urartu. The sequence goes on along the minus strand of NC_141873.1, from coordinate 399,809,160 downwards.
TCGCGTGATGCGGTTCTAGTCTATATCCATTTTTTGGAGAGTTTCCCATTGATGAGGTTCAATCCGCTGCCGCCGTCCATGAGTACCTTGGTGAGACGAAAGCCGTCCACTATTGGACTGAGGACCAATGCGGCTGGTGCTCGGGCTGTTCGGAATTTAGGTTCATCACTTGCGTTGAATGTAATGGCCGTGTCGCTCCATGGGTTTATTGTTGCTACTTGGTAGACTTCGGCAAGGCTGCGGAGTGTCCTTTTTCGCATTTTATTTGATGCGAAGGTCTCAAAGACTGTTAATACCGTATTGGTGTCTCTGGGGTGGCTTTTTGTGGCTCCGGGATTAGGAGGTTTTCGCCAATTTTGGCCACCTGCCGGAGTATCCAACATGCTCTAAGGCTATGAGTTGGTGTGGCGTCCTCTGTACTATGAATTTTACAGGGTCCATTAAGCCATCCTTCCAGTACGGTTCCATGCCCTGAAGAGGGTTTTTGCCTTTTGGTGTTTGACCCGGGTGTCTGGCGATGATGCACCCTTTTATTTTGGACTGGGCTTGCCTTAAGGGCCGGATTGTCCCAAAATTTTGTTTCGGTTTTCCGGGCTCTTTCCACCGCACAGTACTTTCGTACTATGGACGCTAAGTCAACGAAGCGTGTAATATCACGGCGACTTATGGCGTTGAGTATTCCCTTGTCCGTGCAATTATTGCAGAAGGATGAAATTGCGTCTTCCTCGCGGCAACCCTTTATCCTATGCATAACCAGGAGGAATCTGGCCTAGTAATGATGTACTGTTTCTTTGGGCTCTTTCCTGATTTGGGATAGATCGCTAATGTTCGGGTGGGTGGGTGGAATTGAATCTGAAGCCTTACCCCTTCTGAGGCTCAGAGGCCGAGGAATTTCTCAACTCGAAAGTTTGGATTCCTTGATGTCGTCCAATGAATCTAGTCCGTTGCCTAATTCTTGGTTCAGGTCTTGAGTGATATCCTCCCCTCCGCAGACATCCGGCTTGGAGGGATCGGGAATCCGGACGTAGAGAGTCCTTAGGATAGATGAAGGGTCGCCGCACTGTCCCTCTTCCACGGCAATGTGATGGGTGGCTTGGGGAGAGTTAATCTCTCTCAGATCGGTTTTAGGCCCAATCAGGTCGTAATCTGTAGCGACTCCCAGGGCGGCGAAGCGATCCAAGAGCTCGTTTATGGAGGAAAGCTCTATTGGATTTAACTGCTCGGCAAGTTCCGAGTTGACATGAAGATTGTTTACGATGGCTCGAGAGGTCATCGTCAGTGTAGAAGCCGAGCAGGTGGTCATAAGAAAACTACCTAGCCGGAGGGTTTGGCCGACAGCCAAAGCTCCCTTAGCAACGGTGCCGTCTTTAAAGATGGGGCGAGGCATCCTTCCTGATGGCGACGACACAGAGGAACTCTCAATGAAAGCACCAATGTCGGTGTCAAAACTGGCGGATCTCGGGTAGGGGGTCCCGAACTGTGCGTCTAGGCCGGATGGTAACAGGAGGCAGGGGACATGAAGTTTTACCCAGGTTTGGGCCCTCTTGATGGAGGTAAAACCCTACGTCCTGCTTGATTAATATTGATGATATGGGTAATACAAGAGTTGATCTACCACGAGATCAGAGAGGCTAAACCCTAGAAGCTAGCCTGTGGTATGATTGTTGATGTGTATGTTGTCCTATGGACTAGAACCCTCCGGTTTATATAGACACCGGATAGGGTTAGGGTTACATAGAGTCGGTTACAATGGTAGGATATCTGAACATCCGTATCGCCAAGCTTGCCTTCCACGCCAAGGAAAATCCCTTCCGGACACGGGACGGAGTCTTCAATCTTGTACCTTCATAGTCCAGGAGTCCGGCTGAAGGTATAGTCCGGCTATCCGAACACCCCCTAATCCAGAACTCCCTCATTCCCCCTCTCCCGTGGAGATCTATTCGATGTAATCTTCTTTTTGCGGTGTGTTTGTTGAGACCGATGAAATGTGGGTTTATGATCAAGTCTATCTATGAATAATATTTCAATCTTCTCTGAATTCTTGTATATATGATTGGTTATCTTTGCAAGTCTCTTCAAATTATCCGTTTGGTTTGGCCAACTAGATTGTTTGTTCTTGCCATGGGAGAAGTGCTTAGCTTTGGGTTCGATCTTGCGGTGTCCTTTCCCAGTGACAGAAGGGGCGGCAAGGCACATTTGTTCATTGCCATCGAGGATAACAAGATGGGGTTTATTTCATATTGCATGAATTTATCTCTCTACATCATGTCATCTTGCTTAAGGCGTTACTCTGTTTTTAACTTAATACTCTAGATGCATGCTTGATAGCGGTCGATGAGTGGAGTAATAGTAGTAGATGTAGAATCGTTTCGGTCTACTTGTCACGGACGTGATGCCTATATACATGATCATGCCTAGATATTCTCATAACTATGCTCAATTCTGTCAATTGCTCAACAGTAATTTGTTCACCCACCGTAGAATACTTATTGAAAGGATCGATAAGGTTGACTAGAGGGGGGTGAATAGGCAACTAACAATTTTTAGCTTTTCTTTAACAATTTAAACTTTGCATCAAAGTAGGTTGTCTAGATATGCAACTAGGTGAGCAACCTATATGATGCAACAAGGATAGGAACACAAGCAAGCAAAATATATGAAACAAATAAGCTTGCACAAGTAAAGGCACGAGATAACCAAGAGTGGAGACGGTGGAGACGAGGATGTGTTGCCGAAGTTCCTTCCCTTTGAGAGGAAGTACGTCTCCGTTGGAGCGGTGTGGAGGCACAATGCTCCCCAAGAAGCCACTAGGGCCACCGTATTCTCCTCACGCCCTCACACAATGCGAGATGCCGTGATTCCACTATTGGTGCCCTTGGAGGCGGCGACCGAACCTTTACAAACAAGGTTGGGGAAATCTCCACAACTCAATTGGAGGCTCCCAACGACACCACGAAGCTTCACCACAATGGACTATGGCTTCCCGGTGATCTCAACCACCTAGGATGCTCAAACACCTAAGAGTAACAAGATCCACAAGGGGTTAGTGGGGGAATCAAATTTCTCTTGGTGGAGTGTGGATCGAGGCCTTCTCAACCACTCTCGAGCAAATCAACAAGTTTGATTGGCTAGGGAGTGAGATCATGCGAAAATGGAGCTTAGAGCAACAATGGAGCTTAGGGTTGGAAGAGTTGAGTCAACGGGGAAGAAGGGGACCCCTTATATAGTGTAGGACAAAGATCCAACCATTACCTACCAACCAGCCCGCGGCCAGCGGTACTACCGCACCAGGCCAGCGGTACTACCGCAGGGCCGCGCGGTACTACCGCTTGCTACCAAGCGGTACTACCACACGTCTATGTGGTACTACCATACTGGCCCGTGGTACTGCCGCAACCCCAGTGACATTAAGGACAAAACTGACGCGCAGGAACTGAGGGTGGTACTTCCGCAAGCGCGGTACTACCGCGCCTCCAAGCGGTACTACCGCAAGGCAGAAATCTCCTAGCCAGGGGGAGGAAACATCCGTGCCTACTTCCGCAAAGAAACAGAAGAAGCAAAAACCCGACACAATAGTACTGCCGAGGGGCGGTACTACTGCCTGACAGCATAGCACGGTACTACCACAGAGCGAAAGCGGTACTACCGCGGTAGGTGCGGATGTAAAAAATTACATCCGCCCCTACTACCGCGAAAGAGCGGTACTAGCCTGGTGGGTGGCGGTAGTGCGGCTCCAGGGGAGCGGTACTACCGTGGGCTCCTGCGGTACTACCACGCCACCGCACGGTACTACCGCTGATGCCTACAGTACTACCGCTTTCCTGGGAGCAGTACTACCGTGACCCAACTCAGCAGCCAGAACTAGGGAGGCAAGAAAACGGAGGAAACTCCAAGAGAAAAAGGAGGGGACAAGAAGGAGACGTGTACGTGATGATTCCACCCAAACCTTTCCAACGCGGACCCCCTCTTAATAGTACAGCTTTCCTACGACTCAAGTCCACCAAAAAGAAACGTAGAAAAGACGCCGTCTTCAATAGTCTTCGAGGGGCTCCCAACCGTCTTGTGCCTAGCGATGAAATGTCTAGGATATTCAAGGCACACGATTAGTCCGCAAACACGTTGTCATCAATCACCAAAACACCTTAGGGATAAATATGCCCTTACAATCTCCCCCTTTTTGGTGGATTGATGACAATACGGGATTTGCACAAGGGAAATAATATTAAGTAACCGCAAACCCCTCCTCTCTAGAATATAGATGGGCTCCCCCTAGATGTGTGCCACCTAGATGAGTGCTTTGGACTGCACGGCACACATACTAGGATCAAAGCTCCCCCTATATTATAGAGACAAGGCATATGTATCACTAGACAAGAAAGGACAAACATAAGTTAACTAAGATAGATAGAGTGCATATGTCTTACACCATATGTAGGATAGGTCTTGAAGGCACAAAACAAAAAAAAGCAAACGAGGTCCAAACGACAAAGCAAACAAACACACCAAGCACGACACAACGCAAATCCCTACACTCTCTCCCCTTTTGGCATCGAGACGCCAAAAAGGCAGAGAGGACACCTACACACACGGGGTGGCTCAGGCAGAGAAGTCGTCCCACTGCTCCTCGTCAGACTCAGCGGCGGGGACGGTCTCCTCGATGTCATCCTCTGAACTGGTCCACTTGTATCCCTGCTTCAACATCCAGGCAGCCTCAGGTGTGATGACGTCCTCAGACCCGCCAGACACATCCTCTCCAAAGAGCCTCTCATAACCTTCTTGTCACGGCGGTGACTCTCCTTGTCTGCCACGTGAGCCCTGTACTGTCCCTTTGCCTGCATGCAGAAGAGTCTTCATCTTGTCCTTTAGCTTCTTGGCCCACGACGGCTTAGAGGAAGGTGTGGTGGACCTAGCAGCACGGTCCTCAGCAACATTGTCAGCAGCAGTCTCCTCCTCACCAGCAGCCCTCCTAGCAGAAGAGGCCTCATCCAGGGTAGTGGTGTTGGCCCAGTTGGGCTTGACGCGGAGGCTGATGGACTCATGGCGAATCCAGTCTGGAGCAAGGAACTCATCACCAGGGTACAACTTCTCCCAAGTGGTGGAGAGCAGCAGAAACAGGTACGATCCATAGATAGGTACCTTGCGAGTGAACACCGTAAACCGAAGCTCACACCACATGATGTGTGAGACATCAAGTGGCTGAGTCTGAGAAGAACGTGCCTCTGCACACAGGAGCAACATGTCCACAAGATAAGAATGAACCTTGTCCTTGTCGCCAATGCATGGGAACAGAGTGTTGCGGAAGATGCGATGCATGATATCCAGAAAGGAGTTCAGCACCCAAGTTGAATTGACATTGGGAAGCACCTTCTCAACAAGGAATGGCTGAAGTAGGTTCTTGTTGACAAACTCAGTGTTGGCGTGGGGGCGAACACCAACGGGGGTGTTAAGCCCATCATCAGGAATGTGAAGCAGATCCATGAACTCCTTCCATGTAGCAGACAGCTGACGGCCGTTGGTCATCCAGGTCATCCTCCGCTCATCCCCAGGATGAAAGTACACTGATGCAAAGAACTGACAGATAAGCTCAGGGTCATAGTCAAGGTGAAAGGAGATCACCGGCTCAATAGAAAACTGCTCCACCAAGTCCAGAGCCTCTCCAAAATAGTCACGAAACTTGTCCTTCCGCATGTGATGCATGTCTATCCACTTGACATCCACGAAGGTATTCTGCTTGCTCTTGATCACATCCAGATAGATGAGAGCTTGTTGCTTGGTCCAGAACAACTAGGTGCCTCTGAGCATAGCCTGAGGATTCACATAGGGATTGATCCTCCGGCGTTTGACATAGTCAGAGACTGAAATTTCGTCCATGCCCTTAGCAGGTTCCTTTTGCTTGCTGGCAGTGGTCCTCACATTGCGCTTGGGGGCATTGGAGCCCTCTGGGGCTTCATCTTGGGGGTTGCGCAGACACTTGGAGCCAGTGTCACGACTTGGATTGGAACGGCAAGAGCCACCACATGAGACACAAAACGCAAAACACCCACGACTAACAGGAGGGATCAATGCAAAGACCTCAACAAAGCAAAAGAAAACATGCAGAAAGCACACATGATAATTGCCTAGAGAGAGATTTGACCCCTACGGTAGTACTGCCAAGTGTTGGGAAACTAAGATAGTAGTACCATTCTTAGACGCGGTAGTTTCATGTAAGGTCACGGTAGTACCGGGTCCAGGAGCGGTAGTACGAGCTTAGTGCCTCAGTTGGCACGGTAGTACCGCAACTGATGAGCGGTAGTACCGCACGAGCTAGCACGGTAGTACCGCACCTTATGGGCGGTAGTACCGCATGAGCGGTAGTACCGCACATGAGACACGGTAGTACCGCACCGTGTCAGATCTGAACAAGTTCAAATCTGAGAAAAGCCCGCGAAACCGCGGCGGTACTACGGTTGGACAAAGCTACCACAAGACAACATATCAAGTATGATTCCTACGCAACACGACTCTCCTACATAGATTTGGCCTAAAATCTCAAGAACAACAAGTATCTCCCCAAAAACCTAGAAGCGAGAGAACAACCAAGAAAAAGAGGGATTTGGGGAAAACCTTGGTCCATGGAAAGAGGAAGTGGTGGGGAACGATCCCACCGGTCGGAATCCGAGGAGAGTGGCCGGAGACGGAGATCCGGCGAGGGCCTCTGGCGCCGTTCTTGAGCGAGAGAGAGAGAGAGACGTGGGGAGAGAGACAAGTGAATGGGTATGGGGAGTTGAAACTCCCCTGCCTGAGTCATAACCCCCACGCTCCCTCGACGGCGCGGTAGTACCATCACCATCGCAGTAGTACCGCTCAACGCGGTACTTCCGAAGTACCGCACCAGAGCGGTAGTACCGCGCTATGGCGTGGTAGTACCGTGCCTCTCAAAGCGGTAGTACCGCGGCAAGCCACGGTAGTACCGTGGGCTCAAGAAGATGCACGTTTCAAGCACACGAAAAACGGGGTCTTTGCACAAACACTCCGAGGCAACACGACACCACAAGACCACGCTACACACAAAGGTAGAAAGGCACACGACAAAATGAAACAACCACGAGACACCACCTCTCCAAAGAGAGGGCGGTGGCCGTAGCCACCTATGTTTGAGTAAATTGGTATGGCACCGCGAAGAATTATCATTGGGTCCATGACCAAAACTCGTCTTTGAAGCACAAGTACCATCAAACATGGCTAATGTGAAAGACTTGATCAATTTATGCATAATGGGGGAAGGGAGAGTTCATTGAGAGAACATCACTCCCCCTATGTCCATGCCTACATCTAAACAAGACAACACGATGAGTATGGTGGGGTGTGCAAGGGTTCAAGCAACATTGCTCGAATCAATGATATTTAGCTCATGCCTTAACTCGCGAAATCTTGCTTCATCCAAGGGCTTCGTGAAAATATCTGCAAGGTTATCATGAGTGTTGACATAGTTGAGCTCGATCTCTCCTCGCCTAATGTGATCCCGGATGAAGTGATACCGGATCTCGATATGCTTCGTCTTGAAGTATTGCACCGGGTTGAGAGAGATCTTAATGGCACTTTCATTGTCACACCAAATAGGCACTTTGTCACAAATGACACCGTAATCCTTTAAAGTTTGCCTCATCCATAAGAGTTGTGCACAACAACTACCGGCCGCCACATACTCCGCTTCGGTGGACGAGAGAGACACACAACTTTGCTTTTTGGAAGACCAACTTACCAAAGAGAAACCAAGGAATTGGCACCCTCCGGAAGTGGACTTCCTATCCACTTTGTCTCCCGCCCAATCAGAATCCGAATACCCTACAAGCTTGAAGTTTGCTTCTCTTGGGTACCATAAGCCAAAGTTTGGGGTATGAGCCAAATATCGAAAGATTAGTTTGACCGCCACATAGTGACTTTACTTAGGTGCGGCTTGAAACCGTGCCCAGATTCCCACACTCAACATGATATCTGGTCTAGATGCACAAAGGTAAAGCAAGGAGCCTATCATGGAGTGATATACCTTTTGATCCACCGCTTTACCATTGGGATCTATGTCAAGTTGGCACTCGGTGGGCATTGGACTGGAAGCCGGCTTGACATCACTTAGCTTGAATCTTTTGAGTGTGTCTTGAGTATATTTGGCTTGATTGATGAAGGTTCCTTCTCTTCTTTGCTTCACTTCAAACCCTAGAAAGAACTTCAACTCTCCCATGGAAGACATCTGGAACTTTGAGGCCATGAGAGCGGCAAATTCCTCATTGAAAGCTTTGTTAGGGGAACCAAAGATGATATCATCAACATATAATTGGCACACAAACAACTCCCCTTTGACCTTCTTAGTAAAAAGAGTGGGGTCGATTAGCCCAACTTCAAAACCACGGTCTTGTAACAACTCGGTAAGGTGGTCATACCACGCACGTGGGGCTTGTTTAAGGCCATAGAGTGCCTTATCGAGTTGATACACATGATCGGGAAAGTAGGGATCCTCGAATCTGGGGGGTTGCTTGACATAGACGAATTCATTAATGGAACCATTAAGAAAAGCACTCTTCACATCCATTTGTTGTAACTTCAAGTTATGATGAGAAGCATAAGCAATCAACATGCGAATAGATTCAAGACGAGCAACGGGAGCAAAGGTTTCACCATAGTCGATACCCTCGACTTGGGAGTAGCCTTGTGCTACCAAACGAGCCTTGTTGCGAATGATAATCCCATGGGCATCTTGCTTGTTCTTAAATATCCACTTCGTTCCAATGACATTGTGGTTCCCCGTCGATCTTGGCACCAATCTCCACACTTTGTTGCGCTCGAAGTTGTTGAGTTCTTCATGCATGGCATTGAGCCAATCCGGATCTTCTAGCGCTTCATAGACCTTGTGGGGTTCGACACAAGAGACAGACGCGTGATGCTCACAATAGTTTGCTAATTGTCTACGAGTGCTTACCCCCTTTCTTAAGCTTCCAAGCACATTCGTCATGAGATGATCCTTGGTGGTGAGCTTGGAAGCAACCTTGGCGGCACGACGCTCCAATTCCTCCTCGGGGGTGAGACGAGGAGTGGTCACTTAATCATCTTGAGCGTCGTCTTGAGTTTGTTCTTGTTCTTGAACTTGATCGGAGGAGAGAACTTGACCTTGGGCATCACTTGATGTGTCAACACCGTCTTGAGCATGATCTTGCCCTTGGTCATGTTCTTGAGGATGAGGGCCTTCATGTTTTCTTCGGAAGCGTGTGGGCCTTGAGTTGGTGATGGCTCCACTTGAGTGGAGCATTGTCCTTCTCCTTCGTCCACAAGGGGTTCATCAATGGGTAGAATAAAGCCAACTCCCATTCTTCTTATGGCTTGAGGAGGAATTTCATCACCTACATCACAAGTGCCACTTTGCTCCACTTGGGAGCCGTTATTCTCATCAAACTCCACGTTACATGTCTCCTCAATAAGTCCCGTGGATTTATTGAGGACATGGTAAGCATGAGAGTTTGTAGCATAACCAACAAATATGCCCTCATAAGCTCTAGCCTCAAATTTAGACAACCGAACACCTTTCTTGAGAATGAAACACTTACACCCGAACACCCGAAAGTACTTGAGGTTGGGCTTGTTACTGGTGAGTATCTCATATGGAGTCTTGTTCAAGCCCTTGCGGAGGTAGAGCCGATTGGATGCATGACACACGGTGTTGATGGCTTCGGCCCAAAAGTTGTACGGGGACTTGAACTCCGCCAACATGGTCCTTGCCGCATCCATCAACGACCGGTTCTTCCTCTCCGCAACACCGTTTTGTTGAGGGGTGTAAGGTGCGGAATATTTATGCTTGATCCCCTCATCACTAAGAAACTCATCCAAGGTGTAGTTCTTGAACTCGGTGCCGTTGTCACTTCTTATTGTCAAGATCTTTGCATTGTGTTGACGTTATGCTTCATTTGCAAAGTCAATGACGGTTTGTTGGGTATCGCTCTTCCTCTTGAAGAAATACACCCAAGTGTATCTTGAGTAGTCATCCACAATCACCAAGCAATACTTCCTACCCCCAAGAATATCGAAGGATGGAGGCCCAAAGAGATCCATGTGAAGGAGCTCCAAAGGCCTCTTTGAGTAAATGATAGTCGTGGGAGGGTGAGCCTTCTCATGTAGCTTTCCTTCGATAAAAGCACTGCAAGCACGATCTTTAGCAAAACTAACATTCGTTAGTCCACAGACATGGTCCCCCTTGAGAAGACTTTGCAAAGATCTCATATTGACATGGGCTAGACGGCGATGCCAAAGCCATCCCACATTAACTTTAGCCATTAGGCATGTCGCGGTCTTAGTGGGTCGCTTCGAAAAGTTAATCACATATAGACCGTTCTCGACATGCCCAACAAAGGCTACTTTAAGAGTCTTGCTCCACAAGAGGGCCAAAGTATCGATATCAAAGAAAGTGGCAAAGCCCATGATTGCAAGTTGACGAACGGAAAGTAAATTGTATGCAAGGGACTCAACAAGCATGACCTTCTCGATTGTGAGATCATGAGAGATGACCACCTTGCCAAGTCCCAATACCTTAGAAGATGAGGCATCACCCCACTCGACATTGGTGGGCATAGATGGAATCTTGTGCACGTCCACCACCGAGTCCTTGCTTCCGGTCATATGATTTGTAGCTCCGCTATCGAGCAACCATGATCCCCCACCGGAAGCAAACACCTACAAGAGATCAATGCTTGGTTCTAGGTACCCATTTTGTAATGGGTCCTTTGATGTTAGTGACAAGGGTCTTTTGAACCCAAATAGACCATTCAATGTACTCATGAGGAGAACCAACGAATTTGGCATAGACATGCCCATCACTAGCACGACATAACATATAAGAAGGATTAAAGTCGCCGGCTTTGATGGGAGGAGTGGCATTGCCCTTTTTGACACCGCCACCCTTCGCATTGTTCCTCTTCTCCTTGGAAGCACTCTCTCCCTCCTTCACAAAGGTTTGCATGAGAGGAGGAGGTCGTTTGGTCTTGTCATTCTTCTTCTTGTTCTTGGACTCGGACACGTACCCAATCCCTTCCTTGGCCACGACCCCCTTTTGGTTGATCAAGAGGTCGTTGAGGTTCTTCTTGCCTTGTATGCAAGTCGCAAGACCTCTCTCAAGTTGCACCATTAGCTTAGTGTTCTCCTCAACAAGATGCACATGCTCACAACACGGGTTAGTAGCATTTGCATTATCAATTAGCATCATACGAGGAAAAGTGGCTTTTTCCTTGGTTAGCTTTACTTGAAGTTGATCATGAGACTCTTTGAGGCTAGCATGAGCACCCTTCAAGACCTTATGAGCCTTGTCAAGTAGATCAAACTCCTCTTTGAGTCTAGCAAGATCAACCTCAAGTTCAGCCTTCTCGGAGTTTAGCACGTGAGAAACAATGAAAACATGATCATAATCTTTCTTTAACTTAGCATGATCAACGTTGTGTGACTCCTCAAGAGCCAAACGAAGACCACGCTCTTCCTCAAGAACATTGGAATGATCCGAAATCTCATCGGCATAGTCACGACTATGCCCTTCCATCTTAGTGATGGTATGTTCGTGAGCCTCGATCATGTCATTGGCTTCACCAAGTTGTTCCAAGAGAGCAACAAAGTGCTTATTGGATTTACCCTTAAGTTTGGCCATAAAGGCCTCAAACTCATTTGCCTCCACATTAGCTCCCTCATGTTCATCAATGCTATCCATCGAAGAAGGATGATTAATGATGGTAGTTTTGATGTTGGGGGTTACCTTGTTGGTGGCTTTAGCCATGAGGCACCTGGCGGTGATGCTCTCATTGGGTGAGTCGAAGAGAGACACCCGTGGAGTCGTCGCAATGGCAACAGAGGCCATGGCAACCGACTCATCATCTTCATCATTGTCATCATCCTCATTGTACTCTTCTTGTACCACTAACACCTTGGGAGGAGTCTTCTTGGTGAAGTTGCTCTTGTTGGGGAACGACTTGGCCTTGTCCTTTCAGATGAGATTGCCACCATTGTCTTCCCTCTTCTCATACGGGTACTCCGCAACAAAATGACTCACGTTGCCACAATTGTATCACGTCCTTACACGTTGCTTGCTCTTCGTGCCACTTGAGTTGTTCTTGTTAAAGTTTGGCCTTGAGTTTTTCTTGCTCCAAAATTGCCTTGAAGCGAGTGCCATGTGTTCGTGATATGCATACTTTGTATCTTCGGGATTTCTCTCCTCTTCTTCCTATTCTTCTTCTTCAATAGTGAGCTTGGACTTCAATGCAAGGTTGGGCTTCTTTGCCCTTTGAGAACGAAGCACCGCATTGTCGGCGGTCTTGTCCAAAATGTTCATGGCCACAAACTCATTCAACACTTCGCTTGAGGTCAAAGTGTGGAAGTCCGGTCTTTGACGAATGACGGAGGACATGGCCTTGTGGTAGGGCACCATTGCCTTGAGGAATTTGCACTTGATCCAATTGTCATCCGTGTCCTTGCTCCCGTGATCTCGTAGTGAGACCGCGAGTTTGGTTACTCTCCGATAAAGCTCACGAGGTTCTTCATCTTCTTTCATTGCAAACTCATCGGCCTCATCTTGCACCACTTCATAGTTGGAGCGTTGAATGCTTGCGCTTCCCCGGTAGAGAGAGACAACACAATGCCATGCGTCTTTGGCCAAGGTGAAGGGCCGAAGATGAGGTAGGTCTTCGGGTGGAATTGCATCTTGAATGATGAAGAGAGCATTCTCATTGAATTGATTATCCGCGGCTTCTCGAGGAGTGAAGTTGCTTGGATCATGCGGATAGAAACCTTCTTCAATGATTCTCCAAAGGTTAGTGTTCACATGATTTAAATGACGTTTAAAGCGGTAAACCCAAGAATCAAAGTCCTCATTTTTCACAATCTTAGGGGGAGGATCGGCATGATTCAAATGAGTGGAAGAAACCGGTCCACCATACACAAGTGGTGGTTCCACATGAGCAAAGATGCCGGTGCCATTTTTACCACTAGAAGAAGGAGCCTTTGAACTACTAGCTTCCCCCTTATCAGAGATAGCATCCATCACCTTGTCGGCGGGATCACCCACTTTCAACGGTGCGGTGGATAGTTTAAGCCCCTCAAGTAATTTAGTAAACATGCTTTCAACCTCGGTCGTCATGGAGGTTTTCAATGTCTCCAAGGCCACATTGAACTCCTCACGAGAGACCGAGGTTCCCCCATCGCCCGTAGATGAGGTCGGATTTGCACCGGAGTGTTCCTCCACACCGTCTACGGTATCAACCATACTCTTCGGACGGTAAAGTCCTTAGTAAAGAGACAAGGCTCTGATACCAATTGAAAGGATCGATAAGGTTGACTAGAGGGGGGTGAATAGGCAACTAACAATTTTTAGCTTTTCTTTAACAATTTAAACTTTGCATCAAAGTAGGTTGTCTAGATATGCAACTAGGTGAGCAACCTATATGATGCAACAAGGATAGGAACACAAGCAAGCAAAAGATATGAAACAAATAAGCTTACACAAGTAAAGGCACGAGATAACCAAGAGTGGAGACGGTGGAGACGAGGATGTGTTGCTGAAGTTCCTTACCTTTGAGAGGAAGTACGTCTTCGTTGGAGCGGTGTGGAGGCACAATGCTCCCCAAGAAGCCACTAGGGCCACCGTATTCTCCTCATGCCCTCACACAATGCGAGATGCCGTGATTCCACTATTGGTGCCCTTGGAGGCGGTGACCGAACCTTTACAAACAAGGTTGGGGCAATCTCCACAACTCAATTGGAGGCTCCCAACGACACCACGAAGCTTCACCACAATGGACTATGGCTTCGCGGTGACCTCAACCGTCTAGGATGCACAAACACCCAAGAGTAACAAGATCCGCAAGGGATTAGTGGGGGAATCAAATTTCTCTTGGTGGAAGTGTGGATCGAGGCCTTCTCAACCACTCCCGAGCAAATCAACAAGTTTGATTGGCTAGGGAGTGAGATCGGGCGAAAATGGAGCTTAGAGCAACAATGGAGCTTAGGGTTGGAAGAGTTGAATCAACGGGGAAGAAGGGGACCCCTTATATAGTGTAGGACAAAGATCCAACCGTTACCCACCAACCAGCCCGCGGCCAGCGATACTACCGTGCCGGGCCAGCGGTACTACCGCAGGGCTGCGTGGTACTACCGCTTGCTACCAAGCAGTACTACCGCACGTCTATGCGGTACTACCGTACTGGCCCGCGGTACTGCCGCAACCCCAGCGATAGTAAGGACAAATCTGACGCGCAGGAACTGAGGGTGGTACTTCCGCAAGCGCGGTACTACCGCGCCTCCAAGCGGTACTACCACAAGGCAGAAATCCCCTAGCCAGGGGGAGGAAACATCCGTGCCTACTTCCGCAAAGAAACGAAAGAAGCAAAAACCCGACACAGTAGTACTGCCGAGGGGCGGTACTACTGCCTGACAGCATAGCGCGGTACTACCGCAGAGCGAAAGTGGTACTACTGCGGTAGCTGCGGATGTAAAAAATTACATCTGCCCCTACTACCACGAAAGAGCAGTACTAGCCTGGTGGGCGGCGGTAGTGCGGCTCCAGGGGAGCGGTACTACCGTGGGCACCTGTGGTACTACCACGCCACCGCACGGTACTACCGCTGATGCCTACGGTACTACCGTTTTCCTAGGAGCAGTACTACCACGACCCAACTCAGCAGCCAGAACTAGGGAGGCAAGAAAACAGAGGAAACTCCAAGAGAAAAAGGAGGGGACAAGAAGGAGACGTGTACGTGATGAGTCCACCCAAACCTTTCGAACCCGGACCCCTCTTAATAGTACGGCTTTCCTATGACTCAAGTCCACCAAAAAGAAACGTAGAAAAGACGCCGTCTTCAACAGTCTTCGAGGGGCACCTAACCGTCTTGTGCCTAGCGATGAAATGTCTGGGATACTCAAGGCACACGATTAGTCCACAAATGCGTTGTCATCAATCACCAAAACACCTTAGTGATAAATATGCCCTTACACTTATGCTCTTGAGAGAAGCCACTAGTGAAACCTATGGCCCCCGGGTCTATTCTCATCATATCAATCTCCATTACTTTAATCTTACTTTGCTATTTACCTTGCCTTTACTTTTCACTTTGCATCTTTATACCAAAAATACCAAAAATATTATATCTATCAGATCTCACTCTCGTAAGTGACCGTGAAGGGATTGACAACCCCTAATCGTGTTGGTTGCGAGTAGCTATCGTTTTGTGCAGGTACGAGGGACTTGAGCGTGGCCTCCTACTGGATTGATACCTTGGTTCTCAAACACTGAGGGGAATACTTACGCTACTCTGCTGCATCATCCTTTCCTCTTCGGGGAAATCCAACGCAAGCTCAAGAGGTAGCAAGAAGAATTTCTGGCGCCGTTGCCGGGGAGTCTACGCAAAAGTCAACATACCAAGTATCCATCACAATCCCTATCTTTCGCACTACATTTTTTGCCATTTGCCTCTCGTTTTCCTCTCCCCCCCCAATTCACCCTTGCCGTTTTATTCTCCCTCTCTCTCTCTATCCTCCCTCTCTATTTGCCGCTTTTGCCCATTTGCCCTTGTTTGCTCGTGTGCTAGTTTGTTTGCTTGTTTGTCGCGATGGCTCAACCGAGATTTGGTGATCTTCACCTTAAAAGGTTAGAGGAGATCGAAAACAATGTTAGGAAGTTTATGGTTTTGCAATTTGAGCATAATAATTTCTTTAGAAACGAGCTTAAGGAACAAAAAAGTTTTATGAGTTATATGAATAAAGAGCTTGATGATATGTCTAAAGAAATTGATGGTATAAGTTCCCAAATTGCTCGTCTAGAAAAGATGACTGCTGAAATTTCAGATATGCAAGCCACCTTAGTCAATAAGATGGCCGCTAAACCAAATTCCTATGAAAATTAAGATGAAGATCTAAAAGTTATTGATGTGTCTCCTATTAAATCTTTGTTATGCAATATGAATCTAGATAAAACTGAATATGATCTTCCTTTACCTAGAAGGCGTTCTAAAAATTCGGAGTATTTAGATCTTTATGATGAAATTGATGAAAGTGGGATTGAAAGAAATAAAAATCTAGACGTTGCTAAACCCACTATATTGGATTTCAAGGAATTTAATTATGAAAGTTGCTCTTTAATTGATTGTATTTCCTTGTTGCAATCCGTGCTAAATTCTCCACATGCTTATAGTCAAAAGAAAGCCTTCACCGAACATATTGTTGATGCTTTGATGCAATCTTATGAAGAAAAACTTGAGTTGAAAGTTTCTATCCCTAGAAAACTCTATGATGAGTGGGAACCAACTATTAAAATTAAAATTAAAGATCATGAGTTTTATTCTGTGTGATTTGGGTGCTAGTGTCTCCACTATCCCCAAAACTTTGTGTGATTTGCTAGATTTCCGTAATTTCGATGATTGCTCTCTAAATTTGCATCTTCCGGATTCTACTATTAATAAACCTATGGGAAGAATTGAAGGAAATATGCCCTAGAGGCAATAATAATGTTATTATTTTATTTCCTTATACCATGATAAATGTTTATTATTCATGCTAGAATTGTATTATCCGGAAACATAATACTTGTGTGAATACATAGACAAACCAAACGTCACTAGTATGCCTCTACTTGACTAGCTCATTAATCAAAGATGGTTATGTTTCCTAACCATAGACATGTGTTGTCATTTGATTAACGGGACCACATTATTAGGAGAATGATGTGATTGACATGACCCATTCCATTAGCTTAGCACCCGATCGTTTAGTATGTTGCTATTGCTTTCTTCATGACTTATACATGTTCCTATGACTATGAGATTATGCAACTCCCGTTTGCCGGAGGAACACTTTGTGTGCTACCAAACGTCACAACGTAACTGGGTGATTATAAAGGAGCTCTACAGGTGTCTCCAAAGGTACATGTTGGGTTGGTGTATTTCGAGATTAGGATTTGTCACTCCGATTGTCGGAGAGGTATCTCTAGGCCCTCTCGGTAATGCACATCACATAAGCCTTGCAACTATTGAGTTAGTTGCGAGATGATGTATTACGAAACGAGTAAAGAGGCTTGCCGGTAACGAGATTGAACTAGGTATTGAGATACCGACGATCGAATCTCGGGCAAGTAAAATACCGATGACAAAGGGAACAACGTATGTTGTTATGCGGTCTGACCGATAAAGATCTTCATAGAATATGTAGGAGCCAATATGAGCATCCAGGTTCCGCTATTGGTTATTGACCGGAGACGTGTCTCGGTCATGTCTACATTGTTCTCGAACCCGTAGGGTCCGCACGCTTAAGGTTTCGATGACAGTTATATTATGAGTTTATGAGTTTTGATGTACCAAAGTTAGTTCGGAGTCCCGGATGTGATCATGGACATAATGAGGAGTCTCGAAATGGTCGAGACATAAAGATTGATATATTATACGGCTATATTCGGACACCGGAAGTGTTCCGGGTGATTTCGGAGAAAACCGGAGAGCCGGAGGGTTACCGGAACCCTAGCGGGAGAAGTAATGGGCCATATGGGCATTAGTGGAGAGAGAGAGGGGCAGCCAGGGTAGGCCGCGCGCCTCCCACCCCCTGGTCCGAATTGGACTAGGAGAGGGGGGGCGGCGCCCCCCTTTCCTTCTCCCTCCCCACTTCCTTCCCCCTCCTAGTAGGAGTCCTACTCCTACTAGGAGGAGGACTCCTCCTGGCGCGCCAATAGGGGCCGGCCGGCCTCCTCCCCTTGCTCCTTTATATACGGGGGCAGGGGGCACCCCTAGACACACAAGTTTATCCACGTGATCATATTCTTAGCCGTGTGCGGTGCCCCTTCCACCATAATCCTCGATAATATTGTAGCGGTGCTTAGGCGAAGCCCTGCGAGGGTAGTACATCAAGATCGTCACCACGCCGTCGTGCTGACGGAACTCTACCCCGACACTTTGCTAGATCGGAGTCCGGGGATCGTCATCGAGCTGAACGTGTGCTAAAACTCGGAGGTGCCGTAGTTTCGGTGCTTGACCGGTTGGGCCGTGAAGACGTACGACTACATCAACCGCGTTGTGCTAACGCTTCCGTTGTCGGTCTACAAGGGTACGTAGATCACACTCTCCCCTCTCGTTGCTATGCATCACCATGATCTTGCGTGTGCGTAGGAATTTTTTTGAAATTACTACGTTACCCAACAGTGGCATCCGAGCCTAGGTTTTATGTGTTGATGTTATATGCACGAGTAGAACACAAGTGAGTTGTGGGCAATATAAGTCATACTGCTTACCAGCATGTCATACTTTGGTTCGGCGGTATTGTTGGATGAAGCGGCCTGGACCGACATTACGCGTACGCTTATGCGAGACCGGTTCTCCCGACGTGCTTTGCACAAAGGTGACTAGCGGGTGACAGTTTCTCCAACTTTAGTTGAACCGAGTGTGGCTATGCCCGGTCCTTGCGAAGGTTAAAACAACACCAACTTGACAAACTATCGTTGTGGTTTTGATGCGTAGGTAAGATTGGTTCTTGCTTAAGCCCGTACCAGCCACGTAAAACTTGCAACAACAAAGTAGAGGATGTCTAACTTGTTTTTGCAGGGCATGTTGTGATGTGATATGGTCAAGACATGATGCTAAATTTTATTGTATGAGATGATCATGTTTTGTAACCAAGTTATCGGCAACTGGCAGGAGCCATATGGTTGTCGCTTTATTGTATGCAATGCAATTGCGCTGTAATGCTTTACTTTATCACTAAGCGGAAGTGATAGTCGTGGAAGCATAAGATTGGCAAGACGACAACGATGCTACGATGGTGATCAAGGTGTCGTGCCGGTGACGATGGTGATCACGACGGTGCTTCGAAGATGGAGATCACAAGCACAAGATGATGATGGCCATATCATATCACTTATATTGATTGCATGTGATGTTTATCTTTTATGCATCTTATCTTGCTTTGATTGACGGTAGAATTTTAAGATGATCTCTCACTAATTATCAAGAAGTGTTCTCCCTGAGTATGCACCGTTGCGAAAGTTCTTCGTGCTGAGACACCACGTGATGATCGGGTGTGATAGGCTCTACGTTCAAATACAACGGGTGCAAAACAGTTGGACACGCAGAATACTCATGTTATACTTGACGAGCCAAGCATATACAGATATGGCCTCGGAACACGGAGACCGAAAGGTCGAGCGTGAATCATATAGTAGATATGATCAACATAGCGATGTTCACCAATGAAACTACTCCATCTCACGTGATGATCGGACATGGTTTAGTTGATTTGGATCACGTTATCACTTAGAGGATTAGAGGGATGTCTATCTAAGTGGGAGTTCTTTAGTAATATGATTAATTGAACCTAAATTTATCATGAACTTAGTAACTGATAGTATCTTGCTTGTTTATGTTTGATTGTAGATAGATGGCCCGTGCTATTGTTCCGTTGAATGTTAATGCGTTCCTTGAGAAAGCAAAGTTGAAAGATGATGGTAGCAATTACACGGACTGGGTCCGTAACTTGAGGATTATCCTCATTGCTGCACAGAAGAATTACGTCCTGGAAGCACCGCTGGGTGCCAGGCCTGCTGCTGGAGCAACACCAGATGTTATGAACATCTGGCAGAGCAAAGCTGATGACTACTCGATAGTTCAGTGTGCCATTCTTTACGGCTTAGAATCGGGACTTCAACGATGTTTTGAACGTCATGGAGCATATGAGATGTTCCAGGAGTTGAAGTTAATATTTCAAGCAAATGCCCGGATTGAGAAATATGAAGTCTCCAATAAGTTCTATAGCTGCAAGATGGAGGAGAACAGTTCTGTCAGTGAGCATATACTCAAAATGTCTGGGTATAATAATCACTTGATTCAATTGGGAGTTAATCTTCCAGATGATTGCGTCATTGACAGAATTCTCCAATCACTGCCATGAAGCTACAAGAGCTTCGTGATGAACTATAATATGCAAGGGACGAATAAGACTATTCCCGAGCTCTTCGCAATGCTGAAAGCTGCGGAGGTAGAAATCAAGAAGGAGCATCAAGTGTTGATGGTCAATAAGACCACTAGTTTCAAGAAAAAGGGCAAAGGGAAGAAGAAGGGGAACTTCAAAAAGAACAGCAATCAAGTTGCTACTCAAGAGAAGAAACCCAAACCTGGACCTAAGCCTGAAACTGAGTGCTTCTACTGAAGCAGACTGGTCACTGGAAGCGGAACTGCCCCAAGTATTTGGCGGATAAGAAGGATGGCAAGGTGAACAAAGGTATATGTGATATACATGTTATTGATGTGTACCTTACTAATGCTCGCAGTAGCACCTGGGTATTTGATACTGGTTCTGTTGCTAACATTTGCAACTCGAAACAGGGACTACAGATTAAGCGAAGATTGGCTAAGGACGAGGTGACGATGCGCGTGGGAAATGGTTCCAAAGTCGATGTGATCGCGGTCGGCACGCTACCTCTACATCTACCTTCGGGATTAGTATTAGACCTAAATAATTGTTATTTGGTGCCAGCGTTAAGCATGAACATTATATTTGGATCTTGTTTGATGCGAGACGGTTATTCATTTAAATCAGAGAATAATGGTTGTTCTATTTATATGAGTAATATCTTTTATGGTCATGCACCCTTAAAGAGTGGTCTATTCTTATTAAATCTCGATAGTAGTGACACACATATTCATAATGTTGAAACCAAAAGATGCAGAGTTGATAATGATAGTGCAATTTATTTGTGGCACTGCCGTTTGGGTCATATCGGTGTAAAGCGCATGAAGAAACTCCATACTGATGGGCTTTTGGAACCACTTGATTATGAATCGCTTGGTACTTGCGAACCGTGCCTTATGGGTAAGATGACAAAAACACCGTTCTCCGGTACTATGGAGAGAGCAACAGATTTGTTGGAAATCATACATACAGATGTATGTGGTCCGATGAATGTTGAGGCTCGTGGCGGATATCGTTATTTTCTCACCTTCACAGATGACTTAAGCAGATATGGCTATATCTACTTAATGAAACATAAGTCTGAAACATTTGAAAAGTTCAAAGAATTTCAGAGTGAAGTTGAAAATCATGGTAACAAGAAAATAAAATTCATGCGATCTGATCGTGGAGGAGAATATTTGAGTTACGAGTTTGGTGTACATTTGAAACAATGCGGAATAGTTTCGCAACTCATGCCACCCGGAACACCACAGTGTAATGGTGTGTCCGAACGTCGTAATCGTACTTTACTAGATATGGTGCGATCTATGATGTCTCTTACTGATTTACCACTATCGTTTTGGGGTTATGCTCTAGAGACGGCCGCATTCACGTTAAATAGGGCACCATCAAAATCCATTGAGACGACGACGTATGAACTATGGTTTGGCAAGAAACCTAAGTTGTCGTTTCTTAAAGTTTGGGACTATGATGCTTGTGTGAAAAAGTTTCAACATGATAAGCTCGAACCCAAATCGGAGAAGTAAATCTTCATAGGTTACCCAAAACAAAATGTTGGTTACACCTTCTATCACAGAACCGAAGGCAAGTTATTCATTGCTAAGAATGGATCCTTTCTAGAGAAGGAGTTTCTCTCGAAATAAGTGAGTGGGAGGAAAGTAGAACTTGATGAGGTAACTATACCCGCTCCATTATTGGAAACTAGTACATCACAAAAACCAGTTTCTGTGACACCTACACCAATTAGTGAGGAAGCTAATGATGATGATCATGAAGCTTCAGAACAAGATACTACTGAACCTCGTAGATCAACCAGAGTAAGATCCGCACCAGAGTGGTATGGTAATCCTGTTCTGGAAGTCATGCTACTAGATCATGATGAACCTACGAACTATGGAGAAGCGATGGTGAGCCCAGATTCCGCAAAATGGCTTGAAGCCATGAAATCTGAGATGGGATCCATGTATGAGAACAAAGTATGGACTTTGGTTGACTTGCCCAATGATCGGCAAGCAATTGAGAATAAATGGATCTTTAAGAAGAAGACTAACGCTGACGGTAATGTTACTGTCTACAAAGCTCGACTTGTCGCAAAAGGTTTTCGACAAGTTCAAGGGATTGACTACGATGAGACCTTCTCACCCGTAGCGATGCTTAAGTCTGTCCGAATCATGTTAGCAATTGCCGCATTTTATGATTATGAAATTTGGCAAATGGATGTCAAAACTGCATTCCTGAATGGATTTATGCAAGAAGAGTTGTATATGATGCAACCGGAAGGTTTTGTCGATGCAAAGGGAGGTAACAAAGTGTGCAAGCTCCAGCGATCCAATTATGGACTGGTGCAAGCCTCTCGGAGTTGGAATAAACGCTTTGATAATGTGATCAAAGCATTTGGTTTTGTACAGACTTTTGGAGAAGCCTGTATTTACAAGAAAGTGAGTGGGAGCTCTGTAGCATTTCTGATATTATATGTAGATGACATATTACTAATCGGAAATGATGTAGAATTTCTGGATAGCATAAAGGGATACTTGAATAAGAGTTTTTCAATGAAAGACCTCGATGAAGCTGCTTACATTTTGGGCATTAAGATCTATAGAGACAGATCAAGACGCGTAATTGGACTTTCACAAAGCACATACCTTGACAAAGTTTTGAAAAAGTTCAAAATGGATCAAGCAAAGAAAGGATTCTTGCCTGTGTTACAAGGTGTGAAATTGAGTAAGACTCAATGCCCGACCAATGCAGAAGATAGAGAGAAAATGAAAGATGTTCCCTATGCTTCAGCCATAGGCTCTATCATGTATGCAATGTTGTGTACCAGACCTGATGTGTGTCTTGCTATAAGTCTAGCAGGCAGGTACCAAAGTAATCCAGGAGTGGATTACTGGACAGCGGTCAAGAACATCCTGAAATACCTGAAAAGGACTAAGGATATGTTTCTCATATATGGAGGTGACAAAGAGCTCATCGTAAATGATTACGTTGATGCAAGCATTGACACTGATCCGGACGAGTCTAAATCGCAAACTAGATACGTGTTTACATTAAACGGTGGAGCTGTCAGTTGCTGCAGTTCTAAACAAAGCGTTGTGGCAGACATGTGAAGCGGAGTACATAGCTGCTTCGGAAGTAGCAAACGAAGGAGTCTAGATGAAGGAGTTCATATCCGATCTAGGAGTCATACCTAGTGCATCGTGTCCAACGAAAATATTTTGTGACAATACTGGTGCAATTGCCTTGGCAAAGGAATCCAGATTTCACAAGAGGACCAAGCACATCAAGAGACGCTTCAATTCTATCCGGGATCTAGTCCAGGTGGGAGACATAGAGATTTGCAAGATACATACGGATCTGAATGTAGCAGACCCGTTGACTAAGCCTCTTCCACGAGCAAAACATGATCAGCACCAAAGCTCCATGGGTGTTAGAATCATTACTATGTAATCTAGATTATTGACTCTAGTGCAAGTGGGAGACTGAAGGAAATATGCCCTAGAGGCAATAATAATGTTATTATTTTATTTCCTTATATCATGATAAATGTTTATTATTCATGCTAGAATTGTATTATCCGGAAACATAATACTTGTGTGAATACATAGACAAACCAAACGTCACTAGTATGCCTCTACTTGACTAGCTCATTAATCAAAGATGGTTATGTTTCCTAACCATAGATATGTGTTGTCATTTGATTAATGGGATCACATTATTAGGAGAATGATGTGATTGACATGACCCATTCCATTAGCTTAGCACCCGATCGTTTAGTATGTTGCTATTGCTTTCTTCATGACTTATACATGTTCCTATGACTATGAGATTATGCAACTCCCGTTTGCCGGAGGAACACTCTGTGTGCTACCAAACGTCACAACGTAACTGGGTGATTATAAAGGAGCTCTACAGGTGTCTCCAAAGGTACATGTTGGGTTGGTGTATTTCGAGATTAGGATTTGTCACTCCGATTGTCGGAGAGGTATCTCTAGGCCCTCTCGGTAATGCACATCACATAAGCCTTGCAACTATTGAGTTAGTTGCGAGATGATGTATTACGAAACGAGTAAAGAGGCTTGCCGGTAACGAGATTGAACTAGGTATTGAGATACCGACGATCGAATCTCGGGCAAGTAAAATACCGATGACAAAGGGAACAACGTATGTTGTTATGCGGTCTGACCGATAAAGATCTTCGTAGAATATGTAGGAGCCAATATGAGCATCCAGGTTCCGCTATTGGTTATTGACCGGAGACGTGTCTCGGTCATGTCTACATTGTTCTCGAACCCGTAGGGTCCGCACGCTTAAGGTTTCGATGACAGTTATATTATGAGTTTATGAGTTTTGATGTACCGAAGTTAGTTTGGAGTCCCAGATGTGATCGGACATAATGAGGAGTCTCGAAATGGTCGAGACATAAAGATTGATATATTAGACGACTATATTCGGACACCGGAAGTGTTCTGGGTGATTTCGGAGAAAACCGGAGAGCCGGAGGGTTACCCGAACCCTACCGGGAGAAGTAATGGGCCATATGGGCCTTAGTGGAGAGAGGGAGGGGCAGCCAGGGTGGGCCACGCGCCTCCTCCCCCTGGTACGAATTGGACTAGGAGAGGGGGGCGGCGCCCCCCTTTCCTTCTCCCTCCCCACTTCCTTCCCCCTCCTAGTAGGAGTCCTACTCCTACCAGGAGGAGGACTCCTCCTGGCGCGCCAATAGGGTCCGACCGGCCTCCTCCCCTTTCTCCTTTATATACGGGGGCAGGGGCACCCCTAGACACACAAGTTGATCCACGTGATCATATTCTTAGCCGTGTGCGGTGCCCCCTTCCACCATAATCCTCGATAATATTGTAGCGGTGCTTAGGCGAAGCCCTGCGACGGTAGTACATCAAGATCGTCACCACGCCGTCGTGCTGACGGAACTCTACCCCGACACTTTGCTGGATCGGAGTCCGGGGATCGTCATCGAGCTGAACGTGTGCTAAAACTCGGAGGTGCCGTAGTTTCGGTGCTTGATCAGTCGGGCCGTGAAGACGTACGACTACATCAACCGCGTTGTAACACTTCCGCTGTCGGTCTACAAGGGTACGTAGATCACACTCTCCCCTCTCGTTGCTATGCATCACCATGATTTTGCGTGTGCGTAGGAATTTTTTTTGAAATTACTACGTTACCCAACAAGAATTAATGATGTTCTTATTGTTGCAAATAGGAATTATGTGCCCGTAGATTTCATTGTTCTTGATATAGATTGCAATCCTTCTTGCCCTATTATTCTTGGTAGACCTTTCCTTAGAACGGTTGGTGCGATTATTGATATGAAGGAATGGAATATTAGATTTCAATTTCCATTAAAAAGGGCATGGAACACTTTCCAAGAAAGAAAATAAAATTGCCATATGAAACTATCATAAGAGCCACTTACGGGTTGCCTACCAAAGATGGCAATACCTAGATCTATCCTCGCTTTTATGCCTAGCTAGGGGCGTTAAACGATAGCGCTTGTTGGGAGGCAACCCAATTTTATTTTTATTCCTTGCTCTTTGATCCTGTTTAGTAATAAATAAATTATTTAGCCTCTGTTTTGGTTGTGTTTTTTGTGTGTTTAATTAGTGTTTGTGCCAAGTAGAACCATTGGGAAGACTTGGGGAAAGTCTTGTTGAACTTGCTGTAAAAAACAGAAACTTTAGCGCTCACGAGAACTGATGTCATTTTTATTTGGAGAGTTATATTTAGTTAATTCTTTTGCAGATGATTAATAGATAAATTCCTCACGTCCAGCAATTTATTTTAGAATTTTTGGGGTTCCAGATCTTGCGATAGCTACAGATTACTACAGATTGTTCTGTTTTGACAGATTCTGTTTTTCGTGTGTTGTTTGCTTATTTTGATGAATCTATGGTTAGTAAAATAGTTTATAATCCATAGAGAAGTTGGAATACAGTAGGTTTAACACCAATATAAATAAAGAATGAGTTCATTACAGTACCTTGAAGTGGTTTTTTGTTTTCTTTCGCTAACGGAGCTCACGAGTTTTCTACTTTATGTTTTGTGTTGTGAAGTTTTCAAGTTTTGGGTAAGGATTTGATGGATTATGGAACAAGGAGTGGCAAGAGCCTAAGCTTGGGGATGCCCATGGCACCCCCAATATAATCCAAGGACACCAAAAAGTCAAAGCTTGGGGATGCCCCGGAAGGCATCCCCTCTTTCGTCCACTTCCATCGGTAATTTACATGGAGCTATATTTTTATTCACCAACATGATATGTGTTTTGCTTGGAGCGTCTTGTATTATTTGTGTCTTTTGTTGTTAGTGTGCCACAATCATCCTTGCTGTACACACCTTTTGAGAGATCCATACATGAATTAGAATTTGATAGAATACTCTATGTGCTTCACTTATATCTTTTGAGCTAAGTAGTTTTGCTCTATGTGCTTCACTTATATCTTTTGAGCATTATAATTTTGCTCTATGTGCTTCACTTAGATTTTTTAGAGCACGGTGGTGGATTTGTTTTAAAGAAACTATTGATCTCTCATGCTTCACTTAAATTATTTTGAGAGTCTTAATAGCATGGTAATTTGCTTAATAATAACATGCTTGGTATTCAAGATTTGTGAAACTTTCTTTTGAGTGTGTTGAATACTAAGAAAAGTTGGATGCTTGATAATTGTTTTGAGATGTGGAGGTAGTAATATCAAAGTCATGCTAGTAGAGTAATTTTGAATTTGAGAAGTGCTTGAGTTAAAGTTTGCAAGTCTCGTAGCATGCACATATGGTAAACGTTATGCAACAAATTTGAAACATGAGGTGTTATTTGATTGTCCTCCTTATGAGTGGCGGTCAGGGAAGAGCGATGGTTTTTTCCTACCAATCTATCCCCCTAGGATCATGCGCCGTAATACTTTGGTTTTTGATGGCTTGTAGATTTTTGCAAAAAGTATATGAGTTCTTTATGACTAATGTTGAGTCCATGGATTACACGCACTCTCACCCTTCCATCCTGCTAGCCTCTTCGGTACCATGCATTGCCCTTTCTCACATCGAGAGTTGGTGCAAACTTCGCCGGTGCATCCAAACCCCGTGATATGATACACTCCGTCACACATAAACCTCCTTATATCTTCCTCAAAACAGCCACCAGACCTACCTATTATGGCATTTCCATAGCCATTCCGAGATATATTGCCATGCAACTTTCCACCATCCAGTTTATCATGACACATTCATCATTGTCATATTGCTTAGCATGATCATGTAGTTGACATAGTATTTGTGGCAAAGCCACCGTTCATAATTTTTCATACTTGTCACTCTTGATTCATTGCATATCCCGGTACACCGCCGGAGGCATTCATATAGAGTCATACTTTGTTCTAGTATCGAGTTGTAATCATTGAGTTGTAAATAAATAGAAGTGTGATGATCATCATTAATAGAGCATTGTCCCAAAAAAGGCCAAAAAAGAAAGGCCAAATAAAAAAAGAGAAAGGCCAAAAAAGGGGCAATTCTACTATTCCTTTTTTCCACACTTGTGCTTCAAAGTAGCACCATGTTCTTCATATAGAGAGTCTCTTGAGTTATCACTTTCATATACTAGTGGGAATTTTCATTATAGAACTTGGCTTGTATATTCCAACAATGGGCCTCCTCAAGTGCCCTCGGTCTTCGTGAGCAAGCAAATTGGATGCACACCCACTTAGTTTCTTTTGTTGAGCTTTCATACATTTATAGCTCTAGTGCATCCGTTGCATGGCAATCCCTACTCCTTGCATTAACATCAATCGATGAGCATCTCCATAGCCCATTGATTAGCCTTGTTGCTGTGAGACTTTCTCCCTTTTTGTATTCTCCACATAACCCCCATCATTATTCTATTCCACCTATAGTGCTATATCCATGGCTCACGCTCATGTATTGCGTGAAAGTTTATGAGTTTGAAATTATTAAGGTATGAAACAATTTCTTGGCTTGTCATCGAGGTTGTGCATGATGAGAGCATTCTTGTGTGACGAAAATGGAGCATGACTAAACTATATGATTTTGAAGGGATGAACTTTCTTTGGCCATGTTACTTTAAGAAAACATAATTGCTTTGTTCGTTTGCTTGAAGTATTATTATTTTTATGTAAATATGAACTTTTGTCTTGAATATTCCTAATATGAATATTCATACCACAATTAAGAAGATTTGCATCGAAATTATGCCAAGTATCACTCCGCATCAAAAAATTCTCTTTTTATCATTTACCTACTCGAGGACGAGCAGGAATTAAGCTTGGGATGCCTGATACGTCTCCAACGTATCTATATTTTTTGATTGCTCCATTCTATATTATCTACTGTTTTGGACTATATTGGGCTTTATTTTCCACTTTTATATTATTTTTGGGACTAACTATTAACCGGAGGCCCAGCCCAGAATTGCTGTTTTTTGCCTATTTCGGTGTTTTGAAGAAACGGAATATCAAACGGAGTCCAAACGGAATAAAACCTTCGGAAACGTGATTTTCTCACCGAACGTGATCCAGGAGACTTGGACCCTACGCCAAGGCATCAGAGAGGCGGTCACGAGGGTGGGGGGCGCCCCCCCTAGGGCGCGCCCCCTGCCTCATGGGCCCCTCGGAGCTCCACCAATGTACTTCTTCCTCCTATATATACCTACGTACCACAAACGATCAGAACAGGAGCCAAAAACCTAATTCCACCGCGGCAACTTTCTATATCCATGAGATCCCATCTTGGGGCCTGTTCCGGAGCTCCGCCGGAAGAGGGTCATCATCACGGAGGGCTTCTACATCATCATAGCCCCTCCGATGAAGTGTGAGTAGTTTACCTCAAACCTTCGGGTCCATAGTTAGTAGCTAGATGGCTTCTTCTCTCTTTTTGGATCTCAATACAAAGTTCTCCCCCTCTCTCGTGGAGATCTATTCGACGTAATCTTCTTTTTGCGGTGTGTTTGTTGGGACCGATGAATTGTGGGTTTATGATCAAGTCTATCTATGAATAATATTTGAATCTTCTCTGAATTCTTTTATGTATGATTGGATATCTTTGCAAGTCTCTTCGAATTATTTGTTTGGTTTGGCCAACTAGATTGGTAGTTCTTTCCATGGGAGAAGTGCTTAGCTTTGGGTTCGATCTTGCGGTGTCCTTTTCCAGTGACAGAAGGGGCAGCAAGGCACGTATTGTATCGTTGCCATCGAGGATAACAAGATGGGGTTTATTTCATATTGCATGAATTTATCTCTCTACATCATGTCATCTTGCTTAAGGCGTTACTCTGTTTTTTAACTTAATACTCTAGATGCATGCTGGATAGCGGTCGATGAGTGGAGTAATAGTAGTAGATGCAGAATTGTTTCGGTCTACTTGTCACGGACGTGATGCCTATATACATGATCATGCCTAGATATTCTCATAACTATGCTCAATTCTGTCAATTGCTCAACAGTAATTTGTTCACCCACCGTAGAATACTTATGCTCTTGAGAGAAGCCACTAGTGAAACCTATGGCCCCCGGGTCTATTCTCATCATATCAATCTCCATTACTTTAATCTTACTTTGCTATTTACCTTGCCTTTACTTTTCACTTTGCATCTTTATACCAAAAATACCAAAAATATTATATCTATCAGATCTCACTCTCGTAAGTGACCGTGAAGGGATTGACAACCCCTAATCGCGTTGGTTGCGAGTAGCTATCGTTTTGTGCAGGTACGAGGGACTTGAGCGTGGCCTCCTACTGGATTGATACCTTGGTTCTCAAAAACTGAGGGAAATACTAACGCTACTCTGCTGCATCATCCTTTCCTCTTCGGGGAAGTCCAACGCAAGCTCAAGAGGTAGCATCCGCCAGATATGAATCAGACGGCCTATAATGCAGGATGGCAGGCACACCATCATCAACAACTCCGTTTTTTATAAGAGTAGAGATAAAATATATTAAATGTAGTATACCATGTTCATAACCACACCATGTGTATCACCGTAATATATATTCACACATCCGTCGGTTTGAAACACTATGATAAATTCTTCAAATATCCGAATTCATTTTTTATAATGAAGTATATATGATCTCTATTCATATTTTACACCCACACAACCCTCTTATCTTTGTAGCTAGCACTAACTTTCTCTTGTGCATGCACACGCCCGCATCCCTCTCACACTCCCTCAGCATTCTCTAGCTCCATTGCGCAAATTCGTCTTTTCACTTTAGGTTGTTCACCCACGGTGTGTGTAGGCCCCCCAGCTCCTTCTTTACGGCACACATCGATCGATATGCCTCTCTAGCCAGGTGTGCCTAGCACAAACACAAGCTTCCCCTCTTCTCTTGTCACCGTCCATGCCTCACTCCCACCACTCTTTTCATCGTTCTCGTACTCGCACACTCCCCCCCTCGATATAGTATGCCTCTTGTACCACCTCCTACATGCATCCCTCTCTCTCTATCCTTCTCCTCGTGCCTCATTTGCTTCTAACACACACATGCATGTATACCGATTGATCTCCC
This sequence comes from Triticum urartu, assembly GCF_056163025.1. Classification (NCBI taxonomy): domain Eukaryota; kingdom Viridiplantae; phylum Streptophyta; class Magnoliopsida; order Poales; family Poaceae; genus Triticum; species Triticum urartu. Next base: position 399,778,689 of record NC_141873.1, on the reverse strand, counting down.
AACATATACCTAGATTGACTTTAACTACCCCCCATCGATCGACGTACCTCACAAGTTATGTCTCTCCTTTCTCTTACAAAGGGCGATTGATCTTCCTATGTATTTACATCTGCTTACCACAGCCACATCGTCCCCCTCATCATTCGTGCATGCCTCCTGACCCGTCTCTCACACGCACATGCACAGACAATAAGCAGCCATCTCCTCTCTTATTAATATTGCAGGCGTGCCCTCCGTTTTTCTAGCAAGCCTATCCCACCATTTGTTAGAAGAAACTCCACTACCACCCCCTCCAACACTCTAGCTCTGTCTCTCTCCCAACCTTATTCATCTCCTGCACATATGCATGGATGCCGATCGATCTCCCTTAATACATGAGGCAGATCGATCTCCTTAATACATGAGGTAGGCCTCTCTCCTCCTCCACACAGATACCAGCCATTGTACCTCCATAGTTAATTGGGCCTCCCTCTTCCCCCACCACACACTGATAGTCGAGCGCTGCAGGTAGGTATCCATGCCACAGAGACAAACTGCACATGTCCCATCTCACGTTTCAGTAGGCCAACCACTCTATATCTTTGACGTGGGCACACACAAATTCGATGGCACTCTTTATCGATCGCGCGCGCACACACACACATCATCATCCCTCTCTTCGATTCTATGGACACCTCAAGCCGATGATACCTCCACTCTCTTCTCGTGGATCGCCCCCTCTATATATATGTTATATCTAGGACTCTATTTCACACACATTGCATATGTTAAATTTTTTGATTGACCCCCCCCCCAAAAAAAACTCTCAAGAACCCACACACTATATCTCTCTAGGTTTGTATCTCTCTCACACAACCCCACGCAGGTGGTGTACGTATACAAGAAGAGAATAGGTGCACCGTGCACGTACTCACACTTCGTGCCCAGCCACACCCGCGTGGGTACACGGTGGAGCTCATTTCTTTACGAAATGGCAGCCCACGTGCTAATTTGAACGCATGTAGCGGTTGTTTACCTAGGAAGGTCGTGTACCACGCGTGCATGAAACAAAGTTCGACTTGATGCGTTGCCGCGTTATTTTAAAATAAAGTTATAGCGCTCAATGGCACATACACAGAATATAAAACAATTTTTATGGAGGAAAAGGTAGTCCGCTCTTTAGAGTATCTCACACAAGGCTCCGGTGGCCTCTCTCTCTCTCATCGTTGGTCACTGATTTGGCCGCATCCCGTCCGCGGGGGGAAGGGAGTGTGGTGGCCTCTGTCTCTCTCACCGTTGGTCATTGATCTGGCCGCATCCCGTCCGCCGGGGGAAAGGGAGGAAGTGCATCGTTTCTCCGTTCGACGGCGCCGAGGCAGCATGTCCTGATCTGCGGTACACGCCGTTCTCTCTGACCAAGCTCCGGCGCGGCAGGGCCTACGCCACCTGCTCGCAGATTCTGCCCGCCGCAGCTCACCTAGTTACATCCCGACGACCTCTAGGTATCCCCTCCGGCCTTGCTCCACTGCCCGTTTTCCCACGTCGCTGCATGTGGATCTTCCATAGTTCTTTGCCCAAAACGTAGCTCGTTCGGCGTACTTTCCATATTTCATTCTCGTCCTCACACCGTTTTAGACAAACACAACCGTGTTGTTATCTTCCCTTAGGACAAGGAATATGCTTCTTTTTTGTCGCCGCATGTGTCATCAACTGTTATTGGCCAGTAATTGCTTCCTTTCTACCTCTTTTTGCAAACAGGGCTATCCATTTCACGTCGTTGCTATTGCGACCTTTTGGTGAACTGCACAAATCACTTTTTTCTTAAGAGTGTTTTGTGCAGTTGTACTAAAATGTCACACGGGCAACGTCTCTACAGTTCAGTGCGACTGCACAAAGGGAGATTGGTTTTGCTCTATCCTCCTCATCCAACTCTGAGCCTAATCTTCTCCAACTAGTTAGTCTTAAGAGAGACTGCAAAGGTGACCGGCTTCTATTTGTGTGTTTATTGTTTCATCAGTAGTCCTCTATTATCGTAATCACACTTGATATCTTTGGAACAGGGACGCTCAGCTCTATTTTAGTGGAACTGCACAAAATGATCGGAATGTTGCACGCTCCAGACAGCTACTTTTTTCCCAACATGCCTTGTTGATTTAGATAGAGCTGGGGGACGTTGCTGCCAATGAAAGCATGGATCAATTTTAATTTAACACCTTCTCACAACTTTGTCTTCAGTTGTGATGTAATTATTAGCTCTGATCTGCTAATAATTGACATGCATTAGCAAGGAAGTTAGTTTTTTATTGTTTCCGAAAGAGCATCGATGGCAAGACACGCGAAACAAAAGCTGAAAGCTCACACCATTGTACAATTTCATGTTGCTGGAAAATTATTTGTATAGTACGTCAGTTATGTAAACAAATGATGGAAGCTTGATAGCATTGCCAGAAGCCTCTTCATCATCCGGGTCCATGTGCCATGCACAAAATTATACTCCTTCGTTCCTAAATATTTGTCTTTTTACAAATTTCAAACGGGCATATTTTAGAGTGTAGATTCACTCATTTTGCTTCGTATGTGTACTCCCTCTGTTCCTAAATATTCTATTCGTCTTAAAAGAGATTTCAACAAGTGACTAAGTATGGAGCAAAATGAGTGAATCTACACTCTAAAATATGTCTATATACATCCGTATGTGCTAGTCCATTTGAAATCTCTAAAAAGACAAATATTTGAGTAGTCACTCGTTGAAATCTCTAGAAAGACAAATACTCCGGAGTATATTTAAGAACCGAGGGGGTAGTGCACAACCGCATGGGAGACTCAGCCCAGTCGTTGCGCCGCATTAATAGTGAGTAATGAGCAGTCAAATCATAAGCCCCACCTTTCCCACCGTAAGTTGCTCTGAAGAAGCAACCATCAATACGCTCTTCTTTGAATCCACTCATACTACTCCATCCGTCACTGTTTATACAGCGCGCTTCAGAAAAAAGAAAAAAATCTATGGGACCAAGGCGACTAGCGATCGGCCTGAAAAATAGCACGACGTCTATTACTAGAGGGAATAATGCATACACACATTCATGCAGTGCTTCCACCCCGGGTACACACATGCATGCACTCCGTGGTAGTACAGTACATGGAGAGAAAATTGTGGACTTGATTGCGATTACCACGCCCTAATTAATTGAGCATTATACCAAACGCATCTAAAGTCTCTTTGGTGGTGGAAATGCATTGAGAGAAATGCATCATAATGAAGTGCGCCCTGTAAACTGTGACGGAGGGTGGAGTAGTATGAAGGTGCAAAACCAAGTATGCGTACTACTGCGCTTGGCTCTTCGCCCCTTCATGAAGTCGAACAATGATGGTACTTCGCATGTCGGGTACTACAGTGTATGCCTCTGACAATCTGACACCGAATGGACTGATGCATGTCCACCGAGGGTAGGTTGCATTAGTCAAAAGGCGTAAGCGAGCTTCACCTTGTCCTGCAAGCTTCTCCTCGTTCTGCGAGTTGACGGGACACACCAAAAAGTAGTGCTAGTCCATACTCCCTCCTTTCCGGTTAATATGGCTTAATCTTTTTTGCGGGTAAATGAGAGAGCTTTATTCATATATAAGCATTCTTAGGACGATCAGCCAAGACACAGGTCACTAGGAAGCGAGGTACCCCGCAAAAAAAGTAGGAAGCGAGGTGTTTCATCAAGCCAGCTCTCGGCCACATTCAAAGTGCAGCAAGCACGATTCGCATGAAGATGTGCCGCAAGGTTTGCTGACCTGTTTACATGCTGAATAACAAAAAAGAGGAAATATTACTGAGCGCTACTATTTGTAACAGGATATGAGCCAGAATTAAGCAAGAATTGTGGCGAGTGTTCTATGCAATCAACTTCCATTATCACATGCGAGAACCCTCAAAGAGAACCAAATGTGTTGAAGATTGCTTTATCACATTTTAAAATTATAATAAGAGTGCAGACGCTCCTCCATCCAGTTCCTAGTACTAGTATAGTACGTACCTTTATGGACTATAGTAGTAGTACTAGTAAACTTTGCGCTTGGTTGTTTGGGAAGCCGAACAATAATAGCACTAGTAGTACTCCCTCCTTTCCGGTTTATAAGGCTCAATTCAAAAATCTCACCAACCAAGGTAGATGATGAGTGTTGGAATATTTTTTGTAGTTTGCAAAAGCACCCAATTAATGCTCTTGTTTTCCACAAAAAATTATGTTTACGAATGCATTAATTGCAATGCATGCATGCATTGGTCAGTTTTCTCTTAATACTTGCATGCAATGATTTAATGCACCTTGAAGTCTGAACATGTGATGGGGAACAACCAAATTGAGCCTTATAAAATGGAAAAACTAAAATTTTGAGATAAGCCCTATAAACCGGAAAGGAGAGAGTATAGTGTATGCTTCTGGCAATCTGACACCGAATTAACTGTTGCACGTCCACCGCCTGAGCAAGGGAGAGCTTGCATTAGTCAAAAGTTTCTCCTTGTCATGCGAGCCACCGCGCGCAAGCTTCTCCCGCCCTGCAACCTTCTCCTCGTTCGGCAAGTTGACGGGACATAGAAAACTAATGCTAGTCCATGCTGCCTCCTCTCCGGTTAATATGGCTTAATTTCAAAGGAGATAAATACATTGTCTGTCACTGTATATTTGTAAAAATATGGTCAGTGGACTTCATAATACGCTCATTGCGCTCAATATATATATATATATTCCAGTGTTCATACGGTCACTAGCTCACCCTGACTGAGTATGTGTGTGCATGCACGTGTAGGTTGAGCACTTGAGCGTGACCGTGTGTGTTCCGTCATGTGCTCGGACATGCATGCATTAGGGCGTCGCGCGTGTTTTTGCGTCCATGTGTACGTGTGACTGTTGCATACACGTAGGGGGAGTACTTGTAGGGGCCACTAAGGAGTAGTCAAATCACACAGTAAGTTAGTCGGAAGAAGCAACCATCATTTCACTCTTGAATGACACGTACGCAATATAAAATGGTTGATATGGAGAGAAAAAGAAAACCACTATATATACACTAGCAGGAGCCCAAGCTACAAGCCTGCTTGCTTAGGTTGCTCTCTTCACAAGCATAGAACGACGGGCCTGATCCCGCAGCTGGGGGAAGGGAACAATGTTCTGCGTAGACGCGGTCGACGTCGGCGAGGGAGAAAACACACAGTCGGTGCATCCCAATCGGGGGTCACCGCGGTATGGGCTGATGTCGCGTCCCAACCGCCCTTCTAGCTACAGCCCGACGTCCTAGGTAGTCCATCTTCCATTTGGAGCCGGCTTGCTCCACTGTCGTAGCTCCATCTCCATGTTGATCTTTCTCTACTTCTACCAGCTTCTATTTGTGATGAGTTTATGTCTCATGAACTAGTGCCAGTACTATTATTCTAATCACACTTCATTAATATCTTTGCCATCAGGGATGCTCAGGTCAATTTTAGCGGAACTGCACAAAAGCATCGTATGATCTGAGGGTGTCAGCCGTCTTTCCTTCCCGACATGGAAAGTGCTATGGAACAAGAGGTACCAGAAGGTGGAGAACCAAAGAGTGTTGCTTCTATTGTTGCTGACATTCTCACTAGACAACCTCCCTCTAGCACATTCCTTCGACATGTTCTACCTGGCCAGGAAATTAAATCATGTTTAGGGTTTAGGGTTTAAGTCGTAGTGACCCCATCAGTAGTTTTTCTATCGTACACACTCTCACAAATTTTATCTTTAGTTGTGAAGTAAATATTGGCTATGATCTGTGAATCATTGAGATGCATCAGCATGCGTGTTAGTTTTCCTTTGTATTTGATGGGATGTTGTAATGGGGCAACCTTGGAATAGGAATGAAAATGGAGTGGAAAAGTTACCTTTTTCCAAAGAAAAAATGGAAACGGAGAGAAACCAACGTTTCGTTTCGTTGGATCGTGCCATCAAGCAAAACCAACATTTAAATCACGTCTGTCGTGTTCGTGTCTCACCTCCTCCATGGCTCGACCCCACACAGTCGCTCGGCATGCCACTCTCCGCAAACCGAGTAGTATACCATAACTTTCCCGTCTGCTTGTCGATGGATCGTGCCATGGAGTACTAGCACTACTAGAAGAGATTGACGAGTTGGGAGAGGACAGCTAGTTGTAGCACGGACTCCCAAGAACATACTACTGGAAGAGATCGCGCATGTTGTAGCCAGCTATTGCGACCTTTGAACACGGAGCAGCCGCGTGCACCCGGAAGCGGCGCGGGCGACGCTCTCTCGGCCGGCGCGCCGCAATCAATGCCGGCGCCAGTGAGAGGTCGCGTCCGCTCTGGCCGGGCATGAATGCGGCACTGAACGTTTCGGGCGGGAAGCATGCGCGGGTGATGAAGAGGGTTCGGGTTGGTCAGGACCAGCTGTGGCAGCGGTCCGGACGTGCGCAAACAAGAGATGATGTACGTTAATATTGTTGCGTATATAATTTACAACGTAAATAATGTGCCAGTTGGACAAATATGATTGGAGATGGAGATGGAAATTGAATTTTACATAAACACGGATATGCATGTCTATGTCTGTGTGTGTGTGCGCGACGACTCTCGCGACCTGGAAGCGGGGGCGTGTTTTTGATCGAGTTTTCTTTCTTGGTATGTTAGAAAATCAGTTTGTCTAATTCACATCTAGATGTTATTTAAGGATATCACATCTAAGATCCCACAAGTATATAATGTAGCAACAAGAAACAAAAAAAAACTAGGAAAAGACCACAAACAGAGTGGACATCAACTTATATGTGACATAACTATGTCACATCTAGATGTGTCCTAGACAGACCCTTAAAAAATTCTCCGCCAGTTGTCGTTTTTTTTTCCGGGAACGCGTGTATTCTATTTAAAACCACTGCTATGGAGAGATTTTTTACTCCATTATAGCCTCTTGTTTGATAGAGTTTCTCGCGTCTCGCTCTCTCACCCTCTCCATATCAAAACAAGATGACAGTGTCCACTCTATCTCTCTCCTCACCGGTGGTCACAGATCCGGCCGAATCCCGTCCGCTGCGGGAGGTGAGGAGGTGCAGCGTTGACGTTGTCGCCGTCGGCGACGGAGGAAGCCAATGCGCACCGTCCTCTCAGAGTCGGCGCTAGTGCGGACGAAGATCCTCCGCGCCCTTGTTCGCTGCCGTCGTGTGGGCAGATCCCGCCTGCCCGCCTAAATGACATCTCGCCCACCTGAGGTATAACTTCTTGTACTGGTCTAGCTCCCCAGGTCGCTGCGTGCGGGTTTTCTTCTATGCGACTACTCCCCATCTCCCCATGCATAGTAGCTAGGGTTCGTCGGCTGGTCCAACATCACCTACTAGTACTATTATAGAGGAAATGCCACTCAAAAAGTTGTCCTGATTTATGCCTCGGTGGAGGTATACATGTTGTTTCGACAAAAAGTACATGGTGGTTGTGCGGTCATTGTCCATATGGTGGTAGTACTATCACTGGTTAAATGAAGAAATGCTTTTTTTCTCGGGTATCCTGGTTTAGTTCCCATCAAGATAGTTATGATGCTTCTGTTTGTTGGTGTACTTTTCATTAATTCTTATTGACAATTGAGATGTCATTGCTAACCCTTTTTTATATTTTTGGAAACAGCAATGCGTGTCTCCATACCCGGGCATGTCTTCCTCAATTTTAGTGGAACTGCACAAAATTGGATGGCCATTGTTGTTCCGCCTCACTGTCCTCTGCCACGTGGTTCTTCCTTCCTTGAGCTTGATTACTGAGAAGAAACAGACCAAAGTGAGGATTTGTCGAACTTCTTAGGTGCCTCACCCAAACTTGATGCCAACTGGATGATGCATCACCATGATGACCTATCGATGCTCATGGTTGTGCCTCATGGTTGCGTCGGCTTGTGAAGCTGGTCGATTTTTGACGAAAAACAAGATGTCTTCCATCAGTGCTCTTTGCTTGTTACGCACAAAGATGATATCCTTCGTTAGTTCACCTTGGTTGCGTTGGAGACGCAGTCGTCTTTCACGTTGGTGCAATTTTCGCTAGGGTTTTACAACAGGTGGGCCCAAAATGTGGTTGTCTCACCTGTCATACAGCCAAAAGAAGGTGCAGTGAAGGCACCAGAGCTCAATCCATACTACAGTAGTATATATATAAGCGGGAGCCTCAGCGCTTGTTCGCTAGGGTTTGCGCTCTCCACACGCTCGCCGCACTACATATATGTTACTCCCTCCGTTCTGAATTACTTGTCTTAGATTTGTCTAGATATGGAGGTATCTAGCACTAAAATGAGTCTAGATACATTTGCTAGGGTTTGCTATATTCACAGTCTCTCACCCTCTCTCCACCAGATCTAAACAAGACTGCGTTGGCCTCTTGTCTCTCTCTCCCCCTCACAGCTGGTGAAGGAGGCGTCCGTATCCCGTCGCACCGGGAAGGGGAGGAGGTGCAGCATTCACTCAATCGCCTTCGGCGAGGGAGGCAATCCACTGCCGGCTGCGCTGTTCTCTTTCACCCAGCGCCTATGCGGGAGGGCCACCGACCCCTTCTTCCTCGCTGTCGTACTTAGTGTGGGCAGATCTGGCCTCCCGTCGCACGCCTTGCCACATCCCGACGACCCTAAGGTATAAGTTTCTTTGTAACCATCATTACTCTAGCTGCATGTGGATCTTTTTCGATCTATAGTCGAATCTAGGTCTTGGTTCAAAGAGAAAAGAAGGGTGCGGTGGGCTGGAGCAAGAATCTAGGACGTGGTTCAATGAGGAAAGGAGGGGCGGAAAGTAGTATAGACTGGCTATCCAGCCGCTTTGTAGGTCGAAAAGGGAAAAAGGGGGTAACCCAGGACACACATCTGTAAGGAACCGATCTCTTTGTTGAAAAGGGAAAGAAACTGGGGGGTCGGGTAGTTTGTGCATGACTAGATTTGCTGTCCTCACATAGGAAGGAGGTTCAAAGAGAACAAATATGGGACCAGCACATATATGTTGCTTGGCTACATACTCTTCATCACCCATTTATACGTGTGGACGCACATGGTGCTGGCATGTCCCATGCAGCTATTTTGCTGTTGTTAATCTCAAAATTAACTACTGATCTGTTTTAAAAGAATTTCTCTATTAATATGAATCAATGCAACCCTTTTAGAAATGCTACTGTCCTATACTTTGTTTTCCATCAAGATAAGGTAGATGCTTCTTGTGGCCACATTTTTCATACTCCTTTATTGGCCAGTAATTGTTTTCTTTTTTTGCCTCTTAAAACAGGGATATCTATTCAACTTGTTACTATAGAAAACTTAAATGTTACACCGGCAACTTTGCTTGATTTCAGTGCAACTGCACAAAACTTGATTGGATTTCCTATTCGTGTTGGTAGATTCGTATTTTATGTTGGTCCTCCCATGAAAGGTCAGTACAGGCCTTCATCCACATGATTGTGCAGTGTGCTTTGAGATGTTGTGCTACTTGTATTGGTACTGTTTTAAATAAATGATGAATTGAAGCTATTGTATTGCTGTCTTTTCCCATTAAGTAGTGAACAAAAATGGGACCAACCCAGACATGATGCTTGTTGCTTTGTTACAACAAATTCAGCATCACCCCCTTTATAAGCCAGTAATTGATGCCACTCTCAGAATTAACTAATGAATCTTATTTCAAAACTGCAACACTTGTTAGGGATTGGCGGGATTACCATTTTTGTGGCCGCATGTTTCATCCTACTTTATTGGCCAGTAATTGATTCCTTTTTTGCCTCTGTTTATACAGGGATATCTATTCAACTTGTTGCTATTGTGACATTTTGCTTCGCTACGCGAAACACTTTGCTTGATTTCAGTGCAACTGCACAAAACAAGATTGGATTTCCTATTCGTGTTGGCAGATTCGTACGTGGTCTTGTGTGTGTCATGACATGTTGGTACTTGCCTTCATCCACATGATCGTGCAGTGTGTTTTGAAATGTTGTGCTACTTGTATTGGTACTGTTTTAAATAAATGATGAATTGAAGCTATTGTATTGATGTCTTTTCCCATTAAGTAGTGAACAAAAATGGGACCAACCTAGACATGATGCTTGTTGCTTTGTTACAACAAATTCAGCATCACCCCCTTTATAAGCTTTGTCGTTCTTTATACATGTTGAAACAAGGCATTGTTAAGATAATGTCTCAGTCAATATGAATGAATCACACTGATGGAGAATTGCTACTCTCCTGCTTTGTTTCCCATTAGGATAAAGTAGATCAGTAGATGCTTTTCTTCTGGGAGTACAAGTCATCAACCGTTATTTCTTAGTAATTGTTTCCCTTATACCTATTGTTGCTTACAGGGATATCAAAATTAAAGCTCGGTTTTATTCCGACTTTGATTTTAGTTGGACTGCACAAAAGGAGCCAATGTGTAAGGCAAACTGCTGCATTACTGGGTCTAGTTGGTCGTTCCACTTTGCAGAAAGAAGCAGTCACTGTTTGCGCTACATTACAGAAGGAATGACCGAGAAGCTTTACAGAGTATTATTAGACACCGATGACATGACTAGTCTGCAGAGACCATTGGCAATTTAACAACACGTGGAGTGCCCTGGGCAAAAAGTGCCCAAACAAGTACAAAAGCTACGATAGGAATCCACGATCATAGGCATTACATATTTTGAATGGGAAAAGCTTGTCAAAGTTTAATCATTGATGTTAGCAAGAAGACGTTAGTTTAATATATTGGAATTTGAAAAACTTGTCAAAATTTGCTCATTGATGTTAGCCAGAAGACATGCATTTGATATTTTTGAGTGGGACGCCCTTGCTGTGAGCAGCGTCGAGTGTTTTTCCCTATTCATGTGTTCAGTTTAGAAGTAAATAGTTACTTTGCTGAGATATTCTTGTGTTAAGAGTTTGTTCTGAATATTGTCTATGTAATGCCAGGCCTTGTGTTTGATTGCAAAGTTGAGCTTGGAATGTTGTGGCATGTAGCATCATGAGCTGTTCACCGTGCCTCCTGAGAATAATGCTTCGTATTGTTTTGCATGTCGATCTAATGCCAGTGATTTGCTTGTTAAGAAGATCATCCTCTTCTGTTGTTTCCGTGCTTAAGAAGTTCATCGTCTGATGTTTCATTCATAGCCTATACGACAAGTCGGGTAGGTTAGACGTGAAACCATATGATCTTCTGACCAACTCATGATATTAGGCCGTGATTGGATCATCGTTTTCCAACCAAAACCACTTGTAAAACTTACGCTTGTAAATTAAAGCAGATGGTCTCGGGCGAAGGCGCTTGGTTGGTCGATTTCGACTAGTAAAATATTGGAAGTACTTGACACACGATAAAAACGTTGAATGAAACTCGGATGATTGCTAATCCAGCCATTAGCTGTTGTTTCAGCCTTGCCCATGGATGGCATGATACGCACGTCGTGCATGTATCGTCTGGTAATGTCGTCCATATAGCAGTGCTCGTAAAATATACAGTGGTCTCTCAAATTACACGCGTAACCCGCCGGTTTTACTTACAGACCTCGGGCCCTCGGTTTCATTATGCCTGTATTTTACGCGTAGTTTTCGATCACGAGTAAATTACACTTGTATGTTAATACAGGTTTGAAATAAACCAGAGCTCCCAAGCGCGGCCTTACCATTTCATGCTATCTCAGTTTCTCGAAGGTGCTCATAGGTGTTCGATGATCCTGGCTTCCTGAATGAGTAACGGGCGCTGTATCAGACCATCCATAGGGCCCGTGAGGCCCTCTCCGTTGTCCTTCGAGTTGTTGCGCTCGCCGTGGTGCCGAGCATTGTTAACATCGTCAACGAACATGAGGATTCAGGAGATGACTTTATTTTGATTGGATGACACTAGGGACCCACTAGGGCCTTAGCCGTACGTACGCAAGTGCCTCCTTATTATGTACAACTATATTTGTTTTTGCTTTCTCCTGGTTTCCTGACATCACGGTCCCACACCATTGTCAACCTTTGTAGTCAATATAAACGAGAGAATTGCACAAGGTGCGGCCGACAGCTTGGACCAAGCAGCTCGAGCAGTATTTGTGTTTTTGAGGTGTGAGCACTGCAGAGTTTTTCTTGGCGATGATTTCATTGTTGTTCAGAGGAGAGCAGGGTATTAACTGGGCGGGCTGTGGCCCGTCTAGCCCAGGCCAGATATCCAGCCCAGATACTAATTTTTTCAAGATGAAAATGGCTAGCCCAGCTATACGTCTATTTGAGGAATACCCAGCCAAGGTCAACTTGTTATTCTCTGCCCCGCTGGGCTGCAAATCTTTCCTAGGAGGGATGCATTATGCTTAACAGGAAAATGGGCTTTAAAAATAATAAATGGGATGTAATTATAAAAACTGGGCAGTAACTATAAAAAATGCTCCAAACACGAAATTAGTTTATAAAATATTATTTATGGATTTTGAAAATCTTAAATTTTCATTGTTGTGCGCGCAATGTTTCATTGGATTTTTACATAATACAAATTTATATTTAATCTGACTAGAAATTTCGGGATAAAAATATTTCGGAGCCCATCAAAATGTGGGAAATTTTATTGAATTCTGTCTTCAACGGTTGGTTGAAATTATTAATCATTGTCATAGCTAGAAAATGGGTTGTACTTTTAACAAACTGTAAATGGGCTGTTGTAAATTCCATTAGAATTCCAAAATGGGTTGTACATTCTTACAAAACGCAAATGGGCTATAAGTTCTCTGCCACACACTTGTGGGCCTACTAAGGGACGCGTCCCCTAAAAAAATAAGTTGACGCGTATGCAAGGCTTTGCCAACTTATTATAGTCAACACACGGTTCTAGCAGCAGTGGCAGTTGGATGTCTATCCAACGGATGTCGTGCTTCTTCTTCAATCTCTGATATTCTTAGCTTCGGCCGCCCAAAAAATGATTCCTCCCCCTGGCATCTGGGGCACACCGTTTCGGAGGCTGACCTGTGGGCCTACTAAGTTGGAGCATACCAAGGGCTTTGTCAACTTAGTCAATAATAAATTTTTCTAGCTTCAGTGACCGTACGATGTCCATCCAACGGCCGTAGTGCTTCTTCAACCTCTAGTCTTCTTGGTCCAGCCACCCAAAGCAGCGCCGGTCGTGCCGCCTGCTCCTGCCTCCCGTGGCCGGATGTGCTGCCGCGGAGGCCTCACTGCCCCCATACTACTCCCACCGCTGGCCAGGCCATCCCTCCACTCACCCACACCCCCTGTTATTCTGCGGCGACGGCAGCCTCACACCGCAGCCGAACCAATGAACCCTCGTACTCCTCTCCACACGGGTTTCCACTGATGCGTCTTCCTCGGCTCCGCATCGTCCCCTTCCTAGGCCTCGCCGTCATCCAGACCACCGCCCTGGTGCTCTCGGCACGGCGTGGTCAACGTGGTCAACGACCGACTTCCATCAGAAGAGTACTGTACATGGAGAGGCTGACAGCTGGGTCAAGGCGGCCACAAGGAAGTGCCTCCTTATTACGTTCAAAATAATTATTCCTCCACCTTACAGCAGGGACCCACCGGACGGGCCACCTTATTTCGCGAAAAAAACATTTCCCCCCTGACTGCTCGGACCCACCAGACGGGCCAGCGTATTTTGTGAAAAAAAACGTTCCCCCCGCTGTCAGGTCGGACCCACCGGAAGTACCTCCTTATTACGCACAAAAAATGAATACTCCCCTGCTAGCTGGGACCCACCATGGTGGGAGGCTGACTTGTGGGCCTACTAAGTTGACTGGGACGGGGGCCTTTGTCCACTTTAGTCAATATGAACGATTCTAGCTCCAGTGACCATACGATGTCCATCCAACGGCCGTAGTGCTTCTTCAACCTCTGGTCTTCTTGCTCCAGCCGCCCAAAGCAGCGCCGGTCGTGCCGCATGCTTCTGCCTCACGTGGACGGCTGTGCTGCCATGGAGGCCTCACCGCCCCCTACTATTCCCACTGCTGGCCAGGCCCTGCGGCGACGGTAGCCTCACACTGCAGCCGAACCAGTGAACCCTCGTACTGCTCTCCGCGCAGGCTTCCACATACACGTCTTCCCCGGCTCCCTGTCGTCCCCTTCCTAGGCCTCACCGTCGTCCACCGCCCTGGTGCTCTCGGCGCAGCATGGTCAACATGTTCAAGGAACGACTTCCATCGGACGTGGACTGTACGTGGAGAGGCTGATAGCTGGGTCCACGGTCGCAGCAAGGAAGTGCCTCCTTATTACATGCAAAATAATTGTTCCTCCACCTGACAGCAGGGACCCACCAGACGGGCCACCATATTTCGTGAAAAAATGTTTCCCCCTGACTGTTGGGACCCACCAGCTACACCTTCGCACGCAAGGAAGTGCGTCCAGGCAAAAAAAACGATTCACCCCCCTGACTGCTGGGACCCACCAGCTACATCTTCGCAAGCAAGGAAGTGCCTGACAGTCGGGACCCACCTGGTTGAAGCGTACGTAGCGTTGTCATTCTGCTCGCGAACGTGTACGTACATATATAGTGGTCGATGTAGAGGCGCGCACGTGTCGTAGTAGAGGCATGCACGTAGCATGTACACGTACGTACAGCGTTCAGGGTGCAAGAAAGAAAATACGGCCACGTATGTGTACATATGGGCGGGGACTCGAACGCCTACTCGCGCATACGTACGGCGAGGGCTCGTGTACATGGCTGGGTCAGAACAGAGAAACAGCATCGTCGTCGTGTTCATGGGGAGGCAACGGAATGCGTCGTGTTCATGGGGAGGCAACGGAATGCGTCGTGTTCATCGGGAGGGCTTGGACGGAAGATGCGATGGAAACGAGGCCTGGCGTACGGCAGAACGGAGGAAACGGCCTTGTGTTCGACCGGCCACGTTCGAAACGGGATCATGTTCATCGGGAGGGGTGTGGCGTACCACAAAACGGAGGAAACGGACCTCCTACGGTCGAAACGGGGGTCCTATTGATCGGGAGGGGTGTGGCATACCACAAAACAGAGGAAACAGACTTGTGTTGGAGCGCTACGGTCGAAACAGTGGTCCTGTTCATCGGGAGGGGTGTGGCGTACCGCAAAACGGGACTCCATGGGATACTGTTCATCTCCACCGTCGACCTCCTCCAGCCTCCACGGGTTCCTGTTCATCCAGCCTCCACCGCGCGCTACTCCACCGGCTACTGTTCAACCACCCCTCCACCATCTACTGTTCATCCAGCCCTCCACACCATGGGGGCCTATTCAACCACCCCTCCACAGGCACCCCTCCACCGTCTAGTGTTCATCCATCCCTCCACACCACGGGGTCCTGTTCATCCACCCCTCCACGGGCACCCCTCCACCGTCTACTGTTCATCCAGCCCTCCACCACACCACGGGGTCCTGTTCATCTAGAGGCAACGCCACCGCTCACTATTCATCCACCCCCCCCCCCCCCGCAACACTCACTATTCATCACATCGATCGGCTTCAGTTAGCAACAGTACCGAAGGAATCGCTCGATCGGGTTCAGTTAACAGCCATCCATTGATCGCTTGGGTTCAGTAACGCGTAGCCTGCAGTGCAATTGCTCGGGTTCAGTTAGAGCCCAACGCCTCGCTCGGGTTCAGTTAGAGCCAACGCCTCGCACACACGCGCGTACGTGTACGAGAGAAACGCGCATCGCTCGGCCCCCAACCTCCCACCGTAACTGGGAACTCCCCGAAATTTTCCTCCCCCTCGCTTCTACCACGGTTTTTTCCGTCATGGACGGCCCAAAGAATGTCATGCAGCTGCGTCTCCGGCCCGCCCAGGACGAAAAGCCCATTTTTTGTCATGATTTTTTGTCATAGAAGTAGGAGCCCACCACATCTATGATGATACCGGGTTTTGTCACAATTATCGTCATAGAAGTGTCATATGTATGACAGAAAAAAAATTCGTTCGGCCCAAAATGTCACGGATGTGTCTTTTTTTGTAGTGAGGCCTGTTAGTAGGCTAGTAAAAGCTTCATTCTGTCCGCTCTTGGCGGACTGAACCTTCTCTACTACCGCACCCATCAGGGTGTGGTGCTCCTCCAAGATGGAAGCACGTTGCAGTGATTCCACTAGAGTGTTCGGCGCCTCCGGATTAGTGGAGATCGCCGATGGAGCTGGCGTTCCCCCTCCTTCGAAGGGGGCTGCTCGCCCGATCCCGGAGTCACATTGGTCTCCGGGACAGTGTCCGGCTGGGGTACGGATTGATGATGGTCCCCATCATCGGTTGTCATAGGGGTAGCCTCAAATGGGGTGAGGATATCCGGGATGGAGTGGATCTGGTTCGGGATGGCGCCGTTTGGTTCATCTCCCTGTGGATCTCATCCACTGGGGCGGATCTGGATCTGCACGCTTCTCGAGGTGGCGCCGGACTCTCGCCGGAGAATCGCCGGAACAGGGCGCCGGAGTTTGGGGAGGAAGACGGTGCGGTGGAGATCGCCGGAGGCGGCGGGCGAGACCGGAGGGTGCGGCGACTGGCGCGGGTGGCGCTGTGGCCGGCGGCGAGCGCAACGGCGAGGGGCGAGGGGCGGCGAGGTGCCTCGGGTGGCGCACGGCGCGAAGGAAGGCAACGGCGAAGCAAGCTGGCGGCGGCGTCGCGCGTCTTCCGCCGGCGGCCAGTGGAAGGAGCTGCGGCTCGGGCGGGAGGAGAGCCGAGCGTGGGCGGCTGCGCAGAGATGGGCTGGGCGGGCCGGCCTCGGGCCCGCAGGGCCGCGGTGGCGCGGGGAAGAGAGAGGAGGGCACGGGCGACACATGGCGGCGGCGGAATCGCTGGAGTCGGCAGCGGAGCTGAGGTGGTGTCCTCTAATTGGTGGAGGTGAGGTGGCCGGCGGAGCGGACATGTCCGAGCGGCGCGTGGACGCGTCCGGCGGCGCGAGGGGGAGGATTAGGGTTTCGTCTGCGCGAGAATTTCGGAGGGAGACACATATTTATAGGTAGAGGGAGCTAGGAGAGTCCAAATGAGGTGCGGTTTGCAGCCACGCGATCGTGATCGAACGACCGAGATGATGGAGCAGGTTTTGGTGGGTTTTGGGCCAACATGGAGGGGTGTTGGGCTGCAACACACACGAGGCCTTCTCGGTCTCTCGGTTAACCGTTGGAGTATCAAACGAAGTCCAAATGGTACGAAACTTGACAGGCGGTCTACCAGTAGTAAACCAAGGCCGCTTGGCAAGTCTCGGTCCAATCCGGAAATGTTTAATCCCCACACACGAAAGAAAGGTAGAAATGACCACCGGAGGAGAACGAAGCGCCGGAATGCAAAACGGACAACGGGGAAAATGCTCGAATGCATGAGATGAACACGTATGCAAATGAAATGCACATGATGACATTATATGCAACGCATGACACGCAAGCAATGACAAGGCAACAACAGCGAATAACTGGGCGACACCTGGCACATCGGTCCCGGGGCGTTACAGGTTGGTTTACCCAAAAACTGTATTGATGAGGATCCCGTAATGTGCGGGCACGATCTCTGTTTTGACAAGACGTGCCAATGGAGGCTATGCCTCGAAACGTGAAGCAGTATGCGTGAAACCGGTTCGAAGTTAAAGAGCCATATATGATGTTTCATCGAAAAAAGTTGTCAGTAAAGAGATACTGTTTAGTTTGGATATCTTGCCTTCATGGCTAAGGGTTGTAACAATTGTGCAGAGTCGGATACAGTTCATTTGTCCAGGGAATTGTTTTAAAGTGTTGAGGAGGAGGAACCCGCCTTGCAATGCCGAAGACAATCCGCGTGCCGAACACATCGTCATCAAAGACTGGTTCAGGGGCTACTAAGGAAGTCCTGGATTAAGGGGTCCTCGGGTGTCCGGATTATTTGATATGGGCCGGACTGATGGGTCGTGGAGATACGAGGAAAACACTTTCCCCCGTGTCTGGATGGGACTCCCCTATGCACGGATGGAAATATTGGTGTCCGGATATGTTATTTCCTTCCACCACAAACTGACTATGTACAACCCTAGGACCCTCCGGTGTGTACATAAATCGAAGGGTTTAGTCCATAGAGGCTATCAGAATTCTCATAGGCTAGACACCTAGGGTTTAGCCATTACGATCTCGAGGTAGATCAACTCTTGTAACCCCCATACTCATCAAATACAATCAAGTAGGACGTAGGGTTTTACCTCCATCAAGAGGGCCCGAACCTGGGTAAACATTGTGTCCCCTTGTCCTTTGTTACCCTCGATCTTCAGACGCATAGTTCGGGATCTCCTACCCAAGATCGGCCGGTTTTGACACCGACACCGATCAAGCACCAAACATAGGACACCTCCGAGTTCTGCACACGTTCAACTCGATGACATCCCTCGAACTCTTGATCCAACAAGGTGTCGAGGGAGAGTTCTGTCAGCACGACGGCATGGTGATGGTGATGGTGATGGTGAAGTGATCCGTGCAGGGCTTCGCCTAAGCACTATGTCAATATGACCGGAGGCATAAACTGTGGAGGGAGGCGCCGCACACGGCTAATAGATGTTGTTGTGTGTTCTAGCGGTGCCCCCCCCCCCACATATATATAGGTTGGAAGGGAGGAGAGGTAGCCAAGGGGGCGCCCCAAGTAGGAGGAATCCTACTTGGGTGCCTCCCAATTTGGCCTCCCCCCTTCCATATTCATCGGAGGGGAAAGGAAAGAGAGAGGGGGGGAAGGAAGGGGGAGGTCGAATCCTCCCCTTTCCTTCTCCCTTCCCCTCTTTCCATCTCCTCCTACTTCAGCCTATATGGGGGCGCACCAGCCCTATAGGGGCTGGTTTATCCCCTTCTTGGCCCATTAGGCCCATATAGTTGCCGGGGGGGTGCCCGGAACCCCTTCCGATGACCCGATATGTACCCAGAACACTTTTGGTGTCTGAATATCATCGTCCTATATATGAATCTTTACCTCTCGAACATTTCGAGACTCCTCATCATGTTCGTGAGCTCATCCGGGATTCCGAACAACATTCGGTCACCAAATCACATAATATATAATACAAAATCGTCATCGAACGTTAAGCGTGCGGACCCTACGGGTTCGAGAACTATGTAGACATGACCGAGACACCTCTCCGGTCAAATAACCAACAAAGGAACCTGGATGCTCATATTGGTTCCCACATATTATACGAAGATCTTTATCGGTTGTACTGTAATGACAACATACATTATTCCCTTTGTCATCGGTATGTTACTTGCCCGAGATTCGATGGTCGGTATCTTCATACCTAGTTCAATCTCGTTACCGGCAAGTCTCTCTACTCGTTCCCTAATACATCATCTCGCAAATAACTCATTAGTCACATTGCTTGCAAGGCTTATCATGATACCTCTCCGATACCTCTCCGATACCCGGAGTGACAAATCCTAATCTCGATCTATGCCAACACAACAAACACCTTCAGAGATACCTGTAGAGCATCTTTATAATCACACAGTTACGTTGTGATGTTTGATAGCACAAAAGGTATTCGTCCGGTATCCGGGTGTTGCATAATCTCATAGTCAAAGGAATATGTATATGACATGAAGAAAGCAACAGCAATAAAACTGAACAATCATATGCTAAGCTAACATATGGGTCTTGTCCATCACATCATTCTCCTAATGTTGTGATCCCGTTCATCAAATGACAACACATGTCTATGGTTAGGAAACTTAACCATCTTTGATTAACGAGCTAGTCTAGTACATGCTTACTAGGGACATGGTGTTTTGTCTATGTATCCACACATGTATCAAGTTTCCGGTTAATACAATCTTATCATGAATAATAAATATTTATCATGATATAAGGAAATATAAAATAACAACATTATTATTGCCTCTAGGGCATATCTTCAGGGGATGATTTGATCTTGCTGAAAAACAGAAACTTCTGCGCTCAGTAATATAATTCTCATTTTTAACAGAAGCATGATAAAATATAGTTTCTTTTTGCAGAAGATTATGATACAAATTGCTTCTGTTTTCTTAATTTTTCATAATTTTTGGATTTACAGAAGTATTCGGGAGTTACAGATTACTACAGACTATTCTGTTTTTGACGGATTCTGTTTTCTTTGTGTTGTTTGCTTATTTTGATGAATCTATGGGTAGTATCGGGGGGTATGAACCATGGAAAAGTTGCAATATAGTAGATATTACACCAATTTAAATAAATAATGAGTTCACAACAGTACCATAAGTGGTGATTTATTTTCTTATACTAACGGAGCTTATGAGATTTTCTGTTGAGTTTTGTGTTGTGAACTTTTGAAGTTTTGGGTAAGGATTTGATGGACTATGGAATAAGGAGTGGCAAGAGTCTAAGATTGGGGATGCCCAAGGCACCCCAAGGTAATATTCAAGGACAACCAAAAGCCTAAGCTTGGGGATGCCCCAGAAGGCATCCCCTCTTTCGTCTTTGTCTATCGGTAACTTTACTTAAGGCTATATTTTTATTCACCACATGATATGTGTTTTTCTTGGAGCGTCTTGTATGATATGGAGTCTTTACTTTTTAGTTTTCCACAATCATCCTTGTTGTACACACCTTTTGAGAGGGACACACATGTGTTCGCACACAAACACGTCACTGTGTACCTCCAACGCCGAGGGTGATGCACCACAGCTCACGTCGAAGGAGACCCAGCCGGAAGCGCGGTACGCAGGCCATTCGGCAGGCGCTTTTGTACACCTGAAACCCCACACACCCGGGAGAGACCCCGTCTGGACGCGCGGCGGCTATGGGCTGCCCTAGGTCGATCTGATCGCCCCTAGGGCCTTGTGGATCGCCGCCCTGCAACAAGTAGAACGTACGAAGAACGAGGAAGAAGAAGAACTAGGGTTAAGGAGAAAAGATAAAAGATAAAAGGTGGTATATGATTTGATCGATTGTGTGTTGTTCAATCAGCCGTCAGCCCTTACATATATATGAGGCGGCTGGACTTTCCGTACAAGAAAAGGACTCAAATCCCGTCCAAAACATCAAAAGTTATCCTAACTCGGACAACGAGGGTCAGAACTTCCGGGATAAAATTACATCAAGTAGACCTCTTGTACAGCTCCTGCAGGTCGCACATGGCCTCGGATCGCGATGGTCCAAAAAGCAAAGTTGTAGATCTTGCAATGTAGAAAAACTCTTCAGTTGATCACTTTTTCATCCGAGGTCATCTTGAGATTGAATTCTGGCCCGTAATTCTGCAAATAATGTTGAAATTCCAGCTTTCGGGGCAAACCGCATGCGAACTTTTTGTTTTGCCTGGAACCTCCCCGGAAGTTTTGTCCGGAACTTCCGGGCTAACATTTTGCAGCACGTTGTTTTGGCTCTAACTTCTTCATACGAACTCCGATGGAGACATTTTTTATATCAAAATCGATCGCTTCGACGAGACGAAGACAATTCATGTAGAAACGTTTCTCATATGAGGCCATATTGGGGGCGTAATCAGCTGAATAGTGTTCTGGATACAAAATCTGAGTACTTCAAACACAACTTCGGCCTTAGAGATGAGACCGGATGGCTATGGCCCAAATATCAAAGTTTCTCCTTTTGACAATACAGAACTTTCTCACTTTGAGCACTTCTCCATTTGAGGCCATCTTAATTAAGTTCTTGGCCATGCCAAAATCTTGTGTCAACACATGCCCCCCTATTTTTCGGCAAACTTGTGTGCCGAAAAATAACTTGCATGATGCTTTTTCTAAGGACGATGTCAATACTCCATCGGCCATTTTATGTGCTTAGGACGATAAGTATATATCGGCCATTTAGATTAGCAACTAAAGTGAAGCTAATCAAACATATGATGATTTGGTAATACCCTTTTATGATGTAAGAATTTATATTGCATCGATGAATTAAAAAAAGTCCATTGAGGATAAGCAATCATACCTGATGACAAATTCCATGGCATAGGCATCAACGACATTATTGAAGAAAATGGATAATGTGTGGACCGAAGATGTTGAAACATTCGGCTTGGTCCTTCATAGTTTTCACTCTTTCCTTCTCCACCTTTGCCGCACTCCTTGTAAAGGAAGCTTGCACATAGTTCTTATTTTGAATATTTCCCTTGGGAACCCATGCCATATTTATCTTTTCAAGTTCTTGTGCGCTAAGCTTTTGCAATTTCTTCTTTTGCCAATACGATAAGCCGAGTGGGCACCCCGACTGTGATTTTGTTTGAAGTAATGGCAATCCTTGTTTTACCTTGTGCACTCTCAACTTCTTCCCTTCAGATTTGGCGCTTGATTGACTTGCCTCATTGCCTTTTGTAGCCAATGCCAACACTTCAATTGGCACTTTTTCATTTGAGATCATATCTGAAGTGGCACTCTTACGACCGTCTCTTTTGACGCGGTAGACTTGCTCAACCACCTCCTTATTATTCCTTGTGCTCCGGACCAATTCTTTTTTATTGAAACGGTCTTGAACATATGATTGCTCACTGAACATTGGTCTTCTTGGAGCTGCATAATATTGGTGAGATGGTTTATAATAATATGAAGAATGTGCCCTTGCATCATACCTGTCCCATGATGGATATGGATTTACTTGAGCATAGGGAGGCATCCACGACATTGGCATTGGCGGCCCAAAATAAGGATATGAGTATGCACCATTGAGATTCTCACTTTGCCAATACCGATCCTTGGATTTGTGCCTAGGAGGTGATCTTGATGCTTTTGCATTAGTTGGCCGATAAGCACTTTTCTCTTCACTATTCTTTTGATATTTATCTAGTAATTGTAAAAAAGTGACTTTGGATTTCGTGCACTTGTGCTTATTGCGGCCTTTATCTCCTTTGTGTTGACTTGCATCGATCTTTGGATTTTCTTGTTGCCCCCCAGTCCTTGGCGTCTTCATTGTAGCTTCGATGGAATTCTCACCCTCAAGATTATGTTCATTGTGCTCTTCAACAACTTGATTACTTGAATGCTCGATTCCATCACCTGTAGGTTTTACCTTCTCTTTAAATGGACCGGCTTGAAGCAGCCAATGCAAAAACCTTTTGCCATTAGGACCAATTGGAATAGACTCGTCATCTCTTGGTGTCTCAACAAATTTCAATCATCCTTTATCAGTGGTCGATTTGACTATTTGACGAAACATGTTGCAATCCTCAAAATTATGCTTGGACGAATCATGCAACTTACAATACATTCGGCCTTTGAGTGATGGCTTGACATGATGATCAAGAATTCTAATGTGATTATTTTTCAACAACAAATCAAAGATTTGATCACACATGTTTGAATCGAAGGTATACCTTTTGTTTTCTAGCCGATCTTGTTGTGACAACAGCTTTGGAATTAAGCAAACGAATGGTTCAGATTTGTCATCTTTCCATTCGGCTATAAATTCTCTTTCACATTCTTTTTTCAATGTCCTTAAATGAGAAATTGTACTAGCATCGGTTTTCTCAAAAGATTTTAACATTTGCTTTAAATTTCTGAAACAAAAATAGTTAGAACACACATGTCTCAAGTGAGACCAAGTGCAAGCCAAGTATGAAACAAGCAAAGCTACCCAATTAGATATGAAATTTTGATAAAGCAATGGGGAAAACTTTGGCTGCAATAATAAGTCACTATCGGTCTTTATAAATGTCATAATTGGTTGACCGATATGCTCTATAACAATTTTATTGCTAACAAGTAAATTACCCTTCTTCATTGGTCTTTCATAATTACTTATGAGAATTTTCCTTATAGAAGCATCAATAATAAAGTTGCGACCAAATTAGAAGATAGAAAAATTACTTGCTAGACATACCTCTTCAATTACGTTGGGAGAGCATGATGGTTGTATCACTTGAATAATATTTTGTTCCACTATTAAATGACTCTCCAATGCCTTGGCATCCTCTTTTTATTTGATAGATTTGGTACACATACTATTTGATTCAACTTTTTCAATAACCGAATTTTCTTTGTTACCTGAATCAATACTTTTTGCTTTTTGAATTTGCAAGGCTTCTCACTCTTGTCTTATTTTAGCCCACATCTCAGCTTGGCGAGCTTTAAACCTTTTCATCTCAATTTCCATCCACTCCTCATGAGATTTCCCCCCAATACTTTAAGACTCTTTCGGCAATGAGGTGCCGAAACTTTGCAATTGTTTAGGGGGTACATTGGTTGCTACAGAACTAGGCGAATGCATCATTTGCACAACTCTTGCTTTTACAGCAGTAAAGTCATGAGGCTTCCCGCTCTCTATTAGTTCTTGGAGAATAGAGTTGCATAAATCCCAAGAGAATGTAAGCTTGTTTTCAATTACCCAGTCTGGATATGGTTGCCACCCAATGCCTCTAGACTCTTTTGGCAATGAGATGTTGCCGAAATTCTGTAATTGTGTAGGGGGAACATGATATGCCACGGTAGGTGAACACACATGTGATCCTATAGAATTTTCACTTATTCGGCTATTAGCGTGAAGGTGCGAAGCCGAATTATGAATACCTACAGTTGCATACGGCGCCAAAAAATTAGTAGCATGAGGTGTAGCATATGATTCTTGAGGGCAATTGGCCGAATAACTAGTAGTAGCATGGCCAATTCCCCTATCCACCGGCATGTTTGGATTAACATACTGCAAGTTATTTGCCGATGAATAAAAAGGTAAAACACTATGTTGCATGCCATTGAAAGTTCCTACATGGGGTGTTTCAACTTGATTAACCGAACTCATCATGTTGTTCATCGGCATATAGATTTGTGGGGTTGCCGACGCATGGGAGTTGGGATACATATGTTGCATGCTGCTAAAATTATATGAAGTTAAAGCATGAAGATTATTCTGAATCGGCTATTGCACATAATTATATGCATGATTGATAAAACTAGGGCTAGCTGATACAATATGATCATTAGACGATTTAGCAACAACATATGCATTATTTGCATCTACATAAGTGAATCGGGTATTCATATTACCTTTGTAGATTGCAAACCCTAGATGACGATCTCTTCATAGCAAGAACGGGCCAGAGACCGTGCAAAGCTTCGTCCCCAGCGGAGTCGCCAAAAAGTGTGTTCGCACACGAACACGTCACCGTGTACCTCCAATGCCGAGGGTGATGCACCGCGGCTCATGTCGAATGAGACCCGGCCGGAAGCGTGGTACGCAGGCAATCCGGCGGGCGCTTTTGTAGACCCGAAACCCCACATGCCCGGGAGGGACCCCATCTGGACGCGCGGCGGCTATGGGCTGCCCTAGGTCGACCTGATCGCCCCTAGGGCCTCGTGGATCGCCGCCCTGCAACAAGAAGAACGAACGAAGAACGAGGAAGAATAAGAACTAGGGTTAAGGAGAAAAGATAAAAGATAAAAAGTGGTATATGATTTGATCGATTGTGTGTTGTTCAATCGGCCGTCACCCCATACATATATATGAGGCGGCTGGACTTTCCGTACAAGAAAAGGACTCAAATCTCATCCAAAACATCAAAAGTTAACCTAACTCGGACTACGGGGGTCAGAACTTCCGGGCTAAAATTACATCAAGTAGCCCTCTTGTATAGCTCCTGTAGGTCGCACATGGCCTCAGATTGTGATGGCCCAAAAAGCAAGGTTGTATATCTTGCAATGGAGAAAAACTCTTCAGTTGATCACTTTTTCATCCGAGGTCATCTTGAGATTGAATTCTGGCCTGTAATTCTGCAAATAATGTTGAAATTCCAGCTTTCGGGGCGAACCGCGTGCTAACTTTCTGTTTAGTCCGGAACCTCCCCGAAAGTTTTGCCCGGAACTTTCGGGCTAAAATTTTGCAGCACACTGTTTTGGCTCTTAACTTTTTCATACGAACTCCGATGGAGACGTTTTTTATATCAAAATTGATCGCTTCGACGAGACGAAGACAATCCGTGTAGAAACTTTTCTCATATGAA
Organism: Triticum urartu; assembly: GCF_056163025.1. Lineage (NCBI taxonomy): Eukaryota > Viridiplantae > Streptophyta > Magnoliopsida > Poales > Poaceae > Triticum > Triticum urartu. The sequence goes on along the minus strand of NC_141873.1, from coordinate 399,752,884 downwards.
GCCATCTTCGGGGCGTAATCAGCCGAATAGTGTTCTGAATACAAAATCTGAGTACTTCAAACACAACTTCGGCCTTAGAGATGAGACCGGATGGCTATGGCCCAAATATCAAAGTTTCTCCTTTTAACGATAAGGAATTGTCTCACTTTGAGCACTTCTCCATTTGAGGCCATCTTAATTAAGTTCTTGGCTATGCCAAAATCTGGTGTCAACAACATGAATCGTGATTTATTAGAATACTCTATGTGCTTCACTTATATCTTTTGAGCTAGGCAATTTTGCTCTAGTGCTTTACTTATATCTTTTAGAGCACGGAGGTGGCTTTATTTTGTAGAAATTATTGAACTCTCATGCTTCACTTATATTGTTTTGAGAGTCTTTATAAACAACATGGTCATTTGCTTTGGTTATGAATTTAGTCCTAATATGATAGACATCCCAGAGGGATATAATAAAAACTTTCATACAAAGTGCATTGAATACTATGAGAAGTTTGATTCCTTATGATTGTTTTGAGATATAAAGATGGTGATATTAGAGTCATGCTAGTGAGTAATTATGAATTGGAGAAATACTTGTGTTAAGGTTTGTGAGTCCCGTAGCATGCACGTATGGTGAACCGTTATGTAACGAAGTTAGAGCATGAGGTATTTTTTGGTTGTCTTCCTTATGAGTGTCGGTCGGGGACGAGCGATGGTCTTTTCCTACCAATCTATCCCCCTAGGAGCATGTGCCTAGTACTTTCTTTCGATGACTAATAGATTTTTTGCAATAAGTATGTGAGTTCTTTATGACTATTATTGAGTCCATGGTTTATACGCACTCTCACCCTTCCACCATTGCTAGCCTCTCTAGTACCGCACAACTTTCGCTTGTACCATACACCCACCATATACCTTCCTCAAAACAGCCACCATACCTACCTATTATGACATTTTCATAGACATTCCGAGATATATTGCCATGCAACTTTCCACCGTTCCGTTTTATTACGACACGTTCCATCATTGTCATATTGCTTTGCATGATCATGTAGTTGACATCGTATTTGTGGCAAAGCTGCCTTTTATAATTCTTTCATACATGTCACTCCCGAGTCATTGCACATCCGGTACATTGCCGGAGGCATTCATATAGATTCATATTTTGTTCTAAATATCGAGTTGTAATTTTGAGTTGTAAGTAAATAAAAGTGTGATGATCTTCGTTATTAGAGCATTGTCCCATGTGAGGAAAAAATAAAAGGGAGACCAAAGAAGACAAAAAATGAGAGAAAAAGAGAGAAGGGGTAATGTTACTATCCTTTTTCCACACTTGTGCTTCAAAGTAGCACCATGATCTTCATGATAGAGAGTCTCCTATGTTGTCACTTTCATATACTAGTGGGAATTTTTCATTATAGAACTTGGCTTGTATATTCCAACGATGGGCTTCCTCAAATTGCCCTAGTTATTCATGAGCAAGCAAGTTGGGTGCACACCTACTCAGTTTTATTTTGAGATTTCATAAACTTATAGCTCTAGTGCATCTGTTGCATGGCAATCCCATAGCCTGTTGTTACGCCTATTTGATGTGACACTATCTCCTTTTTTGTCTTCTACACAACCACCATATTCTATTCCACCTATAGTGCTATGTCCATGGCTCATGCTCATGTATTGCGTGAAAATTGAAAAGGTTTGAGAACATCAAAAGTATGAAACAATTGCTTGGCTTGTCATCGGGGTTGTGCGTGATTTAAATATTTTGTGTGATGAAGATGGAGCATAACCAGACTATATGATTTTGTAGGGATAAGCTTTCTTTGGCCATGTTATTTTGAGAAGACATAATTGCCTTGTTAGTATGCTTGAAGTATTATTGTTTTTATGTCAATATTAAACTTTTGTTTTGAATCTTATGGATCTGAACATTCATGCCACAATAAAGAAAAAATACATGAATAAATATGTTAGGTAGCATTCCACATAAAAAATTGTATTTCTGTCATTTACCTACTTGAGGACGAGCAAGAATTAAGCTTGGGGATGCTTGATACGTCTCCAACGTATCTATAATTTTTATTGTTCCATGCTATTATATTATATGTTTTGGATGTTTTATATGCATTAATATGCTATTTTATATTATTTTTGGGACTAACTTATTAACCTAGAGCCCAGTGCCAGTTTATGTTTTTCCTTGTTTTTGAGCTTCGCAGAAAAGGAATACCAAACGGAGTCCAAACGGAATAAAATCTTCATGATGATTTTTCTTGGACCAGAAGACACCCCGGAGACTTGAAGATCAAGTCAGAAGAGCCACGAGGTGGCGACAAGGGGGGAGGACGCGCCCCTTGCCTTGTGGGCCCCTCGTGACTCCCCTGACCTAATTCTGCCTCCTATATATTCACATATATTCCCAAACCATCAGAAGTATCCACTAAAACATTTTCCACCGCCGCAACCTTCTATTCCCGTGAGATCCCATCTTGGGGCCTTTTCCAGCATCCAGTCGGAGGGGGATTCGATCACGGATGGCATCTACATCAACTCTATTGACCTTTTGATGAAGCGTGAGTAGTTTACCTCAGACCTACGGGTCCATAGATAGTAGCTAGATGGCTTCTTCTCTCTCTTTGATTCTCAATACCATGTTCTCCTCGGTGTTCTTGGAGATCTATCTGATGTAATCTTCTTTTGCGGTGTGTTTGTCGATATCTGATGAATTGTGGATTTATGTCCAGCTTATCTATGAATATTATTTGAATCTTCTCTGAATTCTTTTATGCATGATTTGATATCTTTGTACTTCTCTTCGAACTATCGGTTTAGTTTGGCCAACTAGATTAGTTTTTCTTGCAATGGGAGAAGTGCTTAGCTTTGGGTTCAATCTTGCGGTGTCCTCTCCTAGTGCCAGTAGGGGCAGCGAGGCACGTATTTGAAAGTTCAACTATCCCTGGGTGGTTTTGGTAATTCCTAACAGCATATAGCTCATTGAGCTAATGCTACTTGAAGATAAATATTTCAGAAAAAGCTCAATGATTGGCATGGCATGGATTAGAAAGTGGAACCCTCAAAATGCTAAGGACAAAAGGATTGGCTCAAGCTCAAAGCACAAGACTCTACATTTCATTTTAGTGATCCAAGATCACATTGAGTCCATAGGAAAAGCCAATACTATTAAGAGGGGATGAGGTGTTGCTTAATGAGGTTCTTGCTCAAAGTGCTTAGTGATATGCTCCACAACCCTCAACCACTTTCTCATATCCAAATATATCCCAAACCAAAAGTCAAACTCGGCCCCACCGATTTGATCTATCCGGCGCCACCGAGTTCACTTGACATAGCCACTGCCACAAACCCTAGTCTTTTCGGCCCACCGATAGGGATCTCGGTCACACTGAGATGGGATTGTAATCTCTCTATTTCCCTTCGTAACGTTTCGGTCCAACTGAGATGAGCGATCGGTCCCACCGAGATTTCAATGCAAACTCTTTGTTTCCCTTTCGTAATGTTTCGGTCCTACCGGGAGAGCGAATTGGTCCCACCAAGATTGCCTGACCAACTCTCTGGTTAGTCTATTACCAAAATCGGTCTCACCGAGTTTGTGTAATCGGTCTCACTGAGATTATGTTATGCCCTAACCCTAATGATATCGGTCCCACCGAGTTGACAAGTCAGTCCCACCGAAAACCCTAACGGTCACATTATGGACTAAATCAGTCTGACCGAGTTGTATGATTCGGTCCCACCGAGTTTGGTGATTTGTGTGTAACGGTTAGATTTTGTGTGGAGGCTATATATACCCCTCCAACCTCTCTTCATTCATGGAGAGAGCCATCAGAACATGCCTACACTTCCAACATACATTTTCTGAGAGGGAACCACCTACACTTGTGTTGAGGTCAAGATACTTCATTCCAACCACATAAATCTTGATTTCTAGCCTTCCCCAAGTTGCTTTCCACTCAAATCATCTTTCCACCAAATCCTATCCTATGAGCGAGAGTTGAGTGTTGGGGAGACTATCATTTGAAGCACAAGAGCAAGGAGTTCATCATCAACACACCATTTGTTACCTCTTGGAAAGTGGTGTCTCCTAGATTGGTTAGGTGTCACTTGGGAGCCTCCATCAAGATTGTGGAGTTGAACAAAGGAGTTTGTACGGGCAAGGAGATCACCTACTTCGTGAAGATCTACCCTAGTGAAGCAAGTCCTTCGTGGGCGATGGCCATGGTGGGATAGACAAGGTTGCTTCTTCGTGGACCCTTCGTGGGTGGAGCCCTCCGTGGACTCACGCAACCGTTACCCTTCGTGGGTTGAAGTCTCCATCAACATGGATGTACGATAGCACCACCTATCGGAACCACGCCAAAAATCTCCGTATCTACATTGCATTTGCTCCCTCCAAACTCCTCCCTTTACCTTCATATGCAATTGTTTTACATTCCGCTGCTATACTCTTAGAATTGCATGTGTAGGTTGTTTGCTTGACTTGTGCTGAGTTGCTAAAATCTGCCAAGAATTAAAATTGGGAAAAGGCTAGATTTTTATTTGGTCAAGTATTCTAATCACCCCCCCCTCTAGACATACTTTCGATCCTACAAGTGGTATCAGAGCTTTGGTCTCCATTTGCCTTGATTTCCATAGCTTTGGTGATCATAGCCTTGGTTTCACAACCTAGAAGAGTATGGCGTCTAGTGAGGGAAATTACCACCGTAAAGGTCCTTATTTTGATGGGACTAATTTTGCTAGTTGGAAGCATAAGATGAAAATGCATATTCTTGGACATAACCCCGCCGTTTGGGCTATTGTGTGTATTGGCTTGCAAGGTGAATTCTTTGATGGGAGGGAACCGAACCATGAGGCTAGCGCGGAAGAGTTGAAGATGCTGCAATACAATGCTCACGCTTGTGATATTCTCTTCAACGGATTGTGCCCCGAAGAATTCAACAAAATCAGCCGTCTTGAGAATGCAAAGGAAATTTGGGATACTTTGATTGATATGCACAAAGGTACCGACTCCGTCAAGGAATCCAAATTGGATGTGCTTCAAAGTCAACTTTACTAGTTCAAAATGAAGGATGGTGAAGGTGTCGATGAAATGTACTCTAGGCTTCCTCTCATCACAAATGAGATTGTCGGCTTAGGAAGTGAAGAGATGACCGATAGATTCATCATCAAGAAGATCCTAAGAGCCTTGGATGGAAAATATGATACCGTGTGCACACTGATCCTAATGATGCCAAATTACAAAGATCTCAAGCCAACGGAAGTCATTGGAAGGATTGTTGCTCATGAGATGTCACTCAAGGATAAGGAAGAGCTTCACAACAAGTCAAGTGGTGCTTACAAAGCCTCATGTGATGCTCCCACATCATGAAGTGAGAAACAAAACTTCAATGAAGAATTGAGACTAATGGTGAAGAACTTCAACAAGTTCTACGAGAGTAGAAGCAAGGAAAGAAGTTCCAAGTAAAGGTCCTACAATGACAAAAGATCTTCAAGTCGTGAATGTAATTGCTACAATTGTGGAAGACCCAAACACTACTCCAATGAGTGTACGGCTCCCTACAAAAGAAGAGAAGGTTCTCCCAAAAGAAGGAGTAGGAGAGAAGAATCACCACCAAGAGAGAGAAGGAGTAGAGATGACCGTTATGAACGAAGAACATCACAGAGAAGTAAGGATTCGGGAAGGAAGGACAAATCATCAAGGGGCTACACAAAATGAAGACATCAAGCTCACGTTGGTGAATGGGTATCCGGCTCCGACTCCGACGATCACTCCGAGAGAAGTTATCACTCCGACTCCAAATATACTCAAGATGAACGTGTTGCCGGTCTAGCACTTGTGTCAACCAACTCCTACGACATATTTGAGTCACCAAATGAAGGGATTGGAATATGCTTCATGGCTAAAGGCCCAAAGGTATCACACCCCGCGTATGTTGATTTCAATAGTGATGAAGATGACTTGCTAGGTGATGATGATTTACTTGTTGACAATTCTAGTGATGAAAACTATGATGAACTTGCTATTAATCATGCTAATCAAGACAAAACGAATGACGATGATAAGAAGGAGACTGAGCGTCTAACTAAAGAGCTAAACACTCTCAAGTTAGCTCATGAAACTACCTTGGAAAATCATCGAGAGCTTTTAAAGACTCATGATAAGTTACGCTTCAAAAAGCTCAACCTTGAGCAAGAGCATGGGTTCTTAAAAGCGATCAATGATGATCTTCGCAAGAAAATTTCTTCTTACATTGCCAAGTGTTTACTTTTGTCTACTTACATGCCACAAGTTAAATCTAGCAACAAGAGTAAGAAATATTCTTCTTCTAGTAGTAACAATAATCATGCTAAACTCAATGATGTTGCTTCTAGTAGTTCTCTTGATTCCACTAATGATTCTCTTAGCCAAGTTACACTTGAGCAAGAAAATAGCTTATTGAAGGGAATTATAGAGAAAGGTGTTTACAAGAGCCTTGGCGGAAGTAAGCAATTTGAGGAAATTGTACGCAAGCAAGGAAGACACCGGAAGAATCAAGGTGTTGGTTTTGAACGAAATTTCAATGCCAATGGAGTTGAGTGGGAAGAAGATCAATACCCTAAGACAAAATTTGTTCCTCAACAAGAGAAGTATGATCCTACTTCTTTCCAAGGAACACAAGCTCAAGATCATCTTCCACCACAAGACCACAAGCAAAAAGGCAAGGACAAACTTCAAGAGGAGATTAATGCATTTGAAGAAGCTCCCAAAGCCTTGGTCAAGTGGGTTCCCAAGACTACATCAAGTTCTACTTCATCAAGTACGACTACAACTCCAAGGATTCCCATCAAGATGGTGTGGATCCCGAAAAATAAGAACTAGAGAGTTCTTGAGGGTGACTCCGCCAACACACTTCACTCATATCATTTTGGTGAGGACAAGTGCAAACAACTTACATATCTTGCACTAGTTCAAGGAGTCACAGACCCTCTTGTTGGTAAGACAAGGGACAAGGTAACCTAATGCATTCATGGACATCATCTCATGTGAATATCACTCTATGTCTATGGATATCCTTGTTTGTTCCTTGTGGGACTAACCCGTGCAGGTATTGAAAGTGCAACTCACTTCAAAGGATTGCTCCAAAGGATCTACATCAACATTGAGCATCTACATCTTCAACACTGATAATCCCCAAGTGCAAGGAATCATCGTAGCAATTTCCAAAGGTGGAAGTGATAAGTATGGAGTGTCGAACCCACAAGGAGCTAAAGGTAAGATCAATATTCTCTCAAGCCCTATCTGCCACTGATACGACTCTACGTACACCGAACGTTTGCTTCCAACTAGCAACGAGAAACAAAACTAGGTTCTGGGTATGAAGAGGATAACTTTGTATGATATCAGAGAGCTAAAATATGAAAGTAGGTGCTGTTATCATGAAGTTAGAATATATTACTAAATATTATAAATAGCGGGTGTGGAATAATGGTGGATCGGTGTGTGGAATTGTCCGAGGCAATCATTAACAAGACCGGTAATCACTATTGCAGATTCATATGAGGGAGAGGCATAAGCTAACATACTTTCTCTACTTGGATCATATGCACTTATGATTGGAACTCTAGCAAGCATCCGCAACTACTAAAGATCATTAAGGTAAAACCCAACCGTAGCATTAAAGCATCAAGTCCTCTTTATCCCATACGCAACAACCCCCTTACTCGGGTTTGTGCTTCAGTCACTCGCGCAACCCACTATAAGCGAATCATAAACGTATTGCAACACCCTACAGCGGGAATCCCTCACGCTTGCGCGACACGGAGGACACCATAGGACAGCACCAAAGTAAAACATACAACTCATACCAATCTAGATCATCAATCAACCCAAAGACAAAAGATATCTATTCAAAACATCATAGGATGACAACACATCATTGGATCATAATATGTGGCATAAAGCACCATGTTGAAGTAGGGATTACAGCGGGGTGCGGGAGAGTGGACCGCGTAAAAGAGATGAGGGTGATTGAGGGAGTCCTGGATTAGGGGGTCTCCAGACAGTCGGACTATATCCTTTGGCTGGACTGTTGGACTATGGAGATACAAGATTGAAGACTTCGTCCCGTGTCCGGATGGGACTCTACTTGGCGTGGAAGGCAAGCTAGGCAATACGGTATGGACATCTCCTCCTTTGTAACCGACCTTGTGTAACCCTAGCCTCCTCCGGTGTCTATATAAACCGGAGGGTTTTAGTCCGTAGGATAACATACAATCATACCATAGGCTAGCTTTTAGGGTTTAGCCTCTCTGATCTCGTGGTAGATCAACTCTTGTACTACTCGTATTATCAAGAATAATCAAGCAGAACGTAGGGTTTTACCTCCATCAAGAGGGCCCGAACCTGGGTAAAACATCGTGTCCCCTGCCTCCTGTTACCATCCGCCTAGACGCACAGTTCGGGACCCCCTACCCAAGATCCGCCGGTTTTGACACCGACATTGGTGCTTTCATTGAGAGTTCCTCTGTGTCGTCACCGTTAGGCCTGATGGCTCCTTCGATCATCGAGGCGATGTAGTCCAGGGTGAGACTTTTCTCCCCGGACAGATCTTTGTATTCGGCGGCTTCGCACTACGGGCCAACTTGTTTGGCCATCTGGAGCAGATCGAGAGTTACGCCCCTGGCCACCAGGTCAGGTTTGGAAGCTTAAACTACACGGCCGACATCCGCGGAGACTTAATCTTCGACGAATTCGAGCCCCTGCCGAGCGTGCCACACGGTCACGATGAGCATGATTTAGCTCTACCATCGGAAAGTGTTCAGGAGACCGCACCGGCAACCGCTCCGATCCTCAATTCGGAGCCCATTGCGCCATCCATGGACGGGTGGATAGACCCCGCCACGGAGGCCATATTCTCAGCGGCGATCGAGCCAAGTATCGACCTTACCCTTCACGAGAGCCGTGACGCCGAACTGCCGGATTCTTCCCCTGCGACGGACTCTGAACCGCCTGCGCCCATGCCTATCGAACCCGGCTGGGCGCCGATCATGGAGTTCACCTCCGCGGGTATCTTTCAGCACTCGCCCTTCGGCGACATACTAAACTCATTAAGGTCTCTCTCCCTGTCAGGAGAGTCCTGGCCGAACTATGTTCGGCAGGATTGGGATGCGAATGACGAAGAAATTCACCGCCCACCCACCACCCACTTAGTAGCCACTGTCGACAATTTGACCGACATGCTCGACTTTGAATCTGAAGACATCGACGGTATGGACGACGATGCGGGAGACGAAGAGGAACCACTGCCCACAGGGCACTGGACAACCACCTCATCATATGATATGTATACATGGTGGATGATGAAGCTATGTACCTAGGGTAGGGTCATGGACCTGTCCCAACTGCCCTACCCAAGGACATCTCCAGAAGAAATCACCTTTCAATCGACTTGGAGGTGTTCCACTCGACAGACTCGAAGACACTCGACCAAGAAGCAATCACTCGACCATGACCCAATCACTCGACGGTCAGGAGACCTAAAGGCACTCCGCACGCTAACGGTCGGTTATTAAGTAGCTTTTATGGTCATCATAACACTTTATTAGGGGCGTTACCAGTAACGCCCGACCTTAATGTATTTAAAACCCTGCACAACTGAGGGCTGGAGGGGTCCGGCAAACTCTATATAAGCCACCCCCTCCTCAGTGTAAAGGGTTCGCACCCCTGTAATTCATACACGCATAATCCAGTCGACCGCCTCCGGGCTCCGAGACGTAGGGCTATTACTTCCTCCGAGAAGGGCCTGAACTCGTAAACCTCTCGCGCTTAAAACTACTCCATAGCTAAGATCTTGCCTCTCCATACCTACCCCCCTACATTACTATCAGACTTAGAACTACGACAGTTGGCGCCCACCGTGGGGCTGGTGTTTTAGCGATTTGCTGGAGGAGTTGCGATCTTTTCCGTTCCAAATCATCATGGTTTCTGGCGGAGTTTTGGTGGAGGGCCACGAGATCCGTCTCGGCGCGCTCACGTTCATCACCGACGACTCTGCTTGGCTTCAGGAGGCTCCACTCGACGTGGACGCACTCCCTGTCCGCGGGGCAACGCACTTTCGCGTGTGCATTCGCGGCGTCCTCTTGCGGCAACCGTCGACCCACTATCGGTCGGCTCCTGTGTTGTCCTCCCTCCCTGTTTCCCGCCGGCGCAAGCGCTCTAGTCAGTCGAGACTTCAGTGGTGGCACGCCAGTCGGCCACCCCTCAAGTCGCGGCGATCGAGCCCGACGAATCCCTCTACGTCCTGTTCAACCTGTCGACTGGCTCCGCAGAGACCGCATCCGAGTGCGACAACAGTGATCCGGCAGTGGAGGTTCTGATGGTCGATGGACCGCCCAGTCCTCCTGGTTTTCCCCGCACCGACGGAGGTGCAGGTGGAGGTGACCTGTCGCGTCCCCATGAGGAATATCTCCCCGAGCCTCTCACTTCGCTGCAGAGAGAAGAACTTCGTCGCCAGAACATGGATGCACTGCACACTCCTACCGTTGGAGAAACCCCCGAGGCTCGTGCCTTGGAGGACGCGCGCCTGGCAAACTTGGCCGAGCGCACTCGAATGGAGAACCTCCAGCGAGCACTCGACGAGCGTGCGCGACAACGGGTTCCAAAATCCAGTCGACGTCAGCTCTTTCCGCCCCCGCAGGTATATCGAACTCCGATTCAGAATCTAGCAGCTGCAGCCCGTATAGTAGAGTCGATTCAGCCTTCCCAGTCGGAGGCTGGCAGAGGCTTGTTGCAGATCAGAGCGTTACTCCGGGCAGCAGGAGACCAGAATTCCACTGTTTCTCAGTCGCGGAACAGGATTCATGGCAGATCTGTTGCCGCAGACACAGTCCAGTTGGCTCATAGCCCAAGATCGCCCCCGAGGCGTGAGGGACGTGGGGACCGGCGTAATCAGTACGGGAACCGTGAGCAGTATGATCACCGATTCGATCGTGACGATCGACGTCGAGTGCCCACCCCTCCCCCGAGGAGCGGGTCGTATGTGCCTCGACAGCAGGATGACAGGCGCCCTCATAGTGTTGGGTGAAGGATTCCAGTCGACCCCAGGGAACCAGGCTTTGATGCGAGATCCATTCTCGTTCAAGGTTTGGTCGACAGGAACAGAGCTCACCGAGAAGGTCACGACAGAGATGCACCTACCAGCAGTAGAGTACATGTTTCGGGGCTAGAGTGCTTTAGTAGAACCATCAGGGCCGCTGTGATTCCTCCCAACTTCAGGTTGGCGACTGGAGTCAGTAAGTTCACTGGTGAGTCCAAGCCCGATACTTGGCTTGAAGACTACTGAGTGGCCGTCCAGATTGGCGGTGGCAATGATGAAGTGGCCATGAAGCACCTGCCTCTCATGTTGGAGGGTGAGGGAGTCCTGGATTAGGGGGTGTCCGGACAGCCGGACTATACCTTCGGCCGGACTCCTGGACTATGAAGATACAAGATTGAAGACTCCGTCCCGTGTCCGGGAGGGACTTTCCTTGGCGTGGAAGGCAAGCTTGGCGATATGGATATACAGATCTCCTACCATTGTAACCGACTCTATGTAACCCTAACCCTATCCGGTGTCTATATAAACCGGAGGGTTTTAGTCCGTAGAACAACATACACATCAACAATCATACCATAGGCTAGCTTCTAGGGTTTAGCCTCCTCGATCTCGTGGTAGATCTACTCCTATACTACCCATATCATCAATATTAATCAAGCAGGACATAGGGTTTTACCTTCATCGAGAGGGCCCGAACCTGGGTAAAACTTCATGTCCCTTGTCTCCTGTTACCATCCGGCCTAGACGCACAGTTCGGGACCCCCTACCCGAGATCCGCCGGTTTTGACACCGACATTGGTGCTTTCATTGAGAGTTCCTCTGTGTCGTCGCCGTCAGGCTCGATGGCTCCTATGATCATCGTTAGCGATGCAGTCCAGGGTGAGACCTTCCTCCCCGGACAGATCTTCATCTTCGGCGGCTTCGCACTACGGGCCAATTCACTTGGCCGTCTGGAGCAGATCGAAAGCTACGCCCCTGGCCGTCAGGTCAGATTTGGAAGTTTAAACTACACGGCTGACATCCGCGGGGACTTGATCTTCGACGGATTCGAGCCACCGCCGAGCGCGCCGCACTGTCACGATGAGCATGATCTAGCTCTGCCGCCGAACAGTGCCCTGGAGGCCGCACCCGCATCGGCTCCTACCCTTAATTCGGAGCCAACTACGCCGATCGAGGATGGGCGGTTGGACGCCACCTCGGGGGCTGTGACCCCAACGGCGATTGAGCCAAGCACCAGCCCCGTACTCTGCGAGACTCGCGACTCCAAGGAGCCAGACTCCTCTCCGGACTCCGAATGCTCCGTGCCCCTATCAATCGAATCTGATTGGGCGCCGATCATGGAGTTTGCTGCCGCGGACATCTTTCAGCACTCGCCTTTCGGCGATATCCTGAAGTCACTAAAGTCTCTCTCTTTATCAGGAGAGCCCTGGCCGGACTACGGTCAGCAAGGTTGGGGTACGGACGATGAAGAAATTCAAAGCCCACCCACCACCCACTTTGTAGCCGCTGTCGATGACTTAACCGACATGCTCGACCTCGACTCCGAAGACATCGACAGTATGGACGCCGATGAAGGAGACGATGAAGAACCAGCACCTATTGGGCCCTGGAACACCACCTCGTCATATGACGTATACATGGTGGACGCACCAAAAGATGACGACGAGGAGCGGAAGGACGCACCGAAGGTCTGTTCCCTCGAAAAGCAGTCAAAGCGGCGACGCAAGCGCCGCCCCAAATCCCGCCTCGATAGAAATAGCGATCACGCAGACCCAGCGCTGGAGCAGGGCGAACCGCTGCCGGACAACGGCAATCCGGATAATCAAACCAAACAAACAAATCCTATCAAGGATAATGGTCTGGACGACATAACGCCGGTCAAACACCCAGAGCAACAGACTGCCCATAAAAGGCTTGTTGCCACTGCGAGGAGCCTGAAAAAGCAGAAACAAAGGCTTAAGGCCGCGCAAGACACACTCCAATTCAGATGGAGTAAAATACTCAGCACTGCAGCACGGTGCGGCGACAATCGCCCTTCCAAAAGCTACCCAAAGCGGAAGCTGCTACCCGAATTCGATGAGGAGGCCTTAGAACCCCCACAACCAAATATCAAAGCAGCCACCTGGTCGGATAGACGACCCCACTACCAACACAGAGCGGCATACAACACCGCTCACAATACAATATGCGACCCATGCGAGGGCCCGCACCCAAAGGACGGCGCAACAAGATCCATCTATGGACCACGCAAGCGCGTCCCAGCATACAATGCAACACAACAAACATCCGAACAACGCGGTACACCCAGCTACAGGGGTGCCGCACACCCCCTATGTTTCACTGATGAGGTGCTGGACCATGAATTTCCAGAGGGATTCAAGCCCGTAAACATAGAGGCATATGACGGAACAACAGACCCTGGGGTCTGGATTGAGGACTACATCCTTCACATCCATATGGCTCGAGGAGATGACCTCCACGCCATCAAGTACTTACCCCTCAAGCTCAAAGGGCCAGCTCGTCACTGGCTCAAAGGCCTCCCCGAAAGCTCCATTGGAAGTTGGGAAGAGCTCGAAGAGGCCTTTTCGGGCAAATTTTCAGGGGACTTATGTCCGACCTCCGGATGCGGACGATTTGAATCATATAACTCAACAGCTCGGAGAGTCAGCCCGAAAGCTTTGGAACAGGTTTCTTACTAAAAAGAACCAAATTGTCGACTATCCGGAAGCCGGAGCCTTAGCAGCTTTCAAGCATAGCGTCCGTGAAGAATGGCTCGCCAGACACCTCGGCCAAAATAAGCCGAGAACGATGGCCGCATTAACAAACCTCATGACCCGCTTTTGCGTGGGGGAGGACAGCTGGCTAGCCAGATGCAACACCAATGACCCCAGTACATCTGAAGTTAGAGATGGAAATGGGAAATCACGGTGCAGCAGCAATAACAAATGCCGGAATAAAGAAGACAACACAAAGGGCACGACAGTAAATGCTGGATTCAAAAGCTCTCGGCCAGGTCAAAAGCCGCCTAAAGGCACCATGGATGAACTGTCCAGCCTCAACAAAATTCTGGACCAAGTATGTCAGATCCATAGTACCCCTAGTAAACCTGCTAATCATACCCACAGAGAGTGTTGGGTCTTCAAGCAGTCCGGCAAGCTCAACGCCGTACATAAGGGGGAGGATACACCAAGTGAAGATGAGGACGAGCCTCCCAAGCAAGACACGGCGGAACAAAAGAAATTTCCACCAGAAGTCAAAACAGTAAACGTGTTACACGTGATCAAGGGAAAAAACAACGCGACACTCCCAGAAAAATATACCCAAGTGCTTGTCACCATGAAGTCCTGCCACTGGTCATTTCAACTGATCACTTTCGACCATCGCGATTACTCAGCAAGTATCCGACACGCAGGATGGGCTGCCCTGGTATTAGACCCAGTAATTGGCGGATATCACTTCACAAGGGTCTTGATGGACGGCGGCAGTAGCCTAAACCTAATATATCAGGATACAATCCGCAGGATGGGGTTAGACCCAACACAAATTCGCCATAGCAATACTACCTTTAAAGGAGTAACGCCAGGCCTAGGGGCTCGTTGTACGGGCTCCCTCTTACTACAAGTTATATTCGGCTCCCCCGATAACTTCCGTCACGAGCATTTAAATTTCCACATCGCTCCATTTCAAAGTGGCTATCAAGCACTGCTCGGATGTGAAGCTTTCGCTCGCTTTAATGCAATACCGCACTATGCCTCCCTCACACTCAAGATGCCCGGTCCACGTGGCATCATTACAGTGCACGGAAATATCAAGCGATCTCTGCGCGCCGAAGAGAGTGAGGCTGCCTTGGCCGCCGCACACTAAAGGCGCCCGGACAAACGAAAGCATCCAATAGGTCGTCAAGACCTCAGATACAACTAATCAAGTCCGGCACCGCTATTTATACGGAAATAAGTGGTCACACCCCTATTTGTCAATACAAGGGGCTCAACGCGCGCAGACAAGTGGCAATTTCTTATCATCTTGAATTACACATGATTTCTTTAAAAACTATCCTTTTTGCACGACAACTTTTTCACTTAACTCCCTCTCTTTTACAGACGATCATCGTGCTACACCCGTCCAGGATACGGCACAACGGAGAGACAGGCGCAGACGTGCAGCAGGGACCCGCTCCAAGGATTCTTTTTAGATTAAGACCCTGCGTAAACCTTTTTTACTGTCTCTTGTTGATACATATCCACCGTTGAGAAGGATGCTGACGTCTTGGCATGTGGCCACGCCAGAACAATGCATGTACCTGGACACAAGGGGCTTCTTACAAAGGCCATTATTTAGGCCTGGTTTATACCACAAAGACCGAATACCTTAGGGAGTGTTCGGCGTCGCGAGTTTGGCCCTATATGCATCAGCTCCGAATCATTGTCTTTGGTCAAATGTTGGGTTTGCCTGGCTCCTGTGTTTTGGTGCCTTACGTTCTACTTTACCGGCTAAGGTAGCACCAGGAGAACTACTACGATTGTGCCCTGGTTCATCCGGACGAGCACCTCAGTAGAGAAAGCCGAAAACTGACTGTCATGATATAGCGTGAGACTGCTCAACCACTCGATGACCTATGGGAATGTTAGAATTCCTCCGCCTTAACGAAGGGCTGTTTTCCGGCTAGGCATGTACGCACCCCGGAACTGGGAGAGTGCGGAGCCACCAGGGGCTATCTAGTAGCCCCACTGTCAAACTCCTATGGCTAAGTGAAAGTGCTAAAGCATTATAGTCCGGTTGCCTCGGTCGCTCCGCTATCACCTCCTTAATAGGACCAAGACGTTGGGTTAAGTGTGAACGCATGTTTTTGCGAGCACCTCCGCATTATATGCGTGGGGGTTGAAGCCAACGACTGCAATCTTTCAGGTTATACACATGTATACATAAACGGCCGCCCAGGAGGCATCATATTACTTTCAGGCAAAAGTATAAAAATAGCCTTATAAAAATTTATAAAAGCATTTTGCTTACAATGAGATTACAGATCACTCAAACATAATATTTTTTGAGCACTGGGTCTCTATCAAACGGGCACCCTCAAGAACTTCTTCAAACTAGTGCTCAGCAGCCTTTCGACCTATAGCCGAATCCCGCGCTGCAACATTGGTAGCATCCATCTCCGCCCAGTATGCCTTAACACGGGCAAAGGCCATCCGTGCGCCCTCTATGCACGCCGACCTCTTCATCGCATTAATGCGCGGCACCACGTCAAGGAACTGCTGCACCAAGCTGAAATAGTTGTTCGGTTTTGACCTTTCCGGCCATAGCTGATCCACAACAGACCTCACGGAGAGTCCGGATAACCTATTTAGTTCGGCCCATTCGGCTAATTGGTCAGTCAATGAAAGTGGACGCTCGGGAGAATGGAATTGTCTCCAAAACAGCTGGTCTACTCCATGGTCCGTCTGACCCCGGAAGTACTTGGCCGCATCGGCAGCGCTCGCCGCCAAATCCATATACACATCCTCCGAACTCCACAGCCGATCCAAAGGGGCATACCGTGGATCTTCGAATTTCCTCCACAACATAAAGGATTTCCCAGCTACAATATCCCCGGCTTCCCCCAGCTCCTCCTTCTTTGCCCTCATAGCAGAGCGAAGATCCTTTTTCGTCGCAGCAGCCTTCTCAAGGTCTGATGCCTTCGCTTGGTTTTCCTTTTCAAGAACCCGGCAACGGTCGGCGGCAGCTTTTAATTCTACAGCCATGTTGGCCATCTTGTCTCGGGTCTCGCCATGCGCGGCCTTCTCCGCTTGCAACTCTTCGGCCGCCTTCACAGCAGCCACATTACCTAACCTCGCTTGTTCCTTGGCTCGGGCAAGTTCTGTCTGCAAGGCTTCAACAGTGGCAGCTCCATCTGCAGTCACAACATATTTAAGATACTGGCATCATGCTGCTCTTCCTATGTGGCGTTTACCAGATATTGACACTTACCCTGTGCCTCGTCAAGCCTTTTGTTAACAAGCTCGATGTCGGCTTCTGCCGCATCCAATTGCCATTCTAAATGGGCAAACTCGCTAGTCCGGCTAGCCACCGGAGCTTCCATCACCTGCACATAGAGGCAGTATGGTTATTTCCTAGGAATATGATCCTTTGTTCGTTCTCGTTTCCGACGACAACCAGAGTCTCAAGGGCTACTATCTACACAGGGCACACCTAGCATGTGCAGGATTATCATACATTCTTTTACGTACCTCAAAGCCTGTCAGTAGACTCATAAAAGCTTCATGCAATCCGCTTTCGGCGGACGATATTCTCTCCATCACCATATTCATCAGCACACGGTGTTCATCTAAGATGGCCGCTCGCCCCACCAACTCCCTCAGAACATCCGATCGCACACTAGACGGTGTCGGACTCTTTTATCTGCTCTCTTCGGGAGCCGGACATTGGGAGCTTCGGGGGCCAATGGGATTATCTTCTGGCCTCACCGGACTCGGAGAGGCCCTCCGCGACGACACTTCAGGGTCGCCCGCTTCTGGAGCGGAGGAGTCCGGAGGAGGCGTTTCACTCTCCATCATCTCTGGAAGAAGATCCCCCGAAGACGAGCTCATTTGAGAGGGGCTAAGGCCCGAACTGCAAAGATATATGCGGTGGTTATTTTCTCTGAAGAAAAAGATGGCATATCTGTACTATCAAAGTATTTCGGGTCACTTACGACTCGCGGGAGAATGGATCCCCCTGTGGACTTTGTGCGGCAACATCGTCCCCCAGGGTAGGACCCTCTGTGGGAGACTTCTTCTCCCGTTTGGAAGCTCCGGCTTACGAATCCCCGGGCGCAGTCCTTTTCCTCTTCTGGTCGTCTTCCCTCATGGAGACGCTCGCTCCCTTGGTTAGAATGGGCAGCGTTGGGGACCCGCGTCCGCCCATATTATCCTCCACAGTATCTTCCTTCAAGGGCTCCAGGCAAGGTGCGGTCTGGAGCATCTTTTCCAATATCGGATTTTCCAAACCCTCAGGGAGGGGGGCCGAACACCGAATCAACTTTGCCTTTGTTAGCCAGTCCTGGTCAAAAAGCAAACTCTCAGATATCACTTCGTAACAAATGAGAGATAGTACATTCGGCCGGAAGATTCCTTACCTGTTCGGCGGTGCGGTTACTGCTCAGGCCCACGTCCTTGGTGGTTTCCGGACACTCTACCTGAGGTCCGAAGAATGACTTGTACATCTCCTCATACGTCAGGCCGAGAAAATCTTGAATGGCACGCGGTCCCTCGGGATTGAACTCCCATAGGCGAAGAGGCCGGCATTCGCAAGGCTGGACTTGACGGACCAACATAACTTGTATTACCGCAACCAAACTGAAATCTCCATTAAAGAGATCTCGAATGCGGCTTTGCAGTATATGCACATCCTTGCCTGGACCCTAGCTCAGTCCTCTGCTAATCCATGACATCAGTTGTGGTGGAGGGCCCGAGCGGAAAATGGGGGCGCCGCCCACTTGGCACTTCTAGGAGCCGTGATGTAGAACCACTCCTGTTGCCACAATTCAGACACCTCTGGAATGGAACCTTTGGGCCACGGAGCTCCCGTCATCTTGCGTATTGAGGCACCTCCACACGCCGCCTGTTGCCCCTCGATCATCTTCGGCTTTACTTCAAAGGTCTTGAGCCACAGGCCAAAGTGAGGGGTGACCCGGAGGAAGGCCTCGCACACGATGATAAATGTCGTGATATGAAGAAAGGAGTCCAGAGCTAGATCATGGAAATCTAGCCCGTAGTAAAACATCAAGCCCCTGACGAATGGATCCAAAGCAAGGCCTAGACCTCGGAGGAAGTGGGAGACGAACACGATGCTCTCGTTGGGTTCGGGGGAAGGGACGGCCTGCCCCCGGGGAGGCAGCCGATGCAAGATCTCGGCGGTCAGATATCTGGCCTCCCTCAACTTTTTGATGTCTTCTTCCATGATGGAGGAGGGCACCCATCGACCTTGAAGGCTAGATCCGGACATGATTGAAGGTTCGGAGCACCTGACCTAAACTTTGGGTGTTTGAGCTTGAGGCGGGGGAAGGATTCGATTGAGCATGGGAGGGAAAAATAAAAGCCGTGTCCCTTTATAAAGAGGGTGGATATCAAGCGTCCTCTCCGTGTCCGTTTGGACTTGCCTATAATCTAGGAGTCCTAGAAGCGGTAGGGTTACCCACGCCCGTATTGATGAGAATCTCGGAATAAGGGGGACACGATGTCTGCTTTAACAAGACGTGCCAAGGAAACCGCCTCGCATAACGCGCTGAGGTGGGATGATGAAACGACTCGGATGAAGGCTTGGCCATGGTGTGTCATGCTATGGAATACGTCAGCAGATTAGATTGGTGTAAATATTATTCTCTCTATGGCAATATGTGGAAACTTATTTTGCAGAGCCGGACACTATCTTCGGTTCAAAATCTTCTATGAAGTACTTGGAGGAGGAACCCGCCTTGCAATGCCGAAGACAATATGCGCGCCGGACTCCTCGTCATTGAAGCCTGGTTCAGGGGCTACTGAGGGAGTCCTGGATTAGGGGGTGTCCGGACAGCCGGACTATACCTTCGGCCGGACTCCTGGACTATGAAGATACAAGATTGAAGACTTCGTCCCATGTCCGGGAGGAACTTTCCTTGGTGTGGAAGGCAAGCTTGGCGATATGGATATACAGATCTCCTACCATTGTAACCGACTCTATGTAACCCTAACCCTATCCAGTGTCTATATAAACCGGAGGGTTTTAGTCCGTAGGACAACATACACATCAACAATAATACCATAGGCTAGCTTCTAGGGTTTAGCCTCCTCGATCTCGTGGTAGATCTACACTTGTACTACCCATATCATCAATATTAATCAAGCAGGATGTAGGGTTTTACCTCCATCGAGAGGGCCCGAACCTGGGTAAAACTTCATGTCCCTTGTCTCCTGTTACCATCCGGCCTAGACGCACAGTTCGGGACCCCCTACCCGAGATCCGCCGGTTTTGACACCGACAGAGGGCTCGGCCAGAGCATGGCTTAATCAGTTAGCACCCAGCAGCATTTACACTTGGGAAGATCTCACCCGAGTGTTTGTCACCACATTTGAAGGAACATGCAAGTGACCGGCAGGGCTGACGAAACTGCGGTCTTGCGTGTAGAAGCCGAATGAAACTTTGAGGGACTACATCCAGAGATGGATCACGTTACATCACACGGTAGAGAATGTGCCTGACCACCAAGCAGTCTGTGCCTTCAAAGAAGGCGTCAAGTACAGAGAACTGAATCTGAAATTCGGTCGAACCGGAGACATGTCTCTGAATCGGATGATGGAGATTGCCACCAAGTACGCTAATGGTGAAGATGAGGATCGACTCAGGAGTGGCAAGCTCAAGTCAGTCGCTCAAGAAATCGGAGGAGGAAATTCCAATCGGAAACAGAAGCGGAAAGCCGAGCCAGCTGCTCCTGGGGAAACCTTGGCTGTAACTCAAGGAAAGTTTAAGGGGAAACCCAAAGGACCTTGGAACCCCAAGAAAGTTAAAGACCAAGACGGAAATGATGTGTTGGATTTGCCATGTCACATCCACACCAAGAAAGATGA
Organism: Triticum urartu; assembly: GCF_056163025.1. Lineage (NCBI taxonomy): Eukaryota > Viridiplantae > Streptophyta > Magnoliopsida > Poales > Poaceae > Triticum > Triticum urartu. Next base: position 399,732,229 of record NC_141873.1, on the reverse strand, counting down.
AGAGGGTAAGTTCATTTACCTGAAACATACCACTCGACAGTGTCGGCTCTTGATCCAGCAGTTCCAGGGCAAGCAGCCCAAAGATAAGGAAAAGGAGTCGGACAAAGTTGAGGACAAGGAAGACAGTGATGATGGATACCCCCAGGTCAATTCCACCCTGATGATTTTTGCTGATGTTGAAAGCAAAAGTCGACTGAAAGTTATCAACCGTGAGGTGAATATGGTTGCTCCGGCAACACCCAGTTATCTAAAGTGGTCTCAGACTGCCATCACATTCGACCAGTCCGATCACCTAATGCAAATTGCCACCCCTGGGAGGCAAGCTTTGGTGGTCGACCCAGTTGTCGAAGGCACTCGACTAACCAAAGTCTTGATGGATGGCGGCAGTGGTTTGAACATACTGTATGCTGAGACGCTGAAAGGGATGGGCATTCCGATGTCCAGACTCAATACCAGCAACATGAGTTTCCATGGAGTCATTCATGGGAAGAAGGCTGAGTCACTCGGCCAGATTGCTCAAGAATTACCGCAAAGAAAAGTTGACGTTCGAAGTTGTAGATTTCCAGAGTGCTTATCACGCTATTTTGGGCAGGCCGGCTTATGCACGCTTCATGGCTCGACCATGTTATGTGTATCTCAAATTGAAGATGCCTGGTCCCAAAGGTGTGATCACTGTTACGAGCAATCGGAAGAAAGCAGAAGAGTGTTTTCAGAAAGGTTCAAAGATCGCTGATGCTCAGATGGCAGTGGTGGAGCTGCAGGAATACCAGAAGACTGCAGATCCGAGTGATTTGTTGCGAGCCAAGAAGCCCGCTACAGAATCGGCTTTTCAGTCGTCTGCCGAAACGAAGCCGGCTCACATTCACCTGACCGATCCCAGTGCTGCTCCGACTCATATCTCAACAACACTCGACTCCAAATAGGAAGAAGTGCTCATCCAGTTCCTCCGTGAGAACTAGGATATTTTCGCATGGAAGCCTTCTGACATGCCGGGTGTTCCCAGGGGGCTGGCTGAGCACCGCCTACGAGTCAACTCAAAAGTAAAACCTGTCAAAGAGCATCTCCGATGGTCCGCCGTCCAGAAGAGAAAGGCTATTGGTGAGGAGGTGGCTCGGCTCTTAGCAGCAGAGTTCATCCGAGAGATCTACCACTCCGAGTGGCTCGCCAACGTTGTCATGGTCCCGAAGAAGGACAAGTCACTTCGCATGTGTATTGACTTTAAACATATCAATCGGGCCTGCCCGAAAGAACATTTTCCTCTCCCCCGCATCGACCAGATAGTCGACTCGACTGCGGGATGTGAGCGACTGTATTTTTTAGACGCCTATTTCGGGTACCATCAGATCCGTCTGTATGGACCAGACGAGATCAAAACAGCTTTCATCACTCCATTCGGGTGCTTCTGTTATGTTACCATGCCGTTCGGCCTCAAGAATGCCGGAGCCACATTCATGAGGATGATTCAGAAGTGTTTGCTCACTCAAATCAGTCGGAATGTGGAAGCATACATGGATGATATTGTGGTCAAGTCACGGAAGGGTTCCGACCTGCTGACTGACCTTGCTAAAACCTTTGCCAACCTCAGGAGGTATGATATCAAGCTTAATCCATCAAAGTGCACATTTGGAGTTCCTGGCGGAAAGCTACTCGGTTTTCTCGTTTCCGGACGGGGAACACACCAATCCAGAAAAAGTCGATACTATACTCCGAATGAAAAGTCCTGTGCGAGTGCACGACATCCAGAAGCTTACTGGTTGCTTGGCCGCTTTAAGTCGATTCATCTCTCGTCTTGGTGAAAAGGCATTGCCTCTTTACCAATTGATGAAGAAGTCCGACAAGTTCGAGTGGACTCCCGAAGCTGATGCAGCGTTTGCAGAGCTCAAAGCTCTGCTCTCCACCCAGCCGGTGCTTGCTGCCCCAATCAGCAAATAGCCTTTGCTGCTTTACATCGCAGCCACGGGACAAGTCGTCAGTATGGTACTTACGGTCGAGCGGGAAGAAGGAAAAGCCTTCAAAGTTCAGCACCCAGTATATTATATTTCTGAAGTTTTGACCCCGTCGAAGCAAAGATATCCTCATTATCAGAAGCTTGTATATGGGATTTATATGACCACAAAGAAGGTTGCTCACTACTTCTCTGATCATTCCATTACAGTCGTCAGCGACGCTCCATTGTCAGAGATCCTGCATAACAGAGATGCAACTGGTCGAGTGGCAAAATGGGCGATTGAACTCCTTCCTCTAGATATCAAGTTTGAGGCAAAGAAAGCTATCAAGTCCCAGGCAATAGCAGACTTCGTCGCCGAGTGGATTGAACAGCAACTGCCGACTCAAGTTCACTCGGAGCATTGGACCATGTTCTTCGATGGTTCCAAAATGCTGAATGGTCCCGGTGCCGGGGTAGTATTGGTCTCCCCCCAAGGAGATAAGCTCAGATATGTTCTTCAAATCCACTTTGATTCCTCCAATAACGAGGCAGAATATGAAGCACTTTTATATGGGTTGTGCATGGCCATTTCACTCGGCGTCCATCGCCTCATGGTCTATGGCGACTCAGATTTGGTGGTTAATCAGGTGATGAAGGAGTGGGATGTCAGAAGTCCAGCCATGACTGGTTATTGCAATGCAGTGAGAAAGCTGGAGAAGAAATTCGAGGGATTAGAACTTCATCACATACCCCGACTGAAAAATCAAGCAGCTGATGATTTGGCAAAAATAGGTTCCAAAAGACAAGCCATTCCCAGCAATGTGTTTTTGGAACACATCCACACACCATCAGTTTAGGAGGATCCCTTCACTAAAGAGGCCCCGCAGCCAAAAAGTGCCATGGATCCGACTGAAGTTGAAGTTCTAGCTGTGGTCGACCTGATCATGGAAGTCTTAGTCATCACTCCCGACTGGACAATACCGTACATCACGTACATCCTAAGGAAAGAACTCCCAGAGGACGAAGAAGAGGCTCGACAGATCATCCGTCAATCCAAGGCCTTTACAGTCATAAAGGGACAGTTGTATAGAGAAAGCGCGACTGGAGTCAGTCAAAAGTGTATAACACCAGAAGAAGGTCAGATGATCCTTGATGATATCTACTCAGGGACCTGTGGTCATCATGCGTCCTCTCGGACCATTGTGGCTAAAGCATACCAAGAGGGATTCTACTGGCCAAGAGCGAATGAAATGGCGAAAGAGATAGTCGACAAGTGTGAAGGATGTCAGTTTTACTCCAATGTGTCGCACAATCCCGCGTCAGCCCTGAAAACCATTCCACTTGTCTGGCCCTTCGCTGTTTGGGGGCTGGACATGGTTGGACCACTGAGAACGGGCAGGAGCGGCTTCACTCATGTGCTAGTAGCAGTCGACAAGTTCACCAAATGGATTGAAGCTAAGCCTATCAAGAATCTTGATGCTTGCACTGCTATCAGTTTCATCAGAGAGTTGATATTCAGATATGGAGTTCCACACAGCATCATCACTGACAATGGGTCAAACTTCGATTCCGACAAATTCAGGGCCTTTTGTGCCTCTCAGGGCACACGAGTCAACTACGCTTCGGTCGCTCACCCCCAGTCGAATGGACAAGCGGAAAGAGCAAACATCTTAATTCTCAAAGGATTGAAACCTCGATTGATGCGCGATCTCAAGCACGCAGCAGGTGCATGGGTCGACGAGCTTCCATCAGTTCTTTGGGGATTGAGGACAACCCTGAACCGATCGACCGGAAGAACCCCATTCTTTCTGGTCTACGGGGCCGAAGCAGTTTTGCCGAGTGACCTGCTTCACAACGCACCCCGAGTCGAGCTCTACTCTGAAGATGAAGCAGAACAAGCCAGGCAGGACACAGTCAACCTCCTGGAAGAAGAAAGAGAAATGGCCATGATCCGATCGACCATCTATCAGCAAGACTTGCGTCGATTCCATGCCAGAAATGTGAAAAGTCGAGCCTTCCAAGAAGGAGACTTAGTCCTCCAAGTGGATCAACAGAAACCACACAAACTCGCTCCTACTTGGGAAGGTCCCTTCATAGTCACCAGAGTCCTCCACAATGGAGCGTACCACCTTTATAATGTCGATCGCCAGATTGATGAGCCACGAGCCTGGAATGCGGAGCTGCTCCGCCCCTTTTATACTTCAATTCTCACTCGGATGAGATGTAATAAGAAAAACTTCTGTAGTTTATTTATCAAAGACAAGAGCGCTATAATTTTCCCAGTGATTGTTATTGTTTTTGTTTACGTGGGAAATCCCCCAGCGGGTGGCTTAGCTGCGAATCCGTTTCTCCTAAGTTTGTAAAAATAATTTCCTACCGAGTGGTGAGCCAGCCTTCCACTCGGAGGCTTAGCTGCGAACCCGTTTCGCCTAAGTATTTGAAAATCCTACCGAGTGGTGAGCGACCCTCCCACTCGGGGGCTTAGCTGCGGTCCAGTACTCGCCTAAGTATTTGAAAATCCTACCGAGTGGTGAGCGACCCTCCCACTCGGGGGCTTAGCTGCAGTCCAGTACTCGCCTAAGTATTCGAAAATCCTACCGAGTGGTGAGCCAGCCTCCCACTCGGGGGCTTAGCTGCAGTACTCGCCTAAGTATTTGAGAATCCTACCGAGTGGTGAGCGACCCTCCCACTCGGGGGCTTAGCTGCAGTCTAGTACTCGCCTAAGTATTTGAAAAATCCTACCGAGTGGTGAGCGATCCTCCCACTCGGGGGGCTTAGCCACAGTCCAGTACTCGCCTAAGTATTTGAAAATCCTACCGAGTGGTGAGCGACCCTCCCACTCAGGGGCTTAGCTGCAGTCCAGTACTCGCCTAAGTATTTGAAAATCCTACCGAGTGGTGAGCGACCCTCCCACTCGGGGGCTTAGCTGCAGTCTAGTACTCGCCTAAGTATTCAAAAATCCTACCGAGTGGTGAGCCAGCCTCCCACTCGGGGGTTTAGCTGCAGTCCAGTACTCGCCTAAGTATTTGAAAATCCTACCGAGTGGTGAGCCAGCCTCCCACTCGGGGGCTTAGCTGCAGTCCAGTACTCGCCTAAGTATTTGAAAATCCTACCGAGTGGTGAGCGACCCTCCCACTCGGGGGCTTAGCTGCAGTCCAGTACTCGCCTAAGTATTCGAAAATCCTACCGAGTGGTGAGCCAGCCTCCCACTCGGGGGCTTAGCTGCAGTCCAGTACTCGCCTAAGTATTTGAAAATCCTACCGAGTGGTGATCCAGCCTCCCACTCGGGGGCTTAGCTGCAGTCCAGTACTCGCCTAAGTATTTGAAAATCCTACCGAGTGGTGAGCCAGCCTCCCACTCGGGGGCTTAGCTGCAGTCCAATACTCGCCTAAGTACGAAACACATCTCAATCCACAAGGACGATGAGGTGCAGGTCGACTACCACCTTCTCCTTGGGAGCTTCGCCACAAATACAACGTGCGCTCCATCCCACTCCGCAAGGACGGCGAGGTGCAGGTCGACTGCCACCTTCTCCTTGGGAGCTTCGCCACAAATACAACGTGCGCTCCATCCCACTCCGCAAGGATGACGAGGTGCAGGTCTACTGCCACCTTCTCCTTGGGAGCTTCGCCACAAATACAATGTGCGCTCCATCCCACTCCGCAAGGACGACGAGGTGCAGGTCTACTACCACCTTCTCCTTGGGAGCTTCGCCACAAATACAATGTGCACTCCATCACCGACCCGCAAGGACGACGAGGTGCAGGTCGACTGCTACCTTCTCCTTCGGAGCTGCGCCACAAATACAAAAGTTGTCTCGAGTGAAGAATGAGTTCCACTCGACGGAGGATTCATGAAGATATTCAATGATAAACCAAGTTCAAATAAATCCTAAAGGTTCCGGACCACAGATCGAAGTGCTCGGGCATTCAGCCCGAAAGAGTTTAATGGTTACAAAAACCACTCGGCATTCTGAGGCAAATTTAAGGTGGGGCATAAAAGTTTGTTCACTCCGCAGGAGGAGGACGGGCAGGCTCGACGAACTCGTCCAGGTCGACGCCGTCGGCGATCCGAGTGGCTACAGCGATGAAAGTCTCCATAAAAGTTCGGAAGTCATGCTTCTGGGTGTTGGAAACCTTGATTGCTGCCAACTTATCTTGTTGCACCTCCTTGCAGTGGACACGAACCAAAGACAGAGCCACATCAGCACCACACCGGGCAGAAGATTTCTTCCACTCCTGCACTCGATCAGGGATCTCGTTAAGTCGAGTCATCAGGGACTCAAGGTCATTCTGGAGCGTGGCCTTTGGCCAAAGTGCCGTGTCGATCCGTGACATGGCGACCTTCAGTCCAGCCAAGTAGTCCACAACACCGTCAATGCGGGATTCCAGTCGGAGTAGATTCATGGTCATTTCATCTTTCACGGGAGAATTGATTGGGTCCAAACCTGGCTCAATCCGCCCAGTCTCCTCCTCGAAGTTCTAGCAAAACTCTGCATTCACGATCCAAGGATAAGTCAATTTTCGTACGCTGAGTCGACAAAAAACATCAGTCGGAACAAAATGTGTACCTTCAAGCTTGATGAACAACTTCTTGGCAAGGCTCCTCAGATAGCTCTCCAGATCTTCCCTCCTGTGAGCGATGCCTTCCATCTTCTCGTACAGGTTGAGATTGTCCTTCTTCAAGCGCGTGCACTCCTTGTTGGCTTTGTTCAGAGCAGATTTCATCTTGGTGTTCTCTTCTTCCAACTGGCCGACTGAAGCCAGTTTCTGTTCAGACAGAGCGGTTCTGTCGTCAGCTTCCTTTTGAGCAGCAGGCAAATCCTGATCCTTCTTCGCCAGAGCTTCTCTCAGTTTTTCTGCAAAGAAATGGTGCTTGATTTAGAAAGAGCAGAAGGGTACTCAAACCTAAGACAAACCAGTCGACAAGCTCGTCTTACCATTGGCGTCGTCCTTGGCCTTTTGCAGCTTTGTCTTGGCCAATTCCAAGTCAAGGTTCAGCTGGATCTGCAGTTTCTCCAAGTTAGCAAAGCGAGCTCCAAGATCACAAGATTTCTGCAATCAGGGAGGAGAAGTTATTTTATAGCGAAAAACGACAAAGACAATAAATACTAAGACTATGGTCGACTGCCCGCAGTCCACCATAGTCTCGGGGACTACACCTAGTGGGTGCACTTTGCGTGCCCCCACCGGTTATGATCCCACTCGACCGGCCCGCTGGAGTCGAGTGCAGGGAGTTAAAAAAAAGGGGGGAGAGAAAGAAGAACTCAGACCATAGTCGACTGCCAGCAGACGGCCGCGGTCTCGGGGACTACACCCAGTGGGTGCACTTGGCGTGCCCCCACCGGTTCTGATCCCACTCGCCCAGACCGAGCAGAAGAGACAAACTACCAGTTCGGTTTACACTCGACGCGGCTAGACCACATCGAGCGAAAGAATCAAAATACAAAGACTACAGTCGACTGCCAGCAGTCCACCGTAGTCTCGGGGACTACACCCAGTGGGTGCACTCAGCGTGCCCCCACTAGTTCAAAAATTCAATCGACGCACCCAGTGGGTGTACAGATGCAAAGATTTTCGGAAAGAGAGTCTTCAGATAGCATATCCTAACAGAACAAGCGCGACCAACTAACCTGAACGTTGCTTTGGAGAGCCGAGCTGGCGTCGTAGGCGGCCTGGCTGGCGTCCCGCACCGTCTTCATCTTCTCCATCATAATGCCCGCCTGGCGTATGGCTTCCTTGGCTGCATTCACTTCGTCCTCTGGGACATGATGGGTCGCAAAAACTGAAGGTGGGTCGACAGGGGCCTGAGCAGTCGACGAAGAAGGCAAGGCACTCGACAATGGCACGGCGAAGGTAACAGAACCCCGATTGGCATCACCAGCGTCCTGAACGACTGGTTCCGCCCTCGGCGTCGACTGTGGCACCTTGCTTGCAGGAGCTTGCCTATTTTTCCTCGTCAAAGGCCTCTCGGGCTCTTCATCATCATCATCGGGGAGGTCAATAATGTTAGGATCTGTTCAAAGTTCAATCACCAAAATCACATCACCCAATGGTACACATTGCAGTTGAGTCGACCAAATAAAGACAGAATGGCAGAAATCATACCCAGATTGGAAGTGACCGCATCCTCCATTACCTCATCATAGTCCCTGTAAGCTGAGGTCCCAGAAGTAGCAGCGCTGCTAGTTCCAAAGTTTGTCCGGTTAAAACAAGAAAAACAAACAGCACGGGGTGTCGAGTGAATACAAAGGGAGACACTCACGCAGAAGCGACGGGGATGTCAATCTTAATCTTCGGCAACGCCTTCCGAAGCTTCGGCTATGCAACTTTGGGATGCTTTGACGCTTTTTCAGTTGGAGTTGGCGAAGAGGTCCGAGGACGCTTTGAAGACTGACCAGCCTGAGCAATCGCCTTTTCACGGGCGCTCGGTCGTTCTTGGTCAAGCTTGGACCGCCTCTCCCTGCAAGGAGGCGACTCGACTTCTTCTTCGTCACTTGGGTCGTCGCTTTCTTCGCCCCCTTCACCGTCAGAATCCCATTCGCCACTGTCGCCACCGCTCGCCTCTCCTTCCGGATCCTGCTCTTGCTCTCCGTTGGGCATTGAATACATTTCGATAAGGGCCTAAAAGAAAGCAGGGAGAACAAAGTCAGTCGACGCAGTATAGGCAGCTGCGCGAGTGAATTCAGATTACAATCAAAAGCTCAGAATCGGACCTTCTCTGGTACATGGTACTGGTCAAATGGAGGAACTCTCCTGGCTCCCCTGGGGTTGTCCTTGTTTCCGGTCATGCCCGAAAGCCACTTCTCCAGTGTGTCGTCATCGACCTCCTCCGGGTGAATCCGAGTGGAGTCATCAAGACCCGAATACATCCACATCGGATGGTCTCGGGCTTGAAGAGGCTGGATGCGCCGCTGAAGGAAAACCTCCAAGAGATCCATATCGGTGACCCCGTCACGGATAAGCTGGACCACTCGTTCAACCAGCACCCTAACCTGCGCCTTCTCCTCCGGGAGCACCTTCAAAGAGGAGGGTTTACTCACTCGGTCCATGGTAAAAGGAGGGAGGCCAGTCGACTGGTCTTTGCAGTAAAACCAGGTCGACTGCCATCCGCGAACCGAGTCGGGAAGGATCATGGTTGGAAAGGAACTTTTCCCTCTCATCTGAACACCAAGACCCCCACACATCTGAATCACTTGTGTTCTCTCGTCACTCGGATTGGCCTTTTTCACCATCTCAGAACGATAGGTGAAAATGTGCTTGAAAAGACCCCAGTGAGGCCGACAACCCAAGAAATTCTCGCACAAAGACACGAAAGTAGCGAGATACATGATTGTGTTGGGAGTGAAGTGGTGGAGTTGTGCCCCAAAGAAATTCAGAAACCCCCGAAAGAAAGGGTGAGGAGGTAAGGAAAATCCACGGTCGACGTGGGTGGCAAGGAGAACGCGCTCACCCTCCCGAGGTTGCGGCTCGGACTCCTTCCTCGGAAGCCGCGCCGATCCAAGGGGGATCAGCCCTCCTTCGGCTAGGTCGTCGAGGTCTTCTTGGCGGATCGCCGAGCGGATCCAGTCGCCCTAGATCCAGCCCTTCGGCAGGCCAGCTCGCGAGGAAGATCCACCCTGACTGGTCGCCTTCCCCTTCGCCTTTACCGTGGCCTTCTTCGCCCGCTCCAGAACCGCCGTCTTCTCCTTCCCCATCGTCGCCGGCGAGACGCGTATGGAGCGGCGGCGCTGGGGCGAGAGCGAGCACGACGAAGAAGCTTGAAGAGGAGAAGAGGGAATGGGAACGCACTGTTCAAGAAACCCCCGTCTGACGTCTTATATGAGGTCGCTTCCGAGTGGCTGACTGGTAGGCCCGGGCGGTCCTGTCAAATCCCGTAACAATCGCGCGCGCGATACGTGGCGAAAAAGGTGGCGCAGAGATCGAGGCGGCTCCGCCCTATCCCATCCGATTATTGTGGCCTCCCCCGTCCTACGCGCTTCCCAAAATCCGAATCCCACGAAATCTGCGGGCAGCAGAACAACTTGGCAGACGGAAGATCTCCTCCATGCCGTCACTCGGAGCCTTTCAAGTAAATAAACTCACTCGACAAAAAACTAAGAATGGATCAAGGCGACTGAAAAGGAAGTTGCTGTCATCACTCAGGTTCATTGATCCGAAACAAGATATGCTCATGGCATGAAAAATGAGTCGGAGAAATTCTCAACTCCCTCCCCACTCAAACCTCGATCCATTCGGGGGCTAATGATGAAGCTATGTACCTAGGGTAGGGTCATGGACCTGTCCCAACTGCCCTACCCAAGGACATCTCTAGAAGAAATCACCTTTCAATCGACTTGGAGGTGTTCCACTCGACAGACTCGAAGACACTCGACCAAGAAGCAATCACTCGACCATGACCCAATCACTCGACGGCCAGGAGACCTAAAGGCACTCCGCACGCTAACGGTCGGTTATTAAGTAGCTTTTATGGTCATCATAGCACTTTATTAGGGGCGTTACCAGTAACGCCCGACCTTAATGTATTTAAAACCCTGCACAACTGAGGGCCGGAGGGGTACGGCGAACTCTATATAAGCCACCCCCCTCCTCAGTGTAAAGGGTTCGCACCCCTGTAATTCATACACGCATAATCCAGTCGACCGCCTCCGGGCTCCGAGACGTAGGGCTATTACTTCCTCAGAGAAGGGCTTGAACTCGTAAACCTCGTGCGCTTACAACTACTCCATAGCTAAGATCTTGCCTCTCCATACCTACCCCCCTACATTACTGTCAGACTTAGAACTACAACAGTGGACACACCCAAAGAAGGCAATGGCGACGGGACGGCGGAGGATGACCCCTCCAAGAAGCAACCCAAGCAACGACGTCAGCGACGCCGCTCTAAGTCTCGCCAAACCAAAAGTGGTGACACCGGCACAGGAGATAATAGCACTCCGGACAGTGCCGAAGACGACAACAATCCCCTCCGGCAAGATTTAGAGCAGGAGGATGGAGAAGCCAGCCCTCCCGAGAGAGCGGCAGATGGAGAGGCGGAGGATGATAATTACATGCCTCCCTCTGAAGACGAGGCAAGCCTCGACGACGATGAATTTGTCATGCCGGAGGATCCCACCGAGCAAGAGCGCTTCAAGTGCCCGCTTATAGCCACGGCAAATAGCCTTAAGAAAAAGCAGCAGCAGCTTCAAGCTGATCAAGATTTGCTAGCTGATAGATGGACTGAAGTCCTTGCGGCCGAGGAATATGAACTCGAACGCCCCTCCAAGAGTTACCCAAAGCGCAGGTTGCTACCCCGACTGGAGGAGGAAGCATTAAAACCTACATCTCCAGCATATGACGCGGCTGATCGGCCACCTCATGGCCGCGACAGAGAGGTATTTCAGCCAAAAACTCAGCCCGCACCCCGACGCCACGCAAATAAAAATGACAAGGCACAGGGAAACATGCTGGACCTGCGAGACGTATTGGAGGACAAAGAAAAACACGCAAGATTGATCTACGAATCACGAGGGCGCGCCACTACGTGAGACGATAACCATCACGCCGGATACAGTAAAAGTAAATCCGGCCGGGCCGAACACAGCGGACAAGACTCATTCGAGATGCGTCGCGACATAGCCCACTACAGAGGCGCCGCACACCCCATATGCTTCACAGACGAAGTAATGGATCACCAAATCCCAGAGGGTTTCAAACCCGTAAATATAGAATCATACGACGGCACAACAGATCCTGCGGTGTGGATCGAGGACTTCCTCCTGCACATCCACATGGCCCGCGGTGATGATCTACACGCGATCAAATACCTCTGTCGGCGTACTGGGAACCAGGGTACCCAGACTTGCATGTCTACGGCCCGCGTCGCGTTCCTGGTACAGCCCAGTAGAGCCCAGCTGACCGACCAGCTGCTCAAGACCCTCGCGAGGGGGCCAGCCCTAGCGAGGAGAACGACCAAGACCCCCTCAGGGAGCAGCCTCACCTAGGCTGCTCCAGAGGGGCAACCAAGACCTCTCCCAAGAGTGGCCTCGGCTAGGCTGCTTCGGGAGGGCGGAGATCTCAAGGCAAGGGCTGCCTCAGGAGGAGGCAGTGACGCAAGCCATGACGAACCATGCCAGCGGGCGCCAGCGCGCGCCAGCAGGCGCAGTTTCCATATCGGTGCAAAGGAGACCGCATAGGCGCAGGTTCCCGAGGGGCGAGACAAAGGTTTCCCTTTTGGTGCAACAAGACCGAAGACCGCAAGGATGGCAGGAAGGATTTCATCGCCGAGCCCACCACCGCGTCACCGCCTGCCCTCTTTGCAGGTGAAGACCACCTTTTGTCAGCATAGGAGCGTCCTTGTGTTCCCGCTCAAATGGCCGTTGTGGGATTCCCTTCCCGCCTAAACATTTCGGGGGAAGAGGACCCTGGCCGCCTATATAAGTAGCTAGGGTTCCCATCATAGGAAAAAAGGACCAACCCATTGGGACTTAGCATAGCAAAGGAGCAAGAACATCCGCTCCCTCACCCCTCTTGAGCTCGCCTCCTAAGCTTAGGAAACCACTGTATTTGTTCATACTCGAGCCCTCGCGAGGCCAATCCACTAAAGCAGGACGTAGGGTTTTACACCGCAAGGTGGCCTGAACCTGGGTAAACTCTTGTGTGCTCTACTTTTTTGCTTGCTTGCATTCCATTCCCACCACCAGGAGAAGAGCGAGGCGTTAGGTAGACGTGTAGTGGGAGAGATCTTCGTCACACCCCTATGTTTGAATCTTAAGGGTTTTGCGGAGCCCGAAATCCGATATTTGGCGCGCCAGGTAGGGGGCGTGTCGAAATCTCGCTTCTTCGACGACCTCGCTCCGCTCTTCTCCGTCGACCTCGTTTCACCGCTATGGTGGACACTCGCCGAGCACGCGCCGCCCGCCGCGCCGCCAACGTCGCTCAGACGGCGCCCGCGGGTAACGGCGCACCACTCCGCCCCAACTCGCCAGTCGCCAATGCGGCCACGAACCCGGCCGTTCACGAGCAGCAGGACTCATCGCTGCCGCTGTCCGTGTGGCGCTAAGGCCACACGGCGACCCCGTCACCTTCGCCGGCCGTGGCGTCGTCCTCGCTGGTCCGCCGCGGACCGGTCTACCAGCAGCCTGCGCTACTGATGGCGCGGGAGCTCCTACGCTACCGTCCGGCGGACGACCTCTACGATGAGTGGCTCCACCGCAACACCGAGCTCGTCAACGCCGCCGAGGAGGCGCCCACACCGACCCATTCCTCTCGCCCTCCGTCGTCCATGGCGGGGAACGAAGACCACGGCGCTCCACCCCAACCTCCACTACGCGGTGCCAGCCAGGGGCTCAGGCGCGAGGCTCCACGGCACGAGCAGCCCCGCAGGGCCCCCGCGCGTGATGAGGAGAGCTGCCAGGTGGTCCCGCGCCCCCAGGCAGAAGCGCGCGTGCTCCCCGCTGAGCAGCACCAGAACCGCGCCCCACAGGGGGTGGTGGCGCCCGCACCCCAAGATCCAGCACCGCAGGCGCAGGGGGCGCCAGCAATCATGAGTGTGGCTGGATGCCACGCCCTAGCTCCTGAGCTACGGCGCCTCGTCTGGCCCGGCAAGTTCAAGCCGGACCTGCCTCCGCGTTACGACGGCATCGGCGACCCGGCGGAGTTCCTCCAGCTCTACGAGCTCAGCATCGAGGCGGCGAACGGCACCGAGCAGGTCATGGCGAACTGGTTCCCCATGGCCCTCAAGGACGGTGCGCGCTCCTGGCTCCTGAACCTTCCTCCAGGATCCATCTCTTCTTGGGAGGAGCTTCGTGAGTGCTTCATCGCCAACTTCCAAGGTACCCGCGACCGAGCTCCAGCGGCCGCAGACCTGCGCCGCGTGAAGCAGCAGTCTGGGGAGACCCTTCAGAAGTACATCCAACGCTTCAACACCGTGCGCCTCAAGATCCCCGGGGTCTCCGACGAGGCCATCATCTCGGCGTTCTCCGACGGTGTCCGCGACATCAGGATGAAGGAGGAGCTTGCCATCCACGAGGACCTGTGCACGGCCCTCGAGATGTTCAATCTCGCGGCAAAGTGCGCCAGGGCAGAGGAAAGCCGCCTCTCCCTCCTGGAACTGCCTAAGGCGGAAGCCGACGACAAGAAGACCAAGGCCAAGGAAGCAAAGCGCAAGGGACCTGCCGTGCTGGCCGTGGAGCCAGAAGTGAAGCGCGGCTGTGGCTACAACGACCCTCCAAGAGACAACCGTCCGTACTACGTCTTCCATGATGTCCATAGCCATAACACAACGACTGCCAAGAGCTCAGGGCGATGCGTGGCGGGCACGTCGGGCAGCGCCCTGAGCACGACAACCGTGGCTACGGCCGCAGAGGAGGCTGTGGCGGAGGACGCTGGGATGGCAGGAACTCGCGCCAAGGATGGCGTGATCAGCCTCGTGAAGACTGCTGGCAGGAGCAGCCTCGTGACGCCCCCTAGCGCGACCAGCCTCGTGAGGGTCGCCCTCAAGGCAACGCGGGCCTGCCTCCGCTGCCACCACCGCCAAGAAGGAACGACGACGACCGCCAGGGAGACGAAGCGGGGGGGCTTCCAGGAGCCACACGGGGTCGCGTGCATCCTAGGAGGAGCCCACGGTCCGGCTTCTCACCGCATCTTCAAGCAGTTCGCTCGTGAGGTGAACGCGGCGCTCCCCAGGCCTGATGTCGCGCGCAACCTCAGGTGGGCCAAGCAGATCATCGCCTTCGACCCCAAGGATCAGCTCAGGTGCACCACCGTGCCAGGCACTCTCCCGCTGCTCTGCACCCCGACCATCAGTAACGTTCGTGTGACCAAGACCCTCATCATCGGTGGGGCAGGGCTCAACGTCCTCTCCGTCCAGATCTTCAAGACTCTTCAAGTACCCTGCGATCAGCTGCACCCAACTAAGCCATTTTACGGAGTCACAGATGGCTCCACCCCCGATGGGGCAGGTCTGCCTCCCCGTCACCTTCAGCGACCGCGACAACTACCACACCGAGCTCATCGACTTCGACGTTGCCAACATCAACCTCCCGTACAACACCATCCTAGGGTATCTGGCCCTCTCCAAGTTTATGGCAGCGACCCATCACGGCTACAACGTCCTCAAGATGCCTGGAAGCGGCGAGTCATCACGATCGCCTGTGATGAGAAGGAAGCAGTACGTTCTCTGGAGCGCGCCTACCAGACTGCGGCGATCGAGAGCTCCGACAGAGACAGAGCCGTCTTCTCCCCGATGACCGCCCCCAAGAAGAAGAAGCAACTGCCCGACTCTCAGGACTCGGGGGCTCCCGACGGCACCACCTCAAGCTCCGCGCTTGCTGATGAGGTGCCCTCCGCCCTCGCATAGGGAGGCGCACCCTCTGCCCCTCTCAGGATGGGCTCGGGGGATCCCCTCAGGGGGACCCCGGACCTGGTCGTGAGGGAGGTGCCCGGGCACCACTCGCGGGCGCGCCCCGCCGTGCGTCGTCATGAGCCCAGCGTGAACCTCATAACGCTGGGGGCTCAGGACCCCATCTACCAAGCTACCAAGGAACCTTACCCACCTACTCAAGACCCAAGCAACCAGTTTCGTGTTTGCATCGACGTCTCGAGCCTCAACAGGGCTGCCGCCCAGGGCCTCTTCCAGCCGATGGCGGTCGGCTAGAGGAGGGCCTTCCCCTCTGGCCTCCACAACGCGGCCGCCACATACCAGCACTTCGTACAACAGGCCGTGGGGGCTCAGGAGGCTCAGCGGCAGGCGGTCCTGACGGAGCAGGACCAGGACCCCCGTGACCGCTGAGGGCCTCCGGAGCCCCTGGGCCTTGGGAGCTCGGCTCTCCTCAGGAGCAACCCTCATGGCTCGCGTCTATAGCTACCTCAACTCCTCTTCAGTGGCAAGTACCAGGTGATGTCTCAGGTATTCCGTCGAGGGCGCCCCTCGGGCTGCATCATCCTCGAGTTGTTGGGGGCTTACCCCCACAGCTGTCTCTTTTTGTGCATGAATCAGAACTGGTTGCTTCCTTTCACATTATCTATATGGTTGGCACCCTCACCGCCACTAAGGTCATGAGCCCTTGTGAGCCCATCCGCGACCGCCCCATGATTAAGGACTGGCACGACGTCTGTGCTCGGGTCCGTCCCTGCAGCGTCACTAAACCCAAGGGTTGAGCTCTGTCTCGCGAGCCATTCCCGTGACGTCACCTCCCGCGGTCCTTGGTGCCTTGTTCTCGCATGGGCTAATCGTTGGTGGGTAAGTAGGGGCCCGTGGCAGGTGCCTCACTCCCGCGGGAACCGCACGCTGGTTGTTTATCTTTTGGACTATAGCATGAGAAGACTAGGCACGGCGTCTATGCTCGGGTCCTTCCCTGTAGCGTCGATAAATCCAGCGGTTGAGCTCTGTCTTACGGGCCGGTCCCGCTAAAGTCACCTCCCGGGGTCGTTGGTGCTGCGGCCTCCTCATGCAATGCCCTCTGGAGATGCATTCGGCGCAGGTCTAGGCAACCCATCTCTTTTCACATTTTGCAGAAGAAGACTTAGGCGCAACCCGCCTCAGGGTAGGGTCTCGTGAGTGATGCGTAAGCTCGTGAGAACTTCCTCAGAGTCGTTCAGCTCGTCCTGAGGAGGGCCCATATACACCCTGGCTGTCCCGCCGTGCAAGCCACGTGTCTGGACGGGCTGTACACACCCGGGAGTCTCTCCCGGTGGGAGGCTCCCCTCCCATGATCCAGTGGAAGTGCTTAGCTCCATGTTGGCAAGACCGAGGAGCAATTGTGCCCACGAACCAGTGGAAGCACCAAGCTCCGTGCTGGCCGATACGACCGAGGAGCGGTTATGCCCACACTCCGCGCAAGTGTGGTAGCTCTATGCTCCGCGCTAGTTATAAACAACTGAGGGCGACCCCCAGCGGTCGCACCAACCTCAGGGAGCTTTTCAGTTCACGACGCTCACAGTTTCTCCTTGGAAGGGTATCGCGAGGGGGGCTAGGCACGGGGGCTATGCTCAGGTCACGCCTGGCAGACGCCACCCTACCAGGTGCCCAGACACCTGGCTTTCTCGCACCCCCATCCTAGGCGAAGGCTCGTGAGTAAGGTATGGTGCTCGTTCTCCCTCGTGACAGCCGTTCGTACGTCAAGGGGGACCCCTGGGCATCGCGACCCAGGGGCCTCACTAGTCACGTAGCCCCTCACTCCTTGGGCCCGCTGCTCAACGGCGGTCGAGGTATGCGCGGGGCTGGGCCCTGCCGACACAGAACGCAAACGGGTCGCTTGAGCCTTAAGGGGGACCCCTGGGCATCGCGACCCAGGGGCCTCACTAGTCACGTAGCCCCTCATTCCTTGAGCCTGCCCTAGTGACCCGGAGGGCTCAATGGCGATCGAGGTATGCGTGGGGCTGGGCCCTGCTGACGCAGAGCACTTAAGCAAACATGAATGGAAGCAAGCACGGAAATCACAGAATTCATAGCTTAGCTATTACAATAAGCTCAAGTTCATCAAACTCAAACAAGTCTCACGCCTCCCCGAGGCACTCGCATTCTCCTCAGCAGGAACAGGTCAGGCATCGCCGGACACGCCGGCATCAGCTTCCGCCTCTTCAGACGCATCAGCAGCAGCCGGAAGGAATGCCTCCACCAGCTCTTTGACCTTCTCCACCACACACTCAGCAGCCGCGCCCCCCAGGCTCGTGGCCAGCGGCTGGGATAGCATGGCCAGGTCGAAGCTGGGGTCACGAAGGAAGAGATGGCCGCACACCTGCGCCAAGGCAGAGGTAAGAAGCGATCGGCCCTCAGTATCAGCTAACTGGCCGATTGCAGATGCCACGTCGCCTAGGGCCTTCGCGAGCGCAGCTAGGAGCCTGGTGGGGCCAAGCTCTGGGGTGGCCAGCGGCTCTTCGAACCCCTCCCCATAGGCGATCCACAGCAGCCTGCGGGCCTTGAGCTCGAAGGCGGCGAGGGCCTCACAGCCCACCGTCGCCGTCTCCTCCGAGGCTGCGAGGTCGTCCTCCTGGCCTTCAACTCGCCCTCGCGCTTGACTTGGGATGCCTTGGCTTCCTCGGCCTCTGTCTTCAGCCTCTCCAGGCTCGCGCGGTCAGCGAGCTGCTCCTTCTACAACCGCCATGTCTCGGCCTTCTCGCCCTGGAGCTCCTTCTCCAACCTCTCAAGCTCCAGGGCGTGCTTCGCGCTCTCCTCACGGAGGGTCTTAAGTTTGTCTTCCGCCTCCTAACGACGCTTCTTGAAGGACGCTGCCTGGGCTTCCGCGGTCTCCCGCGCCCGTGCAGCCGAGGCAACCTCCTCCCGACCCTCGGTGATGGCCGCCGAAGCCTGACTCCAGGTGGCCTGCACAGACTCCTCTACTTGCAGCCACCCCGAGAGTAGGCCCAAGTGGGCGTCCACCGCACGGTCATCACCGTCTTGAAAGACAACACAGAGCTGGTTCAGCGCAGCAAAGGCCGCCTCCAAGGCCTCGGGACCAGACCTCACCTGCTGACGAGGAGGCGCCACCACGCCCGCCCGCTCGGCTAAGGCCTTGGGGGCTCCCGGTCCCTTCGCTGGCACGGCATGAGTAGGGGTCACCTGGCCCTCACGAGGAGCTACAGCGGAGTCCACTGGAGGCATCGCCACCACGCGCTCAGCAGTTTGGCTAGCTGAGGCGTGTGGCACCACGGCGGCAGCGGCAGTAGGAGGGGCGGGACTTCGAGAAGTGGCCCCTCCCTTCATCTTATTCAGCACGTCGCCAATGCTACTGCATCAAGAAACGCGCGTCAGAAGCGCAACGGGCAATAGAACAACGGAAGAACCTTCACTCATGCGTCAGAGGCCTGGCGCGCCCTCCTCTTCGCCAGCAGATCGGCATCGGCTTCCTTCGCCGAGGGCACGCCGCTGGCCCGAATGTTGGTAAGACGCAAGGCCAAAGATTTGGGCACAACAATGGCCGTTGGCCTTGCCGGGGCAGAGCTCCGCCCGGGAGTCGCTGCGTCGCCCCCTCCGGACGAAGAGCGTCCAGATCGACACGGGGTGACGGCCTTGGGCTGCCCAGCGACTCCAGCCCTCGGTGGCAGCTCCTCAACGGATTCCGTGAAGGAGGCGTCATCAAGATTCAGGTCCAGGTCCCCGAGGGCTTTCTCAGAGTCTTCCTCCTCCTCCTCGCTCTCCTCTTCGCCACCAGAAGACACATCAACCGTGGCCGGAGCAGGCGCGGCCACCTCGACATAGCCCGACATGGCCTCCAACTGCTCGTCCTTGTCAGGACGGCGGTACAGCGGCAGGTGGGCCACTGGAAGGTCCGCAGGCATCGTCTCCAGGAGAATGCTTGAGGTGAGGTCCAGATCAGAAGAGGGCAGCATCCCCGAGCATAGTCGGAGCTTGTCGTCATCCCCCATCAGCTCCCACATGGGATGCGAGTGCGCCTGGAGTGGCGCCAGGCGCTGCCTCAGGAACTCCTTCACGATCTGTCCCCCCTCGAGCCTCGAGGCCATATCGGCCTCAATCCTCGCCAAGACGGGCCCAGCCTCGGGATTAGTAATCTTCACATGGCTCCAGCAGGCGCGCTTCCACGGACGGGCGGTAGGCAGCGCCAGCAACGAGTGCGTGCGCTGAGCATCCAGATAGACCCATCTCTTCCGATGGGTGTCTATCTTCTTCCCCGCCTTCATCAACTGGCAGCCCTTGCGCTGAAAGACGAAGGAGATGCACGCCGAGCACGGGCCCTCCTTGTACAGCCGGACGGCGAAGAGGTGGCGGAAGAGGGCGACAGTCGGCCTCACCCCCACGAACGCCTCGCAATAGAAGGCGAACAGCAACAAGACAAGAAGGGAGCAAGGCTGGATATGAAGTGTGTGCACCTGGTAGTGGTCCAAGATGGCGTAGAAGGATTCAGAGAAGGGCGATACAAGCCCAACGGAGATGCCGTGGAGGAAGAAGGGGTAGCAGGTCGTCGTCAAGGCCAGCGCAGTAGCCGACCCGACCAGGATCTTCGTCGGGCCATGCTCGTTGTGCTCGCTGGACAGGAAGGACTGGACTTCCGCGTAGTCCCCCCCCCCCCCCCCCGTGGCGACAGAAGACTCCTCGAGCGCCGCCACGGGAGAGGAACCAGGCTCGTACGCTTGCGCGGCGCCCTTGCCCTTCTTCGCCATTGCCGAAGGCGTCGGGGAAGGTAAGGGATCCGAGAAGATTGGAGGCGGAGGAGAAGGGGATCTGAGCAAGAAGGAAGGGGAGCAATAACCCCTGTGCGGCGACGACAGTCTCTTTTGTCAAGTCACACGGTTACCAAGGCTGCGTGGGGAGTGGAGTCGTCACGTCCCATCCAACTGTCACGCGCCAGCCTGGCCCGCAGACTTTGGGGCCCGCGGCGCTTCGTCCTCAGCTAGGCTTCGCCCAGAAGCCAACTCCACGCGCGCCTTGGGCCCGGGGGCTACTGTCGGCGTACTGGGAACCAGGGTACCCAGACTTGCCTGTCTGCGGCCCGCATCGCGTTCCTGGTACGGCCCGATAGAGCCCAGCTGATCGACCAGCTGCTCAAGACCCTCGCGAGAGGGCCAGCCCTAGCGAGGAGAACGACCAAGACCCCCTTAGGGAGCGGCCTCACCTAGGCTGCTCCAGAGGGGCAACCAAGACCTCTCCCAAGAGTGGCCTCAGCTAGGCTGCTTCGGGAGGGCGGAGATCTCAAGGCAAGGGTTGCCTCAGGAGGAGGCAGTGACGCAAGCCATGACGAACCATGCCAGCGGGCGCCAGCAGGCGCAGTTTCCATATCAGTGCAAAGGAGACCGCACAGGCGCAGGTTCCCGCGGGGCGAGACAAAGGTTTCCCCTTTGGTGCAACAAGACCGAAGACCGCAAGGACGGCAGGAAGGATGTCATCGCCGAGCCCACCACCGCGTCACCACCTGCCCTCTTTGCAGGCGAAGACCACCTTTTGTCATGATAGGAGTGTCCTTGTGTTCCTGCTCAAATGGCCGTTGTGGGATTCCCTTCCCGCCTAAACATTTCAGGGGAAGAGGACCCTGGCCGCCTATATAAGTAGCTAGGGTTCCCATCATAGGAAAAAAGGACCAACCCATTGGGACTTAGCATAGCAAAGGAGCAAGAAAATCCGCTCCCTCACCCCTCTTGAGCTCGCCTCCTGAGCTCAGGAAACCACTGTATTTGTTCATACTCGAGCCCTCGCGAGGCCAATCCACTAAAGCAAGACGTAGGGTTTTACACCGCAAGGTGTCCTGAACCTGGGTAAAGTCTTGTGTGCTCTACTTGTTTGCTTGCTTGCATTCCATTCCCACCACCAAGAGAAGAGCGAGGCGCTAGGTAGACGTGTAGTGGGAGAGATCTTCGTCACGCCCCTGTGTTCGAATCTTAAGGGTTTTGTGGAGCCCGAAATCCGACAACCTCCCACTCAAGCTCAAAGGACCAGCTCGGCATTGGCTCAACAGCCTGCCAGCAGAATCCATTGGCTGTTGGGAAGATCTAGAAGCCGCATTCCTCGACAGCTTCCAGGGCACTTATGTGCGACCACCATATGCCAATGAATTGAGCCACATAATTCAGCAGCCAGAGGAATCAGCCAGGCAATTCTGGACACGGTTCCTGACAAAGAAAAATCAAATCATCGACTGTCCGGATGCAGAGGCCCTAGCAGCTCTTAAGCACAACATCCGCGACGAGTGGCTCGCCCGGCACCTTGGCCAGGAAAAACCGAAATCTATGGCAACCCTCACGACACTCATGACCCGCTTTTGCGCGGGAGAAGACAACTGGCTGGCTCGCAGCAATAACATATCAAAGAACCATGGTAATTCAGATACCAAGGATAGCAATGGCAGGTCACATCGCAACAAACATAAGCGCTGCGTCAATAGCGACAATACCGAGGATACGGCAGACGATGCCGGACTCACAGGCTCTAAACCCGGTCAGCGGAAAAATCCATTCAAAAGAAGCACTCCGGGCCCATCCAGTTTGGACCGTATACTCGATCGCTCGTGCCAAATACATGGCACCCACGACAAGCCAGCCAACCACACCAACAGGGAATGTTGGGTGTTCAAGCAGGCCGGCAAGTTAAACGCCGAAAACAAAGATAAGGGGCTACATAGCGATGACGAGGAGGAGCCCCGGCAGCCGAACACTGGAGGACAGAAGAGGTTCCCCCCACAAGTGCGGACGGTGAACATGATATATGCAACCCACATCCCCAAAAGGGAGCGGAAGCGTGCGTTAAGGGACGTATATGCGTTGGAGCCAGTCGCCCCAAAGTTCAACCCATGGTCCTCCTGTCCGATCACCTTCGATCACAGGGACCATCCCACTAGTATCCGTCATGGCGGATTCACCGCGCTGGTCCTAGACCCAATCATTGACGGATTTCACCTCACTCGAGTCCTTATGGACGGCGGCAGCAGCCTGAACCTACTTTATCAGGAAACAATGCGCAAAATGGGTATAGACCCCTCAAGGATCAAACCCACAAAAACGACCTTCAAAGGCGTCATACCAGGTGTAGAGGCCCATTGCACAAGCTCAGTCACACTGGAAGTGGTCTCCGGATCCACGGATAACTTCCGGAGCGAGGAGTAAATCTTCGATATAGTCCCGTTCCGCAACGGCTATCATGCACTGCTCGGGCGAACCGCATTTGCTAGATTCAATGCGGTACCGCACTATGCATATCTCAAGCTCAAGATGCCAGGACCTCGGGGGGTCATCACAGTCAATGGAAACACAGAGCGCTCCCTCCGCACGGAGGAGCACACTACGGCCCTCGCAGCAGAAGCACAAAGCAGCCTCTTAAGGCAATCCACCAGTTCGGCGATTACAGACCCGGACACCTTCAAGCGCGCCCGGAGTAATCGGCAACAAGACCGCCTGGCACGTTCCGAGCTCGCATAGCAATGCGGCCCCCACCCCAGTACCAGCCAAACGGTGAAATCCGTGCCACGTGTACATAATTACGCATTGAAAATACCATGGGCAAAGGTGGGGAGGGGGGCACGACTACGGCACGCCCCAAGACGCGGCTCAACCGCACTAGGGGCTTCCCGCTTTGTATTTTTTCTCTCTTTCAGGACTTTAATCTCTGGAAACCCCATCCAGCAGTACGATTGCCGGACACACGATGCAACAACCAAGGAGGCAGAAAGCTACGTCGCACCATGGAACTCCCAGGTGGTCTCTGATAACGAGTGAAATACATGCTTTAAATACCATTCCTCAGCTTTCCCTTGGAGGGGACGTGTCAAATAGTCCTACTTTTTGCTTATCGCACTACTTGTATCATTCTTCTTCGACGCACCTTTTTGAATAAACAATGCATAGCACTGACTATTACCGCATTCTCTATTCTTTCTTTTTTATATATGTTCATTCATGACATCCAGCACTTGTACACTCTAGTACGGCCAATACGCCAGGGGCTTAAGCGTACCCCATAATACGGCATGAGAAGTCCGAACACTTTCGACAGTGCGGCACCCCGAACTTATAGCATTATATGCATCGGCTCCGAATCATGTCTTGGGTCAATAGTTGGGTTTGCCCGGCTCCCATGTTTTGGTACCTTACGTTCCGCTATATCGGCTAAGGTAGCACTGGGAGAACTACTGCGATTGTGCCCCGGTTCATCTAGGCTAAGCACCTCAGTAGAGAAAGCTAAAACTGACTGTCATGATAAGGTGAGAGCTGGTCGCTGTTCGAGAGGTCTCGAGTCCCTAAAGACTTATGCCGCTTAGAGCGAGGAGTCGGCTTTGTCCGTCTTAAAGGCGTGGATAGCGCCCCGAATTCGGCCTTCCGAATACTAGGGGCTTCGCCAAAATTTAAAATTGTAGACTTCTATGGCTAAGTGAGAGTGATAAAGCATTATAGTCTGATTGCCTTGTTCGTCGTGCTGAGCACCTCCCTCGAAGGACCTAACAATGGGAAAAGAGTGCTCAGATTTATCCCAAACACCCCAGCACTCGTGGCATGGGGGTAGAAGCCGACGACTGGCCATCTCTTAGATTTGATAAACGGCCGCATAGAAGGTAATATTTTAAATTCAAACAAGCGTTGCATAGCGCATATGAACAAGTTTTCATAATACAGGATCACACGAGCAAGTTTATTCAAAAATTACATCCTTAGCACACTCGTTCGCCACAAGACGGGCACCCTTCAGGACACCCTCATAATACATCTCGGGGTGGCAATGCTCCTTGCCCTGCGGCGGCCCCTCCTTCACCAGCTTCTCGGCGTCCATCTTGGCCTAGTGCACCTTCGCACGGGCAAAAGCCCGACGTGCACCTTCAATGCAGACGGACCGCTTTATGACTTCCAGCCGTGGGCACACATCCACAAGCTGCCTCACCAGGCCGAAGTAGCTATTGGGAAGGGAGTCGCCAGGCCACATCCGGACTATAAGGCCCCTCATGGCCTGTTCGGCCGCCTTATGCAGCTCGACCAGTTGCTTCAGCTGGTCGCTCACAGGCATCGGGTGTTTGGTCCCAGTATACTGAGACGAGAACAACTTTTCCGTTGAGCTTCCCTCCTCGGCCCGATAGTGCTTTGCGGCATCCGACATGCTGCGGGGCAAATCTGCGAATGCTCCTAGAGAGCTCCGGACTCGGGTAAGTAATAAGTAATTTACTTTCACATGCTTGCTTTGCATAATGAATGCCTTACCCGCCGCTATCTTCCTCATCGCCTCAATTTCTTGGAGGGCCCTTTGGGCTTCGGCCTTGGCATGCTTTGTGCTCTCGAGGGCCATGGCAAGCTCGGACTCTCGCATCTTTGAGTCAAGCTCCAAAGCCTCATGCTTCTTCACGAGAGCCTGGAGCTCTTGCTGCACCTCGCCCACCCGTGCCTCTTGTTTTTCCCGCTCGATGCGCTCCTTGGCCACTTTGTTTTCGGCCTCGGACAGCGCTTGCTTCAGGGTCGCCACTTCGGTCGTGGCCCCTGGCACATCCATGATGATCCTATCATTTTGCCACCATATCCTTTTTTATATATATAGACAAGGTATTACTTACCTTTGTTCTCCTCGAGCTGCCTCTTGGCAAGGCCGAGCTCTTTCTTGGACCGCTCGAAGTTCTGCTTCAGAGCGGCGACCTCCGCAGTCAGTGCGGCAGAGGCCAGCAGCGAAGCCTGCATACGCATACAGACATACTTATTTAGACTCCTGCGGATATTATTTGATCCTCTATTCGGCTTTTCTTTGTGAACACCAAATAGAGCATCAGGGGCTACTGTCTATGCGGTAATATTTTCCTATATTTTAAATACTTACCTCAAAGTCTGTTAGAAGGCTGGCACAGGCTTCAGTCAGTCCGCTCTTCACAGACTGAACCTTCTTGATCACCGCACTCATAATAGTGCGGTGCTCTTCATCGATGGAAGCGCCGCGAAGTGCTAACAGCAGGTTGTCCGGTGCCTCTGGATGGACAGAGGTCACCGGCACGGGAGGCTTGCCCCTCTTGGAAGGGGGGCACCTGCCGGAGTCTGGAACCACTGGAGGTTCCGGCGCAGCGTTCGGCTCGGGGCCGAACTCGGAGCCCTTGGGAGTCTTGCTCCCTTCATGCCTGGAGTCCGGAAGTTCGCCTTGAGGCGCCTCCGGGACTACTTCTCCCCGGCTCTGTGCCCCTTGAGACAACATCTTAGCATTATCCGTAGGGCGAGGAGAGGAGGTGGATGGAAGTGGATCGCTATCCATATCCGACGAGCCCAAGGAACCGTCCGACGAGGATACATCGATACGGGCTCGGGGCGGACTGCATGATCATATTCGACGTTAGGAGGAGCAGTGCGATAAAAGTTTGCTATGAGTTACTCTGGTATCTGAATACTTACGACTTCGCCAGGGGCTTGGCCCTGAGTAACCACCCGTCTTCACCGTCGGTGGCGGTAGTGGAATAGTCCGGAAGGAGAGTCCTTCCCTTCTTGGACCCTTCGGCTTCCCCGGTTGGGGCGGCCTTCCTTTTCTTGTCTCCCCCAGCTGGAGGGGGAGAGTCTTCATCTTCCTCCTCCTCGTTTTCATGGGAGGAGTGCGTCTTGGAGTTATCGGACGATGAGTCTGATACCACCTGGCACCGGGAACTCTTTCAGGTTCCCTTGGCCTTCTTCTAGGTCTTCTCTGGCACCTCGTAAGGAGCCAGAGTCCGCATCTTCGTAAAGAGAGCGTCCGCAGGGTCTTCGGGTAGAGGGGCCAGCTGTTAATCTGGCCCGATGTCTCCACCCAGTCCGGTCAAAGGCATGGGAGCTCAGACCCCGCACATGGTTAAGCTATGGGAAATAAATACCCTACCAGATGTACAGAACTTACCGAATTCGCAGGGCGCTTCGCGTAGCCTGCGGTCCTCGGTAAGAGAAGGAGGGACCTCGGCGCCCTTGAACAGCACCTTCCAGACGTCCTTATGCGTCGTGTCGAAGAGCTTGCGTAGAGTCTGGTGCTGGGCCGGGTCGAACTCCCATAAGTTGAAAGCCCGTTGTTGACACGGGAGGATCTGGCGAAAGAGCATGACCTGGACTATGTTGACAAGCTTAAGTTTCTTGCCTACCATGTTCCGGATACACTTCTAGAGTCCGTCCAGCTCCACCGATGAACCCCAGGACAGGCCCTTCTCCTTCCAGGAAGTGAGCCGCATGGGGATTCCGGATCGAAACTCAGGGGCCGCCACCCAGTTGGTGTCGCGTGGCTTGGTGATGTAGAACCTGTTGGAAATATGCCCTAGAGGCAATAATAAATTAGTTATTATTATATTATATTTCATTGTTCATGATAATCGTTTATTATCCATGCTAGAATTGTGTTGATAGGAAACTCAGATACATGTGTGGATACATAGACAACACCATGTTCCTAGTAAGCCTCTAGTTGACTAGCTCGTTGATCAATAGATGGTTACGGTTTCCTGACCATGGACATTGGATGTCGTTGATAACGGGATCACATCATTAGGAGAATGATGTGATGGACAAGACCCAATCCTAAGCCTAGCACAAAGATCGTGTAGTTCGTATGCTAAAGCTTTTCTAATGTCAAGTATCATTTCCTTAGACCATGAGATTGTGCAACTCCCGGATACCATAGGAATGCTTTGGGTGTACCAAACGTCACAACATAACTGGGTGGCTATAAAGGTTCACTACAGGTATCTCCGAAAGTGTCTGTTGGGTTGGCACGAATCGAGACTGGGATTTGTCACTCCGTGTAAACGGAGAGGTATCTCTGGGCCCACTCGGTAGGACATCATCATAATGTGCACAATGTGATCAAGGAGTTGATCACGGGATGATGTGTTACGGAACGAGTAAAGAGACTTGCCGGTAACGAGATTGAACAAGGTATCGGGATACCGACGATCGAATCTCGGGCAAGTATCATACCGATGGACAAAGGGAATTGTATACGGGATTGATTGAATCCTTGACATCGTGGTTCATCCGATGAGATCATCGTGGAACATGTGGGAGCCAACATGGGTATCCAGATCCCGCTGTTGGTTATTGGCCGGAGAGTTGTCTCGGTCATGTCTGCATGGTTCCCGAACCCGTAGGGTCTACACACTTAAGGTTCGATGACGCTACGGTTATAGGGAAAGTATGTATGCGGTTACCGAATGTTGTTCGGAGTCCCGGATGAGATCCCGGACATCACGAGGAGTTCTGGAATGGTCCGGAGGTAAAGATTGATATATAGGAAGTATGGTTTTGGCCACCGGAAGTGTTCCGGGCATCACCGGTAGTGTGCCGGGACCACCGGAGGGGTCCGGGGGTCCACCAGGTGGGGCCACCAGCCCCGGAGGCTTACATGGGCCAATAGTGGGAAGGGACCAGCCCCTAGGTCGGCTGGGACGCCTCCCACCAAGGCCCAAGGCGTCCTCAAGAGGAGAGGGGGCAAACCCTAGGCGCAGATGGGCCCTAAAGCCCACCCTAGGTGCGCCCCCCTCTCTCTCCCCCTTGGCCGCCTCCCAGATGGGATCTGGGGGCTGCCGCCACCCCTAGGGAGGGAACCCTAGGTGGGGGCGCAGCCCCTCCCCTTCCCCTATATATACTTGAGCAAAGGGGCAGCCCAAGAGACGATTCAATCTCCCTGTTGGCGCAGCCCTACCCCTCTTCCTCCTCGTCTCTCGTAGTGCTTGGCGAAGCCCTGCTGGAGTCCCGCGCTCCTCCACCACCACCACGCCGTCGTGCTGCTGCTGGATGGAGTCTTCCCCAACCTCTCCTTCTCCCCTTGCTGGATCAAGACGTAGGAGACGTCACCGGGCTGTACGTGTGTTGAACGCGGAGGTGCCGTCCGTTCGGCACTAGGATCATCGGTGATTTGGATCACGACGAGTACGACTCCATCAACCCCGTTCACTTGAACGCTTCTGCTTAGCGATCTACAAGGGTATGTAGATGCACTCTCCTTCCCTCGTTGCTAGATTACTCCATAGATTGATCTTGGTGATGCGTAGAAAATTTTGAATTTCTTCTACGTTCCCCAACAGTGGCATCATGAGCTAGGTCTATGCGTAGTTTCTATGCACGAGTAGAACACAAGTTGTTGTGGGCATCGATTTTGTCAATTTGCTTGCCGTTACTAGTCTTATCTTGATTCGGTGGCATCGTGGGATGAAGCGGCCCGGACTGACCTTACACGTACTCTTACGTGAGACTGGTTCCACCGACTGACATGCACTAGTTGCATAAGGTGGCTAGCGGGTGTCTGTCTCTCCCACTTTAGTCGGATCGGATTCGATGAAAAGGGTCCTTATGAAGGGTAAATAGAAATTGGCATATCACGTTGTGGTTTTGGCGTAGGTAAGAAACGTTCTTGCTAGAAACCTATAGCAGCCACGTAAAAACTTGCAACAACAATTAGAGGACGTCTAACTTGTTTTTGCAGCATATGCCTTGTGATGTGATATGGCCAAAAGGATGTGATGAATGATATATGTGATGTATGAGATTGATCATGTTCTTGTAATAGGAATCACGACTTGCATGTCGATGAGTATAACAACTAGCAGGAGCCATAGGAGTTGTCTTAATTTATTTATGACCTGCGTGTCAACTTAAACGTCATGTAATTTCTTTACTTTATTGCTAAAGCGTTAGCCATAGTAGTAGAAGTAATAGATGACGAGACAACTTCAAGAAGACATGATGATGGAGATCATGATGATGGAGATCATGGTGTCATGCCGGTGACAATGATGATCATGGAGCCCCGAAGATGGAGATCAAAAGGAGCAAAATGATATTGGCCATATCATGTCACTATTTGATTGCATGTGATGTTTATCATGTTTTACATCTTATTTGCTTAGAACGACGGTAGCTTAAATAAGATGATCCCTCATAATAATTTCAAGAAAGTGTTCCCCCTAACTGTGCACCATTGCGAAGGTTCGTCGTTTCAAAGCACCACGTGATGATCGGGTGTGATAGATTCTAACGTTCGAATACAACGGGTGTAAGCCATATTTACACACGCAATACACTTAGGTTGACTTGACGAGCCTAGCATGTACAGACATGTCCTTGGAACACGGAAGACCGAAAGGTCGAACATGAGTCGTATAGAAGATACGATCAACATGAGATGTTCACTGTTGATGACTAGTCCGTCTCACGTGATGATCGGACACGGCCTAGTCGATTCGGATCATGTTTCACTTAGATGACTAGAGGGATGTCTATCTGAGTGGGAGTTCATTAAATAATTTGATTAGATGAACTCAATTATCATGAACATAGTCTAAATTGTCTTTGCAAATATGTTGTAGATAAATAGCTCACGTTGTAGCTCCCTGTTTCAATACGTTCCTAGAGAAAGATTAAGTTGAAAGATATTGTAAGCAATGATGCGGACTAGGTCTGTAGTCCGAGGAGTGTCCTCACTGCTACATAGAAGGCTTACGTCTTTGATGCACCGCTCGATGTGCAAACTCCTACAATGTCGTCTGTGGATGTTGTGAACACCTGACAGACACATCCTAATGACTACTTGATAGTTTAGTGCACCATACTTTACGGCTTAGAATCGGGATTCCAATGACGTTTTGAACGCCATAGAACATATGAGATGTTCCAAGAGCTGAAATTGGGATTTCAGGCTCATGCCCGTGTTGAGAGGTGTGAGACCTCTGACAAGTTCTTTGCCAATAAGATGGAGGAGAATAGCTCAGCTAGTGAGCATGTGCTCAGAATGTCTGGGTGCTACAATCACTTAAAGAAGTGGGAGTTAAACTTCCAGATAAGATAGTGATTGATAGAGTTCTCTAGCCACTATCACTAAGCTACTAGATCTTCGTGATGAACTATGACATGCAAGGGATGGAGTTGATCCCGGAGCTGTTCGTGGTGCTTAAGACCACAAAAGGTAGAAATCAAGAAGGAGCATCAAGTGTTGATGGTTTAACAAGACCACTGGTTTCAAGAAGGGCAAGGGCTAGAAGGGAAACTTCATGGATGGCAAACCAGTTGCCGCTCCAGTGAAGGAACCCAAGGTTGAACCCAAACCCGAGACTAAGTGCTTCTATTGTAAGGGGAACGGTCACTGGTAGCGGAATTACCCCAAATGCATGGTAGATAAGAAGGCTGGCAACTTCAACAAAGTATATACGTGTTATTAATGTGTACCTCACTAGTACTCCTGGTAGCACCTGGGTATTGGATACCGGTTCAGTTGCTATTATTGGTGACTTGAAGCAAAAGCTACGGACTAAACGGAGACTGGCTAAGGGCAAGGTGACGATGTGTTGGAAGTGTTTCCAAAGTTGATGAGATCACCATCGCACGCTCCATCTGCCTTCGGGATTAGTATTGAACCTAGATAAATGTTATGAGGTGTCTACGTTGAGCATGAATATGATTAGATCATGTTCATTGCAATACGGTTATTCATTTAAGTTAGAGAATAATGGTTATTCTATTTACATGAATAATACCTTTCATGGTCATGCACCCTATGTGAATGGTTCATTGAATCTCGGTCGTAGTAATACACATGTTCACGCCAAAAGATGTAGAGTTAATAACGATAGTACCACTTTCTTGTGGCACTGCCGCTTAGGTCATATTGGCGGTAGATGCATGAAGAAACTCCATGTCGATGGATGTTTGGAGTCACTTGATTTTGAATCGCTTGACACATGCGAGCCATGCCTCATGGGCAGGATGACTAAGACCCCGTTTTCAGGTACAATGAAACGGGCAAGTGACTTGTTGGAAATCATGCATGCTGATGCGTGTGATCCAATGAGAATTGAAGCGTGCGGTGGATATCGTTATTTTCTCATCTTCACTGACGATTTGGGTAGATATAGGTATATCTACTTAATGAAGCACAAGTCTGAAACATTTGAAAAGTTCAAGTGATTTACGAGTGAAGTTAAGAATCATCATAATAATAAGATCATGTTCCTACGATCTGATCAAAAGGGGATTTTCTGAGTTATGAGTTTGGCAATCACTTAAGACATTGTGGAATTGTTTCACAGTTGAAGCCACCTGGAACACCACAAGGTAATGGTGTGTCCGGACGTCGTAATCGAACCCTATGAGATATGGTGCGATCTATGATGTCTCTTACCAATCTACCATTTTCATTTTGAGGTTATGCGTTAGAGACAGCTGCATTCACTTTAGATAGGACACCATCTAAGTCCGTTGAGACGACGTCATATGAACATTGGTTTGGCAAGAAACCAAAGTTGTTGTTTCTTAATGTTTGGGGCTGCGATGCTTAAGGCTTCAGCCGGAGAAGCTCGAACCCAAAGCGGACAAACACATCTTCATAGGATACCCAAAGGTGACAGTAGGGTATACCTTCTATCTCAGATCCGAGGGCAAATTGTTTATCGCTAAGAACGGGTCCTTTCTCGAGAAGGAGTTTCTCACGAAAGAATTGAGTGGGAGGAAGATAGAACTTGATGAGGTTGTCGAACCTTTACTTCAACCAAAGAGTGATGCAACACAGAAGGATGTTTTCTGTGGAACCTGCGTCTGTTGAATAGGAAGTTAATGATAGTGATCATGAAGCTTTGGATCAAGTTGCTATCGAACCTCGTAGGTCGACAAGGATATGTACTACTCCTGAGTGGTACAGTAATCCTGTCTTAGATATCATGTTGTTAGACAACAATGAACCTATGAGCTATGGAGAAGCGATGGTGGGCCCGTATTCCGACAAATGGTTAGAAGCCATGAAATCTGAGATATTATCCATATATCAGAACAAAGTATGGACTTTGGTGGACTTGCCCGATGATCGGCAAGCCCTTGAGATAGATGGATCTTTAAGAAGAAGACGGACGTGGGCGGTAATGTTACCGTCTATGAAGCTCGACTTGTGGGAAAGAGTCTTTTCACAAGTTCAAGGAGTTGACTACGATGAGAATTTCTCACCCGTAGCGATGCTTAAGTCCGTCGGAATCATGTTAGCATTAGCTGTATTTTTCAATTATGAAATCTGACAGATGGATGTCAAAACAAGTTTTCTTACCAGTTTTTGTAAGAAAAGTTGTATGTGATACAATAAAAGGTTTTGTCGATCCTAAGGATGCTAAAAGGTATGCTGGCTCCAGCAATCCTTCTATGGACTAGAGCAAGCATCTCGGAATCGGAATATATGTTTTGATGGAGTGATCAAAGCTTTTAGGTTTATACAATGTTTGCTAGAAACTTGTATTTACAAGAAAGTGAGTGGGAGCACTACAACATTTCTGATATAAGTATATGTGGATGACATATTGTTGATTCGAAATGATGTAGAATTTCTGGAAAGCATAAACGGTTGTTTGAAGAGTGATTTTCAAAGGAAGACCTGGATAAAGCTGCTTACATATTGGGCATCAAGATCTATAGAGATAGATCAAAACGCCTGATGATACTTTCAAAGAATGCACACCTTGACATGTTTTTGAAGGAGTTCAAAATAGATCAGTCAAAGAAGGGGTTCTTACCTGAGTTGTAAGGTGTGAAGTTGAGTAAGACTCAAAGCTTGACCACGGCAGAAGAAAGAGGAAGGACGAAGGTCGTCCCCTATGCTTTTGTCATAGGCTCTATACAGTATGCCATGCTGAAGTACCACACCTGACGTGTGACTTGCCATATGTCTGGCAAGAGGGTACAAAGGTGATCTAGGAGTAGATCACCAGATAGCGGTCAAAATTATCCTTAGAGGAATAAGGAAATGTTTCTCGGTTATGGAGGTGATAAAGAGTTCGACGTAAAGAGTTAAGTCGATGCAAGCTTAACACCTATCCGGATAGCTCTGAGTAGAGATACCGGATACGTATAATGGAGCAACAATTTGGAATAGCTCCAAGTGGAATGTGATAGCAGCATCTACGATATGACATAAAGTTTTGCGAAATACATAGGGATCTGAATATGGCAAGACCCGTTGACTACAATCTCTCTCACAAGCATAACATGATCAAACCCAGAACTCTTTGAGTGTTTATCACATAGTGATGTGAACTAGATCATTGAGTCTAGTAGACTCTTGGATGTTGGTCACATGGTGATGTGACCTGTGAGTGTTAATCACATGGCGATGTGAACTAGATTATTGACTCTAGTGCAAGTGGGAGACTGTTGGAAATATGCCCTAGAGGCAATAATAAATTAGTTATTATTATATTATATTTCATTGTTCATGATAATCGTTTATTATCCATGCTAGAATTGTGTTGATAGGAAACTCAGATACATGTGTGGATACATAGACAACACCATGTCCCTAGTAAGCCTCTAGTTGACTAGCTCGTTGATCAATAGATGGTTACGGTTTCCTGACCATGGACATTGGATGTCGTTGATAACGGGATCACATCATTAGGAGAATGATGTGATGGACAAGACCCAATCCTAAGCCTAGCACAAAGATCGTGTAGTTCGTATGCTAAAGCTTTTCTAATGTCAAGTATCATTTCCTTAGACCATGAGATTGTGCAACTCCCGGATACCATAGGAATGCTTTGGGTGTACCAAACGTCACAACATAACTGGGTGGCTATAAAGGTTCACTACAGGTATCTCCGAAAGTGTCTGTTGGGTTGGCACGAATCGAGACTGGGATTTGTCACTCCGTGTAAACGGAGAGGTATCTCTGGGCCCACTCGGTAGGACATCATCATAATGTGCACAATGTGATCAAGGAGTTGATCACGGGATGATGTGTTACGGAACGAGTAAAGATACTTGCCGATAACGAGATTGAACAAGGTATCGGGATACCGACGATCGAATCTCGGGCAAGTATCATACCGATGGACAAAGGGAATTGTATACGGGCTTGATTGAATCCTTGACATCGTGGTTCATCCGATGAGATCATCGTGGAACATGTAGGAGCCAACATGGGTATCCAGATCCCGCTGTTGGTTATTGGCCGGAGAGTTGTCTCGGTCATGTCTGCATGGTTCCCGAACCCGTAGGGTCTACACACTTAAGGTTCGATGACACTAGGGTTATAGGGAAAGTATGTATGCGGTTACCGAATGTTGTTCGGAGTCCCGGATGAGATCCCGGACGTCACGAGGAGTTCCGGAATGGTCCGGAGGTAAAGATTGATATATAGGAAGTATGGTTTTGGCCACCGGAAGTGTTCCGGGCATCACCGGTAGTGTACCGGGACCACCGGAGGGGTCCGGGGGTCCACCAGGTGGGGCCACCAGCCCCGGAGGCTTACATGGGCCAATAGTGGGAAGGGACCAGCCCCTAGGTCGGCTGGGACGCCTCCCACCAAGGCCCAAGGCGTCCTCAAGAGGAGAGGGGGCAAACCCTAGGCGCAGATGGGCCCTAAAGCCCACCCTAGGTACGCCCCCCTCTCTCTCCCCCTTGGCCGCCTCCCAGATGGGATCTGGGGGCTGTCGCCACCCCTAGGGAGGGAACCCTAGGTGGGGGCGCAGCCCCTCCCCTTCCCCTATATATACTTGAGCAAAGGGGCAGCCCAAGAGACGATTCAATCTCCCTGTTGGCGCAGCCCTACCCCTCTTCCTCCTCGTCTCTCGTAGTGCTTGGCGAAACCCTGCTGGAGTCCCGCGCTCCTCCACCACCACCACGCCGTCGTGCTGATGCTGCTGGATGGAGTCTTCCCCAACCTCTCCTTCTCCCCTTGCTGGATCAAGGCGTAGGAGACGTCACCGGGCTGTACGTGTGTTGAACACGGAGGTGCCATCCGTTCGGCACTAGGATCATCGGTGATTTGGATCACGACGAGTACGACTCCATCAACCCCGTTCACTTGAATGCTTCCGCTTAGTGATCTACAAGGGTATGTAGATGCACTCTCCTTCCCTCATTGCTAGATTACTCCATAATTTGATCTTGGTGATGCGTAGAAAATTTTGAATTTCTGCTACGTTCCCCAACAGAACCACCCCGATTGCCACCCCTTTATGGTCTCCATGAAGGAGCCCTCGAGCCATGTAACGGTGGGCATTTTGCCCACCATGGCTCCGCCGCATTCCACTTGTTGGCCGCCTACTACCTTCGGCTTGATATTGAAAGTCTTCAGCCACAGGCCGAAGTGGGGCCGGATGCGGAGGAAAGCCTCGCACACGACGATAAACGCCGAGATGTTGAGAATGAAATTTGGGGCCAGATCATGAAAGTCCAGCCCATAATAGAACATAAGGCCGCGGGCGAATGGATGGAGGGGAAACCCCACTCCGCGGACGAAGTGGGGGAGGAAAACCACCCTTTTGTGAGGTTCCGGGGTAGGGATGATCTGCCCCGCGGCTGGCAGCCGGTGCGCGATATCCGCGGCTAAGTATCCGGCCCCACGCAGCTTTTTGATGCCTCTCTCCGTGACGGAGGAGACCATCCACTTGCCTCCCGCTCCGGACATTTTGGAGAGGGTTGAGGAGAAGGATGTGGACTTGGGCGCTGGAGCTCGAGTGCGCAAGAATGGATGAGCAAGGAGGAAGAAGGCATGGGCAGAAGAAGGTGAAACCTTATCCCTTTATAAGGGCGGATGAAACTATGCACCCCCACTAGCCTGGTAAAACTCGCTTATCCCCCAAGCGCCGTAATTGATGGTGCGGTTGGGTTACCCATGTCCATATTGATGGGAATCCCGTAATAAGGGGACACGATCTCTGCTTCGACAAGACGTGCCAAGGAAACCACCTCGCGAAACACGCTGAGATAGGTTATGAAAAACGATTCGAATAAAGACCTGGCTGTGGTGTGATGCCACGCTACGGGGTACGTTAGCAGATCAGATTTGTGGAAATATTATTCTCTCTACGGTGGTACGTGGAACTTGTTTTGTAGAGTCGAACGCGATCCTCGTGTTCAAAATCTTCTATGAAGTATTCGGAGGAGGAACCCGCCTTGCAATGCCGAAGACAATCTGCGTGCCGGACTCATCGTCATTGAAGCCTGGTTTAGGGGCTACTGAGGGAGTCCTGGATTAGGGGGTCTCTGGACAGCCGGGCTATATCCTTTGGCCGGACTGTTGGACTATGAAGATACAAGATTGAAGACTTCGTCCCGTGTCCGGATGGGACTCTACTTGGCGTGGAAGGCAAGCTAGGCAATACGGATATGGATATCTCCTCCTTTGTAACCGACCTTGTGTAACCCTAGCCTCCTCTGGTGTCTATATAAACCGGAGGGTTTTAGTCCGTAGGACAACATACAATCATACTATAGGCTAGCTTTTAGGGTTTAGCCTCTCTGATCTCGTGGTAGATCAACTCTTGTACTACTCGTATTATCAAGAATAATCAAGCAGGACGTAGGGTTTTACCTCCATCAAGAGGGCCTGAACCTGGGTAAAAAATCGTGTCCCCTGCCTCCTGTTACCATCCGCCTAGACGCACAGTTCGGGACCCCCTACCCAAGATCCGTCGGTTTTGACACCGACAGTGATGATGATGATGGTGATGTTGATGAAGATGATCACCGCGGCGATGATTCCCCTCCCGATGGCACTCCGGTGCCACCGAGAGAGAGGAGGAGAGGTTCTCCCCCTTGTGCTTCCTCCTCCATGGCCTCCCCCCTAGATGGGGAGAGGTTCTCCCTCTGGTCCTTGGCCTTCATGGTGATGATGGCCCCTCCGGGATCCTCCTCCATGCCCTCCGGTGATGACGGCCCCCTCCGGCAGGGTGCCAGAGAGGGCCTAGATTGGTTTTCGGTGGCTACGGAGGCTTCTGGCGGCGGAACTCCCGATCTAGGTTAATTTTCCGAGGTTTCTGTATTTATAGCAATTTTTGCCATCGGTCTCACATCAAGGAGGTGCCCGAGGCGTCCATGAGGCAGGACCACATGCCTGGGGGGGGGGGCGCCCCCCACCCTCGTGGACGCCCCGGGACTCTCCTGCCCCATCTCTTTTACTCCGGGGTCTTCTTTTGGTCCATAAAAAATCGTCAAAAATTGGCACGTCAATTGGACTCTATTTGATATACTTTTTCTGTAAAACTCAAAAACAAGGAAAAAAACAGAAACTGGCACTAGGCACTAGGTTAATAGGTTAGTCCCAAAAATCATATAAAATAGCATGTAAATGCATAAAAACATCCAAGGTTGATAATATAATAGCATGAATACTTCATAAATTATAGATGTGTTGGAGATGTATCAACATCCCCAAGCTTAATTCCTGCTCATCCTCGAGTAGGTAAATGATAAAAGAAATAATTTATGAAGTGTGAATGCTAGCAAGTGCATAAGTTTCATCAATGATAGTTTCGATCACTTTTTATAACATCATTATATATCATAATAGTAGCTCATCTTCATAAAACTTTTCATGATCAAGTAACAAGCTATTCACATGTTAAAGTATAGATCATAAACTTTCTTGAAACTAACAAACTATATTCTCAGTCATCAAACAATTGCAATTCATCTTATTTTCAGGAAGGGTCTATGTCAGAGCTTTGGTTTAGCAAACTCCACATGCTCAACTATCATTTAATCTTTCACAATTGCTAACACTCACGTGATATTTATGGGTTCAAAGTTTTAATCAGACACAGAGAAAGATAGGGGCTTATAGATTCGCCTCCCAACCTTTTACCTCAAGGGTAATGTCAACAATAATAGTTCATGATAACTTACATCCAATTGGATATATATATATATATCAGGATCTTTCCAACACAATGTGCTTGCCAAAGGATAAAATGTAAAAAGGAAAGGTGAATATCACCATGGTTCTTGCATAAGGTAGAAGATAAAATTAAAATATAGGCCCTTCGCAGAGAGAAGCAGAGGTTGTCATGCGCTTTTATGGTTGGATGCACAAAATCTTAATGCAAAAGAACGTCACTTTATATTGCCACTTGTGATATGGACCTTTATTATGCATTCTGTCGCTTTTATTTCCTCCACATCACAAGATCGTATAAAGCTTATTTTGTCCACATTAATAGATCATACATATTTAGAGGGCAATTTTTATTGCATGAACCGATGACAACTTACTTGAAGGATCTTACTCAATCCATAGGTAGGTATGGTGGACTCTCATGGCAAAACTGGTTTAAGGAATGTTTGGAAGCACAAGTAGTATCTCTACTTGGTGCAAAGAATTTGGCTAGCATGAGGGGGGAAAGCAAGCTCAACATCTTGGATGATCCAAGACAATATACTTTATTTCGGATATAAGAAAACATAACCCATTACGTTGACTTCCTTGTCCGACATCAACCTTTTAGCATGTCATATTTTAATGAGTGCTCACAATTACAAAAGATGTCCAACATAGTATATTTATATGTGAAATCTCTCTTCCTTCAATATTCTTTCATGAATTGTTCAAGTGACCAATTCTACGTTTGCTAACTTTCAATAAGTTTACTAACTATACTTATTCTATGTGAAGTCATTACTCCCCATGGTATAAGCATATGAAACATATATAAATTGAGATTTATGATATTCAATTCATTCAACCATTTACTTATAGGATATATGTGAAGCACGTGAGTAATGACAAACTACTCCAAAAAGATATGAGTGAAGGACACCGAGTAGTCAAATAATTAACTAGCCATGGGAGGATTCTTTTTCATTCAAGATTTCAGATCCAATGATTTTATTCAAGCAGCAAGTCAAATTGAAAATATGCTCCAAGCAAAACATATATCATGTGA
Organism: Triticum urartu; assembly: GCF_056163025.1. NCBI lineage: Eukaryota > Viridiplantae > Streptophyta > Magnoliopsida > Poales > Poaceae > Triticum > Triticum urartu. The sequence goes on along the minus strand of NC_141873.1, from coordinate 399,693,275 downwards.
CGAATAAAAATATAGCTCCGAGTAAGGTATACCGATAGTTTTGAAGACGAAAGAGGGGATGCCTTCCGGGGCATCCCCAAGCTTAGGCGCTTGAGTATTCCTTGAATATTACCTTGGGTTGCCTTGGGCATCCCCAAGCTTAGGGTATTTCCATTCCTTATTCTCCTCATATCGATATCTCACCCAAAGCTTGAAAACTTCAATCACACAAAACTTAACGGAACTTCGTGAGATAGGTTAGTATGATAAAGAGTAAACCATTCACCTTGGTACTTTCAAAGACAAAGATCGTAATTGTTCTCATACAATGCCTACTGTACCATATCATTTCTATAATTTATATTGAGGAGTATAAGTCATAGAAACTAGAAAACAAGAAAACTATGCAATGAAAACAGAATCTGTCAAAAACAGAACAGTCTGTAATGATCTGAACACTAACCATACTTCTGCTACTCAAAAAATTATGAAATAAATTGGTGGACGTGAGGAATTTGTCTATTAATCTTATGCAAAAAGAATCAGCACCAAAGCACTCTTCTGTAAAAAATGGTAGCTAATCTCGTGGGCGCAAAGTTTCTGTTTTTTACAGCAAGATCACATTAACTTTCACCCAAGTCTTCCCAAAGGTCTTACTTGGCACTTTATTGAAACAAAAGCTATAAAAAATGATTAATACAGTAGCTTAATCATGTAAACACACAAAAATAGTAAGGGTAAATATTGGGTTGTCTCCCAACAAGCGCTTTTCTTTAATGCCTTTTAGCTAGGCATGATAATTTCAATGATGCTCACATGAAAGATATGACTTGAACATAAAGAGAGCATCATGAAGAATATGACTAGCACATTTAAACCTAACCCACTTCCTATGCCTAGGGATTTTGTGAGCACACAATTTATGGGAACAAGAATCAACTAGTATAGGAAGGAAAAACAAGTATAACTTCAAAACTTTAAGCACATAGAGAGAAAAACTTGATATTATTGCACTCCTACAAGCATGTATTCCTCCCTCATAATAATTTTCAGTAGCATCATGAATGATTTCAACAATATAACCATCCCATAAATCATTATTTTCATGATCTATAAGCATAGAAATTTTTCTACTCTCCACATAAGCAAAATTCTTCTCATTCGGAATAGCGGGATCACTAGTTCCTAGAGTTGACACTCTTCCAAACCCGCTTTAGATGATAGTATTATTCATACTCCAAAATATATAAGTGAAGTTCATGGAGCATTCTACAATTAATATAAACTAACCAATGTCCAAGCTCAAAATTTATAAGTGAAGCACACGAAGCATTCTATAAAACCATACTCAAAAGATTTAAGTGAAGCACAAAGAGCAATTCTATAAGATCATACTTAAAAGATATAAGTGAAGCACATTAAGAATTCTATAAATCAATGAAGGGCTATCTCATACTAGCATGGTTCATAAATTAAGAACAAAAAAAACAAAGGACACAAATCATGTGAACGAAACAAAAACTGAGGTATACCGATAATTGTTGAAGAAGAAAGATGGGATGCCAACCGGGGCATCCCCAAGCTTATATGCTTGAGTATCCTTAGGATATTTACTTGGGGTGCCTTGGGCATCCCCAAGCTTGATATCTTGCCTCTCTTTATTCTTCTCACATCGGTAACTCCTCGTTCATCGAACAATTCATCCACAAAAAACTTAACAAAAACTTTGTGAGATCCGTTAGTATAATAAAGCAAATCACTACATTTAGGTACTGTTGCAAACTCATTACAATTTCATATTAGAACTATATATACTGTATTCCAACTTCACCATGGTTCATACCCCCCGATACTACCCATAGATTCATCAAAATAAGCAAACAACACACGAAAAACAGAATCTGTCTAAAACAGGACAGTCTGTAGTAATCTGGAGGTTTAGTAAACTTCTGTAACTCTAAAAATTATGAAATAAATTTGACAATTTGAACAATTTATACAGAAGTAATGTGCCAAAAGTTTCAGACCCATTTGAATTTCCAGTAAGAAATGTAAAATCACGCGCTACAGCCAAAGTTTCTGTTTTTGTTCTGCACATAGTAAACAAGCAATCTAATCATCCTAAAACCAGAGCTTGGCACATTATTTTTATAATACAATGGATATATATAAGGGGATAATTATTTACACAGAAACTTCCATGAAAAAATTCTACATTGTTTCCGTGAGCATGAACACGAGTGCTCAAGGTCGACCCTCACTTCTTCAATGCATAACTTTCCAATCACTTCTCTTTTTGAAAAACTTTTTAGGCATGAGAGGCAAGTGAATTTTTTTTGTATTTTCATTCTTTTATTTTTTTTTGTATGTTTCACCCACAACTAAACAGAAACAAAAAGGAAAAACAAAATCTACTTAGTGAAGAAAGCAAACAAGCATACACGAGAATATCAACCACACACTATTGCTCCCAGCAACGGCGCCAGAAAAGAGCTTGATAATCCCCAAGTGCAAGGAGTCATCGTAGAAATTTCCAAAGGTGGAAGTGATAAGTATGGAGTGTCAAACCCACAAGGAGCTAAAGGTAAGAACAATATTCTCTCAAGCCCTATCTGCCACTGATACGACTCTACGTACACCGAACGTTTGCTTCCAACTAGCAACGAGAAATAAAACTAGGTTGTGGGTATGAAGAGGATAACTTTGTATGATATCGGAGAGATAAAATATAAAAGTAGGTGCTGTTATCATGAAGTTAGAATATATTACTAAATATTATAAATAGCGAGTGTGGAATAATGGTGGATCGGTGTGCAGAATTGTCCTAGGCAATCGTTAACAAGACCGGTAATCACTATTGCAGTTTCATATGAGGGAGAGGCATAAGATAACATACTTTCTCTACTTGGATCATATGCACTTATGATTGGAACTCTAGCAAGCATCCGCAACTACTAAAGATCATTAAGGTAAAACCCAACCATAGCATTAAAGCATCAAGTCCTGTTTATCCCATACGCAACAACCCCCTTACTCGGGTTTGTGTTTTAGTCACTCACGCAACCCACTATAAGCGAATCATAAACGTATTGCAACACCCTACAGCAGGAATCCCTCACGCTTGCGCGACACGGAGGGCATCATAGGACAGCACCAAAGTAAAACATACAACTCATACCAATCTAGATCATCAATCAACCCAAAGATAAAAGATATCTACTCAAAACATCATAGGATGGCAACACATCATTGGATCATAATATGTGGCATAAAGCACCATGTTCATGTAGGGATTACAGCGGGGTGTGGGAGAGTGGACCGCATAAAAGAGATGAGGGTGATGATGATGATGGTGATGTTGATGAATACGATCACCGCGGCGATGATTCCCCTCCCGATGGCACTCCGGTGCCACCGAGAGAGAGGAGGAGAGGTTCTCCCCCTTGTGCTTCCTCCTCCATGGCCTCCCCCTAGATGGGGAGAGGTTCTCCCTCTGGTCCTTGGCGTTCATGGTGATGATGGCCCCTCCGGGATCCTCCTCCATGCCCTCCGGTGATAACGGCCCCCTCAGGCAGGCTGCCAGAGAGGGCCTAGATTGATTTTCGGTGGCTACGGAGGCTTTTGGCGGCGAAACTCCCGATCTAGGTTAATTTTCCGAGGTTTCTGTATTTGTAGGAATTTTTGGCGTCGGTATCACGTCAAGGAGGTGCCCGAGGCGTCCACGAGGCAGGACCACACGCCTGTGGGGGGGGCGCCCCCCACCCTCGTGGATGCCCCGGGACTCTCCTGCCCCAACTCTTTTACTTCGGGGTCTTCTTTTGGTCCATAAAAAATCATCAAAAATTGGCACGTCAATTGGACTCCGTTTGATATACCTTTTCTGTAAAACTCAATAACAAGGAAAAAACAGAAACTGGCACTAGGCACTAGGTTAATAGGTTAGTCCCAAAAATCATATAAAATAGCATGTAAATGCATATAAAACATCCAAGGTTGATAATATAATAGCATGAATACTTCATAAATTATAGATACGTTGGAGACGTATCAAACACATGAAGTCATCATCGACAAAACCCAAGGTTAGTTCATCCCTCTTAAGGGAGGATATCACATCTAGGGTGAGCTTTACTCTAATCAACTGAGCTAAAGTAACTCTAATGGTGTGAACACAATAATGCTTTATGTAAAAGTGGCAACCCCACTTATGCTTAAACGATGAGTATGACCTACGATCAAATATTCTCATTTGACTCCTAAGTCAATATACTCATATATAGATGACCTAGTCATCGCCAAATTGCTTGATAGATGCTAGAGTGTTTGTGCATGCTTTGTCACATATTTCTTTTGCCATCTTATTGTCTGAGCATGTTGGTTGCATATTTTACTCATTCAAGGACATCCATTTGTTGCTTTGATTGTTTGGCCTTTTCTCTTTTGCCAAATGGATGGACAAGAATGCCTAAGAAACCCTCTAGCTATCTATGCTTTCCTCGTCTCAAACTCTATTCATGCTACATCATAAAGTTTGATCAAGTCAGATTCGAACCACTCTGTGTGAGGAGCACTCGGAGTCCCCGATTCGTCATAGACTTAAACTTCCAAAACCTCTTTGTGCATTTCGGTATGATCGAGTCATCCATTTCGATCACACCAAGATCACTAAGTTGATCTAGGTTTTCAATCTCGGTGCAACCGATTAGAATTTTTCGGTCACACCGAGTTGTAGTAACCGCTTGCAGTTCTGCATGTCGGTGCCACCGAGTTGTTCCACTCGATCACACCGACAGGGTCAGGTTATATATACTGACGGGTCAAATGTTGGAAAAAAATTCAAAACCTTTCACCCGCGCATGACCTGCTCTGCCTCCTCGGGTCTCCGGATTGTCCTCTCGCCGCCAGCGACCTCCCGACGCTGGTCTCCGCCACCGTCAACGGCAATCTGCCCCGCTGTTGCCATTGTAGCAAGTTCACCGCCGAAGTAGGGTATGAACTTAATCTTTGTGCTATTCCTTAACTCCGATTCGTAGCACATTGCTTTGCCATGATTCTTGCCACGTATGAAATCATCATGTCCAGTGAAAGCATCCCGTAGATTAGATTTGATTTGAAAATTTAGGGTTAGGTCTCCGCCGAACTCATCTCGGACTGACCGAGTTGTAGAAATCGGTCTCACCGATTTGTCTTAGGCCATTGCACATGCGTTTTCGGTCTGACCGAAAATTGCAAATTGGTGTGACCGAGTTCGATTCTCTGTGAAACCCTAGCAGTCTCGGTGCCACCGAACTGTGACTCGGTCTGACCGAGTTCACTAGTTTAGGTTCCAAAAGCTGCTTCGGTATCACCGAGTTTACAAATCGGTAGATCCGAAATGCTTTCTGTGAAGAACTAAAACTAAGCTTTTAAGTCATCTGTTTTGCAAAAATTTTGCACTTTGTGATTCTCATCTACTCTACCTCATCTATAATCTATTCACAGGGTCTGGTGACAGTTTGCCTGCAAGATGTCTGATCAAAGTGAGAGCCAGAATAAGTCTGAGGAGCAGGTTCATATGAGTGAGGGCACTAGTCCCTCTAGCACTTCTGATGAGGGCAGCAGGAGCACACCAAGCAACTTGCCCAAGGCAGCCACCAGAACAAGGAAGAAGAAGACCTCAGATTCTGAGGATGAGGATTATGTGGTTGTTGAGAAAGAAGTCAGCTCCAAGAAAAAGGTGCTGAAGAAAGAGTATGGCACAGTTGCATCAACTAAGCTTGGATTGCACAAAAAGGCCCCTACCAAGAGGGTGCCAACCTTAAAAGTTAGAGCCTCAACTGCTGAAACCTCCAAGCCAACTAGAGAGGCTGCTGGAGAAGGAAAGAAAAAAAAAGAAAGGGTCAAGAAGACCACTGCCATAGTACATGGTAGATCCTCCATTATGAGAGATTCAGAAGAAAAGGAGGAGGAAGAGGATGCTGCACCAGCTCCTAAGGCTCAGAAACTTATGGGAGATGCAATCAAGTCAGGGGCTGCTCCATCTAAGCCAAAGTCTACTCCCAAGGTTGTTGCTCAGAAACCCCCAAAACCAAAGAGGAACACTAGGAGTATACATGCCGAGGAGAAGAACAAGGCCCCAATGCCTAAAGCTGAAGAAGAAGAAGATGATTCTCTTGTCTTGAGGAAGTTGAAGCCCAAAATTCCTGACCACAATGATGCTCACCCATTCGTTGAGGACATGCACATCAGGAAAGATGCAAGATTGAGGTTGTGGAGACAGTCTGATCCCTATGCCGTTAGGAGGAGGACTGCAGTTGACTACAGGTTCCACACAAAGGAACAACAAGATTTCTATGAGACCATTCTGCTTGACAAGAAGCCCATAGTGTGACATGAAATGGGTGGACTGGGAGTTCATCCCGGGAAAATGAAGATCACTTCCCTGGAGTGTATGACAGCTTTAAGGCTTGTGGAGTAGATGAATTCGTTGGATAAAAAACTCACAAAATGGAATGTTGAGTTGATCATGCAGTTCTACTCCACTGCCCACTTCTATCCAGATGGGAGGATAGTTTGGATGTCTGAGGGTACTAGGTACCAGTCCACAGTTGATGAGTGTGTTGGGGAACGTTGCAGAAAACAAAAATTTCCTACGGTTTCACCAAGATCCATCTAGGAGTTCATCTAGCAACGAGTGATTGCATTGCATCTACATACCTTTGTAGATCACGCGCGGAAGCGTTCAAAGAACGGGGATGAGGAAGGCGTACTCGACGTGATCCAAATCACCGGAGATCCTAGCGCCGAACAGACGGCACCTCCGTGTTCAACACACGTACGGTCAGCGTAACATCTCCTTCTTCTTGATCCAGCAAGAGGGAAGGAGAGGTTGAGGAAGATGTCTCCAGCAGCAGCACGACGGCGTGGTGGTGATGGAGCTGCAGTACTCCGTCAGGGCTTCGCCAAGCGCTATGGAGGAGGAGGAGGAGGTGTTGGAGAGGGAGAAGGAGGCAACCAAAGGCGTGGGAGAAAAGCCCTCCTTCCCTCACTATATATAGGAGGGCCAAGAGGGGGGCGCCGGCCCTAGGAGATCCAATCTCCTAGGGTGGGGCGGCGGCCAAGGGAGGTTTCCCTCCCCCCCAAGGCACCTAGGAGGTGCCTTCCCCTCCTAGGACTCTTCCCCCTTGAAACCCTAGGCGCATGGGCCTCTTGGGGCTGGTGCCCTTGGCCCATGTAGGCCAAGGCGCACCCCCTACAGCCCATGTGGCCCCTCGGGACAGGTGGCCCCACCCGGTGGACCCCCGGGACCCTTCCGGTGGTCCCGGTACAATACCGATGACCCCAAAACTTGTCCCGATGGCCGAAACAGGACTTCCCATATATAAATCTTTACCTCCGGATCATTCCGGAACTCCTCGTGATGTCCGGGATCTCATCCGGGACTCCGAACAACATTCGGGTTACTGCATATACATATCCCTACAACCCTAGCGTCACCGAACCTTAAGTGTGTAGACCCTACGGGTTCGGGAGATATGTAGACATGACCGAGACGACTCTCCGGTCAATAACCAACAGCGGGATCTGGATACCCATGTTGGCTCCCACATACTCCACGATGATCTCATCGGATGAACCACGATGTCGAGGATTCAAGCAACCCCGTATGCAATTCCCTTTGTCAATCAGTATGTTACTTGCCCGAGATTCGATCGTCAGTATCCCAATACCTCGTTCAATCTCGTTACCGGCAAGTCACTTTACTCGTACCGTAATGCATGATCCCGTGACCAGACACTTGGTTACTTTGAGCTCATTATGATGATGCATTACCGAGTGGGCCCAGTGATACCTCTCCGTCATACGGAGTGACAAATCCCAGTCTTGATCCGTGTCAACCCAACAGACACTATCGGAGATACGTGTAGTGCACCTTTATAGTAACCCAGTTACGTTGTGACGCTTGGTACACCCAAAGCACTCCTACGGTATCTGGGAGTTACACGATCTCATGGTCTAAGGAAAGGATACTTGACATTGGAAAAACTCGAGCAAACGAACTACACGATCTTTATGCTACGTTTAGGATTGGGTCTTGTCCATCACATCATTCTCCTAATGATGTGATCTCGTTATCAATGACATCCAATGTCCATAGTCAGGAAACCATGACTATCTGTTGATCAACGAGCTAGTCAACTAGAGGCTTACTAGGGACATGTTGGTGTCTGTTATTCACACATGTATTACGATTTCCGAATAACACAATTATAGCATGAATAAAGACAATTATCATGAACAAGGAAATATAATAATAATCCTTTTATTATTGCCTCTAGGGCATATTTCCAACAGTCTCCCACTTGCACTAGAGTCAATAATCTAGTTACATTGTGATGAATCGAACACCCATGGAATTTTGGTGTTGATCATGTTTTGCTCTAGGGAGAGGTTTAGTCAACGGATCCGCTACATTCAGGTCCGTATGTACTTTACAAATCTCTACGTCTCCATCTTGAACATTTTCACGAATGGAGTTGAAGCGACGCTTGATGTGCCTTGTCTTCTTGTGAAACCTGGGCTCCTTGGCAAGAGCAATAGCTCCAGTGTTGTCACAGAAGAGCTTGATCGGCCCCGACGCATTGGGTATGACTCCTAGGTCGGTGATGAACTCCTTCACCCATATTGCTTCATGTGCTGCCTCCGAGGCTGCCATGTACTCCGCTTCACATGTAGATCCCGCCACGACACTCTGCTTGCAACTGCACCAGCTTACTGCCCCACCATTCAAAATATACACGTATCCGGTCTATGACTTAGAGTCATCCAGATCTGTGTCGAAGCTAGCGTCGACGTAACCCTTTACGACGAGCTCTTCGTCACCTCCATAAACGAGAAACATGTCCTTTGTCCTTTTCAGGTACTTCAGGATATTCTTGACCGCTGTCCAGTGTTCCTTGCCGGGATTACTTTGGTACCTTCCTACCAAACTTACTACAAGGTTTACATCAGGTTTGGTACACAGCATGGCATACATAATAGATCCTATGGCTGAAGCATAGGGGATGACACTCATCTCTTCTTTATCTTTTGCCGTGGTCGGGCATTGAGCCGAGCTCAATCTCATACCTTGCAAAACAGGCAAGAACCCTTTCTTGGACTGATCCATTTTGAACTTCTTCAAAATCTTATCAAGGTATGTGCTTTGTGAAAGACCTATGAGGCGTCTCGATCTATCCCTATAGATCTTGATGCCTAATATATAAGCAGCTTCTCCAAGGTCCTTCATTGAAAAACTCTTATTCAAGTAGGCCTTAATGTTGTCCAAGAGTTCTATATCATTTCCCATCAAAAGTATGTCATCTACATATAATATGAGAAATGCTACAGAGCTCCCACTCACTTTCTTGTAAACGCAGGCTTCTCCATAAGTCTGCATAAACCCAAACGCTTTGATCATCTCATCAAAGTGAATGTTCCAACTCCGAGATGCTTGCACCAGCCCATAAATGGATCGCTGGAGCTTGCATACCTTGTTAGCATTCTTAGGGTCGACAAAACCTTCCGGCTGCATCATATACAGTTCTTCCTTAAGATAACCGTTAAGGAATGCCGTTTTGACGTCCATTTGCCATATCTCATAATCATAGTATGCGGCAATTGCTAACATGATTCGGACGGACTTCAGCTTTGCTACGGGAGAGAACGTCTCATCGTAGTCAACCCCTTGAACTTGCCGATAACCCTTAGCGACAAGTCGAGCTTTATAGATGGTAACATTACCATCCGCGTCCGTCTTCCTTTTAAAGATCCATTTGTTTTCTATCGCTCACCGATCATCGGGCAAGTCTGTCAAAGTCCACACTTTGTTTTCATACATGGATCCTATCGCGGATTTCATGGCTTCAAGCCATTTGTTGGAATCTGGGCCTGCCATCGCTTCTTCATAGTTTGAAGGTTCACCGTTGTCTAACAACATGATTTCCAGGACAGGGTTGCCGTACCACTCTGGTGCGGAACGTGTCCTTGTGGACCTACGAAGTTCAGTAGTAACTTGATCTGAAGTTTCATGATCATCATCATTAACTTCCCCTCCAACCGGTGGAGGCACCACAGAAACATTTTCTTGAGCTGCGCTACTCTCCGGTTCAAGAGGTAATACTTCATCAAGTTCCACTTTCCTCCCACTTACTTCTTTCGAGAGAAACTCTTTCTCCAGAAAGAGTCCGTTCTTGGCAACAAAGATCTTGCCTTCGGATCTTAGGTAGAAGGTATACCCAATGGTTTCCTTAGGGTATCCTATGAAGACGCATTTTTCCGACTTGGGTTCGAGCTTCTCAGGTTGAAGTTTCTTGACATAAGCATCGCATCCCCAAACTTTTAGAAACGACAGCTTAGGTTTCTTGCCAAACCATAATTCATACGGTGTCGTCTCAACGGATTTAGACGGAGCCCTATTTAAAGTGAATGTAGCTGTCTCTAGAGCGTATCCCCAAAATGATAGCGGTAAATCGGTAAGAGACATCATAGACCGCACCATATCCAACAGAGTGCGATTACGACGTTCGGACACACCGTTACGCTGAGGTGTTCCAGGCGGCGTGAGTTGTGAAACTATTCCACATTTTCTTAAGTGTGTGCCAAATTCGTGACTCAAGTATTCTCCTCCACGATCTGATCGTAGAAACTTGATTTTCCTGTCACGTTGATTCTCAACCTCACTCTGAAATTCCTTGAACTTTTCAAAGGTTTCAGACTTGTGTTTCATTAAGTAGATATATCCATATCTACTCAAATCATCAGTGAGGGTGAGAACATAACGATAGCCACCGCGAGCCTCAACACTCATTGGACCGCACACATCAGTATGTATGATTTCCAATAAGTTGGTTGCTCGCTCCATTGTTCCTGAGAACGGAGTCTTGGTCATCTTACCCATGAGGCATGGTTCGCACGTGTCAAATGATTCGTAATCAAGAGACTCTAAAAGTCCATCTGCATGGAGCTTCTTCATGCGTTTGACACCTATGTGACCAAGGCGGCAGTGCCACAAGTATGTGGGACTATCATGATCAACTTTACATCTTTTGGTATTCACACTATGAATATGTGTAATATTACGTTCGAGATTCATTAAGAATAAACCATTGACCATCGGAGCATGACCATAAAACATATCTCTCATATAAATAGAACAACCATTATTCTCGGATTTAAATGAGTAGCCATCTCGTATTAAACGAGATCCTGATACAATGTTCATGCTCAAACTTGGCACTAAATAACAATTATTGAGGTTTATAACTAATCCCGTAGGTAAATGTAGAGGTAGCGTGCCGACGGCGATCACATCGACCTTGGAACCATTCCCGACGCGCATCGTCACCTCGTCCTTCGCCAGTCTCCGTTTATTCCACAGCTCCTGCTGTGAGTTACAAATATGAGCAACGGCACCGGTATCAAATACCCAGGAGTTACTACGAGTACTGGTAAGGTACACATCAATTACATGTATATCAAATATACCTTTGGTGTTGCCGGGCTTCTTGTCCGCTAAGTATTTGGGGCAGTTCCGCTTCCAGTGACCCTTCCCTTTGCAATAAAAGCACTCCGTCTCAGGCTTGGGTCCTTTCTTTGACTTCTTCCCGGTAGTTTGGTTGCCGGGCGCGGCAACTTCCTTGCCGTCCTTCTTGAAGTTCTTTTTACCCTTGCCCTTCTTGAACTTAGTGGTTTTATTTACCATCAACACTTGATGTTCCTTCTTGACTTCCACCTCTGCTGATTTCAGCATAGCAAATACTTCAGGAATGGTCTTTTCCATCCCCTGCATATTGAAGTTCATCACAAAGCTCTTGTAGCTTGGTGGAAGCGACTGGAGGATTCTGTCAATGACCGCATCATCCGGGAGATTAACTCCCAGCTGAGTCAAGCGGTTATGTAACCCAGACATAGTGAGTATGTGCTCACTGACAGAACTATTTTCCTCCATCTTACAGCTGAAGAATTTGTCGGAGACTTCATATCTCTCGACCCGGGCATGAGCTTGGAAAACCATTTTCAGCTCTTCAAACATCTCATATGCTCCGTGTCTCTCAAAACGCTTTTGGAGCCCCGGCTCTAAGCTGTAAAGCATGCCGCACTGAACGAGGGAGTAGTCATCAGCACGTGTCTGCCAAGCGTTCATAACGTCTTGGTTCTGTGGGACGGGTGGATCACCTAGCGGTGCTTGCAGGACATATTCTTTCTTGGCAGCTATGAGGATGATCCTCAGGTTCCGGACCCAGTCCGTATAGTTGCTGCCATCGTCTTTCAGCTTGGTTTTCTCTAGGAACGCGTTGAAGTTGAGGACTACGTTGGCCATTTGATCTACAAGACATATTTGCAAAGGATTTAGACTAAGTTCGTGATAATTAAGTTCATCTGATCAAATTATTAATGAACTCCCACTTAGATTAGACATCCCTCTAGTCATCTAAGTGTTACACGATCCGAGTCGACTAGGCCGTGTCCGATCATCACGTGAGATGGACTAGTCATCGTCGGTGAACATCTTCATGTTGATCGTATCTTCCATACGACTCGTGTTCGACCTTTCGGTCTCTGTGTTCCGAGGCCATGTCTGTACATGCTAGGCTCGTCAAGTTAACCCTAAGTGTTTTGCATGTGTAAAACTGTCTTACACCCGTTGTATGTGAACGTAAGGATCTATCACACCCGATCATCACGTGGTGCTTCGAAACGACGAACTTTAGCAACGGTGCACAGTTAGGGGAGAACACTTCTTGAAATTGTTGTAAGGGATCATCTTATTTACTACCGTCGTTCTAAGTAAACAAGATGCAAAACATGATAAACATCAAATGCAATCAAATAATAATAGTAGTGACATGATATGGCCAATATCACACAGCTCCTTTGATCTCCATCTTGGGGCTCCATGATCATCTTGTCACCGGCATGACACCATGATCTCCATCATCATGATCTCCATCATTGTGTCTCCATGAAGTTGCTCGCCAACTATTACTTCTACTACTAAGGCTAACGCGTTTAGCAATAAAGTAAAGTAATTTACATGGCGTTTCTCAATGACACGCAGGTCATACAAAAAATATAGACAACTCCTATGGCTCCTGCCGGTTGTCATACTCATCGACATGCAAGTCGTGATTCCTATTGCAATAGCATGAACATCTCATACATCACATATAGATCAATCATCATTCATCACGACTTTGGCCATATCATATCACAAAGCACTTGCTGCAAAAACAAGTTAGATGTCCTCTAATTGTTGTTGCATGTTTTACGTGGCTGAAGTAGGGTTCTAGCAAGAACGTTTTCTTACCTACGTGAAAGCCACAACGTGATTTGTCAACTTCTATTTACCCTTCATAAGGACCCTTTTCATCGAATCCGCTCCAACTAAAGTGGGAGAGACAGACACCCACCAGCCACCTTATGCAACTAGTGCATGTTTGTCGGTGGAACCGGTCTCACGTAAGCGTACGTGTAAGGTTGGTCCGGGCCGCTTCATCCCACAATACCGTTGAAGCAAGATAAGACTAGTGGCGGCAAGAAAGTTGACAACATCAACGCCCACAACGAATTGTGTTCTACTCGTGCAAGAGAACTACGCATAGACCTAGCTCATGATGCCACTGTTGGGGAACGTTGCAGAAAACAAAAATTTTCCTACGGTTTAACCAAGATCCATCTAGGAGTTCATCTAGCAACGAGTGATTGGATTGCGTCTACATACCTTTGTAGATCACGCGCGGAAGCGTTCAAAGAACGGGGATGAGGAAGGCGTACTCGACGTGATCCAAATCACCGGAGATCCTAGCGCCGAACAGACGGCACCTCCGTGTTCAACACACGTACGGTCAGCGTAACGTCTCCTTCTTCTTGATCCAGCAAGAGGGAAGGAGAGGTTGAGGAAGATGGCTCCAGCAGCAGCACGATGGCGTGGTGGTGATGGAGCTGCAGTACTCCGTCAGGGCTTCGCCAAGCGCTATGGAGGAGGAGGAGGTGTTGGAGAGGGAGAAGGAGGCAACCAAAGGCGTGGGAGAAAAGCCCTCCTTCCCTCACTATATATAGGAGGGCCAAGGGGGGGGCGCCGGCCCTAGGAGATCCAATCTCCTAGGGTGGGGCGGCAGCCAAGGGAGGTTTCCCTCCCCCCCCCCAAGGCACCTAGGAGGTGCCTTCCCCTCCTAGGACTCTCCCCCCTTGAAACCCTAGGCGCATGGGTCTCTTGGGGCTGGTGCCCTTGGCCCATGTAGGCCAAGGCGCACCCCCTACAGCCCATGTGGCCCCCCGGGACAGGTGGCCCCACCCGGTGGACCCCCGGGACCCTTCCGGTGGTCCCGGTACAATACCGATGACCCCGAAACTTGTCCCGATGGCCGAAACAGGACTTCCCATATATAAATCTTTACCTCCGGATCATTCCGGAACTCCTCGTGACGTCCGGGATCTCATCCGGGACTCCGAACAACATTCGGGTTACTGCATATACATATCCCTACAACCCTAGCGTCACCGAACCTTAAGTGTGTAGACCCTACGGGTTCGGGAGATATGTAGACATGACCGAGACGACTCTCCGGTCAATAACCAACAGCGGGATCTGGATACCCATGTTGGCTCCCACATACTCCACGATGATCTCATCGGATGAACCACGATGTCGAGGATTCAAGCAACCCCGTATGCAATTCCCTTTGTCAATCGGTATGTTACTTGCCCGAGATTCGATCGTTAGTATCCCAATACCTCGTTCAATCTCGTTACCGGCAAGTCACTTTACTCGTACCGTAATGCATGATCCTGTGACCATACACTTGGTTACTTTGAGCTCATTATGATGATGCATTACCGAGTGGGCCCAGTGATACCTCTCCGTCATACGGAGTGACAAATCCCAGTCTTGATCCGTGTCAACCCAACAGACACTATCGGAGATACCTGTAGTGCACCTTTATAGTCACCCAGTTACGTTGTGACGTTTGGTACACCCAAAGCACTCCTACGGTATCCGGGAGTTACACGATCTCATGGTCTAAGGAAAGGATACTTGACATTGGAAAAACTCTAGCAAACGAACTACACGATCTTTATGCTACGTTTAGGATTGGGTCTTGTCCATCACATCATTCTCCTAATGATGTGATCTCGTTATCAATGACATCCAATGTCCATAGTCAGGAAACCATGACTATCTGTTGATCAACGAGCTAGTCAACTAGAGGCTTACTAGGGACATGTTGGTGTCTGTTATTCACACATGTATTACGATTTCCGAATAACACAATTATAGCATGAATAAAGACAATTATCATGAACAAGGAAATATAATAATAATCCTTTTATTATTGCCTCTAGGGCATATTTCCAACAGAGTGGGCCAAGCTAATCAATGCCCCAAAGGAATATGAAGATGACTTGGATGTGTATGCCACCAAGAACAAAGACCACGACTCAATGGCAAACATGTACAAGGAGATCCTTGATAAGGCTTTAGAAACACATAAGTTTGGATATGTACACTATATGTTGTCTGGTCTGCCTACCATTAACTGGATCTTAAGGCACACATTGCTACCCAAGTCAGGAGATCACAAGATGATCCGAGGGCACTCCATCAACATGCTACAAATTTTTGATGTCCCCTAGAAGTTCAAAGTTATGAGCTTGATTGTAGAAACGATCAAAAGGACTGCTGCTGATCAAAAGAGGAGTTGTGGATATGCTCCACACATTCAGGAGCTCATCAACTCTAAAATGGGCACAGGGACTTACTTGCTGGACAAGGAGCATCTACCTCTATATCCTGAGTTTGAAGACAACACTGTTGTGATGAATGATGAAGAACCATCATCACCTCAAGTCCAGGAGAAGAGAGCCAAGGAAAAGGCTGAGAAAGCTGGCCAAATGCCAAGTGTTGAAGAGGCATCTCGAGTCTTCCTGAAGAGCAAGCAAGATCAGTTAGGCTATCTGATTCAAGCTACACTGAGGATTAAGAAGGGCTTGGCCACCCCGACTCAGAATCAGGAGAGCCTGGAGAGGATGGTGGAAACAAAATTCTATGATCTTGATCTGAAGGTGACTGAGATTCAGACTGCAGTTGATCAGCTTCAGGAGGAAGCAAAGGAGAGGAGAGGAAAAGCAACCACTGATGCTTTTAAGTGTGTGCCACGAGGTCCAAGGTCTGCTGCAGTGCCAGTCTCAGATGCTAGAGCTTCAGTGTCAGCACCAGCAGCTACAGCTCCAGTGCCACACCTCCAGCACCCACTCCATCAGCTCCAACTACTTCGTCGGAAGCCTTCGTCCTTGGAGTTCTATCTACACCACCTCCCAAAGGCCAAGCCTGAGAGACGTATAGCACTATGCATTTTCAAACTTTTTGGTAACTTGTTGCCAAAGGGGGAGAAATATGTATAGATCATAGGCTTTGAGAGAGTGTCTCTTGCTTTTTATCTCTCTTGCTATTTTGGTTGAACTACTTTATTGTGTGCTTGTGTGAGATACTTTGTGTCCTTGTGAGATACTTATATGATCATGTGGTTGATCATATGCTACCTTAATGTTTGGTTGAATGATGCTATCCTTTATATTCCATATATGATCATTCACTTGCTTGGTGATGAGTGCATGCTTTTAATTTCTATCATTTTGAGCGATCCACCAAGATGTATGTGACATGGAAGAGTAACCCATGATCTTAATCGATTGTGCATTTGCATTCAAAAGCAAATTTTAAATAATGCACAAATTTAGGGGGAGCTCTTGCTTATCACATACTTCTCAAAGCGACGATGTTTTTCAATCTTATAATCATTTGTCGAAGCTTTGGTCTATATGTTGTCATCAATTACCAAAAAGGGGGAGATTGAAAGTGCAACTATCCCTGGGTGGTTTTGGTAATTCCTAACAACATATAGCTCATTGAGCTAATGCTACTTGAAGATAAATATTTCAAAAAAAGCTCAATGATTGGCATGGCATGGATTAGAAAGTGGACCCCTCAAAATGCTAAGGACAAAAGGATTGGCTCAAGCTCAAAGCACAAGACTCTACATTTCATTTTTAGTGATCCAAGATCACATTGAGTCCATAGGAAAAGCCAATACTATTAAGAGGGGATGAGGTGTTGCTTAATGAGGTTCTTGCTCAAAGTGCTTAGTGATATGCTCCACAACCCTCAACCACTTTCTCATATCCAAATATATCCCAAACCAAAAGTCAAACTCGGCCCCACCGATTTGATCTATCCGGCACCACCGAGTTCACTTGACATAGCCACTGCCACAAACCCTAGTCTTTTCGGCCCACCGATAGGGATCTCGGTCTCACCGAGATGGGATTGTAATCTCTCTATTTCCCTTCGTAACGTTTCGGTCCAACCGAGATGAGCGATCGGTCCCACCGAGATTGCAATGCAAACTCTTTGTTTCCCTTTCGTAACGTTTCGGTCCTACCGGGAGAGCGAATCGGTCCCACCGAGATTGCCTGACCAACTCTCTGGTTAGTCTATTACCAAAATCGGTCTCACCGAGTTTGTGTAATCGGTCTCACCGAGATTATGTTATGCCCTAACCCTAATGATATTGGTCCCACCGAGTTGACAAGTCAGTCCCACCGAAAACCCTAACGGTCACATTATGAACTAAATCGGTCTGACCGAGTTGTATGATTCGGTCCCACCGAGTTTGGTGATTTGTGTGTAACGGTTAGATTTTGTGTGGAGGCTATATATACCCCTCCAACCTCTCTTCATTCATGGAGAGAGCCATCAGAACATGCCTACACTTCCAACATACATTTTCTGAGAGAGAACCACCTACACTTGTGTTGAGGTCAAGATACTTCATTCCAACCACATAAATCTTGATTTCTAGCCTTCCCCAAGTTGCTTTTCACTCAAATCATCTTTCCACCAAATCCTATCCTATGAGAGAGAGTTGAGTGTTGGGGAGACTATCATTTGAAGCACAAGAGTAAGGAGTTCATCATCAACACACTATTTGTTACCTCTTGGAAAGTGGTGTCTCCTAGATTGGTTAGGTGTCACTTGGGAGGCTCCGTCAAGATTGTGGGGTTGAACCAAGGAGTTTGTACGGGCAAGGAGATCGCCTACTTCGTGAAGATCTACCCTAGTGAGGCAAGTCCTTCGTGGGCGATGGCCATGGTGGGATAGACAAGGTTGCTTCTTCGTGGACCCTTCGTGGGTGGAGCCCTCCATGGACTCGCGCAACCGTTACCCTTCGTGGGTTGAAGTCTCCATCAATGCGGATGTATGATAGCACCACCTATCGGAACCACGCCAAAAATCTTCGTGTCTACATTGTGTTTGCTCCCTCCAAACTCCTCCATTTTACCTTCATATGCAATTGCGATAGCACCACAACAATGAGACTATCATTTGAAGCACAAGAGCAATGAGTTCATCATCAACACATCATTTGTTAGCTCTTGGAGAGTGGTGTCTCCTAGATTGGTTAGGTGTCACTTGGGAGGCTCCGTCAAGATTGTGGAGTTGAACCAAGGAGTTTGTACAGGCAAGGAGATCGCCTACTTCGTGAAGATCTACCCTAGTGAAGCAAGTCCTTCGTGGGCGATGGCCATGGTGGGATAGACAAAGTTGCTTCTTCGTGGACCCTTCGTGGGTGGAGCCCTCCGCGAACTCGCGCAACCATTACCCTTCGTGGGTTGAACCACGCTAAAAATCTCCGTGTCTACGTTGCGTTTGCTCCCTCCAAACTCCTCCATTTTACCTTCATATGCAATTGTTTTACATTCCGCTGCTATACTCTTAGAATTGCATGTGTAGGTTGTTTTCTTGACTTGTGCTGAGTTGCTAAAATCTGCCAAGAATTAAAATTGGGAAAAGGCTAGATTTTTATTTGGTCAAGTAGTCTAATCACCCCCCTCTAGACATACTTTCGATCCTACAGTATTGTATTATTGTCATCGAGGATAAAAAGATGGGGTTTACATCATATTGCTTGAGTTTATTCCTCTACATCATGTCATCTTACTTAAAGCGTTACTCTGTTCTTCATGAACTTAGTACTCTATATGTAGGCAGGAGTCAGTCGATGTGTGGAGTAATAGTAGTAGATGCAGGCAGGAGTCGGTCTATTTGACACGGACATGATGCCTATATTTCATAATCATTGCCTTGGACATCGTCATAACTTTGCGCTTTTCTATCAATTGCTCGACAGTAATTTGTTCACCCACCGTATTATTGGCTATCTTGAGAGAAGTCTCTAGTGAAACATATGGCCCCTGGATCTATTTTCCATCATATAAGTTTTCAATCTACTATTTTGTAATCTTTT
Source organism: Triticum urartu (assembly GCF_056163025.1). Taxonomy (NCBI): domain Eukaryota; kingdom Viridiplantae; phylum Streptophyta; class Magnoliopsida; order Poales; family Poaceae; genus Triticum; species Triticum urartu. The sequence goes on along the minus strand of NC_141873.1, from coordinate 399,673,971 downwards.
ACTTTCCGATCTATAAACCAAAAAACCTTAAAAACATTTACTTTATCTTTTGTTTAGTTTTATCTATCTTTATCGGGTCTCACTTTTGCAAGTGACCTTGAAGGGATTGACAACCCCTTTATTGCGTTGGGTGCAAAGTGTTTGATTGTTTGTGCAGGTATTGGTGATTTGTGCGTTGTCTTCTATTGGATTGATACCTTGGTTCTCTAACCGAGGAAAATACTTATCTCTACTTTGCTGCATCACCCTTTCCTCTTCTAGGGAAAAACCAACGCAAACTCAAGAAGTAGCACGCGACTTCATTGGTCTGTGTAGCAAGGGAGTGAGGTCGTGGGAACGGGCGGTTCCGCGTGGTCCGCTCGATTTCGAGAGACCGCTTGGGATGAATAATCAGGGAATATGCCATTCCCTTGAATCGGTTGGTTCCGGTTCCTTCGACGATCCAAACGAGGAATGGGTCTTCGGGAAGGACCCAACCCGTGCCGTTCCACTTGATGACAGAAACCAAACACACCCTTAATTGGCATACCGGAGATTGGCGCAAACCCCAGACTTTCTCATCATAAGACTGTTACTTTGCACTCTATTTTGTGACTTCAAGGCATCTTCTGAGCTTTAGTTTGTCAGGGTCTAACACAAAGGCCGGGGACATCGGCGGCAACAAGCGTGTGGCATCGGGGGATCGAGAAACATGCAAGATGGAACATGGGAATTGGGCATCCGTGCAAGTTCATGAGATGGTTTAGGTAGACTCTGGCAACTGGGCTGGCAAGGCGTCCCGGCCCTGTGATAAGTAAGGCTTGGTTCGAATTTTCCCATGTTTGGCTAAGTCGGTTTGACTCGGGTTGATTCAACCCTTACCGGTTGTTGGTGCCATCCGTCACCGTTTGAAGCTTCTTCTGTCTTCTGTATCTAGTCACTTCTTCTTGCTCCTTCACAACCCCAATCCTTTTTGTTGGGTTGCATGTACGTGAATGTATATATTTATACTATATTTTTCCAGAAAAGTCAAAAAACTGTGTTTTTAATCTGGTTTTAACCGAGAAAATAGAATCAGGAAATACTTCTCAAATCGCTAGAAATTCCGATTTCCCACATTTGTAACCCTAAGCCCCCTTGCTACGCTGCAACCATTTCGCAGCACCAACCATCAGTGACAGAATCTCACCAAAAATACCACCGCTGACAGCGAGGCCCCACCGTGCAGTTACCAGTGGCTCACCGTAGACCAGGTGCAGGCAGCCACCAACTACCACCCTCCCCCTACCTTTCCGTCCCATAATTCATTCCAATCACTCACACGCACCGACCCACACCGGAGCAAACGGCCAACAAACACCGCACGCTCGCTCGCGCGCACACCGAAGCAGTGGAAAGAGAGGAGCGGACAGAAAAGCCTGGAAAGCCAAAAAAGAATTCACCAGCACAAAGGGGAAAGGAGAGAGAGAGGCGAGGCGAGGCTAGGGTTTCGTCCAATTCCGCCATGGATTCCGGTGACGCGTGGGGCCGCTCCTCCTCCACCTCCTCCTCCGCCGCCGCCGCGAGGCGCCTGCAGTCCCGCTACGGTACGATCGATCGATCGGCTGATTTCGCCTTTTTAATTCGACGTTGGGGCTGATGCGTGATTTCGCTGTGGTCGCACGTCAGATCTGTACATGGGGTTCGACGACGCGGACGCCGGCGGGGACGAGGTGGAGGCGCGCGGGGCGGAGGCCTACAACTGCCCCTTTTGCGGCGAGGACTTCGACTTCGTCGGGCTCTGCTGCCACATCGACGACGAGCACGCCGTCGAGGCCAAGAGCGGGGTATGTCGCCTCGCCCTTTCTGATGATTCGCTTGGTCGGGTCCCGTTTGAGCCCTTGAGATAATTTTAGCCGAAATGGGACATTTTACGCCAAGTATTGTTAGGATGCGTCACGCTTGAGGACGGAAATGTTGATAATGGTGCAATTAAGGAACCCATACGTTTTAGTGGTTCGGAAAATCCATTGTTCTTGTAATTTTGATATGGAATAGGTTTACTGCTTTGTAGATTGCTGAAAAGATGAGATTCTTGAATGTTCTGCTGGAGAATTCTTGTTTTTCTGTGGTAGTTCGGGTTGGAAATGTAGAAATCAAGTTCCCTTTTGGGTGGCTGCGTTGGAACACTTTAGGAACCTGCTCCCTTGACAGAGAGTTTCTTTATGGTGTCGCTGGTTGGAATTGCGGGATGTGGTTGGCCTCTGGCGTTCCTACAGGAGTCTTTATGGCTCTTGGGAATTTTTCCTTTGGTCAGTTTGGTTTTGGAATGTAGTTCCCTTGGGTTGTAGGAGTATTAGGTATTGTTGGTTCTCGAGTTGAGTTATGCAACTAGCTGAAACAGTTTTGTGTTATGGCTGGCCAATAAGATTGTCAGTACACAGTGGAGAATATGCTCAAAGCTTAATACACTAATCCGAATCGAAGAAATAAACATCAAATGTAGGTTTGTTGAATTTAAATTTTATCATCAAATAATCATGACATCACCGAAATTCCTCACTTTCTCCTAATATTAGCAATGAAAGTGTGAAGTGGTAACTTCTCAACAACAACCATCAACTTTGGTAAAATTCTTACCATATAGCTGACTCGGTCTCAAATATAAGGCGTGCCGTTTTTTGAGATATATCTTTGACTAATCAGTTATTATTTTTGGATTAACTTATACGAAATCGGTATTATTCAAAAGTTCATTTCAACATGATTCCAACAATCTCATTTTTGAATCACACAATCCACATATGGTTGACCAATTAGATTCTTGATCAAAGATAATCTTGAGAAACATGTGCTATATTTTAGGACCGAAGAAGTATCTCAGCTAGTCAAATATATTTACTAATACTGAATTTGGAAAGAAAAGAAGTTGCTTGAATCAAGAAAATCTCGTATAGCTACAGGCCACTGCTCGCCTCCCCTGCTACACGGCCTCTGGATGCCAACGTGTTGTGCGGCACGCGATGACGAGAGAGGGGTTCAACACAGGCTAGCTGTTGGGCGGGCCATAGGCACTAAGGCCCAAGCGCCGCTTGCATTGCCCAGAACTGTGTAGGCAATGCCACATGTATTAACATGATCTCTTTTGTGATTATCTCCCATGATTGCTTTGCTTATGCATATATGCCTTTTTCCTGGAAAAATCAGAGGCTAGGCTGTCGAAGCCCACCTGATAGATTCGCTACTGGCTATACAAGTTCCTTTTTAGAATTTCTCTTTACAAAATTTTAGTTTCCTGTTCTTAGTCTCGGGCCCTCTTAGGTGCCATGTATTATTCCTCTCTTCAGTTTGAGTAATTGTTTTTCTTGTTAAGAACTCAAGTTCTAAGCTCTCTGAATTGTAGAAGATCATCCTTCTCCTTCAAAGTAGGGCGTGCATTATTAAATATGTTATGTTGTTTGAGATATAGTTGCTAGGCTAGCTATGTTCGTTAGTTGAGAGTTTGGATACATGGTTCTTGCACATTTCATTGAGTAAAAGTTGTGTCACACTGATTAATTTGTGTGTGGTGCGGAGTAGAGTTATCTATAGAATAAAAAGAGTGGTACTTAACTTTTTATGGTTCGCGATTGCTACCTGGTTTTCTACATTGGGACTCACATTTACTGTTTAGGGACACTAGAGAGTTAAGTTTCTTGTTTTATTATTACACTTAGAATATAAATTAATGCGTGTTTTGCTCGGTTACCTTGAGTTTACTTGGACTGTAAGCCTAGAGAGAGTTAAACTAAAACGTACTCCCTCTGTCCTTCAAAAAACGTCTTATATTATGGGACAGAGGGAGTAGTTCATTTTTACCTGTATTAGGCATAATTGGCAGTTTAGTTTTCTTTTCTTGTAGGACTTCATTGTGACACCGTGCTCACCTTGTGTCCTTGCTTGTGTGAGCATAACTGTTTGATGAATTCAAATAATAAGCACTCATGGAATTTTATGAACTAACCTTTCAGGTATGCCCCATCTGTGCTACAAGGGTTGGGGTGGACTTGATAGGCCACTTGACAATGCAGCATGGAAGTTACTTCAAGATATCCTTTTTTTTATTCACACTGTACTGCTGCCAATGAGTACTAGTGACTTTACCATATTACAATGTGTCCTCTTCAGAATACATGGTTTCTATTGGAAGACAATTTATTCATTGCTTTCCTTAATGAAGAATACATGCAACGCAGGCGCAGAGTCCGAAAAGTATCTTCCGGATCCCATTCTTTGCTGTCTTTGTTGAGAAAGGATTTAAGAGACGGCAGTTTGCAGTCCTTTCTTGGTGGATCATCCTATGTATCTAATCCTCCCGCTGCAGCCCCTGATCCATTTTTGCAATCTTTAATTTGTAGTTTGCCTGTGGCTGAACCATCGAAAGATTTTCGTTCCGACTCATCTGACAAAACATTTTTGCTAAATAAATTCCCAGATGAAAAGGTCGTAGAGAGGTATGTCACCTCAAGCTTTGTTCTTTCTGCCGCCTCACTCCGCTCCTTCTTTGCCACGATACTACTATCTCTGCTCAGTGGATGATAGATTTCCACATTCTACATTGTGCGCTGTCCTTGTGCATAGCCAGTACCGCTTTTTATGCCCTCTAAGCATGCATAAAATGGCAAAGCCTTGATGCCAATTAGTTTTTGTCATTGTTATCAATTGTATAGTACATTGTCTGTTATGGTTACGTGGTTACCTTTTTGACGTATTACTTGTCCCTTTTACGCTGTTAGTATGAGCATGATTTATTCTTTAATCTGCTTGGCATCATTTGATTTTGAAGATATTTGTCCAAGAAAACACTAGCTTTAACTTAATCATGTGCCGTATATCATAATAGTCTACCCATCCGTATGTTTCATACTGATGATTAATGTTATGTGCCTTATGGTTTTTGATGATTTGTTGCTCATCAGAATTTTTAAATCATTTCTCAGTACCAAATGTAGGCAAGTTGTACCTTTTGAGTTTTGAAATGTATGTTTTGCTGTAGTTTAATAGTTCTTGTTATCAAATATTTGATTGAATGTCTGTGGTGAATTTACAGAGCTGAAACATCTCTGTCCGAGAAGGATCAGAAGGAGAGGGCTCAGAGGAGTGCATTTGCCCGTGGGCTTGTGCTTTCCACAATATTTGATGATGATACCATGTAAGGGAGATCGACTTTGATAGTGGTTGCATGACATAGTCCAGGGCGCTCAGCACAAGAGAATTTATCTAGAGCGCTGCAACCTTGTTCATGCAGCCACTACCGCTCACAGGCGTTAACGACCAACCGGAGGTCCATCCAGTTATGAATGTATATGTATTTATGTATGCCTTGCCAAGAGCGCATCATGAGAATAGTGGAGGAAGGCCTTGTGTTGCAGCTTTCCACATGGAATAAATGGGGATACTATCCTTAGTGGCATTGTGCATATACAAAAGAGGGGCGAGCTACTCGTCATGTATTAGATTATATTCTGTTTCATCAATGTAATAAGTGTGTTGTAAACTCATCTCATCCTTAGTATGTGAGATTGCTTTGATGCGTTCTGTATATATTCGATTGTGGTACATTTGACATTTGAGGAAAGGGAATGGAGTGAATTTAACATTTCTTGCTGTTTCAGATGTAAACTGAAATGAAATAGATTGGCCAATTAGTTTCTTATCTCTTGATGGTTAGTACATCTCATACTCTTTCACCGCTTGGTTTCACGTGTTGGGTCTCCATCTGATAGCAAACTTGATAGATAGCATGCCAATCGAAGCTGTATATCTAATTGCAGCTTCTCTGTTATATATGCACCGGAACGAAATTCAGAGACCCGGCGACGAAGCTGTACATCTAACTGCAACTTCTCTGCTGTAGATTGAAACCTTACCTAGAAAAGCTGAACCTGATATTTACTAAAAGGGACGTGTTCACTACCAGGTCTATGCACCAGATGGAGAATGATGTGCATGGGGGCTAACTTTCAGTGGATTTGGAGGGCAAAAAATCCTTTGAAAATTCAAAAATTTCTTTGGCAGCCCTTTCAAAATGCTATACCTATTAGGTATGTGATGCAAAAGAAAAATGGCCTGGCAATAATGTTTGTTCGTTTTGTGATCACCATGAGTCGGTGCAACACCTTTTCTCCCATGCCCTGTAGCCATGTCCTAACAATGTGCGGCAATTCTATGCTTGGTGTTATGTTTACTTTCCAGTGGGAGCCATCTGCTGGGCCATTGGCTAGCTCGTGATAAGGCAAACCTTTTGAGAAGAAACTAAACAATCTCCCTTCGACATTGTGTGTTCTGTTTGGTCCCTTTTATTGTGGGTTTCCTGATAATGCATCCAACTCAATTCTTCTTTTCCTTCAGAGCTGTCCGTAACTTTGTATTTTCGTTATGCAAGTAAATGGAAAGGGGGTACCCGCACAAAATCTTGGATTGATATTTGTGCTGAGGTTTGGACCTGGCACATCCATTTAATTTCCCAATTGTTGCAACATGTCATTCGCCATTCTGTTTCTTTTTTTTTTGCATTCTTTGGATTGTTTACCACATGTGTCACGTGGTTAATATGTCATTCACCGTTCAGGTTAATATGCCAGCTGCTGCTACATGGAGCAATGCTACGGGTAACAAGGCCCACCTTGTCTTGCTGATCTTGAGCCTTCTGCTGCTGTAATTCTATTCCCCTAGTCTCCTAGAATAATTAAAAAAACTGTTTTGCTAAAGCACATCTAGATTCTATGTCACTTGATTTTATACGGAGATTGGTGCGGGTGTTTTTTTCTTTGTTTTTATGCTTGATTGAGTCACCTAGATATGCAATAACTAGGGCACCATAGACATACATTCATGATCTCCCCGCATAAAAGAAAAGAAAAAGAAAAACCAACAGAATATGTGGGTAATACATGCATGCATGCATCGTCGACTCTGAAGTAATCATTGCATGGCTTGGAACTTCACACCCGCACCAATCATTGCATGGCTTGGAACTTCACACCCGCACCAATCATGAAATTAGTACTAGTGATATCATGAAAACAACTTGATAAACCAAACCAAACAATCTTTGATTGAGTCACCTAGAACATAGCACCGCTTTATTCAAAATCATGAAAACAACTTGATAAACCGAACCAAACAATCTATTCAGCGATGGTCCTTCCCCTCTTGCTTATCCCTCCCGTCCCGATTCGATCTTCAGTTGGAAAGCTTGTTGACGAACCTCTTCTTGGGCCTGATCTGGTTGCTGTGGCCGCACTTCTTCTTACGGCAGTTGGTGGACCTCAGGGGAAGCCGAGCGTAGCACCTGTGCCACACCACCACAGGTTAACAACAAAGATTCGGTCGATCATATGAACTCATGCATGCATGGGGTATATATGTACACGTACTTGCGGCAGACCATCTTCTTCTCGTTGTACTTGAGCGCCAGCTGCAGGAGATTGGGCTCCACGTTTAGGTAGCCTCCCCTGGTACCGCCGCGGAGGCGGAGCACCAGGTGCAGCGTCGACTCCTTCTGGATGTTGTAGTCGGCCAGGGTGCGCCCCTCCTCCAGCTGCTTCCCCGCGAAGATGAGCCGCTGCTGGTCCGGAGGGATCCCTGCAACAACCAACCAACAGTTTAGCATTAGCAATTTAGCATCGTCGATGTCGCCAACAGCCCAACACAGTGTGTACGGCAAGGCGGCCGCCGGCGAGCAGACGATCTCGAGCCAAGAAGATGAGATCAGTCGACGGCGGTGCGTACCTTCCTTGTCCTGAATCTTGGCCTTGACGTTGTCGATGGTGTCGCTGCTCTCGACCTCGAGCGTGATCGTCTTCCCGGTCAGGGTCTTGACGAAGATCTGCATCTTGGCGGGCTGAACGATCAACCGCTCCCTCGCTTCAGTTGTTTGATCGTCGTGGGGTAATGGGGTGGTGGTCGTCGTGGGCGATCGCATTCTCGATCTCAGGTAAGGAAACCCGCTCGCTACGAAAGTAACCCACCCCAACGGGACATCTCCGACGTGGAGCGTAATTTTCGCGTGGGGTAAATGGAAACCGTAACCACGTTTATTTTTTATTCTTTTGAAATGCGAACCAACATGTTGCAACTTCACCTTTGGAGGATGAGCGCACAGTCGACCATGAACGCACCGAGCTCACCCGTCTCAAAGACGAGAACAACAGTTGTTCGATGAGCTCGAGGCGCTTCTAGAGGAGGAGGATGTCCCGCAAGTGCACATGGGTGGTTGAAGCACTCTCGTGAAAGTACAATCCTAGTTTAATATCATTCCCAACCAAATGTAGGGGAGGTGTCACAAGTCTTGTATGTGAGCTGACTATTTTGGTGTCTGCAAGAATTATGATGAGGATCACAAGTAATTGAGGGGTGAAATAATTTTTCTAAGACTAAGGCAGCGAATAAAGGACACAAAACAAAATAAATGTTGGTTTGTCTGCAATGGAGAAGTTAGACGCGAAGAGGTTGGCCGTGTAGGTCTTCGGACTGGGTCCTTAAATTAGACAACAAGCATATACTCGCCACACATAAACAACATAGTAATTAATCATCGAAGTAATCTCACAAATATCAACATATGGATTAGCCGATTAGGCACGAATAAATATCACTAATCCCATACATTTCCCACGCCTTGGGGAATTACTTGCGCATGAGAGAAGGATAACCACCGGACAACGAGATTATGCAAAGGGAAACCATCTCAATAATATCATAGATCGCATGTTGAATGATTAAACCAATCTCAATCTCTGGACCAAAGTTAGAATAGAGTTTACAAACCATAGCCTTACAAGTTGGAATCTCTCTCTACGACGATGTTATCGTTGGTGCAGAGGGAGCCGGAACATATCTAAGTGAAGCAATTCTCCTCCGGATCTCTCCTGTCTGCTCTAGTCGCGGTTCATGGTTGTCTTGTTGTTCTTCTCTATATGCCGTAAACAAAAAAAAATGCTCGTATAAGTGAGGGGGAGGCAGCGCTGCCTGGTACGAGGAGCGGTACAAGTGGCGATGCTCGTATCACACGCCGTCTTCTTCTCTGGATGTGCCAAATGAAGATCTTACCAATTGGAAACTTTATAAATCCTCTACTCTACTATCCAAATATATCTCCAAATCCTTCTAAAAGTCTTTGTTCATGAAAAACAAGGAAACAAGGCTTCTCTACTTTTGACAAATAATCGTTAGTGAAAAGGCAAAACCGACGAAACCCATGGTTAATCTGAGCAAAATACACTTGGAAAACTGTCATAAAATGGGAGGACAATGATGAGATGTTGTGGAGTTGGCCCATCACCAATGGCATAAGACTGGTCCCTCTAGTGTGGGCGGGTGGGGGGGGGGGGGTGATGCCCTTCTCATCCTTAGACTCGGACTTCGACAACTATCTTAAGTGCAAGGATGAGTAGCAGTGGCGGAGCTTGACTAGGTTCTTTGGGTGGAGGTGGGGGGCGGGGAGGACGCAAATAGAATATATGAGCTAGTGCGGGGGCCAAACACATAAAATTTCATCTAAGCTCTCTCTCTAAAACATTTATGCCTGCATGTGCCAATCCTCGGGGCCACACCCCCCTAGCCATGCACTAAGCTTTGCCATTGATGAGTAGAGACCATGCGTTGTGTTTGCAGCAGTACGCCGACATCCTGATCTTTGGCCCACCGCCTCTTGCGAGACAAGTGACTATATGCTGCATTATGATTCTCATTGAGGGGGGTTGGGAGTGTGTTTTGGCCCCAGGTAGACGTGCCCTCAGCCGAGTGGCCTCGGACGTAACTTGTGTTCAAAGACTTGATGGTTCACGGGCTTATACAATTCACACCAGGTAGTGGTTTGTAGTTCTTATATGTTTTAAGTCGATGGTAGGTCTAGTATGATGTCAATTTGGTCTATGGCGTAGTAGGCTTGAACTGTTAGTTGTGGTATGTAAGATGCTAACGTCGTGAAAGTACCTAGTTTAAACATGTGTGTTCAAATGAGCCTGTACGCAAAAATGTTTGATTTTTAAGGGATTAAGTTTCAGAGGGTATGCTAGGTGAAAAAATGTTTAATCCTTTAAAAAAATATAAGAAAATAGGATAGGAGGAGGAAGGTTTTGCACTTTTAAGATAAGGGTTCTGCTATACATGTCCTAAAAGGAATCTCTTCGAAGATAGCACTAGAGTGGTGAAGTATTACCATATCGTAAGGTAGAAGGTTTACTACCACAACGATGACGTGCATGTCGTATAGTGTCGGTTATAAATTATAGCGTGTCTAATTTTTGAAAAAAAAATATAGCAACGGAGATTTTTTTAGGACAAATACAATAGTATCATTCTTACATGCTAAGGGCGTCTACAACGCGGACGCTTAGCACAGACGCCATGACGAACAAATATCACTAATCCCATACATTTCCCACGCCTTGGGAATTACTCGCGCATGAGAGAAGGATAACAACCGGACAACGAGATTATGCAAAGGGAAACCATCTCAATAATATCATAGGTCGCATGTTGAATGATTAAACCAATCTCAATCTCTGGACCAAAGTTAGAATAGAGTTTACAAACCGTAGCCTTACAAGTTGGAATCTCTCTCTACGATGATGTTATCATTGGTGCACAGGGAGCCGGAACATATCTAAGTGAAGCAATTCTCCTCCGGATCTCTCCTGTCTGCTCTAGTCGCGGTTCATGGTTGTCTTGTTGTTCTTCTCTATATGCCGTAAACAAAAAAAAATGCTCGTATAAGTGAGGGGGAGGCAGCGCTGCCTGGTACGAGGAGCGGTACAAGTGGCGATGCTCGTATCACACGCCGTCTTCTTCTCTGGATGTGCCAAATGAAGATCTTACCAATTGGAAACTTTATAAATCCTCTACTCTACTATCCAAATATATCTCCAAATCCTTCTAAAAGTCTTTGTTCATGAAAAATAAGGAAACAAGGCTTCTCTACTTTTGACAAATAATCGTTAGTGAAAAGGCAAAACCGACGAAACCCATGGTTAATTAATCTGAGCAAAACACACTTGAAAACCATCATAAAATGGGAGGACAGTGATGAGATGTTGTGGAGTCGGCCCATCACCAGTGACATAATACTGGTCCCTCCAGTGTGGGCGGGCGGGTGGGTGGGTGGTGATGCCCTTCTCATCCTCATACTCAGACTTTGACAACTATCCTACGTGCAAGGATGACTAGCAGTGGCGGAGCTTGACCAGGTTCTTTGGGTGGGTGTGGGGGGGGGGGCGCAAATAGAATATATGAGCTATTGGGGGGCCAAACACATAAAATTTCATCTAAGCTCTCTCTCTAAAACATTTATGCCTGCATGTGTCAATCCTGGGGGCCACAGCCGCCTAGCCATGCACTAAGCTTCGCCATTGATGAGTAGAGACCATGCGTTGTGTTTGCAACAGTACGCTGACATCCTGATCTTTGGCTGTAACACCCCGGATATGATTTTCCCAATATGTACTCCAACTCTTGCCGTTTCCGGCCTTAAGTTATTTTATTTTCTCGGGTTCGGGTTTTTATATCCGTGTGTTGTTATCGTTGTCATGCATCTCATATCATATCATCATGTGCATTGCATTTGCATACATGTTCATCTCATGCATTCGAGCATTTTCCCCGTTGTTCGTTTTGCATTCCGGCGCTTCGTTCTCTTCCGGTGGTCATTTCTACCTTTCTTTCGTGTGTGGGGATTAAACATTTCCGGATTGGACCGAGACTTGCCAAGCGGCCTTGGTTTACTACCGGTAGACCGCCTGTCAAGTTTCATATCATTTGGACTTCGTTTGATGCTCCAACGGTTAACCAAGGGACCGAAAAGGCCTCGTGTGTGTTGCAGCCCAACACCCCTCCAAGTTGGCCCAAACCCACCAAAACCCTCTCCATCATCTAGAGCGTTCGATCACGATCGCGTGGCCGAAAACCGCACCTCATTTGGACTCTCCTAACTCCTTCTATGCCTATATAAAGACCCCTTCGAAATTGCCCTTCTCCTTCCCCCGAAACCCTAGATCCATCCACCGCCGCCGCCAGACATGTCCAGAGCGGACCGGACACGTCCGCCCGCCGCCACCCGACCTACCGCGCGCCGCCACATAAGCTCCCGCTGAACCCCACTTCGCCGGATCCGCCGCGGGCCCGCAGGCCCATCCGCGGCCCCCTCCGCGCGCCACTGGGCCGCGCCTCCCGCGCCTCGCCCCGCCGCCTGGAAGCTCTCGCCGCCACCGCGGCTTCGCCCGCTCTCGCTGGCCGGCGCCACCGCGCCGCCGCGACCTGTAACACCCCGGATGTAACTTTCCCAATTTGTACTCCAACTCTTGCCGTTTCCGGCGTTAAGTTATTTTATTTTCTCGGGTTCGGGTTTTTGTCTCCGTGTGTTGTTATCGTTGTCATGCATCTCATATCATGTCATCATGTGCATTGCATTTGCATACGTGTTCATCTCATGCATTCGAGCATTTTCCCCGTTGTCCGTTTTGCATTCCGGCGCTTCGTTCTCCTCCGGTGGTCATTTCTATCTTTCTTTCGTGTGTGGGGATTAAACATTTCCGGATTGGACCGAGATTTGCCAAGCGACCTTGGTTTACTACCGTAGACCGCCTGTCAAGTTTCGTATCATTTGGACTTCGTTTGATACTCCAACGGTTAACCGAGGAACTGAAAAGGCCTCGTGCGTGTTGCAGCCCAAAACCCCTCCAATTTGGACCAAAACCCACCTAACTCTGCTCCATCATCTAGAGCGTTCGATCACGATCGCGTGGCAGAAAACCGCACCTCATTTGGACTCTCCTAGCTCCCTCTATGCCTATTTAAAGAACCCCTCCGAATCCGGATCTTCCTCTTCCCCGAAACCCTAAAAAATCGCCTCCGCGCGGCCGGACATTGTCCGCATCGCGCCGGACACTCCGCCTCCGCCAACCGCCGCCTGCCACGTGGCAGATCGCCTCCACCGCCGCCCGCGGCCCGCCGGGCCCGAGGAGAGCCCCCGGGGCCCGGGTCTTCTCCGCCGCCGCCCGACCTCCTCCTTCCTCCCGCGCCGCTCGCCGGATCCCCGCCGCCACCGCGCCGGCACTGCGCCGCCGCCCGCCATCGCCGCACGCCGCCGCCTCCGCCTCGGTCGCCGACCGGCCGCCGCCATCGCCCGCGGCCGCGCCGCCCTTGCCACCCCGACGCCGCACCCGCCGTCCCGTGCTCCGGCGAGAGCACGCCGGCGATCCCCATCGGCCTCCTCCGGCCGGCGAGCCCGCCAAGTCCGGCCATCCTCGACTTCCGTGCCGCTGCTACAGTGTCTGTCGCCGATCCAGATCTGGCCGTGAACAGTAACCCTAGGTTGATTTTTTCCACTAAGTCCTCGGATTTGCAGATCCAAGTGCTCCTGTTCATAGCCTCGTAACTTTGCATCCGTAGCACCGATTCATGCATATAGCATATCAAAATGTTCATCTCAGAGAGTACATCATTTCATTCCATTGCATCATTTTCATTTGAGTTCATCTTGATGCCCGAAATGCTGTTAGAAGGAGGCTACTTGAGATATTTGTCAGATCTGCTGCTCCATTTAGCTTTTTGTCATTTTTGCCATGATTATTGTGTGCATGATATGCCCTGATGCTCTACATATGTTTTGTTAAGGGTTTTGTCATCTTTCCAGAGGTGCAACCCATGTATTTTTGTTATATGTGTGGTGCCTAGTGCAAGCTTGCAAAGTGGTGCACTTGGTAATTCTGTTTTCAGGGACTTAGCATTTCCACTAAGTCCTTGAGCTGTTTATCCCATGTTGTCATATGTTCATGTTGTTTCCTAGTGATCCGTGCCTCTTTTGAGGATGATCAGTAAGGGTGTTTTATTAATCTTGTAGTGCTCTATCCATCCATGTCTTTGTTTGCAATTATGGAGCACCCTAGCTTGAGTCAATCGAGCTCTACTTTTGCTACTTTGTGAATTTGAGCAGATTGTCAACTTGTTTGCAATTTCGCCGATGATGTTGTAGTTGATCCGTGCATTCTATGCTATTGTTCTTGCCATGTCTAGCTTGCATTTTGTGTGTTCTTGATAGATGTATGCTTAGCTTATCATGACTTGTTCCGTAGTGAGTGCATCGAGCTCGTAAACATGCCTACTTGAGTTATATTTCAGCATGTGCCAGTTTTCACCAAGTCTAAAAACTGATTATGCTTTTGCTATGTTCACGTGCTTGTTAGTATATTTTCTGATCCCTTTTGGCTCAAGGTCACTAAGGGACTTTTGTTAAACTATTTGAGTATCTCCATGCCATATTTTACTTTGCCATGTTCAGGTCCTGTAGCGTATTGTTTTGTTGCTCCGAAGAGTGCTACTTGGTCTGAAATTCCAGACAAGTGTTAATTTCACTAAGTCTGGGATCTGTTTACCATATGCATTTTTGCCATGCTTGTTTGAACCTGTTAATGGATGATTTGGCCGTAGCTCAGTGCTAGACTTTTGTTAAGCATCTTGTATGCATCCCTGCCATGTATTTTGTTGTCATGTTTGGGTGCTGTAGCATGTTCATCTCATTGCATTTAGATGGCTACTTGCTGTAAATCGCAGACCGGTGTCATATTTGAATCGCTTGCCATTTCCAAACCGTAACTCCGATTCCGGCGTTCTTTATATCGTTTTCAAGCGATTTCATCTCATCTTTCCAGTGGCACACTTGGATTCCCAAGTTGAGGCCAGGTTCATGCTTTCCTTGTCAAATCTTGCATATGCATCCCGCATCGCATCCCGCATAGCATATCATCATTGCATCATATTGTTTGATTCTTGCACGTGGTTGATTGTATCCTTGTTGCTTGTTTGTCTTGTTTGGGTAGAGCCGGGAGACGAGTTAGCTAACGAGGAGCCCATTGAGTTTGCTTTCGAGGATCCAGTCAACTCTGACAGCTTTGCAGGCAAGATGATCATACCCTCGAAATCACTACTATCTTTGCTATGCTAGTTTGCTCGCTCTTTTGCTATGCCAATGCTACGATGCCTACCATTTGCTTTCAAGCCTCCCAAATTTCCATGTCAAACCTCTAACCCACCATGTCCTAGCAAACCGTTGATTGGCTATGTTACCGCTTTGCTCAGCCCCTCTTATAGCGTTGCTAGTTGCAGGTGAAGTTTGGAGGCCGTTCCTTGTTGGAACATTTATTTACTTGTTGGGATATCATTATATTGCCATGTTATCTTAATGCATCTATATACTTGGTAAAGGGTGGAAGGCTCGGCCTCTCGCCTAGTGCTTTGTTCCACTCTTGCCGCCCTAGTTTCCGTCATATCGGTGTTATGTTCCTGGATTTTGCGTTCCTTATGCGATTGGGTTATAATGGGAACCCCTTGACAGTCCGCCTTGAATAAAACTCCTCCAGCAATGCCCAATCTTGGTTTTACCATTTGCCACCTAGCCTTTTCCCTTGGGTTTCGCGGACTCAAGGGTCATCTTATTTTAACCCCCCCGGGCCAGTGCTCCTCTGAAGTGGACACGGTGTTGGAGTAATGTTTGCGCAGGTTGTCCTCTAGTTTCTCGCTCGCGCTTTGCCTCCTCTTCTCGCTCTCTTTTGCAAATAGGATAGCCACCATATATGCTAGTCGCTTGCTGCGGCTCCACATATATTTTTACCTTACCTTACCTATTAAGCTTAAACAGTCTTGATCGCGAGGGTGCGAGATTGCTGAGTCCCTGTGGCTCACAGATTACTATTACACCAGATGCAGGTCCAGATGATTCCGCTCCAGGTGACGCGCTTGAGCTCAGGTGGGAGTTCGACGAGGACTCTCAGCGATACTATGTTTATTTTCCTGATGATCAGTAGTGGTGCCCAGTTGGGGGTGATCGGGACCGTGTCGCATGTTGGGTTATCTTTTATTTTGGCGGCGTAGTTGGGCCATGAGTGTTTGGATATGTAATTTTATTTATATACCTTGATTGACGTGGCGAGTGTAAGCCAACTATGTTATCCCTTTTCATTATCTATATTACATGGGATGTTTGTGATGATTGCTTGACTTGCGACATATGCGTTCAATGCGATTATGCCTCTAAGTCGCATCGAGGGTGTTACAAGTTGGTAATTAGAGCCTTCCCCGACCTTAGGAGCCTCATTGCTTGATCGTTTTTAGCAGCCGAGTTGTGTCTAGAAAAATGTTTTGAGTCATTTAGGAATTATATATCGGAGAGTTTAGGAATTCTTTTTACTTCCCAGTCTCCTCATCGCTCTGGTAAGGCATCCTGACGTAGAGTTTTGACTCTTCTCTTCTCAAATTTCATTAAAAAAAATTTAGGATCACGCGGGTATCTTGAAATCATTCCGATGGTTTTATGATGAGAACATTGTCTTGGTGCCTCTTGTCAGGGGTTTAGTGGAAGTGTCCCAGGGAGTTGAGCTCTGAGGTGTTGTCATCATAATTTTATCGTTGCAATTCTGGAATACCTGAGTTTAGTACGCCGACATCGAAAATATCTTTTATGCAGTTCGTTGGTGAGATAACCTCGACGCCACCTAGTACTGGGACGGGAGTTCGGGAGTATCGCCATAACTTGTATAACGGATGCTTTTCGAAGGTTGAGGTAGATGGTTTCCGAAGTTTTTCTCGGTTATGTGTTGAAGGATGGATACAATTGGATGTAGGATTTGCTAGATTTGGGTGAGATATTATGCTTCCCCTGTATCCCCAACACCTGATTGCATAACCGGAAAGGTTCGGGAGTTTCATAGGTGGGAATTCTCGTAGCTCTAGTTTCTTCTTCCACGGATATTGGTGTGAGATTGGGATTTCTTACCGATTATTCGTTCTTGAGACGTACCTTGTTGATTTATTTCTCTACCTTAATTCTACGTGGCTTCTCAATTTATGGATATGTGACCATTTCAAGAGGAATGCATTCGTTCATTTTGTTCGGATGTGAAGACTATATGTTGCAATTTTCTTTCCGTTGGATTCAGCTTCAATACTTATCTGTCTATGTGCTAACGGTGGTCAACCTCTTCAGGATGGCTCCCGCTAAGAGAACCAGTCAGAATCAGAATCAAGACCCGCCACCACCTCCACCTCCTCTGGAGGCATGGCAAGTTGTGATGGCCGCAACCAATGCAAACACACAGTTGATCATGCAAATTCTCCAAGAGCGCAATCAAGGCAACCAAGGGAATCAAGGCAACAATCAGAATCACTTTGCTACACTCAACCAGTTCCTTGCTAACGGGCCAAAGACTTTCAGCAATTGTGTTGAGGCAACCGATGCTGACGATTGGCTTGTGGATCTGTGCAAGCATTTCGAGTGCAGTAACGTCAGGCCTGAGGACTTCGTCAAGTTCACTTCCTTCCAACTCAAAGATCAAGCTGCAGAATGGTTCCAGCAGTACAAGGATTCCAGAGGTGGACGTGTTATCACTTGGGATGAATTCCGTCAAGATTTCCGAGCTCATCACATTCCTCAGAGCGTGGTTGAAAGCAAGCGTGAGGAATTCCGCAACCTGAAGCAAGGCTCTTTGTCTGTCTATGACTACAACAAGTTATTCCAGAAGCTCGCCCGCTTTGCCAAGCAGGACGTCCCTGATGAGAAGAGCATGATATACCAGTTCAGAGGTGGTCTCAGAGAAGAAATTCAGCTCGCTCTTGTTCTTTTTGAGCCCTTGAGGTACGATGAGTCCTACAACATGGCACTGAAGCAAGAGGCCGCTCAGTTGAGGTGTGATGCTTCCAATAAGTGAGTCAGAGATGTTACTTCTTCTTCCTCTACTCAAGTGGCCAAGCAGCAGAAGTATTGGCTTCCTCCTCCTCCGTTCCATCAGCCGTATCAGCAGAAGAGCAAAGGTGGCAGTGGTTCTTCCCACCCACCCAACCCTGGCTTTCAGAACAAGACTTCGTCTCAAGCTCCAAGATCGAGTGCTCCGTACCACCGTCCGCTTTCAGAGGTCACGTGCAACAAGTGCCAACAGAAGGGTCACTATGCCAACAAGTGTCTCAACCAGAGGCGTCTTCCTCCTCCTCCTCCTCCTCCTCCTGTGAGATCGGCAAGTACAACTATGGTCAAGCATAACCCCAAGCACGCTAAGGTCAACTTGCTGAATGCAGCTCAGGCAGAGGATTCATCAGATGTGATTATGGGTAACTTTCCAGTTAACTCTTTTCCCGCAAAAGTTCTTTTTGACACTGGTGCATCGCATTGTTTCATGTCAAGATCATTTGTTTCCAAGCATGACTTCATTTTGCAAATGTTGGGTAAACCTATGGGAGTGGTTTCTCCGGCTAAGTCTATGAGGGCTACTTCAATAGTCCCGGATATTTCTATCATGATGGGTGATTTCAAGTTTCTGGCTTCTCCAATGGTTCTTGGTAACTCGGGTATTGATCTTATTCTCGGAATGGATTGGCTTTCTAAGCACAAGGCTCAACTTGATTGTGCAGCCAGGCAGATTCAATTGACTCATTCGTCTGAGGATGTAATTGTCTTTGCCGCTAATGATGATACAATCCGTCTGTTTTCTCTCAATGAGAAGGGTGAACTTGATGCCATCTCGCAAATTCCAGTCGTTTGCGAATATCAAGACATCTTTCCAGAAGAGCTCCCAGGAATGCCTCCGCACCGGCCAGTTGAATTCGTCATTGATCTTGAGCCCGGCACGGAACCTGTGTGCAAGCGTCCTTACAAGCTCGGACCTGAAGAGTTGAAGGAGCTGAAGAAGCAACTCGATATTCAAGAGAAAATGGGTCTCATCCGGCCTAGTTCTTCTCCGTGGGGTTGTGGTGTTCTTTTTGTGAAGAAGAAGGATGGAACGGACCGACTTTGTGTTGATTACCGTCCATTGAACAAGAAGACCATCAAGAACAAATACCCACTTCCCAACATCAATGAGCTGTTCGAACAACTCAAAGGTGCTCAAGTATTCTCCAAGCTTGATCTCCGTATGGGTTATCATCAGATTCGAATCCGTGAGCAAGATATTCCCAAGACGGTTTTCAGGACAAGCTTTGGTTCATATGAATAAACTGTCATGTATTTTGGCCTCGTAAACGCTCCTCCGACGTTCTCTCGCATGATGAACTTCATCTTCAACGCCTCCGACGTTCTCTCGCATGATGAACTTCATCTTCAACGCCTACACCAATGACTTCGTTTTGGTCTATCTCGACGACATTCTGGTTTTCTCGAAGAACAAGGAAGATCATGCCAAGCACTTGCGTTTGGTACTCGATAAGCTCAGAGAACATCAGTTCTACGCCAAGTTCTCCAAGTGCGAATTTTGGCTCGATGAGGTTCTTTATCTTGGTCATATCATCTCTGCCAAGGGCATTGCCGTGAATCCTGAGAAGGTGTCTGCAATTGTGAATTGGGAACCTCCTCAGAACGTGAAGCAACTCCGTAGCTTCCTCGGTCTCGCAAGCTAACGCCGAAGATTCGTTGAAAACTTTTCTAAGATCGCGAAGCCTCTCTCAAATCTCCTCCAGAATCACGTCAAGTACGTTTGGTCTCCGGAGTGTGACATTGCTCTCAACACTTTGAAAGAGAAATTGATCACTGCTCCAGTTCTGACTCCGCCTGATGAATCCAAACAGTACGAGGTCTTTTGTGATGCCTCTCTCCAAGGTCTTGGCGCAGTATTGATGCAAGAGAAGAAAGTTGTTGCTTATACATCTCGCCAATTGAAGCCTAATGAGGAGAACTACCCCACTCATGATCTCGATTTGGCGGCAGTTGTGCATGCTCTTTTGACTTGGAGACATCTTCTATTGGGAAGAAAAGTGGACATTTTCACTGATCACAAGAGTCTCAAGTACATCTTCACCCAGCCTAATCTCAACCTCAGGCAAACTCGATGGGTCGAAATGATTCAAGAGTATAATCCGAGTATCGAGTATACTCCAGGAAAGGCCAATGTGATTGCTGACGCATTGAGCAGAAAGGCTTATTACAACAGCCTGATTCTCAAGCCTTATCAACCCGAGCTTTGTGAAGCTTTCCGCAAACTTAATCTGCAAGTTGTTCCTCAGGGTTTCCTCGCCAACCTTCAAGTCTCTCCTACCTTGGAAGATCAGATTCGCTAAGCCCAGCTCCTTGATGCTATGGTAAAAAAGGTGAAGATTGGGATTGCCAAGAGTCAACCCAAGTACAGGTGCTACCGCCTTGATGACAAGGATACTCTCTTCTTCGAGGATCGTATTGTTGTGCCCAAAGGTGAACTTCGTAAAGTGATCATGAACGAGGCTCACAATTCTCTCCTCTCCATCCACCCTGGGAGCACAAAGATGTATCAGGACCTCAAGCAAGCTTATTGGTGGACTCGAATGAAGCGCGAGATTGCTCAATTCGTGAATGAATGTGATGTCTGCAGAAGAGTGAAGGCAGAACACCAAAGGCCAGCTGGTCTCCTCCAACCTCTTGCCATTCCAGAATGGAAGTTTGACCACATTGAAATGGACTTCGTGACTGGGTTTCCAAAGTCCAAGCGTGGCAATGATGCTATATTCGTTGTCATCGGCAAACTCACCAAAGTGGCTCACTTTCTGCCTTTCAAAGAGTCGATCACTGCAGCTCAATTGACGGAACTCTATACCTCTCGAATTGTCTCACTGCACGGTATTCCTCAAGTGATCTCTTCAGACCGTGGCAGCATCTTTACCTCCAAGTTTTGGGATTCTTTTCAGAAGGCCATGGGCACCAACATCCGCTTCAGCACAACTTTCCATCCTCAAACTAGCGGTCAAGTCGAGCGTGTCAACCAGATTCTTGAAGATATGCTCAGGGCTTGTGTGATCTCCTTTGGCATGAAGTGGGAGGATTGTCTTCCTTATGCTGAATTCTCCTACAACAACAGTTTTCAAGCAAGTTCGGGCAAGGCCCCTTTTGAAATTCTGTATGGCAGGAAGTGCCGTACCCCTCTCAACTGGTCTGAAACCGGTGAACGTCAGCTTTTGGGTAATGACTTAATCACAGAGGCAGAAGAAATGTGTAAAGTCATTCGTGATAACCTCAAAGCAGCCCAATCCCGCCAGAAGAGCTATTATGATAGCAAGCACCGTGATTTGGCTTTCGAGATCGGAGATCATGTTTACCTCCGCGTCTCTCCTATGAAAGGTACTCGTCGCTTCGGTATCAAAAGGAAGCTTGCCCCTAGATACGTGGGACCTTTCAAGATTGTTAGCAAGAGAAGAGACCTCGCCTATAAACTCGAGCTTCCTTCAAACTTTGCAAATGTTCATGATGTGTTCCATGTCTCTCAGCTCCGAAAGTGCTTCAAGACTCCTGACGGCACAGTCAACTTCGAGGACATTGAGCTCCAAGAAGATCTCTCCTATCGTGAGCACCCAGTTGGTATTCTTGAAGAGACTGAACGCAAGACTCACAACAAGTCAATCAAATTTCTCAAAGTCAAGTGGTCACACCGTTCCGACCGTGAAGCTACATGGGAATGCGAGGATCGCCTCCGTTCTGAGTACCCGGAGTTCTTTCAGTCCTAGATCTCGGGACGAGATCCTTTCGTAGTGGTGGAGTGTTGTAACACCCCGGATGTAACTTTCCCAATTTGTACTCCAACTCTTGCCGTTTCCGGCGTTAAGTTATTTTATTTTCTCGGGTTCGGGTTTTTGTCTCCGTGTGTTGTTATCGTTGTCATGCATCTCATATCATGTCATCATGTGCATTGCATTTGCATACGTGTTCATCTCATGCATTCGAGCATTTTCCCCGTTGTCCGTTTTGCATTCCGGCGCTTCGTTCTCCTCCGGTGGTCATTTCTAGCTTTCTTTCGTGTGTGGGGATTAAACATTTCCGGATTGGACCGAGACTTGCCAAGCGGCCTTGGTTTACTACCGGTAGACCGCCTGTCATGTTTCGTATCATTTGGAGTTCGTTTGATACTCCAATGGTTAACCGAGGAACCGAAAAGGCCTCGTGCGTGTTGCAGCCCAACACCCCTCCAATTTGGCCCAAAACCCACCTAACTCTGCTCCATCATCTAGAGCGTTCGATCACGATCGCGTGGCCGAAAACCGCACCTCATTTGGACTCTCCTAGCTCCCTCTATGCCTATTTAAAGAACCCCTCCGAATCCGGATCTTCCTCTTTCCGAAACCCTAAAAAATCGCCTCCGCGCGGCCGGACATTGTCCGCACCACGCCGGACACTCTGCCTCGGCCAACCGCCGCCTGCCACGTGGCAGATCGCCTCCACCGCCGCCCGCGGCCCGCCGGGCCCGAGGAGAGCCCCCGGGGCCCGGGTCTTCTCCGCCGCCGCCCGACCTCCTCCTTCCTCCCGCGCCGCTCGCCGGATCCCCGCCGCCACCGCGCCGGCACTGCGCCGCCGCCCGCCATCGCCGCACGCCGCCGCCTCCGCCTCGGTCGCCGACCGGCCGCCGCCATCGCCCGCGGCCGCGCCGCCCTTGCCACCCCGACGCCGCACCCGCCGTCCCGTGCTCCGGCGAGAGCACGCCGGCGATCCCCATCGGCCTCCTCCGGCCGGCGAGCCCGCCAAGTCCGGCCATCCTCGACTTCCGTGCCGCTGCTATAGTGTCTGTCGCCGATCCAGATCTGGCCGTGAACAGTAACCCTAGGTTGATTTTTTTTCCACTAAGTCCTCGGATTTGCAGATCCAAGTGCTCCTGGTCACAGCCTCGTAACTTTGCATCCGTAACTCCGATTTATGCATATAGCATATCAAAATGTTCATCTCAGAGATTACATCATTTCATTCCATTGCATCATTTTCATTTGAGTTCATCTTGATGCCCGAAATGCTATTAGAAGGAGTCTACTTGAGATATTTGTCAGATCTGCTGCTCCATTTAGCTTTTTGTCATTTTTGCCATGATTATTGTGTGCATGATATGCCCTGATGCTCTACATATGTTTTGTTAAGAGTTTTGTCATCTTTCCATAGGTGCAACCCATGTATTTTTGTGATGTGTATGGTGCCTAGTGCAAGCTTGCAAAGTGGTGCACTTGGTAATTCTGTTTTCAGGGACTTAGCATTTCCACTAAGTCCTTGAGCTGTTTATCTCATGTTGTCATATATTCATATTGTTTCCTAGTGATCCGTGCCTCTTTTGAGGATGATCAGTAAGGGTGTTTTATTAATCTTGTAGTGCTCTATCCATCCATGTCTTTGTTTGCAATTATGGAGCACCCTAGCTTGAGTCAATCGAGCTCTACTTTTGCTACTTTGTGAATCTAGGCAGATTGTCAACTTGTTTGCAATTTTGCCGATGATGTTGTAGTTGATCCGTGCATGCTATGCTATTGTTCTTGCCATGTCTAGCTTGCATTTTATGTGTTCTTGATAGATGTATGCTTAGCTTATCATGACTTGTTCCGTAGTGAGTGCATCGAGCTTGTAAACATGCCTACTTGAGTTATGTTTCAGCATGTGCCAGTTTTCACCGTCTAAAAACTGATTATGCTTTTGCTATGTTCACGTGCTTGTTAGTAGATTTTCTGATCCCTTTTGGCTCAAGGTCACTAAGGGACTTTTGTTAAACTATTTGAGTATCTCCATGCCATATTTTACTTTGCCATGTTCATGTCCTGTAGCATGTTGTTTTGTTGCTCCGAAGAGTGCTACTTGGTCTGAAATTCCAGACAAGTGTTAATTTCACTAAGTCTGAGATCTATTTACCATATGCATTTTTGTCATGCTTGTTTGAACCTGTTAATGGATGATTTGGCCGTAGCTCAGTGCTAGACTTTTGTTAAGCATCTTGTATGCATCCCTGCCATGTATTTTTTTGTCATGTTTGGGTGCTGTAGCATGTTCATCTCATTGCATTTAGATGGCTACTTGCTGTAAATCGCAGACCGGTGTCATATTTGAATCGCTTGTCATTTCCAAACCGTAACTCCGATTCCGGCGTTCGTTATATCGTTTTCAAGCGATTTCATCTCATATTTCCAGTGGCACACTTGGATTCCCAAGTTGAGGCCATTTTCATGCTTTCCTTGTCAAATCTTGCATATGCATCCCGCATCGCATCCCGCATAGCATATCATCATTGCATCATATTGTTTGATCCTTGCACGTGGTTGATTGTATCTTTGTTGCTTGTTTGTCTTGTTTGGGTAGAGCCGGGAGACGAGTTCGCTAACGAGGAGCCCGTTGAGTTTGCTTTCGAGGATTCAGTCAACTCTGACAGCTTTGCAGGCAAGATGATCATACCCTCGAAATCACTACTATCTTTGCTATGCTAGTTTACTCGCTCTTTTGCTATGCCAATGCTACGATGCCTACCATTTGCTTTCAAGCCTCCCAAATTGCCATGTCAAACCTCTAACCCACCATGTCCTAGCAAACCGTTGATTGGCTATGTCACCGCTTTGCTCAGCCCCTCTTATAGCGTTGCTAGTTGCAGGTGAAGTTTGGAGGTCGTTCCTTGTTGGAATATTTATTTACTTGTTGGGATATCATTATATTGCCATGTT
Organism: Triticum urartu; assembly: GCF_056163025.1. Lineage (NCBI taxonomy): Eukaryota > Viridiplantae > Streptophyta > Magnoliopsida > Poales > Poaceae > Triticum > Triticum urartu. Next base: position 399,649,572 of record NC_141873.1, on the reverse strand, counting down.
ATCTTAATGCATCTATATACTTGGTAAAGGGTGGAAGGCTCGGCCTCTCGCCTAGTGTTTTGTTCCACTCTTGCCGCCCTAATTTCCGTCATATCGGTGTTATGTTCCCGGATTTTGCGTTCCTTACGCGGTTGGGTTATAATGGGAACCCCTTGACAGTCCGCCTTGAATAAAACTCCTCCAGCAATGCCCAACCTTGATTTTACCATTTGCCACCTAGCCTTTTCCCTTGGGTTTCGCGGACTCAAGGGTCATCTTATTTTAACCCCCCCGGGCCAGTGCTCCTCTGAGTGTTGGTCCAACCTAGAGCACCGTGCGGGGCCGTCCCTTGGCAACTTGGGTTACGTTGGCTCCCGTACGCTTAGCTTATCCGGTGTGCCCTGAGAACGAGATATGTGCAGCTCCTATCGGGATTTGTCGGCACAGCGGGTGGTGTTGCTGGACTTGTTTTACCATTGTCGGAGTTGTCTTGAAGAACCGAGGTACCGAGTCTGATCAGAACGTCTTGGGAGGAGCTCTATTCCTTCCTTGACCGTGAGAGCTTGTCATGGGCTAAGTTGGGACTCCCCTGCAAGGATTTGAACTTTCGAAAGCCATGCCCGCGGTTATGGGCAGATGGGAATTTATTAATGTCCGGTTGTAGATAACTTGAACCTTAACATAAATTAAAATGAATCAACCGAGTGTGTTACCGTGATGGCCTCTTCTCGGCGGAGTCCGGGAAGTGGACACGGTGTTGGAGTAATGTTTGCGCAGGTTGTCCTCTAGTTTCTCGCTCGCGCTTTGCCTCCTCTTCTTGCTCTCTTTTGCAAATAGGATAGCCACCATATATGCTAGTCGCTTGCTGCGGCTCCACATATATTTTTACCTTACCTTACCTATTAAGCTTAAATAGTCTTGATCGCGAGGGTGCGAGATTGCTGAGTCCCTGTGGCTCACAGATTACTATTACACCAGATGCAGGTCCAGATGATTCCGCTCCAGGTGACGCGCTTGAGCTCAAGTGGGAGTTCGACGAGGACTCTCAACGATACTATGTTTCTTTTCCTGATGATCAGTAGTGGTGCCCAGTTGGGGGTGATCGGGACCGTGTCGCATGTTGGGTTATCTTTTATTTTGGCGCCGTAGTCGGGCCATGAGTGTTTGGATAATGTAATGTTATTTATATACCTTGATTGACGTGGCGAGGGTAAGCCAACTATGTTATCCCTTTTCATTATCTATATTACATGGGATGTTTGTGATGATTGCCTGACTTGCGACATATGCCTTCAATGCGATTATACCTCTAAGTCGTGCCTCGACACGTGGGAGATATAGTCGCATCGAGGGTGTTACACGGCCGCCTTCGACGCCGGCGCCGCCGCACCCGGACCGGCCACCTTCTCCGGCCATCCCCGCCTCCGCCGCCCTCCGCCGTTACCCGCGACGTCACCGGCAAGTCCTTCTCCGGCGGCCTCCCTGTCTAGCTCCGGTGAACAATGCTCCTCCGACGAACCTCATAAAGCGTGCGGATCTGGATCTGAGAATAGATCGGGTTGACTTTTTGCCCGAAACCCTAATTTTTTGCTCATGTTCATCGCATCGTAACTTTGCATCCGTAGCTCCGTTTTGGGCATATAGCATATCAAAATGTTCGTCTCAGAGAGCACATCATTTCATCTCACTGCATCATTTTCATTTGAGTTCATCTGGATGCCCGAAATGCTGTTAGAAGAATGCTATTTGGGATAATTGTCAGATCTGCTGCTCCAATTAGATATTTGGCATTTTTGCCATGTTTATTGTGTGCATGATATGCCCATGAGCACTACATGTCTTTTGTTATATGTTTTTCCATCTATCCAGAGGTGCAACCCATGTATTTTTGTGATGTGTGTGGTGACTAGCACAAGCTTACAAAGTGAGGCATTTGTTAATGTTGATTTCAGGGACTTAGCATTTCCACTAAGTCCTTGACCTGTTTATCTCATATGGCCATATGTTCATGCTGTTTCCTAGTGATCCGTGCCTCTTTTGAGGATAATCAGTAAGGATGTTTTGTTAATCTTGTAGTGCTCTATCCATCCATGTCTTTGTTTGCAATTATGGAGCACTCTAGCTTGAGTCAATCAAACTCTACTTTTGTCATTTCAGGAATCTGGGCAGATTGTCTACTTGTTAGCAATTTTGCCGAGGATGTTGTAGTTGATCCGTGCATGCTATGCTATTGTTCTTGCCATGTCTAGCTTGTATTTTGTATATTCTTGGTGGGTGCATGCTTAGATTGTCATGACTTGCACTGTAGTGAGTGCATCGAGCTCGTAAACATGCCCACTTGATATCTATTTCAGCATGCTCCAGTTTTCACTAAGTCTCAGCACTGATCATGTTTTTGCCATGTTCACATGCTTGCAAATGTATTTTCTGATCCGTTTTGGCTCAAGGTAACTAAGGGACTTTTGTTAAACTCTTTGAGTAGCTCCATGCCATGCTTTACTTTGCCATGTTCAGGTCATGTAGCATATCGTTTTCTTGCTCCAAAGAGTGCTACCTGATCTGAAATTCCAGACAAGTGTTAATTTCACTAAGTCTGAAATCTGTTTACCAAATGCATTTTTGCCATGCTTGTTTGAACCTGTTAATGGATGAATTGGCCGTAGCTCAATGCTAGTCTTTTGTTAAGCATCTTGAATGGATCCATGTCATGTATTTTGATGCCATGTTTGAGTGCTGTAGCATGTTCATCTTATCGCATTTAGATGGCTACTTGCTGTAAATCGCAGAACGTGGTCATATTTGAATCGCTTGCCATTTCCAAACCGTAACTCCGATTCCGGTGTTCTTTATATCGTTTTCAAGCGATTTCATCTCATCTTTCCAGTGGCACACTTGGATTTCCAAGTTGAGGCCAGGTTCATGCATTCCTTGTCAAATCTTGCATATGCATCACATATTGCATCCCGCATAGCATACCGTCCTTGCATCATATTGTTTGAGCCTTGCACGTGGTTGATTGTGTCCTTGTTGCTTGTTTGTCTTGTTTGGGTAGAGCCGAGAGACGAGTTCGGTAACGAGGAGCCCGTGAAGTTTGCTTTCGAGGATCCATTCAACTCTCACAACTTTGCAGGCAAGATGATCATACCCTCGAAATCACTACTATCTTTGCTATGCTAGATGCTCGCTCTTTTGCTATGCCTATGCTACGATACCTACAACTTGCTTATCATGCCTCCCAAATTGCCATGTCAAACCTCTAACCCATCATGTCCTAGCAAACCGTTGATTGGCTATGTTACCGCTTTGCTCAGCCCTTCTTATAGCGTTTCTAGTTGCAGGTGAAGATTGGAGACCGTTCCTTGTTGGAACATTATTTACTTGTTGGGATATCATTATTTTGCCATGTTATCTTAATGCATCTATATACTTGGTAAAGGGTGGAAGGCTCGGCCTCTCGCCTAGTGTTTTGTTCCACTCTTGCCGCCCTAGTTTTCGTCATATCGGTGTTATGTTCCCGGATTTTTACGTTCCTTACGCGGTTGGGTTATAATGGGAACCCCTTGATAGTTCGCCTTGATTAAAGCTTTTCCAGCAATGCCCAACCTTGGTTTTACCATTTGCCACCTAGCCTCTTTTTCCCTTGGGTTTCCGGAGCCCGAGGGTCATCTTATTTTAAACCCCCCCGGGCCAGTGCTCCTCTGAGTGTTGGTCCACCTGTCAGCTGCCGGTGGCCACCAGGGGCAACTCTGGGCTGGCCTACCCGTACCTAGGACAATCTGAGTGTGCCCTGAGAAAGAGATATGTGCAGCTCCTATCGAGATTTGTCGGCACATTCGAGCGGTGTTGCTGGATTTGTTTTAGCTTGTCGAAGTGTCTTGAAGAACCGGGATACCGAGTCTGATCGGAACGTCTCGAGAGGAGGTCTATTCCTTCGTTGACCGTGAGAGCTTGTCATGGGCTAAGTTGGGACTCCCCTGCAGGGATTTGAACTTTCGAAAGCCGTGCCCGCGGTTATGGACAGATGGGAATTTGTTAATGTCCGGTTGTAGTTAACTTGAACCTTAATTTAATTAAAATGAATCAATTGTGTGAGTTGCCGTGATGGTCTCTTCTCGGCGGAGTCCGGGAAGTGAACACGGTGTTGGAGTAATGCTTGCGCAGGTTGTCCTCTAGTTACTCGCTCGCGCTTTGCCTCCTCTTCTCGCTCTCTTTTGCGAACAGGGTAGCCACCATATATGCTAGTCGCTTGCTGCAGCTCCACATATTTTCCTTGCCTTACCCATTAAGCTTAAATAGTCTTGATCGCGAGGGTGCGAGATTGCTGAGTCCCTGTGGCTCACAGATTACTTCCAAACCAGATGCAGGGCCTGATGATTCCGCTCCAGATGACGCGCTTGAGCTCAAGTGGGAGTTCGACGAGGACTCACGCCGATACTACGTGTCTTTCCCTGATGATCAGTAGTGGTGCCCAGTTGGGGTGATCCGGACCGTGTCGCATGTTGGGTTATCTTTTATTTTGGCGCCGTAGTCGGGCCATGAGTTTTTGAATGTTGTAATGCTATTTATGTATTTTGATTGACGTGACGAGTGTAAGCCAACTATGTATCTCCCCTTTTATTACATATATTACATGGGATGTTGTGATGATTGCCTAACTTGCGACATTGCTTTCAATGCGGTTATGCCTCTAAGTCGTGCCTCGACACGTGGGACATATAGCCGCATCGAGGGCGTTACAAGTTGGTAATCAGAGCCTTCCCCGACCTTAGGAGCCCCCATTGCTTGATCGTTTTTAGCAGTCGAGTTGAGTCTAGAAAAATGTTTTGAGTCATTTAGGAATTATATATCGGAGAGTTTAGGAATTCTTTTTACTTCCCAGTCTCCTCATCGCTCTGGTAAGGCATCCTGGCGTAGAGTTTTGACTCTTCTCTTATCAAATTTCATTAAAAAAAATTTAGGATCACGCGGGTATCTTGGAATCATTCCGATGGTTTTGTGACGAGAACATTGTTCTTGGTGCCTCCTGTCTTTAGGGGTTGTGGCAGTGTCCCGGGGAGTTGAGCTCCGAGGTGTTGTCGTCACAATTTTATCGTTGCAGTTTTGGAATACCTGAGTTTAGTACGCCGACATCGAAAATCTCCTTTATGCAGTTCGTTGGTGAGATAACCTCGACGCCACCCAGTACTGGGGTGGGAGTTCGGGAGTATCGCCATAACTTGTATAACGGATGCTTTTTGAAGGTTGAGGTAGATGGTTTCCGAAGTTTTTCTCGGTTATGTGTTAAAGGATGGATACAGCTATATGTAGGATTTGCTAGATTTGGGTGAGATATTATGCTTCCCCTGTATCCCCAACACCTGATTGCATAACCGGAAAGGTTCAGGAGTTTCATAGGTGGGAATTCTTGTAGCTCTAGTTCTTCTTCCATGGATATTTGGTTTGAGATTGGGATTTCTTACCGAGTATTTGTTCTTGATCCGTACCTTGTTGATTTATTTCTCTACCTAAATTCTAAGTGGCGTCTCAATTTATGGATATGTGACCATTTCAAGAGGAATGCATTCGTTCATTTTGTTCGGATGTGAAGACTATATGTTGCAATTTTCATTCCGTTGGATTCAGCTTCAATATTTGTCTGTCAATGTGCTAATGGTTGTCACCCTCTTCAGGATGGCTCCCGCTAAGAGCACCAATCAGAATCAGAATCAAGATCCGCCACCACCTCCACCTCCTCCGGAGGCATGGCAAGCTGTGATGGCCGCAACCAATGCAAACACACAGTTGATCATGCAAATTCTTCAAGAGCGCAATCAAGCGAACCAAGGCAACCAAGGCAACAATCAAAATCACTTTGCTACACTCAACCAGTTCCTTGCTAACGGGCCAAAGACTTTCAGCAATTGTGTTGTGGCAACTGATGCTGATGATTGGCTCGTGGATCTGTGCAAGCATTTCGAGTGCAGTAACGTCAGGCCTGAGGACTTTGTCAAGTTCGCTTCCTTCCAACTCAAAGACCAAGCTGCAGAATGGTTCCAGCAGTACAAGGATTCCAAAGGTGGACGTGTGATTACCTGGGATGAATTCTGTCAAGATTTCAAAGCTCATCATATTCCTCAAAGCGTGGTTGAAAGCAAGCGTGAGGAATTCCGCAACCTAAAGCAAGGCGCTTTGTCTGTCTATGACTACAACAAGTTGTTTCAGAAGCTCGCCCGCTTTGCTAAGCAGGACGTCCCTGATGAGAAGAGCATGATATACGAGTTCAGGGGTGGTCTCAGGGAAGAAATTCAGCTAGCACTTGTTCTCTTTGAGCCCTTGAGGTATGATGAGTTCTACAACATGGCACTGAAGCAAGAGGCCGCTCAACTGAGATGTGATGCTTCCAAGAAGCAAGTCAGAGATGCTACTCCTTCTTCCTCTACTCAAGTGGCCAAGCAGCAAAAGTATTGGCTTCCTCCTCCTCCGTTTCGTCAGCCGTATCAGAAGAACAAAGGTGGCAGTGGATCTTCCCACCCACCCAACCCTGGCTTTCAGAACAAGACTTCGTGTCAAGCTCCAAGGTCGAGTGCTCCGTATCACCGTCCGCTTTCAGAGGTCACGTGCAACAAGTGCCAATAGAAGGGTCACTATGCCAACAAATGCTTCAATCAGAGGCGTCTTCCTCCTCCTCCTGTGAGATCGGCAAGTACAGTTGTGGTCAAGCATAACCCCAAGCACGCCAAGGTCAACTTGATAAACGCAGCTCAGGCAGAGGACTCGTCAGATGTCATCATGGGTAACCTTTCTGTTAATGATATTCCTGCAAAAGTTCTTTTTGACACTGGTGCATCGCATTGTTTCATCTCGAGACCGTTTACATCTAGGCATGAATTGACTTCACAAGTTTTGCCTAGTCCGTTAGCGGTTGTCTCTCCCGGTAAGCGCATGCATGCTAACTCCATCGTTCTGGATGTTACTATCACCTTGGGTGATTACAAGTTTCTGGCTTCTCCAACGGTTCTTAGTGACTCGGATATCGATCTTATTCTCGGGATGGATTGGCTTTCTAAGCACAAGGCGCATCTTGATTGTGCAGCCAGGCAGATTCAATTGACTCATTCGTCTGAGGATGTAATTGTCTTTGCCGCTCGTGATGATACCATCCGTCTGTTTTCTCTCAATGAGAAGGGTGAACTGGATGCTATCTCGCAAATTCCAGTCGTTTGCGAATATCAAGACGTCTTTCCAGAAGAGCTTTCAGGAATGCCTCCGCACCGGCCAGTTGAATTCGTCATCGATCTTGAGCCTGGCACGGAACCTGTGTGCAAGCGTCCTTACAAGCTCGGACCTGAAGAGTTCAAGGAGCTGAAGAAGCAACTCGATATTCAAGAGAGAATGGGTCTCATCCGGCCTAGTTCTTCTCCGTGGGGTTGTGGTGTTCTTTTTGTGAAGAAGAAGAAGGATGGAACAGACCAACTTTGTTTTGATTACCGTCCATTGAACAAGAAGACCATCAAGAACAAATACCCACTTCCCAACATCAACGAGCTGTTCGAACAACTCAAAGGTGCCCAAGTATTCTCCAAGATTGATCTTCGTATGGGTTATCATCAGATTCGAATCCGTGAGCAAGATATTCCCAAGACAGCTTTTAGGACAAGCTATGGGTCATATGAATACACTGTCATGTCTTTTGGTTTCGTCAACGCTCCTCCGATGTTCTCTCGCATGATGAACTTCATCTTAAACGCCTACACCAATGACTTCGTTTTGGTCTATCTCGACGACATTCTGATTTTCTCGAAGAACAAGGAAGATCATGCCAAGCACTTGCGTTTGGTACTCGATAAGCTCAGGGAACACCAGTTCTACGCCAAGTTCTCCAAGTGTGAATTTTGGCTCGATGAGGTTCTTTATCTTGGTCATATCATCTCTGCCAAGGGCATTGTGGTGAATCCTGAGAAGGTGTCTGCAATTCTGAATTGGGAACCTCCTCAGAACGTGAAGCAACTCCGTAGCTTCCTCGGTCTCGCAAGCTACTGTCAAAGATTCGTTGAAAACTTTTCTAAGATCGCGAAGCCTCTCTCAAATCTTCTCCAGAAGCACGTCAAGTACGTTTGGTCTCCGGAGTGTGACATTGCTTTCAACACTTTGAAAGAGAAATTGGTCACCGCTCCAGTTCTGACTCCGCCTGATGAATCCAAGCCATACGAGGTCTTTTGTGATGCCTCTCTCCAAGGTCTAGGCATAGTGTTGATGCAAGAGAAGAAAGTTGTGGCTTATACCTCTCGCTAGTTGAAGCCCAACGAGAAGAACTACCCCACTCATGACCTCGAGTTGGCGGCAGTTGTGCATGCTCTTTTGACTTGGAGACATCTCTTATTGGGAAGAAAAGTGGACATTTCCACTGACCACAAGAGTCTCAAGTACATCTTCACGCAGCCTAATCTCAACCTCAGGCAGACTCGATGGGTCGAAATGATTCAAGAGTATAACCCGAGTATCGAGTATACTCCAGGTAAGGACAATGTGATTGCTGATGCATTGAGCAGGAAGGCTTACTGCAACAGTCTTATTCTCAAGCCTTATCAACCCGAGCTTTGTGAAGCTTTCCGCAAACTTAATCTGCAAGTTGTTCCTCAAGGTTTTCTCGCCAACCTTCAAGTGTCTCCTACCTTGGAAGACCAGATTCGCCAAGCCCAGCTTCTTGATGCTATGGTGAAGAAGGTGAAGATTGGGATTGCCAAGAGTCAACCCAAGTACAAGTGCTACCGCCTTGATGACAATGATACTCTCTTCTTCGAGGATCGTATTGTTGTGCCCAAAGGTGACCTTCATAAAGTGATTATGAATGAGGCTCACAATTCTCCCCTCTCCATTCACCCTGGGAGCACGAAGATGTATCAGGACCTCAAGCAGGCTTATTGGTGGACTCGAATGAAGCGCGAGATTGCTCAATTCGTGAATGAATGTGATGTCTGCAGAAGAGTGAAGGCAGAACACCAAAGGCCAGCTGGTCTCCTCCAACCTCTTGCCATTCTAGAATGGAAGTTTGACCACATTGAGATGGACTTCGTGACTGGGTTTCCAAAATCCAAACGTGACAATGATGCTATATTCGTTGTCATCGACAAACTCGCTAAAGTTGCTCACTTTCTGCCTATCAAAGAGTCAATCACTGCAGCTCAATTGGCGGAACTCTATACCTCTCGAATTGTCTCTCTGCACGGTATTCCACAAGTGATCTCTTCAGACCGTGGCAGCATCTTTACCTCCAAGTTTTGGGATTCTTTTCAGAAGGCCATGGGCACCAACATCCGCTTCAGCACAGCTTTCCATCCTCAAACTAGCGGTCAAGTCGAGCGTGTCAACCAGATTCTTGAAGATATGCTCAGGGCTTGTGTGATCTCCTTCGGCATGAAGTGGGAGGATTGTCTTCCATATGCTGAATTCTCCTACAACAATAGTTTTCAAGCAAGTTCGGGCAAGGCCCCATTGGAAATTCTGTATGGCAGGAAGTGCCGTACCCCTCTCAACTGGTCTGAAACCGGTGAACGTCAGCTTCTCGAAAATGACTTAATCACAGAGGCAGAGGAAATGTGCAAAGTCATTCGAGATAACCTTAAAGCAGCCCAATCCTGCGAGAAGAGCTACTATGATAGTAAGCACCGTGATTTGGCTTTCGAGATCGGAGATCATGTTTACCTCCGCGTCTCTCCTATGAAAGGTACTCGTCACTTCGGTATCAAAGGGAAGCTTGCCCCTAGATACGTGGGACCTTTCAAGATCATCAGCAAGAGAGGCGATCTCGCCTATCAACTCGAGCTTCCTTCAAACTTTGCAAATGTTCATGACGTGTTCCATGTCTCTCAGCTTCGAAAGTGCTTCAAGACTCCTGACCGCACCATCAACTTCGAGGACATTGAGCTCCAAGAAGACCTCTCTTATCGTGAGCACCCCGTTGCTATTCTTGAAGAGACTGAACGCAAGACTCACAACAAGTCAATCAAATTCCTCAAAGTTAAGTGGTCACACCATTCCGACCGTGAAGCTACCTGGGAACGCGAGGATCACCTCCGTTCTGAGTACCCGGCGTTCTTTCAGTCCTAGATCTCGGGACGAGATCCTTTCATAGTGGTGGAGTGTTGTAACACCCCGGATATGATTTTCCCAATATGTACTCCAACTCTTGCCGTTTCCGGCCTTAAGTTATTTTATTTTCTCGGGTTCGGGTTTTTGTCTCCGTGTGTTGTTATCGTTGTCATGCATCTCATATCATATCATCATGTGCATTGCATTTGCATACGTGTTCATCTCATGCATTCGAGCATTTTCCCCGTTGTCCGTTTTGCATTCCGGCGCTTCGTTCTCCTCCGGTGGTCATTTCTACCTTTCTTTCGTGTGTGGGGATTAAACATTTCCGGATTGGACCGAGACTTGCCAAGCGGCCTTGGTTTACTACCGGTAGACCGCCTGTCAAGTTTCGTATCATTTGGACTTCGTTTGATACTCCAACGGTTAACCGAGGGACCGAAAAGGCCTCGTGTGTGTTGCAGCCCAACACCCCTCCAAGTTGGCCCAAACCCACCAAAACCCTCTCCATCATCTAGAGCGTTCGATCATGATCGCGTGGCCGAAAACCGCACCTCATTTGGACTCTCCTAACTCTTTCTATGCCTGTATAATGACCCCTCCGAAATTGCCCTTCTCCTTTCCCCGAAACCCTAGATCCATCCACCGCCGTCGCCGGACGTGTCCAGAGCGGACCGGACACGTCCGCCCGCCGCCGCCTGACCTACCGCGCGCCGCCATGTCAGCTCCCGCTAAGCCCCACTTCGCCGGATCCGCCGCGGGCCCGCAGGCCCATCCGCGGCCCCCTCCGCGCGCCACTGGGCCGCGCCTCCCGCGCCTCGCCCCGCCGCCTGGAAGCTCTCGCCGCCACCGCGGCTTCGCCCGCTCTCGCTGACTGGCGCCACCGCGCCGCCGCGGCCGCCTTCGACGCCCGCGCCACCGCACCCGGACCGGCCACCTTCTCCGGCCATCCCCGCCTCCGCCGCCCTCCGCCGTTACCCCCGACGTCGCCGGCAAGTCCTTCTCCGGCGGCCTCCCTGTCTAGCTCCGGTGAACAGTGCTCCTCCGACGAACCTCGTAAAGCGTGCGGATCTGGATCTGAGAATAGATCGGGTTGACTTTTTGCCTGAAACCCTAATTTTTTGCTCCTGTTCATCACATCGTAACTTTGCATCTGTAGCTCCATTTTGGGCATATAGCATATCAAAATGTTCGCCTCAGAGAGCACATCATTTCATCTCATTGCATCATTTTCATTTGTGTTCATCTGGATGCCCGAAATGCTGTTAGAAGAATGCTATTTGGGATAATTGTCAGATCTGCTGCTCCAATTAGATATTTGGCATTTTTGCCATGTTTATTGTGTGCATGATATGCCCATGAGCTCTACATGTGTTTTGTTATATGTTTTTCCATCTATCCATAGGTGCAACCCATGTATTTTTGTGATGTGTGTGGTGACTAGCACAAGCTTGCAAAGTGAGGCATTTGTTAATGCTGATTTCAGGGACTTAGCATTTCCACCAAGTCCTTGACCTGTTTATCTTATATGGCCATATGTTCATATTGTTTCCTAGTGATCCGTGCCTCTTTTAAGGATGATCAGTAAGGATGTTTTGTTAATCTTGTAGTGCTCTATCCATCCATGTCTTTGTTTGCAATTATGGAGCACCCTAGCTTGAGTCAATCAAGCTCTACTTTTGTCATTTCGGAAATCTAGGCAGATTGTCTACTTGTTAGCAATTTTGCCGAGGATGTTGTAGTTGATCCGTGCATGCTATGCTATTGTTCTTGCCATGTGTAGGTTGTATTTTGTGTATTCTTGGTGGGTGCATGCTTAGATTGTCATGACTTGCTCTGTAGTGAGTGCATCGAGCTCGTAAACATGCCCACTTGATATCTGTTTCAGCATGCTCCAGTTTTCACTAAGTCTGAGAACTGATTATGTTTTTGCCATGTTCACATGCTTGCAAATGTATTTTCTGATCCCTTTTCGCTCAAGGTCACTAAGGGACTTTTGTTAAGCTCTTTGAGTAGCTCCATGTCATGCTTTACTTTGCCATGTTAAGATCCTGTAGCATATTTGTTTCCTTGCTCCAAAGAGTACTACCTAATCTGAAATTCCAGACAAGTGTTAATTTCACTAAGTCTGAAATCTGTTTACCAAATGCATTTTTGTCATGCTTGTTTGAACCTGTTAATGGATGAATTGGCCGTAGCTCAGTGCTAGTCTTTTGTTAAGCATCTTGAATGGATCCATGCCATGTATTTTGATGCCATATTTGAGTGTTGTAGCATGTTCATCTTATCGCATTTAGATGGCTACTTGCTGTAAATCGCAGAACGTGGTCATATTTGAATCGCTTGCCATTTCCAAACCGTAACTCCGATTCCGACGTTCTTTATATCGTTTTCAAGCGATTTCATCTCATATTTCCAGTGGAACACTTGGATTTCCAATTTGAGGCCAGGTTAATGCATTCCTTGTCAAATCTTGCATATGCATCACATATTGCATCCCGCATAGCATACCATCCTTGCATCATATTGTTTGAGCCTTGCACGTGCTTGATTGTGTCCTTGTTGCTTGTTTGTCTTGTTTGGGTAGAGCCGGGAGACGAGTTCGCTAACGAGGAGCCCGTGGAGTTTGCTTTCGAGGATCCAGTCAACTCTCACAACTTTGCAGGCAAGATGATCATACCCTCGAAATCACTACTATCTTTGCTATGCTAGATGCTTGCTCTTTTGCTATGCCTATGCTACGATACCTACCACTTGCTTATCATGCCTCCCAAATTGTCATGTCAAACCTCTAACCCATCATGTCCTAGCAAACCGTTGATTAGCTATGTTATCGCTTTGCTCAGCCCTTCTTATAGCGTTGCTAGTTGCAGGTGAAGATTGGAGACCGTTCCTTGTTGGAACATTATTTACTTGTTGGGATATCATTATTTTGCCATGTTATCTTAATGCATCTATATACTTGGTAAAGGGTGGAAGGCTCGGCCTCTCGCCTAGTGTTTTGTTCCACTCTTGCCGCCCTAGTTTCCGTCATATCGGTGTTATGTTCCCAGATTTTTGCGTTCCTTACGTGGTTGGGTTATAATGGGAACCCCTTGATAATTCGCCTTGATTAAAGCTTTTCCAGCAATGCCCAACCTTGGTTTTACCATTTTCCACCTAGCCTCTTTTTCCCTTGGGTTTCCGGAGCCCGAGGGTCATCTTATTTTAACCCCCCCGGGCCAGTGCTCCTCTGAGTGTTGGTCCACCTGTCAGCTGCCGGTGGCCACCAGGGGCAACTCTGGGCTGGCCTACCCGTACCTAGGACAATCTGAGTGTGCCCTGAGAAAGAGATATGTGCAGCTTCTATTGGGATTTGTCGGCACATTCGGGCGGTGTTGCTGGATTTGTTTTAGCTTGTCGAAGTGTCTTGAAGAACCGGGATACCGAGTCTGATCGGAACGTCTCGGGAGGAGGTCTATTCCTTCGTTAACCGTGAGAGCTTGTCATGGGCTAAGTTGGGACTCCCCTGCAAGGATTTGAACTTTCGAAAGCCGTGCCCGCGGTTATGGGCAGATGGGAATTTGTTAATGTCCGGTTGTAGTTAACTTGAACCTTAATTTAATTAAAATGAATCAACTGTGTGAGCTGCCGTGATGGTCTCTTCTCGGCGGAGTCCGGGAAGTGAACACGGTGTTGGAGTAATGCTTCCGCAGGTTGTCCTCTAGTTACTCGCTCGCGCTTTGCCTCCTCTTCTCGCTCTCTTTTGCGAACAGGGTAGCCACCATATATGCTAGTCGCTTGCTGCAGCTCCACATATTTTCCTTGCCTTACCCATTAAGCTTAAATAGTCTTGATCGCGAGGGTGCGAGATTGCTGAGTCCCTGTGGCTCACAGATTACTTCCAAACCAGATGCAGGGCCTGATGATTCCGCTCCAGATGACGCGCTTGAGCTCAAGTGGGAGTTCGACAAGGACTCACGCCGATACTACGTGTATTTCCCTGATGATCAGTAGTGGTGCCCAGTTGGGGTGATCGGGACCGTGTCGCATGTTGGGTTATTTTTTATTTTGGCATCGTAGTCGGGCCATGAGTGTTTGAATGTTGTAATGCTATTTATGTATTTTGATTGACGTGGCGAGTGTAAGCCAACTATGTATCTCCCCTTTTATTATATATATTACATGGGATGTTGTGATGATTGGCTAACTTGCGACATTGCTTTCAATGCGGTTATGCCTCTAAGTCGTGCCTCGACACGTGGGAGATATAGCCGCATCGAGGGTGTTACATTGGCCCACCGCCTCTTGCGAGACAAGGCACTATATGCCGCATTCTGATTCTCGGTGAGGGGGTTGGGAGTGTGTTTTGACCCCAGGTAGATGTGCCCTCACCCGAGTGGCCTCGGGCGCAACTTGTGTTCAAAGACTTGATGGTTCGCGGGATTATACAATTCACGCCAGGTAGTTGTTTGTAGTTTTTATATGTTTTAGATCGATGGTAGGGCTAGTATGATGTCAATTTGGTCTCTGACGTAGTAGGCTTGAACTGTTAGTTATGGTATGTAAGATGTTAACGTCGTGAAAGTGCCTAGTTTAAATATGCGTGTTCAAATGAGCGTATGCGCAAAAATGTTTGATTTTTAAGGGCTTAAGTTTCACGGGGTATGCTAGATGAAAAAAATGTTTAATCCTTTAAAAACTTATAAGAAAATGGGATAGGAGGAGGAAGGTTTTACAGTTTTAAGATAGGCCCTCCACTATTTAGGCCAAAAGCGATGCAAAATTCACTTTTGCTTCATTTAACACCGGTGCCCTCCATTGTCCAGCTAGTGCCATAATTGTTTTTCAGAGAACCGGAGCATCTACTTGCTCCGATGACACATCCAACAAAGCAATAAACTAAGCCTGTCACTCATGGGAAGAACCGGCTGTGAGCCAGGAACAAGTCGCTGGTAGTGGGGCAACTGTCGCTGATATATAACTAGTTTATATGTATGGGTCTGACCTCCAATCGATGCCCAATTCTTTCACAGTGTGCGGGAGGTACTAAATATATTTCATTTGGCATCGTCGTGTGCGTGGCATACTTTTCAGAATTGTGGCATCGAACACACTGTGGAAGGCCTAAGGGTCCTGCTACACGTACATGTTCTAAAAGAAATCTCTTCGAAGGTAACACTAGAGAGGTGAAGTATTACCATATCGTATGGTAAAAAGTTTACTACCACAACGATGACGTGCATGTCGTATAGTGTCGGTTATAAATTATAACGTGTCTAATTTTTGAGAAAGATATAGCAATGAAGATCTTTTAAGAACAAATGCAACAATACCATTCTTGCATGCTAAGGGCATCTACAATGCAGGCTCTTACGACGGGCGCTAGGGTCCCAATCCTGGCTGTTTCATCCAATTCCTGGTCGATACCAGGATTTCGGCTTGCGCCGACGCAACTCCAGTCATCGGGCGCCTGTCTTTTTTTTTTCTGCGCCAATTTGTTTCAGAGGAGCCGGGCGCTATCATGGGCGCTAAAAAGTAGCTAGAAAATCTCGTGGCCTCAACTGTTGGTACAGCGCTCCTGCGATGGGGAGAATGGCGCTAGCGTAGCTGCATGTTCCTCTTTTTTGTGTGTGTAGCGCCTATGCATAGCATCGAGCATTGGAGACATGGACTATTACACGGGTGCTAAACATAAAATCCTTTTTTTTCTCTTAGCGCCTATACAAGAGTCCCTCTATTGGAGATGCCTTAAGGGCATCTACAACGCGAACGCTTAGCATAGACGCCAGGATTTGATTCCCGGTAGTTTCGTTCTAATCCAGTTCAATCCTGGTATTTAGGCTGGCATTGATGCCGAGGGAGTCACTGAGGGCTTAGTTTTTTCTTTCTTTCAGTATAACCCTTTTTTGCGGCAGCATGCGTTGGAGAGAACCAGTGCTAAACCTTTTTTAGCGAAAAAGTAATCTTGTAAGTGCTCAAACTTGTGGATAAAGACTCTTTCATCGATGCTAACTGATTAATTATTAATTTTAATAGTCTAAGTGTCTACGCAGGTGCGGTGCCCTAAATCTATGTGCGTTTACACATACTAGTGCCAAATAATGTGAATGTTGTTTTTTCGGATTTTTTTTTAAAACTATGATAATTTTTATAGCAAATTCGGAAACTATACACACTGATGGAGAAAAATCAAAAATATCACCCCGTCGGCCTCTTGCTGGCCGAAAAGGGACATTTCGGTCTCCTGTTGGCCGAAGAGGCACTTTTCGGCCAACAGTTGGCCAAAAAGGACTTTTCGGCCAACGGTTGGCCGAAAAGTACTTTTCGGCGAACAGTTGGCCAAAGAGTCTCTCTTCGGCCAACACCTATTCTACTTTTTAGAAAATTCATATAAAATAGGATTTTTAGTATTTTAATTTGATTCTTTTTGCATTAGATTAGAAATTCTATGAAGTTTCTGTAGATATCAAGTTTGACTAGATTTGGAAGTTTGAATTTGAATTTTCATGAATTTTCTCAAATCACTAGATTGCCTATAATTTGAGCTAGGAGTATTCTTTTTAGATGATTCCTTTTGCTACTGGTTCTTTGTGACTTTGTTTATCAGTACTAATTAATTGGTGAATTTTAGGATGATATTGACCGAACCTCGAGGCGAGATCCGATCCGTTATTGCGGTCCGACCTTTCACGACACTCCACCTTCAGCAGCAGTAGCCTCTCACCTGCGCACGCGATATGCACGAAATAGAGGGTTTGAACCTTACGGCCCAGCACGAGAAAATCAATCTCGACGATGATACTCACGCGCAAAAACAATTTCTACAAAGAAATCGCAACATAGAGATTTTCTAAAGATCCCTCTAAAACTTGATACGGGTGTCTACCCTTGAAAACGCATCGTGTCTATTTTATCAAATAACCTGCCTTTACATTGACCGTACTATGGCTATTTATATTAGTATAGCCGACCCTTTTAACTTGACTGACAAACAATAAAACTAGTGTACGTAAACAAGTCAAACTCTTATCTCTAATTAAATTGCCTTTTACATCTCGGCATATATGATAATCTGAGGTGGACCCCAGCCCGTATCCTTTAATGAAAGCAAATCACGTACTAGCAACCTCCAAGTCTTGCCAGATTGAGGGACCTTCTTTTTACGTGGAAGTGGCAAGAATAAAAACAAATTTCTTTCTTTGATTTTATTGGCTGAGTCAAATAGATCACAGATCCTATACTCCCATGTATGTACGTAGGCTCCATTAGCTTTCCAAAATTTGGAGAGTGTTTCTGTTTCCTTGCCAGACCTTGCTTGATCAATATTGCATGCAGATGTCACATCTTGATTTACCTCTTCACCTTGCATGTAATTACTCTCCTTTAATACATGCACGTCCAGAGACTTCTCTTCCTTCTCGTTGGCGCAAAGATCAAACAAAACAATGTCCTGTTTTATTTTAACAGAAAATAATTCCTCTAACCCACTGACATGCGGTACTATTTTGCGATCATCAACGCTAACATCAGTTGCGGCCATATCATTCTCTCCTCCTTGAAACGAAATCGTCCTCGGTTTCGAATCTATCTCTTCAACAATATTTGTATTTGCAGTTTGAACGATGCTTGGAAAATTTTCAGCGGCTTCAACCTTCTTCTTCTTTACTTCTGATGCAGCTTGAGCAATGTCCCGCTTCTTGCGATCAGCCATATACTTCTCCAATGTGTACGAATCAAGTGCTATGTATTGTCCTCCACAAACAAAAGAAAATTCACCAACCGAATGATATGTCAACTGTCTTTTATCTGTCCATGGTTTTCCTAGCAGTATTGAACATGTATGTATGTGCGTAGGAAGCATATCACACATGACCATATCGTCATATCCACATAGAATAAACCGTACCTCAACGCGATGCATGATCTTGACAAACTTGTCCTTCCACCAAAGCTCATACGGTTCTGGATGTTCAATCAATGACAAGTTCAAAGCATCAACCATAGTCTGACTCACCATATTCATACTAGAGTAGCAATTCATCAATGTTGCACAACTCATCGGCCCGACGCGCACACGTGTAAAGCATTGGTACCAAGGCAAGGAACGCAAGGGATCCTTCTCGACCGTCATCATCATTTGCGAGCTACAATCTTTTCTCATGATAAAAAACTTCAATAGTAACTCGAAGAAAAATATTGTGTCGTGAACAACCTGGCTCTGATACCACTTGATATTGACCGAACCTCGAGGCGAGATCCGATTCGTTATTGCGGCCCGACCTTTCACGACACTCCACCTTCAGCAGCAGTAGCCTCTCACCTGCGCACGCGATATGCATGAAATAGAGGGTTTGAACCTTACGGCCGAGCACGAGAAAATTAATCTCGACGATAATACTCACGCGCAATAACAATTTCTACAAAGAAATCGCAACATAGAGGTTTTCTAAAGATCCCTCTAAAACTTGATACGGGTGTCTACCCTTGAAAACACATCGTGTCTATTTTATCAAATAACCTGCCTTTACATTGACCGTACTATGGCTATTTATACTAGTATAGCCGACCCTTTTAACTTGACCGACAAACAATAAAACTAGTGTACGTAAACAAGTCAAACTCTTATCTCTAATTAAGCTGCCTTTTACATCTCGGCATATATGATAATCTGAGGTGGACCCCAGCCCGTATCCTTTAATGAAAGCAAATCACGTACTAGCAACCTCCAAGTCTTGCCAGATTGAGGGACCTTCTTTTTACGTGGAAGTGGCAAGAATAAAAACAAATTCCTTTCTTTGATTTTATTGGCCGAGTCAAATAGATCACAGATCCTATACTCCCATGTATGTACGTAGGCTCCATCAGCTTTCCAAAATTTGGAGAGTGTTTCTGTCTCCTTGCCAACCTTGCTTGATCAATGTTGCATGCAGATGTCACGTCTTGATTTACCTCTTCACCTTGCATGTAATTACTCTCCTTTAATACATGCACGTCCAGAGACTTCTCTTCCTTCTCGTTGGCGCAAAGATCAAACAAAACAATGTCCTGTTTTATTTTAACAGAAAATAATTCCTCTAACCCACTGACATGCGGTACTATTTTGCGATCATCAACGCTAACATCAGTTGCGGCCATATCATAGGATTATTTAAAATTAGGTTTTTACGTCATTCTCTCCCTCCATTTTCTCCCGCCATTTTATTTCCCGCCATTCTCTCCCTCCATTTTCTTTCCCGCCATTCTCTCCCGCCATCTTCTTTCCCGCCATCTTCTTTCTCGCCATCTTCACTTCTCAACTTATAAAACGAGCCTCATGGTGTCGACGATCGTAGATAACATCGTCTGACACGGTCCGTGTCTCCTGCGTCGGTGCTGCAAACACTTATGACTTCTCTCAGACAGTGTTTCACACTCCACATGAAGGCATCATCGTCATCCTCCGTCGATGCAGCACTCCTTAGTGTGGCGGGAGAGAATGGCAGGAAATAAAATGGCGGCAAAGAAAATGGAGGGAAAAAGATTGCGGGAAAGTATTTTTTTCATGTATAAAATGGCAATGGTTGTACAGGATTTACAGGCACTTTTAAATATAAACTCCTATGAAGCTCAAAACAAGTTTTCTAGTAGGATAAAAAAATAAAATACAAAAAAATACTACAAATAAAATAGCTACTGATAACTAAACAGAAACAAAAAGAATATGTCAAAAAACTAAAGAAAAAATTTAAAGCAATTAAAATTAAAAGAAATAGCATAAAACCTAACAAACACTAAAACAGAACTGTTTTCATAAAAACCTAATTTTAAATAATTATAAAATTCACCAATTAATTACTACTGATAAACAAATTCACAAAGAACCAGTAGCGAAAAGAATCATCTTAAAAAATACTCCTAACTTAAATTATAGACAATCTAGTTATTTGAGCAAATTCATGAAAAAATTAAATTCAAACTTTCAAATCTAGTCAAACTTGATATCTACAGAAACTTCATAAAATTTCGAATCTAATGCAAAAAGAATCAAATTAAAATACTAAAAATCCTATTTGATATGAATTTTTTTAAACAGTAGAGCAGGTGTTGGCCGAAGAGGGACTCTTTGGCCAACTGTTGGCCGAAAAGTCCTTTTTGGCCAACGGTTGGCCGAAAAGTCCCTTTTTGTTTCGGCCAACAGGAGGCCGACGGGGTGATACTTTTGATTTTTCTTCATTAGGGTGTATAGTTTCCGAATTTGCTATAAAAATCATCATAGTTTCAAAAAAAAATCGTTTTTTCGCAAAAAAAGTGAATGTTGTTGCCTATAAAAACTTGTCATCACCACTCCATGAATAATGAGGAAGGAGATACTAAGATTTGTAAGAATATTCCTTTTTCTTTCAAAGTTTTCATTTCATTAGATAGGAATATGGCAAACACCCTCTTAGAGTAAGCACGAGAATCACCACACAAGGAATATTTGTATAATGGTTAGTTCTTTCTTTCTACCAGTTCCTTTTTCTCTGATTTCCCCTATTTTATCGTAAGGAGGCTGAGAAATACATTAGACAGACAATAGAAATGCATTAGTCAAATGACACAAATGCAATTGACCTAATTAGAAAATGCTTGTTCAAATAAAGTCGGAGACTGAGGTAAACTTATACAAATAACACAGTCCCTTTTGTACATTAATTTGAAGTGCAAAAAACGTCTTACATTAGTGTACGGAGGTAATAATAGATAAACTAAGAAGATGCAAAGTACTATTCAAAATATAAAATGCCATGCAGCAACCTAGAAAAATGTACAATTCACATTAGTACAAAATGCAATAGGAACTAATGTAATGTCGCAAGCCACTAACTAGTGTAAACTATATAATAGACAGAAAAAAAACAGTAAAACAATACAATGGGGATACACCTTTTGAAACAAAGCGAAACGAATAATGAAAAAAAATATTTCGACTGGACATGCTATTCACGAGCATCTAAAACTGGTGGAAAAGGGTGAGAAGGATGTTCGGGCAAAAATAATCCTTGTTGCGAGCAGCTAAATTATAGAATAACAATATAAATTATGTACTGATACTATATGAAAAGTGAACATGCATAATAAGATTCTTGCTATTTTTTTAGTATTAAACTTCCTTTTTCTGTTTCCTCCATACTCCTCCCAGTTTCCAGAATAATCCATCAAGCATTCGAGGAACGCCAGAACAATCCAATAAACTGTTCAACTCATGAAATGAAAAGAATATAAAAAATAGAAGTTGGTTCGCCGTCACGGATTGGATTTGAGACGTACGCGTGGCGAATTCTGTCATTGCCGCCGACGGCACGTCACATTTGCGCCTATTCTGTTGAGCCTGGCTAGTTCGAGTCGTCCACGCAAAGTCGTAGCTCCGGTAAACCCATCTCGCACGCCCTGAGCCGTCCGATCCAAATCCCACGCTCTTTCTCCCTTCCCCCCCATTCCCGTCCCGCCGTGGTCCTCCTCCCCCGTGTCCAGCCCACCCACGCCACCACCGACCAGTCGACCGCCATCAATCCCTTCCCAAGTTCCCATCTCCACCTCCCCACCCCACCGCGGCGCTTCTCTCCTCGTCATGCAGACCTAGTGCTTGCTAAGGCCACCGCCACCGCTAGGTTTAAGCTTCTCCCTCCGTCTCCGCCACCATGGCCGTCGACGCCGCCACCGCCCCCTCCGAGCTCGACGGCAGCATCCGCGGCGAGGGGGAGGTCGCGGCCAAGCCGCCCCCCTCCGCCGCTGCACCGGCGGCGCGGGAGAGCCCCGAGGAGCTGGACCGGAGGTACGCTCCGTACGCGCGGCGGGACGCGTACGGGCCCATGGGCCGCGGCCCCCTGGGGGCGGCGGAGGCGGCGCGGATGGCCGTGGCCGCGGCCGTGCTCCTCCCGCTCCGGGTCGTGGCCGGCGTGCTCGTGCTCGTCGCCTACTACCTCGTGTGCCGCGTGTGCACGCTGTGGGTGGAGGAGGAGCGGGCGGGGGGCGAGGGCGAGGGCTACGCGCGGCTCCAGGGGTGGAGGCGGGCGTGGGTCGTGCGCTGCGGCCGCGCCCTCTCACGTGCCATGCTCTTCGTCTTTGGCTTCTACTGGATCCGCGAGCACGACCGCCGCTTCCCCGATGCCGAGGTAGCAATTGTAAACTAGTATAGTACTATTTTCTACTTCTGTATACGGCGTAGCCCAATGTGCCTATTTCCTGTTGCCTGCTTGCTTGATACCTCTGCAATGGTAGAACTGGATGCTGTGATAGCCCGTAGTATGTGATGCCTAGTTTGTTCATTGTTGTGGTGCTTGTCTGGTCTGGTCTGACGTAGTTGGAGATGCATATTTTGGGGGACGTCTCTGCTGCCTAGTCCGTTTCCTTGGACTGGATCAACGTGTTGTTCTAGCATATGTACTTGCTTAAATTTGGTCAGGCATATGCCCATCCTGTCAGCCTAGCATCCCTTCATCAGTATACTTTGCGAATACTTGCCTGCTGCTGACACTCATGACATGATGCATGGGGATCATTCCTTCTGGTGCAAATGTTTCTACTATTATAGAACTATTTGTTCGTCACGGGGTTAAAATTGGTAGATCAAATAGTAGGATGCAACTATACTGTGCTGGACCTGTTTGTTATCTGAATTAGTATTCATTCATGGCTTTGTTCAAGGTCCTCTGTCATCTTCCAGTAAGCGAAAATAAGACCGTTCAAGATAAAGTGACACGTGTTCCTGTATCTCACTGTATCTCCAGACAGTTCTGTGCCAGCAGCCGTGTTGGCGTCGGCCACTCGGGCGAGGGCATAGCAGTTTTTGACTTAGTACAGCTCTTCCTTTTTTAGGCCTTGATCTTGTTTTGATTTGTTGTGCTTTTCTTTTCTGCGTCGGGCCTCTTGGCCTTATGTACTCTTGCACCTTCTTGGTGTTTCTTCTAATACAAAATGATTCATGTTTGAGAACAAAAAAGTGACACATTTCCCTTTTTAGTCAGTGAACTATGAATTTGAACTAATGTTTAGTGTTTGTTCTGAATTATGTATGACATATTAAATTTGTTTCCTATTTAAGACGGATGCAGATTATGAATGCTTGGGCTTTGTTCCATAATGCTACACCTATCTCTATTCTCTTATAAAAATATAAATAATGTTACATTGTTACGATGACTGATAATAGATGGCTAAGTATGGAGTATTTGTACGTATAAGGTTAACAGTCTGTTCAACAGTTTACCTAACCTTCTTTAATAATTGAGTATTGCATGCCACTGCTTTTGCGTCTATCGTATATCCAACTGGACAGTTCATTTCTTTTAGGGCAAGGATCTGGGCCACTCTGAATTATTGGAAAGACCAGGGGCAATCGTATCTAATCATGTATCATATGTGGATATTCTTTATCACATGTCATCTTCTCTTCCAAGTTTTGTTGCTAAGGTACTTCAGTTATGTATGTTCTAATGTTGATGTATTCATATGATTTCTTGAAAATCATGTCGTCAGAATATATTGATTTTGACATGCTTATTTTGCACGTGACTATCATTCTTGAAGAGATCAGTGGCCAGATTGCCCCTAGTTGGTCTCATAAGGTAATAGCATTCTCTACTGTATTGAGTCTCTTGCTTCTCTACTTTTTGGTTGAAACAAGTCCACATAACCCCCTGAGATTTCACAGAACGACTACATAACCCCCTGAACTTTAAAACCGGGTATTCCACCCCCTGAATTTTACAATACCATTCAAAACACCCCCGGGAGCTTTGGAGATGGTTTTAAGAGTGGTTTTGTGTTTTGTCCACGTGTTGGGCTACAACCGGCATGCTTCTCCTGGAGCGCATCGCCGGCCCAAGGGCCGAGCAAACAGTGCATCCTTTGGAATCCCCACCTCCATCTCATGCTGCAACTCCCTCTCGCTCCTTTTCCATCCCCGTTGCTTGTGTCCAACCACTCAGCCCGTGGCCACGCACCCCGAGAGCATAGCGCCATGGCCACCCTGGCTTCGTCGCTTGTTGGGTCCAGCTCCGGAGAGGGCCTTCGTCTTGCTGTCGTCCATGGATATGAAGAACTCGTGGAGCTCTTGCCACGCCCAATTCCGGCGATGCCATTGCACTAACGTCTAACTTGGCGCAACCATGCATGCCAGGAACCTGCACACGTCTTTGCGGCGGGTCTAAACCCTCATTCCGCCTGCTACGCGCCAGTGACATGAACCACTCCAACTACTGCTCGTCCTGCCGCCATCAAAAGAATCCAAAACAGGAGCACAAACAGCCGTCAGGCACTACTGGGTGGTGTGCCGCAAGCAGGCACTGCCGCCGGGTGTGGACACAAGGCTCTACCCATGGGTCCATGATCGACATGTACGCACCTCAGGACAGCAACTGCACCCGCCGGCCGGGCTGCTCTGGCAATGTGGTCATCCGCACATCGACGGCGGCCACCGTTGGAGAAGTGATTTCCAGCCCAATCTGCTACAGTGCAGCGACTAGCCAGGGACCGACTACGCTACTTGCAATGACTCGTCGACGTTATGGACAGGCTGACTTGCAACATCCCCGCGCGCGCATATCCCCTTTTAGCTAGATGGGCATGTCGCTCAGCGACACGGACTTCAGGTGTGGTGCGCCCTCGTTCATAGGGCCGGCGCGTTATACATATGAACCAACGGGGCAAGGACAAAGTCGTCGAGCTCGAGCCATTGCTAGAGCCATAGAGATGCCGGATTTCCTGAAGGTGTCGGTCTGCCTCTGCCTGGAGGCTTAGACTGCGTAGGAATAGCAGCTGGACGCATGCCCACATGTGCATGCATGCATTGTTTGAGCTTCCATGCTTAAACTGCTTCCAGGCTTAAACTGTTTCCGTGCTTCCATATTTGGTTGTTTGATTTTTCTCCTTTGGCAGTTCCTGTGTAGTGTATTTTCAACCGTGTGGCAAAACCACCTGCTGAAACCACTTGTAACAGAGTGAGGGGGTGATATGACTGGTTTTGTAAACATCAGGGAGCCAAATACCCGGTTTTGTAGTTTAGGGGGTTAAGTGTCCGATTCGTGAAACTTTGGGGGGTTATGTGGACTTCTTTCCTTTTTGGTTAGAGCAACATTGTATTTTAGCGGATAGTATATGGCTAGACAGTTGCTTGTATTTTTTGTTAACTGAATTTACAACATGATTTCTGTTGTGATGCAGCAAATGCATTGGTTGTATTTTTGTTCAGCGAGAGTCTAAAACTTCGGATTTCAAAGGTGTTTCAGGTATATGACGATATCTAACCTTAAGTGATCATACTTAAAGTTTCTCATGCTTCAGTTATGGATTTCTTTTCATCGTCGTGGTTCGTGCTTAGATTATGGCTTATGCAATTCATACTCGAAGAGTTACTATATTGGCACAATGAATCTCCACAAACTGATCGGTGCCTGCACTCTACAAGTATATCTTATTCATAATCATCATCGTGGTGACCTTTCAATATAGTCATGCCAGTCTTGAACTGTTAGTTTAATTGACGTTTGTTTATACAGTTACTGTAGGCAGATTCACTTCCGTTTATACAAAAATAGCTAGTTTTTTGTGGTCAGGCTTGTTGAAACAACATACCCTATATCATTCTATGTTGAATATACAGTTGCTGCAGATAGATTCACTTCTGTTTGTACATAAATGACTTTGTTTTTTGTGGTCAGGATTTGTTGAAACAATGTACCTTACGCCATTCTATTTTGCTTGTTGTTGCTTTCTAATTTGTACCATACAGGTGCTGTAACTGAAAGAATCCAGCGAGCTCATCAGCAAAAGAATTCTCCAATGATGTTGCTCTTTCCTGGTTGGTGTATAATAATACCTCTTTCTTCCATTCAATCTGCATATGTACAGTAACTAAGCATTTTCTAGTTTATTGTTCTTCTGTGATGCATATTTGCATTGCTAGTGACCTGGTATATTTCCCTTTTCTTGTGGAACGCATTTTGTTCTTAGGAGTATATTTTTGTTTGTTCACTATATCTTCTAATTACATCTATGATGTGACTAGTCTTATTTTAATCTTATTTTCCTTTTTGCTGGGATTGCAATCCAATCTTGATATAAGATCGAGATGCTGTATCTGTATTTGACTTGCAGTAGCTTTCCTGCTTGATGAATTTGGATTGTTAACTGCATTGGCTTTAAGTATGCATATGTTTACGTGCTCCTTATATAAAAAGATACTTCAATATTTCATGCTATAGCTGTTCAAATTTAGCACAATCTATTTTACTACTACCTCCATACACTAATATAAGACGTTTTTGTAGTTCAATTTGGACTGCAAAAACGTCTTACATTAGTTTACAGAGGGAGTTCTTCTATATTTGTACTCAAAACTGAAATTGTGAAATTACGTATTGTGCTCCAAGAGCACTTGGATTAAG
The DNA here is from genome assembly GCF_056163025.1 of Triticum urartu. Taxonomy (NCBI): domain Eukaryota; kingdom Viridiplantae; phylum Streptophyta; class Magnoliopsida; order Poales; family Poaceae; genus Triticum; species Triticum urartu. The sequence goes on along the minus strand of NC_141873.1, from coordinate 399,623,137 downwards.
TGTTTGTAAATCTGCCTCTGTTTTTATATATAGTCTTCGTTTTATGCATCTTACTTACACTTGGTTATATTCCTAATTGTAGAGGGCACAACTACAAACGGGGATTATCTCCTTCCATTCAAGACAGGGGCCTTTCTTGCAAGAGCACCAGTACAACCTGTCATTTTAAGATACCCTTACAAGAGATTCAGTCCAGCATGGGACTCCATGGATGGGGTGAGTGTCAATGGCAAGTCTGCACACATTTGTACTTGTCAGTTCCAAATGCCTATAATGACCACATGTATGAACAATAAAATGAAATGCTCTTTATAGAGTTGATGATGTCTTCACTAAAATAACATTTCATCGATATCATTTTGTGTTGGTTTCATTAGTGCATATATTCAGGACGTTACATTGATGAACTTCCTGTTATTAGCTACCATTTTGCCCATGTATCCTTTATATTTTTTTCACAATGGAATATACTGAGGTACACCTTTTGTTTTCTTAATTTATTTTCTCACCCTAAAGTCTAAAACAGTTTATATAGAAATTACATATAATGGACAGTTGACCTGAGAAAACTAGTACTTTAGTGATCTAAACGATCTTGAATTTCTTTACAGAGGGAGTAAGACTTGTGCGCAATTCATTCGATAATAATGGTTATAGCATGTTTTCTAATGTTTGTAAGGTGCATCCATAATGAGTGTGTTCTATGGTACTACCTCTGTCTGGAATTAGTTGACGCTCAAACGGATGTATCTAAACATATTTCAGTGCTAGATACATCCGTTTGAGCGTCAACTAATTCCAGACGGAGGGAGTGCTTTCCTGAAGTTACCCCAACTGATTTTAGCAGTCATCCAGATAACCTCAGTTAATTAAATATACGAAAGAGCACTTCCATATATGAGCATCTAGTATCCATTTTAACTTCGGTGAAACTTTCAGGCACGCCATGTATTTCTGCTCCTTTGTCAGTTTGTGAATCATCTAGAGGTTGTGCATTTGCCTGTGTACTATCCTTCTGAGCAAGAAAAGGATGATCCGAAGCTCTACGCAGATAATGTACGGAAATTAATGGCAGTGGAGGTACATATATTCATCTTTCTTGTTGATCCATCAGCCTTTGAAATCTTTTGTGTTAGATGTATATACCAAGTTATTAACTCTTCTTGACTTCCATGTTTCAGGGAAACTTGATTCTTTCAGATCTTGGGTTAGCGGAGAAGCGAGTGTACCATGCAGCCCTGAATGGTAATAATAGTCTGCCTCGTGCCTTACACAAGAAAGATGATTGAAATGTATTACCATTGGGATTAGTATACTGACAGTCTGAGTGTCTTGCTTGTAACAATAAATAAAAGTGGGTGTGTTACATGGCATCCATCCTCGTGTTTGAGAGGAGCGTTGTGAATATTACCCCGATGTTTCACTGTAGAAAACAAGCAACTAACTGTTGTGGTACAGCGAATATGTGAGCAATAAATGTACACAACGGGCTTTCATACACCTCTTCCTAAGTTCCTATGGTCCATGTGAGCCTTTTATACACTGCTTGTTCTGAAAACTGAATCGTCTATCTACTTGGTCGCCCCTGCAGGCTTATCATGTCGAAGTTAATTTGGATACCACTGCTGTTTATTTTCCTACATGTGCCTGAAAGCAGAAATCGAAGTTTTGTCACTAATCTTTCCCGTTAGGGGAGGACCCTTTGTAGATGACCACTGGCCACCCATTTTTTGCAGCAAGAATCAGGCAGGCATTTAATCGGGAAGGAGGTGAAACTTTAGGGATTAAGGCCTCACTTCGATCGAGGGTAAAATTTGTGTGCTCTATGGTGTTTAGCTCAAGTTTTAACTGAACAACAGGCAGCAGACAAAATTTACACCCAATCCAGACAGGGCCCAAGGGGAAACTCCCCAATATATGGGGAGCAGCGATTTGGCTCCCGAGCTCATCTGCTCACTTCACACTCAACATCGAGAATTACAACCAGCATGGTAGAAGTCTGTCAACATCTTCATGACCAAAGCATAACCAAACCGCCGTACAAGCACTAGCATAATTGGCCACAAAGTGACTAGTAGACATGACGTGGAGTTTCTACACCTGAGCTCATATGTCCGCGTGTGAACAGTAAAATAAATAAAATAGATAAGCATTTAAAAAATTCTGAATTTTTTTGTGGCATACTTTAAGAAATATTTGTTGTGCATGCAAATTTTCATCATGAAATGACATTCGTGGAAGGCGTGGTAAAGAAAACAAAATTGATGTTATGTAAATGTTACTTTCAAACGCATTTGGGGCTTTGATATTTTTTTTGCCACGACTTCGATCAATATGATTTCGTGATGAATTTACATGCACAACAAACATTTCTTAAACCATGTCACAAAAAAATTCAAAAGTTTTTAAAATATTTTTCTATTTTATTTATTTTACTGTTCACACCAGGAGCATATGAGCTCAGGTGTAAAAAGGCACTTTCGTTTGACTATGCTTAACATGTGTCGTACAAGTTTGACGGGACTTTAGCAAAGTTTTAATTTCTTCCACCAAGGACGTGTGCACCAAGAGATTTTTGTCGATTTACTTGAAGGAAATATGCCCTAGAGGCAATAATAAAGTTATTAATTATTTCCTTATATCATGATAAATGTTTATTATTCATGCTAGAATTGTATTAACCGGAAACATAATACATGTGTGAATACATAGACAAACAGAGTGTCACTAGTATGCCTCTACTTGACTAGCTCGTTGATCAAAGATGGTTAAGTTTCCTAACCATTGACATGGGTTGTCATTTGATTAACGGGATCACATCATTAGGAGAATGATGTGATTGACTTGACCCATTCCGTTAGCTTAGCACTCGATCGTTTAGTATGTTGTTATTGCTTTCTTCATGACTTATACATGTTCCTATGACTATGAGATTATGCAACTCCCGTTTACCGGAGGAACACTTTGTGTGCTACCAAACGTCACAACGTAACTGGGTGATTATAAAGGTGCTCTACAGGTGTCTCCGAAGGTACTTGTTGGGTTGGCGTATTTCGAGATTAGGACTTGTCACTCCGATTGTTGGAGAGGTATCTCTGGGCCCTCTCGGTAATGCACATCACTTAAGCCTTGCAAGCATTGCAACTAATGAGTTAGTTGCGAGATGATGTATTACAGAACGAGTAAAGAGACTTACCGGTAACGAGATTGAACTAGGTATTGAGATACCGACGATCGAATCTCGGGCAAGTAACATACCGATGACAAAGGGAACAACGTATGTTGTTATGCGGTCTGACCGATAAAGATCTTCGTAGAATATGTGGGAGCCAATATGAGCATCCAGGTTCCGCTATTGGTTATTGACCGGAGACGTGTCTCGGTCATGTCTACATAGTTCTCGAACTCGTAGGGTCCGCACGCTTAACATTTCGATGACAGGTATATTATGAGTTTATATGTTTTGATGTACCGAAGGTTGTTCGGAGTCCCGGATGTGCTCACGGACTTGACGAGGAGTCTCGAAATGGTCGAGACATGAAGATTGATATATTGGAATCCTATGTTTGGATATCGGAAGTGTTTCGGGTGAAATCGGGATTTTACCGGAGTACCGGAAGGTTACCGGAACCCCCTGGGAGCTTAATGGGCCATAGTGGGCCTTGTGGAGAAGAGGAGAGGCGGCCAGGGCAGGGCCGCACGCCCCTCCCCCCTAGTCCGAATAGGACAAGGAGAGGGGGGCGGCGCCCCCCCTTTTCCTTCCTCCCTCCCTCCTCTTTCCCCCTCCACTCCTAGTCCAACAAGGAAAAGGGAGGGAATCCTACTCCCGGTAGGAGTAGGACTCCTCCTGGCGCGCCCCTCCTGGCCGGTCGCACCTCCTCCCCTTGCTCCTTTATATACGGGGGCAGGGGGGCACCCTAGAGACACAACAATTGATCGTTTGATCTTTTAGCCGTGTGCGGTGCCCCCCTCCATCATAGTCCACCTCGATAATACTGGGCGGTGCTTAGGCGAAGCCCTGCGTTGGTAGAACATCATCATCGTCACCACACCGTCGTGCTGACGAAACTCTCCCTCAACACTCAGCTGGATCGGAGTTCGAGGGACGTTATCGGGCTGAACGTGTGCTGAACTTGGAGGTGCCGTGCGTTCGGTACTTGATCGGTCGGATCGTGAAGACGTACGACTACATCAACCGCGCTGTGCTAACGCTTTCGCTTTCGGTCTATGAGGGTACGTGGACAACACTCTCCCCTCTCGTTGCTATGCATCACCATGATCTTGCGTGTGCGTAGGAATTTTTTTGAAATTACTACGTTCTTCAACAGTGGCATCCGAGCCAGGTTTTACGCGTAGATGTCATATGCACGAGTAGAACACAAGTGAGTTGTGGGCAATATAAGTCATACTTCTTACCAGCATGTCATACTTTGGTACGGCGGTATTGTTGGATGAAGCGGCCCGGACTGACATTACGCGTACGCTTACGCGAGACTGGTTCTACCGACGTGCTTTGCACACAGGTGGCTGGCGGGTGGCAGTTTCTCCAACTTTAGTTGAACCGAGTGTGGCTACGCCCGATCCTTGCGAAGGTTAAAACAACACCAACTTGACAAACTATCGTTGTGGTTTTGATGCGTAGGTAAGAACGGTTCTTGCTAAGCCCGTAGCAGCCACGTAAAATTTGCAACAACAAAGTAGAGGACGTCTAACTTGTTTTTGTAGGGCATGTTGTGATGTGATATGGTCAAGACATGATGCTAAATTGTATTGTATGAGATGATTGATGAAGCTGTGTACCTAGGGTAGGGTCACAGACCTGTCCTAACTGCCCTACCCAAGGACACCTCTAGAATAAATCACCTTTCAATCGACTTGGAGGTGTTCCACTCGACAGACTCAAAGACATTCGACCAAGAAGCAATTACTCGACCAAGATCCAACCACTCGATGGCCAGGAGACCTAAAGTCACTCCGCACGCTAACGGTCGGTCATTAAGTAGTTTTTATGGTCATCATAGCACTTTATTACTAGCGTTATCATTAACGCCCTACCTTAATGTACATTGAACCCTTCGTAACGTGGGCTGGCCGGGGTCCTGGCGCACTCTATATAAGCCACCCCCTCCTCCGAGACAAGGGTTCGGACCTCTGTAACTCATACACACATAATCCAGTCGACCGCCTCCGGGCTCCGAGACGTAGGGCTTTTACTTCTTCCGAGAAGGGCCTGAACTCGTAAACCTTGCGTCCTTACAACCTCTCCATAGCTAAGACCTCGCCTCTCTATACTTACCCCCCTACATCACTGTCAGAGTTAGAACCACGACAGTTGGCGCCCACCGTGGGGCTAGGAGTCTTAGCGCCTAGTTGGAGAAGTTGCGACTTTTTCCGATCTCCTTGATCATGGTTTCGGGCGGAGCTTTGGTGGAGGGCCGCGAGATCCGTCTCGGCGCGCTCACGTTCATCGCCGACGACTCCGCTTGGCTTCAGGAGGCTCCACTCGACGTCGACGCGCTCCTCGTCCGCGGGGCGACGCACTTTCGCGCATGCGTCCGTGGTGTCCTCCTGCGGCAGCCGTCGACCCAGTATCGGTCGGCTCCCGTGGCATCTCCCCGCCCTGTTTCTCGCCAGCGCAAGCGCTTCGGTCGGTCGAGGCTTCAGAGGTGGGTGAGGCATGTGGTGGCCGCCAGTCGGCCACCCCACAAGTCACGGCAATCGAGCCCGACGAATCCCTCTACGGCCTGTTCGACCTGTCGACTGTCTTCGCAGAGACCGCATCCGAATGCGACAGTAGTGACCCAGCTGCAGAGGTTCTGGTGATCGATGGGCCACACAGTCCTCCCGGTTTCCCGCGCGCTGACGGAGGCACGGATGGGGGTGACCCGTCGCGTCCTCACGAGGAGTATCTCCCCGAGCCTCTCATGTCGTTGCAGCGGGAGGAACTTCGCCGCCGGAACATGGATGCACTCCACACTCCTATCGTTGGAGAAACCCCCGAGGCCCGAGCCTTGGAGGATGCGCGCTTGGCTAACTTGGCTGAGCACACTCGACTGAAGAATCTCCAGCGAATACTCGACGGGCGAGCGCGTCAACGGGCTCCAGAATCCAGTCGATGTCAACTCTTTCCGCCCCCGCAGGTATATCGTACTCCAATTCAGAATTTGGCGGCTGCGGCCCGTATAGCAGAGTCGATTCAGCCCTCCCAGTCAGAGGCTGGCTGAGGCTTGTTGCAAATCAGAGCGTTGCTCCGGGCAGCGGGAGACCAGAATTCCGCTGTTTCTCAATCGCGGAACAGGATCCACAGTCGATCCGTTGCAGCGGATACAGTCCAGTCGGCTCACAGCCCAAGATCGCCTCCGAGGCGTGAGGGACGTGGAGACCGGCGTGATCAGTACAGAAGGAATGAGCAGTATGATCACCGATTCGATCGTGATGATCGACGTCGAGTGCCAACCCCTCCCCCGAGGAGTGGATCTTATGTGCCTCGACAGCAGGTGGACAGACTCCCTCATAGTGTTGGGCGGAGAATTCCAGTCGACCCCAGGGAACCAGGCTTTGATGCGAGATCCATTCTCGTTCAAGGTTTGGTCGACAGGAATAGAGCTCACCGAGAAGGCCACGACAGAGATGCACCTACCAGTAGCAGAGTACATGTTTCAGGGCCGGAGTGTTTCAGTCGAGCCATCAGAGCCGCTGTAATTCCTCCCAACTTCAGGTTGGCGACTGGAGTTAGTAAGTTCACCGATGAGTCCAAGCCCGATACTTGGCTCGAAGATTACCGAGTGGCTGTCCAGATTGGCGGTGGGAACGATGAGGTAGCCATGAAGCACCTGCCTCTCATGTTAGAAGGCTCGGCCAGAGCGTGGCTGAATCAGTTAGCACCCAGCAGCATTTACACTTGGGAGGATCTCTCTCGAGTGTTTGTCACCACATTTGAAGGAACATGCAAGCGACCTGCAGGCCTTACGGAATTGCGGTCTTGTGTGCAGAAACCGAATGAAACTCTGAGGGATTACATCCAGAGGTGGATCACATTGCATCACACAGTTGAAAATGTACCAGATCATCAAGCAGTTTGTGCCTTTAAAGAAGGCGTTAAGTACAGAGAATTGAATCTGAAGTTCGATCGAACCGGAGAGATGTCTCTGAATCGGATGATGGAGATTGCCACCAAGTACGCTAATGGTGAAGATGAGGATCGACTCTGGAGTGGCAAGCATAAAGCAGTCGCCCAGGAAACCGGAGGAAATTCCAGTCGAAAACAGAAGCGGAAAGCCGAGCCAGCCGCTCCTGGGGAGGCCCTGGCCGTAACCCAGGGAAAATTTAAGGGAAAACCCAAAGGACCTTGGAACCCCAAGAAAGTTAAAGACCAAGATGGAAATGATGTTTTGGATCTACCGTGTCACATCCACACCAAGAAAGATGAAGAGGGTAAACTCATTTACCCAAAGCATACCACTCGACAGTGTCGGCTTCTGATCCAGCAGTTTCAGGGCAAGCAGTCCAAAGATAAGGAAAAGGAGTCGGACAAAGTTGAGGACAAGATAGTGACGATGGGTACCCCCAGGTCAATTCCACCCTGATGATTTTTGCTGATGTTGAGAGCAAAAGTCGACTGAAGGTTATTAACCATGAGGTAAATATGGTTGCTCCGACAACACCCAATTATCTGAAGTGGTCCCAGACTGCCATCACATTCGACCAGTCTGATCACCCTACGCACATTGCCACCCCTGGGAGGCAAGCTCTGGTGGTCGACCCAGTTGTCGAAGGCACTCGACTGACCAAAGTCCTGATGGATGGAGGCAGCGGTTTGAACATACTGTATGCAGAAACATTGAAAGGGATGGGCATTCCGATGTCCAGGCTCAGCACCAGTAACATGAGTTTCCATGGAGTCATTCCTGGGAAGAAAGCCGAGTCACTCGGCCAAATTGCTCTTGATGTGGTTTTCGGTGATTCCAAGAATTACCGCAAGGAAAAGTTGACATTCGAAGTTGTGGATTTCCAAAGTGCTTATCACACTATTTTGGGCAGGCCAGCTTATGCACGCTTCATGGCTCGACCATGTTATGTGTATCTCAAATTGAAGATGCCTGGTCCCAAAGGTGTGATCACTGTTACAGGCAATCGGAAGAAAGCAGAAGAGTGTTTTCAGAAAGGCTCAAAGATTGCTGACGCTCAGATGGCGGTGGTCGAGCTGCAAGAGTATCAGAAGACTGCAGATCCGAGTGAGTTGCTATGAGCTAAGAAGCCTGCTTCAGAATCAGCTTTTCAGTCGTCCGGTGAAACGAAGGCAGTTCACATTCACCCGAATGATCCAAACGCTGCTCCGACTCACATCTCAATGACGGTCGACTCCAAATAGGAAGAAGCGCTCATCCAGTTCCTCCGTGAGAACTGGGACATCTTCGCATGGAAGCCTGCTGACATGCCTGGAGTTCCCAGGGGGCTGGCTGAGCACCGTCTACGAGTCGACCCAAAATTTAAACCTGTGAAAGAACATCTTCGATGGTCCGCCGTCCAGAAGAGGAAGGCCATTGGCGAGGAGGTGGCTCGGCTCTTAGCAGCGGAGTTCATCCGAGAAATTTACCACTCCGAGTGGCTCGCCAATGTTGTCATGGTCCCCAAGAAGGACAAGTCACTTCGCATGTGCATTGATTTCAAGCATGTCAATCGGGCCTGCCCGAAAGATCATTTTCCTCTCCCCCGCATCGACCAGATAGTCGACTCGACTGCGGGATGTGAGCGTTTGTCTTTCCTAGACGCCTATTCCGGGTACCATCAGATCCGTCTGTACGGGCCCGACGAGATCAAAACAGCTTTCATCACTCCATTCGGGGGCTTCTGTTATGTCACCATGCCGTTCGGCCTCAAGAATGCCGGAGCCACATTCATGAGGATGATTCAGAAGTGTTTGCTCACTCAAATCAGTCGGAATGTGGAGGCATACATGGATGATATTGTGGTCAAGTCACGGAAGGGTTCCGACCTGCTGACTGACCTTGCTGAAACCTTTGCCAACCTCAGGAGGTATGATATCAAGCTCAATCCGTCAAAGTGCACGTTCGGAGTTCCAGGTGGGAAGTTACTCAGTTTTCTTGTTTCCGAACGGGGAATCGACGCCAATCCTGAAAAAATTGGCACTATACTCCGGATGAAACGTCCTGTGTGTGTGCATGACGTCCAGAAGCTTACAGGATGCTTGGCCGCTTTAAGTCGATTCATCTCTCGCCTCGGTGAAAAGGCATTGCCTTTTTACCGACTGATGAAGAAGTCCGACAAGTTCGAGTGGACTCCAGAAGCTGATGCAGCGTTTACAGAGCTCAAAGCTCTGCTCTCCACCCAGCCGGTGCTTGCTGCCCCAATCAGCAAGGAGCCTTTGCTGATTTACATTGCAGCCACAGGACAAGTTGTCAGTACAGTACTTACGGTCGAGCGGGAAGAAGAAGGAAAGGCCTTCAAAGTTCAGCGCCCAGTATATTATGTTTCTGAAGTTTTGACTCCTTCAAAGCAAAGATATCCTCATTACCAGAAGCTTGTATATGGGATTTATATGACCACGAAGAAGGTTGCACATTACTTCTCTGATCATTCCATTACAGTCGTCAGCGACGCTCCACTATCAGAGATTTTGCACAACAGAGATGCAACTGGTCGAGTGGCCAAATGGGCGATTGAACTTCTTCCCCTAGATATCAAGTTTGAGGCAAAGAAAGCTATCAAGTCCCAAGCAATTGCAGATTTCATCGCCGAGTGGATCGAACAGCAACTTCCGACTCAAGTTCACTCGGAGCACTGGACCATGTTCTTCGATGGATCTAAGATGCTGAATGGTTCCGGTGCTGGGGTAGTATTGGTTTTCCCCCGAGGAGATAAGCTCAGATATGTTCTCCAGATTCACTTTGATTCCTCCAATAACGAAGCAGAATATGAAGCACTTTTGTATGGGTTGCGCATGGCCATTTCACTCGGCGTCCGTCGCCTCATGGTCTATGGCGACTCAGATTTGGTGGTTAATCAGGTGATGAAAGAATGGGACGTCAGAAGTCCAGCTATGACTGGTTATTGCAATGCAGTGAGAAAGTTAGAGAAGAAATTCAAGGGGTTAGAGCTTCATCACATCCCCCGACTGAAAAATCAAGCGGCTGATGATTTGGAAAAGATAGGCTCCAAGAGAGAAGCCATCCCCAGCAATGTGTTTTTGAAACACATCCACTCGCCATCAGTCCAAGAAGATCCTTTTACAGAAGAAGCCCCGCAGCCAAAGAGTGCCACAGATGCGACTGAAGTTGAAATTCCGGCAGTGGTCGACCTAATCATGGAAGTTTTGACAATCACCCCTGACTAGAAGATACCGTACATCGCGTATATCCTGAGGAAGGAACTCCCGGAGGACGAAGAAGAGGCTCGACAGATCGTCCATCGATCCAAGGCCTTTACAGGCATAAAGGGACAGTTGTATAGAGAAAGCGCGACTGGAGTCGGTCAGAAGTGTATAACACCAGAAGAAGGTCAGATAATCCTTGATGATATCCACTCGGGGACCTGTGGTCATCATGCGTCCTCTCGGATCATTGTGGCTAAAGCATACCGAGCGGGATTCTACTGGCCAAGAGCGAATGAAATGGCAAAAGAGATAGTCGACAAGTGTGAAGGGTGGCAGTTCTACTCCAACATGTCGCACAAGCCTGCATCAGCCCTGAATACCATTCCACTCGTCTGGCCCTTCGCTGTTTGGGGACTGGACATGGTTGGCCCATTGAGAACAGGCAGGAGCGGTTTCACACATGTGCTTGTGGCAGTCGACAAGTTTACCAAATGGATTGAAGCTAAGCCTATCAAGAATCTTGATGCTTGCACTGCTATCAGTTTCGTCAGAGAGTTAACATTCAGATATGGAGTTCCGCATAGCATCATCACTGACAATGGGTCAAACTTTGATTCAGACAAGTTCAGAGCTTTTTGCGCCTCTCAAGGCACATGAGTCGACTACGCATCGGTCGCCCACCCTCAGTCGAATGGACAAGCAGAAAGGGCAAATGGTCTGATTCTCAAAGGACTAAAGCCTCGGCTGATGCGTGATCTCAAGCACGCAGCAGGCGCTTGGGTCGACGAGCTTCCGTCGGTTCTGTGGGGATTGAGGACTACCCCGAATCGGTCGACTGGAAGAACTCCGTTCTTTCTAGTTTACGGAGCGGAAGCAGTCCTGCCGAGTGATCTACTTCACAATGCACCCCGAGTCGAGCTTTATACCGAAGATGAAGCAGAACAAGCCCGGCAAGACGCAGTCGACCTCTTGGAAGAAGAAAGAGAAATGGCTATGATCCGATCGACCATTTATCAGCAAGACTTGTGTCGATTCCATGCCAGAAATGTGAAGAGTCGAGCCTTCCAAGAAGGAGATTTGGTCCTCCGAGTGGATCAACAGAAACCACACAAGCTCGCTCCTACTTGGGAAGGTCCCTTCATCGTCACCAGAGTCCTCCACAATGGAGCGTATCACCTTTACAATGTCGGTCACCAGATCGATGAGCCACGAGCTTGGAATGCAGAACTGCTCCGCCCCTTTCACACTTGAATTCTCACTCAAATAAGATGTAATAAGAAAAACTTTTGTAGTCTATTTATCAAAGACAAGAGTGTTACAAATTTTCCTATAATTGTTGTTGCTTTTGTTTGCGTGTGAAATCCCCCAGTGGGTGGCTTAGCTGCGAATCCGTTTCGCCTAAGTTTGTAAAAAAAAATCCTACCGAGTGGTGAGCCAGACTCCCACTCGGAGGCTTAGCTGCAGCCCAGTGCTCGCCTAAGTGTTTAAAAATCCTACCGAGTGGAGAGCAAACCTCCCACTCGGAGGCTTAGTTGCAGCCCAGTGCTCGCCTAAGTGTTTAAAAATTCTACCGAGTGGTGAGCCAGACTCCCACTCGGAGGCTTAGCTGCAGCCCAGTGCTCGCCTAAGTGTTTAAAAATCCTACCGAGTGGTGAGCCAGACTCCCACTCGGAGGCTTAGCTGCAGCCCAGTGCTCGCCTAAGTGTTTAAAAATCCTACCGAGTGGAGAGCAAACCTCCCCCTCGGAGGCTTAGCTGCAGCCCAGTGCTCGCCTAAGTATTTAAAAATCCTACCGAGTGGTGAGCAGACCTCCCACTCGGGAGGCTTAGCTGCAGCCCAGTGCTCGCCTAAGTGTTTAAAAATCCTACCGAGTGGTGAGCCAGACTCCCACTCGGAGGCTTAGCTGCAGCCCAGTGCTCGCCTAAGTGTTTAAAAATCCTACCGAGTGGAGAGCAAACCTCCCACTCGGAGGCTTGGCTGCAGTCCAGTACTCGCCTAAGTTTGAAAAAATCCTACCGAGTGGTGAGCAGACCTCCCACTCGGGGGCTTAGTTGCAGTCCAGTACTCGCCTAAGTTTGAAAAAATCCTACCGAATGGAGAGCAGACCTCCCACTCGGGGGCTTAGCTGCAGTCCAGTACTCGCCTAAGTTTGAAAAAATCCTACCGAGTGGAGAGCAGACCTCCCACTCGGGGGCTTAGCTGCAGTCCAGTACTCGCCTAAGTTTGAAAAAATCCTACCAAGTGGAGAGCAGACCTCCCACTCGGGGGCTTAGCTGCAGTCCAGTACTCGCCTAAGTTTGAAAAAATCCTACCGAGTGGAGAGCAGACCTCCCACTCGGGGGCTTAGCTGCAGTCCAGTACTCGCCTAAGTTTTTAAAATCCTACCGAGTGGAGAGCAGACCTTCCACTCGGAGGCTTAGCTGCAGCCCAGTGCTCGCCTAAGTACGGAACACATCCCAATCCGCAAGGACGACGAGGTGCAAATCGACTGCTACCTTCTCCTTCGGAGCTACACCACAAATACAAAGTTATTTCGAGTGAAGAACAAGTTCCAATCGACAGATAATTCATGAAGATATTCAACGATAAATCAAGTTCAGATAAGATCCAAAGGTTCTAGACCGCAGATCAAAGTACTCGAGCCTCCAGCTCGACAAAGTTTAACGGTTACAAAAACCACTCGGCATTCCGAGGCAAATTTAAGGTGGGACATAAGAGTTTGTTCACTCCGCGGGAGGAGGGCTGGCAGGCTCGACGAACTCATCCAGGTCGACGCCGTCGGCTATCCAAGTGGCTGCAGCGATGAAAGTCCCCATAAAGGTTCGGAAGTCATGCTTCTGGGTGTTGGCGACCTTGATTGCTGCCAGCTTGTCTTATCGCACCTCCTTGTAGTGGACACGAACCAAGGACAGAGCCACATCAGCGCCACACCGAGCAGAAGAGTTCTTCCACTCCTGCACTCGGTCAGGGATTCCGTTAAGTCGAGTCATCAGAGACTCGAGATCGTTTTGGAGCGTAGCCTCTGGCCAAAGTGCCGGGTCGATCCGTGACATGGCGACCTTCAGTCGAGCCAAGTAGTCCACGGCACCGTCGATGCGAGATTCCAGTCGGAGCAGATTCATGGCAGTTTCATCTTTCACGGGAGAGTTGATTGGATCCAAACCTGGTTCGATCCGCCCAGTCTCCTCTTCAAAGTTCTGGCAAAACTCTGTATTCACGATCCAAGGATAAGTCAATTTTCATACACTGAGTCGACACAAAAAAAAACACCAGTCGGAACTGAATGTGCACCTTCAAGCTTGATGTACAACTTCTTGGCGAGGCTCCTCAAGTAGCTCTCCAGATCGTCCCTCCTGCGAGCGATGCCTTCCATCTTTTCGTTCAGGTTTAGGTTATCCTTCTTCCAACGTGTACACTCCCTGTTGGCTTCATTCAGAGCGGTCTTCAGCCTGGTATTCTCTTCTTCTAACTGGCCGACCGAAGCCAGCTTCTGTTCGGCCAGAGCGGTCTTGTCGTCAGCCTCCTTACGGGCAGCAGCCAAGTCCTGATCCTTCTTCGCCAGAGCTTCTCTCAGTTTTTCTGCAAAGAAATGATGATTGATTCGGAAATAGCAGAAGGATACTCAAGCCTAAAAACTAACCAGTCGACAAAATCGTCTTACCTGCAGCGCCGTCTCTGACCTTTTGCAGCTCTGTCCTGGCCAGCTCCAAATCAAGGTTCAGTTGAATCTGCTGCTTCTCCAAGTCAGCAAAGCGAGCTCCAAGATCGCAAGATTTCTGAAATCAAAGGGGAGAAGTTACCGTTACAGCAAAAAACAACAACAAAGGCAATAAATACTAAGACTACGGTCGACTGCCAGCAGTCCACCATAGTCTCGGGGACTACACCCAGTGGGTGCACTTAGCGTGCCCCCACCGGTTCTGATCCCACTCGACCGGCCCGCCGAAGTCGAGTTCAAAAAAAAGAGAGAAAGAAAGTAGAACTCAGACTACAGTCGACTGCCAGCAGTCCACCATAGTCTCGGGGACTACACCCAGTGGGTGCACTTAGCGTGCCCCCACCGGTTCTGATCCCACTCAACCGGCCCGCCGAAGTCGAGTGGAAGAGACAAACTACCAGTTTGGTTTATACATTCGGCAAAATACAAAGACTACAGTCGACTGCCAGCAGTCCACCGTAGTCTCCACTAGTCCAAAACTTCAATCGAGGCACCCAGTGGGTGTACAGACGCAAAGATTTTCGGAAAGAATCTTCAGATAGCCGACTAACCTGAACGTTGCTCTGGAGAGCCGAGCTGGCATCATAGGTGGCTTGGCTGGCGTCCCGCACCATCTTCATCTTCTCCATCATAATGCCCGCCTGGCGTATGGCTTCCCTAGCAGCATTCACCTCGTCCTCTGGGACATGATGGGTCGCAAAAACTGAAGGCGGGTCGACAGGGGCCTGAGCAGTCAAAGAAGAAGGCAAGGCACTCGACAGGGGCTCCGCAAAGGTAACAGAACCCCGATTGACATCACCAGTGTCCTGAACGACTGGTTCCGCCCTCGGCGTCGACTGTAGCGCCTCACTTGCAGGAGCTCGCCTACTCTTCCTCGTCAAAGACCTCTCGGGCTCTTCATCATCATCATCAGGGAGGTCAATAATGTTGGGAGCTGTGCAAAGTTCAAATTGCCAAAATCACGTCACCCAGTGATGCACGATGTAGTTGAATCGACCAAAGAAAGATAGTATGGCGGAAATCATACCTGGATTAGAAGTGACCGCATCCTCCATCACCTCATCATCATCCCTGTAAGCTGAGGTCTCGGAAGTGGCAGCGCTAACAATTCCAAAGTTCGCCCAGTCAAAACAAGAAAAACAAACAGCGCGGAGCGTCGAGTGAATACAAGGAGAGACACTCACACGGAGGCGACAGGGATATCGATCTTGATCTTTGGCAGCGCCTTCCGAGTCTTCGGCTCTGCAACTTTGGGGTGTTTTGGCGCCTTCTCAGTCGGGGTTGGTGAAGAGACCCGAGGACGCTTCGAAGACTGGCCAGCCTGAGCAGTTGCCTTGTCGCGGGCACTCGGCCGTTCTTGGTCAAGCTTGGATCGTCTCTCTATGCGAGGAGGCGACTCAACTTCTTCCCCATCACTTGAGTCGTCACTTCCACCATCCCCTTCACCATCAGAAGTCCACTCGCCACTTTCGCCACCACTCGCCTCGCCTTCCAGAGCTTGCTCTTGCTCCCCGTTGGGCATCGAATACATTTCAGTAATGGCCCGAAAGAAAGCAAGGAGAACAAAGTCAGTCGACACAATACAGACAGCTGCGCGAGTGAATTCGGATTACAAGCAAAAACTAGAATCAGACCTGCTCTGGTACACGTGACTGGTCGAATGGGGGAACTCTCCTGGCTCCTCTGGGATTGTCCTTGTTCCCTGTAATGCTCGACAGCCACTTCTCCAGCGTGTCGTCATCGACCTCCTCCGGGTAGATCCGAGTGGAGTCTTCTAGACCCGAATACATCCACATCGGGTGGTCTCGGGCTTGGAGAGGCTGGATGCGCCGCTGAAGGAAGACCTCCAAGAGATCCATACCAGTGACCCCGTCACGAATGAGCTGGACCACTCGGTTGACCAACACCTTCACGTGCGCCTTCTCCTCCGGGAGCACCTTTAAAGGGGAGGGTTTTTCCACTCGGTCCATGGTAAAGGAAGGGAGGCCAGTCGATTGCCCTGGCGTCGACTGGTCTTTGCAGTAGAACCAGGTCGACTGCCATCCGCGAACTGAATCGGGAAGAATCATGGCTGTAAAGGAGCTTTTTCCCCTTGTCTGGATGCCAAGACCCCCACACATCTGGATCACTTGGGTCCTCTCGTCACTCGGATTAGCCTTTTTCACTGTCTGGGAGCGACAAGTGAAAATATGCTTGAAAAGACCCTAGTGAGGTCGACAACCCAAGAAGTTCTCACACAAGGAAATGAACGCGGCAAGATAAACGATTGAGTTGGGGGTAAAATGGTGGAGTTGAGCCCCAAAGAAGTTCAGAAACCCTCGAAATAAAGGATGAGGAGGCAAGGAAAACCCACGGTCGACGCGGGTGGCAACAAGAACGCGCTCACCCTCCCGGGGTTGCGGCTCGGATTCCTTCCCCGGAAGCCACGCCGAGTCATAGGGGATCAGCCCTCCCTCGGCCAGGTCGTTGAGGTCTTCTTGGGAGATCCTCGAGTGGATCTAGTCGCCCTGGATCCAACCCTTCGGCAGGCCAGTCCGCGAGGAAGATCCGCCCCGGCTCGTCGCCTTCCCCTTTGACCTCGCCGTCGCCTTCTTTGCCCGCTCCAGAGCCGCTGTCTTCTCCTTCACCATTGTCGCCGACGAGACGCGTGTGGCGCGGTGGCGCTGGAGCGAGAGCGAGCGCAGAGAAGAGGCATGAGGAGGAGAAGAGATAATGGGGCGCACTGTTCGGGAGACTCCGGTCCAACGCCTTATATGAGGCCGCTTCCGAGTGGCTGACAGGTAGGCCCAGATGGCTCTGTCAAAACCCATAACGACCGCATGAGCGATACGTGGCGAAAAAGGTGGTGCGGGGATTGAGGCGGCTCCGCTCTATCTCGTCCGATTACTGCGGCCTCCCCCGTCCCGCGCGCTTCCCAAAATTCGGATCCCACTAAATCCGCGGGCAGCAAATAACTTGTCAGACCAAAGATCTCCTCCGCACCATCACTCGGAGCCTTACAAGTAAAGAAACTCACTCGGCGAAGAATTAAGAATGGATCAAGGCGACTGAAAAGGGAGTTGCTGTCATCACTCAGGTCCGTTGATCCGAAACAAGATATGCTCACGGGATAGAAAACGAGTCGGAGAAGTCCTCAACTCCTTCCCCACTCAAACCTCGATCCATTCGGGGGCTAATGATGAAGCTGTGTACCTAGGGTAGGGTTACGGACCTGTCCTAACTGCCCTACCCAAGGACAGCTCTAGAATAAATCACCTTTCAATCGACTTGGAGGTGTTCCACTCGACAGACTCGAAGACATTCGACCAAGAAGCAATTACCCGACCAAGATCCAACCACTCGACGGCCAGGAGACCTAAAGTCACTCCGCACGCTAACGGTCGGTCATTAAGTAGCTTTTATGGTCATCATAGCACTTTATTACTAGTGTTATCAGTAACGCCCTACCTTAATGTACATTGAACCCTTCGTAACGTGGGCTGGCCGGGGTCCTGGCGCACTCTATATAAGCCACCCCCTCCTCCGAGACAAGGGTTCGGACCTCTGTAACTCATACACACATAATCCAGTCGACCGCCTCCGGGCTCCGAGACGTAGGGCTTTTACTTCTTCCGAGAAGGGCCTGAACTCGTAAACCTTGCGTCCTTACAACCTCTCCATAGCTAAGACCTCGCCTCTCTATACTTACCCCCCTACATCACTGTCAGAGTTAGAACCACGACAATGATCATGTTTTGTAACCGAGTTATCGACAACTGGCAGGAGCCATATGGTTGTCGCTTTATTGTATGCAATGCAATCGCCCTGTAATGCTTTACTTTATCACTAAGCGGTAGCGATAGTCGTAGAAGCATAAGATTGGCGAGACGACAACGATGCTACAATGGAGATCAAGGTGTCGCGCCGGTGACGATGGTGATCATGACGGTGCTTCGGAGATGGAGATCACAAGCACAAGATGATGATGGCCATATCATATCACTTATATTGATTGCATGTGATGTTTATCTTTTATGCATCTTATCTTGATTTGATTGACAGTAGCATTATAAGATGATCCCTCACTAAATTATCAAAGTATAAGTGTTCTCCCTGAGTATGCACCGTTGCGAAAGTTCTTCGTGCTGAGACACCACGTGATGATCGGGTGTGGTAGGCTCTACGTTCAAATACAACGGGTGCAAAACAGTTGCACACGCAGAATACTCAGGTTAAACTTGACGAGCCTAGCATATAACAGATATGGCCTCGGAACACGGAGACCGAAAGGTCGAGCGTGAATCATATAGTAGATATGATAAACATAGTGATGTTCACCGTTGAAACTACTCCATCTCACGTGATGATCGGACATGGTTTAGTTGATATGGATCACGTGATCACTTAGAGGATTAGAGGGATGTCTATCTAAGTGGGAGTTCTTAAGTAATATGATTAATTGAACTTAAATTTATCATGAACTTAGTACCTGATAGTATCTTGCTTGTCTATGTTGATTGTAGATAGATGGCCCGTGCTGTTGTTCCGTTAAATTTTAATGCGTTCCTTGAGAAAGCAAAGTTGAAATATGATGGTAGCAATTACACGGACTGGGTCCGTAACTTGAGGATTATCTTCATTGCTGCACAGAAGAATTACGTCCTGGAAGCACCGCTAGGTGTACCACCTGCGCCAGCAATTGCAGACATTGTGAATGCCTGACAGTCACGTGTTGATTACTACTCGATAGTTCAGTGTGCCATGCTTTACGGCTTAGAACTGGGACTTCAACAAAGTTTTGAACGTCATGGAGCATATGAGATGTTCCAGGAGTTGAAGTTAATTTTTCAAAAGAATGCCCGGATTGAGAGATATGAAGTCTCCAATAAGTTCTATAGCTGCAAGATGGAGGAGAATAGTTCTGTCAGTGAGCATATACTCAAGATGTCTGGGTACTGCAATCACTTGATTCAACTGGGGGTTAATTTTCCAGATGATAGCGTCATTGACAGAATTCTTCAAGCACTGCCACTAAGCTACAAGAGCTTCGTGATGAACTATAACATGCAAGGGATGGATAAGATGATTCCCGAGCTCTTCACAATGCTAAAGGCTGCGGAGGTAGAAATCAAGAAGGAGCATCAAGTGGTGATGGTCAATAAGATCACCAGTTTCAAGAAAAAGGGCAAAGGGAAGAAGAAGGGGAACTTCAAGAAGAACAGCAAGCAAGTTGCTCCTCAGGAGAAGAAACCCAAGTCTGGACCTAAGCCTGAGACTGAGTGCTTCTACTGCAAGCAGACTGGTCACTGGAAGCGGAACTGCCCCAAGTATTTGGCGGATAAGAAGGATGGCTAGGTGAACAAAGGTATATGTGATATACATGTTATTGATGTGTACCTTTCTAATGCTCGCAGTAGCACCTGGGTATTTGATACTGGTTCTGTTGCTAATATTTGCAACTCGAAACAGGGGCTACGGATTAAGCGACGATTGGCTAAGGACGAGGTGATGATGCGCGTAGGAAATGTTTCCAAAGTCGATGTGATCACTGTCGGCACGCTACCTCAACATCTACCTTCGGGATTAGTATTAGACCTAAATAATTGTTATTTGGTGCCAGCGTTGAGCATGAACATTATATCTGGATCTTATTTCATGCGAGACAGTTATTCATTTAAATCAGAGAATAATGGTTGTTCTATTTCTATGAGTAATATCTTTTATGGTCATGCACCCTTGAAGAGTGGTCTATTTTTGTTGAATCTCGATAGTAGTGATACACATATTCATAATATTGAAGCCAAAAGATGCAGAGTTGATAATGATAGTGCAACTTATTTGTGGTACTGCCGTTTAGGTCATATCAGTGTAAAGCGCATGAAGAAACTCCATACTGATGGACTTTTGGAACCACTTGATTATGAATCACTTGGTACTTGTGAACCGTGCCTCATGGGCAAGATGACTAAAACACCGTTCTCTGGAACTATGGAGAGAGCAACAGATTTTTTGGAAATCATACATACAGATGTATGTGGTCCGATGAATGTTGAGGCTCCTGGCGGATATCATTATTTTCTCACCTTCACAGATAATTTAAGCAGATATGGGTATATCTACTTAATGAAACATAAGTCTGAAATATTTGAAAAGTTCAAAGAATTTCAGAGTGAAGTTGAAAATCATCGTAACAAGAAAATAAAGTTTCTACGATCTGATCGTGGAGGACAATATTTGAGTTATGAGTTTGGTCTTCATTTGAAACAATGCGGAATAGTTTTGCAACTCACGCCACCCAGAACACCACAGCGTAATGGTGTGTCCGAACGTTGTAATCATACTTTACTAGATATGGTGCGATCTATGATGTCTCTTATTGATTTACCGCTATCGTTTTGGGGTTATGCTTCAGAGACGGCCGCATTCACGTTAAATAGGGCACCATCGAAATCCGTTGAGACGACGCCTTATGAACTGTGGTTTGGCAAGAAACCAAAGTTGTCGTTTATGAAAGTTTGGGGCTATGATGCTTATGTGAAAAAGCTTCAACCTGATAAACTCGAACCCAAATCGGAGAAATGTGTCTTCATAGGATACCCAAAGGAGACTGTTGGGTACACCTTCTATCACAGATCCGAAGGCAAGACTTTTGTTGCTAAATTCGGAATCTTTCTGGAGAAGGAGTTTCTCTCGAAAGAAGTGAGTGGGAGGAAAGTAGAACTTGATGAGGTAACCGTACCTGCTCCCTTATTGGAAAGTAGTTCATCACAGAAACTGGTTCCTGTGACGTCTATACCAATTAGTAAGGAAGTTAATGATGATGATCATGAAACTTCAGATCAAGTTGTTACTGAACCTCGTAGGTCAACCAGAGTAAGATCCGCACCAGAGTGGTACGGTAATCCTGTTCTGGAAGTTATGTTACTAGACCATGACGAACCTACGAACTATGAAGAAGCGATGGTGAGCCCAGATTCCGCAAAATGGTTTGAGGCCATGAAATCTGAGATGGGATCCATGTATGAGAACAAAGTGTGGACTTTGGTTGACTTGCCCAATGATCGGCAATCAATTGAGAATAAATGGATCTTCAAGAAGAAGACTGACGCTGACTGTGATGTTACTGTCTATAAAGCTCGACTTGTTGCGAAAGGTTTTCGACAAGTTCAAGGGATTGACTACGATGAGACCTTCCCACCCGTAGCAATGCTTAAGTCTGTCCGAATCATGTTAGCGATTGCCGCATTTTATGATTATGAAATTTGGCAAATGGATGTCAAAATTGCATTCCTGAATGGATTTCTGGAAGAAGAGTTGTATATGATGCAACCGGAAGGTTTTGTCGATCCAAAGGGAGCCAACAAAGTGTGCAAGCTCCAGCGATCCATTTATGGACTGGTGTAAGCCTCTCGGAGTTGGAATAAACGCTTTGATAGTGTGATCAAAGCATTTGGTTTTGTACAGACTTTTGGAGAAGCCTGTATTTACAAGAAAATGAGTGGGACCTCTGTAGCATTTCTAATATTATATGTGGATGACATATTGCTGATTGGAAATGATATAGAATTTCTGGATAGCATAAAGGGATACTTGAATAAGAGTTTTTCAATGAAAGACCTCGGTGAAGCTGCTTACATATTGGGCATCAAGATCTATAGAGATAGATCAAGACGCTTAATTGGACTTTCACAAAGCACATACCTTGACAAAGTTTTGAAGAAGTTCAAAATGGATCAAGCAAAGAAAGGGTTCTTGCCTGTGTTACAAGGTGTGAAGTTGAGTAAGACTCAATGCCCGACCACTGCAGAAGATAGAGAGAAAATGAAAGATGTTCCCTATGCTTCAGCCATAGGCTCTATCATGTATGCAATGCTGTGTACCAGACCTGATGTGTGCCTTGCTATAAGTTTAGCAGGGAGGTACCAAAGTAATCCAGGAGTGGATCACTGGACAGCGGTCAAGAACATCTTGAAATACCTGAAAAGGACTAAGGATATGTTTCTCGTTTATGGAGGTGACAAAGAGCTCATCGTAAATGGTTACGTTGATGCAAGCTTTGACACTGATCCGGACGATTCTAAATCGCAAACCGGATATGTGTTTACATTGAACGGTGGAGCTGTCAGTTGGTGCAGTTCTAAACAAAGCGTCGTGGCGGGATCTACGTGTGAAGCGGAATACATAGCTGCTTCGGAAGCAGCAAATGAAGGAGTCTGGATGAAGGAGTTCATATTTGATCTAGATGTCATACCTAGTGCATCGGGTCCAATGAAAATCTTTTGTGACAATAATGGTGCAATTGCCTTGGCGAAGGAATCCAGATTTCACAAGAGAACCAAGCACATCAACAGACACTTCAATTCCATCCGGGATTTAGTCCAGGTGGGAGACATAGAAATTTGCAAGATACATACGGATCTGAATGTTGCAGACCTGTTGACTAAGCCTCTTCCACGAGCAAAACATGATCAGCACCAAGGCTTCATGGGTGTTAGAATCATTACTGTGTAATCTAGATTATTGACTCTAGTGCAAGTGGGAGACTGAAGGAAATATGCCCTAGAGGCAATAATAAAGTTATTAATTATTTCCTTATATCATGATAAATGTTTACTATTCATGCTAGAATTGTATTAACCGGAAACATAATACATGTGTGAATACATAGACAAACAGAGTGTCACTAGTATGCCTCTACTTGACTAGCTCGTTGATCAAAGATGGTTAAGTTTCCTAACCATTGACATGGGTTGTCATTTTATTAACGGGATCACATCATTAGGAGAATGATGTGATTGACTTGACCCATTCCGTTAGCTTAGCACTCGATCGTTTAGTATGTTGCTATTGATTTCTTCATGACTTATACATGTTCCTATGACTATGAGATTATGCAACTCCCATTTATCGGATGAACACTTTGTGTGCTACCAAACATCACAACGTAACTGGGTGATTATAAAGGTGCTCTACAGGTGTCTCCGAAGGTACTTGTTGGGTTGGCGTATTTCGAGATTAGGATTTGTCACTCCGATTGTCGGAGAGGTATCTCTGGGCCCTCTCGGTAATGCACATCACTTAAGCCTTGCAAGCATTGCAACTAATGAGTTAGTTGCGAGATGATGTATTACAGAACGAGTAAAGAGACTTACCGGTAACGAGATTGAACTAGGTATTGAGATACCGACGATCGAATCTCGGGCAAGTAACATACCGATGACAAAGGGAACAACGTATGTTGTTATGCGGTCTGACCGATAAAGATCTTCATAGAATATGTGGGAGCCAATATGAGCATCCAGGTTCCGCTATTGGTTATTGACCGGAGACGTGTCTCGGTCATGTCTACATAGTTCTCGAACCCGTAGGGTCCGCACGCTTAACGTTTTGATGACAGGTATATTATGAGTTTATATGTTTTGATGCACCGAAGGTTGTTCGGAGTCCCGGATGTGCTCACGGACTTGACGAGGAGTCTCGAAATGGTCGAGACATGAAGATTGATATATTGGAATCCTATGTTTGGATATCGGAAGTGTTCCAGGTGAAATCGGGATTTTACCGAAGTACCGGGAGGTTACCGGAACCCCCCGGGAGCTTAATGGGCCATAGTGGGCCTTGTGGAGAAGAGGAGAGGCGGCCAGGGCAGGGCCGCGCCCCCCTCCCCCTAGTCCGAATAGGACAAGGAGAGGGGGGCGGCACGCCCCCCCCCCCCTTTTCCTTCCTCTCTCCCTCCTCTTTCCCCCTCCACTCCTAGTCCAACAAGGAAAAGGGAGGGAGTCCTACTCCCGGTAGGAGTAGGACTCCTCCTGGTACGCCCCTCCTGGCCGGCCGCACCTCCCCCCTTGCTCCTTTATATACGGGGGCAGGGGGCACCCTAGAGACACAACAATTGATCGTTTAATCTTTTAGCCGTGTGCGGTACCCCTGATACGTCCATTTTGCATCATGCTTTTATATCGATATTTATTGCATTATGGGCTGTTATTACATGTTATGTCACAATACTTATGCCTATTCTCTCTTATTTTACAAGGTTTACATAAGGAGGGAGAATGCCGGCAGCTGGAATTCTGGGCTGGAAAAGGAGCAAATATTAGAGACCTATTCTGCACAACTCCAAAAGTCCTGAAACTCCACGAAAGTCATCTTTGGAAATAATAAAAAATATCCAGCGGAAGAAGCTCACCAGAGGGGGCCCCACCTGTCCACGAGGGTGGGGGCGCACCCCCCTACCTCGTGGGCCCCCTGTTGGCTCTCCGATGCCCATCTTCTGCTATATGAGGTCTTTCGATGAGAAAAAAAAATCATAAGCAACCTTTCGGGACGAGACTCCGCCGCCACGAGGTGGAACCTTGGCGGAACCAATCTAGGCTCCAGCAGAGCTGTTCTGCCGGGACACTTCCCTCCGGGAGGGGGAAATCATCGCCATCATCATCACCAACGCTCCTCTCGTCGGGAGAGGGCAATCTCCATCAACATCTTCACCAGCACCATCTCATCTCAAAACCCTAGTTTATCTCTTGTATCCAATTCTTGTCTCCAAGTCCGGGAATGGTACTAGTAGGTTGCTAGTAGTGTTGATTACTCCTTGTAGTTGATGCTAGTTGGTTTATTTGGTGGAAGATCATATGTTCAGATCCTTTATGCATATTATTAACCCTCTGATTATGAACATGAATATGCTTTGTGAGTAGTTACATTTGTTCCTGAGGACATGGGAGAAGTCTTGATATTAGTAGTCATGTGAATTTGGTATTCGTTCGATATTTTGATGAGATGTATGTTATCTAGCCTCTAGTGGTGTTATGTGAACATCGAATACATAACACTTCACCATTATTTGGGCCTAGAGGAAGGCATTGGGAAGTAATAAGTAGATGATGGGTTGCTAGAGTGACAGAAGCTTAAACCCTAGTTTATGTGTTGCTTTGTAAGGGGCTAATTTGGATCCATATGTTTCATGCTATGGTTAGGTTTACCTTAATACTTTTGTTGTAGTTGTGGATGCTTGCAATAGAGGTTAATCATAAGTGGGATGCTTGTTCAAGTAAGAACAGCACCCAAGCACCGGTCCACCCACATATCAAATTATCAAAGTACCGAACGCGAATCATATGAACGTGATGAAAACTAGCTTGACGATATTCCCATGTGTCCTCGGGAGAGCTTTTCCTTATATAAGAGTTTGTCTAGGCTTGTCCTTTGCTACAAAAAGGATTGGGCCACCTTGCTGCACTTTATTTACTTTTGTTACTTGTTGCTCGTTACAAATTATCCTATCACAAAACTATCTGTTACCACTTATTTCAGTACTTGCAGAGAATACCTTGCTGAAAACCGCTTATCATTTCCTTCTGCTCCTCGTTGGGTTCGACACTCTTACTTATCGAAAGGACTACGATAGATCCCCTATACTTGTGGGTCATCAGCCCCCCTCCACCATAGTCCACCTCGATAATACTGTAGCGGTGCTTAGGCGAAGCCCTGCATCGGTAGAACATCATCATCGTCACCACACCGTCGTGCTGACGAAACTCTCCCTCAACACTCGGCTGGATCGGAGTTCGAGGGACGTCATCGGGCTGAACGTGTGCTGAACTCGGAGGTGCCGTGCATTCGGTACTTGATCGGTCGGATCGTGAAGACGTACGACTACATGAACCGCGTTGTGCTAACGCTTCCGCTTTCGGTCTACGAGGGTACGTGGACAACACTCTCCCCTCTCGTTGCTATGCATCACCATGATCTTGCGTGTGCGTAGGAATTTTTTTGAAATTACTACGTTCTCCAACATTACTATCTCCAGGCAATGGACCTCAAGAAACTAAAAAGATGCCTTTCATAGGTACACATAACTCCGTTTCCAGGACTTTCCTACAAGAGAACAATTGCCGACACAAGGGGAAACAACCACACCACACCCATGTGATCCCGAATAACCATACCAGCTCTTGCACTTCCATCTGCTGCGAGCGAACCGTCCATATTGAGCTTACACCAACTTGGAGAAAGAGGCACCCACTGAGGCATATTCACGGTTCTAGAGTCAGTAGCAGCCAATTTAGGACGGTCTTCGTCAAGCAATACATACTTTCCTTTTACGTGGAATCTTGTAGGTGGCAGTATTGAATCTAAGCTAAGGACTCCATGTAACTCACAATAAATCGTCGAGAGTCATCATTCGGTGGGGGATATTTGTGATGATCCACTTCATTCCGCACATGGCAACATCGTCACAACCCACAGGGTCATCAGCACCATTGCATTCTGAAAGATTTCTGATGGCGCTTAGAAGGACTTCCCTCCCCGTATTTTGGATACCTTCTAGTGCTGGAAGTTGATACACCTCGGCCATATAATTCGAACCTCGGCCATAGTCCATGGTGCACCACTCCCTCTCATCCATGCATGAGTGGGCCTTCGACCTCAAAAGATAATAATTGATCCTTGACTTCATTGTCGGCTTTGTTAATTTATTTTGCTCTTTTCTTTGACTTGTTGACCATGACAATTTGCTTGGACTTCCTTTGATCGGCTTGAACTTTATTTTCTGGCTTGGAATTTTGTTGAACACCTTGGATCTTGTTGACTGACAAGGTATGACTAGGTGAGAACCTCAGGTAGAATTAGTTATTTTTCCCTAACATGAGTGTTTCCTACCAACCTATTTTCCTTATACGTGTGGTGCATTCTTAGAAAGCACAATTGTTAGCTACAGTTCTATATTAGCATGGCCAATGTGTTGTAGGCTCAACCTTATCAATTTTGTCGCACTTATGGCTTACTTTTGTGGTAAACCATAGTTTACCTTAACTTAGTTATGGCAATGTTATCATATCCAATATTGCATGTTTGGCTTAAGCACCATCCCACAACTAAGCTACTCATATTGATTTCTTTATGTCAATACAACAGTTATTTCTTAACATTTCGCGCATCAGTGGAGTTAGCTTAGTCTATAAATAAGACAAAATAGAGAAATATGAATGTCATGTCATCTGCCTTGAGAATGTCACTTGTCACACTTGCAACATCAGTATAGATAATTTTGCATCATGAACATATGTGCATATATGAAATGTTCAATCCTCAATTTGTGCGATGATGTTGATATGTTAAGATTACTTATGAATGAGAACTATTTCATGATGTTTGCATGTCATCTACTACTAGAATGTGTGGTTCCATGTTCATTTTTTTTAAATTTGAATTATGATATTTGAAATTGTGAATTTGAATATGGTTTAATTATATATATTTGAATTATTGTGGTGTGAAACATGGAGAAATATAAAATGTATATGGAGATTGAAGACAAAAGGTAGTTGGGGTTGAGAAATAGGGGACTACGGTTGCTGGAGTTAGATCCACTATATTGGGGCTCGGGAGTTGGGACCAGCCCTAGAGGGCTATGTAGGGGCTACTGTTGGAGATGCACTAACAAAGTTGAATCCACAACTGTAGCAAACATTGGCCAAAGAATTATGTCTAAAACACATAATCACATGGATGAAAAAGTGTGGCTAAGTTCACGAAACCTCACCAAGAGGACAAGGTTCACTAAGACTGGCCTGTTTTTTTAGGAAAACAAGAAAACAAGAAGGAATGCCATACAAGAGGATGGTTGATTAGAGGACAACCAGTAGCGGAGCTTGACCAAGTTCTTTGGGGGGGGGGCAAATAGAATATATGAGCTAGTGCGGGCAAACCCATAAAATTTCATCATCTATGCTTTCTCTCTAAAAAGAATATGCCTGCATGTGCCAATCCAGTGGGGGGGGGCACAGACCCCCAGGCATGCACTAAGCTCCGCCATTGAGGACAACTGTGAAAAAGCCCAACAGTGAAAAAACTACTTTACAAGACTAGATCTCGAGCACCATCCATCAAACCGGCAACCCGATGTCGCGGGCATGATGGAAGCACCCATGGCCCCCAAGATCAAAGTCACAACCATCAACCCTTGAAGTCAGCCTCCACCATGAAACACATCTTCGTCCGAGGGCATGGTGTGAAAATAACTCTTTAGTGACCCCTACAAGGAGAAACACGACGTCATGAGCGTCTCCATCACCGGTTTCAACCCCTATTGGAGTAAGACTTTCGCCCAGTACGCACCATCACCTCACCGATCCTAGGAATGAGCCGGAAGCATGGCAAGTTGTGCTTAAAACAAGCAACCCCTTGGCTACCATCCTAGTTGTCTTGTTGACCACTTATCGCGGGTGTAAAATGGCAGAGACAATGACTCGGTGTGATAACCTAACACATCTACAATTGGCACGACAAGTGAGGGACAATGACCAGGTGAGATATCGTCGGCGATCACACCTCATTGGCACCGCACCCCTAAGACATAAATACAACACAAAACTGACCCCATCGCATCGGGACTGAGATCCTCTAACTTAATTCACCTTACTTTGCCATGGTTAACATGTGGGTCCCACAATAAGTTGGCCTATATGTCAACTACTCAAAGTTAGGGAACATAAAAAATGACGGAAAAAAATGAATGAACCCAATTTCCATATGATTGGTTCCTTTGGGGCGCCCAGAAAACATAAATTGTGTACATGGTAAAACACAAGAAAATTCTCCGCTCATGCACCTTTCGCACAAATTTCAGAGAACAATGGGATTTCACATAATCCGGTGAAGTGTTTGTGCGTGAACGAGGGAAGAGGGGTCACAACTCTTGTTTTATGTTTGCACCCCTCTTCAGGACAGATTTCCAAGGTTGTTCTCTTTTTGCATGCGCAAGAATCTCTCAGTTATGGAAATGTTTCAGGCTGGAAAATTTTCAACAGATGTTCTCTTTGCCTCTGTCTAAATTGGCTTTTCAAGAGCTAAATCAGCTCTCATCTATGATGGCAGATGCCACTTTGGATAATGGATGCAATGACATCTGGGCTTGGAGACATGGGAAGAGGTCTGAATATTCGGCCAAGAAATTTTATGATTCTGTGCACCAACCAGTTTTGGCCAATCCCATACTGAGTTGGGTCTGGAAGAGTTGTTGCACCATGACAATTAATATGTTTGCCTGGCTAGTCATAATGGAGAGAGTCAACACCAAGGATATGATTCAGCGTAGACATTGGAAAATTAATGATGGGCCTGAGTGTGTTCTCTGCCTGACTAGAGCGCTTGAAGACAGGAACCACCTCTTCTTCCAATGCAACTTCAGTATGCGCATATGGAATTATCTTCAAGTCACCTGGCTGGATAGCAATGACATGGTGGAAATTGCTTTACATGCTAGGAAGGATTTCAATAAGCCATTCTTTTCAGAAGTGGCCTTCCTTGCATGGTGGAACATTTGGAAAGTCAGGAATGATAAGGCTTTTAGACACATCAGTCCTTCTTTCAGGCAGTGGAGGAATGGTTTCATACATGACATTACCCTCCTCTCCCACAGGATCAAGAGAAGATTCAAGGATGCTCTGCTAAAGTGGATTGACTTCTTACCTCCTTGATGAGACATCAGATGTATTTTCTTTTACTTTTAGATATAGCCCCTCTTTCTTTTCTTGCTTAGTTTAGTTTGCTTTGTATAGCTCTTTCTTTGTTTTTGTTCCTCTCCTTGGAACCTTCTGTATTCTTTGCTGGTGAGTTTTAATAAAATGTTGTGGGGTGTAAGCCCTGCAGTCTTCAAGGTCAAAAAAAACTCTTGTTTTATGTGCCCTTCACGTAGGAACAAAGAAATACACGCTCCCTTTACTCTACTCCACGCTGAAACCAACTCCTCTGTTGTGACCAGAGTTTTGGATTTCGTCCGAAAAAAACAAGTCCCGTCCGAAATTCGTCCATCTCGTTTGGGCCTGGTATTATGTAACCAGGCCCAACAATTCGTCCACTTTTGAATGTTCAGCCTAGTCCAACATCAAAAATAGCCTACAAATATTCCCCACTAATATAAAAACTGCAATCGAGCCATCCCTAACCCTAAATTTCATTTTCCCCGTCTCCGCTCCTCTCTGTGGTTGCTGTAGGGAACACGAGCCAAGGGAGGAGATGCAGCGACGCCTCCTCCTCCTCCAGTCTCCACCTGCATCCACCCTCCTCCCTGTTCCGCCCTTTCCCAGTGGAGGGTGAAGTCGCCGCCGTGATAGCACTCGTGCATGGGGTGACCCGGTCGACAGCTGCAACACCGTGGAGCGCATCTACATGAGATCGAGGCTTCCTTGATGCACATGTCGTACTATACTCTTAATACAATGTTTGAGTTGCTAATGATCTGCTGTACTTTTATGTTCTAGTTTATTTCAATGTTTTCACAAATATCTGTTAAATTCATTCCAAACTTTAATTTTTGGTTTGTCATTTTTGTCCAAAATTTTCTAAAAGAAAATCTGAAAAACCAAATTTCCTTGCGGTGCTCAATCCCAACGACAGAAAGGGACATGACACATAATTGTATTTTTCCCCTAAGGATAAAAAGATGGGATTTATTCATATTGCTTAGATCTATCTTTCTACATCATGTCATCTTGCTTAAGGCATTACACCATTCTTGTTAACTTAATACACTAGATGCATGGTGGATAGCGGTCGATATGTGGAATAATAGTAGTAGATGCAGGCAAGAGTCGGTCTACTTACCTCGGACGTGATGCCTATATTCATGATCATTGCCTTGGATATCGTCATAACTATGCACTTTTCTATCAATTGCTCAACAGTAGTTTGTTTACCCATTGTATCGTTTTCTTTCAAGAGAGAAGCCTCTGGTGAACACTATGGCCCTGCGTCTATCTTTTATCATATTATTTTCAGATCTATACAACTAAAAACACAAAAATGCATTGCTGTAATTTATATACTTCTATTTTATTTTGCATTATCTTGTACATCTACCACTATCAGATATCTCATCCTTGCAAGTAACCGTGAAGGGGTTGACACCCCTTTATCGCGCTGGGTGCAATTATTTGTTTATTTGTGCAGGTACTACTATTGGAAATTTGTGTGTTCCTCCTACTGCATTGATACCTTGGTTATTAACCGAGGGAAATACTTATCTCTACTTTGCTGCATCACCCTTTCCACTTCAAGGAAAAAACCAAGGCAAGCTCAAGAAGTACCAGCCTACTCAGATCACATATCTAAACCCGTTAGTGTGTTGGGAACTCGCAGAGACGATCAGTGATCCTGTCGCCCCGTCTCGCGGACTTACGACAAGGGCCAGGCCCATCCCTGTCCTGGGGCGGTCTCTTCCTGCCCGGTCGTGCCGCATCAATAAATCTCACGGGTACCCTTGGGGCCGGCCCGACTTATCAAGAGACTGTTGGGAACTCAGGTCCACCTCTACCAGGGTGGTACCACCTGTCCCTTCAGTCCCGCGGTAACAGTTAACGGGGTAACCGTTAAAGGTAACGGTGTGTCCTTACCATCAAGGTGAACTCAGAGGAATCACCCTCAATAGGTTCACACCTGAGGTAAAATGTCAAGGTGAACTTGGAGGAATCACCGTCGATGGGTTCATGCTTGAGGTGCTGCACGATAGTGTCATCATTAGAGTGATCAGCGAGGAATAACCCTCGGTAAACTTCACCTGACGTGCTACACTACAGAGATATCATCGTAAGTGGTATACGAGGCATCACACCCTCAGCACTCGATGGTAGCTCTGAAGAGTCATACAACTAAGAGGGGTGCTGTTGTGTGTTCGATCTCTACACCTCGATCACATGGATCATATCGCCGGTAGTAGAGCATGGCAACAAGCACAAGGGTGTGGGGCCTCTGATGGATCACTAACCAGTATATACTAAGCATCTAGGACAAGAGGTAAAGTATCAACAGCTGTTGGGAATCGTTGCATGGAAAACAAAAACAAAAATCTACGCACACGCAATGATCTATCCGTGGAGATGCATAGCAACGAGGGGGAGAGTGTGTCTACATACCCTTGTAGACCGTAAGCAGAAGCGTTTCACAACGCGGTTGATGTAGTCGGACTTTCTTCGCGCTCCAACCGATCTAGTACCGAACACACGGCACCTCCATGTTGTGCACACGCTCAGCTCGGGGACGTCCTACGCCTTATTGATCCAGCAAGATGGCGAGAGGTAGTAGATGAGTTCCGACAGCACGACGGCGTGGTGACGTTGATGGTGATGTGATCTCCGCAGGGCTTCGCCTAAGCACTATGAAAATATATGACCGAGGGAGTAAACGATGGACGGGGGCGCCACACATGGCTGAGACAATGTTGTCCTTGTACGGTGCCCCCTCCCCACATATATATAGGTGGGAGGGGAGGAGGCAGCCCCTAGGGCACTCCAAGAGACCTGGCGGAAGCCCTAGGGCTGCTGCCTTGCGCTGCGCCCCCCTTTCCTTAATTGGACATGAGGGGGAAAGGAAACGGAGATGGCTGCCTTGGGGTGCCTCGCCTTTCCTTCCCTCCCTCCTTTGGTGCGTGGGCAGGGGGTAGAGGGGCGTACCAGCCCCTTGTGGGCTGGTGTGCTCTTCCCCTTTTGGCCCACAAGGCCCAAAAACCTACCGGGGCTGCCCGGAACCCCTTCTGGTGACCCGATAAGTACCCGGTACCACCCGAAACATTTCCGGTGTCCAAATACCATCGTCCTATATATCAATCTTTATCTCTCGACCATTTCGAGACTCCTCGTCATGTCCGTGACCTCATTCGGGACTCCGGGAAACATTCGGTTACCAAATCACATAACTCATATAATACTATATCGTCAACAAGAACGTTAAGCATGCAGACGCCTATGGGTTCGAGAACTATGTAGACATGACCGAGACACCTCTCTAGTCAATAACCAATAGCAGAACCTCGATGCCCATATTGGGCCCTACATATTCTACGAAGATCTTTATCGGTCAAACCGTTATGACAACATACGTAATTCCCTTTGTCATTGGTATGTTACTTGCCCGAGATTCGATCGTTGGTATCTCTATACCTAGTTCAATCTCGTTACTGGCAAGTCTCTTTACTCGTTCCGTAATACATCACCTCGTGAATAACTCCTTAGTCATTTTCTTGCAAGCTTATGACGTGTATTACCGAGAGGGCCCAGAGATACCTCTCCGATACTCAGAGTGACAAATCCTAATCTTGATCTATGCCAACTCAACAAAAACCTTTGGAGATACCTATAGAGCATCTTTATGATCACCTAGTTATGTTGTGACGTTTGATAGCACATAAGGCATTCCTCTGGTATCCAGGAGTTGCATAATCTCATAGTCGAAGGAATATGTATTTGACATGAAGAAAGCAATAGCAATAAACTAACCGATCAATATGCTAAGCTAACGGATGGGACTTGTCCATCACATCATTCTCCTAATGATGTGATCCTGTTTATCAAATGACAACACATGTCTATGGTTAGGAAACCTTAATCATCATCAACGAGCTAGTCTAGTAAAGGCTTACTAGGGACACGGTATTTGTTTATGTATTCACACATGTATTTAAGTTTCTGATAAATACAATTCTAGCATGAATAATAAACCATTTATCATGAATAAGGAAATATAAAATAACAACTTTATTATTGCCTCTAGGGCATATTTCCTTCAGTCTCCCACCTGCACTAGAGTCAATAATCTAGTTCACATCGTCATGTGATTAACACCCATAGTTCACATCGCCATGTGACTAACACCCAAAGAGCCACTCTCCGCTACATCCTCCCGACACCTTCGCCTCCGCCCATGACGGCCGGAGCCGCCCCCCCACGCCACAGCTCCACCTCGTTCTTCACTGTAAGCACGAACCCTCCTCCTCTATTCGCTCCTGTTGTTTTTTTCCTTAGATCGAATCGTTATGTTAGATTAGATCGGTTTATTAGATCGTTTTTAGATGGTTTTTCTTTGCGGTTTAGATCAAACCAACCGATCGGTTTTATTCTTAAAAACGCACGCGTACGTTTTGTTAAGTTATTGCCCGAGCACTGTTTAGTTACTGACCGCACACCCCGTAGGCCCAGTTACAGCCAGCTATGTAGCTAGCGCATCATCTGTTTTTTTTTCGTTTCTGTTTTTAGTTTTAGATCCGGTTTTGTTTTTTTTAATATCTTTAGATCTACAACTTTGATTTTGATGATTCTTTTTGCTACGGATTCACAAAAATCCCATCTATCCTGTGGACACGAAGAAAAATATTTTTTTAACTTTTTGAAATTTCGAATTCAATTAGATTTGTTACAAATATTAGATTACTAATAACTTTTATTTAAAAGTAGCTTTTGATTAATTCTTTTTGCTAGTGATCACTTGATCTTTTGTCTAAACAGTATGATTTTTAAAATTGGTTTTTGTTTATTTTAAATTAGGATTTTAGGCAAAATAGTACTGTTTTATATAGTTTAGTGTTATTTTCTTTTTCCTTAGCATTGAAATGTTTTTAATTATAACTTTTCGTCACTTTTAACAAATTTAGTTTTGTTTTTGTTACTTAGCAATAGAATATTTTGTTCTTATTTAAAAGGTGCATCAGTATTAGTTCTCTAAGAATCTTACTCAACTCTCTTAGGATGACCCTCAGGATACAAAGGTTCCTGACTCATTTACCACCTCTGTTCATAACCCTAACATCATTATCATTGTTCTTACTATTCAACTCATTAAGCAAATCATCTTGTGCCTTAAGTACTTGTTCTACTTGAGTTGTAACCATGGAAGCATGTTACTAATAAGCTTAAGATCATTAACAGTTCTACTCATATAATCACCCAAGTGGTTAAGCATGTAAGCATTACGTTTCAATTGTCTACTAACATAAGCATTGAAATTTTCTTGTTTAACAATAAAATTATCAAACTCATCCAAGCATTGACTAGCAGACTTATTATGAGGAATATCACCTTCATCAAATCTATGGAGAGAGTTTACCTCTACTACCTGTGTCGGGTTATCAAGACCATGTATTTCTTCAATAGGCGGTAAAATTTTAACATCTTCATCTTTAATACATTTTTTTCCATAGATTTCTTTGCCTTTTGCATATCTTCAGGACTGAGAAATAGAATACTCCTTTTCTCGGAGTTGGCTTAGGAGTTGGTTCAGGAAGTGTCCAATCATTATCATTACTTAATATATTATTCAATAGCAATTCAGCTTGCTCAACAGTTTGTTCCCTGAAAATACAACCAACACAACTATCTAGGTGGTCTCTTGAAGCATCGATTAGTCCATTATAAAAGATATCAAGTATTTCATTTTTTTGAGAGGATGATCAGGTAAAGCATTAAGTAATCGGAGAAGCCTCCCCCAAGCTTGTGGGAGACTCTCTTCTTCAATTTGCACAAAGTTAAATATTTCCCTTAAAGCATCTTGTTTCTTATGAGCGGGGAAATATTTTGCAGCGAAGTAGTAAATCATATCCCGGGGACTATGCACACAACCAGGAGCAAGAGAGTTAAACCATAACTTAGCATCACCCTTTAAAGAGAAAGAAAACAATTTCAGAATATAGTAATAGCCAATTTTTTCCTCATGAGCAAATAGGGTGGCTATATCATTCAATTTAGTAAGATGTGCCACAACAGTTTTAGACTCATAACCATAGAAATGATCAGATTCAACCAAAGTAATTAACTCAGGATCGATAGAGAATTCATAATCCTTATCAGTAACAAAGATAGGTGAACTAGAAAAATTAGGATCATATTTCATTCTAGCATTCAAGGATATTTCTTTCAGCTTAGCTAACAATTTCTTAAGACCCTCTCTATCATTGCAAGCAAGGAAGTCTGTAGCAGTTTCTTCATCCATAATGTAACCCTTGGGTACAATCAGCAATTCATATCTAGGGGGAGAATCATAATCTTCAGTTTCAACAATATCATCAGTTTCAGTAATTTCATTCTCTCTAACCCTAGCAAGTTGCTTATCAAGAAATTCACCTAGTGGCACAGTATTATCAAGCAGAGAAGTAGTTTCATCATAAGCATCATGCATAACAGAAGTGACATCATCAATAACATGGGACATATCGGAATCAATAGCAGGTGTAGGTGTCGCAAGCTTACTCAAAATAGAAGGTGAATCAAGTGCAGAGCTAGATGACAGTTCCTTACCTCCTCTCGTAGTTGAGGGAAAAATCTTGGTTTGTTGATCTTCAAATTCCTCATAGTGATCAACAAATATAAATCTCAAGTGACTCAGAGAATAGAGCTATGCTCCCCGACAACGGTGCCAGAAAAATGTCTTGATAACCCACAAGTATAGGGGATCGCAACAGTTTTTGAGGGTAGAGTATTCAACCCAAATTTATTGATTCGACACAAGGGGAGCCAAAGAATATTCTCAAGTATTAGCAGCTGAGTTGTCAATTCAACCACACCTGAAAGACTTAATATCTGCAGCAAAATATTTAGTAGCAAAGTAGTATGGAAGTAACGGTAATGGTGGCAAAAGTAACAGTAGCAGTTTTGTAGTAATCATAACAGTGGCAACGGAAAAGTAACTTAGCAAAGATCAATATGAAACGAGCTCGTAGGCAATGGATCAATGATGGATAATTATGTCGGATGGCATTCATCATGCAACAGTTATAACATAGGATGACACAGAACTAGCTCTAATTCATCAATATAATGTAGGCATGTATTTCGAATATAGTCATATATGCTTATGGAAAAGAACTTGCATGACATCTTTTGTCCTACCCTCCCGTGGCAACAGGGTCCTATTGGAAACTAAGAGATACTACGACCTCCTTTTAATAGAGTATCAGACCAAAGCATTAGCACTTAGTGAATACATGAACTCCTCAAACTACGATCATCACCGGGAAGTGTCCCGACTATTGTCACTCCAGGGTTGCCGGATCATAACACGTAGTAGGTGACTATAATTTGCAAGATAGGATCAAGAACACAAATATATTCATGAAAACATAATAGGTTCAGATCTGAAATTATGGCAATCGGACCCTAGTGACAAGCATTAAACATAGCAAAGTCATAGCAACATCAATCTTAGAACATAGTGGATATTAGAGATCAAACCCTAACAAAACTAACTCAACTACATGGTAAATCTCATCCAACCCATCACCGCCTAGTAAGACTACGATGGAATTACTCACGCACGGCGGTGAGCATCATGAAATTTGTGATGGAGGATGGTTGTTCATGATGATGGCGATGATTTCCCCTCTCCGGAGCCCAGAACGGATCCTAGATCTGCCCTCCCGAGGAAGAACAGGGCTTGGCGGCGGCTCTGTATTGTAAAACACGATGAATCCTTATCTCTGATTTTTTTTCTCCCCGAACGTGAATATATGGAGTTGGAGTTGAGGCCGGTGGAGGTTCAGGGGGGCCACAAGGACAGAGGGCGCGCCTCCCACCCTTGTGGCCAGGGTGTGTTCTCCCTTCGGTTGATTCTTTCGCCAATATTTCTTATTGATTCCAAAAATCATCTCCGTGAAGTTTCAGGTCATTCCGAGAACTTTTATTTGTGCACAAAAATAACACCATGGCAATTTTGCTGAAAACAGCGTCAGTCCGGGTTAGTTCCATTCAAATCATGCATGTTAGAGTCCAAAACAAGGTAATTTTTTTGGAAAAGTATATACGATGGAGATGTATCAATATGCTACGCTAGGGGTGACCTAATGCAGTGCTATGCGTTACAAATGGAGTAGGAAAATTTCTCAAGATATTTTCCTGGCTTTAGGCATTTATCAGACAAACGGACCGGAGAAGAAGATTCCATGTTTACAGTGTTGTAGGTATGGGACAGGTACATGGAGGGCACAAACAAATTCGTCTCATTTTTCATATGTAAAACATTTTTCATCCGAACTGAGATTGAATATATATGATTTTACAAAGTTTTAACAATATTCTGAAATTACTAGAATTATTTAAATTCGAATTATCCAGAACAGTAAAATACCTTTTACACCCATCGTGGGCTAGCCACAATGGATGACCGGTGGGGCCAGTTGACTTAGTCAACTACCCAGTCAACAGTCAACTAGGTTGTCAAATGTGACACACTGACTAGGTTGATTGTTGACTTGGTCGAACTGACGGGCGGGTACATGCCTGCCAGCATTGCACCTCGGGTTGCTTGGAAAATGCTAAGTCAGTGTATGTAGCGCCTATACAGTTCATACGTCGTACGAATGTCGCCTGAGGATTTGTCACATCCTGACATGCTCACG
Organism: Triticum urartu; assembly: GCF_056163025.1. Classification (NCBI taxonomy): domain Eukaryota; kingdom Viridiplantae; phylum Streptophyta; class Magnoliopsida; order Poales; family Poaceae; genus Triticum; species Triticum urartu. The sequence continues at coordinate 399,584,947 of NC_141873.1, read as the reverse complement.
TCGTACCAATGGATGCATGCATGCACGTGGTTGAAGCAGCAATGTACGTCTAAGTACCGCGCGTGGGACACTGGCAGTGACCTGGAGGTAGCTATCGAGTCCGATTGTGTGCCGGACGATCGATGAGCACACTTAAAACAAACCGAACGAAACCCAATCGAATCAAATCAAATTGTTTTGCTGTCTCTCGCCGGCGCTGCGTATCCATCCAGTGTACGTACACGCGGTCACTTCATCGGATCGTAAACGGAAACAAGGCGAGAGCGGCACCGATCGAGATGAATCGCAAGCTTGCGAGTTGCGAAATGTGTGCCAGACGACGATCGATCATCGCGCGTGCTAGCTAGCTAAGTTGAAACAACGAATCCAAATGCGAAATGAAGAAGGCTAGCTAGCTAGCCAGACAGCTAATTAAGCAACTCGATCTACCGCTTACAATACGTCGCTCTTCTTCTCTCTTCCTTCCAATCCATCTCTGTTCTTCTTCTCCTTCCCAGCGCATCGATCCAATCTATCCACCCTTTTATTCGCCGGCGATGGCAACCCTCCCCGTGTCAACGCCACCGGGACTTCTCCCGCGCCACCATACCTACCCTCATTAGTAGAAAATAGGGTTTTGGTCCAGGCCGGGTCAGCCCATTAGTCCCGGTTCAGTCTAGAACCGGGACCAATGTGGGCATTGGTCCCGGTTCATCTGGACCGGTTCATCTGGACCTTTTGATCCCGGTTGGTGGGATGAACCGGGACCAATAGGCCTCGCTCCTGGCCCACCACCATTGGTCCCGATTTGTAACGCCCTCGATGCGACTATAGCTCCCACGTGTCGAGGCACGACTTAGAGACATAACAATATTGAAGGCATATGTCGCAAGTTAGGCAATCTTCACAAACATCCCATGTAATATAATAATAAAAGGGGAGATAACATAGTTGGCTTACACTCGCCACGTCAATCAAGTGCATAAATAACATTACATCAACCAAACACTCATGGCCCGACTACGGCACCAAAATAAAAGAGAACCCAACATGCGACAACGGTCCCAATCACCCCCAACTGGGCACCACTACTGATCATCGGGAAAAGAAACATAGTAACGTTGAGAGTCTTCGTCGAACTCCCACTTGAGCTCATACGCGTCTCCTGGAGCGGAATCATCAGGCCCTGCATCTGGTGTAATAGTAATCTGTGAGCCACAGGGACTCAGCAATCTCGCACCCTCGCGATCAAGACTATTTAAGCTTATAGGTAAGGCAAGGTAAAATATGAGTGGAGCTGCAGCAAGCGACTAGCAAGTATGGTGGCTAACTTATTCGCAAAAGAGAGCGAGAAGAGGAGGCGAAGCACGAGCGAGAAACTAGAGAACAACCTGCGCAAACATTACTCCAACACCGTGTCCACGTCCCGGACTCTGCCGAGAAGAGGCCATCACGGTAACACACTCAGTTGATTCATTTTAATTAAGTTAAGATTCAAGTTATCTACAACCGGACATTAACAAATTCCCATCTGCCCATAACCGCGGGCACGGCTTTCGAAAGTTCAATCCCTGCAGGGGAGTCCCAACTTAGCCCATGACAAGCTCTCACGGTCAACGAAGGAATAGACCTCCTCCCAAGACGTTCCGATCAGACTCGGTATCTCGGTTACTCAAGACACTTCGACAGGTTAAAACATATCCAGCAACACCGCCCGAATGTGCTGACAAATCCCGATAGGAGCTGCACATATCTCTTTCTCAGGGCACACTCAGATGAACACTACGTACAACTAAAACCAACCCTCAAGTTGCCCCGAGGTGGCGCTGCAAGTGGCTCTATTTGGACCAACACTCAGAGGAGCACTAGCCCGGGGGGGTTTAAAATAAGATGACCCTCGGGCTCCGGAAACCCAAGGGAAAAAGAGGCTAGGTGGCAAAAGGTAAGACCAATGTTGGGCATTGCTAGAAAAGCTTTAATCAAGGCGAAATATCAAGGGGTTCCCATTATAACCCAACCGCGTAAGAAACGCAAAATCCGGGAACATAACACCGATATGACGGAAACTAGGGCGGCAAGAGTGGAACAAAACACTAGGCGAGAGGCTGAGCCTTCCACCCTGTACCAAGTATATAGATGCATTAAGATAACAAGATAATATAATGATATCCCAACAAGTAAAATAAATGTTCCAACAAGGAACGGCCTCCAATCTTCACCTGCAACTAGCAATGCTATAAGAGGGGCTGAGCAAAGCGGTAACATAGCCAATCAACGGTTTTCTAGGACAATGGAGGGTTAGAGGTTTGACATGACAATTTGGGAGGCTTGCAAGCAAGTGGTAGGCATCGTAGTAATGGCATAGCAAAAGAGCGAGCAAACTAGCATAGCAAAGATAGTAGTGATTTCGAGGGTATGATCATCTTGCCTGCACAATTATCAGAGTTGACTGGATCCTCGAAAGCAAACTCAACGGGCTCCTCGTTAGCGAACTCGTATCCCGACTCTACCCAAACAAGACAAACAAGCAACAAGGATACAATCAACCACGTGCAAACTCAAACAACACGATGCAAAGATGATATGCTATGCGGGATGCGATGCGGGATGCAAAATGCAAGATATGACAGGAAATGCATGAACCCGGCCTCAACTTGGAATTCCAAGTGTGCCACTGGAAAGATGAGATGAAATTGCTTGAAAACGATATAAAGAACGCCGGAATCAGAGTTACGGTTTGGAAATGGCAAGCGATTCAAAAATGACATCGGTCTGCGATTTACAGCAAGTAGGCATCTAAATGCAATGAGATGAACATGCTACAGCACCCAAACAAGACAACAAAATACATGGCAGGGATGCATACAAGATGCTTAACAAAAGTCTAGCACTAAGCTACGGCCAATTCATCCATTAACAGGTTCAAACAAGCATGGCAAAAATGCATATGGCAAACAGATCTCAGACTTAGTGAAATTAACACTTGTCTGGAATTTCAGACCAGGTAGCTCTCTTCGGAGCAACAAAACTACATGCTACAGGATCTGAACATGGCAAAGCAAAGCATGGTATGGAGCTACTCAAAGAGCTTAACAAAAGTCCCTTAGTGACCTTGAGCCAAAAAGGATCAGAAAATACAATTGCAAGCACGTGAACATAGCAAAAACATAATCGGTTTTCATACTTAGTGAAAACTGGCACATGCTGAAATATAACTCAAGTAGGCATGTTTACGAGCTCGATGCACTCACTACGGTGCAAGTCATGGCAAGATAAGCATACATCCATCAATAAGGCACAAAATGAAATCTATACATGGCAAGAACAATAGCATAGCATGCACGGATCAACTACAACATCATCGGCAAAATTGCAAACAAGTTGACAATCTGCCCAGATTCACAAAGTAGCAAAAGTAGAGCTCGATTGACTCAATCTAGGGTGCTCCATAATTGCAAACAAAGACATTGATGGATAGAGCACTACAATATTAACAAAACATCCTTACTGATCATCCTCAAAAGAGGCACGGATCACTAGGAAACAACATGAACATATGGCATCATGAGATAAACAGCTGCAGGACTTAGTGAAATTACCAAGTCCCTGAAAACAGAATTAGCAAGTGCACCACTTTGCAAGCTTGCACTAGACACCACACACATCACAAAAATACATGGGTTGCACCTCTGCAAAGATGACAAAACCCTTAACAAAACACATGTAGAGCATCGGGGCATATCATGCACACATTAATCATGGCAAAAATGACAAAAGAGCTAAACGGAGTAGCAGATCTGATAATTAACTCAAGTAGCCTTCTTTTAATAGCATTTCGGGCATCAAGATAAACTCAAATGAAAATGATGCAATGGAATGAAATGATGTACTCTCTGAGGTGAACATTTTGATATGCTATATGCATGAATCGGAGTTACGGATGCAAAGTTACGGAGCCGTGAACATGAGCACTTGAACTGAAAATTTCGGGACTTAGAGAAAAAAACGACCTAGGGTTTCACTGTTCATAGATCTGGGATCCGGGCACGGATTACGAAGTTTGCCAGAATTACTGTTCACGTCGGAGAAGAAGAGGACGGCGGCCGGGGCGGCGAGAAGACGGCGAGGAGGTGGCGAGGAGGTGGCGCCGGCGGGCACGGACGCCGAGGTGGCGGGCGCGGCGGACGAGGCGCGGTGACGCGCCGGCGTCGAGGCGGTGGGGCGGAGCGGCCGGCCGGCGTCGGGGCGAAGGGCGCCGGCGAGGGGCGCGGGCGGCGCTGCCCGGGGGGAGGCGCGGGGCACGCGTGGGCCGGGAGGGCCCGTCCCGGGCCCCGCGGGCTGGTGGCGGCAGCGAAGTGGGGCTGAGGGCGCGGGCGAATGACGCGGCGACAAGTGGCAGCGGGGATGATCCGGACAATGTCCGTCGGTGCAGTATTGTCCGGCGGCGCGCGATGAGGTGGATCTAGGGTTTTTCGGGAGGAAGGGGAAGGAGATTTCGGAGAGGGTCTATTTATAGGCCTAGAGGGAGCTAGGAGAGTCCAAATGAGGTGCGGTTTTCGGTCACACGATCATGATCGAACGCTCTAGATGATGGAGCAGAGTTAGGTGGGTTTTGGGCCAAATTGGAGGGGTGTTGGGCTGCAACACACATGAGGCCTTTTCGGTCCCTCGGTTAACCGTTGGAGTATCAAACGAAGTCCAAATGATACGAAACTTGACAGGCGGTCTACCGGTAGTAAACCAAGGCCGCTTGGCAAGTCCCGGTCCAATATGGAAATGTTTAATCCCCACACACGAAAGAAAGCTAGAAATGACCACCGGAGGAGAACGAAGCGCCGGAATGCAAAACGAACAACGGGGAAAATGCTCGAATGTATGAGACGAACACGTATGCAAATGCAATGCACATGATGACATGATATGAGATGCATGACAACGACAACAACACACGGAGACAAAACCCGAACCCAAGGAAATAAATATAACTTAACGCCGGAAACGGCAAGAGTTGGAGTACAAATAGGGAAAGTTACATCCAGGGTGTTACACGGTTGGTGGCTTGAACCGGGACCAAAGGCTCCCCTTTAGTCCCGGCTCATGTCACCAACCGGGACCAATGAGGTGCCTATATATACCCCTCGCTCGCGAGCAGAGCACCTAGTGCTCTGTTTTTCTCTGGCCGAGGGGGAGAGGGCTTTGTGGTGCTCTAGCTCACCTCCTATGCACATGAGGTGTTCGATGGAATGCCCGAGCCACACTACTTAAGCTTTCTCCTCTCGAAGCTCGACCTTCAAACTCCATTTTCCTCGAGATTTGTCTAGATTTAGCGGTCCGTCACGCCCCGTCCCCGTCTTCACCGCCGTCGATCACCCGCGCCGATCTCATCACTGACACCACCGTGGTGAGCCTCTTGTTCTTATCTTCTTTCTGAAAGGAAAAATATTCTTACTTGTATGTTTAGATAGATACTTGTATCATTTTCTTACATTTATTATTGCATCTTATATAGTGCGATGGTTTTGGTATCCGCCCCCGTCGGCCCTCGTCCTGTCTATGATTCGGATGTGGTATGTATATTATCTTTATAACTATTGGTTCATTTATTGTTTATGAAAATTATGCCGACCAACGTGACATAGATTTTATTTATCTAGGATGTATGTGAATCGGAAATGCCAACCGACCCTATTGTCAAGAGGTTAAATTTAGTTGAAGAAGAAAACAATTTGTTGAAGGAAAAAATAAAAAAAATTGAGGAGGAGAAGATGATATTGGAGTTGCATGTTGCGGATGTCGTTGATGATCACAAGATCAAGATGGATGCAATGCGCTTGAAGATTAGAAAGATTAGAAAATATGCCATTCATACCGAGGCTTGGTATCATTATGCCGTTGGATCAATTGTTACCTTGGTTGCGATTATGATCGCATTTGTTTTCGCATTGAAATGTTTTACATAGTTTCAATGTATGGTTTAATTAATTAGATGCTCTGGAGAGCTATATGTTGTTAGATGAGAACTATGTATGCACTTTTGTTTTAATGTGATGATGAGCTTCTATTAATTTGGACACTTAATTATATATAATGCACGCAGATGAACCAGCAATGGATGTACGGTGACAGACACACCCGCAAGTACATTAAGGGCGTGCATGAGTTTCTCAATGCGGCTGAGGCAAACAAGCAGAATGGTTTTATGTATTGTCCATGCACTGAATGTGGGAATACGAGGTCTTACTCTAACCGGAAAATCCTTCACTCCCACCTGCTTTACAAGGGTTTCATGCCACACTATAATGTTTGGACGAGGCACGGAGAAATAGGGGTTATGATGGAAGACGGCGAAGAAGAAGACTACGATGACAACTATGTGCCCCCTGAATACGGTGATGCTGCAACGGGGGGAGCTGGTGAAGATCAAGAGGAACCAGGCGATGTGCCCAATGATGCTGCAACGGGTGAAGCTGCTGAAGATCAAGAGGAACCAGACGATGTGCCCGATGATGATGATCTCCGCCGGGTCATTGTCGATGCAAGGACATAATGCATTAGTCAAAAGGAGAAGCTGAAGTTCGATCGCATGTTAGAGGATCACAAAAAAGGGTTATACCCCAATTGCGAAGATGGCAACACAAAGCTCGGTACCGTACTGGAATTGCTGCAGTGGAAGGCAGAGAATGCTGTGGCTGACAAAGGATTTGAGAAGCTACTGAAAATATTGAAGAAGAAGCTTCCAAAGGATAACGAATTGCCCGACAGTACATACGCAGCAAAGAAGGTCGTATGCCCTCTAGGATTGGAGGTGGAGAAGATACATGTATGCCCTAATGACTGCATCCTCTACCGCGGTGCATACAAGGATCTGAACGCATGCCCGGTATGCGGTGCATTGCGGTATAAGATCAGACGAGATGACCCTGGTGATGTTGACGGCGAGCCCCCCAGGAAGAGGGTTCCTGCGAAGGTGATGTGGTATGCTCCTATAATACCACGGTTGAAACGTCTGTTCAGAAACGAAGAGCATGCCAAGTTGATGCGATGGCACAGTGAGAACCGAAAGAAAGATGGAAAGTTGAGAGCACCCACTGACGGGTCGCAGTGGAGAAAAATTGAGAGAAAGTACTGGGATGAGTTTGCAAAGGACCCCAGAAATGTATGATTTGCTTTAAGCGCGGATGGCATTAATCCTTTCGGGGAGCAGAGCAGCAATCACAGCACCTGGCCCGTGACTCTATGTATGTATAACCTTCCTCCTTGGATGTGCATGAAGCAGAAGTTCATTATGATGCCAGTTCTCATCCAAGGCCCTAAGCAACCCGGCAACGAAATTGATGTGTACCTAAGGCCATTAGTTGAAAAACTTTTACAGCTGTGGAATGAAAATGGTGTACGTACGTGGGATGAGCACAGATAGGAGGAATTTAACCTTAAGGCGTTGTTGTTTGTGACCATCAACGATTGGCCCGCTCTCAGTAACCTTTCAGGACAGACAAACAAAGGATACCACGCATGCACGCACTGTTTAGATGACACTGAAAGTATATACCTGGACAAATGCAGGAAGAATGTGTACCTGGGCCATCGTCGATTTCTTCCGACCAACCATCAATGTCGAAAGAAAGGCAAGCATTTCAAAGGCGAGGCAGATCACCGGAAGAAGCCCGCCATGCGCACCGGTGATCACGTGCTTGCTATGGTCAATGATTTACACTACATAATCTTTGGAAAGGGTCCCGGTGGACTAGCTGTTCCGAATGACGCTGAGGGACACGCACCCATGTGGAAGAAGAAATCTATATTTTGGGACCTACCCTACTGGAAAGACCTAGAGGTCCGCTCCTCAATCGACGTGATGCACGTGACGAAGAACCTTTGCGTGAACCTGCTAGGCTTCTTGGGCGTGTATGGGAAGACAAAAGATACACCCGAGGCACGGGAGGACCTGCAACGTTGGCATGAAAAAGACGGCATGCCTCCGAAGCAGTATAAAGGTCCTACCAGCTACGCTCTTACGAAAGAAGAGAAAGAAATCTTCTTTGAATGCCTGCTCAGTATGAAGGTCACGACTGGCTTCTCGTCGAATATAAAGGGAATAATAAATATGCCAGAGAAAAAGTTTCAGAACCTAAAGTCTCATGACTGCCACGTGATTATGACGCAACTGCTTCCGGTTGCATTGAGGGGGCTTCTACCGGAAAACGTCCGATTAGCCATTGTGAAGCTATGTGCATTCCTCAATGCAATCTCTTAGAAGGTGATCGATCCAGAAATCGTACCAAGGCTAAGGAGTGATGTGGCGCAATGTCTTGTCAGTTTCGAGCTGGTGTTCCCACCATCCTTCTTCAATATCATGACGCACGTCCTAGTTCATCTAGTCGACGAGATTGTCATCCTAGGGCCCGTATTTCTACACAATATGTTCCCCTTTGAGAGGTTCATGGGAGTCCTAAAGAAATATGTCCGTAATCGCGCTAGGCCAGAAGGAAGCATCTCCATGGGCCATGAAACAGAGGATGTTATCGGGTTTTGTGTTGACTTCATTCCTGGCCTTAACAAGATAGGTCTCCCTAAATCGCGGTATGAGGTGAGACTGACTGGAAAAGGCACTCTTGGAAGAGACTCAATAATATGCAGGGACGGATATTCTTGGTCTCAAGCACACTACACAGTTCTACAGAACTCTACCTTGGTGACCCCGTATGTCGATGAACACAAGAACAGTCTGCGCTCCAAACACCCGGAGCAGTGCGACGACTGGATTACATGTGAACACATCAGGACTTTCAGCAGTTGGTTGGAAACACGTCTCAGAGGTGACAACACTGTTTGTGATGAGTTGTACTTGTTGTCCAGGGGACCATCTTTGACTGTATTGACTTACAAAGGATACGAGATAAATGGGAATACATTTTACACGATCGCCCAAGATCAAAAGAGCACCAACCAAAACAGCGGTGTCCGCTTTGATGCAGCAACCGAGAGCGGAAATGATACATATTATGGTTACATAGTGGACATATGGGAACTTGACTACGGACCTGATTTTAAGGTCCCTTTGTTTAAGTGCAAATGGGTCAATCTGTTAGGCGGCGGGGTACAGGTAGACCCACAGTACGGAATGACAACAGTGGATCTGAAAAATCTTGGGTACACTGACGAACCGTTCGTCCTAGCCAATGATGTGGCACAGGTTATCTATGTGAAGGACATGTCTACCAAACCGAGAAAAAGAAAAGATAAGGAAGCGAATACATCATACGATGAGCCAAAGCGCCACATAGTTCTTTCAGGAAAAAGGGACATCCTGGGAGTGGACGGCAAGACAGACATGTCTGAAGATTATGAAAAGTTTCATGAAATTCCTCCCTTCAATGTCAAGGCTGACCCAAGCATCCTGATAAACAATGAAGATTATCCATGGTTACGGCGCAATAAGCAAATGACACAAGCGAAGAAAAAGTGAAGACTTTCTCCCGCAACTTTGTAACACACGAACATGCTACCATTGTCCGTTTTGTACATGCACATGCTATGTGGGTGAAATTATGATACCATCCCAACTTTCAACTTTTTCAGAGTTCATTTGAAATGCTTTCATGTCTTATGGTTCGGCCCTCGTAATACCATGACCATTAGTCCCTGGCCCATGCCAACTTTCAAACCGGGACTAAAGGGTTGGTCCTCGTTGCGGGCCGAGTTTAGTCCCACCTCGCCAACCGAAGGGGGCTCACACCGGTTTATAAGCCCTTCCCTCTCTGCCTTGTTGAGCTCCTCTCAAAGTGAAAATAGATGCCCTAATAGAGAAAGTTTATAATTTTGCTAACCTAAAAGCAAACAAAATTACAAATTAAAACAAAAAATAAAAGAAAATAAATAATGCAAAAAACAAATCAAAAAAACAGGAAAAAACTATTTTTATAGTAAAGTTAATCACAAAATAAAATAAATAAAGCAACAAAGAAAACAAAAAAACTAAAAAAGTGTTTTCAAATTTGAAAACTAATGGCACTAACAGAAAGTTTATAATTTTTCTAAAACTAATGGCACTAACAGATAGTTTATAATTTTGCTAACCTAAAAGCAAACAGAATTAAAAATAAAAGCAAAAAACAAAAGAAAATAAATAATGCAAAAAACAAATCAAAAAAACAAGAAAAAACTATTTTTATAGTAAAGTTAATCACAAAATAAAATAAATAAAGCAACAAAGAAAACTAAAAAACTAAAAAAGTGTTTTCAAATTTAAAAACTAATGGCACTAACAGAAAGTTTATAATTTTTCTAAAACTAATGGCACTAACAGAAAGTTTATAATTTTGCTAACCTAAAAGCAAACAGAATTAAAAATTAAAGCAAAAAACAAAAGAAAATAAATAATGCAAAAAACAAATCAAAAAAACAGGAAAAAACTATTTTTATAGTAAAGTTAATCACAAAATAAAATTTGAAAACTAATGGCATTAACAAAAAGTTTATAATTTTTCTAAAACTAAAAGCATAAAGAATTAAAAAATAAAGCAAAAAACAAAAAAAATAAAGCAAGAAAAAAACAAAAAAATGCCACCTACTGGGCCACCACGGCCTGAATACGACTAGAAACCCTACCATGGGCCAGGATTCAGGCCCGCAGCAGGCCTAGTAGGCCCACAGGCATTGCAGTGACAGATTAGGCCCGAAAGCCTGTAGTTGAGAGGAGCTCGGGAGGGTGGGCGCAACAGCGCTTATAAACCATTCCCGAGCCCTCTCAACTAGTGAGGTGAGACTAAACTTTTGGGCGCGGGGCAGCACAAGGCCATTGGTCCCGGTTGGTGGCACCAATCGGGACTAAAGGGGGGCATTGGTCACGGTTGGTGCCACGAACCGTGACCAATGCCCCCTTTAGTTCCGGTTGGTGCCACCAACCGGGACCAAAGGCCGCCGCTTCCCGCCCTTTGGGCTGTTGAAAAGAGGCCTTTGGTTCCGGTTGGTGGCACCAATCGGGACTAAAGGGGGGCATTGGTCCCGGTTGAAGCCACGAACCGGGACCAAAGCCTTTTCTATATAACCAAACACTTAAGAAATTTCCCCCACCCGCCATTCTTCGCTCCAACGCCGCCAGGCTGCTGCCCTGCTCCTCGACGCCGGCCCCTGCCCCAACATCGCCGTCGCCTCCCCTAGCCGCCCGAGGTCGCCGTCGCCGCCCGCTCGCCGTCGCCCATGCCCTCGCCCGACGCCGTCGCCGATCGCCGCCCTGCTCCAACGCACGTCGCGCGCCCCGGCCTGCGCGCCCCCGTCATCGCCGTCGCCCTGCCCCAGCCCATTCCTCGCCGCCGAACGTGCGCCCCCTGCCCCGTCGCCGTCCTCGCCGCCGAACCCGCACCCCTCCCTTGGTCCGGCCGGCGCCGCCCCTCCCCTGTTCCTTTTTTCATATATTATACGCTTGTTTTTTTCAGATTATATATATATGTATATATGTGAGTATATGTATTGTGTATGCTGCTTCTTTTCAGATTTTTTTTCATACATATGATGATTTATATTTTGCTTTTTTATAAAAATGTATATATGTTTGTATGTTCTCGGTGTATATATGTTCATATATGCAAAAAAGTTAGATTTATATATTTAGAAAAGGATTATCTATATATGTTCTCGGATTTAGTACATTTTAGGTTAGTTTCATTTTTAGAAAAGTTTTATATATTTAGGAGAGGAAAAGGAAAATAAGAAGAGGAAAAAGGAGAAGAAGAGGAGAGGAAGAAAAGGAAGAGGAGAAGAAGAAAGGAATAAAGGAGAAGAAGAAAAAATAGAAAAAATTTCTATTTTTTTCTTCTTCTCCTCTATTCCTTTCTTCTTCTCCTCTTTTTTTTTCTTCTTTTTTTCTTCGATCTTCTCCTCTATTCCTTTCTATATGCAAAAGTTACAATTTTAGAAAAGTTTTATATATGCAAAAGTTACAATTTTAGAAAAAGAAGGATAGGAAAGAAGAAAATAAGAAGAGGAAAGAAAGAAGAAGAGGAGAGGAAAAGAAGAGGAGAAATAAATAATTAAGAAGAAGAAGAAAGAAGAAAAAGAAGAGGAGAAGAAGAAAGGAATAGTGGAGAGGAAGAGAAAATAGAATATTCTATTTTCTCTTCTTCTCCACTATTCCTTTCTTCTTCTCCTCTTTTTTTTCTTCTTTTTTTCTTCGATCTTCTCCTCTAGCTATTCCTTTCTTCTTCTTCTTCTTCTTCTTCTTCTTCTTCTTCTTCTTCTTCTTAATTTTTATCGGGAACGAGGGTGTCGAGGATCGCCGAGGGGTCGAGGGTCGGGAACTAGGGTAGAGGGTCGAGGGTCGTTAAGGGGTCAAGGGTCGAGGGTTTCAGGGTCGAGGGTTCGAGGGTTCTATAGGGTCTAGGGATCGAGGGTCGAGGGTTCCAGGGTCGTCTAGGGGTCGAGGGTTCCAGGGTCGTCGAGGGTTTGAGGGGTCGAGGATCGCCGAGGGGTCGAGAGAGGTTTCCTAGTGTCAAAGTATTGAAGAAATCCATGGCTTCATCATTAGCCGGAAGTAACCAGGGCATGACGAAGTCCTCCAAAGTTATTTTGGAATGGTGTCCCGGATAGGATAATTTGCCTTTTTGTATGAATTTCAGCAAAGGCCTTCCAAATAACGATATTTGGAAGGTGTTGCTGAACTTTGTACCAAAAAGCGAATTATCTTATCTGGGACTCCGTTCCAAAATAACTTTGGAGAGCTTCGTACCATCATGCACATGTTACTTTCGCCTAATGATGAAGACATGGTTTTGTTGAATCCTTTGACACTAGGCAACCTTCCGACCCCTCGACGATCCTCTCGAACATGAGAGGAAGAACAGGATAAAAAAAGAAGAGGAAGAAGAAAAAAAAGAGGAGAAGAAAGAATAGAGGAGTTCTTCTCCTCTATTCTTTCTTCTCCTCTTTTTTTTTCTTCTTCTTCCTCTTTTTTTATCGGGAACGAGGGTCGTCAAGGGACATATAGATGTAGTGTCGTCGTTGTCGATATATACCCCCTCCTGATAGCTTCAACACGTGGGGGGGTCGAGGCCACTAATTAATATATATGATTCCTTACTATGATTAGGTAGCTAGTTCTACGTTTGGTACTAATATATCCATCTGTCATGTTTGAATAATAATTGCCATGTTGTAAATATTTGTAGAAACTATGGACACCGCCCTAGACGAAGCAAAAGAAGCGTTGTTGAGGGACATAATCGTAGAAGGAAGTGATGCCGTCTCGTTGTTTCTCAACGACACCGATGGTCTGGAAGGAGAGGGTGAACAAGCTGGCTACGGTGACCTAATGCCGGTGCAAGAAGAAGAACATGAGGACGGCTCCGGTGACCCAATGCCGGTGCAAGAAGGAGACCGTGATGACGGCTCCGGTGACCGAACCGAGTCCGGCCAGGTATATATATTAGTTAAGCCTGTGCTGACTAGCTGATTGATGCATTCATTGTTTTGGTATGCACACATATTAATTAAGTCTTTGTTCTTTTTTCTAGCCCTCCGGATCGAGCACAACTTCGGTAAAGAGACGAGGCCCGAAGAAAAAGTTGAGCTCGGATGAAAAGTTTGAGATCATAGCAATCGCGCCCGACGGCCAACCGATTGAACCCCTCCGGACAAAGAGCGCATTTGTTGCTCAGTGCGGGGTTCTGGTTAGGGACAAGATCCCGATAAGCATCCAGCAATGGTTTAAGCCGGCTACAGAAGACCCTGAGGTGTCTTATGTCAATGATATGCAGAAAAATGATCTTTGGACTGAGCTGAAGTCAAATTTCACCCTACCGCCAGAGGATAATCCAGAGAACCCAGTTAAAGAGAAATTAATCAAGTCTTTTGCTCTTAAGAGGATGGCAGAACTATTCAGGAGGTGGAAGAAAGAGCTGAATAAGTTTGTCGAAAATAATGAGACACCAGAATTCAAGGGCAGATATGAGAAGATCAGAGATCACTGGCCCGCATTTGTGGCCCAGAAGACATCGGAAAAGAGTAAGAAGATGTCGGCGACAAACAAGCAAAATGCTGCGAAGAAGATGCTTCACCATCGCACGGGGTCAGGTGGCTACCTCGTAGCCCGGCCTAAGTGGGCCAAAACTGAGAATGATCTGGTTGATAAAGGGATCGAACCAGAGACAATTAGCTGGCCAGACCGTTGCCGGACTTGGTTCTTCAGGGCTGGCGGAACCTTGGACCCTGTAACAGGGAAGTGCATTTGGACGAACGATCAAATGGACATACCAGTCAGGAAGCTTAAGCAGTATATCGAAGCAGCGCAGCAAGGGAAGTTCTTTCCAGACAGAGAGAACGACAAGCTCACAATGGCCCTCGGGAATCCTGAGCACCCTGGACGGACACGAGGCACGCCAGGCTCCATTCCGTGGAAGGTTGGGTTTCTGGACGCAGGCGGTTACAAATCCCATGAGAGGAGGAAAAAGTGCAGCAGACCCAAATGCAGGCGCTGCAAGCAAGGGTAGACGCGATAGAGGAACGAGAAGCAAATCGCAGCAAACGTACTGCCGAAGCCTCCCCCAAAGCTACCCCGCCATCTCAGCGCAGAAGCAGCGTGGCTTCCACCGAGCTACTTCAGCCGGAGCATGCCTTGATGGCTCCTGCCAGCTATCCCATGGATGCTATCACGGAGTCTCAAAATTGCCACCTTATGACGCAATGGATGAATTTGAAGGTCAAAGCGGCTGTTGGCTCTGTTTATCCTACTGAACCCGGCGCAACTTTTCACTGCCGGCTGATTCCAGAAGGATATGCTAGGGTGATGGTGGATGAAATAACGGAGGGATTTGAGGACCTCCAGCTTGACCACCCTACCGGTGAAGGGGAGACTCGGCTGGGGTCTGCTCTGAAGACTCCATGCCTATGGCGGAAGGAGCTCATCAACCTTCCGAACTGGACGCCTCCGCCTCCTCCTCCTCCTCCGGCGAGTCAGGGCACTCTGCCTCCTCCACCGCCTCCTCCTCCGGCGAGTGACGATCAGGGCCCTCGGCCGGCTCCTTCTCCGGTGAGTGGCGGCACTCCGCCTCCTTCTCCACCCGCGCCGACGCGTCCGAGCAGCCAGCCTCCTCCTTCTCCGCCTCGTCAGCAAGGGCGGAAGAGACCTGCCGCCGCTCCAGCTGCTCCGGCGCGTCGTAGTCCTTCTCCTCCGCCTCGTAAGCAAGTAAAGAAGACAACCGCTCCGTCTGCTCGGTCGGCGTCTCGCAGTACAACCAGAGGCGGGAGGACATACAGATTCGGTCCTTCTCTGAAGACTCCAGAGAAGTTACCATATGAGAGGACCCCGGAGGAGAACGCCGAGATCGCGCGAACCGAAGTGGATGACTGGTTTCAAGGGTTGAGAGCAAAGAGACATCCACCTCCGGAGGAGAAGGTAGATCCGGTGAAAGTGAAGCGCACTCTGGCTGCCCTGGCAAAACCACCCAAGTCTCCGCCGAAAGGCAACTATGAGCGCATTATTGCAAAGACATGGGCCGAAGCGGAGCGGTCGGGAAGTACAGTCAGTGATCAAAGGCTGAAAGAACGACGAGCATCTGGGAAACAAATTGCCTAGCTCGGCGAACAAGCGAAGCAATCGTGCCCCCCCTCAAGGTGCCTAGCGACATCGTCGATCCGAGGATGGTGCCTGGTTATGGCAATGTTGACGATTACCTGCCCGACGATGTACATTATGATCCCATGGAGGTGCAGATACACAGATACGAGTACGGGAAGCCTCTCGTCAAAGATGAAAAATCTTTAACAACGATGATGCGAAGATTACATGATTGGTACTTGAAAATCTGCAGAGAGTCTGGGGGGAGGAGTACTTTGTATGCGAGATTTAAACCGGAGCATGACCTCGTTGGAATTGAACTGTTGCCTATTCCATTTGAGGAGTTCTATCAGTTTTTCAATCAATTGGCCCTCGATAAAACAACGATCACCTGCTACTGTCTGTAAGTACTACTACTTCTGTCATTAAGTCTCTCTATATAGCTCATCTCTTTCATTGCATGTATTTATAATTATCCTCACTATATTATGCAGAATGAAGATCGTCGAATTGAAGAAAAGACAAATCGGTGATATTGGGTTCGTTAACACATATCTCATAGATGCAACTGAGGTTCAACATCGTCCCGGAGATACCGAGGCCAACTTGCTACAATCATTCAAAAAAAATGAAAACAAAGATATAATACTCTTTTCTTACAACTTCAAGTGAGTGTTACTGTCTTGTGCATATTCGGTTTCCCTTATATATTAGTCCAGGTTATAGTAATGTAATTGATGAGTTATGCATGCGTGTGCAGTTTCCACTATATTCTCCTAGAGATTAGGCTTGAGCAGGGAGTAGTAACCGTCTTGGACTCTAAACGAAAAGATCCCCAAGAGTATCCGGACATGACTGAAATCCTCAAGAAGTAAGTTAAATCGATCATTATCCACCATATCAGCAACTTTGTTCATTTCCTGATATCAAGTAATTATTTTCTTTGTCCGGCAGGGTTTGGAGAAAATTCACCAGAAAAGTTCCGGGACTGCCGAATGAGCTAGAATTTAGACACCCGAAAGTAAGTACTATAGTAGCATGTTCCGCGCATCTCCTAGTGATTCAAGCGCTAGTTTCATCAATACCATTTATCAGTCTTGCTTATAAGTTTGATTGACCTCTATTTCTTGTAAAGTGGTTGTGGCAGGAAAAAAGGAATGATTTCTGTGGATACTACGTCTGCGAGTCCATCCGCCACACGACCTGTGAGCGGGGCGGGTACTCTGACGAACAATATGAAGTACGTAAATAACAACATTCACAATTTTATTTTATTATCATCATTTGTATTGAGTTTCATTCATTTATATATATATGTATTGACCCCCTTCTTCAAATTAGATGTTTCGGAAGCGGGATGAACTCCTAGCACCAGCTCGCATGCGAGCAATTCAAGAGGAATTGGTGGCATTCTTTCTTGACCAAGTGATCGCTGAAGACGGAAAATACTATGTGGACCATGAGTCCGTATGATTATATTTGTAAGAGATAATTATTGTATATATGTAGCCGGTAGTGTCGGATAGATATACGAGAACTTGTTATTCGACCAATCTCTCGGAGAAGGAGAGGTGGTCGATATCACTTCTCTCTGTATGCATATATGTTCATGATGATCTTCTGTTTCCTTCGTTTGCTTACTAGCTAACTAGCGTGTCTAGTCCTCTCTATACGTATGTATAGTACGTAGCGTCGACCAAGCACGGACATAAGAGAGGACACTTCTCTCTATTAATTATAGCTAGCTAACACAATATATGAAACACCTAAATTAACCCCCCAAAACCCTCAAACCCCCCCTTCCAAAAAAAAACAAAAACCCTAGCCACAGAAATGCTGACGCGTGGATGCCTATTGGTCCCGATTGGTGCCACCAACCGGGACCAAAGGGTCTCCTGCCTGGGCTCCGCGCACAGGCCACGTGAAGGCCCATCAGTTTCGGTTCTGGATTAAACCGGGACTAAAGGTACAGGGCATTAGTACCGACACTTTAGTCCCGGTTCAGGAATCGGGACTAAAGGCCCTTACGAACCGGGACAACAGGCCCTTTTTCTACCAGTGCCTACCGCCACGTCGCCGTCGTACGTGCCGGCGGTCAGCCGCCCATCCGCCGCCTATCGCGTCATTGCCCTCGTCCAATGGACCCGGCCTTACCCAGGCTGGCACAAGCTCAACTTTGACGGGTCCGTCCACCACGACGGCTCCGGGCGTGCGAGCATCGGAGGCGTCATCAGGGACTCATACGGCCACACCATGCTCGCGTTCGCTGAGAGGACGCCGCACGCGGGTGTCGGCCAGGTCGAAGCTAGGGCGCTTATTCGTGGGCTCAACCACGCGCTTGCGATCGGATGCAATCGGCTCGTTGTCGAGGGCGACGACCTCACCTTGGTGAGGCTGCTTCGCCGTGAGTCGGCGCACACGCGCATTCCTTGGGACATGTACCACCACATCGTCCGTCTCCTTTGCTGCTTCGAGGATGTCGAGGTGCGGCACGTCTACCGAGAAGGCAACCAGGTGGCCGACACCCTCTGCCATGAAGCGTATCGGCGCCCCGGAGTGTGGGGATTGCACCAGCTGCTCCCACCTGCCGTCTGGGCCAAGGTCGAGGACGACCGTCACGGTGCAGTATACGAGCGACTCCGACGGTCACGAAGATGATGACTACCGACTGGCGAAACTGCAAGCGGATGCAAGACCCCATGCATGAAGTGTTAGTATCGCTTCCTATACTATGCATGCATGCGTCTCTTTATCCTTTGTCACTACTAGGTTCTGCAGCTACTACGCTTAGAGACGATTCCAGTGGTCTTTGAATCTCCGTCAAGCACTAGTAATTTTACTAGAGCTTTAGCAAGTCTCCAATCGGGCAGCAAACCATATAATGACGTGCATAACATAGTTCACTATATCCTAATTAATCTGGTCCTAAGCTAAAGGGTTTAAGTAAATAAAGGGCCTTTACAATAAAAAAATAGCAGATAACTGAGGAAAACTCATTTATGTACTGCAAGCAAGCACGGGACGGAGCGTAAAACGCACTCGTTGCAAAAAAAAGTAAATAGAGGTAAAACGCCCGTTTGCTACCCGGCTTGTAGCAGGATTGGGAGTAGAATTGAACTTGTTGATGCACGCGTAATTGTGTGAGCTGCCTAAAGGTCTGGAGACTGTGCTAATAGTTCTGTAAAATTATTCTTGGTTAATCTAGATTCTTTGGCACTGGTGTCTTCTTTCTGCTAAACCTGCAGTTTCCTACGACCGACAAGGGTTATGAACTATTGTGTGCATGCATGTGTGGGTGAAGCTTTGAGCCTAAGCAAGTCTTCGATGTAACCGGTCGAGTTGTAACCGATCTATGTAATGGAACGAAACATTGTTGACTTGAATTTTTATGCAAATTTGGAGTTACTTTTCTTTCGATACATTTATCCTAGTATGCTTATTCTATATAGCTTGTTTTGGTCGGAAATGTGTGCATCTTGCATACGATTGCAATAGTTGACTATCATTGGTAACCATGTCATCATCCCGGCCCCGCCCCTAATCTCCCGCCGCATTTGACAACCATGGGCACTCTCACATGGTTTGTTGCATATGACACCGACGAGGCACTGTGACGGTGTCCTGGATAGGGGGGGGGTGCTAACCTGGTCGTCTCGTCTCTTCGGGTGGGCCGATGGGACCACATGTGTGATCAGGATGGACTCCGGAGGCCATGTAAAGGAGGCGTGATCTAGACTGCCTTCACCAAAGACTTGATGTATACTCCAACATCTCTCCTGTCGCCTTCCTCCTAGATACCGACCTTGTAACCCTAGATCCCCTCCCTGGCGTGTATATAAGCCAAATGGTGTAGCCCATAGAAGGGAGATCAACGCAATATCATTCACCTAGCCTTAGAATTAGACCACACATTACAATCTTGAGGTAGATCAACTATGTATTTGATACATCTCCATCAATATAAACAAGAGCATGACATAAGGTTTTACCTCCATCAAGAGAGCCCGAACATGGGTAAACATTGTTTCCCTACTTGTCCCTATTACCATTGATCCAAGATCCACATCTCGGGACACCCTACCCCGAGGTCTGCCGGTTTTCACCGACACTAGTGCTTTCATTGAGAGTTCCGTTGTACGGTCGATAGAAGAATCAATGGGATCACCGGTCAACAGCTCCGAGCTCGCAGGGATGGATTTTACGCCCGAAGCATCGAGCATGAGGACGTCTCCACGTAAACTGGAGGCAAAGCATAACCCCTCCTTTGCCCCTGCGGGGGATTCTCCTAAAGACGATGGACTAAGGTACTTTTTGGAAATCGATTCAGATGGCGGCCAACCAGCGGTCCAGAAGGTTGATCTTCGAATCAACTCACCCAGGCCAATGGCCGCTGGTCCAACATTTGGTGGGGATAATAGGTTTTAAGACACTCAATCTCTAGAGGTTGAGACGCATCATCTCGTCTCCCACCCGGAGAGTATCGTCCCGATGACTCCGGCCCGCCTGATGTCTGGGACCTAGCTTACGTACAACAGCTCCTAGACGAACTTATTAGGTGTTTATGGGCTAGATTCTCATCTGTCAAAGACATGATATCGGCCTACCAGGACTCTGATATAATCACGGCCCTCCAGTGTGGGTGTAAGGATAAAAGCATGTCGAACGCCCTTGCCCGTTGCTGCGTTCAAACGCTTCCGGAATTGACCAACGTGGTAGCACAATTCTGCGCCATTGAAGATGCCTAGTTGGCCGAGGAAAACGTGGATTCGATCTACGGAGATTACTCAGAACACGGCCGATCGGCACCTTGGCGTGAACCTCGCAAACGGGGCCAGGATAGACACGCCGATAACCTTTGACCGTAATGACCAGCCAAGATCGGCCCTGGATAGGTGTCCCTCCGCGCTGGTCCGCGACCCCATTGTGGATAACTGCTGACTCCGGAAGGTCCTTATGGAAGGAGGCAGCAGTTTAAATTTGATATATGCTAATACTCTGGAAAAGATTCACGTTGATAAATCGCGCATAGAATAGAGTGCCACCACCTTTAAAGGCATAGTTCCCAAACGAGAGGCACGTTGTAGCGGGAAGATAACTCTGGATGTAGTCTTCGGAACTCCAGATAATTATTTTTCCGAGGAGATTACGTTCCATGTCGCCTCTTTCAAAACTGGATACCACGCCCTTCTCGGACGGGACGCTTTTTCCAGATTTCAAACTATACCGCATTATAGTTAGATGAAGCTCAAGATGGCAGGCCCTGAAGGGATAATTACCATCTCTAGTGACCCCGACAGGGCACTCAAAACCAAGAATAAGACGACGTCTCTCACCCTCGAAACTCTTGCCGGAGCTTTCGAGGCCAAAGAGCTAACCACGCTACGTGCCAAAGTCGACCAGGACGATATCATCCTCGACAAGAGATCGAAATCCACTTCTTTCAAACTGGCCGATGAGATAATCAAATTCCAAGTACACCCCACGGACCTTGCTAAAACGGCATCCATAGGGGCAAACCTCGAACTAGAGATTGTCGAGGCCCTACATACTTTCCTTAAGGAAAACTGGGACATATTTGGCTGGCACCCTTCCGATATGCCAGGATACCTCGCAAGCTCGCAGAGCATAGCTTGAACATATTAAAAGGCTATAAACCTGTCAAGCAAACACTTCGACGTTTCTCTAAGTCCAAGCGTCAAGCAATGGGCGAGGAACTGGCTAAACTATTGGAGACATGGTTTGTCCGAGATATAAAAAACCCCGACTGGCTGGCCAATTTGGTTATGGTATCAAAGAAGGATAAGTCATGGCGCGTGTGGGTCGATTTTAAATACCTCAACAAAGCTTGCCCCCAAAGACCCCTTCCCCTTACCCTGTATCGACCAAATCATAGATGCCACAGCGGGCAACGACGCGCTATGCTTCCTGGATGCCTACTCAGGATATCATCAAATGAAGATGCAGGAATCCGACCAGGTAGCAACGGCATTCATTACACCCTACGGGCCGTTTTGCTTCAACACAATGCCTTTCGGACTAAAGAACGTTGGCGCCACGTACTAACGTATGATCCAAACATGCCTGGAGAAACACATCGGAAAGACCGTCGAAGCGTATGTTGACGATGTGGTTGTCAAAACCAAACACGTCGGCCATTTGGTAGACAACCTCCGTGAAACATTTGCTAGCCTGCGTCGCACCCTGGCCAGGTTGACTAGGTTGACTGTTGACTTGGTCAAACTCACAGGCGAGCCTACCCGTTATAGACTAAAACAATATAACAGTGGATTAAATTAACTAATTAAGCTAATTAGATACTGGGACCCACTTGTCAGTGTCATATTAGTTAATAGATTAAGTTTATTTTAGAAAATAAGTTAATTAGCATGTGGGGTCCACATGTCAGTGACCAGGGGTTACCCAGCTAGCAAGTTGACTTGGTCAGCGCAGTCAAGGGGGCTCATGAGACCCACCAACAGTGACTCAGGGTGGGTCCCAGGGCCAGCCACGTCAGCGGCGGCCCCGGAGCAAGCTCTGGCGACCATTTCCGCGACGGAGGGGCTCAGGCCGACGTCAGATTTTGCCTACAGTGCACCATTTGGAGCGTGCGGCGACACGTTCAAACGGGCGTTCAGCGCCATGTCGTTTGGTGGCGGTGTCACGGACGGGTGTGGCGCGTAGCGACGACGGCGACCACCTAGGTGGACGCCGGAGCTCGGGCCTCGGCGCATTCGAGCATAGAGCATGGGGAGGCGTGTGCGTGTGCTTGTTGGGCTCGTGCAAGCACT
Source organism: Triticum urartu (assembly GCF_056163025.1). Lineage (NCBI taxonomy): Eukaryota > Viridiplantae > Streptophyta > Magnoliopsida > Poales > Poaceae > Triticum > Triticum urartu. The sequence goes on along the minus strand of NC_141873.1, from coordinate 399,562,630 downwards.
AGGAGCACAATGTCATGCCCGGACGGGAGTCAGGATGGCTATGGCCGCGACGGCGAGGCAAGGCCATGACAGCGGCTATGGCTACGGGCGATGGGAGACATCGCTAAGGGAGGGGAAACGAGCAGTAGGTCACCGTGTGGCACACGGTTGCCGGCGATGGTTTAGTAGCTGTAGAGGGCGACAAATTCAACGTCGAACGTCGGCTGGTCCAGAGGAAGAAGACGGTGGCGATCTAGCGATGCAGGGGATCCCAGGTTCGTCGTGTGGCAGCAGTCGACACGGTGGAGCAGAACGGAGCTAACGGGCACGGTGGCGCGGCGCGGGGAGGTAGGTGGCTATGCGGGCGAGCTGGCTACGGCGATGGATGAGGCGGCCATGGCGGGAGAGGAAGGAGCGGAGCGAGAGGAGGGGGAAATCTAGGTCGTGTCCAGGCGTCGACGATGGCGGTCTCATCCCCCCACGGCCGTCTGTAGAGGCGCGGGCGACGAGGTGGCTCGACGGGGACGGGCGCGTGCACGAGCGCTCGGTCGCGTTTGACAGGTGGAGAACGTCGGGGGAAGCAGGCTGGGCAGGCACTGTGCACAATGCCATTTCTCCCTTTCTTTCTAATTTTTTTCTCTTTTGCATTTCTTTTTAGTACCAAATGAGTTTTGTAAAATATGGAACTTGGCCACTTAATTACATTGCAATATTTGGCACCACAAAAGGTTTCGGAGATATTTGAATTTTTCATAAATGAAAAATATTTAAATATGCTGATTTGACGCTGTTTTAATTGCTAGAGCCCTTTAAGCAATTAAGTGAACAAACCAAAAAAATCGAAAAAATGCACCTCCCTTTAGGTACAGATATCTATATACTCTCATAAAAAGCAGAGTTGGTGATAATGGTGTGCCTGCCATCCTGCAATATAGGTCATCTGATCTATATCTAACGGATACGAAGGAAACTATGAGAATTTACCCGCATTCCTCTCCACATTTGCAGATAAAGCCTTCCCTCGTTCATCATTTTCTCCTACAAGATCTAGATGTTCCGTGCAACGCACGGGCATCTTGCTAGTAGTTATATGAATAGAAAGGCTGTAGGTGCGGAAGTATCCTTTTCTACTCCTGGGTGCCTTTGCACCCAGGATTTTTTGAATAGTAAAATGCGAAAAGTTAGTAAACAAATTTGTTCCGTTCATACGTTTTCTAATCTCTGTCTACTGCAACCCAAATAGAACACCAAAACTGGCTAGATTTTCTCATGAACTAGCTAGGATAGCTAGATTTTCTCCTCCAGATATCTGGATGGACACCACCCTGGATGTGGTTATTCCTCTTGTTGCAAGCGATGCTACGACGAATGAATAAAGGAGATAATTGTCAAAAAGAACACAAAAACTGCATGATGCACAAAGTTACAAGGCTTAAAGCAGAATCTTCAAAGCTAAACCAATTTGACATGATTAGTTCCCTAAAAAAATTGACATGATTAGTTTGAAGAGCCATACGATGCCGGCTTTGGACAAGTCTTTCAAAACAAAAATTGACAGCCTTCTGATCCTTGGCGAACAATTGCTGAATTGCAAGAGAAGGGCAAGCTAGCTACAAGAATGTATTTTACAACAATGACAGAAGCGATCCAGAACGGATGCAGCATTGTTCCCCACGCTCAGTTCTGTGCTAACTCCATCTGCAGTAACCATGCCAGCAACTGCATCCGTCTAACCTCGCATTGTACAGTTTTGGACTTGTAGCAGGGAAAAGAAGGCAAAAGAAGGATACTGAGCCGGCCAGAAACGCTAGCGATGTCACTCCTGGAACACAGATAAGCACCGGGGAGAAGTTTTACAACTTTGCATGAGCTTACTTTTCTTTCTTCAGAGAAAGAACATCATATGCACATACCTCTTGTTCGCGGTGATGAGAACGCAGGCAAACCCATCATGTTACACAATATGTGAGCAACAATAGGAGGCACAAGATTCCCTGCAGTTTTTTAGAACAAAAGTTGATCAATATGTCATGTTTGTCAAGACAAAATTAAAGTACACTTTCAGTCAAAACATATGAACCAGCTCACCCATGCAGCATGTTACCAAGCGAAAAAGGCATGGCACTTAGTACAAGTGAAATTTCATTTTTCTAACCAGTTCACAGGGCATAAGCTTAGTGAGTGCCATAGCAGAAAGATAGAGTAAATTTACCAGAACAACGCCTGTTCTCAAGAAACTTTTCTTAGTTCATAACAAGGCCATCACAAACAACACGGCTTTTGTATCAGTATCACTGTTGTAGGCTTTTAGCAAACCACACCTTCTACGATTTCACCTGAACAAACATTTGTGGGGGCCATCATCAACCACACGACCGTTACGGGGCCAGAGCAACTTCGTAACAGTGCCGTCAGGTTTGTCTCACTAACTACCGAGTCACGCTTTTCAATTCTCTTGAAAACCTACAAGGCATAATTTCTAACGCTGACACAGATGAAGTCTGCTTTTACAAAACTAATCCTAAAAGGGTGTAATTATTTGATAGTTTGCCAAAATATATGGTTTCACAAAATTAGACTGTCATGTTGGATCAGCAGATGGGTTTAATGAGCACAATATTTTCAATTGTGTTTATAAATTTGGTCCATGTGGGAAGCCCAGTTTCTAAATTTCAGACCTTGCATGGTTTAGTTCCATATTGCCGAAGTAAGGCAGGAGAGAGCAATAAAAGTCAGCACACTTGTCATTCCTTAAAACTTGAAACACATGGCACAAAGAGGTTTGGCTACTCACAAGCCAAACACACGGCCGCATGACTTGAGACACAAGTCAGACAAGTCCCCCTTACTTTTCTTGAACCATGCCCCCTCACAGAAAAATGAATGTGATTCAAACAGTTGAATTCTAGGCTTAATCTGTATTAACTCTGTCAGTTAATGCTAAGTGCACACTAGGACCCAAATTGCGTCTCGTCCCATTCTTCCTCGTTATTAATCTATGTTGGGCATTACAGTGCTAAACATCATCCTCCCTCTATGCATGCATTGATAAGGAAGGTGGGCAGAATCTCCAAACCGTTGCCAGAGCCCACAGAGATCTCCTGCATGGGGCAGCAACAATGTTTGCGGCGGCGTTTTCCATGCAAACACTTTCTGCATCCTCAACGTACGAGCATTGCATTGCTTTGTTTTCAACAGCATCCTTACTGTAAGTTTTTCAAGAGAAAGTAGCAGTAAGAAGAGGAAAGTTCTCAAGAAGAACTTACTATACGGTTCATGTCGAAATTAAAGCAATGCAGTGCTGGAACACCATGGATGCAGAGGACACAGCAAGCAGTCAAGTGGATAACGCTACCAAGAAACCTGTGTCAATGGTTTGGAGATTCCACTCACACTCCTCAGTGAAGATGAGAAGGGACGATGATGTTTAGCAGTGCCAGGGACGGAGCCAGAAAAGTTGTATGAGGAGGTGCAATTGTTGCTGCATCATCGTTGGGGAGGGCCAGAACAGCTAAAATACAATATTTTGCTACCAAAACATCATATTAGTAGCTCTAACAGTGTTGTTTTATCATTGTTGGCCTGGGCCATGGCCCCAGCTCGCCCCCTACTGCCTCCGTCCCTGAGCAGTGCAGCATCCCAGCAGAGAATAACAAAGAGGAAGAAGTTGTGAGGCCAAAATTCAGGTCCTGAACTTGGACATCTCCTGCTCCTCGTGTACCACTAGCTTACAAAAACTGCTACAATCAACAGCCCTAATACATTAATATTTGACTCACTGTTCTGATTTGATCACCCAGACACCCACTAGTAACTGACAGAGTTAATACAAATTAAGCACAATATACAAATATTTGAAATTTTGAATTGCATTCAGTATGAATTAACAGATAAGCAAGGTTCAGCAAAATTAAATGCACTTGAACTGCCATGTAGCGCCACATCAGAGAGCTCAGCCACGAATCTTAAGGCACGAATACTGAAAAGTCACCAAGAGTACACAAGTTTGTGTTTAACCAAAGTTCTTTCATGCCATGCCTCCCAAGTTGGGATCGAACCAACTTTACATTACCAAAAGGGATTAAACCAACCTTGTGCTAGCAATTTGGGACTAGGAACTACAAACTTTGGAATATAGAGGCTAATACTTTAGAAGTTAATCTGACTAGCATTTGCTGCAGCACGAACTAGGACCAACGGCAAGTAAACCTAACATCTTTAAAAAAAGCTAGAAATATAAGAGCTAATTGGAAAAGGAGTACTAGGAAGGTATAAGCAATAGTGACGAATCAATGATATAGCTGAAATAAATAATCCCTCAATTTTCTGTTTTCAAAAACAAAAAGGGAATTAGTAGGACCTGTTCGGATGAACAAAAATGCAGCATACCACCCGAAAATTACAGTGTAGCCTAATTGGACACCTGAGAATGGAAGAAAAGAGTCATGGTAAGTTCAGCAAGGGAAGGAAAAGGTGTTCGCAAATGGTGAAACCAAAGTAATTGTGCAATCTCTGATGATAAGTTTCAAAAAATACATGCAGAACTACGGACAAACAGAAGACTAATGTGTGTAATATGACTAGCTATCAAAAAGTCAGAATGAATATAATCTGTACCAGCAATCACGATTCCCTAACACATATAGTATGTGAGCTAAGAAATGATTCTTATAAACGAACGCTACGAAGGAAGTAAACACTAAATAGCATGACAGAATAAAGACATCACATTCATATTTGAAGTACAATTAATTGTTTTGACAACAATTAGGCATGTCCAGTGTTACTCGCCCTATAAATATATAACGTATAACATGATGCTCCAAATGTTTAGAAGGGACCATTTGAGACCATGGTGTGACTAAATAAAATGTAACGGAAAAAGATAGGTGCTTATACAAGCTACTGCTTGCACTTTGGCAGGGACATTGGAATATACCAAAATATTCTTCGATAGATCACAGGTGCAGGCATAAAGGACACTCCAGCATGTAAAGTTAAATCATGGGCTCTTCTTAATTGCCCATGCTATCAATGAAGTTATACGGAGATTGTACAGCATTAAAGGAGAAAATCAGATGGTGCGAACAAAAATACCAACAATCAGGAGAGATCTCATAAAGTTGCATCCTTGTTGGTGAAGTTCAAACAAGTGGTTTAGGTGTGCTGTGAACAGAAAGACCCAGTTACTAACTGAGAGTAACACAAAACATAAAGGTAAAACTGAATGTGGTCATGCACCATTTCTAAACTCATACACCAATTGCAAGTTAGAAAAGGACGAATTACATAAATTAGCTGAAGGATTTGTGCCAGGCTGGTTCCTTTGAAGTGAAAACTGGTGCAATATATTATACCTATTTACCTAGGCTGAAGAAGATTGGACTCAGAAATATAATGTTATACATTTTGAATCCTCCACACAGAAGAAGAGGTATCATGCACGCCCTGAAAACCAGCTCCTCCGTAAACGGTGCCTGGTCAAAAGATCATCCTCAAATAACATCACCGAAAATAGAAAATGACACTGTTATCTCACTTTTCAGTTGTAACAATAATATAAACGGTGGCAGAGGGAGAATGGAGCTAGCAGGGGTCATGGCCAGCAGAAGTACTGGTCCAAATTATATTTTAGGTGCCGATGCTTGGCCTTCCTTGTGAAATATAATGGAATTGCATTGCTTATCTGATCCCCATAACCACTGATTCATGGCTCTGCTTGCATTCTTATGTTAACAACTTGCACACATGAACTTGTTAGCTGATAATGTAGTCCTACAATTAGATGTTCAGTTAATAATCCCGCATTCACTGACACTAATACTATGTGACATTTCCACATCATCCAATAGGCAGTGTCAAACAATGGTATCAAGGGGAATAAGAACAAACCACTACGTAGTTCCGCCACACCATTACATCCTGTAAGGAGGTTTGCATCCAGCGAGCAAGCTTCTCGGTGCAGCTGACTCCCACCCCATCATCATCCGTGCCACACGAGCTTGACATGACCCAGAGTCTTGCGACGAATGACCCAGCATACACTAGGGATGTAAGGAGAAGTGGGATCACTACTGCCTCGAGCTGATCCATCAAAGCATTTCAGTCCAAGCATCAGAAGCTCACCACTTATTAGTGTATAATCAGAAGCAAAAAGTGGTAGTAATCGAGATACAGCTTGATTACCAAGTGATCACTACGGATGCCGAACACCGCGAGCGCCTTAGACGAGTCGCTCAAGCTCCATACCTGAGAGGTAGCAAGATAGGTCAGGGGATTTGAGATTCCTTCCGGGTATCAAACACTAGGGCTTAGATGGGGACTGGAAGGAGAGAAAGGGGGCACCTACGCCTAGGAGCGCCGCGGTGGCGAGGACGGAGGCGGCGGAGGACACGGCCGCGCACACGAAGCGGCGGTGGAAGAAGGCGTGGAGCGAGGTGGCGGGCGGGAGGCGGAGGAGGAGCGTGGGGGCGTAGAGGACGGCGACGTAGGAAACGGCCATGGCGGCGCACGCTGCCCCCGCAGCCTTCCCGGGTATCGCCGGCGGCGAGGCGGGGTGGGAACCCGCCGGCGTCGCCATTAGCTCCGGTGAACTGGTTTTGCGCGGGGGAACTGATTTGGCGGCCGTGCTGTTACACGGCCCAGGACTTCGACCTCTTCGGGCAGATCGCGGGCGTTGCTTCCGGCCAGGAAGCGGCGGCGCTCTTCGTCGGGGTCGCGGACTGGTTGAGTTCAGCAGAGGCGCCGGTGCGGCTACTTGGACTTTGATTTTTTTTATTTTTTTTTTGTGTGTGCGCGCCCTGAACTTGGGACTCGGGTCTGTGACTACCGTCAGTTCGTGTTGCTGCTGTTGTGGGCAAATTTACAATTTTGACCTGTGGATTAAAACAATTCAGAAAGTGAAGTGGTGCGAAAAAGAAATATACTCAGCTGACCGTTTATATGGCGCACGACACGCAGGTGCCACACCTTACTGTGCAGCGTCTTGCTCTCAGGCGTTGCAGGCCTGGTCAGTCGCTGCACTGTGATTTAGAGGCAGTCGTGCCAAGCCCCAGTTGCAGAAACCACGCGCCGGCGGCCTCCTCCTCTCCCCCTCTCAAGCATCTCCCAAATTATTCAGATCTGACGATTTGGTCCGTGGATTTCTTCACCAATCCATCCTAGAAGGTACTCTCCTCCGATCCCCTTCTTTCTATCCAAAAAATGTATCTTATGTTGAAGATTTGTGGAACCCTTGTTTGATTGAATTAGAATCTTGCATGTATATATATTTGTGGGATTTAAGATTTGTAGATGATATGTATTTATTTTGTAACCCTGATTTAGTTTATTTCTATTGAAAAGATATGTTTTCTATGTTGAACCTAGATTGTTAAGCTGGACCTTATACATGTTTAGATGTTTGTGTTGATGTTTTTTAGATGAGTTAGATGAAATCCTAGATTCGTATTGACAAGAATGCTTTGGATACATATGTTGAGATGTTATTTACATGAAACCATTATAGATATTACATTATTATTCAATTTTCCTTTTAGTTTTTACCAATTGTAGGCATTATTTGTGTTGATTGATGGCATGCTTTGATTAGGAAGCATAAGGAGTTAGCTAACGTATGTTTATTGTTTGAAATTTGTAGGATGATTTGACTTCTCGATGATCACTATGACACTCGACACCGGGCCTACATTATGTCGAAGGAGCATAAGGTAATAATGAAAGTGGTTGGTATGTTAAATTTTGTGTTTATTTGAAACACACATGTCACATATGTAATATTCTGATTTGCTTGTTTGTAGCCGCTTCAACCTCTGAAGGTTCGGTCTCACGGGGTCACCCTTGGGGGGATGCACTATGATGAGCAGCACACACCGTGCATAAGAGACACGGGACTCCTCCCTTTCATTCAATTGGTCAGCCGGTCAATGCTGAACCTCAATGCTGCAGCAATAGCCGCGCTTGTTGATCAATGGAGGCCGGAGACACACAATTTCCATCTTCGGACCAGGGAGATGACCATGACGCTCCAGGATATTGCTATGATCGCCGGTCTTCCTATCGAGGGGAATCCTCTTTGTATGAGCACCGATTCTGATGGGTGGCGCGAGTAGATGAAGGCCCTTATCGGTATGGTTCCTCCAGAGCCTCCGGTACCAGAAGGAGACAAGAAGAGGGAAAGAGTCGCAGCCGGTGCTCCTTTCACCTGGATTGCATTCCACTTTGGGAATTGCCCTGAGGATGCTAATGATGATCAGGTCAAGACATATGCTCGTGTCTACATGTGGTACGTTATATCCAGGACTATGTTTGCTGATGGCACATGCAAGAATGCTCCATGGATGTGGCTGAATGCGTTGACCGTCTTCGATAGCAAATGGAGTTGGGTTCGGCGACACTGGCTTACTTGTATAGACAGGTAGGCAGTTGTTTCTTTTTTACTTCGTTGCTATATTACCAATGCAATCTTGTTGTTAATTGAACCATGTTTTTTTATGTGCAGTTGGATGAAGCCTGTTGTAGGACCTCGAAGGACGGATGTATTGGTGGTTGTATGCCCGTACTTTCTGTATGGAACTGGGAGCGATTGTCGATTGGACGCCCGAAGACCGTGAAGTACGAGCAATGGGACGACAAAGACGACCCACTACGATTCCCCACTTGGGCTTACAAGTGGGATGTGTTAAGTGAGACGACGGATGATCCCTTGGTCATGTACAAGCAGTACATGAGCGAGTTGGACATGATTACGACTGAGCAGGTGACTTGACATTGCATCGGTCATTCTCATGATTTTATCGTAACTCGACATCAATGTTGCCTTGTTTTACGCTATGTTGCAGGTGGAATGGGAGCCGTATGAAAAAGGGGATAGATTTGGTAACCCTGGAGATTTCGTGTTGAATCCGATGTGCCTTAGGGATAGGGATCTTTGGCGTATGTGGTGCCCACTCATGTGCAACTGGGCGGTTGAGTTTCATATGCCATATTGGGTGTTCCGCTAGTTTGGTTTGTTCCAGCCTCACCCGCCATTATGGGAGGACACAGACAAGTTGCTACACGGGTAAGAGAGGATGAACCTTGTGCACTTAGCAGCTTCTCAGCGGTTTCGATGGTGTTAATATTGTGTTTTCTAACATGCAGGTTGGATAGGAGAAAGCAGCGCAAGATCAAGGATTGGACAAGCATCACAGGAAGTATGTCATACAGTTCGCGCTTAGTGTGGAGGAAGCTAAGGCTGGTTCATGATCCAAGCTTCGTGAGCACTGCCCGACCACGTTCAACAACTACCTTACATGGTTTCTTGAAGTACATGTGTGGAGATATGCAAGCCGGCGTATAATGAGGAGATTTTGAAGATCCCACCGTCTTTGATGAGCTAACTGATACGTCTCCGTCGTATCTACTTTTCCAAACACTTTTGCCCTTGTTTTGGACTCTAACTTGCATGATTTGAATGGAACTAACCCTGACTGACGCTGTTTTCAGCAGACTTTCCATGGTGTTATTTATGTGCAGAAACAAAAGTTCTCGGAATGACCTGAAACTCCACGGAACATCTATTTGGAAAATAAGAAAAATACTGGAAGAAAAATCCATGTCAGGGGGCCCACACCCTTCCCACGAGGGTGGGGGTGCGCCTGCCCGCTAGGGCACGCCCCCTACCTCGTGGGCCCCCTGACGCTCCACCGACCTCAACTCCAACTCCATGTATTCACTTTCGGGGAGAAAAAAAATCAGAGAGAAGGATTCATCGCGTTTTACGAAACGGAGCCGCCACCAAGCCCTAAAACCTCTTGGGAGGGCTGATCTGGAGTCCGTTCGGGGCTCCGGAGAGGGGGATTCATCGCCATCATCATCATCAACCATCCTCCATCACCAATTTCATGATGCTCACCGCCGTGCGTGAGTAATTCCATCGTAGGCTTGCTGGACAGTGCTGGGTTGGATGAGATCTATCATGTAATTGAGTTAGTTTTGTTAGGGTTTGATCCCTAGTATCCACTATGTTCTGAGATTGATGTTGCTATGACTTTGCTATGCTTAATGCTTGTCACTAGGGCCCGAGTGCCATGATTTTAGATCTAAACCCATTATGTTTTCATGAATACATGTGAGTTCTTGATCCTATCTTGCAAGTCTATAGTCACCTACTATGTGTTATGATCCGGCAACCCTGAAGTGACAATAATCGGGACCACTCCCGGTGATGACCATAATTTGAGGAGTTCATGTATTCACTATGTGCTAATGCTTTGTTTCGGTACTCTATTAAAAGGAGGCCTTAATATCCCTTAGTTTCCATTAGGACCCCTCTTCCACAGGAGGGTAGGACAAAAGATGTCATGCAAGTTCTTTTCCATAAGCACGTATGACTATATTCGGAATACATGCCTACATTACATTGATGAATTGGAGCTAGTTCTGTGTCACCCTATGTTATGATTGTTACATGATGAACCGAATCCGGCATAATTCTCCATCACTGATCCAATGCCTACGAGCTTTTCACATATTGTTCTTTGCTTATTTACTTTTTCGTTGCTACTGTTACAATCACTACAAAACACCAAAAATATTACTTTTGCTACCGTTACTTTTGTTACCGTTACCACTACTATCATATTACTTTACTACGAAACACTTTGCTGCAGATACTAAGTTATCCAGGTGTGGTTGAATTGACAACTCAACTGCTAATACTTGAGAATATTCTTTGGCTCCCCTTGTGTCGAATCAATAAATTTGGGTTGAATACTCTACCCTCGAAAATTGTTGTGATCCCCTATACTTGTGGGTTATCAAGACTATTTTCTGGCGCCGTTACCGGGGAGCATAGCTCTATTCTTTGAGTCACTTGGGATTTATATCTGCCGGTCACTATGAAGAACTTGAAAGACGCTAAGACAACAATTTATCGCTCAACTACGAGGGGAGGTAAGGAACTGCCATCTAGCTCTGCACTTGATTCACCTTCTGTTTTGAGTAAGCTTGCGACACCTAAACCTGCTTCTGCTATTCGTTCTGATATGTCGCATGTTATTGATGATGCCACTTCTGCTATGCATGATACTTATGATGAACTATTTCTATGCTTGATACTACTGTGCCACTTAATGAATTTCTTGATGAACAAATTGCTAGGGCTAGAGAGAAAGAAATTATTGAAACTGATTATATTGATGAAAGTGATGATGAAGACTTGCCTGTTATTCATGAGTGTTATGTTTTTGAAAAAGAAGCTGCTTTAGCTATTTTAGCTTGCAAAGATAGATATGAGCTCAAGAGGTATTAGCTAAATGGAATCAGCAATCTCTTAGTGCTAGAATGAAACCTGACCCTGCTTTTGCTACTTCACCTATCTGTGTTACTGATAAGGATTATGAATTCTCTGTTGATCCTGATATAATTACTTTGGTTGAATCTGATCCTTTCCATGGCTATGAATCTGAAACTGTTGTGGCACATCTTACTAAATTAAATGATATAGCCACCCTGTTCACTAATGATGAGAGATCTCGCTATCTTTATATCCTTAAAATATTTTCGTTCTCATTAAAGGGTGATGCTAAGATATGGTTTAATTCTCTTGATCCTGGTTGTGTGCGTAGTCCCCAGGATATGATTTATTACTTCTCTGCTAAATATTTCCCTGCTCATAAGAAACAAGCTGCTTTGAGGGAAATATACAATTTTGTGCAAATTGAAGAACAGAGTCTCCCACAAGCTTGGGGGAGGCTTCTCAAGTTACTTAATGCTTTGCCTGATCATCCTCTTAAGAAAAATGAAATACTTGATATCTTTTATAATGGACTAACCGATGCTTCCAGAGATTACCTGGATAGCTGTGCTGGTTCTGTTTTCAGGGAAAGAACACTGGATGAAGCTGAAATTCTATTGAATAATATGTTGACAAATGAAAATAATTGGACACTTCCTGAGCCAGCTCCTGAGCCTATTCCTAAACCAACTCCGAAGAAGAGAGGTGTTCTATTTCTCAGTCCTAAAGATATGCAAGAGGCAAAGAAATCTATGAAAGAAAAAGGTATTATAGCTGAAGATGTTAAGAATTTACCTCGTATTGAAGAAATACATGGTCTTAATCTACCGCCTGTTGAAGAAACATATGATCTTAATTCTCCACCTATTGAAGAAACTCATGGTCTCGATAACCCGACACAGGTAGTAAAGGTAAATTCTCTCTATAGATTTGATGAAGGTGATATTCCTCACTATAAGTCTGCTAGACAATGCTTAGAAGAGTTTGATAATTTTATTGTCAAACAAGAAAACTTCAATGCTTATTTTGGTAGACAATTGAAATACAATTCCGATACGCTTGAACACTTGGGTGATTATATGTCTAATGTTAAAGGTGAACTTAAACTCATTACTAAACATGCTTCTATGGTTACCACTCAAGTAGAACAAGTACTTAAGGCTCAAAATGATTTGCTCAATGAAATGAATAGTAAGAAAAATGATTATGCTGTTAGAGTGGCTACTAGAACTGGTAGAATGACTCAGGAACCTTTGTATCCTGAAGGCCACCCTAAGAGAATTGAGCAAGATTCTCATAGAACTAATATTGATGCACCTAGTCCTTCTAAAAAGAAGAAAAAGAGAAATGATAGCACTTTGCATGCTTCTAGTGAACCTATTGTTGGACCACCTAAGAATCCAAATGATATCTCTATTTCTGATGCTGAAACACAATCTGGTAATGAACATGAACCTAATGAAAATGTTAATGATGATGTTCATGATGATGCTCAACTGAGTAATGACAATGATGTAGAAATTGAACCTGTTGTTGATCTTGATAACCCACAATCAAAGGATCAACGTTATTATAAGAGAGACTTTGTTGCTAGGAAACATGGTAAAGAAAGAGAACCATGGGTTCAGAAACCGATGCCTTTTCCTCCCAAACCATCCAAGAAAAAGGTTGATGAGGATTTTGAGCGCTTTGCTGAAATGATTAGACCTATCTTCTTGCGTATGCGATTAACTGATATGCTCAAAATGAATCCTTATGCTAAGTATATGAAAGATATTGTCACAAATAAAAGAAAGATACCGGAAGCTGAAATTTCCACCATGCTTGCTAATTATACTTTTAAGGGTGGAATACCTAAGAAACTAGGAGATCCAGGAGTACCTACTATACCATGCTCCATTAAAGAAACTATGTTAAAACTGCTTTATGTGATCTTGGAGCCGGTGTTAGTGTTATGCCTCTCTCCTTATATCATAGACTTGACTTGAATAAGTTGACACCTACTGAAATATCTTTGTAAATGGTTGATAAATCAACAGCTATACCTGTCGGTATTTGTGACGATGTGCCTGTTGCGGTTGCAAACATTACTATTTTAACAGACTTTGTTATTCTTGATATTCCCGAGGACGATAGTATGTCTATTATTCTTGGAAGACCTTTTTTGAATACTGCAGGGGTTGTTATTGATTGCAACAAAGGCAATGTCACTTTTCATGTTAATGGTAATGAGCATACGGTACACTTTCCGAGGAAACAACCTCAAGTTCATAGTATCAACTCTATTGGAAAAATTCCATCGATTATATTTGGTGGTTTTGAATTTCCTCTTCCTACTGTCAAGAAGAAATATGATATTCTTATTATTGGGGATGTGCATATCCCCGTTGAGGTAACATAGTGTTATTCGAAATTTCTCCGGTTCCATGTTATTCGGAATGAGTTTGTTAACAAGACTTGATCAACCTTGTTAGTGGATTCTTTTTGATGAGCATGAGATGGATGAAACTAGAAGGCACAACCTTCTGTACCCTCTTTCCACTTTCTGTTATTTAGTTGAAATAAAGTAAAAATAGTATTTTTCTGTCTGTTTTTTTTATTTATCTGTGCAATATAAAAATGCCCCGAAAATAAAAGTTCTCCAAATGCCCTGAAAATGGAATATGATTTTTTCTGGAATATTCGAGAATATCTGGCACTGAGAACTCAGCAGGAGGGGCAAGCACCTGACCACGAGGGTGGAGGGCGCGCCCTACCCCCTGGCCGCGCCCCCTGCCTCGTGGGCCCATGGTGGCTCCCCTCCACTTATTCCTGCACCCACACACTTCTTCTTCCTCCCACAAACACCAATATCCAGCTCAAGCCTGAGTTCTAGCTCATTTTGCTGCGATTTTCGATCTCCTTGCTCAAAGCACTTCTCACAAAACTACTTGGGGAGATTGTTCCTTGGTATGTGACTCCTCCATTGGTCCAATTAGTTTTTGTTCTAGTGCTTTATTCATTGCAAATTTGTGCTGCCTAGGTGACCATGTTCTTGAGCTTGCATGTCAAATTTATATGGCTCCAAGTAGTTCTAATGCATGATATAGGCTCTAGGCACTTGTAGGAGTAGTTGCTATCAATTTTATTGAGCTTGGTTCACTTTTGTTTGAAGTTACTAAAAAATTCAGAAATTTTTCAGAGGAAGAAATATGCTTAGGAAAATGTTCCAAGGTGGTTCTTCAAGGAAGCAAGGAGACAGGCTTGCAATGCGTGATGCTGACAATGAGCCACCAAGGGACGCTCTAGTGCGGCCTTGTGAATGGCCTTCGGAGAACTTTATGGATCGAGCGGGAATCAAGAAACGCTTGCGTAACACTGGTCTTGTGAGCTTCGAGGCAGACAAATGCCGCCAGTACCACTATCTCACTAGTTCATTTGTGAGGAGGTTTGAATTTTCATCTTCACGTAATTCTCCAACTGTCCTGTTTGATCTTTATGAAAAATCTTATACCATGGACTTAGAGGATTTTACTACTGCTTGCAAACTTCCACAATGGGGTAGTGCTAGTGAACCCCGTAAATCTGAATTTAGAAATTTTCTTGCTAGTATAACTGTGGGGGAGTCTAGAGATATAGCACAAGCTACCATAGGGAGCATTCATTTTCCTGCTATACATTATTTTGCTCTCTTCATAGGTAGGTGCATAAATGGTAAAGATGAAGCATGTCATATGTGTGTCCCTGACCTTAGCATTCTTAGGAGTGCTGTGTTAGGAGACAAATCTTATAATTTGGGAGCCATTGTTGCAGGTAGGTTGCATAATAATAGATTTAATGGAGATTTCTTTGGAGGAATTTATGCAACCCGCCTAGCTGATTTTCTTGGTGTGGACATTCGTGAGGATGATGTTGAGTTGCCTCCTACTTATTTAGACTATAATGCTATGGTCCACCACCAGTTTGTTGAGAGGAATGAATCACCTCTCCGGTATCGCTTAATCTTTGACAGACGTCGCGCTGTCCGTATTACTCTCCCTGCTCCTGCCTTTTTTGATTATCAGGCAAAAGGAAGATATGTTATTACCAAAGAGGAGGCAGATGAGTACGAGAGGAGGGCGGAGGCAGCTCACCGCCACGCTGCAGCTCAGGAGGCGATAGCCTCTGCATCTCAGTACGACCCCGGCTACAACTACGGATATCCGCCAGGCCATCATTAGCAATGAACCAACTTAGGCCAAAAGCCTAAGCTTGGGGAGTACGTATTTCCCACCGACATTTAGAAACATTACAACCGAGAACTTTTCCAGCCTTCTGAGGCTATTAGCACCTCAACAGTCGGATAAGCACTTCTAGGCGTTTTTGGCAGTTCGATGCACCTTCCAGCCCGCTGGGAGTGCTAGACGGACTGGGCCGCTGCTCTCGCAACAAAATCAACGATTGTTGTTGTTTGGGCCTGCTGGGCCATGTCATCCAATTTCTTCCCGTCCCAAGTGAAAAAGAGCATCCACCACAACGCACTCATCGCGGCTATACGAGGCGAGCGCTTCACGCCTCGCCGGCCTGGAAACCGTCGCTGTCGATTGAAGTCAAGTAGCCGGAGATTCGGGAAGAAAATCAATGTGGGACTTTAATGGCGGCCGGTGGGGCGGTGGATAATTTCAAGTCAGTTTCCATGCCGATCTGTGATGTTTCGCGTCCATATAGTCTCATCGGTTCGGCTGTTCCATCGCCATCGAGTTTGGAGTTCATCTTTTGTTGATTCTCTTTCTTCTGCTGAGGAGAGGCGATGATAATTAAGTGGGCCTTAGGAGATGCCGCGGCGGATCCTGCGCGAGGAGCTCCTCTACAACCCATGCCGCCTCCTCGCAGCAGGTCCGATCTTTATTTCAACTTTGCAGATACATCCATGCGGAATTGGCATCCTGCTCCCATTCCCGATTTCCTGTAACTACTCCAATTCTGTAACTGATACGAGATGTGTCTTGTCCTGATTTATTTCAACCTTGCAGATCCATCCATGGGGAATAATTGGCATCCTTCTCCCATTCCCGATGTCATGTAACTGCTCCAATTCTGTAACTGATACGACGATGAGTCTTGTCCAGAATTGTTTCTGTGGTTTAGATTCTAGAGCAACGTTAGGTACAAGATTCGAATAGCATGTAGACTCATCTACCTCTTGGTTTGTGATTATCTATCAACAGAGTATCATTGTCAGTGCATGAAAAATGCTTGATACTTTTCCTGGTTGTTCCAAATTTTTGTGTCATTGTTTCACATCTGAAAATTCATCCTATATAACTTACAGGTTACACCTTCCCGGCCCTCTATTGCTTTGAAATTAGCTCAATACAAGGAGAAATTATTTAGATCCGGCAGCAACAGTGAATTGCATGTATAAATTATATGATGCATTCCCACGTTGAGGAAGACGTACGCCTAGCGGAGCGAAGAAAAAGGGCCTAGCTCCCGATGCAAACCTTTGCATCGACGCCACACTTGAAGCTAGGATTTTATGGGCTAACTGCTAATCGGCCGGGAAATCAATAGGAAATCTATCCCGTCGTCTGGTGTTGGAGATGCCCTAAAAGAGCTTGCTAACTCATATAGGAAAATAAGCTAAATTGCATGATGTACTTTTTGCTGAAGAGTTATGTTGATACAGCTTAAAGGAAGGGCAAAACAAGCACCGCTCTGCAATTAAATTCTAAATAGTTGTGGATAAAATTTACATGGTGAACTGTTACAGAAAATGCTGGAATTCATGTATATATATATGGGTTCACTAACGAAGGAAAGAAGTTTATCAGAGTTCTTATTTTGAGATGGTTCAATGAAACATCATCATTCTTTGTTACGTACAAAGAATTTGCATGTAGGTGGATCAGTTATGAATCAAAATAATTTCCCTAACTCTGATGTCCTGCCACTATAATGTTCAATTATTTTTTCCATTCGTTCTTGGGGCGACAAAACACTTTTTCAGACTAACAATGAAGTAGGTTCATACGAATTTCACTTTCATATTCGGTGTCTTTGCATATACAGATATGAAAATGACTATAATTTTATTCCCACAATAGACGGGCGCGGCAACGCGCGCCACTATGGTCTAGTTACATTTATGTTCACACACTCATTGCTAGATGTCGGTGCCCATACTCTTTCATTGTATTATCCATGCTAGTTTATTTTCCCTTTTCTTGCTTTCTTCTTGTGTGTTTAATAAACCTTAAGAAAAAACAAAAAAATTAGTTGTAACTTTTAGTTAGTTTACCTTTCTTGCTGTAGTAGTAATAATTAAAAAGAAAACCCAAAAATATTTCCCTTCTTCTTTTGCTTGTTGGGAGCTTTCCCGTGTAAATAGTTTTATTTCTTTCTTTTCTTTGGGGGTCGATAGGAGAACACCATGATTAAATTGTTGAAGAGGCTCTTATATGCATTATTGTTGATTTAACCAAGAGCCCATATTTCCTTGTCTTCTCCTGTTTATTGAATGCTCGCAGATTCCAGCTTAGTCCAATGCACGTGCACTCTTATTATTATTCGCATCGTTCGGTCGTGCAAGTGAAAGGCAATTATGACGATATATGATGAACTGACTGAGATGAGAAAAGCTGGTATGAACTCGACCTCTCTTGTTTTTGTAAATATGATTAGTTCATCGTTCCTGATTTAGCCTATCATGAATAAACATGTTTGCAATGACAATTAGATATCATAGTTGCTCGTGCCATGCTTGATTAGCTATGAGTTTATAATGGTGTACCTTGCGTGCCAACATGCCATTAAAATGGTTGTGATGTGGTACGATGGGGTGGTATCCTTCTTTGAATGATTTAAGTGACTTGACTTGGCACATGTTCACACATGTAGTTGAAACAAAATCAACATAGCCTTCACGATATTTATGTTCATGGTGGATTATATCCTACTCATGCTTGTACTCAATGTTCATTAATTTTAATGCATGTTCATGACTGTTGTCGCTCTCTAGTTGGTCGCTTCCCAGTCTTTTGCTAGCCTTCACTTCTACTAAGCGGGAATACTGCTTGTGCATCCAATTCCTTAAAACCCAAAGTTATTCCATATGAGTCCACTATACCTTCCTATATGCGGTATCTACCTGCCGTTCCAAGTAAATTTGTATGTGCCAAACTCCAAACCTTCAAATGAAATTTTGTTTTGTATGCTCAAATAGCTGATGTATCAACTAGGGTTGTCCGTATCTTCCATGCTAGGCGGGTTATTCTCAAGAGGAGTGGACTCCGCTCCTCATTCATGAGAAAATGGCTGGTCACCGGGATGCCCAGTCCCATGCTTTATGCAAACTAAATCAAAATAATTACAAACAAAACTCCCCCAGGGCTGTTGCTAGTTGGAGGCACTCGTTGTTTCGAGCAAGCCATGGATTGATGCTTGTTGGTGGAGGGGGAGTATAAACTTTACTATTCTGTTTGGGAACCGCCTATAATGTGTGTAGCATGGAAGATATCGCCATCTCTTGGTTGTTATGTTGACAATGAAAGTATGCCGCTCAAAATATTATTTATCTCTATTTCAAAATCGAGCTCTGGCACCTCTACAAATCCCTGCTTCCCTCTGCGAAGGGCCTATCTATTTACTTTTATGTTGAGTCATCACCCTCTTATCATAAGCACCAGCTGGAGAGCGCAGCTGTCATTTGCATCCATTACTATTAATTTATATTGGGTATGACTATGATTGGATCTCTTTTACCATGAATTACAATGTCTAGTCAGTCCTTGATCTTTAAAGGTGCTCTGCATTTATGTTTTGCGGTCTCAGAAAGGGCTAGCGAGATACCATCTTGTTATATCATATTATGATTGTTTTGAGAAAGTGTTGTCATCCGAGATTTATTATTATGGCTCGCTAGTTGATTATGCTATTGATATGAGTAAACATGAGACTTAAGAGTTATTGCAAATGTGGTTAGTCATAATCTTTGCTGAAAACTTGAATGCTGGCTTTACATATTTACAACAACAAGAGCAAATAGAGTTTGTAAAAGTTTTTCTTTATCACTTTCAGTTTATCAACTGAATTTCTTGAGGACAAGCAAAGGTTTAAGCTTGGAGGAGTTGATACGTCTCCGTCATATCTACTTTTCCAAACACTTTTGCCCTTGTTTTGGACTCTAACTTGCATGATTTGAATGGAACTAAACCGGACTGACGCTGTTTTCAGCAGAGTTTCCATGGTGTTATTTATGTGCAGAAACAAAAGTTCTCGGAATGACCTGAAACTCCACGGAACATCTATTTGGAAAATAAGAAAAATACTGGAAGAAAAATCCACGTCAGGGGGTCCACACCCTGCCCACAAGGGTGGGGCGCGCGCCCCCTACCTTGTGGGCCCCCTGACGCTGCACCGACCTCAACACCAACTCCATATATTCACTTTCGGGGAGAAAAAAAATCAGAGAGAAGGATTCATCGCGTTTTACGATATCGAGCCGCCGCCAAGCCCTAAAACCTCTCGGGAGGGCTGATCTGGAGTCCGTTCGGGGCTCCGGAGAGGGGGATTCGTCGCCATCGTCATCATCAACCATCCTCCATCACCAATTTCATGATGCTCACCGCTGTGCGTGAGTAATTCCATCGTAGGCTTGCTGGACGGTGATGGGTTGGATGAGATCTATCATGTAATCGAGTTAGTTTTGTTAGGGTTTGATCCCTAGTATCCACTATGCTCTGAGATTGATGTTGCTATGACTTTGCTATGCTTAATGCTTGTCACTAGGGCCCGAGTGCCATGATTTTAGATCTGAACCTATTATGTTCTCATGAATATATGTGAGTTCTTGATCCTATCTTGCAAGTCTATAGTAACCTACTATTTGTTATGATCCGGCAACCCCGAAGTGACAATAATCGGGACCACTCCCGGTGATGACCATAGTTTGAGGAGTTCATGTATTCACTACGTGCTAATGCTTTGTTCCGGTACTCTATTAAAAGGAGGCCTTAATATCCCTTAGTTTCCATTAGGACCCCGCTGCCACGGGAGGGTAGGACAAAAGATGTCATGCAAGTTCTTTTCCATAAGCATGTATGACTATATTCGGAATACATGCCTACATTACATTGATGAATTGGAGCTAGTTCTGTGTCACCCTATGTTATGATTGTTACATGATGAACCGCATCCGGCATAATTCTCCATCACCGATCCAATGCCTACGAGATTTTCACATATTGTTCTTCGCTTATTTACTTTTCCGAACACCAAAAATATTACTTTTGCTACCGTTACTTTTGTTACCGTTACCACTACTATCATATTACTTTGCTACTAAACACTTCGCTGCAGATACTAAGTTATCCAGGTGTGGTTGAATTGACAACTCAACTGCTAATACTTGAGAATATTCTTTGGCTCCCCTTGTGTCGAATCAATAAATTTTGGTTGAATACTCTACCCTCGAAAACGGTTGCGATCCCCTATACTTGTGGGTTATCACTAACCCAGTACTAGTACAACAAACTTGTCGAGGAAGGCACCCGAGTCCCTTCAGCTCTAGTGATGAACTTTGTGTTAAAGACTTCCCCTCTTTGCTTTCCCGTTTGCCCTATTCACATATTTGTAGTCACATTGTTTGCTTGCCTAGCCATGAGGCGTTGCACTACATGATGTGGCACCTAGCCCGTAGGCGCTGCACATCTGAAAAAATGCCCAGAGAACAACAAAAGTTTACAGCCAGAAACAGAGTAGTGTGACGCCTAGCCCAGAGGCGCGACACTGTATGGTGTAGCGCCTAGCCCATAGGCGTTGCACATCTAGAAAAATGTCCAGAGAACAACAGAACGTTATAGAGTAGTGTGATGCCTAGCTATTAGGCATTGCACTATGTGGTGTGGTGCCTCAGCCGTAGGTGTTGCACTGTGCATTTATGAAGCACTAGTGATGGCAGCAGATTTTTGTGACTATTGAAGAAAACACATATTGAAAAAGACAACAAGTGGCACACATAGTAGTTCACAACACATAGTACTTCACATAGAGGAGGAGTTCATACAACCAAATCAAGGAGGAGTCCTAAACACATACTGGTTCACAACACATAATAGTTCACATAGAGGAGTGCATATAACCAAATCGAGGAGGAGTCCTAAACACATAGTAGTTCACAACCAAATCAAAGATCATAGTTTAGAGGATAACATGGTCATGGTCCACAACCAAATCGAAGATGACATAGCTCTATTGCGTCGAGCAAGGCCCCTTTCCATTCTTCTTCTTCCTCTTCCTCCTCCCTTTTCCTTATGCGATGATCCTCCTTAACCACACTCTCCATGAATATCTTGTTCTCCCTCTCTTTCTTTTCAGCTTCGAAAGCCCAAAGTTTCAAGGTTCTTTCTTGAAAATCCTTTAGAGGTTTCTTCTCTGCCTCCTCACATTTCATCTTCAACTTGTGCTGCCTCGTGATATACTCAAAAACCCCTCTCTCATGTTCCTTCCTCTTCTCTTTGATCTCCTCTTGCTTCTTCTTCTCTAGTGCGTCTGCATCCTCCTCTCTTAGCTTCTTCGTAGCCTTCTCCCACCACCCCACCATATCACCTTCGCCATCCTTCTCCTCCACTCCCTTCATTGTTGGTTTGTTGGGTTGAGAAGCCGCCATACCTACGATGAGATACACGTAATAGTTGGTAATGACAAGAAGAACATATGGAAAAACATGTAAATTGCAACATATTAGTGAATAAGGACAACAAGAACATATAAAAAATATGTAAACTGGAACATTATAGTTAGTGAGTGATGTCTACTACGCAACCTTCTCCTTGTAGACGTTGTTGGGCCTCCAAATGCTGAGGTTTGTAGGACAGTAGCAAATTTCCCCCAAGTGGATGACCTAAGGTTTATCAATCCGTGGGAGGTGTAGGATGAAGATGGTCTCTCTCAAACAACCCTGCAACCAAATAACAAAGAGTCTCTTGTGTCCCCAACACACCCAATACAATGGTAAATTGTATAGGTGTACTAGTTCGGCGAAGAGATGGTGATACAAGTGCAATATGGATGGTAGATATAGGTTTTTGTAATCTGAAAATATAAAAACAGCAAGGTAACTAATGATAAAAGTGAGCGTAAACGGTATTGCAATGCTAGGAAACAAGGCCTAGGGTTCATACTTTCACTAGTGCAAGTTCTCTCAACAATGATAACATAATTGGATCATATAACTATCCCTCAACATGCAACAAAGAGTCACTCCAAAGTCACTAATAGTGGAGAACAAACGAAGAGATTATTGTAGGGTACGAAACCACCTCAAAGTTATTCTTTCAGATCGATCTATTCAAGAGTTCGTACTAGAATAACACCTTAAGACACATATCAACCAAGACCCTAATGTCACCTAGATACTCCAATGTCACCTCAAGTATCCGTGGGTATGATTATACGATAGGCATCACACAATCTCACATTCATCTATTCAAACCAACACAAAGTACTTCAAAGAGTGCCCAAAGTTTCTACCGGAGAGTCAAGACGAAAACGTGTGCCAACCCCTATGCATAGGTTCATGGGAGGAACCTGCAATTTGATCACCAAAACATACATCAAGTGGATCACGTGATATCCCATTGTCACCACAGATAAGCACGACAAGACATACATCAAGTGTTCTCAAATCCTTAAAGACTCAATCCGATAAGATAACTTCAAAGGGAAAACTCAATCCATTATAAGAGAGTAGAGGGGGAGAAACATCATAAGATCCAACTACAATAGCAAAGCTCACAATACATCAAGATCGTATCACCTCAAGAACACGAGAGAGAGAGAGAGAGATCAAACACATAGCTACTGGTACATACCCTCAGCCCCGAGGGTGAACTACTCCCTCCTCGTCATGGAGAGCACCGGGATGATGAAGATGGCCACCGGTGAGGGATCCCCCCTCCGACAGGGTGCCGGAACAGGGTCCCGATTGGTTTTTGATGGCTACAGAGGCTTGCGGCGGCGGAACTCCCGATCTATTCCGTTCCCCGATGGTTTTAGGGTATATGGATATATATAGGTGAAAGAAGTCGGTCAGGGGAGCCACGAGGGGCCCACGAGGGTGGAGGCACGCCCAAGGGGGCAAGCGTGCCTCCCTGCCTCGTGGCCACCTCGAAGCTTCCCTGACTTCAACTCCAAGTCTCTTGGATCACGTTCGTTCCAAAAATCACGCTCCCGAAGGTTTCATTCCATTTGGACTCCGTTTGATATTCCTTTTCTGCGAAACACTGAAACAAGGGAAAAAACAGAAACTGGCACTGGGCTCTGGGTTAATAGGTTAGTCCCAAAAATAATATAAAAGTGCATAGTAAAGCCCATTAAACATCCAACATGGATAATATAATAGCATGAATACTTCATAAATTATAGATACGTTGGAGACGTATTAGTGAGCAACATACAGAAATGGTCCATTGAGGTATCCAAACATTCCTCTATAACGACCTTGCCCAAGACCACCACCACGGCCAATATCACCACCAAGGCCAAGACCAACACCACGGCCAAGACCGCTGCCACGGCCTAGAGCACCGCCATGGCCTAGACCACCACCACGGCCTCTGCCACCACCACGTCCACTTGTAAGTCCTAGTTGCCTCCATCTTTGTTGCCTAGTTCCTATTTGGCCCGCCCCTTGTTGGCTACTACCTGGTCCGTTTGGTACTTGGTTGGCTACCACTTGCTTGACTTGGCAATTGTTGGCTACCACTTGCTTGGCTAGGACCTTGTGTACCTCCTTGTTGGTTTGTGCTTGCATAATTTTTCTTGGACCTCTTTCTTGGTTTGGTATACTTCCTTTTGTTGTGGCCCTGACCTTTGCATTCCCCACATCGGGAGCGCTCACGAGGCTCTTGGAATTGACCGTTGCCCGATTCACAGCCGCCACCATGGCCCCATCCGTCCATGTCACCTCTAAGACACTTTGTCTTATGTCTACCCCGTTTAACAACCTTCGAATCCGGATCCGGCCTTAGTTGAACTCCATGGTACTCCAGCCATTGTGATTGGTCAAAGTATGGGTGAAATCGGGGAGCCCATGTATTCTTGACTGTCATGATTGAGAACTCTGAGAGCCTCACAGTGAGCGGGTGATTGACATCCACATTCCTAACGCGACTGGCGGTATACAAGTGTGAGCATGGGAGATGAAGCAAAAATGGCCTCCCGCAAGAGCAACCACACCGTGTTAGGGAGACCTTGAAAGCCCGACCTCCATGTTGTCGGCCATTGTTTTTGGATCCTCCTGGCTCTTTCACTTTGTACAACCAATCGTCATTGTTATATAGTACAGCTTCTTATGAGTTCGCCTTCCGTGATTGAAATTCCAACCATTCATCAACCTTGGGTGGGAACTTGTACTTGCGCTTGTTCCCACCCGCTATCTGCACATCCGTTTCCATTGAGTGCTTTAAAAAGTACGCATTCATCTTGTCAAATGTGTATTGAACTATTGTCGTCACGGGTAATGCACGTACACCCTTGATCACCCTATTGAAGCATTCGGCCATATTGCTTGTCAGTTGACCATACCTCCGGCCATCTTCATCAAAAGCACGTGCCCACTTATTCCTTTCTTGAATGTGCCTATTGAGGAATTCTTGACCCCCGGAACAAGTTCTTTGTGTGTGAGCAACTTGTTGTACACGTAGGTGAACCTCTTGTCAGAGAAAGCGAGACAACAATCTTGAAGATCATCCGCCAACTTCTTAAGGCCACATGCCCTATAGAAGTTAGAAAAAGTGCCTCATGCACCATCGATGGTGCAACGGAGCATGCCCGGGAATGTCAATGTCCATCGCGTTAAGAATTCCTTGATGGCGATCCGATATGACACAAATTTCTCTTTGAGCGGGTAATACCTTGGTCCTAAAAAGACGCAAGAACCACTCCCAATTGTCATTATTCTCCACCTCAACCAAAGCAAATGCCAAAGGTAACATCCGGTTATTGGCATCACTTGCTATTGCAACCAACAAGGTGCCCTTGTATTGTCCGGTCAAGAACGTGCCATCAATGGCGATGACCGGCCGACAGTGTTCGAAAGCCCTCAAGGATTGCTCGAACACCCAAAATGCATAGCCAAATACTCGGACGGTCCTTCCGTCGTGATCCGTTGTTTTTCCCCATGAGGCTCGACCACATGAGCCATGCTCGGGTTTGTAGTGGCCATAGCTAGCAACAACCTAGGGATCGGTTGTATGCTTCATCCCAATTACCATACAACATCTTAAATGCAGCTTGCTTTGCCTTCCACGCCTTGCCATGTTTCACCTTGTAATGAAAGATGGCTTTCACAAGGTCCATGACTTGTTGGATGCTCATTGTTGGAAGTGTGGATATTGAGTAGGAAAGTCTGTAAGCAATGAACTCAGACGTGAGTTGTCTATGGTGTTGGGACACAACCTTCCCATCCACCCTCTTGCCTCGGCACATATGACTTGGTACACAACTCACTATGTGATAAGTGGGCCCTCCTTTCCATGGTCTTGCACGCACAATCCATGACCATTTTTCTCTTCACATGCAACCGTGTAGCGCACATTGACGTCCGAGTTCACTAACTTGTGTGGACGATAATGCGTAACTAAGTAGTTGTGGAGCCACATATTCAACTCCAAGAAGGTTCCAAACTTAGACCTGGGAGAAATCCTGTTCTTGCCATCTTCCAAATCCCGGTGAGAGCTTGGCCTAACTCCATGAGACATACCTTGGCCTCCATCTACCACGGCTTCATCCACAAGACTAACATCCTTGAACAATGGAGTCCGATGATCCCACCCAAATACCTTCTCAAAAGTTTCAACCTCCTTCACCGTGAACCCCTCATCAACTTCTTCATTCGGACCTTCGTCATCCGACTCCGATGCATAGCCACGGGAATAAGATATGGAATGGTCCATTGTCTCTTGCAAATGATATTTGTCGAGATCACCCACATTGTTGTCATGGAGATCAACTTCATTGTCATCGTACTCATACTCATCATTCTCCTCTTGTAAAGCTTCATTGTGGTTGTTAGGAATCGGGCTCCATGTAGGCATCACTTGTTGTGTCAAAGGAGGTTCACCAATTTCATCTTGGTTCATGGGTGGGGGAATACTAACAACCAAGGGGGAGGGGTTCCGGTTCAAGTCCAAATGCACACTAGAATCAAATTTCTTCATAGCAAATAATTCAAGAGCCTCATCTAGTGATTCGGCCACCGACTCCTTATATGCAACCCAACGTTGCTCCGATTTCACACGCATTGTCTTCCAACGGATGTGCATTCCAAAACCAACATTATGCCTTCCCTCCAACTTAATGGTATCACTTGGGTCCATCCAATTCAAATCTTTCCTCACTTGTTCCAAGACCTTCGCATAGCTAGGACTACTATCAAACACCATGTCAAGGTCATCCGTGTCCGGTGCAATATTGCCTTTCAAAAAGGCACCTTTGTCCACATGATGGACAAACACACATGTTCCCGCCATCCCTATAAGCATTCAAACAACAAAACGTAACATATCTTCCATAAGTACTCATCCAAAGATTAACACGGAATACAAACCCTAACACACATATGGAACAATAACCCAGACCCCCACTTAACAATGACCATAAGCACAACCCTCACATACAAGCAATCCTAACCCTATCCCTAGCACCAACATAACAACACCCATAATCCTAACCCTAACATACTAACAACCCTAATCCTAAGAAATTGGCAAACAAACATCTCCTACCTCCATAGATATTGCAAGATCCATAAAAACTAGGGTTTCCAAAAACTAGCAATAAATGAGCAAATGTTAGCATTTTTTGGATCAAAACAAGGGGATCGGAGGAGATTACCTTGAGGGAGGGATTGGGTTCAAAATCCACGAGGAAAATCTTCAAATCTGCAAGATTTGGAGAAGGATTTTAAAGGGGGGAGAGAGAAAATCACGTGGTGAGCTGGGGTTGGGGGTTGTGGTGTGTGGGATGGGGGTGGGGGAGGGGGCCAGTAGGGAACTAGTAACAGGATGTGGAGCGGCTAAGAGTTAGGCGCTGCACATAACAAGTGTGGCGCCTAGCCCTTAGGCGCGGCACTGCTGGGTGCGGGCCCCCGGGGTGCCACACTGGCTAGGCCTACAACGCCTGAGAGCAAGGCGCTGCACAGTAGGGTGGGGCTCCTGTGTGTCGGGCGCTACACAAAACGGCAGCTGAGTGATTTTTTTCAAACCAGTTCACTTTGTGAATTGTTTTTGCCCACATGTCAAAATTGTCGTTTTTGCCGTTGTTGTGAAATGTGATTTTTTTTGTTTACACTAATGTAGATGAACTACACCCTTCGTCCCATAATATAAGAAGTTTTTTAATATACTATGCTAGTGTCAGAAAAGGTCTTCCATTACTCTACCAATAGTATTTTTTTGCTGATTTTAGTTCATGGACGCAAAGTTTGGTTATAGGTAGAAGATAAATATAAGAACCATTGATAAAAATAATATAATTTCAGCACAAAATGGGTCGTTCTAGTGGAAGGTAATCTTTTTTTGGAAAAACCATACGAGAATTCTTTATTCATATAAAGGAAAACATATTGCTGAGTTGATTATGGAAAATCGGACGAAGAAAAATAGAAAGGCCACGATCCTGCCACTCAACCAAGCGATGGAAAATGCCACACAAGAAACATGCCATTGAACACACTTCACCAATACATAAAGCACATTCTAGAGAAGAAAAACCTCAATCGCAATTATCCTTCGTACACCCTCCATTGAGGAAGCTAGATCTGGCATGACACGCCTAAAGAGGGATAAGACGGGAAGACCATTTTTAGGCTCCCGAAGGAGCACAAAAGGCACTTTGTGGGAGCATCGTACCACCTTACCATAAGCACCAATGCCTCAAAGGGAGGACGAACCAAAACTGTTGTGGGGGGAAGCGGACCTCGACAGCCTTAACTTCCATGTAACAAGAGAACATGCAGGAGAAATCTGTTGTGTCATCAATATTCACCCTATTTGATGAGTCGTTTTGCTTTTGTCTAAAACTACGTGCAAGAAAATATCGTCATTCATTGCTAAATTTTCGTGGGAAGGAGAGAGTAACAAGAGAAGTCTTCATTGGAGAAGATGGCTTGACTTCCTCAATACTATTAGTGCAATCATTACTGCAAGTTCTTCCAACAAAACATTCTGGTCCAAGCAACAAAAGTTAAACAATTATTAGTGGTTTGGTGGCATGGGGTTTCGAGATCTCCACCACTTTAGTAGTTCCTTACTAGGAATTGCTCTCTAACCTACAATCCCTTTTGTGCTAGGGTGCTGAGAGGTAAATACTTAGGAGGGGGGATCGTTGCATGCAGGGTCCATTCTGACGGACACTTGTGATGTGCTTTCAATGATCCGGTAGGAGGTCAGCGATAGGGGGAGGAGCATGTTCGGTAATTTTTTGGTCGGTGTGGTGCCATTCGGTTCACCCAACGTAGTGGTGTGTTTTAACCATCTACTTATTTCTTATTGGGTTCACTGGGATCCGACGGTGTCTTGGACTGGGGGTGCTAAGCACGATGGCCTGCCATTCATGGGCCGGGCCGAGGACCCCAGAAAACCAAAGAATGGTGTCTTGATCCATGACGTACTGAAGATGGAATCCTCCAAAGACTTGGCGCACACTTCAAGACACGTATGGATCATCGGCATGTTTGTCCCTAGATATAACCGATCTACATGTAACCCTAGGTACCCCTGGTGTCTATATAAGCCGAGGAGCGAGGGGTTTTAGTCTGTAGGGTTAGGTTAGGGACATAGACATACAATCTCGAGGTTGATCATCATGTACTTTGTACTCCATCCACAATCAATGCAGAAGCATGACGTAGAATTTCAGCTCTTCAAGAGGGCCCGAACCTAGGTAAAACATCGTGTCCCTCTTTGCCATGTTACCACCTAGCCAAGATCATCAGATCGGGACCCCATGCCTAGATCTGCTAGATTCAACACCAGCATTGGTGGTCCTTACAAGTTTTGATGTGTGGTCAGAGCAGCTTGATGGCGCCATAGTTCGATGATCGGATCTGCTCCAGTGTAGTTTATACACCGGAGCGCCTAATCCTCAGTTCAACCAAAATTCTAGAGAAGTCTAAAGCTCCAACCCCTTATCGAGACATCGATCTTGACAACATAAACCCCGTGGATGCTTCCTCTGCCATGACATTAGATCTGGCTGAGGAGCTGATACTTCTCCAATGTATCTATAATTTTTGATTGTTCCATGCTGTTATATTATCATTCTTGGATGTTTTACAACCATTTTATAGCAACTTTATATCATTTTTTGGGACTAACCTATTGACATAGTGCCCAGTGCCAGTTGCTGTTTTTCACTTGTTTTTTACTTCACAGAAAATCAATACCAAATGGAGTCCAAATGCAGCAAAACTTTTTGGAGAATTTTTCTAGACCAGAAGACACAAGTTGGGCCAAAGAAGTACAGAGGGGAGGCCCGAGGGGAGTCGACGAAATTTGTTCCAGCCGCCGCAAGTTCCAGAACCACGAGATCCAATCTAGACACCATTACGGAGGGGTTCACCATCCTCATTGGTGCCTCTCCGATGATGTGTGAGTAGTTCACCATAGACCTACGGGTCCATAGGCGGTAGGTAGATGGCTTCTTCTCTCTATTTGATTCTCAATATAATGGTCAGATCTATTTAATGTAACTCTTTTTGCGATGTGTTTGTTGGGATCCGATGAACTTTGAGTTTATGATCATATCTATATCCATGAAAGTTATTTGAGTCTTTTTGATCTCTTATATGCATGATTACTTATATCCTTGTATTTCTTCTTCAAATCTTTGGTTTAGTTAGGCCAACTAGATCGATTTTTCTTGCCATGGGAAGAGGTGCTTTGTGATGGGTTCGATCTTGCGGTGTTCTTTCCCAGTGACAGAAGGGACATCTAGACACGCATGTATCGTTTCTATTATGGGGGCTATTACTACATGAATATATCTCATCTACATCATGTCATCATTCTTATTGCATTACTTTGTTTCTCCATCAACTTAATACACTAGATGCATGCTGGATAGCGGTCGATGTGTGGAGTAATAGTAGTAGATGCAGGCAGGAGTCGGTCTACTAATCTTGGACGTGACCCTATATAATGATCATTGCCTAGATATCGTGATAACTGTTTGATTTTCTATCAATTGCCCACTAGTGAAATGTATGGCCCCGGGTCTATTTTCTATCATATTTCTTTCCGATCTACTATTTGCTTTTGAGACCTATTTTTATTTGCTTTTATCTTCAGATCTATATTATCAAAAACCCAAAATTACCTCGCTGTGTTTTATTCGCATCTATCAATCTATTACAATTTTATCTCATCGACACGTTAATTTCTGGCACCATTACCCAAAAGGGATTGACAACCCCTTTAACGCATCAGGTTGCAAGTATTTGTTCTTTGTGTGCAAGTACTGTTTACATAGTGTTGCGTGGTAATCCTACTGGTTTGATAACCTCGGTTTCATAACTGAGGGAAATACTTACCGTCGCTATGCTGCATAATCCCTTCCTCTTTGGGGAAATAACGACGCATCTCAAGTGCACGTCAAAGGAATTTCTGGCGCCAGCATCATCAACATCTATGAGGTTCATAATCACAAATCTCGTCTCCTTCCAATTTTCATTGTTTACCATTTGCCTCTCGTTGTCATCTCCCCCACTTTAGAAAAATTTGCCGTTTTATCCGCCCTCTTTTTCGTTCGCCGTTTTCTCGTCAGATCTGTTTTTGTTTGCAATCTTGCTTACTTGTTCATTATGGCTAGTTCTTCCTCTGTTGCGTGTACCCCTGAGAAAGAGGTTCTTAAATTTAAACAAAGGGGAGGTGAGAATCTAAAAGATGCTTGGTATAGGATTTGTAATGCTCATAATAGATCCATTCGTAACTAATCTACCGATATTCTTATTCGCAGTTTATATGTGGGTATCACCACTTGGTATAGATTCATCCTTGATATGATATTCGGTGGGAATTTCTTGATGTGTCCATCTGAGGATGCTTTTAATGCCATGGGAAATCTACTGGGTTCACCACCTATCATTGTTAATGACACAAATTTGACTCTTGAGCATATTATGCAAAGATTACATTGTATTGAAAAGAAGATGATTACTATCGAACAAATTGAAAACTTGGATAAAAAGATGCATAATCTCTCAAATGAAGTTGGATCCAAAGCGGGTGATATTTTTAAATTATTAAGGGAGAAGGAAACCGTAACCAATGAAATAATTGAAGAAAGTCCTTCTCGGATTGATAAGTTGGAAGAATTTTTTAGTAACTTAAGCACTGCTTTTTCTTCCATTAAAACTATTGAAAAAAACCCGTAAAAATTTGCAAGACTACTCAAGTTGCTAAGAAAAAGGGTGCCACTTCTAGTAGCAACAAAGAGGATCTTAAAATGATTAGTATTCATCCCAATTTTGTTGAAGTGATAAGGGGCCCTACTAGCAAGAATGGTTTTTCTATCTTATTCCTAGAAATATCGTTATTGAAAGCATTCATGCCAAATCTTTGAAGAATTGTGTGATTGAGGAACTGGAAGCCAAAGATGACAATACTTGAGATCTATGTGTTATGCCTAGCTAGGGGCGTAAAACGTTGGGAGGCAACCCTATATTTATCCTTTTGTTTGTTTTGCTGTTTTACAATAAATATACAATTATGCCTCTGGTTAGATGTTTTTTTGTGGTTTAAATTAGTGTTTGTGCCAAGCAAAGCCTTTAGGATGATTTGGTTGATAGTTGATTTGATTGCGTTGAAAATCAGAAACTTTTTACGTCTAGTGCCAGAATTGTTGATGGCGACTGGAACACGATAAATTCTTGAAATTTTTACATGTTATCAGGATACAAATTTCCCATGCTGCCAAATTTTCAGAATTTTTAGAGTTACATAAGTATGACTAAAAATTGCGTCTTTACAGACTGTTCTGTTTTTGACAGATTCTGTTTTCGTTGTGTTATGTGCTTGTTTTAATGAATCTATGGTTTCTTTTGAAGAGTTTAAGCCATGGAAAAGTTAGAATACAATAGATATAATGCAATAACAAAATATGAATGGGTTTGCTATAGTACTTAAAGTAAATATTGCTTTTGTTATACTAAAGGATCTCATGAAGTTTTGTTGAGTTTTGTGTAATTGAAGATTTCAAGTTTTAGGTGAGATCACGATGGATGAAGGAATAAGGAGTAGCAAGAGCCTAAGCTTGGGGATGCCCGAGGCACCCCAAGATAATATTCAAGAAGTATCAAGCAACTAAGCTTGGGGATGCCCCGAGTGGCATCCCCTCTTTCTTCTAACGACCATCGGTATTTTACTTGGAGTTATATTTTTATTCGTCACATATCATGAGTTTTGCTTGGAGCATCTTGTATGATTTCAATCTTTGCTTGTTTTGTTTTTTAGTTTGTTTCATCTATCCTTGATGGACACACCTATTTGAGAAAGCCAAAATTATTCTTTGATTTATTAGAATTGCTCTTAATGCTTCACTTAATTTTTTTAGAGCTATGGAATTGCTCTAGTGCTTCACTTATATCTTTTTGAGCATGGTGTGCTTTTATACTTTTGAAGAAATTCTCTCATGATTCACTTAGATTTATTTGAAAGTTGTTAAATTTTTGAAGAAATTCTCTCATGCTTCACTTAGAATATTTTGAGAGAAGAAAATTGTATGCTCATGTTCTTCACTTAGATTTGTTTGAGCTCATCAAATGCTCATATTCTTTGCATTTATTCTTACTATTGTGTTTCCCATCTCTTAAAAAAACTTCATTTAGATTCTCTTTGTTTCCCTTTCTATTCTGATTTGACCTATCCACCACATTCATTGCAAATCCTTATGCAAATTCCTTGAAAATCCTTGTGAGATTTCATTTGCTAAGTGAGCTGAGTTGCCAAAATGTTTTCTTCTCGAGTGAACTTGGTTTCACCGACCCAAGCCTATTGGCCAGATCAAAGCACAAGTATTACTCACATATCATCGGTGCTACCGAAACAAACTGACTCGGTCTCTCTGATATGCTTTGTCTATGACTGCCTCATCTCGGCATCACCGACTGATATGACTCGGCGCCACTGATTTCACTACTAAGAAAATAGTTTGACATCTTCTACTGGACATTTTCTTCAGCTCCACTCAATGACTCAATTCCTCCGACTGCATCTTGAACTGCATTCTGCCTTGTTTATATCTCTCCAGGACCATTCTCTCCTGACTCATATCCCTGAAGGACCCTTCTTGGAAATTGATGTCAAAGGGGGAGAGAAAAGCTCTCTTTGAGATTAAGAGAGAGAGAGAGAACATCAAAGATTAAGCTTAAGGGGGGGGGAGAAAGCTCTTTTGAGATTGAGATGCAATGTTACTAGAGGAGAGAAGTCACGTGTCTTTAAGAGGGAAAGGACATGTTAGTATTTGTCTTGAGTTATTGTTATTGGATCTGTCCTGTCATCATTTTCTGCTCTGATTAACTTATTTTTTGCTCTGATTTTATCTCACCCTATCTTCTCCCATTATCTAATGTAAGATTCATGGGGAGAAAGAATCCATGTTTAAGGGGAGAAAAATCCTTAGAACTTATTACAAAATTTTAAGTCCCTAGGGACATGTCTATATCTGAAATACTCACTCTGTGATACTCGCCTATTACATGTCATCCTAGTCTTGGTAATCCTGTGGTTCTTGGAATTATTCTTGTTTCAAGTCTTCTTGTGTTATCTAACCTTGTTTTGTCAAGTTTGCTTCTTCAAGAATCAGCTCAAAGACCATAAGGTAAGTATATGCATCACACTCATGTGCGTGGTGATCTCTTGTCTTTGCACATGTTGTTTGCAAGGGAGAACCATGTATAAGAAGATTCATATCTCATCATGCCTGCTCTGATGTATATGGACAAGATACATGTAACTCATTACTTACTCTGTCTTGTCATGTATTCTCATGTTGTTCAAATTCTATCATTATATGAGTGCATACATGTAGGGGGAGCTCATACAAGTTACATGTTCTTCCAAATCTCTAACTACTTATCTTTGAATCATTTACTTGAAGCTTCGATGTGTGTTGTCATCAGTTACCAAAAAGGGGGAGATTGAAAGCACAAGTGCTCCCTTGGTGATTTTGGTAATTAATGTCAACATATCTCTTGTTGGACTAATAGTTTTACCTAGTATATTTCAGGAAACTTCAATAGTGGCATGACAAGGACAAGAGGATGTTGAACCCCTTCAAAATGCTAAGGACAAGATTAGTAAAAGCTCAAGACTCTTCATCGAAGATCACATTGAGTCCATAGGAAAGCCAATACTATTAAAAGGGGATGAGGTGTTGCTTAATGATCTGGTTGCTCAAGTGCTTTGTGATATTGCTGCAAAATCCTCATCCACTTTCTCCATCCAAATATGTCTAAACCCTAATTCCAAACTTGGCCCCACCGATTGTTTCCATCTGGAGCCACCTAGTTCATTTGACACAGCCGTTGCCAGAAACCCTAACAAGTCGGTCTGACGATACGGATCTCGGTCTCACCGAGGTGGCCTTGCCAAAGCGCTGCGATCAGTTGCATTCACTTTGGTCTCACCGAGTTAATGCAATCAGTCTCACCGAGTTGGCTTGACAGATTCTCTGGTGCTTATTGCTTCACTTCATTCTCACCGAGATGATGTTTGCCCTAAGCCCTAGCACATCGGTCCCACCGAGTTGTTCCAGTCGGTCCCACCGAGATTCCTACCTTTCACATGTTTGAACTGGTCGGTCTCACCGAGTTGCATTATTCGGTCCCACCAAGATTGGTCAAATGTGTGTAATGGTTGGATTTTGTGTGGAGGCTATATATACCCTCCACCCCTTCTCCATCTGAGAGAGAGCCATCAGAACGTGCCTACACTTCCACCATTCATTTTTTGAGAGAGAACTACCTACTCATGTGTTAAGATCAACACATTCCAATCCTACCACAAGAATCTTGATTTCTAGCCTTCCCCAAGTTGCTTTCCACTCCAATTCTTCTTCCACCATGTCCAAATCTATGAGAAAGAGTTGAGTGCTGGGGAGACTATCATTTGAAGCACAAGAGCAAGGAGGTCATCATCAACACATTGTCTATTACCTTTTGGAGAGTGGTATCTCCTAGATTGGTTAGGTGTCTCTTGGGAGCCTCCGACACATTGTGGAGTTGAACCAAGAAGTTTGTAAGGGCAAGGAGATCGCCTACTTTGTGAAGAACTACCCAAGTGAGGCAAGTCCTTCGTGGACGATGGCTATGGTGGGATATACAAGGTTGCTTCTTTGTGGACCCTCCATGGGTGGAGCCCTCCGTGGACTCACGCAACCGTTGCCCTTCATGGGTTGAAGTCTCCATCAACGTGGATGTAAGATAGAACCACCAATCAGAACCAAGCGAAAAACTCCACGTCTCCATTACGTTTGCATACTCCAATCCCCACCCATTACTTTATTGCAAATTTCATGCTTTACTGTTTCCGCTGCCTATACTCATATCATGCACGCCTGAACTATATTGTGAATGCTTTAACATGTGGTAAACTCAACCTTAACTTGTAGATATTAAAATCCACCAACTTTGCTTGTTAAGTGTCTAATCACCCCCCTCTTCTCGATCCTTTCACCTTTACTTCAAGCAGGATCAAGGAGAAAATCTTAAAGATGCCTGGTATAGCTAGGCTGTTGGATTCCTACCCTGCTTGCTCTATTAAAGGATCCGTTTAACTATGTCACATAGAAAACTTTTGGATTTTGCCGCAAAAGGGAATTTTGTTGAGATTGATGCTAATGCGGCTTATGAAATAATAGAGGGTATATTTGGAGTTCCGCCACCACAAAAGGGATTTGCTTTCACTCAAGAGGGGATTCAAATAGTAGGCAAGTTGGGTGACATACAGAAAATTTTAATTGAATTGCAAAAGTCTAATGAACATCTCAAGAATATTAGTGGGAACCTCAATCACATGAACACTTTGATTGCTCTTTGTAATAAGCGTCTTGATATCTTAGATCTAATGATGGTTCCTCATCAAGATAATGATGGGAAGCATAAAGAGCCTCCCGGATTTGAGAAACTCTTGAAAAGATTCCAAAAACCAAAGATGACAACAAATAAGAATCTATGCATTATGCCTAGCTAGGGGCGTAAAACAATAGTGCTTGTTGGGAGGCAACCCAAATAGTTATCTTTTAGATTTTTTGGTTTTATTTCTGTTTTTCAATAAATACACAATTAAACTACTATTATGATTGTGTTTTTGGTGTTTTAGTTAGTGTTTGTGCCAAGCAAAGCCTTTGGGTTGATTTGGGTGAGAGTTGATTTGATTTGGTGCATTAACAGAAACTTTCGCGTCCAGTAGCAAACTTGGTACACAACTAACTACGTGCCAAGTGGGCCCTCCTTTCCATGGTATTACATGCACAATCCATGGACATTTTTTGTCTTCACATGCAACCATGTAGTGCACATTGACGTCCGGGTTCACTACCTTATGTAGACCATAATGCGTAACCAAGTAGTTGTCGAGCCACATCTTCAACTCCAAGAAGGTTTGGAACTTAGACACGGGAGAAATCATGTTCTTGCCATCTTCCAAGTCCCGATGAGAGCTTGGCCTAACTCCAGGAGATATACCTTGGCCTCTATCTACCACGGATTCATCCACGAGACTAACATCCTTGAACAATGGAGTCCGATGATCCCTCCTGAATACCTTCTCGAAAGTTTCGGCCTCCTTCACCGTGAACCCCTCATCAGCTTCTTCCTCCGGACCTTCGTCACCCGACTCCGATGCATAGCCATGGGAATTAGGGATGGGTAGTCCATTATCTCTTGCAAATGATATTTTTTGAGATCACCCGCATTGTTGTCATGGAGATCAACTTCATTGTCATCGTACATACTCATCATTCTCCTCTTGTAAAGCTTCATTGTGGTTGTTAGGAATCGGGCTCCATGTAGGCATCACTTGTTGTGTCAAAGGAGGTTCACCAATTTCATCTTGGTTCATGGGTGGGGGAATACTAACAACCAAGGGGGAGGGGTTCCGGTTCAAGTCCAAATGCACACTAGAATCAAATTTCTTCATAGCAAATAATTCAAGAGCCTCATCTAGTGATTCGGCCACCGACTCCTTATATGCAACCCAACGTTGCTCCGATTTCACACGCATTGTCTTCCAACGGATGTGCATTCCAAAACCAACATTATGCCTTCCCTCCAACTTAATGGTATCACTTGGGTCCATCCAATTCAAATCTTTCCTCACTTGTTCCAAGACCTTCGCATAGCTTGGACTACTATCAAACACCATGTCAAGATCATCCGGGTCCGGTTAATTATTGCCTTTCAAAAAGGCGTCTTTGTCCACGTGATGGACAAACACACATGTTCCCGCCATCCCTATAATCATTCAAACAACAAAACGTAATATATCTTCCATAAATACTCATCCTAAGATTAACACGGAATACAAACCCTAACATACATATGGAACAATAAACTTGACCCCCACTTAACAATGACCATAAGCACAACCCTCGCATACCAACAATCCTAACCCTAACCCTAGCACCAACATAACAACACCCATAATCCTAACCCTGACATACTAACAACCCTAATTCTAAGAAATTGGCAAACAAACATCTCCTATCTCCATACATATTGCAAGATCCATAAAAAACTAGGGTTTCCACAAACTAGCAACAAATGAGCAAGTATTATCATTTTTTGGATCAAAACAAGTGGATCGGAGGAGATTACCTTGAGGGAGGGATTGGGTTCGAAATCCACGGAGTAAATCTTCAACTATGCAAGATTTGGAGAAGGATTTGAGAGGGGGAGAGAGAGAAAATTACGTGGTGGGCTGGGGTTGGGGGTGTGGTGTGTGGGGGAGGGGGAGGGGGCTAGCAGGGAACTAGTAATAGGATGTGCAATGCCTAAGAGCTAGGCGCTGCACATAACAAGTGTGGCACCTAGCCCTTAGGCGCTGCACTGATGGGTGTGGGCCCCGGGGGTGCCACGCTGGCCAGGCCTGCAACGCCTGAGAGCGAGGCGCTGCACAGTAGGGTGGGGCGCTTGCGTGTCGGGCACTACACAAAACAGTCAGCTGTTGAGTGAATTTTTTTCAAACTAGTTCACTTTGTGTATTGTTTTTGCCCACATGTCAAAATTGTCGCTTTTGCCGCTGTTGTGCAATGTGATGTTTTTTGTGTTACACTAATGTAGATGAACTACGCCCTCCTTCCCATAATACAAGAAGTTTTTAAATATACTATGCTAGTGTCGGAAAAGGTCTTCCATTACTCTACCAATATTATTTTTTTGCTGAATTTAGTTCATGGACACAAAGTTTGGGTATAAGTAGAAGATAAATATGAGAGCCATTGATAAAAATAATCTAATTTCAGCACAAAATGGGTCGTTCAAGTGGAAGGTAATTTTTTTTGGAAAAACCAGTACGAGCATTCTTTATTCATATAAAGGAAAACATATTGCCGAGTTGATTATGCAAAATCGGATGAAGACAAATAGAAAGGCCACGATCCTGCCACTCAACCAAGCGATGGAAAACGTCATACAAGAAACATGCCATTGAACATAGCTCACCAACACATAAAGCACATTCTAGAGAAGAAAAACCTCAATCACAATTATCCTTCACACACCCTCCATTGAGGAAGCTAGATCTGGTGTAACACGCCTAAAAAGGGATAAGATGGGAAACCCATTTTTAAGCTCCCAAAGGAGCACAGAATGCACTTTGCGCGAGCATCGTACCACCTTACCGCAAGCGCCAATGCCTCAAAGGGAGGACAAACCAAAACCATTGTAGGGGGAAGCGGACCTCAACAGCATCAACCTGCGTGTAACAAGAGAACGTGTAGGAGAAATATTTTGTGTCGTCAATATTCACCCTATTTGATGATTCAT
This sequence comes from Triticum urartu, assembly GCF_056163025.1. Lineage (NCBI taxonomy): Eukaryota > Viridiplantae > Streptophyta > Magnoliopsida > Poales > Poaceae > Triticum > Triticum urartu. The sequence goes on along the minus strand of NC_141873.1, from coordinate 399,523,367 downwards.
TTTGCGTTTGTCTAAAACTACGTGCTAGAAATTATCGTCATTCATTTCTAAATTTTCGTGGGAAGGAGAGAGTAACAAGAGAAGGCTTCATTGGAGAATATGGCTTGCCTTACTCAATAGTATTAGTGGAATCATTACTGCGAGTTGTTCCAACAAGACATTCTGGTCCAAGCAACAAAGGTTCAACAATTATTAGTGGTTTGGTGGCATGGGGTTTGAAGATCTCCACCACTTTAGTACTTACTAGGAATTGCTCTCTAACCTACAATCCCTTTTGTGCTAGGGTGCTGAGAGGTAAATACTTGGGAGAGGGGATCGTTGCTTTCAGGGTCCATTCTGACGGACACTTGTGATGTGCTTTCAATGACCTGGTAGGAGGTCAGCGGTAGGAGGAGGAGCATGTTTAGTAATATCTGGTCGGTGTGGTGCCATTCGATTCACCCAACGTAGTGGTGTGTCTTTACCATCTACTTATTTCATATCAGGTTCATTGGGCTCCGACGGTGTCTTGGACTTGGGGTTGCTAAGCACGACGATCTTCCATTCATGGGCCGGGCCGAGGACCCTAGACAACCGAAGAATGGGCCATGTTTGTCGTGACCCATGACGTACTGAAGATGGAATCCTCCGAAGACTTGGCGCACACTTCAAGACATGTTTGAATCATCAGCATGTTTGTCCCTAGATATAACCGACCTACATGTAACCCTAGGTACCCCTGGTGTCTATATAGGCCGAGCAGTGAGGGGTTTTAGTCTGTAGGGTTAGGTTAGGGACATAGACATACAATCTCAAGGTTGATCATCATGTACTTTGTACTCCATCCACAATCAATGTAGAAGCATGACATAGAATTTTACTTCTTCGAGAGGGCCTAAACCTATGTAAAACATCGTGTACCTCTTTTCCATGTTACCATCTAGCCAAGATCATCAAATTGGGACCCCGTGTCTAAGATCCGCTAGATTCAACACCACCATTGGTGGTCCTTACAAGTTTTGATGTGTGGTCAGAGCAGCCTGATGGCACCATCGTTCGATGATCGGATCTGCTCTAGTGTAGATTATACGCCGGAGCGCCTAAACCTCAGTTCAACCAAAATGCTAGAGAAGTCTAAAGCTACAACCCCTCATCGAGACATCGATCTTGACAACCTAAACCCCATGGATGCTTCCTCTACCATGACATTAAATCTGGTTGAGGAGCTGATATGTCTCCAACGTATCTATAATATTTTATTCTTCCATGCTGTTATATTATCATTCTTGGATGTTTTACAACCATTTTATATCAACTTTATATCATTTTTTGAGAATAACCTATTGACATGGTGCCCCAGTGACAATCGCTATTTTTTGCTTATTTTTTACTTCGCAGAAAATTAATACCAGACGGAGTCCAAATGCAATGAAACTTTTTGGATATTTTTTATGGACGAGAAGACACAAGTTGGACCGAACAAGTACCAGAGGGGAGGCCCGATAGGAGTCAACGAAATTTTGTTCCAGCCGTCGCAAGTTCCAGAACCACGAGATCCAATCTAGACACCATCATGGAGGGGTTCATCATCCTTATTGGTGCCTCTCCGATGATGTGTGAGTAGTTCACCATAGACCTACAGGTCCGTAGGCGGTAGCTAGATGGCTTCTTCTCTATATTTGATTCTCAATACAATGGTCTCTTGGAGATCTATTTGATGTAACTCTTTTTGTGGTGTGTTTGTTGGGATCCGATGAACTTTGAGTTTATGATCATATCTATATCCATGAAAGTTATTTGAGTCTTTTGATCTCTTATATGCATGATTACTTATAGCCTCGTATTTCTTCTTCAAATCTTTGGTTTAGTTAGGCCAACTAGATCGATTTTTCTTGCCATGGGAAGAGGTGCTTTCTGATGGGTTCGATCTTGCGGTGTTCTTTCCCAGTGACAGAAGGGGCAGCAAGACACACATGTATCATTTCTATTAAGGATGACAAGATGGGGGATATTCCTAAATGAATAGATCTCGCCTACATCATGTCATCATTCTTGCATTACTCCGTTTCTCCATGAACTTAATACACTAGATGCATGATGGATAGTGATCGATGTGTGGAGTAATAGTAGTAGATGCAGGCAGGAGTCGGTCTACTAATCTTGGACATGATGCCTACATAATGATCATTGCGTGGATATCGTCATAACTATTCTATTTTCTATCAATTGCCCAACAGTAATTTGTTTACCTGCCGTGTGCTATTTCTTGAGAGAAGCTACTAGTGAAATCTACGGCCCCCGGGTCTATTTTCTATCATATTTGCTTTCTGATCTACTATTTGCTTTTGATATATATTTTTATTTGCTTTTATCTTCAGACTGATATTATCAAAAACCAAAAAATACCTCGCTGAGTTTTATTTGCTTTTATTTGCATCTATCAATTTATTACAATTTTATCTCATCGACACATCAATTTCTGGCACAGTTACCCAAAAAGGATTGACAACCCCTTTAACGCATCGGGTTACAAGTATTTGTTCTTTGTGTGCAGGTACTATTTATATAGTGTTGCATGGTCCTCCTACTGGTTTGATAACCTTGGTTTTATAACTGAGGGAAATACTTACTATCGCTGTGCTGCATCATCCCTTCTCTTTGGGGAAATACCAACGCATCTCAAGTGCACGTCAAAGGAATTTCTAGCGCCGTTGTCGGGGAGGCATCATCAACATCTATCAGGTTCCTAATCACAAATATCATCTCCTTGCAATTTACATTAGTTACCATTTGCCTCTCGTGTTCATCTGCCCCACTTCACAAAAAATTGCCGTATTATTCGCCCTCTTTTTCGTTCGGCGTTTTCTCGTCAGATCTGTTTTTTATTTGCATTCTTTGTTGCTTCTTTGCTATGGCTAGTTCTTCCTCTGTTGCTGTACCCCCGAGAAGGGGATTCTTAAATTTAAATAAAGGGGAGGGGAGTATCTAAAAAATGCTTGGTATAGGATTTGCAATGCTCAAAATAGATCCGTTCGTAAGCAATTTACCGATATTCTTCTTCGCAGTTTATAAGTGGGTATCATCACTTGGTATAGATTCATCCTTGATACGCTAACCAGTGGGAATTTCTTGATGTGTCCATTTGTGGATGCTTTTAATGCCATGGGAAATCTTGTGGGTTAACCACATATCATTGTTAATGACACAAATTTGACTCTTGAGCATATTATGCAAAGATTACATTGTATTGAAATGAAGATGATTACTATTGAACAAATTGAAAACTTGGATAAAAAGATGCACAATCTTGCTAATAAAGTTAGATCAAAAGCGGGTGATATTTTTAAATTATTAAGAAGAAAGTCCTTCTCAGATTGATAAGTTGGAAGAAATTTTTAGTAACTCAAGCACTGCTTTTTCTTTCATTAAAACTATTGAAAAAAACCATAAAAATTTGCAAGACTACTCAGGTTGCTAAGAACATGGGTGCCACTTCTAGTAGCAAACAAAGGGGATCTTAAAATGATTAGTATTCAACCCAATTTTGTTGAAGTGATAAGAGGCCCTACTAGCAAGAATGAATTTTTCAATCTTATTCCAAGAAATATCATTATTGAGAGCATGCATGCCAAATCTTTGAAGAATTGGAAGCCAAAGATGACAATACTTGAGATCTATGTATTATGCCTAGCTAGGGGCGTAAAACGATAGCGCTTGTTGGGAGTCAACCCAATATTTATCCTTTTGATTTTTTTCTGTTTTACAATAAATACACAACTATGCCTCTGGTTAGATATGTTTTTGTGGTTTAAATTAGTGTTTGTGCCAAGCAAAGCCTTTAAGATGATTTGGTTGATAGTTGATTTGATTGCGTTGAAAATCAGAAACTTTCTACGTCTAGTGCCAGAATTGTTGACGGCGACTGGAACGTGATCAATTCTTGAAAATTTTACACGTTTTGAGGATAAAAATTTCCCACGATGTCCAAATTTTCAGAGTTTCTAGAGTCACAGAAGTATGACTAAAAATTGCGTCTTTACAGACTGTTCTGTTTTTGACAGATTCTGTTTTCCTTGTGTTATGTGCTTGTTTTTATGAATCTATTGTTTATTTTGAAGAGTTTAAGCCATGGAAAAGTTAGAATACAATAGATATAATGCAATAACAAAATATGAATGGGTTTGCTATAGTACTTAATGTAAATATTAGTTTTGTTATACTAACGGATCTCACCAAGTTTTGTTGAATTTTGTGTGTTTGAAGTTTTCAAGTTTTGGGTGAGATCTCGATGGATGAAGGAATAAGGTGTAGCAAGAGCCTAAGCTTGGGGATGCCCGAGCCACCCCAAGATAATATTCAAGAAGTATCAAGCAACTAAGCTTGGGGGTGGCAGACTAAGGCATAGCCTAGTGGTGGGAAGGGGCTGATGCCTTCCCGCCCACCCAGGTTCAAGGCATGGTACTTGCAATTTGGGTTTGTTGCACCAATTATACTGTAGGGGGTTCCCTTACAGTCTTTCTGTCAAAAAAAACCTAAGCTTGGGGATGCCCCGAGTGGCATCCCCTCTTTCTTCTAACGACCATCGGTATTTTACTTGGAGCTATATTTTTATTCGTCACATATCATGAGTTTTTCTTGGAGCATCTTGTATGATTTCATTCTTTGCTTGTTTTGCTTTTTAGGTTGTGTCATCCACCCTTGTTGGACACACCTATTTGAGAAATCCAAAATTATGCTATGATTTATTAGAATTGCTCTTTATGCTTCACTTAAATTTTTTGAGAGCTATGGAATCTCTCTAGTGCTTCACTTATATCTTTTTGAGCACGGTGTGCTTTAATACTTTTGAAGAAATTCTCTCATGCTTCACTTACATTTATTTGAGAGTTGGTAAATTTTTGAGGAAATATTCTCATGCTTCACTTAGACTATTTTGAGAGAAGAAAATTGTATGCTCATGTTCTTCACTTAGATTTGTCTGAGCTCAACAAATGCTCATGTTCTTTGCATTTCTTCTTACTATTGTGTTTTCCTTCTCTTAAAAAACTTCATTTAGATTCTCTTTGTTTCTCCTTCTATTCTGGTTTGACCTATCCACCACATTCATTGCAAATCATTATGCAAATTCCTTGAAAATCCTTGTGAGATTTCATTTGCTAAGTGAGCTGAGTTGCCAAAATGTTTTATTCTCCAGCGAACTCAGTTTCACCGACCCAAGCCTATTGGCCAGATTGAAGCACAAGTATTACGTGTACACATCTCATCGGTGCTACCGAAACGAACTGACTCGGTCTCTCCGATATGCTTTGTCTATGACTGCCTCATCTCGGTGTCACCGACTGATATGAATCGTTGCCACCGATTTCACTACTAAGAAAACAGTTTGACATCTTCTACTAGAAATTTTCTTCAGCTCCACTCAATGATTCAATTCCTCTGTCTGCATCTTGAGCTGCATTCTGCCTTGTTTATATCTCTCCAAGACCATTCTCTCCTGACTCATATCCTTGAAGGACCCTTCTTAGAAATTGATGTCAAAGGGGGAGAGAAAGCTCTCTTTGAGATTAAGAGACAAAGAGAGAGAGAGAGAACATCAAAGCTTAAGCTTAAGGGGGGAGAGAAAGCTCTTTTGAGATTGAGATGCCATGCTATTAGAGGAGAGAAGTCACATGTCTTTAAGTGGGAAAGGACATTTTAGTATTTGTCTTGAGCTATTCTTATTGGATCTGTCATGTGATCATTTTCTGCTCTGATTGACTTATTTGTTGCTATGATTTTATCTCACCATATGTTCTCCCATTATCTAATGTAAGATTCATGGGGAGAAAGAATCCATGTTTAAGGGGAGAAAATTCCTTAGAACTTATTACAAATATTTAAGTCCTTGGGGACATGTCTATACCTGAAAGTAGTACCCACTCTGCGATACTCACCTATTACATGTCATCCAAGTCTTGGTAATTTTGTGGTTCTTGGAATCATTCTTGTTTCAAGTCTTCTTGTGTTATCTAACCTTGTTTGCTCAAGTTTGCTTCTTCAAGAATCAGCTCAAAGACCATAAGGTAAGTATATGCATCACACTCATGTGCATGGTGATCTCTTGTCTTTGCACATACTGTTTGCAAGGGAGAACCATGTACATGAAGATTCACGCCTCATCATCTCTGCTCTGGTGCATATGGACACGATACATGTAACTCATTACTTACTCTGTCATGTCATGTATTCTCATGTTGTTCAAATTCTATCATTATATGAGTGCACACATGTAGGGGGGCTCATGCAAGTGACATGTTCTTCCAAATCTTTAATTACTGATCTTTGAATCATTTACTTGAAGCTTTGATGTATGTTGTCATCAGTTACCAGAAAGGGGAGATTGAAAGCAGAACTGCTCCCTCGGTGATTTTGGTAATTAATGTCAACATATCTCTTGTTGGACTAATAGTTTTATCTAGTATTTTTCAGGAAAGTTTAGCAGTGGCACGACAAGGACAAGAGGATGTGGAACCCCTTCAAAATGCTAAGGACAAGATTGGCATAAGCTCAAGACTCTTCATCCAAGATCACATTGAGTCCATAGGAAAGCCAAAACTATTAAAAGGGGATGAGGTATTGCTTAATGATCTGGTTGCTCAAGTGCTTTGTGATATTGCTCCAAAATCCTCAACCACTTTCCCCATCCAAATATGTCTAAACCCTAATTCCAAATTCGGACCCACCAATTCTTTCCATCTGGATCCACCAAGTTCATTTGACATAGATGTTGCCAAAAACCCTAACAAGTTGATCTGACTGATACGGATCTCGGTCTCACCGAGATGGCCTTGCCAAAGTGCTGTGATCAGTTGCATCACTACAAAAAAAGACACATCCGTGACATTTTGGGCCGAACGAATTTTTTTTCTGTCATACATATGACACTTCTATGACGATAATTGTGACAAAACCCGGTATCATCATAGATGTGGTGGGCTCCTACTTCTATGACAAAAAATCATGACAGAAAATGGGCTTTTCGTCCTGGGCGGGCCGGAGACGCAGCTGCATGACATTCTTTGGGCCGTCCATGACGGAAAAAACCGTGGTAGAAGCGAGGGGGAGGAAAATTTCGGGGAGTTCCCGGTTACGGTGGGAGGTCGGGGCCGAGCGATGCGCGTTTCTCTCGTACACGTACGCGCGTGTGTGCGAGGTGTTGGCTCTAACTGAACCCGAGCGAGGCGTTGGGCTCTAACTGAACCCGAGCAATTGCACTGCAGGCTACGCGTTACTGAACCCGAGCGATCGATCGATGGCTGTTAACTGAACCCGATCGAGCGATTCCTTCGCTACTGCTGCTAACTGAAGCCGATCGATGGGATGAACAATGAGCGTTGCGGGGGGGTTTGGATGAACAGTGAGCGGTGGCGTTGCCTCTGGGTGAACAGGACCCCGTGGTGTGGTGGAGGGCTAGATGAACAGTAGACGATGGAGGGGTGCCCGTGGAGGGGTGGATGAACAGGACCCCGTGGTGTGGAGGGCTGGATGAATAGTAGACGGTGGAGGGGTGCCCGTGGAGGGGTGGTTGAACAGGACCCCGTGGTGTGGAGGGCTGGATGAACAGTAGACGGTGGAGGGGTAGTTGAACAGTAGCCGGTGGAGTAGCGCGCGGTGGAGGCTGGATGAACAGGAGCCCGTGGAGGCTGGAGGAGGTCGATGGTGGATGAACAATAGCTCGTGGAGGCTGGAGGGGGTCGACGATGGAGATGAACAGTATCCCGTGGAGTCCCGTTTTGCGGTACGCCACACCCCTCCCGATGAACAGGACCCCCGTTTCGATCGTAGCGCTCCAACACAAGTCCGTTTCCTCTGTTTTGCGGTACGCCACACCCCTCCCGATCAACAGGACCCCTGTTTCGACCGTAGGAGGTTCCTTTCCTCCGTTTTGCGGTACGCTAGACCCCTCTCGATCAACAGGACCCCGTTCCGAATGTAGGAGGTCCGTTTCCTCCGTTGTGCGGTAAGCCAGGCCTCGTTTCCATTGCCTGTTCCGTCCAAGCCCTCCCGATGAACACGACCACGCATTCCGTTCCGACCCAGCCGGTTGGCTCCCACGCGTTCTGTTGCCTCCCGATGAACACGATGCATTCCGTTGCCTCCCCATGAACATGACGCATTCCGTTGCCTCCCCATGAACACGACGCATTCCCTTGCCTCCCCATGAACACGACGACGACGCTGTTTCTCCGTTCCGACCCAGCCATGTACACGAGCCCTGGCCGTATGTATGCGCGAGTAGGCGTTCGAGACCCTGCCCGTATGTACGTACGTGGCCGTATTTTCTTTCTTGCACCCTGGCCGCTTTACGTACGTGTACATGCTACGTGCGTGCCTCTACTACGACACGTACGCGCCTCTACTACGACACGTGCATGCCTCTACATCCACCAGTATATATGTACGTACACGTTCACGACCAGAATGACAACGCTACGTACGCTTCGACCAGGTGGGTCCCGACTGTCAGGCACTTCCTTGCGTGCGAAGATGTAGCTGGTGGGTCCCAGCAGTCAGGGGGGCGAATACGGGTGCCCGTCCAGTGGGTCCCTGCTGTCAGGTGGAGGAATAATTATTTTGCATGTAATAAGGAGGCACTTCCTTGCTGCGGCCATGGACCCAGCTGTCAGCCTCTCCACGTACAGTCCACGTCCGATGGAAGTCGTTCCTTGACCACGTTGACCACGCCGCGCCGAGAGCACCAGGGCGGTGGACGACGGAGAGGCCTAGGAAGGGGACGACGGGGAGCCGGGGAAGAGGCGGCAGTGGAAGCCCACGCGGAGAGGAGTACGAAGGTTCACTGGTTCGGCTGCGGTGTGAGGCTGCCGTCGCCGCAGGGCCTGGCCAGCGGTGGGAATAGTAGGGGCGGTGAGGCCTCCGCGGCAGCACAACCGGCCACGGGAGGCAGGAGCATGCGGCACGACCGGTGCTGCTTTGGGCAGCTGGAGCAAGAAGACCAGATGTTGAAGAAGCACTACAGCCGTTGGATGGACATCGTACGGTCACTGGAGCTAGAATCGTTCATATTGACTAAAGTTGACAAAGGCCCCCGTCCCAGTCAACTTAGTAGGCCCACAAGTCAGCCTCCCACCATGGTGGGTCCCAGCTAGCAGGGGGAGTAATCATTTTCTTGTGCGTAATAAGGAGGCACTTCCGGTGGGTCCGAGCTGACAGCGAGGGGAACGTTTTTTTGCGAAATACGCTGGCCCGTCTGGTGGGTCCGAGCAGTCAGGGGGAAACGTTTTTTTCACGAAATAAGGTGGCCCGTCCGGTGGGTCCCTGCTGTAAGGTGGAGGAATAATTATTTTGCGTATAATAAGGAGGCACTTCCTTGCGGCCGCCTGGACCCAGCTTTCAGCCTCTCCACGTACCGTACTCTTCCGATAGAAGTCAGTCGTTGACCACGTTGACCACGCCGCGCTGAGAGCACCAGGGCGGTGGTCTGGACGACGGCGAGGCCTAGGAAGGGGACAACACAGAGCTGGGGAAGACCGCGGGGAGAGGAGTACGAGGGTTCACTGGTTCGGCTGTGGTGTGAGGCTGCCGTCGCCGCAGAATAACATGGGGTGTGGGTGAGTGGAGGGATGGCCTGGCGAGCGGTGGGAGTAGTATGGGGGCGGTGAGGCCTCCACGGCAGCACAGCTGGCCACGGGAGGCAGGAGCAGGCGGCACGACCGGCGCTGCTTTGGGTGGCTGGACCAAGAAGACCAGAGGTTGAAGAAACACTACGGCCGTTGGATGGACATCGTACGGTCACTGAAGTTAGAAACGTTTATTATTGACTAAGTTGACAAAGCCCTTGGTACGCTCCAACTTAGTAGGCCCACAGGTCAGCCTCCGAAACAGTGCGCCCCAGATGTCAGGGGGAGAAATCATTTTTTGGGTGGCCGAAGCTAAGAATATCCGAGATTGAAGAAGAAGCACGACATCCGTTGGATAGACATCCTACGGCCACTGCTGCTAGAACCGTGTGTTGACTATAATAAGTTGGCAAAGCCTTGCATACGCGTCAACTTATTTTTTTACGGGACGCGTCACTTAGTAGGCCCACAAGTGTGTGGCAGAGAACTTATAGCCCATTTACGTTTTGTAAGAATGTACAACCCATTTTGGAATTCTAATGGAACTTACAATAGCCCATTTACAGTTTGTTAAAAGTACAATCCATTTTCTAGCTAGGACAATGATTAATAATTTCAACAAACCATTGAAGATAGAATTCAATAAAATTTCCCACATTTTGATGGGCTCCGAAATATTTTTATCCCGAAATATCTAGTCAGATTAAATATAAATTTGTATTACATAAAAATCCAACGAAACATTGCGCGCGCAACAATGAAAATTTAAGATTTTCAAAATCCATAAATAATTTTTTATAAACTAATTTCGTGTTTGGTGCATTTTTTATAGTTACTGCCCAGTTTTTATAATTACAACCCATTTATTATTTTTTAAAGCCCATTTTCCTGTTAAGCCTAATGCATCCCTCCTAGGAAAGATTTGCAGCCAGCGGGGCGGAGAATAACAAGTTGACCTTGCCTGGGTATTCCTCAAAAGACGTATAGCTGGGCTAGCCATTTTCATCTTAAAAAAATTAGTATCTGGGCTGGATATCTGGCCTGGGCTAGACGGGCCACAGCCCGCCCAGTTAATACCCTACTCTCCTCACAACAACGGAATCATCGCCAAGAAAAACTCTGCAGTTCTCACGCCTCAAAAACACAAATACTGCTCGAGCTGCTTGGTCCCAGTTGTCGCCCGCACCTTGTGCATTCTCTCGTTTATTGACTACATAGGTTGACAATGGTGTGGGACCGTGATGTCAGGAAACCAGGAGAAAGCAAAAAAAAAATATAGTTGTACATAATAAGGAGGCACTTGCGTACGTACGGCTATGGCCCTAGTGGGTCCCTAGTGTCATCCAGTAAAAATAAAGTCATCTCCTGAATCCTCATGTTCGTTGATGATGTTAACAATGCTCGGTGCCACAGCGAGCGCAACAACTCGAAGGACAACGGAGAGGGCCTCGCGGGCCCTACGGATGGTCTGATACAGCGCCCGCTACTCATTCAGGAAGCCAGGATCATCGGACACCTATGAGCACCTTCGAGAAACTGAGACGGCATGAAACGGTAAGGCCGCGCTTGGGAGCTCTGGTTTATTTCAAACCTGTATTAACATACAAGTGTAATTTACTCGTCATCGAAAACAACGCGTAAAATACAGGCGTAATGAAACCGAGGGCCCGAGGACTGTAAGTAAAACCGGCGGGTTACGCGTATAATTTGAGAGACTAGTGTATATTTTACGAGCACTGCTATATGGACGACATTACCAGACGATACATGCACGACGTGCGTATCATGCCATCCATGGGCAAGGCTGAAACAACAGCTAACGGCTGGATTAGCAATCGTCCGAGTATCGTTCAGCATTTTTATCGTGTGTCAAGTGCTTCCGACATTTTACTAGTCGAAATCGACCAACCAAGCGCCTTCGCCCGAGACCATCTGCTTTAATTTACAAGCATCAGTTTTACAAGCGGTTTTGGTTGGAAAACTATGATCCAATCACGGCCTAATATCATGAGTTGGTTGGAAGATCATATGGTTTCACGTCTAACCTACCCGACTTGTCGTATAGGCTATGAATGAAACATCGGACGATGAACTTCTTAAGCACGGAAACAACATAAGAGGATGATCTTCTTAACAAGCAAATCACTGGCATTAGATCGACATGCAAAACAATACGAAGCATTATTCTCAGGAGGCACGGTGAACAGCTCGTGATGCCGCATGCCACAACATTCGAAGCTCAAAACACAAGGCCTGGCATTACATAGACAATATTTAGAACAAACTCTTAACACAGGAATATCTCAGCAGAGTAACTATTTACTTCTAAACTGAACATAGGAATAGGAAAAAACACTCGATGCTGCTCACAGCAAGGGCGCCCCACTCAAAAATATCAAATGCATGTCTTCTGGCTAACATCAATGAGCAAATTTTGACAAGGTTTTCCAATTCCGATATATTAAACTAACGTCTTCTTGCTAACATCAATGATTAAACTTTGACAAGCTTTTCCCATTCAAAATATGCAATGCCTATGATCGTGGAGTCATGTTGCTTCTTGCTAACATCAATGATTAAATTGACAAGCTTTTCCCATTCAAAATATGTAATGCCTATGATCGTGGAGTCCTATCGCTTCTTGTACTTGTTTGGGCACTTCTTGCCCAGGGCACTCCACGTGTTGTTAAATTGCCAATGGTCTCTGCAGACTAGTCATGTCACCGGTGTCTAATATTTATGGCACTGGCTGTAGCAATGGAGGGATTCGGTGCCAAACTAAGAAAAGGTGAAATTGGCACCTCTTTTGGCCTACATAGTGGAAGGCCTAATACTCTGTAAAGCTTCTCGGTCATTCCTTCTGTAATGTAGCGCAAACAATGACTGCTTCTTTCTGCAAAGTGGAACGACCAAATGGTCCCAGTAATGCAGCAGTTTGCCTTGGACACATTGGCTCCTTTTGTGCAGTTGAACTAAAATCAAAGTCGAAATAAAATTGAGCTTTAATTTTGATATCCCTGTAAGCAACAAAAGGTATAAGGGAAGCAATTACTGAGAAATAACGGTTGATGACTTGTACTCCCAGAAGAAAAACATATACTGATCTACCTTATCTTAATGGGAAACAAAGCAGGAGAGTAGCAATTCTCAATCAGTGTGATTCATTCATATTAACTGAGACATTATCTTAACAATGCCTTGTTTCAAGATGTATAAAGAACGAAAAAGCAGAAAAGTATCATTCCTAAAACAATGCGACTGATTCATTTTAACAGAGACATTATCTTAACAATACCTTGGTTTAACATGTAGAAAGAACTACAAAGCAGGATAGTACCATTTGTAAAATACTGTAAGTCTGTAACTGATATATAATAACAGAGACATTATCTGAACAATACATTTCTTAAACATGTACTCCGGCCGATCCCTAACAGAAATGGTACTCCTGCCGATCCCTAACAAGTGTTTGCAGTTTTGAACTAAGATTCAGTAGTTAATTCGGAGGAAGGTTGGTACTGACCATTCAAGACCAAGATTTGAAACAACTCGTGAGGAAGATCTCAAAGAGATCTCAACACATATATGGAAATCCGGTCTCATTTTGTGCAGTTCACCAAAATTAAGCGAAGAAAAATGTCGCAATAGCAACAAGTTGAAAAGATATCCCTGTTTTAACAGAGGCAAAAAAGGAATCAATTACTGGCCAATAAAGGAGGATGAAACATGCGGCCACAAAAATGGCAATCCCGCCAATCCCTAACAAGTGCCGCAGTTTTGAACTAAGATTCAGTAGTTAATTAATTCTGAGAGTGGCATTGCTTAATTTTACCAGCGACATTAGATTAACGAAAAGCATAAACAGTTGCAAGGTAGAGTGGGCGCACCAACAGTATGTGCTTCCATCTACTTATAAAGGGGGTGATGCAGAGTTTGTTGTAACAAAGCAACAAGCATCATGTCTGGGTTGGTTCCATTTTTGTTCACTACTTAATGAGAAAAGACAACAATACAATAGCTTCACTTCAACATTTATTTAAAACAGTACCAATACAAGTAGCACAACATCTCAAAGCACACTACACAATCATGTGGATGATGCCTGTACTGACCTTTCATGAGACCGACAACGATAAAATACGAATCTGCCAACACGAATAGGAAATCCAATCTCGTTTTGTGCAGTTGCACTGAAATCAAACAAAGTGTTTCGCGTAGCGAAGCAAAATGTCGCAATAGCAACAAGTTGAATAGATATCCCTGTATAAACAGAGGCAAAAAAGGAATCAATTACTGGCTAATAAAGGAGGATGAAACATGCGGCCACAAAAATGGTAATCCCGCCAATCCCTAACAAGTGTTGCAGTTTTGAAATAAGATTCAGTAGTTAATTCTGAGAGTGGCATCAATTACTGGCTTATAAAGGGGGTGATGCTGAATTTGTTATAACAAAGCAACAAGCATCATGTCTGGGTTGGTCCCATTTTTGTTCACTACTTAATGGGAAAAGACAGCAATACAATAGCTTCAATTCATCATTTATTTAAAACAGTACCGATACAAGTAGCACAACATCTCAAAACACACTGCACGATCATGTGGATGAAGGCTTGTACTGTCCTTTCATGAGACGACCAACATAAAATACGAACCTACCAACACGAATAGGAAATCCAATCAAGTTTTGTGCAGTTGCACTGAAATCAAGCAAAGTTGACGGTGTGACATTTAAGTTTTCTATAGGAACAAGTTGAATAGATATCCCTGTTTTAAGAGGCAAAAAAGAAAACAATTACTGGCCAATAAAGGAGGATGAAACATGCGGCCACAAAAAGAAGCATCTGCCTTATCTTGATGGAAAACAAAGTATAGGACAGTAGCATTTCTAAAACGGTTACATTGATTCATATTAACAGAGAAATTCTTTTAAAACAGATCAGTAGTTAATTCTGAGATTAACAACAGCAAAATAGCTGCATGGGACATGCCAGCACCATGTGCGTCCACACATATAAATGGGTGATGCAGAGTATGTAGCCAAGCAGCATATATGCGCTGGTCCCACATTTGTTCTCTTTGAACCTTCTTCCTATGTGAGGGCAGCAAATCTAGTCGTGCACAAACTACCCGACCCCCCAGTTTCTTTCCCTTTTCAACAAAGAGGTCGGTTCCTTACAGATGTGTGTGCTGGGTTACCCCCTTTTCCCCTTTTCGACCTACAAAGCGGCTGGATAGCCAGTCTATACTACTTTCCGCCCCTCCTTTCCTCATTGAACCACGTCCTAGATTCTTGCTCCAGCCCACCACACCCTTGTTTCCTCTTTAAACCAAGACCTAGATTCGACTACAGATCGAAAAAGATCCACATGCAGCTAGAGCAATGACGGTTTCAAAGAAACTTATACCTTAGGGTCGTCGGGATGTGGCAAGGCGTGTGGCGGGAGGCCGGATCTGCCCACACTACGTACAACAAGGAAGAAGGGGTTGGTGGCCCTCCCGCACAGGCGCTGGGTGAAAGAGAACAGCGCAGCTGGCAGTGGATTGCCTCCCTCGTCGAAGGCGATAGAGTGAACGCTGCACCTCCTCCCCTTCCCGGTGCGACGGGATACGGACGCCTCCTTCACCAGCTGTGAGGGGAGAGAGAGAGACAAGAGGCCAACACAGTATTGTTTAGATCTGGTGAAGAGAGGGTGAGAGACTATGAATATAGCAAACCCTAGCAAATGAACGCTGAGCCTCCAGCGTGTAACATATATGTAGTGCGGCGAGCGTGTGGAGAGTGCAAACCCTAGCGAACAAGCGCTGAGGCTCCCGCTTATATATATACTACTGTAGTACGGACTGAGCTCCGGTGCCTTCACTGCACCTTCTTTTGGCTGTATGAAAGGTGAGCCAGCCACATTTTGGGCCCACCTGTAGTAAATCCAAAGGCAGGTGCACTAAGTCAATGAAGCTGCGTCCATATAGTACTCTCGTGTATACGACCAAAATATAGTGGAGTGGTTTTCTTATTCTCTCCATAACAATAGTTTTAAATTGTGTAAGTACGAAACGAAACTCTTTATTTAATGTACAGTGAAGAAAACTAGTACTACTTCCGATGAACTAACGATCCACGCCCACGCGTCCTGGTCGCACTTCCTGTCCTTCACGTGTGGTACACTACCCTCCCTTAAGTGAACAACCACACATGCGCCAAATTATCGGAAACGTGTGAGAGTGTGTACAAATAAAGAAATTTAATTTCAATTATCGGAAAGGTTTGAGAGTATTACAAAGTTTGACTTCAGTCAAATCTAATATGCGGAGTAAATAAAAATGGAGGGCTACTACGTCCATCCGGGTTTTTAGTCCACACCATTTTTTAAATCAAAGTTAATAGCTGGACAAATAAAATTACAGGGGAGCTAGAGACAAAGTTGTGAGAAGGCTTAGAAATCAATACAAAACTTATGCTCCTAGTACCAACATCGATCCTTCTTCGAGGAAACATTTGGTCCATAGCCAATTGTGTGATAAAATTGCACCAACGTGAAAGACGACTGCGTCTCCAACGCAACCAAGGTGAACTGACGAAGGATATCATCTTTGTGCGTAACAAGCAAAGAGCACTGATGGAAGACAACTTGTTTTTCATCGAAAATCGATCAGCTTCACCAGCCGACGCAACCATGAGGCGCAACCATGAGCATCGATAGGTCATCGTGGTGATTCATCATCCATTTGGCATCAAGTTTGGGTGAGTCACCTAAGAAGTTCGACAAATCCTCAATGTGGTCTGTTTATTCTCAGTAATCAAGCTCGAGGAAGGAATAACCACGTGGCAGAGGACAGTGAGGCGGAACAACAATGGCCATCCAATTTTGTGCACTTCCACTAAAATTGAGGAAGACATGCCCGGGTATGGAGACACGCATCGCTGTTTCCAAAAATATAAAAAAGGGTTAGCAACAACATCTCAATTGTCAATAAGAATTAATGAAAAGTACACCAACAAACATAAGCATCATAATTATCTTGAAGATAACTAAACTAGGATACCCGAGAAAAAAAGCATTTCTTCATTAAACCAGTGATAGTACTACCACCATATGGACAATGACCGCACAACCACCATGTACTTTTTGTCGAAACAACATGTATACCTCAACCAAGGCATAAATCAGGACAACTTTTTGAGTGGCATTTCCTCTATAATAGTACTACTAGTAGGTGATGTTGGACCAGCCGACGAACCCTAGCTACTATGCATGGGGAGCTGGGGAGTAGTCACATAGAAGAAAACCCGCACGCAGCGACCTGGGGAGCTGGACCAGTACAAGAAGTTATACCTCAGGTGGGCGAGATGTCGTTTAGGCGGGTGGGCGGGATCTTCCCACACGACGGCAGCGAACAAGGGCGCGGAGGATCTTCGTCCGCGCTAGTGCCGACTCCGAGAGGACGGAGCGCATCGGCTTACTCTGTCGCCGACGGTGACAACGTCAACGCTGCACCTCCTCACCTCCCGCAGCGGACGGGATTCGGCCGGATCTGTGACCACCGGTGAGGAGAGAGATAGAGTGGACACTGTCATCTTGTTTTGATATGGAGAGGGTGAGAGAGCGAGACGCGAGAAACTCTACCAAACAAGAGGCTATAATGGAGTAAAAAAATCTCTCCATAGCAGTGGTTTTAAATAGAATACGCGCGTTCCCGGAAAAAAGAAACGAAAACTGGCGGACAATTTTTTAAGGGTCTGTCTAGGACACATGTAGATGTGACATAGTTATGTCACATATAAGTTGATGTCCACTCTGTTTGTGGTCTTTTCCTAGTTTTTTTGTTTCTTGTTGCTATATTATATACTTGTGGGAGCTTAGATGTGATATCCTTAAATAACATCTAGATGTGAATTAGACAAACTGATTTTCTAACGTACCAAGAAAGAAAACTCGATCAAAAACACGCCCCCGCTTCCAGGTCGCGAGAGTCGTCGCGCACACACACATAGACATAGACATGCATATCCGTGTTTACGTAAAATTCCATTTCCATCTCCATCTCCAATCATATTTGTCCAACTGGCACATTATTTATGTTGTTAATTATATACGCAGCAATATTAACGTACATCATCTCTTGTTTGCGCATGTCCGGACCGCTGCCACGGCCGGTCCTGACCAACCCGAACCCTCTTCATCACCCGCGCGTGCTTCCTGCTCGAAACGGTCAGTGCCGCATTCATGCCCGACCAGAGTGGACGCGACCTCTCACTGGCGCCAGCATTGAAGCGGCGCGCCGGCCGAGAGAGCGTCGCCCGGGCCGCTTCCGAGTGCACGCGGCTGCTCCGCGTTCAAAGGTCGCAATAGCCGGCTGCAACATGCATGTAAAAAGTTCTTGGGAGTCCGTGCTACAGCTATCTGTCCTCCCCCAACTCGTCAATCTCTTCCAGTAGTGCTAGTACTCCATGGCGCGATCCATCGACAAGCAGGCAGGAAAGTTATGGTATACTACTCGGTTTGCGGTGAGTGGCATGCCGAGCGACCGTGTGGGGTCGAGCCGTGGAGGAGGGTGAGACATGAACACGACAGACGTGATTTAAATGTTGGTTTTGCTCGATGGCGCGATCCAACGAAACGAAACGTTGGTTTCTCTCCGTTTCCATTTTTTCTCCGGAAAAACGGAAACTTTTCCACTCCATTTTCATTCCTATTCCAAGGTTGCCCCGTTATAACATTCCATCAAATACAAAGGAAAACTAACATGCATGCTGATGCATCTCAATGATTCACAGATCATAGCCAATATTTACTTCACAACTAAAGAAAAAAGTTGTGAGAGCGTGTATGATAGAAAAACTACTGATGGGGTCACTACGACTTAAACCCTAAACCCTAAACATGATTTAATTTCCTGGCTAGGTAGAACCTGTCGAAGGAAAGATGGCTGGCACCCTTGGATCATACGATGCTTTTGTGCAGTTCCACTAAAATCGACCTGAGCATCCCTGATGGCAAAGATATTGAAGAAGTGTGATTAGAATAATAGTACTGGCACTAGTTCATGAGGCATAAACTCATCACAAGTAGAAGCCAGTAGAAGTAGAGAAAGATCGACATGGAGATGGAGCTACGGCAGTGGAGCAAGCCGGCTCCAAAAGGAAAATGGACTACATGGGACGTCGGGCTGTAGCTAGAAGGGCGGTTGGGACGCGGCATCGGCCCATACCACGGTGACCCCCGATTGGGACGCACCGACTGTGGGTTTTCTCCCTCGCCGATGTCGACCGCGTCTACGCAGAACATTGTTCCCTTCCCCCAGCTGCGGGATCAGGCCCATCGTTCTATTCTTGCGAATAGAGCAACCTAAGCAAGCAGGCTTGTAGCTTAGGCTCTTGCTAGTGTATATATAGTGGTTTTCTTTTTCTCTCCATATCAACCATTTTATATTGCGTACGTGTCATTCAAGAGTGAAATGATGGTTGCTTGTTCCGACTAACTTACTGTGTGATTTGACTGCTCCTTAGTGGACCCTACACGTACTCCCCCTACGTGTATGCAACAGTCACACATACACATGGACGCAAAAACGCGCGCGACGCCCTAATGCATGCATGTCCGAGCACATGACGGAACACACACGGTCACGCTCAAGTGCTCAACCTACACGTGCATGCACACACATACTCAGTCAGGGTGAGCTAGTGATCGTATGAACACCGAAAAATATATATATTGAGCGCAATGAGTGTATTATGAAGTCCACTGACCATATTTTTACAAATATACAGTGACAGACAGTGTATTTATCTCGTTTGAAATTAAGCCATATTAACCGGAGAGGAGGCAGCATGGACTAGCATTACTTTGCTGTGTCCCATCAACTTGCCGAATGAGGAGAAGGTTGCTGGACGGGAGAAGCTTGCGCGCGGTGGCTCATAGGACAATGAGAAACTTTTGACTAATGCAAGCTCTCCCTCGCTCAGGCGGTGGACGTGCAACAGTTAATTCGGTGTCAGATTGCCCGAAGCATACACTATACTACTACTACCTCCGTTTCAGTTTACAAGTCCTGCGCGTATACCTAGATTGTCAATTTTATCACCCTAATATAAACTATATAACACAAAAATTATATCTTTTGAAAGTAGAAACTCTGAAGTTTATGTTGGTATATTTTTTGTAATATATAACTTGCATTAGGTTGGTCAAATTGATGACCTAGGGGTACGAGCACGCCCTGTAAACTGAGAGAGAGGTAGTAGTGCTATTATTGTTCTACTTCCCGAACAGCCAAGCGCAAAGTTTACTAGTACTACTACTATAGTCCATAAAGGTACGTACTATACTAGTACTAGGAACCGGATGGAGGAGCGTCTGCACTCTTATTATAATTTTAAAATGTGATAAAGCAATCTTCAACACATTTGGTTCTCTTCGAGGGTTCTCCCATGTGATAATGGAAGTTGATTGCATGGACCACTCGCCACAATTCTCGCTTAATTCTGGCTCATATCCTCTTACAAATAGTAGCGCTTAGTAATATTTCCTCTTTTTTTGTTATTCAGCATGTAAACAGGTCAGCAAACCTTGCGGC
Organism: Triticum urartu; assembly: GCF_056163025.1. Taxonomy (NCBI): domain Eukaryota; kingdom Viridiplantae; phylum Streptophyta; class Magnoliopsida; order Poales; family Poaceae; genus Triticum; species Triticum urartu. The sequence goes on along the minus strand of NC_141873.1, from coordinate 399,503,196 downwards.
GCATCTTCGTGCGAACCGTGCTTGCTGCACTTTGAATGTGGCCGAGAGCTGGCTTGATGAAACACCTCGCTTCCTACTTCTTTTTTTGCAGGGTACCTCGCTTCCTAGTGACCAGTGTCTTGGCTGATCGTCCTAAGAATGCTTATATATGAATAAAGCTCTCTCATTTACCCGCAAAAAGATTAAGCCATATTAACCGGAAAGGAGGGAGTATGGACTAGCACTACTTTTTGGTGTGTCCCGTCAACTCGCAGAACGAGGAGAAGCTTGCAAGACAAGGTAAAGCTCGCTTACGCCTTTTGACTAATGCAACCTACCCTCGGTGGACATGCATCAGTCCATTCGGTGTCAGATTGTCAGAGGCATACACTGTAGTACCCAACATGCGGAGTACTATCATTGTTCAACTTCACGAAGGGGCGACGAGCCAAGCGCAGTAGTACACGTACTCTACTTGGTTTTGCACCTTCATACTAGCCTACCCTCTGTCACAGTTTACAGGGCGCGCTTCATTATGATGCATTTCTCTCAATGCATTTCCACCACCAGAGAGACTTTAGACGCGTTTGGTTTAATGCTCAATTAATTAGGGCATGGTAACCGCAATCAAGTCCACAATTTTCTCTCCATGTACTGTACTACTACGGAGTGCATGCATGTGTGTACCCGGGGTGGAAGCACTGCATGCATGTGTGTACGCATTATTCCCTCTAGTAATAGACGTCGTGCTATAACTACCAATGCTATTTTTCACGCCGATCGCTAGTCGCCTTGGTCCCACAGATTTTTTTCTTTTTTCTGAAGCACGCTGCATAAACAGTGACAGATGGAGTAGTATGAGCGGATTCAAAGAAGAGCGTATTGATGGTTGCTTCTTCAGAGCAACTTATAGTGGGAAAGGTGGGGCTTATGATTTGACTACTCATTACTCACTATTAATGCGGCGCAACGACCGGGCTGAGTCTCCCATGCGGTTGTGCACTACCCCCTCGGTTCTTAAATATACTCCGGAGTATTTGTCTTTCTAGAGATTTCAACGAGTGACTAATCAAATATTTGTCTTTTTAGAGATTTCAAATGGACTGGCACATACGGATGTATATAGACATATTTTAGAGTGTAGATTCACTCATTTTGCTCCGTATGTAGTCACTTGTTGAAATCTCTGTTAAGACGAATAGAATATTTAGGAACGGAGGGAGTACACATATGAAGCAAAATGAGTGAATCTACACTCTAAAATATGCCCGTTTGAAATTTGTAAAAAGACAAATATTTAGGAATGAAGGAGTATAATTTTGTGCATGGCACATGGACCCGGATGATGAAGAGGCTTCTGGCAATGCTATCAAGCTTCCATCATTTGTTTACATAATTGACGTACTATACAAATAATTTTCCAGCGACATGAAATTGTACAATGGTGTGAGCTTTCAGTTTTTGTTTCGCGTGTCTTGCCATCGATGCTCTTTCGAAAACAATAAAAAACTAACTTCCTTGCTAATGCATGTCAATTATTAGCAGATCAGAGCTAATAATTACATCCCAACTGAAGACAAAGTTGTGAGAAGGTGTTAAATTAAAATTGATCCATGCTTTCATTGGCAGCAACGTCTCCCCAGCTCTTTCTAAATCAACAAGGCATGTTGGGAAAAAAAGTAGCTGTCTGGAGCATGCAACATTCCGATCATTTTGTGCAGTTCCATTAAAATAGAGCTGAGCGTCCCTGTTCCAAAGATATCAAGTGTGATTACGATAATAGAGGACTGCTGATGAAACAATAAACACACAAATAGAAGCCGGTCACCTTTGCAGTCTCTCTTAAGACTAACTAGTTGGAGAAGATTAGGCTCGGAGTTGGATGAGGAGGATAGAGCAAAACCAATCTCCCTTTGTGCAGTCGCACTGAAATGTGGAGATGTTGCCCGTGTGACATTTTAGTACAACTGCACAAAACACTCTTAAGAGAAAAGTGATTTGTGCAGTTCACCAAAAGGTTGCAATAGCAACGAGGTGAAATGGATAGCCCTGTTTGCAAAAAAGAGGTAGAAAGGAAACAATTACTGGCCAATAACAGTTGATGACACATGCGACGACAAAAAAGAAGCATATTCCTTGTCCTAAGGGAAGATAACAACACGGTTGTGTTTGTCTAAAACGGTGTGAGGAGGAGAATGCAATATGGAAAGTACGCCGGACGAGCTACGTTTTGGGCAAAGAACTATGGAAGATCCACATGCAGCAAAGTGGGAAAACGGGCAGTGGAGCAAGGCCGGAGGGGATACCTGGAGGTCGTCGGGATGTAACTAGGTGAGCGGCGGTGGGCGGAATATGTGAGCAGGTGGCATAGGCTCTGCCGCGCCGGAGCTTGGTCAGAGAGAACGGCGTGCACCGCAGATCGGGACGTGCTGCCTCGGCGCCGTCGAACGGCAAAACGATGCACTTCCTCCCTTTCCCCCGGCAGACGGGATGCGGCCGGATCAGTGACCAATGGTGAGAGAGAGAGAGAGGCCACCACACTCCCTTTCCCCTGGCGGACGGGATGCGGCCGGATCAGTGACCAATGGTGAGAGAGAGAGGCCACCGCACTCCCTTTCCCCCGGCGGACGGGATGCAGCCGAATCAATGACCAACGGTGAGAGAGAGAGAGGCCACCGGAGCCTTGTGTGAGATACTCTGAAGAGCGGACTACCTTTTCCTCCATAAAAATCGTTTTATATTCTGTGTACGTGCCATTGAGCGCTATAACTTTATTTAAAAATAATGCGGCAACGCGTCAAGTCTAACTTTGTTTTGTGCATGCGTGGTACACAACCTCCCTAGGTAAACAACCGCTACAGGCGTTCAAATTAGCATGTGGGCTGCCATTTCGTAAAGAAATGAGCTCCACCGTGTACCCGCGTGGGTGTGGCTGGGCACGAAGCGTGAGTACGTGCACGGTGCACCTATTCTCTTCTTGTATACGTACACCACCTATGTGGGGTTGTGTGAGAGAGATACAAACCTAGAGAGATATAGTGTGTGGGTTCTTGAGAGTTTTTTTTGTGGGGGGGGGGTCAATCAAAAAATTGAACATATGCAATGTGTGTGAAATAGAGTCCTGGATATAACATATATATAGAGGGGGCGATCCACGAGAAGAGAGTGGAGGTATCATCGGCTTGAGGTGTCCATATAATCGAAGAGAGGGATGATGATGTGTGTGTGTGTGCGCGCGTGTGATCGATAAAGAGTGCCATCGAATTTGTGTGTGCCCACATCAAAGATATAGAGTGGTTGGCCTACTGGAACGTGAGATGGGACATGTGCAGTTTGTCTCTGTGGCATGGATACCTACCTACAGCGCTCGACTATCGGTGTGTGGTGGGTGAAGAGGGAGACCCAATTAACTATAGAGGTACAATGGCAGGTATATGTGTGGTGGAGGAGAGAGGCCTACATCATGTATTAAGGAGATCGATCTGCCTCATGTATTAAGGGAGATAGATCGGCATCCATGCATATGTGCAGGAGATGAATAAGGTTGGAAGAGAGACAGAGCTAGAGTGTTGGAGGGGGTGGTAGTGGAGTTGCTTCTAACAAATGGTGGGATAGGCTTGCTAGACAAACGGAGGGCACGCCCGCAATATCAATAAGATAGGAGATGGTTGCTTGTTGTCTGTGCACATGCGTGTGAGAGACGGGTCAGGAGGCATGCACGAATGATGAGGGGGGGACGATGTGGCTGTGGTAAGCAGACGTAACTACATAGGAAGATCAATCGCCCTTTGTAAGAGAAAGGAGAGACATAACTTGTGAGGTATGTCGATCGATGGGGGGGGGGTAGTTAAAGTCGATCTAGGTATATGTTGGGAGATCGATCGGTATACATGCATGTGTGTGTTAGAAGCAAATGAGGCACGAGGAGAAGGATAGAGAGAGAGGGATGCATGTAGGAGGTGGTACGAGAGGCATACTATATCGAGGGGGAGGAGTGTGCGAGTACGAGAACGATGAAAAGAGTGGTGGGAGTGAGGCATGGACGGTGACAAGAGAAGAGGGGAAGCTTGTGTTTGTGCTAGGCACACCTGGCTAGAGAGGCATATCGATCGATGTGTGCCGGAAAGAAGGAGTTGGGGGGCCTACACACACCGTGGGTGAATGACCTAAAGTGAAAAGATGAATTTGCGCGATGGAGCTAGAGAATGCTGAGGGAGGGTGAGAGGGATGCGGGCGTGTGCATGCACAAGAGAAAGTTAGCGCTAGCTACAAAGATAAGAGGGTTGTGTGGGTGTAAAAGACGAATAGAGATCATATATACTTCATTATAAAAAGCGAATTCGGATATTTGAAGAATTTATCATAGTGTTTCAAACCGACGGATGTGTGAATATATATAACGGTGATACACATGGTGTGGTTATGAACATGGTATACCACATTTAATATATTTTATCTCTACTCTTATAAAAAACAGAGTTGTTGATGATGGTGTGCCTGCCATCCTGCATTATAGGCCGTCTGATTTATATCTGGCGGATAGCAAGGAAACTATGATGGTTGAAGTTGGCAACAATCATGATTGTAGATTCTTATTGAAATAGAGAAATGAATTGAAATTTAGTTCGAATTGCAGCGGTAGTATAGACATTTGGAATGCACTAAAATGTTAGTATGAGTAGGTTACATGCATTATACAGCAAGCGAAATTTTTTAATCGGACATAACATGGATTCATACTCCCTCCTTCCATCTATATAGGGCGTAATGAGATTTTTAAGACCGCCTTTGACTATTGACAAGATTAATAGTACATGACATGCATAATGTGAAAATTATATCATTGAAAGAACCTTTCACAGACGAATTTAACGATGTGCTTTGTGTAAGTTGCATGTCATATATCATTGCTCTAATATTTGGTCAAAGTTAGCATCGAAAAATGCATTAGGCCCTATATAGATGGAAGGAGGGAGTAGCTTTGAATAGCATTTGTATAATAAAACGGGGCAATACTCTCTCTTTGTGTGGTGTGAATAGTTTTATTTTTTTCGTTTTCTTTTTGGTTGAGGGAAGTGCGAATTGATTTGGTACTTACAAGTACAATATTACGACACGTTAGGCTTGTCCCTAAAATTCAACCCGTGTCTTGTTATATCCTGAAAATTCCGATATCGTGCTCCCAAAATTGGCTCTTTCATAACCCGCGCCTTGCTATCCCGAAATTACAACGCGCGCAAAAACTCTCTCCAGCTGCCAAATCCCGACACGCGAAATCCCCCTTCTAACCCTGAGCCGAAAGGGCCGCTAGTTCAAATCGGTGGGGGGTACTTTTGTAACACACCCTACATTTTGGACAAGCACATTCCTAAGTCATGCTTCACCCCCTCCCATCGCCCCTTTTCGCCATTCGAAATCCCAGGCCGCCATAACCTCTCCGCGCCAGCCGCGAAACCCCACCCTCCTCCGTCCGCCACATCACCGCTGCCCAGCCGGAGCCTCTTCCCCGACGACGTCGTCCACCGCAACAGCTCGACCTCCCTCATCCACCTCCCCGGATGAGGATCCATCGTCCATCTCGCCGTCCCACCGGTTCAGCCGCCCCGTCCTCCACCTCCAAGGAGCTGCTCCGACGATCGCCTCGTCTATCGCGGCTGCTCCATCCCCACAGCGCCGCCTTAACCTGCTCCATCGGAACCACAGCATCCTCACCGACTCCTCGGACGAAGCCGAGGCCTACTTGGTGCCACCAAAGAGGTTGTACACTCATCGCATCATGCCTTCTCCTTAACTCGACCTCCCGGCGCCGACAATGCTCCATCCCGCACCCACATGGAGTGGCTACCTTGAAGCCGGCGCCGCGGGCGACATCTCCACGGCGGCTCTCCCCTAGTGCGAGGCCCCTTCGGCGGCGACGTCCATACCAGCCAGATCTGCTGCTGCTGCTGCTCCGGCTCTCGCTCGATCGCTCGCTCGCCCAGCTGCTGCTACTGCTCTCCCCCTCGCTCGTGCTGCTGCTCTGCTCCAATTAAGCCACACTTTAGGCGACTAAATCGACTTTTGGTCAGTTGATTTTCAGGGGTTGGGGGGGCTCGCCGGAGTTAAGGAAGAACCACCCGCAGCGGGGATGGGGGCTCGCCGAAGAGGTACCCCACTATCTATCTTAGGGTTCAGGGTGGGGGGGCCTAGAGGGCTGGCCGGGGCGGCGGTGGAGAGTTGTTTCGGGGCGGCGAGGCGGCGCTGGGGCCGGCGGTTCGGCCGGTGGTGGCTGGCAGCTCACGGGGGTGCAGGTTGAAGATGAACTACAGGCTCTCCCTAAACTACATGTCAAGTGCCTCTCTGCTACCATTGCATTCAGTTTTGACAGTAGCATTCAGATTCCAGAGTAAATTTTAGTTTCGATAGTTAAGTTCAGAGTCAATAGTTTTTACCTCATCCCTTGTAGTCAGGTGGTTTTTGGTGATGTTAATTTTACATCCATTTTACATCATCTATTGGAGATGCTATTAGAATCCCACTTGAGATTGACGATGTCTGTCTTGTGCTGCTTCAGTCTTGACGTATTACGGCTCACCGGAGCTGCTCCAACGACAAAACGATCCATCACAATAGAGCAGTGCCCTGGACGCCGTCTACAGATTCCTCAGATCTTCCTCCACACCTCCGACAACCACCTCTGCCTCAACTGCTTCAGCGACCAACCCAATGATGCTGAGGTCGACACGGCTACGGCAAAGAGGTTGTACACTTGTTGCATCACTTATTACTATACATTCACGTCGATCCATTAGGGCTATTTTGGTTCAACGGAAAAACATCGATCCACTGGTTGTTACCATCACTCTAAATTTCTGCATGCTCTCCTTACATAATCTCACCATATTTTTTTCGTATGCATGTCAGATATTGTACACAGTCATGCTGAACATGTAGAGAAAAAGAGAAGAGTTTTGCGCGGCAACACAATGTCATGCAGACATCGCTCCATGGTGGGTTCAATGGCAAACCCTCCCCACCTCTCTCCAGATTGTAATCTAGAGGAAGATATCTGTTCTGAGGCGGATTCGGACGCTGCTGACCACTCCTATTTACCCCCCAAGGTGTTTGCTCTACCTTGGCATGATGATGTTAGTCATATCATGCATATGTTGCCTTGCAGTGTCTACTTTTGACATCATATATGTCATCTGCTTAGTTTAGACATGTTCTGTAATGCCACCTGTTTAGTTTCTATATCAAATATGGGAATTATGCAGTCTCATGTCTTTTAGCCAGCCATAATATATGTGAAATGTGCAATGCCATCCTGTTTAACCAGGTATCATATATTTGAATGATATCTTGCCCATCCTTTTCTTCATTACATTTCCATTTGTCGATAATGTTTGTACATTAAACTACTCTTCCTGTGAATCAGCCATTTGGGTGGGAGATGGAAAAATCTGGAGTGAAAACAAGGCCTTCAGAGCAGACAGTGCTACCTGTCAAAGCAGATCTCTTGTTGGGTCCCGATAGCTCCTCAAAGATGGATTCAGAGACAGATGACCAGTCCTATTCCCCCACTGAGGTGTATGCTCTAACTTGGCACGGTTATACTGCTCATATCATGCATATGGTGTCTTGCATTGCATAGTTTAGATATCATATACACAATATTCAACACCATGTTCTTAGTTCAGACATCATATCGAATGCCCTCTGTTTAGCATATAAATCACATATGTGAATTAAATGATGTGATCCTGATTACTTAGATAACATGTAGGTGAATTATGTCATGCGATCCTGTTTAGTTATTCATCATATCTTTGAATTATGTTATGCTATGCTATCCAGTTTAGATAGACATCATATATATGAAATTATGTCATGCTATCCGTTTTAGTTAAACAATATACATGTCAACTATTTCATGCCCTCTTTTTTCCACACTATCTATTGCATCTGTCTCTCATACAATGTCTGTACATTCAACTATGTTTCCTGTTTATCAGCCATTTGAATTGGAGCGGGTGATGCCAGTATCTAGCGGACTAAAAACACGGTCTTCAAATAAAGCAGTGCTACCTCTTGGTGGAGATAGCACCCCGGTTGTACATGCACAAGAACCAGCCCTACCACACATAACCCAAACTCTCACAGATTGTACCCCTACTATGATGGACAAAGAACCAGCTTCACCCAATCTAACCCCAACCCCAGCCGATAGTAACCCAGTTCCTGTTGACACAGCACCATCTCCACCACAGAGCTCCCAAACATGAGCAATTAGTAAGGCAGATCCAGTGCCCAAAGGGCCAGTACTATCACGGCGAACCCCAACTCCACCAGTTAGTACGCCTATTCCTGTGGAGGAAGCACAACCAGCTAGTCGTAGTTTAGCATCTATCGCATTTGATGTTGTTAAATTGTATGTGCGTATATTCCCATCTTGGAAATATTATACTGAAGATGAAGGAAAATGCCAGTTGCAGGTGTTTGTCCAGGAGTTATGTGTAAGTAATGTTATTCATGGCAATTACTTTGCTTTGTCCCATACATCCTACCTCCATGATGGTTATAATACAGCAAATTTTCCCATTTTTCTCTATAGAGAAGGACCGATTTGGAAACTCAGGATGAGGTAACCTGTGCTAATACCTCTGCTATCTTCAAGAATGCTTGGTGGCAGTATCGGAATTACCTGAAGAAAACGTACTTCACCGGCAAAGAAACTCATCAAATTCCCTTACGTTCTCCTGAGACACATTTACTGGACGATGACTGGGAACGCCTTGTTCTGTACTGGTCCCGAACCAAGAATGTGGTAAGGTCTATGAGCTCATTTTCTATTTTTAAGTATTATATTCTTGCGTCTTACTGTACTCTGTTCATGTAGAACAAGTGCCTAAACCTGAAGAACAACTGTTCTAATTTAAGATTCCATTGCTACCATAGGACATAGATATATGTTTGTTTGATGCTTTTATTATGTACTAGTACTTGGCAATAGAAGACTTGGTAGTTTAATCCTGTCCACCTTACAAATGAACTGGTTCACCGAAATGAGTTTCATATACTAGTACATGCTAAACTTATTATGTGTCTGCTTGTTTCTTCTTTTAGAATGCTGACAGAATATTGGGGAAGAGTGCCTTATTAAGCAACGGTAAAGGAAGTAATGCAGATAAGGTTCAGGATAGTGACACATCCTGTCTTGGTTTACTGTTGGAGTTACTGGCCACTACCGCTTGCACAAGGTATTCAAACTCACTGTCTGAATCAGTTCGGTTTCTTGAGTCTCAACTACAAGCTAAAAGACATCGATCAGCTGTGCTGTGACAAGAAGCGGAAGGACTGCGGAAGTTCCTGGAGCATTCAGATGCATACTTTCTGGTGCAACAGCAAGCGTTGGAGGATTTTAGCGCCAAACAGGACAAAACTAATCAGCTTGCTAAGCTTATTTCCAGCATGGTGGATACCCAGGATAAAGTTTCTTGAGCTCTTCTGAAGTTGTTTCAGTTATGATCTTGTTTTGCTACCGCGTTTATTTGCACTGGTGGCCAATTTTGACGGCCAGTGTATATGATATGCTGCTTTGTTCCCTATATTTGCACTGGTGGCGAACTTTGATGCCGAGTGGATGTAATATGTGTAATAGCCGTGATAGCCTAGCGTTAGTTGCTTGCTTATTTATTTCCTTGTTATCTTATTTATTTGTTTGCTTATAGTCATTGCAGTTCTTTTTCTGCGGTTAACTAGTGGCTGCAATAACCTATTTTTTAAAACTAGGCCACAATAACCATGGGCTAATATTTACTGTAGTGACACTGGGCCTCCTACGGGCCGTAGAAACTGTGGGCCTTCTACGGGCCGTAGAAACAGTAGGCCTTCTACGGGCCGTAGAAACAATGGGCCTTCTACGGGTCGTATCATCAATGGGCCTTATACGGGCCGTATGATTGATTGGCCAAACATGGGCCAATAACAGGCCGCATTATGGCCGTAAACGGGCTAGAGTTGGAATCGTCCGTTCATGGGCCGACCATAACGGGCCATCGTTAATAAGCCATATTTGATGACGCTATGAAAACGGCCCAATGAATTAACGGACCACAAACGGGCCGACTGTAACCACGGGCTGAATTTGGCCCACAAGCAGAAAATGACAATAACGGGCCGTAAGTAAACGAATGCTGGAAATGAGCCCAAGAATAAATAGGCTCTCAGAAGGCCGAAAGATAACATGGGCTGGAAACGGCCCAACGGAACAACGGGCCGTTAATGGGTATAAAGTGATACACTGTTCATTACGGGCCAGTTTCACCACGGGTCGTTAATGGGTGTAAAGTGACACGCTATTCATTACGGGCCAGTTTCACCACGGGCCGTTAGTAGGCCAAGAGTTACATAGGGCCTCATATGGGCCGAAAGACATCATGGGCCATACATGGGCCAGAAGTGAAAACATGCTGGAATCATATTGGATGGCCCAGATGACGCTACTGGGCCTAATTTGGATAGGGCGTAACGGGCCTTGGGTTAGCGGGCTGTAAATGGGCTATACGCGAACATGCCGTTAATAGGCTTTCCATGGGCCGGCCCGCCAGCTTTTGACCAAGTCAAACGGGCCGGCCTTTTCACAGGAATGGGCCTCTGTTGGGCCGTGCCACGTGTCGACGTATCATAGGCGCCTATCTGACCCACTAACGAGCTCACACGTGTTTTGTCCGGCCAATAAGAATTTTACACGTGGAAATTTCCCATTGGTCGGGGCTGTTAACGGGTTATCGGATCCAAAACCCGACCCGATAGCTTAACGACGTTCCATTACGGTGGATGCCACGTGTCAGTCACCCTTGATGAAAGCACTTCTGTGACGCGTGATTTATCGTCATGGAAGTGGACACTTCCGTGATGATAATTTTGGTAATGTCATGGAACACTTCTACGACAACACATGTATGACTATCTTGATTCTATCATAAATTTTTCATGGATGTACATGCATGACAGAAAACGCGACCTACTGTGACAAACATGTATCATCACAGAAGTGTATTTTTTTTGTAGTGCATCCACTTTGGTCTCACCAAGTTGGCTTGACAAATTCTATATTGCTTATTGCTTCACTTCGGTCTCACCGAGATGATGTTTGCCCTAAGCCCTAGCACATTTCTCCCACCGAGTTGTTCCAGTTTGTCCCACCGAGATTCCTAACGTTCACATGTTTGAACTGATCGGTCTCACCGAGTTGCATTATTCGGTCCCGCCGAGATTGGTCAAATGTGTGTAACGGTTGGATTTTGTGTGGAGGCTATATATACCCCTCCACCCCTACTCCATCAGAGAGAGAGAGAGCCATCAGAACGTGCCTACACTTCCACCATTCATTTTTGAGAGAGAACCACCTACTCATGTGTTGAGATCAAGACATTCCAATCCTACCACAAGAATCTTGATTTCTAGCCTTCCCCTAGTTGCATTCCACTCCAATTCTTCTTTCACCATGGCCAAATCTATGAGAAAGAGTTGAGTGTTGGGGAGACTATCATTTGAAGCACAAGAGCAAGGAGTTCATCATCAACACATCGTCTATTTACTTTTTGAGAGTGGTGTCTTCTAGATTGGTTAGCACTACTACAGGATGGTCCAAACGCGACACTACGATCAGTGACCCTTCGACGAAACTGTGTGCGTTGCCATAATCACAAATAGTGGTGTAAAAAACCCGTCAAAAAAGGTGCAAAATGTTTGCGATGACGGATGCATCAAACACGGTTCAGATTTTAGTTGCGTGTGCGATGTAGGGCATATGGTTCAGTTCAATTAACTGTTTGGGATGAGGAGGAACAAAAGAAACGGGTAGCCATATGAAGGCGGGTGCGATATACAGCATACGGTTCACCAGAATGAACTATGTGTGATTAGGCAACACAATGGAAACGGTTCAACTGAAAAAGATGTGTGTGATACGCGGCAAACAGGTCCGTAATCAGAAATGTGTGTGAAGACCAATAATAACAGAGATGATTGCTGCTAATAAGCCATGTGACTTGCTCTGTCTACAGTAGAATAACATATATATATATATATACATAAACACTATTCTGATCACGGGATCAGAATAATATTCTGATCACAACCTGAACTGCCTGAGTAACGCTCTTGAACTTCGCTCTGTACAAACCCGACCTTCGGGCTATCTTCGCAACCCTGGCTTCCCCCGTGAATTATTCTAGTTAGTCGTGTTCTATATGATGTTAGTGTAATCTAGAAACGTTTTTAGCAACTAAATACCGGTTTTAAATAGGAATCTCGCTCGTTGGCGGATTTTGCTCCCGGGTTGTGATAAAATTGCGTTTTTTGCAATTTTACTGCCTGAGTTGTTCGACCTGAACTTCTCCTAGTGCTAGGTTGAACTTCCGCCAACATTGCCCAAATGAGGCTTGCGATATACCGTTGGAAAGCTATGGACACCAGTATCATGACCCAAGTTAAATTTTTGGCAAAATGTAAGCAGTTTAAGAGCAGTTTTGAAAACCATTGTTTCTTCATACAAAAAACGTGAATCGTATTTTCGATCGTATTTCTAAACCATTTATCGGAATGAGGCAAATAATATGGCGTTGGAAAGCTGCTGCAAAACCGTTCTTTCCATATGTTGAAAGTTTTCTCTAATTCCCTACAGTTAAAGAGTAATTTGGAAAATCGTAAAATTTCGCAAACCGAATAGCCGAGTTTGTATTTTCGATGTCATTTCTAAATGGCTAATCCAATTGAGGCAAATGATATGGCGTTGGAAAGATTATGAAAATGCGCTAATTTTTCATGTAGAAAGTTTTTTCTAATTTTGAACGGTTTAATAGTAATTTAGAAAACGGTACAAGTTCCACTTACTTCGTATTTTCGATCAAATTTTTTTAACCGTACGTCCGAATGTAGCAAATGATACGTCGTCGGAAAGCTTGAGGAAATGCGAAACTTTTTGGTATATATTGTTTATCCCAATTCCTTACTGTTTTAAGTCAATCTTAAAAATGGCTAAAAACGTATTTTTGCCGTAATTTCTACAAACTTTTTCATGTTGGGTAAATAATATACCGTTGAAAAGCTAAGGAAAATGCAAAACTTTTTCATGTTGATGGTTTTCTATGATTCCTAGCCGTTTACAAGTAATTTAGAAAATGGCGAGATCATTCGTTCCGCCTTTATCATGAAACAAATTCTTCAAAAATGCACCACGTAAAGAACCTGAACTTCTCGGCCTGTCTACTTGAACTTCACTCTGTTTTTGACATGCTTTTTTTGCTCGTAGATCTCCATCCACTGCTCGTAGCTCTCCATCCACTCACCGAAATTGAGCAAGTGATATACCGACGGAAAGCTGCTGTAAACACGCAACTTTCCCGTGTTGATCGTTTTTTCATACTCGCGACAATTTTAAAAAATTTTCATCTCAAATTCATTCACTATAGTAGTCGAACTTCGTGCTGTTTTCACATTGAACTTCTGTGATGTATTTTCGTTTGTAATTTTCTCATCCATTTTCGTCAGTGTTACACAAATGATATTCTTTTTATGCAAACCTATCTCACAATATTTTTTTTAACTTTCTCCGACCGAGGACTTGAATTTACACAAATGTCATTTTGGAGTAAATTAGAGAAATGACGAGATCATGATTTCTGCCTTTATCACGAAACAGATTCTTCAAAAATGCACCGCGTGAAGAACCTGAACTTCTCGGCATGTCTACTTGAACTTCACTCTGTTTTTCACGTGCTTTTTTTTGCTTGTAGCTCTCCATCCACTCACCGGAATTGAGCAAGTGATATACAGATGGAAAACTGCTATAAACACACAACTTTCCCGTGTTGACCATTTTTTCATACTCGCGACGATTTAAAAAAATCATCTGAACTTCATTTAGTTTAGTTGGTGAACTTCATGTTGTTTCACGTTGAACTTTTGTGACGTATTTTCATTTGTAATTTTCTCATCCATTCGTCGGTGTTACACAAATGATATTCCTTTTGTACAAACCTCCCTCACAATATTTTGTTTTAACTTTCTCCGACCGAGGACTTGAACTTATAACAACAACAAAATTGGACCTTGCCTTTTAATTCATTTTTCTCATGTTAAACACGCACCATGTAGTACATGAAGCTTTTCCATTTTTATAATTTGAATTTTTTATTTCCTTTTTAAAATCGAATTGCTCCCAAATAATAACTGAACTTCTTCGTGGATTGAGAAAATTATTTTAAAACGCAAAAAACAATTACTTTTTTTGTTTTCGAATATGGAAATACAAGGTGAACCTCTCTCGCAAGAATTTTTGAACTTCCCCGGACAGAGAACTCGAACTTGTGTCAACAAACCTTTTAAGCTTTTATTTTTCTATACTTTTATTCTCACCCGAAATGCATTCCTTGCGGTACTTGAACTTCTCGTTGTTTTCACTATGAACTTCTGTCACATTTTTGTATATACATCGGATTACACACAATTGAAGGTTGAACGTCAATTTTTGCCATTTTAAAACATGTAATTGGAGGTCGAATGTTTCGCAATATAAATTCTAAATCGCGCACGGGGGTGCACATGAACTTCTTGTAACAAATCTGAGTTTTTTATATTCTTCAAACTTCTATGTTATTTCAAATTGAACTTCTTAGTCTTATTCTTAGAAAAAATATGTTTTCAAATAAGCATCAAACATTTTTAAAAAATTGAACCTCATACTTTTATTTTTCCTAGAAATGGAAAGAAGTTGAGTTTTTCGTAAACATCCAACTACTCCTCTTTTTTAATTTGAACTTCGTCATTTTTATACTTTAGTAACAAGGAAAATCTGAGTTTTTTTATATAAATAGCGAACTTCTCTTATTTTGTAATTTGGACTTCTAGGTTTATTTCTTTTAGTAACGGAAATATCGTAGTTTTGTAATAAGTATTGAACCGGTTTGTTATTTAAATATGAACTTGTAGAGTTTTTTTATTTAGAAACGGTGAAAATCCTTTTTAATGATTTTTGAACTTCTTTATTTTTAGAATTTGAACTTCTTATTTTTTATGTAGAAAGGGTGAAATATCCACTCCAAAGTGCCATATTATTTTTTGAAATTATGTGTTATTTTTGTTTGAACTTATTATGATGTTTCCGTCACCATATTTGGATATTTTATTTTTAATACATTGAACTATTGTGTGATTAATTTTGAATTTCTTGTTTTCTTCTTTAATAATGACCAAAATTAGAGTTTTCTATAATCATCAAAATGCTCCATCTTTTTAATAAACATCAAGCCGCTCAATTTTTTAAAGTTGAACTTCTATGGTATTTTAACGGTGAACATCCCTTTTTTATATAGAATTGTTTGAGATGCTTTTGTTATTTTATTTTGACCTTATTGGGTTTGTTGAAACTGAAAAATATGATTTTTTATATACATCGACATGCTCTCTTTTTAAAATTTGAAGCTTCACAATTAGATAAAGAAAATAAATAAATTTGGATAGCATATAAACAAACAGCTAGTGAATACACAATTTCAAAAATTAGAACGCAATGCTTCTATGCATCTTCGTATTTACTCATACCAAATGGGGGTCATACACAGAATGAAAAAACAATAGAAAAATATGTACATCTCATCTTTTTATTCACAAAACTCAACTTGTTCAGGATAAGAAATCATAATAATTTCTCCAGCAACGTTGATTTATTTTTACAAAGTGTTAAAAGCACTAGCAAATCTCCCCATACATTGTTAAGTTAAAAAAGAAACTCTCTTTAATACGAACTGGCATGTGTTACTGTGTAAACTCTATCCCTTTCTACATAATGATTGAGTTAAGCATCATGAAAGGAGAAAATAAAAATGTTCAAGACAACCAATCCCTTTCTTCACCGGACTTCTTTCCATTTTTATTAGAACTTCAGCAACCGGTGACTCCATCTGTAGATTTTTGGGAGTACAGTTTGATGTGGATTAGAATCATTTACAGAGAGAAGCAGCCCCACATGATAGATAAACAAAATTGTGACGGCACACAATCAATAGAATTTGTAGCAACAACGGAATGGGTGGAAGCAACTTTTACTTTGTCAACATAATTCCTTCCATTGTGAGATCGATTGAACTGCTACGAATCTTTCAGCCATCTCAGCTTTTCTCTTCAAAAAACAGTCGAACTGATATGGCTGGATAAGGTTGACCGGAACTGAAGCAACGGGAGGTGGTGGCAGCACGAGGATCATCACAGTGATTTGGTGGCCTTCCTCATCCACGAGGAACACCTGGACGGCCCTGATCCAGATCCTCGTTAGGGAAGGGATGGAGGATGAGCGTCGGGGAGGACCGGTGCGGCATGGGGGTGGTGGAGCAGCACCGGCCGGCAGTGGTCGCGGGCATGGCGGGGCGGCGCTGCCGCTGCTCCATCTAGACAAACAGGCGGTGATGTGGAAGCCAAGGCCGCGGGAGTGGGGCGCGAGGTGAAGGCGCTTGCTGTCCTTCGGCGTCGGGATGCGGCGCGACCGTTGGCGATGCGCATGGTTGGGGTGGGGCTGCGGCGGCGGCGGCCTCGCCGGTTGGGGCGGGTGGGGGCCGGGAGGCGCGGGGCTGCAGCGTCGGTTGGGGGCGGTGTGGGGCGGCGGACTCACACGGGGAAGGTAGGTTGGGGCGGCGGTGTTGCGCGGGGAAGGTGGGGTGGGGCGGCGGCGCGCGGAGGGGATGGCCGGGAAGGTGGGGCGGCGGCGGGTAGAGATCGACGGGGAGCAGCGGGCGGAGGCGATGGATGGATGTTGGAGGGGACGGCTCCCAGCCCGCAGAGTGCGCGCGCGGAGTTACAGGCGACAGCGGTGGCGGTTCCGGGAGCTAGTGGGTGGGGGACGTCGATGGCTCGGTGGGTCGGAGTTGGGGATCGAGGGGAGTGCGGGAGGTGGGGGACGGGGGATTGCGGGCGACGGACGGTTGTGTTTTTTTTCGTTCGGTCCAACGGGTTCGTGAGTTCGGGACATCCAAATAGCTATTCTGGGATCAGAATAGCGCTACTATATATATAACTGAAATAAGCACCCAATTACATAAGTGACTATACAGATCATTCACACACATCTCAATAAACAATTGCATGCATTATAAAGTAGGAGAAATGATCGTCTAGTTATCTACTTCTTGTGACGCTCTCGCCACTGCTCTATGGCTCGATCCCTTGTTTGGGGCAGGAAGAAGACACTTCCTTATGTCAACGATCCGCCTGTACATCTCGTAGCTTGTGTACGCGTCCATGGCCGCGCACTTGACATGTTGTTCATCCAGTCTCTCATGCCACACATTGTGCCAGACGTTCTTATCCTTATTGCTCTCATTCTTCATCTTCATGTAGTATGGGTCAATGATGGCCCAGGCGAGGTCAACCAGGGATTTCAGTTTGTTTTTGTCGCTGCTCCAGACCTTGTAGTGGTGCTGGATGTTGACAAGATTCGGGCATTTCAAGTCCAAAACCTTGAGCGTTTTTAGATTGTTGGTGGTGTCCACCGTAGCGAAACTGTAGTCGGAGCTGTTGATAAACCTGGATAAACGCTCACAAGGCCAAGTGGCAAGGTGGTAGTGGTAGACGAGGACGTCATGTCACACGCACAACTAGGCGACGACAACCTTGTGATCATGCCCGGTACAACCGATGGTGTACTCGAGGTCGAAGCCGACCACTCGGTACTTGTCCTCGGCAAGGAACTGCTCCATAGTTTGTATGGAGCTTTCCACCGAGACCGGATCGTTCGTGTACACAACCAAGAGGGCTTCCCCCTCACGTGGGTGTCCACTACGTGATGTGTGATGAACTACCCGCCGTTGTCGTCGTCGGCCGCTGGGAGCGCCATTGGAGCCACGGGGAGCGCCATTGGAACCGCTGGATGTCCTCTCTGTATGTGTCGTCGTGGGTGTGCTTATTGTGTCATGTGACACGAGAGATATAAGGTAAATGGCCGTAGGAATAAATGGGGGCCGGACGGCCTGGATTCTCTGCGCGTCCGCATGGCAGTTTTTGTAGCGGGTAACTGCATCGTCGCGCCGCGCCCGGCGCAACTGCATGCACACCATGCGTGATCGTACGCCAGCCCCAAACACTGGCAGCATGCATGGAGGGACGAGGGCAGAGAACCCGGAGGGACGCGAGAGTAGAGAGCGTGCGGCGGGACGCGAGCAGAGCACGTCACGGCCGCCTGAACCGCAAGCAACCACACACATAGAGCAGTTGAACATGCAGGAAATGGTCGCCTACAAGCCGGCCGACAGTTGCGTCGCTACGTAGACAGCGGCTGTGTGCTACCACCTCCGCGTAGTCTATAGTCCCCTTTATATTCTATGCCATACTTTGCCCTCAAATTTAACCAACAAAATGTTAATGCATGTTATAAAAATTATATAATTGGAAACTATGTTCAAACACGATTTTAACTATATAATCTTTGGCGACATGCATTCGTATTTTATTAGTTAAATCATACTTATAAATCAGGACGGGGTATAGTAGGTAATTAAATCACAAACGTTTTTTATTAACCGTATGTGTACGTGGCCTTTCGTCCTCCTCTCGCACGTCTTGTCACCCGCTGCCACAGACGGCTTACAGCGCAAGCTTGCGCAGTGTGCGGGGGTGTTCTGTTGGCCAAATGGTGGCGCCAATGAATCGTCAGTGAGCCCGTTCCCGCGCAACCTCGTAGGTTCCCGCGCAAGCTTCCCGCCCGACTCAGTGAAATCCCCCAAAATCCCAATGCTTACCGGCCTGCTATAAAAACCCTCACGGCCGGCGAGTCCGGCATCGCATTTTCCCCTCCCTCCCTGTAGCTTATCTCGTCTGCTTCTGCCACAATCACCAATGGCACCGGTTCGTCGTCGTCGCTCAGCCACTCCGCCCTCCATCGTTGGCCGCCGTGGCCGCCAGCCCACCGTCGACCGCGGGGGTCATCACCCGCTCCGCCACCGCCGCCCGAAGGCGGGAGGCGGAGGTGGATGCCCGCATGTGCATCAGCGACCTTGCGTGCTACACCGAGTTCCCGCGGGAGGAGGAGGAGCACCTCGTCGAGCATGCAAAGAGCCTTACTGCCGCCGTGGCCGCGGCACACGCCGCCTTAGAGGCGAGGAATCAAGAGATTTATGAGGAGAACCACCTCTTCAAGAGGGGTCGTCTGGAGCGGCAGAGGGCGTTCGAGGTGAGCGTCGCTGAAGCTGCAACAACGGCATGCACCGTATTGCGGTTGCCCAACTCGTTGGTAGGCTCCTCCTCCTCCGCCTCTTACTGAGCGCGCTCGGCAGAGGAGAGGCAGTCGGAAGTAGTACAAAGCCCCTCCGTAATAGTATTAGTATTTAGGGACTATTTTTTTCAGTTCATCAGACTATAGATGTGGTGGAACTGTACAACGTACTTAAAATTAGCTAGTATATATAGTTGAACTAGCTATTTCAGTACATGGTTGGCAACAATTGGGGAAAAGTTTTGTCACTTCAGCTGTCGAGTTGAACTGTTTGTATAAATTAAGAACGACTGCTTAATCTGTGAATGAAATCTATGCTTAATTACTGAATTTTAGTTGCAAAAATTAGATACTGCTAGTGATTTTTAGCTTCATATTTTGACAAATCGTAGTGTTACAAGGTTGAAAAATGGCAATGTTACTAGATCAACAAATGTCAATCTTTCCAGTTTGAGAAATGACAACATACCCAATATGACAGATGCAATTCTTACCAAATTGTTTGTAAGTGATTGCACACGGGTTATCCAAAAGAACCGTTTGCATTGAAGAGATGCACAAATCCTGCTTGGCACATTTTCCCTTGGATTCCTCGGGAAGCTCCCGGTTTGCATACGGGTGTTCTCACTAAAACGTTTGCGATGAGTGTTTTATATTTAAAAACCATTGATGTTTTTTTCTAAAGAAAATCGTTTGATAAGTCTGTACATTAAGAGAGAAAAACGCAAGTTCGCTCAAACCATATCTTTCATTCAATCATACTGCGAATTTATATTCATATGATCGAGATACAGTATTAAACCCAAGAAAAAAATATTCCCGGCAGCGGCGGAGGCGGCGTGCCACGCCATCATTGTCGTCCTCCGGGACGCCGCTGAGGGGGGGTGCGCGCATGGAGAGGAAGGCGGGCGGCCATGGAAGTCAAAGGGCTCGCTTCATAGTGAGCCTGTGCATTCGAGGACAGCTTGCACGCCTCTCGGTTAGCCTGCACACCGGATTGCGCTCGCACGCCTCCAGTTCAGTCAAGGTCAAGCAGTTGTCTGCACGACACCTCCTACAGCCATTAAAATCAAGACATGTGGCGTCATGTGAATGGTTAACAGAACGCACACGGTTTAATTATACAAATGTTTGAGATATTAAAGTGGCAACTATTTTTTCAACATGCCTTTGTTGGCTATCATTATTCGACCGCGCCTTCTCTCAAAACGGACACAAAAAATACCACAGCATGTCGCGTGCCATTGCATGATAGCATGCCAAGTTTCATGAATTTCAGACGAGTTTTGGATTTACTAGAATTTAAAAATAAAGTATCTCAACATTTTACCTACAATCAACGGTGCTCTGGTGTTTGAAATTCATTCCCATTTCTTGCATGGGACCTAAGCATGCACCCAGGGACACAGATTTGATTTTTCAACCAATTTATATGCACTGGAGCATGTGCATGTAGTTCAAATTTGAATTATGCACATAAATGCTTCGAAAACTCAGTTAATGCATAAAAATGTCCAAACGAACCCCGAAAAATCACAAAAATTGACAAAACACTCCTGTTGTTCTATCTTAACACAAGAAAAATATTGAAAGCAATAAGAGTCCATGTATATCCTTTCGCCCCCAAAGGTGGGACGTTCCCTACCGAAACCATCATGTTTGTTGTGAGAAGTTGTGGTTTGTGAGAAGCATATACCCAAACCTGCCCAAAATGGGACAAAAAATTTACCACGACATGTTTATGCCGCTCCATGATAGCATGCCAAGTTTCATGAATTTCAGACGAGTTTTGGATTTACTAGAATTTAAAAACCAGGTATCTCAATGTTTTGCCGGCAATCAACGGTGCCCTGGTGTTTGAAACTCATTCCCATTTCTTGCATGGGACCAAAGCATGCACCCAAGGACACAGATTTGTTTTTTCAACCAATTTATATGCACTCGAGCATGTGCATGTAGTTCAAATTTGAATTATGCACATAAATGCAAATTGAAAACTCAGTTAATGCATAAAAATGTCCAAACGAACCCCAAAAAATCAAAAAAATTGACACAACACTCCTGTTGTACTATGTTGACACATGAAATTTTTTGAAAGCAAGGCAATGGATATCATTTCGTCCCCAAAGGTGGGACGTTCCCCACTAGAACCATCATGCTTATTGTGAGAAGCTCTGGTTTGTGAGAAGCATATACCCAAACCTGCCCCAAATGGGACAATTTTTTTACCACGGCATGTTGATGCCGCTCCATGATAGCATGCCAACTTTCATGAATTTCAGACGAGTTTTGGATTTACCAGAATTTAAAAACTAGGCTCAATGTTTTGTCGGCAATCAACGGTGCCCTGGTGTTTGAAATTCATTCCCATTTCTTGCATGGGACCTAAGCATGCACCCGAGGACACAGATTTTATTTTTCAACCAATTTATATGCACTGGAGCATGTGCATGTAGTTCAAATTTGAATTATGCACATAAATGCATTGAAAACTCAATTACTACATAAAAATGTCCAAATGAACCCCAAAAAATCACAAAAATTGACACAACACTCCCGTTGTTCTATGTGGACACGAGAAACTTTTTGAAAGCAAGAAGAGGCAATGGATATCGTTTCGTTTGCAGGTGGGACGTTCCCTACCGAAACCATCATGCTTGTTGTGAGAAGCTCTGGTTTGTGAGAAGCATATACCCATACCTGCCCCAAATGGGACAAAAAAATTACCATGGCATGTTGATGCCGCTCCATGATAGCATGCCAAGTTTCATGAATTTCAGACAATTTTTGGATTTACTAGAATTTAAAAACCAGGTATATCAATGTTTTGCCGACAATCAACGGTGCCCTGATGTTTGAAATTCATTCCCATTTCTTGCATGGGACCTAATCATGCACCCAAGGACACATATTCGATTTTCAACCAATTTCTATGCACTGGAGCATGTGCATGTAGTTCAAATTTGAATTATACACATAAATGCATTGAAAACACAGTTAATGCATAAAAATGTCCAAACGAACCCCGAAAAATCACAAAAATTGACACAACACTCCCATTGTTCTATGTTGACATGAGAAATTTTTTGAAACAATAAGAGGCAATGGATATCGTTTCATCCCCAAAGGTGGGACGTTCCCTATCGAAACCATCATGCTTGTTGTGAGAAGCTGTGGTTTGTGAGAAGTATATACCCAAACCTGCCCCAAATGGGACAAAAAATTTACCACGACATGTTTATGCTGCTCCATGATAGCATGCCAAGTTTCATGAATTTCAGACGAGTTTTGTATTTACTAGAATTTAAAAACCAGGTATCTCAATGTTTGCGGCCGAGTGACGGTGGCAGGGTGTTTGACATTCATTCCCATTTCTTGCATGGGACCTAAGCATGCAACTAAGGACACAGATTTGAATTTTCAACCAATTTATATGCATTAGAGCATGTGCATGTAGTTCAAATTTGAATTATGCACTGTGACGCTGCGCCGGCGCCCTCCGTGCCGAACCGAGTGTCGCCACCGCCCCAGCCCCCTGCTGCGCGACGTGCCCTTCGGTCGGAAATCCACTGCGTCTCCCTGGACGATGACCCTGGTGCTAGGCCCTGGTTGGTGGCTTCTGGCCGGCGACACAACCGCCCCCACGCCAGCGTCCTCACCGCTCCCGTGCCGCTGATGCCCGGTGTCCTCCTCCACCCCGCTCCCCGCGTGCTGCCGATGGGTGTTGTGGCCGCTGCCTTGAGCCGGTCCACCCGTGCTCCGAGTGCCGCAAGGACGTGTGCTGCAAGCGCTACCGGTTCTTCGTCCACGTCGCCCGCTTCTGCACGGCGCCGTGCTCGGGTTCCTCCAGCGAAGCCCCGGCGACCAAGCGCCCTCGTCCCTCCTCGACCTGCTCCTCGGCCTCTTCCGCCGCCAGCTCCAGGGGCTCCCGCCCGCTCGTGTCCTCCGAGCGCGCGCCCTCGACATCCTGTCCTCCGACCGCGTCTGGGTCGACCTCCACGCCGGCGTCCTTGCCGCTGCTCCCGCCGTGTGCCTCTGGTTCGGTCCCCTCAACTGCGTCTTCCAGTGGGGGGATGGTGCCTCACCCGTGCCTTCCAGGTCAGGTGCCGGAGAGGCCGTGGCCGCTCCCATTCCATTGACAGGTCATCCCTCCTTCCGGCCGGCTGGGGCCGTCTGCTACCTCGCCCGCTCCGGCAAGATTGTGGCGGCTGAGCTCTCCTTGCGACGCACTTGATACGTCTCCATCGTATCTACTTTTCCAAACACTTTTTCCCTTGTTTTGGACTCTAACTTGCATGATTTGAATAGAACTAACCCGGACTGACGCTGTTTTCAGCAGACTTTCCATGGTGTTATTTATGTGCAAAAACAAAAGTTCTCGGAATGACCTGAAACTCCATAGAACATATTTTTGGAAAATATTAAAAATACTGGAAGAAGAATCCATGTCAGGGGGCCTCCACCTGTCCACGAGGGTAGGGGGTGCGCCTGCCCCCCTGTGCGCGCCCCCTGCCTCGTGGGCCCCCTAACGCACCACCGAGCTCAAGTCCAACTCCATATATTCGTGTTCGGGGACAAAAAAATCAGAGAGAAGGATTCATCGCGTTTTACGATGGAGCCGCCTCCAAGCCCTAAAACCTCTCGGGAGGGCTGATTTGGAGTCCGTTCGGGGCTCCGGAGAGGGGAATCGCTGTCATCATCATCAACCATCCTCCATCACCAATTTCATGATGCTCATCGCCGTGCGTGAGTAATTCCATCATAGGCTTGCTGGACAGTGATGGGTTGGATGAGATTTATCATGTAATCGAGTTAGTTTTGTTAGGGTTTGATCCCTAGTATCCACTATGTTCTAAGATTGATATTGCTATGACTTTGCTATGCTTAATGCTTGTCACTAGGGCCCGAGTGCCATGATTTCAGATCTGAACCTATTATGTTTTCATGAATATATATGAGTTCTTGATCCTATCTTGCAAGTATAAAGTCACCTACTATGTGTTATGATCCGGCAACCCCAAAGTGACAATAATCGGGACCACTCCCGGTGATGACCATAGTTTGAGGAGTTCATGTATTCACTATGTGTTAATGCTTTGTTTCGGTACTCTATTAAAAGGAGGCCTTAATATCCCTTAGTTTCTGATAGGACCCCGCTACCACGGGAGGGTAGGACAAAAGATGTCATGCAAGTTCTTTTTCATAAGCATGTATGACTATATTCGGAATACATGCCTACATTACATTGATGAATTGGAGCTAGTTCTGTGTCACCCTATGTTATAACTGTTACATGATGAACCGCATCTGGCATAATTCTCTATCACCGATCCAATGCCTACGAGCTTTTCACATATTGTTCTCCGCTTATTTACTTTGCCGTTGCTACTGTTACAATCACTACAAAACCCAAAAATATTACTTTGCTACCGTTACCGTTACTTCCATATTAGTTTGCTACTAAATACTTTGCTGCAGATACTAAGTTATCCAGGTGTGGTTGAATTGACAACTCAACTGCTAATACTTGAGAATATTCTTTGGCTCCCCTTGTGTTGAATCAATAAATTTGGGTTGAATACTCTACCCTCGAAAACTGTTGTGACCCCCTATACTTGTGGGTTATCAGTGCTCTCGTCGTGACGGTGGCGGGCAACCGCTCGGGTGTCACCTGCCGTGACGTCCAGGAGCTGCTCTGCTCCCAATTCAATCTGCTGGCGTCGGCGTTCTCCGTGCATCCCCACTTCCCGCAGGAGTTTCTCATCCGCTTCGCCGACGCGTAGTCCCGGGCTCTGGTGGCTGCCGGCCGCGCTCGCTCGCCATGATTCGGCCTCCTCCTGCATCCCTGGAGCAACTCCACCCGTAGTGAGCCGGTCACCACGCTCTTCAAGCTCCACATTGAGATGCGTGGCATCCCCGACCACGCATGGCACATGGCTTCGGCGGTTCAGCTCCTCTCTCCGTTCTGCCTCATCGACCAGTTGGCGCCGAAGACGCGTGACAGCCGGGACATGGAGGTGTTCCGGCTCACGGCCTGGACGCTCAACCCGGATGGCGTCCCGCGCTTGTCCGAGCTACTACTTCCACCGCGCGACACGGCCCTGCTCGACGCAGAGCCGGACTGCATGGAGCGCATTGCGCTCTCCCTCGTTCGCTTCCCCGTCTCCATCCACATTGCGTGTTGCGAGGATTTCCGACGGCCTATCCCTCCGCCGCCACCCTGCCCTGGCTCCGATGGCACAGATGGCGACGACCCGGACTCCCCATCGTGCCCCCCGCCTTGGCCCCGAAAGCATGATTTCCAGCCAATGTCCGGCGTCGCGCCCCGTGCTGCTCCGGGTCCATTGTCCCGTCGTGGCGGCCAATCCCATGGTCGTCGCCGGCATGTTTCTCTGCCATACCGTGGCTAGCGCGGGGTCTTGGGGCACCACCCTATGGACGCCGTCGTCAGGCATGGCCCCTCTATGCGTCAGCGCCTCTCTGCCGCTCCAGACAAAGCGTGCGCCCCCTCCTCGGCTTTCGGCAGGGCCCTGATCACTTCTGATAAAGCGTGTGATAAAGCGCCTGCTTCCCCCTTGGACGGATTCCCTGGCAGTGCTCGCCCGGGCCCAGCTTCGACCGGTCGTCACCCGTTTCAAACGCGGCCCCTAACTCGGTCTCCGCGCTCGTCCACTCACGTGATCCGAGTGGCCCGCGTGACTGTGAGGCGATCCTCCTCGACCCCCGCGCACCTAGCTAGGCAGAGGCCTACCTGTCCCCATCTTCTGACTCTACGCCCCACCCTGGCCCGTGGACGGCCTCGGATCCCACCACTTCGCCCGTTGGCTGCCCATCTGGGCCTGCTTTTTGCCGGGCTGATCCTGTCCCCTCCACCACGCTGTCGCCCCTGCTGCCTCTGGAGTAGTGCCGAGTGCCAAACCCATCCTTGCCGCCTCCCTGCTGGAGGCTGATGATTGGGCCCGCTCCGCCTCGGTCCCTGCGCCTGCTGATCACGCGGCTGGGTTGGACGTGCTGCCGAGGCCCGCCCACATGCAAACACCCCCCGTGCCCGCGTCTGGTGTGCCAGATGGCGCAAATCTTGCATGCACCATGCAGCTGCCCACGCCCACTATTGGCGACGTGGGCTCTGGCCCCCCTCCGCTACATGAGTTCCTGATTTCGGTGCAGGCTCCCACTGCTGCTCTTCTGTGCACGCCCGTGCCCCATCGTCGCCGCAATGAAGTGCCAAGCAACTTCACACCGCGCCATAGTGGTCGTATTGCCCAGGCTGATTGCGGCCTTGACTCGGAGATGAAGGAAAAGCGGGTCCTGCTGCGTCGGCTTGGCCTGCTTAAGGACGACGAGGTGGTCAGCGCGGCGATCCTCTCTCGTTACTCCACCTTGTTCGACCGTCCTCTGGCCGAGGATGTGATCCAGGCCTTCGCCGACTTCTACGGGTGGAGGCTGTTTAATGCCAATGGCCTCCTAGGTGTGGCTCCGGCATGAGCATCAGGCCACTCATCTCCTCCTCTGGTCCTCACTCTCCTTCCATGGATCACAACCTTAGGATAATTTTCTGGAATGTGCGGGGTCTCAATTCTGGGGCCAAGCGCGTGGCTGTTCGGAGTGTCATTTCCTCTGCGGATGCTTGTATTGTCTGTCTCCAAGAAACGAAGCTCGCTTTGATCTCGTCGTTTGTTGTGTTCGAAACCTTAGGCGCTGATTTCTCAGGATTTTTCTACCTACCCGCGGATGGCACCCGGGGGGCATCCTCTTGGTGTGGAAGCCCGCAGTGATCTCCCTCTCCCGCCCTTGCATCGGATTGCACCATGTCTCGGTGCTTGTCTATCCTCTCGTTGGGCACGCGCATGGGTGGATCTCTGGGGTGTATGGCCCTCAGGACGACTCCGAGAAGCTGTTTTTTCTCGCGGAGCTACATGACTTTCGAGTGACCTGTGCGGGACCCTGGTTGGTCGGAGGCGATTTCAACATGATTCTCTCCGCCTCAGACAAGAACAATAACAGACTCCACCACCGATCTATGTCTTGTTTCCGTCGCTTCATTGCAGATTTGGAGCTGCGTGATATATACCTCCAAGGGAGGCATTATACTTGGTACAACGAGCAGGCCTGTCCCACTTTGGTTCGCAACGACAGAGTGCTGTGCACTCCGTCTTGGGAGATGACCCAACCCCACTGCTTGTTGCGCTGCCTTGCCTCTGCTGCGTCTGACCACGCCCCGCTGCTGATCGACTGTGTCCCATGCTCGGGTGGCACCAAGCGCTTCCACTTTGAGCGCTTCTGGCCCAAGATGGATGGTTTCCTCGACGTGGTGTCGCTGACCTGGAACGCTGTTGAGCCCGACCCGGACCCTTTCAGGCGCATCTACGTGAGGCTTAAGGCCACCGCACGCCGTCTTCAGAGCTAGGGCGCCCTCACTCTAGGAGACATCGCCACCCAACTCCTCCTCTCCCGGGAGCTCATTGCGCGTCTGGATGAGGCCCAGGACAAGCGGGCGCTCTCCCCCGCCGAGTTTTGGCTTTGATGTAAACTGAAAGGCGCTTACCTAGGGCTGGCCTGCCTTGACGATTTATCTCATGCCAGCGAGCGTGGTTCTCCTGCCTCAAGGACGGCGAGACCAATTCTGCTTTTTTCCGCATCCACTCTGCCCACCAAAAGTAGAAGAATCGCATTACTCAGTTGCGTATTGGGGACGACTACGTCTTGGACGAGGCGGCCATGGCCCGGGTGGCCTACGACCACTTCTCGAGCATCATTAGGTCGCACACGGAGATGCCTTTTACTCTCAACTTCGAGGAGTTTGACCGGTGCTCCTTTGACCTTTCGGACCTCGAGAAGCCCTTCACAGAGGAGGAGATATGGCACGCTGTCAAGCTTCTGCCGTCGGGCAAAGCACCGGGGCCAGATGGTTTTACCGCAGAGTTTCTGCGCGCTAGTTGGAGCATTGTAAAGGATGACATTTGCGAGGCCTTTGCCAAGCTATATGCCCTTAACGGGCGCGGGTTCCAGAAGCTCAATGAAGCGCTGCTCACCTTGCTCCCCAAGAAACCGGATGCTTCCTCACTCGCGGACTATCGTCCCATTAGCCTCATCCACCTCCTGGCCAAGCTCTTCGCCAAGGTGCTTTCCCTTCGAGTGGCCCCTCATTTGAGCGAGCTCGTCTCTTCAAACCAGAGCGCCTTCATTGCGGGTCGGTGCATCCACGACAACTTCATCCTAGCTCAACAAACGGCCCGCAAACTTCACAACATCCGAGCTTCTCGAGTCCTCCTCAAGCTTTACATCGCCAAGGCTTTTGATTCGATTTCTTGGCGCTTCCTCCTTGACGTCTTGAGCAACCTTGGCTTCAGACCGTGCTAGAGAGAGTGGATCTTGATTCTCACTTCCACGGCGAGCTCGCGGATTCTCATCAACGGCGTGCCCAGCCCCCCTCTTCGGCACGCCAAGGGGCTCCGCCAGGGTGACCCTGTCTCCCCGATGCTCTTTGTCATCATGATTGACATCTTAAACTCCCTCATCCAGCGTGCGGTCCAGCGCGGGGTTCTTCAGCGGCTCACACGGAGGCACATGGCTTGCAGTGTCTCGCTTTACGCGGACGACGTGGTTCTTTTCTGCCATCCTGACTCCCAGGATCTACGGGCAGTGGCGGGCTGCTGCACATGTTCGGGGCCGCTTCTGGGCTTCACACCAACTTCGCGAAGTGCTTCGCTACTCCCATCCAGTGCTCCCAGGAGCACATTGAGGCCATCGGGGCTGACCTGGCCTGCGCGATCATCCCCTTTCCTGTTACTTACCTTGGCCTCCCCCTCTTGGTTCGGAAGGTGTCGGCCTCTGCCCTCCTTCCCCTCATGGAGCGCATGGCGAAGAAGATCCCTACCTGGCGGGCATCGCTCCTCTCCCGTGGTGAGCGCCTTGCGCTCGTGTGCCACATTCTGTCCGCCATGCCGGTCCACATGCTCATTGCCACCTCCATCAACGGATCCACTCTGAAGAAGATTAACCAAATCATCCGTGACTTCCTTTGGCACGGCAGCAAGGAGGCCAAAGGTGGGCAATGTGCAGTTAACTGGCGTAAGGTCTGCATGCCCATTGAGCTGGCTGGCTGGGCGTGCGGGATTTGCAGCGCATCGGCATCTCGCTTCGGGTGCGCTGGCGATGGCTTCAGCTCACGGACCCATCTCGGCCTTGGAACCACCTATCGATCCCCTGCGAGTCAGATATCAGAGGCATCTTCCGGGCCTCCATGAGCTAGACTCTTGGGGACAGACGAGCCTATCGATTTTGGACAGACCGCTGGGTGCAGGGGCAGTCCATCATCGAGATTGCGCCGGCCCTCCTTGCCATGGTGTCGCGCTGTCGACGCAAGGCCCATTCTGTCGCTGACGGGCTCGCCAACTGGGCCTGGGTCAGGGACCTCCAGGGCGCTCTTGGGGTCGCCGCGACAGTACAGTACATTGACATCTGGACGCATCTCCAGACGTCATCCTCTCCACCACGCCAGATGCCATCTCTTGGCACTGGATGGATTCTGGGCAATACAGGGCTGCATCCTGCTACAAGGCCCTCTTCACCGGTTCTATTCCTCCCCCGCACCCAGAGTTGACCTGGCGCAGCTGGGCTCCTCTGCGAGTCAAATTCTTCACGTAGCTTGCGCTTCAAGACCGTTGCTGGACTGCCGAGTGCCTCTCCCGGCATGGACTCCCTCACGCTGATCGGTGCGTGCTCTGCGATCAAGCCACCAAGACGATGCATCACCTCCTCATCGCTTGCCCATTCTCACATGGTGCTTGGCATGACATCCTCTCCTCCTGCTGGCTAACAACGACGGCGTCAACCGGTGACGGAGACTTCCTCGAGTGGTGGGCAGCCTCCATGGCCTCGACTCCTTCCAGCCTTCGAAAAGGCCTTGCCTCTCTCATCCTTCTCAATGCATGGAGCATCTGGAAACACCGCAATGCATGCATCTTTGATGGCGAGCATGTTGGGGAATGTAGTAATTTCAAAAAAATTCCTATGCACACGCATGATCATGGTGATGCATAGCAACGAGAGGGGAGAGTGTGTCCACGTACCCTCGTAGACCGAAAGCGGAAGCGCTAGCACAACGCGGTTGATGTAGTCGTACGTCTTCATGATCCGATAGATCCAAGTACCGAACGTACGGCACCTTCGAGTTTAGCACAAGTTCAGCTCGATGACGTCCCGCGAACTCCGATCCAGCAGAGCTTCACGGGAGAGTTCCGTCAGCACGATGGCCTGATGACGGTGATGATGTTGCTACCAACACAGGGCTTCGCCTAAGCACCGCTACGATATGGCCGAGGTGGAATATGGTGGAGGGGGGCACCGCACACGGCTGGGAGAGATCAACAGATCAACTTGTGTGTCTAGAGATGCCCCCTGCCCCCGTATATGAAGGAGCAAGGGGGAGAGGCGACCGGCCAAGGAGGGCGCGCCAAGGGGGGGAGTCCTACTCCCACCGGGAGTAGGACTCCTCCTTTCCTAGTAGGAGTAGGAGAAGGGGGAAGGAGGAGGTGGAGAGAAGGAAGGAGAGGGGGGCCGCCGCCCCCTTCCCTTGTCCAATTCGGACTGGGGCAAGGGGGCGCGCGCCACCTCCTGGCTGCCCTCTCTCTTCTCCACTAAGGACCAATAGGCCCATTACATCCCTGGGGGGTTCCGGTAACCTCCCGGTACTCCGGTAAAATCCCGATTTCACCCGGAACACTTCCGACGTCCAAATATAGGCTTCCAATATAGGAACCTTTATGTCTCGACCATTTTGAGACTCCTCGTCATGTTCGTGATCATATCTGGGACTCCGAACTACCTTCGGTACATCAAAACATATAAACTCATAATACCGATCCTCACAGAACTTTAAGCGTGCGGACCCTACGGGTTCGAGAACTATATAGACATGACAGAGACACGCCTCCGGTCAATAACCAATAGTGGAACCTGGATGCTCATATTGGCTCCCACCCACATATTCTACGAAGATCTTTATCGGTCAAACCGCATAACAACGTACGTTGTTCCCTTTGTCATCGGTATGTTGCTTGCCCGAGATTCGATCGTCGGTATCTCAATACCTAGTTCAATCTCGTTACCGGCAAGTCTCTTTACTCGTTCCATAATGCATCATCCCGCAACTAACTCATTATTCACATTACTTGCAAGGCTTATAGTGATGTGCATTACCGAGAGGGCCCAGAGATACCTCTCCGACAATCGGAGTGACAAATCATAATCTCGAAATACGCCAACTCAACAAGTACCTTCGGAGACACCTGTAGAGCACCTTTATAATCACCCAGTTACGTTGTGACGTTTGGTAGCACACAAAGTGTTCCTCCGGTAAACAGGATTTTCATAGTCTCATAGTCATAGGAACATGTATAAGTCATGAAGAAAGCAATAGCAACATACTAAACGATCAAGTGCTAAGCTAACGGAATGGGTCAAGTCAATCACATCATTAATATTCCCTAGAGGCAATAATAAAGTTATTATTTATTTCCTCATATCATGATAAATGTTTATTATTCATGCTAGAATTGTATTAACCAGAAACATAATACATGTGTGAATACATAGACAAACATAGTGTCACTATTATGCCTCTACTTGACTAGCTCGTTAATCGAAGATGGTTGAGTTTCCTAGCCATGGACATGAGTTGTCATTTGATTAATGGGATCACATCATGTATTCACACATGTATTCTGTTTCTGGTTAATACAATTCTAGCATGAATAATAAACATTTATCATGATATGAGGAAATAAATAATAACTTTATTATTGCCTCTAGGGCATATTTCCTTCAGTCTCCCACTTGCACTAGAGTCAATAATCTAGATTACATAGTAATGATTCTAACACCCATGGAGTTTTGGTGCTGATCATGTTTTGCTCGTGGAAGAAGCTTAGTCAACGGGTTTGCAACATTCAGATCCGTATGTATCTTGCAAATCTCTATGTCTCCCACTTGGACTTGGTCTCGGATGGAATTGAAGCGTCTCTTGATGTGCTTGGTCCACTTGTGAAATCTGAATTCCTTTGCCAAGGCAATTGCACCAGTATTGTCACAAAAGATTTTCATTGGACCCGATGCACTAGGTATGACACCTAGATCGGATATGAACTCCTTCATCCAGATTGTTTCAAATGTAGACCAAACTCGTAACTCAAATATTCTCCTCCACAATCAGATCGTAGAAACTTTATTTTCTTGTTATGATGATTATCTACTTCACTTTGAAATTCTTTGAACTTTTCAAATGTTTTAGAATTATGTTTCATTAAGTAGATATACCCATATCTGCTCAAATCATCTGTGAAGGTGAGAAAATAACAATACCCGCCGCAAGCCTCAATATTCATCGGACCACATACATCAGTATGTATGATCTCCAATAAATCTATTGCTCGCTCCATTGTTCCGGAGAACGGCATTTTAGTCATCTTGCCCATAAGGCATGGTTCGCAAGTACCAAGTGATTCATAATCAAGTGATTCCAAAAGTCCATCAGTATGGAGTTTCTTCATGCGCTTTACACCAATATGACCCAAACGGCAGTGCCACAAATAAGTTGCACTATCATTATCAACTCTGCATCTTTTGGCTTCAACATTATAAATATGTGTATCACTACTGTCGAGATTTAACAAAATTCGACCACTCTTCAAGGGTGCATGACCATAAAAGATATTACTCATATAAATAGAACAACCATTATTCTCAGATTTAAATGAATAACCGTCTCGCATCAAACAAGATCCAGATATAATGTTCATGCTCAACGCTGGCACCAAATAACAATTATTTAGGTCTAAAACTAATCCTGAAGGTAGATGTTGAGGTAGCGTGCCGACAGTGATCACATCGACTTTGGAAACATTTCCCACATGCATTGTCACCTCGTCCTTAGCCAGTCTTCGCTTAATCTGTAGTACCTGTTTCGAGTTGCAAATATTAGCAACATAACCAGTATCAAATACCCAGGTGCTACTGCAAGCTCTATTAAGGTACACATCAATAACATGTATATCACATATACCTTTGTTCACCTTGCCATCCTTCTTATCTGCCAAATACTTGGGGCAGTTCCGCTTCCAGTGACCAGTCTTCTTACAGTAGAAGTACTCAGTCTCAGGCTTAGGTCCAGACATAGGTTTCTTCTCTTGAGCAGCAACTTGCTTGCTGTTCTTCTTGAAGTTCCCCTTCTTCTTCCCTTTACCCTTTTTCTTGAAACTGGTGGTCTTGTTGACCATCAACACTTGATGCTCCTTCTTGATTTCTACCTCCGCAGCCTTTAGCATTGCGAAGAGCTCGGGAATTGTCTTATCCATCCCTTGCATATTATAGTTCATCACGAAGCTCTTGTAGCTTGGTGGCAGTGATTGAAGAATTCTGTTAATGACACTATCACCCGGAAGATTAACTCCCAGTTGAATCAAGTGATTGTTATACCCAAACATTTTGAGTATATGTTCACTGACAGATCTATTCTCCTCCATCTTGCAGCTATAGAACTTATTGGACACTTCATATCTCTCAATCCGGGCATTTGCTTGAAATATTAACTTCAACTCCTGGAACATCTCATATGCTCCATGACGTTCAAAACGTCATTGAAGTCTCGGTTCTAAGCCGTAAAGCATGGCACACTGAACTATCGAGTAGTCATCAGCTTTGCTCTGCCAGACGTTCTTAACGTCGTTAGTTGCATTTGCAGCAGGCCTGACACCCAGTGGTGCTTCCAGGACGTAATTCTTCTGTGCAGCAATGAGGATAATCCTCAAGTTATAGACCCAGTCCGTGTAATTGCTACCATCGTCTTTCAACTTTGCTTTCTCATGTAACGCATTAAAATTCAACAGAACAACAGCACGGGCCATCTATCTACAACAACATAGACAAGCAAAATATTATCAGGTACTAAGTTCACGGTAAATTTAAGTTCAATTAATCATATTACTTAAGAACTCCCACTTAGACAGATATCCCTCTAATCATCTAAGTGATCACGTGATCCAAATCAACTAAACCATGTCCGATCATCACGTGAGATGGAGTAGTTTTCAATGGTGAACATCACTATGTTGATCATATCTACAGTATGATTCACGCTCGACCTTTCGGTCTCAGTGTTCCGAGGCCATATCTGCATATGCTAGGCTCGTCAAGTTTAACCCGAGTATTCTGCGTGTGCAAAAACAGGCTTGCACCCATTGTAGATGGACATAGAGCTTATCACACCCGATCATCACGTGGTGTCTCGGCACGACGAACTTTGGCAACGGTGCATACTCAGGGAGAACACTTTTATCTTGAAATTTAGTGAGAGATCATCTTATAATGCTACCGTCAATCAAACCAAAATAAGATGCATAAAGGATAAACATCACATGCAATCAATATAAGTGATATGATATGGTCATCATCATCTTGTGCTTGTGATCTCCATCTCCAAAGCACCGTCATGATCACCATCGTCACCGGCGCGACACCTTGATCTCCATTGTAGCATCGTTGTTGTCTCGCCAACTATTGCTTCTACGACTATCGCTATCGCTTAGAGATAAAGTAAAGCATTACATGGCGATTGCATTGCATACAATAAAGCGACAACCATATGGCTCCTGCCAGTTGCCGATAACTCGGTTACAAAACATGATCATCTCATACAATAAAATATAGCATCATGCCTTGACCATATCACATCACAACATGCCCTGCAAAAACAAGTTAGACGTCCTCTACTTTGTTGTTTACGTGGCTGCTACGGGCTGAGCAAGAACCGTGCTTACCTATGCATCAAAACCACAATGATAGTTCGTCAAGTTAGTGTTGTTTTAACCTTCTCAAGGACCGGGTGTAGCTACACTCGGTTCAACTAAAGTTGGAGAAACTGACACCCGACAGCCACCTATGTGCAAAGCACGTCGGTAGAACCAGTCTCGCGTAAGCGTACGTGTAATGTCGGTCCGGGCTGCTTCATCCAACAATACCGCCGAACCAAAGTATGACATGCTAGTAAGCAGTATGACTTGTATCGCCCACAACTCACTTGTGTTCTACTCATGCATATAACATCTACGCATAAAACCTGGCTCGGATGCCACTGTTGAGGAACGTAGTAATTTCAAAAAAATTCCTACGCACACGCAGGATCATGGTGATGCATAGCAACGAGAGGGGAGAGTGTGCCCACGTACCCTCGTAGACCGAAAGCAGAAGCGTTAGCACAACACGGTTGATGTAGTCGTACGTCTTCACGATCTGACCGATCCAAGTACCAAACATACGGCACCTCCGAGTTCAGCACATGTTCAGCTCGATGACATCCCGTGAACTCCGATCCAGCAGAGCTTCACGGGATTGTTCCGTCAGCACGACGGCGTGATGGCGGTGATGATGTTGCTATCGACGCAGGGCTTCGCCTAAGCACTGCTACGATATGACCAAGGTGGAATATGGTGGAGAGGGGCACCACACACGGCTGGTAGAGATCAACAAATCAACTTGTGTGTCTAGAGGTGCCCCTGCCCCCATATATAAAGGAGCAAGGGGGGAGAGGCGGCTGGCCAAGGAGGGCGCGCCAAGGGGGGGAGTCCTACTCCCACCGGGAGTAGGACTCCTCCTTTCCTAGTAGGACTAGGAGAAGGGGGAAGGAGGAGGTGGAGAGAAGGAAGGAAAGGGGGGCCGCTACCCCCTTCCCTTGTCCAATTAGGACTGGGGCAAGGGGGGCGCGCGCCACCTCCTGGCTGCCCTCTCTCTTCTCCACTAAGGCCCAATAGGCCATTTACATCCCCGAGGGGGGGGGGGTTCCAGTAACCTCCCGGTACTCCGGTAAAATCCCGATTTCACCCGGAACACTTTTGATGTCCAAATATAGGCTTCCAATATATCAATCTTTATGCCTCGACCATTTCGAGACTCCTCGTCATGTCCGTGATCATATCCAGGACTCCGAACTACCTTCGGCACATCAAAACATATAAA
This sequence comes from Triticum urartu, assembly GCF_056163025.1. Lineage (NCBI taxonomy): Eukaryota > Viridiplantae > Streptophyta > Magnoliopsida > Poales > Poaceae > Triticum > Triticum urartu. The sequence goes on along the minus strand of NC_141873.1, from coordinate 399,466,961 downwards.
CTCATAATACCGATCGTCACAGAACTTTAAGCGTGCGGACCCTACGGGTTCGAGAACTATGTAGACATGACCGAGAAACGTCTCCGGTCAATAACCAATAACGGAACCTGGATGCTCATATTGGCTCCCGCATATTCTACGAAGGTCTTTATCGGTCAAACCGCATAACAACATACGTTGTTCCCTTTGTCATCGGTATGTTACTTGCCCGAGATTCGATCGTCGATATCTCAATACCTAGTTCAATCTCGTTACCAGCAAGTCTCTTTACTCATTTCGTAATGCGTCATCCTGCAACTAACTCATTAGTCACATTGCTTGCAAGGCTTATAGTGATGTGCATTACCGAGAGGGCCCAAAGATACCTCTCCGACAATCGGAGTGACAAATCCTAATCTCGAAATACGCGAACTCAACAAGTAACTTCAGAGACACCTGTAGAGCATCTTTATAATCACCCAGTTACGTTGTGACGTTTGGTAGCACACAAAGTGTTCCTCCGGTAAACGGGAGTTGCATAATCTCATAGTCATAGGAACATGTATAAGTCACGAAGAAAGCAATAGCAACATACTAAATGATCAAGTGCTAAGCTAACGGAATGGGTCAAGTCAATCACATCATTCTCCTAATGATGTGACCCCGTTAATCAAATGACAACTCATGTCCATGGCTAGGAAACTCAACCATCTTCGATTAACGAGCTAGTCAAGTAGAGGCATACTAGTGACACTATGTTTGTCTATGTATTCACACATGTATTATGTTTCCGATTAATTCAATTCTAGCATGAATAATAAACATTTATCATGATATGAGGAAATAAATAATAACTTAATTGCCTCTAGGGCATATTTCCTTCAGAGCACCCTTCTGCTTCACGCCTCCTTCAGACTATCCACGACGAAGCTCAGTCTTGGGCCTCCGCGGGCGCCAGGGGCCTAGCGGCCATTACTCCCGCGAGGAATCCGTAATCATCTTGTAGGGCTGTGCCACCCTAATCCCTGTTTTTCCTCGGACCTGATTACGCTTGTGTAAGCTGATCCCATGTACTTGTTTTCCCTCTCCTATCAATGAAATGATACGCTTCGGCGTATTCGTAAAAAAAAACTCAGTTAATGTATAAAAATGTCCAAGCGAACCCCGAAAAATTCCAAAAATCGACACAACACTCCTGTTGTTCTATGTTGACACTAGGAAAAGTTTTGAAATCGAGAAGAGGCAACATATATCGTTTCATCCAGAAAGGTGAAATGTTCCCTACCAAAATCATCACACTTGTTGTGAGAAGCTCTGGTTTATGAGAAGCTTATACTCAAACCTGCCCCAAATGGGGCAAAAATTTTACCACGACATGTTGATGCCTCTTGATACTTCTCCGTTGTATCTACTTTTCCGAACACTTTTGCCCTTGTTTTGGACTCTAACTTGCATGATTTGAATGGAACTAACCCGGACTGACGCTGTTTTCAGCAGAATTGCCATGGTGTTATTTATGTGCAGAAACAAAAGTTCTCGGAATGACCTGAAACTCCACGAAACTTATTTTTGGAAAATATTAAAAATACTGGAAGAAGAATCCATGCCAGGGGGCCTCCACCTGTCCACGAGGGTGGGGGCGCTCCTGCCCCCTGGGCGCGCTCCTGCCTCGTGAGCCCCCTGTTGCTCCACCGACCTCAACTCCAACTCCGTATATTCGTGTTCGGGGAGAAAAAAATCAGAGAAAAGGATTCATCGCGTTTTATGATACGGAGCTGCCGCCAAGCCCTAAAACCTCTCGGGAGGGCTGATCTGGAGTCCGTTCGGGGCTCCAGAGAGGGGAATCCGTCGCCGTCGTCATCATCAACCATCCTCCATCACCAATTTCATGATGCTCACCGCCGTGTGTGAGTAATTCCATCGTAGGCTTGCTGGACGGTGATGGGTTGGATGAGATTTATCATGTAATCGAGTTAGTTTCGTTAGGGTTTGATCCCTAGTATCCACTATGTTCTGAGATTGATGTTGCTATGACTTTGCTATGCTTAATGCTTGTCACTAGGGCCCGAGTGCCATGATTTCAGATCTGAACCTATTATGTTTTCATGAATATATGTGAGTTCTTGATCCTATCTTGCAAGTCTATAGTCACCAACTATGTGTTATGATCCGGCAACCCCGAAGTGACAATAATCGTTACCACTCCCAGTGATGACCATAGTTTGAGGAGTTCATGTATTCACTATGTGTTAATGCTTTGGTCCGGTACTCTATTAAAAGGAGGCCTTAATATCCCTTAGTTTCCATTAGGATCCTGCTGCCACGGGAGGGTAGGACAAAAGATGTCATGCAAGGTCTTTTCCATAAGCACGTATGACTATATTCGGAATACATGCCTACATTACATTGATGAATTGGAGCTAGTGCTGTGTCACCCTATGTTATGACTGTTACATGATGAACCGCATCCGGCATAATTCTCCATCACCGATCCAATGCCTATGAGCTTTTCACATATTGTTCTTCGCTTATTTACTTTACTGTTGCTACTGTTACAATCACTACAAAACCCAAAAATACTACTTTTGCTATCGTTACTGTTACTTCCATATTACTTTGCTACTAAATACTTTGGTGCAGATACTAAGTTATCCAGGTACGGTTGAATTGACAACTCAACTGCTAATACTTGAGAATATTATTTGGCTCCCCTTGTGTCAAATCAATAAATTTGGGTTGAATACTCTACCGTCGAAAACTGTTGTGATCCCCTATACTTGTGGGTTATCACCGCTCCATGATAGCATGCCAAGTTTCATGAATTTTGGATTTACTAGAATTACAAAAGCAAGTACGTCGACGTTTGCCGGAGAGCCATGGTGTCGTGGTGTTCGAATGTCATCCCCATTTCTTGCATGGGACATAAGCATAAACCCATTGACACATATATGATTTTACAACCCATGTTGGTGCACCGGAGCATGTGCATGTAGTTTAATTTTGAATTGTGCACTTGAAATGGCCAGAAAACCAACTTAATGTATAAAATGTTCAAACGAACCCTGAATAATTCAAATTCTTTTACGACACACATATAGTTGCATGTTCACTGTAGATAAAATGTCTAGCAATTCAAATACCGTCCATTGCCACTGTGACCCCATTATGTAATTCAAATCAAGATGAAAAATCGAGTAGATCGCACACAGTGTATTATCACTAACCGTGTGAGATGCAGCACAGAATATCCTGGAGCACCGTTGGTGTATAATACGCCTATGGCTTATGCGAGAAGGTGTGTCGGCTACAGTCTACAACCGGCGTCTCAAGCACACTAGCTCGCTCCCCAAATATCATTTCACTGTTCAATCATCGCCGGTGAAAGATGGGCACGTGGACCCGTGTCGTGAGGGCAACTTTGGTGGCCCAATCCGGTGAGAGCGCACCCGTAGCCGCCATGCGTGTGCTAACAAGGTGCATGAGCACGACCGCAATCTGCGACCGGGCGACCAAGGCAGCCCAAATGGTCGCTGTTGCTTCTCAGGTGGTGGCAGCAACATTTGCCTCGGGAACATCAACTGGCGAGAGAGGCACTGCAACTATCCGTTCCGCAACGGCGACTTTAGCCCTAATGGAGGCCTCCCACGACCATGTCGAGGCTGCCCACGCCCAGCTCGTGGCGGTCAAATCGAATGAAGCTTCTCCAACAACGGTCGGCAACCCACGACCGAAGAGTTGGCAATGCCAAGAGCGTTCGAGCAGCCGTCCATTCCTCCATCGCATACCTTGTGACGACGGAGCCCGTCCAAGCCCAGATCGCGGCCGCCCACGCCCAGCTCATGGCGGCCTTTTCCAAAGAGATGGCGGATGCGGATGGCGAGATGCTTGTTGAGTATGGTGCGATGGATGCCATGGAACCCCTTCCCCAGGAGACCGTCAGGCGTGAGCTAGACATGGAAGCGGCGGCGGAGATCGACAAGCACCAGCCGTAGTACTAGTACTCTTTGTTTTGTTTAATTAAGAGCGCCGGTCTTTAATTTGTTAGAGTAATGTTTAGGTCCGCTAGCTCTATTTAATTGCTGAACTTGCTCGATTAAGAAGTGTGGGTGTGCTGTAGTCTCCTTTGTGTACCAAAATTATGCAATTACGTGGATGACCACTGTAACCAGGGAAATTTGAACCAATATTTTTGACATTCAAACTCGTCACACACGGGTTAAGCTATCTGAATTGTTTGTGATGTTCACATATCGTACATAGTTCTGAATAAGGGACTGTGTCTGATGACACTTTGCATGCCAGTTTTTTCGCCGAAGCGATTCCAAATTTTCGGCTTCTGCGGAAATATCAACCTCCCCGCCCCTCCCCCTTACCAAAAGCCACATTTCCCCTGTTTCCTCCTTCCTTTCCAAGTTGAAACCTTCACTCCTTGCTTGCAGCCTCCTCGCCAGTGACCCTCCTTCATGCTGCTCGGCCTCGTCTATCCAGGCAGGTAATCCACAACCGACCCCCATCCTCCTCCTCCTTCCACATCCCACATGCCCCGACTGCCGGTGCGAGCACGACACCTTCCACCCAAATCACCGACCCCTCCACCAAATAAGCGCCTCCCTAAGCCATGGTGCATGCAGTATAGCCAGGATATCAAGGAGCATCTGGCAGCGGAGAAGCAAATCGCGGCCGCACGGGCGGATGAGGTCGCGATGGCTGCCATTCGTGCCGACCCCCAGATCTTGGAGGAGCACCTTGCCATTTGCTAGCTACGCTGGTTAAGCATGCTCGGTTTACCCGTTGCGTGTGCTGCTCCTGCCTTTCCTTCACAAATTCTAGTGAGTTGTGCTATCTAATTTTACCATGCAATATGTTGCTCTAGTGTATATGTTATATATGTCGTGCAGTGTGGTGCTCACTTATTAACTGTTTTGTTAATTAGTTGTCGTTTTCAGTTAACTGTTTGGTTCAATTCTGCAAATGTGATGTTCAATTCTTCAGGCTGCAATTTTGTATTGTCTTCTATGTGAGAAATAAATCAAATTTATCTTTACAAAATACATGAGAAATGAATACAATTGCTATATTTCCAAGTTGTCAAGCAAGCTTGGTTTGGTTATACATTGTGCAATTATTGTGCAAATATTGGTCCATTGTCTAATAGCACATTATTGTGCAATTGCAGGAACCATTCTAATATTTAGGTTTTTAACAATTTGGTCTTGCACATGTAGGTCCTGCTGTCAGAGGTTTTGACCCACTGTTCGACCCTTTTTGCATATGGGGAAATGAGTTTTCCATGAATATCAATCAAATCATCAAGAAACTCAGAAAGATTGTTAGGATAAAGAAATTGGCGACAAAAAACAACAATATATTTGTCTGCACAATGAAGAAGACATCAGTTCACTACAGGATGGTACTAACTATTATACCTTGCCTTTTTTTATTCCTTTGTCCCATTTCCAATATAGAGAAGATATTTATGCAATATCCTTGTTTTCAGGCCTTTCCAAAGCAGTTCACTGATGATTACCTCTCAAACCACCTCTATGGTCAGGAGGCGAGGAAGGTTTTCATACAACACCCACGGTTCAATATTGAAGTGTTTCTGAAGAGGACGAAGGATAGACGGTCAATCATCCACAAGCACTGGCCTAAAGTTGCAAAGACCTTCAACATGAATGAAGGATCAATATTCGCCTTCCGCTTCAGCAGTTTTCCAGATGAGATGCATCTTTCTATATACCGCCTATGACGCTAATTTCGAAAGGTTCTACATGTTGCATGTGAAACTTGGTGCTGGGGTGCAGTTGTGTAATGGGGTAGCTGAGTGCTGAAGCTATATCATGTTGTACTCTGATGTATTTCAATTATGAAATTCTGCTTCCTTAATATGGAAATGGAATATATTAATATGAATGTTAATTAGATTAATAAATGGATTACTAATAATAGGGTAATTAGCCTACTAATGGCGAATTAGCCTGCTAATTGGGTTTTGCTATTGCAAAAGGTTATTGAAAAAATACCGTGGGTGATGACCTCAGGCAACGCACACAGTTTCTAGGAATAAATCGTGTTGGATCAATGAACAATCACACACGACTTTCTCTTGAAAACTGTTTGCGTTATGCCACCTTGCGCAAACGTTTACCACATAAAAACTGTGTGTGATGGACAACCTTTGCCACACAGTATCTTCTATGGACCGTGTGTGATGCATTCAATAACGCAAACGATAAAATTGTTAATATAATTTGCAATGGCAACGCTATCACAAATGATTTAACGGGAAAAATTGTGTGTGATGTACATGTCAAAAACGAAAACGTTTACCTTGGAGCAACAGTGTGGGATGTACATACGAACGGAAACGTTTAGCGGGGACTGACTGTGTGGGATGTACTTGCGACCGGAAACAATTTCGCATGTATAATTATATTTTTTAGCTCAACTGTACCTATTTCCGTATTTGAGTGCTCGCCGGTCACACACGACCTCATTTTGCCGAGCGTGTGTGCTAGGAGGGCATATCCCCGATGGTTTCTGGGTCGTGTGGGAAGGACCCCCTATCGCCCACACTCACTAGGCGACGGTTCCAAATGCGGGCGTGGAAAGGGGTTAAAAACCGTTTGTATAGCACCGACGCGTACTAGTGTAGGTGTCACTTGGGAGCCTCCGACACATTGTGGAGTTGAACCAAGAAGTTTTTAAGGGCAAGGAGATCGCCTACTTCGTGAAGATCTACCTGAGTGAGGCAAGTCCTTCGTGGACGATGACCATGGAGGGATAGACAAGTGATTCTTGCTAGAACTACGTCGATATTTCCCCAGAGAGGAAGGGATGATGCAGCACATCAACGGTAGGTATTTCCCTCAGTGTTGAGACCAAGATTATAAAACCAGTAGGAGAACCACGCAACACTACATGAATGGCACCTGCACACAAATAACAAATACAAGCAACCTAATTTATTAAAGGGGTGGTCAATCCCTTTCGGGTAACGGTGCCAGAAATTGGCAAACGGACATGAGAAAGTTGTAATAAGTTGATAGACCAAATGCCAAATAAAATAAAGTGCAGCAAGGTATTTTTGTATTTTTGGTTTAATAGATCTAAAAATAAAAGCAAACAAAATAGATCACAAAGGCAAATATATTAAAGAAGAGACCTGGGGGCCGTAGGTTTCACTAGTGGCTTCTGTCGAGAAAAATAGCATACAGTGGGTAAAAAAATTATTGTTGGGCAATTGATAGAACTTCAAATAATCATGACGATATCCAGGCAATGATCATTATATAGGCATCACGTCCAAGATTAATAGACCGACTCCTGCCTGCATCTACTACTATTACTCCACACATCGACCGCTATCCAGCATGCATCTAGTGTATTAAGTTCATGGAAAAAGGAGTAATGCAATAAGAATGATGGCATGATGTAGACAATATCTATTTATGTAGAAATAGACCCCATCTTGTTATCCTTAATGGCAACGATACATACGTGTCGGTTCCCCTTCTATCACTGGGATGAAGCACCGTAAGATTGAACCCATCACAAAGCACCTCTTCCCATCGCAAGATAAATATATCAAGTTGGCCAAACAAAACCCAAATATTGGAGAAGAAATATGAGGCTATAAGCAGTCATCCATATAAGAGATCTGTCGGCGTTCTGGGAATGGGGGTCCCCAGACTTGCCTGCCTGCGGCCCGCGGAGTGGCTCGAGTGGGGGCCCAGCGCGGCCCAACTTCATCAGCTCAAGCTCAAGACCCTCGCAAGGGGCCAAGCCTTACGGGGCGGACGACAGGAAGCTTCCTCAGGAGCAGCCTCATCAGGCAGGCTTGTGAGGAGGCGGAGAGATCAAGGCAGGGCCACCTCGCGAGGAGCCCATGACGCAAGCCATGATGATCGAGATCAGGCGGGCGCCAGGCGGGCGCCGGCCTGCGCAGTGTCCTTGTTTCCCCTTCGGTGCAAAGGGAGCAAGCACATGCCAAGGCATCGGGCAAAGGTTACCATTCTGGTGCAACGAGACCAAGACCAGCAGTGCGGTAGGACGGAGGTCACCGTGGAGCCCAAGACGGCGTCATCACCAGTGCTTTTGGCAGCCGAAGACCACCTTTGGTTAGGATAACTTGTACTGGATGTTCCCCTTCAAAATGGCCAATTGGTGGCGCCCTTCCCGCTCATTATTTGGGAAGAGGACCAGGGCCTCTATAAATAGGACTAGCCACCATAGAGAGAAAGGGAGGGGGGGGGGGAGAAAAAAAAGGAAAAACACACAGAGAGAGAGGGAGACCAAGCAGAACACACCGCACCAGCTCAAGAACACCTCTCGCGAGGCCGTTCTTCCCCTGTATTGTTCATCATCAGCCCCTGAGGCAATCCACCACACCACACACTGGAGTAGGGTATTACACCACATCGGTGGCCCGAACCAGTATAAACCTCGTGTCCCTTGTGTGTTCTTCTTTCCGGCCTAGATCTCTTGCGAGCCATAGGAATGCGAGTCGGTAGGGGAATGATCTTCGTGCGCACCCCAGAGTTCGAACCTTAAGGGTCTGCCGGAACCCGAAATCTGACATTTGGCGCGCCAGGTAGGGGTGCGTCGGGATCTTTCTTCCGGCGTTCGCGTGTGATCTTCCATCGTGTCCATCGCTGACGCTTGTCGGGCTCGCGCCGAGCGCCGGGCTGCTCTTGCCACCCGCGTCGCCTAGACAGCGCCCGTCGGCGGACGTCCCCGTCGTTCCCCGTCACCTGCCGCCAACGCCGCCACCAGCCCGGCGGGGAATGAGCAGCAGGCCTCGTCCCCGCATCCTTCGATGCGGCGGGAGGGCCGCACCGCCACCCCGTTGCTGACTCCAGCCGGTTCGTCGTCCCATGCCCTTCGCGCCCCCACGGACGCGCACGCCGCGCTGCTCCTGGGAAGAGAGGTCCTGCACTACCGCCCCGTCGACGACCTCTACAAAGACTGGCTCGCCCGCATCAGCGAGCTCGTCAGCGCCGCAGGAGGCTCTCCCTTGCCATCCCTCTCGCTCCCTCGCCCTCCATTCCGTGCAGGGGGCAAGTATCAGGAGGCGCCTCTGCCGCCTCCTCCCCAAGAAGGCTCCCTAACTCCAAGGCGCGCAGCCCCGGGGCGAGACCCTCCACGTCCGGCGCCTATGCGGCAAGAAAGGAGCTGACAAGAGATCCCTCGTCCCCAAGAAGGTGCTCGCGGGCTCCCAGCACCGGCGTGCCAAGACCGCGTCCCTGCGCCTCCACGCCAAGACCCCGCGCTGCTCCAAGTGGCGGCGTGTGGTAACCCCCAGGAGCAAGCCCATCACCAGCAAAGGGTGCTGGTGGCCACAACAGGCTGCCGCGCCTTCACCCCCGAGCTACGCACTATCGCATGGCCAGGAAAGTTCAAGCCTGATCTGCCCCCCGCTACGTTGGCATGGCGGACCCCGCGGAATTCCTACAGCTCTATGAGCTGGGCATCGAAGCCGCCAACGGAGATGAAAAGGTCATGGCGATCTGGTTTCCCATGGCGCTCAAGGATGGCGCCCACACCTGGCTCCTGAACCTGGCTCCTGGCACGATCTCCTCCTGGGACGAGATGCGCACTCGCTTCATCACTAACTTCCAGGGCACTCGCGACCGGCCCCCGGCCATGAGCAACCTGCGCCGCATCAAGCAACAGCCAGGGGAAACCCTGCAGAAATACATCCAGCGCTTCAACAACGCTCGCCTCAAGATCCCCAGGGTGACCGAGGAAGCCATTATCTCCGCCTTCTCCGATGGCGTGCGCGACATCAAGATGAAGGAGGAACTAGCAATCCATGAAGACCTGTGCACATCCCTGGAGCTGTTCAACTTGGCGACCAAGTGTGCCAGGGCTGAGGAAGGGCGCCTCTCCCTCCTCGAGCTCCCGGCCGCCGACCCAGAAGAGAAAAAGCTCAAGGCCAAGGACGTGAAGCGTAAGGGAGCTGCTGTGCTCGCAGCGGAACCAGACACCAAGCGAGGCAGGGATCAGCATGAGTCATCCAAGGGCAGCCGATACTGCGTGTACCATGACCTCCACACCCACAACACTAATGAATGCCAAGAGCTCAGGGCCGTGCCAGATGGGCGTATCGGCCGACGCCCTGAGCGCAACGACGGGGGCTATGGCCGAGGAGGAGGAAGAGGTGGACAATGATGGGAAGACCGTGGCCCTCGCCAAGTGTGGCATGACCGACCTCGCGAGGATCGCTGGCAGGACTAGCCTCGTGAGGATTGCCCGCACGGCAACGCATGCCTCCCTCCTTTACCGCCACCGCGAAGGAGGAATGAAGACCAGCATCAAGACGAGGGGACTGGGGGCTTCCAGGAACCGCGCGCAATCGCTTGCATCTTGGGTGGCGCCCAGGCCCCAGCCTCACAGTGCATTTTCAAGCAGTTTGCTCACGAGGTGAATGCAGTCCTCCCCAAGCTTGAGGCCACGCGCCCTCTCAGGTGGTCTGCATGCGCTATCACGTTCAGCTCAGCGGATCAGCTCAAGTGCGCGGCAACGGCCGGAGTCCTCTCGATGCTTTGCTCCCCAGTCATCAAAAATGTGCAGGTCACCAGGACCCTCGTTGATGGCGGAGCAGGACTCAATGTCTTGTCCGTCGAGACATTCGACAATCTCCAAGTGCCGTATGATCAGCTTCAGACGACCAAGCCTTTCTCAGGAGTCACTGATGGTTCCACTGTTCCAATAGGGCAGGTTCGCCTTCTAGTCACCTTCAAGCAGCGCAACAACTACCGCACCGAGCTCATCGACTTCGACGTCGCCCACATTCGCCTGCCATACAACGCCATCCTCGGGTACCCAGCCCTAGCCAAGTTCATGGCAGTGACTCACCATGGCTACAATGTCCTCAAGATGCCAGGAAGCGGTGGAGTCATCACAGTACCCTGTGAGGAAAGGGACGTAGTGTGTTCACTTGAGCGTGCCTTCCAAGCCGTAGCAATCAAAGACCCAGATCATAGGAGTGGAAGACTTCCCGAGACGACCCCTAAGAAGAAGAAGGCATCGCCTGGCCCAAGCCGTAAGGTGGCAGGCGCCTCCGGAGGCGTTCCGTCAGGATTTGCGCCCGTTCAGGGAGTGCCACCCTCTGTCACATAGGAAGGCGCGCCCGGCGCCCTCCTCAGGCAGGGCTCGGGGGCTCTTTCTTGGAGAGCCACCGACTTTGCCAAGGTCACGAGGGAGGCGCTCGGGCACCACTTGGAGGGGTGCTTCCAGGCATGTTTCCCTCAGGAAGGTACAAGGCAAGGAGAACCAAACCCTCAGGAGTTCATCGCAAGAAACACCCAGGAGCTACAGGAGTCGAGAGTCATGCGCGACAGCCGTCGCCTGCCCGCCGCAGCCCCACATCCAGGCGAGGATGGTGGGCTGCGCATTTGCATCGACGTGCCAGGGCTCAACCGAGCCATGTCTCAAGAGCGCCTCTGGCCTTCGCGTGCGGGGCGTTGCGAGGGTCCGCCTCACAGCTACGTTTGCATGCCTTTCGGCCTGCCGAACGCGGCCGCCGCTCATCAGCGCCTGCTAAGGAGCATTCTGGAGGCTCAGGAGGTCGGGCATTGTGCGGTCCTGGCGGAGATGGAGATGGCCCTCGAAAACCCGCCTGTGCCCCCGGAGCCTCCCGAGGCTCCTGGGCCTGGGGGCTCGTGAGGGTCGACGTCTTCACCACGCGCCGCCCACTTCTTCGGCATCAGTTCATCTCCAATGGCATCAGGTGACATCTTTAAAAGTTCCATTTTTAGCTAGGAGCACCCACTGGGCCGCGTCATTCCCATGTCACGTGGGTCCGTCCCTGCGGCATGTATCCGTTTTGCTTATGCTCTTTTACCTACCTTGTTGGGGGCGCCCCTCGAGCTGCATCATCCCCAAGCTGCTCGGGCCTGGCCCAATGGCGTTTGCTTTTCCCGCATTTACTTGAAATGAATTTGCTCCTCCGCTTAATCTGGTTCCCATGATTGTCATCTGCTGCTTATCGCGGACTCCTCCGCTCTCATGCAAAGCGCTTGCACGTTAAAAGGGGGGTACCTGAGCATCGCGACTCATGGGCTCCTACTGGCTCTCCAGTCCTCACCCCTGGCCTTGACCCATGGCATCGCGACCTGTCATACCAGCGGCGGCTGAGCTCGCTCGAGGGCCGGGACCTGAGGACGTAGAGCATTTGCATTCTAACCACCCTGCAGGAACACACCATTGATAAAGGCCCAGAGCCAGGCGCAACCCGCCTTGAGGTAGGGCCTCGTGAGTCCCGCGCTGGCTCACGAGTGCCCAGATACACCTCTCCTAGCCCTACCGTGCCGACCACGCGTCAGGGTGGGGCTGTACACGCACCGGGGGCTCCTCCCGGAGGGGAGCCCCCCTCCGACGCACCAGTGGAAGCACCATGCTCTGCGCTGGCTGACGACACTACCGAGGAGTGGCTATGCCCATACGGAAGCGCTATGCTCCGCGCTGGTGATAAACAACTAAGGGCGGCCCACGGCCGTACCAACCTTAGATAGCCCGGAGCTCAGTGTCCGGCACCGTCGCAACGCCTCCCCTCGGGAGTGCCGCGCGAGGGGGCTGGACACGGGGGCTACGCCCGGGCCATGCCCGAGCGCACGCCACCCAGCCAGGTCCCTCGGACCTGGTCGTCACACGCCCCTCCTCGATTGGAGCCAAGGTATGAAAACCCGTTTGAACGTCAAGGAGGACTCCTGAGCATCGTGACTCAGGAGCCTAACTAGTCACGTAGCCCCTCACTCCTTAGTCCCGTCCTGGTTTCCGGTCGGGGCTAACGGCGGTTGAGGTATGCGCGGGGCCGGGCCCTGCTGACGCAGAACGACAAATCCACTCCTTTGCTCCCCCCTTCCTACTTGTTGCTCGTGCATCAAGGGGGACTCCTGAGCATCGCGACTCAGGAGCCTAACTCGCCACGTAGCCCCTCACTCCTTAGTCCCGTCCTGGTTTTCGGTCGGGGCTAACGACAATTGCGGTATGCGCAGGGCCGGGCCCTGCCGACGAAGAGCGCAAGAAAATAGGAGGGAAAAAAATGCAAATTCCAGAGAATCCAAAGCAAATATTACAAGCCATAGATTGTTTCACGACGCCAAACACAAGTTTAAACGCCTCCGCGAGGCATGGTGCATGTTGCAGGAGTAAAAACATGATAGAAGCCGCGAAGGGATCACTCTCCAGTGGCGCCGCCGCCCGTGGTGGAGTCACGCTGGGTGACTCCGCCTCCTGAGGCCGCGGAGCTGGCGGCACCGCGCCCGGGCAAGGTACTGAAGGCGCGGAACCTCCCCAGCAAAGCCTCGGCTTGGCCTTTCACGGCCTCAGCAGCAACGACAGCAAGGTCGCCGCTCACGGGTTCCAGCAGGCTGTCGAAGTCAACGTCGGGGTCGCGCAGGTAGACGTGGCTGAGGACATGCGTTAGCACCGCGAAAGACAGGGCACGAGCCTCGGCCTCGTCCGTGGGGCCGAGGCCACCTGCGACGTCTTCGAGCGCACGGACCAGGAAGGGAAGCAGCTCTGCGGGGCCGTCCTCCGCACCAGCCAACGGCTCCTCCAAGCCGCCCTCGTAAAGCGTCTTCAGTGCGGCGCGAGCTTTCTTCTCCAGCTGCGTGAAGGTCACTCGATCCTCGGCCAGGACCTTCGCCTTGGCATCTAGCTCGGTCCTCTCCGCCTTCAGCGACCGCTCCAGCGTCTCCAACCGGCCGCAGCGGTCATCAAGCTTGGCATCCCGGTCCTTGATGGCAGCCTCCCGAGCCTTCATCTCCTTCTCCTTCTCCTGGCGGCCGCGGACCTCCTTGGCGAGCTCGTCGCGCAGGCCTTGCAGCTCGACCTCCAGTGCCTTGCAGCGGCCCTGGGCAGCCGCAGCGTCGCCCAGGGCGGCGTCGCGGGCCGCCTTGGCTCGGTTGGCGGCCTGCTTCTCCCCATCGGAGGCCGACATGGCCTGGCTCAGCGCTGCTCGGACGGAGGCAGCAGAACGGGCCCAACCAGAAGCTAGCTCCAAGTGCCCGGCCACTAGGCGAGGGTCCGCGCTCAGAAGATCCTCTCACAGCTGGCTCAGTTCATTGGCGACCCGGTCCAGGACGGCGGCAGAGGGATCATAAGAGATGGGAACCGGTGGAGGAGGAGAAGACGATAGCGTGATCACAACTTGGCAGGAAGGAACACCCTGGGCCTTGGCTACCCCGGCTGCAGCATCGAGCGCAGTCGCCTCCAGGGTCAGCGGGGCCACGGGGGCTGACTCCTCGTCGGAGCGTCCAAGTTGGCCTCGTGAAGACGATCGGGCAGGGGAGGCACGAGCCTCGCCGCCCCTTTCCCCAGCAGATAAAGGCGCCACCCCGGCAGATGGACTCGCCCCAAGCAGGGCCGCAGAAGCCCCTCTCAACCTCTTTGCTGCAGGTGCCAGCCTGGCAAAAGAATGCTGACGACAAGCCTCGGCGGCAGAAAGCAAGCAAAGCACGAATCGAGCACTTACTGGTCGTCGTTCATGGACTCAAGAAGCTTCTGGCCAAAATTGAAGCCCGAGAGCCTCCAGCTGAGGTCAGCCTTGGGAGGCCCGGAAGCAGAAGGCGCGTCAGGAAGGCTGGGGTTTACCCCAGACCGCCCGGGGACCAGAGAGGACCCTGGGAGGGCCAGCCCCGACCTGCCCTTCCTTGCGACCAAGGGAGAGTCCTCCCCTCCTTGCCTGGCGCGGGCCTCGTCGTCGTCCGTCATGGAGCGGAGGGCCCGGGACCTGCGCCGAGGGAAGGACTCCCCCGACTCCTCGCCAGTCGCCTCAGAGTTGGACTCTTCCTCCTCCGCCTCTCCTTCCCCCTCACTCCTGCTGGAGCTATCGGAGGACACATTCACCATCGCCAGTGCCGCCAGATCCTCAAGAGCTTCCCTAGGCACCAGCCCCTCACCATTGAAGGAGGGCATGGTGTTCACCACCTGCTCCCAATCGTCGTGAAGGAACAGGGGGATGGGGGCGCCCAGCGGGCTCGCCACGTCTCCCCCAACCAAGGAGTGAAGGGCCGCGACCGGATCCTCGTCGGTCAAGGCCTCTGAGCTTAGGTGCAGGGCGGCGTCCGCTTCCCCAAGCCTCCACAACGGGAGCGAGTGTTCCTGGAGTGGAGCCACCCGGTGTTCCAAGAACTCCCTCAGGAGTGTAGCCCCGGTCAACTTCGCCGCCCCTAAGTTGCCTGGCCTCAGGTCCGCGTTCATCCTCTTCAGCACCACCTTCGCGCGGGAGTCGACAAGCTCCGTGCGGGACCATGCGTCAACGGCCTTGGGCTGCCCCGCAGGCAACACCAGTCGGAGGTGGAGGCGCCCGACGTCCACCATGACCCACTTGCTCCGGAAGCCTTCAATCCTCTTCCCAGGCTTCGAGATGGCATTGGAGTTGGAGTATGCGATGAAGCTCGCGCATGCGGAGACATGGGCACGAGAAACCCGAAGGGAAAAATAGTGGCGCAGCAAGGCCACCGAGGGCTTCACCCCAACGTGAGCCTCACAATAGTAAGAGAAAATCACCAGGATAAGAACAGAGTTGGGGTGAAGATGCAGGGCTTGCAAGTTGTATTGGCGGAGAACAGCAAAGAAGAACTCAGAAAAAGGAGGCACCAGACCGGCGATGATGGCGCTCACAAAGAACGGATAGAAGGTGCTCCCCTTGCCCTCAGGCTGGTCGAAGCCGGCCTTGAGCACAGTCGCCCCCTCGCGGCCTTGCGCCACCGTCATCAGGCGCGTGAGGGCAAGGTTCTTCTCCGACAAGCTCGGGGGATCCAGAGCCAGTGAGTACCAAGCCTCGGTCGGGGACTTGCGAGGCGCCATAGTGTGCCGGATGGGAAGGATTGAGGCAAATCTGGAGGATTTCGGGAGCTGGAAGGAGAAGAGCGAGGAAGGGGATCTGGTGCAAGGCGAACAAGAACAAAGCGAGTAAGTCTGGCCCGGGCACCTCTTTTGTCAGATGGGCGCTTGCCGAGGCATCATGGGGAAGCACAAACGCCCACGTCCAATCAATCGCCATGCGGCGCCCAAGGCCGCAGGCTATTGGGGCCCACGGCGCTTCGTGCTTGCCCCTTCGCTTTTCTGCTAAGCCAAGCCCGGGCACGCCTTGGGCCCGGGGGCTACTTTTGGCGTTCTGGGATGGGGGTCTGTCGGTGTCAAAACCGGCGGATCTCGGGTAGGGGGTCCCGAACTGTGCGTCTAGGCCGGATGGTAACAGGAGGCAGGGGACACGAAGTTTTACCCAGGTTCGGGCCCTCTCGATGGAGGTAAAACCCTACGTCCTGCTTGATTAATATTGATGATATGGGTAGTACAAGAGTAGATCTACCATGAGATCGGAGAGGCTAAACCCTAAAAGCTAGCCTATGGTACGATTGTTGATGTGTATGTTGTCCCACGGACTAAAACCCTCCGGTTTATATAGACACCGGAGAGGGTTAGGGTTACATAAAGTCGGTTACAATGGTAGGAGATCTGAATATCCGTATCACCAAGCTTGCCTTCCACGCCAAGGAAAGTCCCTTCCGGACACGGGACGAAGTCTTCAATCTTGTATCTTCATAGTCCAGGAGTCCGGCTGAAGGCATAGTCTGGCTATCCGAACACCCCCTAATCCAGCACTGCCTCAGTAGCCCCTAAACCAGGCTTCAATGATGACGAGTCCGGCGCGCAGGTTGTCTTCGGCATTGCAAGGCGGGTTCCTCCTCCAAGTACTTTATAGAAGTTTTTAAACACAAAGATAGTGTCCGGCTATGCAAAATAAGGTTTCCACATATTGCCATAGAGAGAATAATATTTACACAAATCTAATTTGCTGACGTATCCCGTAGTGTGACACACCATGGCCAAGCCTTTATCCGAGTCATTTCATTATCCCACCTCAGCGCGTTATGCGAGGCAGTTTCCTTGGCACGTCTTGTCAAAGCAGAGATCGTGTCCCCTTATTCCGGGATTCTCATCAATACGGGCGTGGGTAACCCAACTGCGCCTTTGATTACGACGCTTGGAGATAAGCGAGTTTTACCAGGCTGGTGGGGACATGTAGTTGCGTCCACCCATATAAGGGGATAAGGATCCACCTTTTCACCCACGCCTTCTTCCTCCTTTGCCTATCCATTCTTGCGCACTCGAGCTCCAGCGCCCAAGTCCGCACTACCACCTCAACCTTCTCTAGTCATGTCCGGAGCAGGAGGCAAGTGGATGGTCTCCTCCGTCATGGAGGGACACATCGAAAAGCTGAGGAAGGCCGGATATCTGTCTAGCGACATCGCGCACTGGCTTCCCGAAAAGGGGTAGCTCATCCCCACCCCTAGGCTGCATGAGAGGGTGGTATTCCTCCCCCATTTCCTCCACGGACTGGGCTTCCCTCTGCATCCATTTGTCCGGGGGCTCATGTTCTACTACGGCCTGGATTTCCACGATCTGGCCCCGAACTTCGTCCTCAACATCTCGGCGTTTATCATCGTGTGCGAGGCTTTCCTCCGCATCTGCCCCCATTTCGGCCTATGGCTCAAGACTTTCAATGTCAAGCCGAAGGTGGTGCGCGGCAGCCAGGCGGAGTGCGGCGGTGCCATGGTGGGAAAGATGGCCAACGTCCTGTGGCTCGAGGGCTCCTTTGTGGAGACCCTGAAGGGGTGGCAATCGTGGTGGTTTTACGTCACCGAGCCGCGCGACGCCGAATGGGTCGCACCCCCTGAGTTTCGATCCGGCCCCCCTACGCGGCTCACCTCCTGGAAGGAGACGGGCCTGTCTTGGGGTAAAAAAGGAGAGCTGACCGGACTCCAAACATGCATCCAAACCCTGGTGGACAAGAAGCTCAAGCTTGTCAACGTAGTCCAGGTTATGCTCATCCGCCTGATCCTCCCGTGTCAACAACGGGCCTTCAACCTGTGGGAGTTCGACCCGGCACAGCACCGAACTCTAAACAGGCTCTTCAACATGATGTACGAAGATGCCTGGAGGATGCTCTTCAAGGGCGCTGAGGTTCTCGCATCCGCTACCGAGGATCGCGGATTCAGTACGCAGCATCACGCTCATGCGGTAAGCTGTTATTTTTCCTTTTACAGGATATTAGGCTATCATAGTTTGATTCCATGCGGGATCTAAGCTCCCCTACCTTTGACAGGATTGGCAGGTGACGTCCGGACAGATCAACTGTCCGGCTCCTTTGCCCGAAGGCCCAGCAGACGCTCGCTTGGCGAAGCTGCTGGTTCTGGCACCCTATGTGGTGTCGGAGAAGAAGGCCACGAAAAGGGCCACGGGGACTCGAAAGAGTGCCCGGCGCCAGGAGGTGTCGGATTCATCATCCGACGGTCCCGAAGCGCCTTCCTCTCGTGAAGACGAGGAGGAAGAAGAAGAAACCTCTCCCCCTCCAGCAGGAGGAGAGAAGAAAAGGAAGGCCACCCTCTCTGAGGAGGCCGGAGGGTCCAAGAAGGGGAAAACCCTTCCTCCAGACTACTCCACCGATGCCAACGACGGCGGAGAGGAGTGGCAGCCCAGGGCAAGCCCCTGGCAAAATCGTAAGTATCCGGATACCGGAGTAATTCATAGTATTCGTTTATTGCACATCCTTCCCTTATGTCGAATATGTTCATGCAAGCCACCCAAAGACCGGCTCGATGCGTCGTCGAGCGGCTCACTGGACTCGTCGGATGTGAACTCGCTTCCGACGGCTTCCTACCCCCGCCCTATGGACGACACCGAGGTGTTGTCCCAACAGGTTCCAAGCAGGGAGGAGGTGGTCCTGGAGGCGCCGCAAGGCGACCTCCCGGACTCCAGGAGTAAAGGGGATGAAACCCCCCAGGGCTCCAAGTCCGGCTCTAGGCCGGACACCGCTCCGGAACCTTCAAAGGTTCCGGAGTCCGGCAGGGGACCTCCTTCCAAGAGGAGCAAGTCCACCGTGCCGGTGGCCCCCGTCCAACCGGAGGCACCGGACAATATGTTGGAGGCGCTCCAAGGCGCCTCCATCGACGAGGAGCACCACACTATTATGAGTGTGGTGGTCCAGAAGGTTCAGTCCGCCAAGAGCGGACTGACCGAAGCTTGTACTAGCCTTTTGACAGGCTTTGAGGTAAGTAAATAATGTGTAAATAATATTACCGCATAGACAGTAGCCCCTGATGCTCTGTTGGGCGTTCGGGAAGAAAAGCCGAATAGAGGATCAAAGAATTCGCAGGAGTCTAACAAAAGGAGTCAATATGCGTATGCAGGCTTCTCTGCTGGCGTCCGCCACACTGACTGCGGAAGTGGACACGCTGAAGCGGAGCCTCGAGAAGTCCGGGCAAGAGCTCGGGCGTGCCAAGAAGCAGCTCGAGGAGAAGGAAGGTAAGAAATACCTTGTTTGAATATACATAAAAAGGGGGCAATTGCAAGAAATGACAGGATTAACATGGCTATTGTAGGGGCCACGTCTGAGGTGGCGACCCTTAAGCAAGCGCTGCTCGAGGCCGAGAAGAGTGCGGCCGCGGAGCGCACCGAGCGGGAGAAGTACGAGGCCGAGGTTGGCAAGGTGCGGCAAGAGCTCCAGGTTCTCATGAAGAAACATGAGAGTTTGGAGCTTGACTCGAAGACGCGAGCATCCGAGCTCGCGGTGGCTATTGAAAATGCCAAGTCTGCCAAGGCCGAATCCCAGAAGACCCTCTAGGAGTTGGATGAGGTGAAGAAGATAGCGGCGGGTAAGGCATTATTTATGCAAAGCAAACATATAAACATGAGCTACTTGATACTTACCCGAATCCGGAGCTCTCCAGGAGCATTTGCAGATCTTCCCCGGAGTGTATCCGATGCCTCCGCATTCTATCGAGCCGCGGAGGGTAGCTCGACAGAGAAGGTGTTCTGGTCTCAGTATGCTGAGGCTGGACACCCCGTGCCCCTGAGCGACCAGCTGAAGCAACTGGTCGAGCTCCACAAGGTGGCCGAACAGGCCATGAAGGGCCTCCTAGTTCGGCTGTGACCTGGAGAGGCTCTGCCTGGGAGCTATTTCGGGCTGGTGCGGCAGCTGGTGGAGGCCTGTCCAAGGCTCAAAGTCATCAAGCGCTCTGCCTGTATTGAAGGTGCCCGTAGGGCCTTTGCCCGTGCTAAGGTGCACCGGGGCAGGCTGGATGCTGAGAAGCTTGTGAAGGACGGGCGATCGCCGGGGAAAGAGCATCGCAAGCCCGAAAATTACTATAAGGATGTTCTGAAGGGTGCCCGCCTTGTGGAGGATGAATGTACTAGGGATGTAAATTTTGAGTAAAACTCGCTCGTTTTTGTCCTGTGCGCTGAAAACTTGTTCATATGCGCGGAGCAATGCTGTTTGAATTTAAAATATTACCTTCCATGTGGCTTTTTATCAATACTGAGAGATGGCGAGTCGTCGGCTTCTGCCCCCATGCCGCTAGTGCTGGGGTGTTCGGGTATAAACCTGGGCGCTCTTTTTCCCATATTTGGGTCCTTCGAGGGAGGCGCTCAGCCCAACAAACAAGGCAATCGGACTATAATGCGTGAACACTCTCACTTAGCCATAGAATTCTATAATTTTAAATTTCAGCGAAGCCCCTAGTATTCGGAAGACCGAGTTCGGGGCGCTATCCACGCCTTGGCCGGACAGAGCCGACTCCTTGCCCTAAGCGGCATAAGTCTTTAGGGACTCGAAAAAACCTCTCGAACAGCGACCAGCTCTCGCTTCATCATGACAGTCAGTTTTAGCTTTCTCCACTGAGGTGCTCGGCCTAGCTCAACTGGGGCACAATCGCAGTGGTTCTCCTAGTGCTACCTTAGCCGATATAGCGGAATGTAAGGCACCAAAACATAGGAGCCAGGCAAACCCAACTATTGACCCAAGACATGATTCGGAGCCGATGCATATAATGCTATAAGTTCGGGGTGCCGCACTTGTGAAAGTGTTTGGACTTCTCACACCATATTGAGGGGTGCTAAAAGGCCCTGGCGTATTTTGGCCGTACCGAATTGTACGGGTGCAACTTGTCGTTAAGGAATATTTATTTATAAAAAGGTAATGCGAAAATAGACAAAAGCTATGCATTGTTTATTAAAAATAGCTGCGATCAAAGCAGAACGATACAAGTAATGCGATAAACAAAAAGTTGGACTATTTAACATGTCTGCTCCAGGGGCAAGCTGCGGAATGGTATGCGAAACAGGTATACTGCTCGTGATAGAGACCACCTGAGAGTTCCGTAATGCGGCATGGCTTGTCTGCTTCCCTGGTTCTTGCATCATTTGTGCGGCAATTGAATTGCCGAACAGGCCTTCCGAAGAGTAGAGTCCTGAAAGTAAGAGAAAATTAAAAAAAATCGGCAGCCCCTGGTGCGGTTTAAGCCGTGTTTTGGGCGTGCCGTGATGGTGCCCCTCCCCCTATGCCCATGGTATTTCTAGAGCGTAGTTATGTACGCGAAGTACTGACGTTGCCTTTTTGCGATGGTTGGGGTTGGGGCTGCATTGCTACGCCTTCTCGGAACATGCCAGGCGGTCTTGTTGTGGGTTACTCTGGGCACGGACGGTGTCCGGACGTTTAATGGCCGGACTGGAGAACTGCCTGGAGAGGCTGCTTTGTACTTCCGCTGCAAGGGCCTCCGTATGCTCCTCCGTTCGGAGGGAGCATTCGTTGTTTCCATTGATCGTAATTACTCCACGAGGGCCTGGCATCTTGAGCTTAAGGTATGCGTCGTGCGGTACCGCATTGAACTTGGCGAATGCGGTTCGTCCGAGCAGTGCGTGATAGCCACTGCGGAATGGGACTATGTCGAATATCAACTCCTCGCTTCGAAAATTATCCGGAGATCCGAAGACCACTTCAAGTGTGACTGAGCCTGTACAGTTGGCCTCTACACCTGGTATTACGCCTTTAAAGGTCGTTTTGCTGGGCATAATCCTCAAGGGATCTATGCCCATTTTCCGCCCTGTATCCTGGTAAAGCAGGTTCAGGCTGCTGCCGCCGTCCATAAGGACTCTAGTGAGATGAAATCCATCAATAATTGGGTCTAGAACCAATGCGGCAAATCCGCCATGATGGATGTTAGTGGGATGGTCTCTTCGATCAAAGGTGATCGGGCAGGAGGACCATGGGTTGAACTTTGGGGCGACTGGCTCCACCGCGTATACGTCCCTTAACGCGCGCTTCCGCTCCCTTTTGGGGACGTGGGTTGCGTATATCATGTTCACCGTCCGTACTTGTGGGGGAAAACCCTTCTGTCCATTGTTGTTCGGCGGCCGGGGCTCCTCGTCGTCATCGCTATGCAACCCCTTGTCTTCATTGTCGGCGTTTAACTTGCCTACCTGCTTGAACACCCAACAATCCCTGTTGGTGTGATTGGCCGGCTTTTCGGGGGTGCCATGTATTTGGCACAAGCGGTCGAGTATTCGGTCCAAGCTGGACGGGCCCCTAGGATTCCTTTTGAATGGCTTTTTCTGTTGACCGGATTTAGAGCCTCTTAATCCGGCATTAACTGCCGTATCCTCAGCATTGTTGCCGTTAATGCGGCGCTTCTGCTTGTTGCGACGCGACCTGCCACTAATGTCCCTGGTGTCCGAATTACCAGGGTTTTTGGTCATATTGTTGCTACGAGCAAGCCAGCTGTCTTGTCCCGCGCAAAAGCGGGTCATGAGTGTCGTGAGTGCTGCCATAGATTTCGGCTTTTCCTGTCCGAGGTGCCGGGCCAGCCACTCGTCATGGATATTGTGCTTGAAGGCTGCTAGGGCCTCAGCGTCCGGACAGTGAACTATTTGATTTTTCTTTGTTAGGAACCGTGTCCAGAATTGCCTGGCCGATTCCTCTGGCTGCTGAATTACGTGACTTACGTCATCGGCGTCTGGGGGTCGCACATAAGTGCCCTGGAAATTGTCGAGGAATGCGACTTCCAGGTCCTCCCAACAACTAATTGATCCTGTTGGCAAGCTGTTAAGTCAATGCCGAGCTGGTCCTTTAAGCTTGAGTGGGAGGTATTTGATGGCGTGGAAATCGTCGCCGCGGGCCATGTGGATATGAAGGAGATAATCCTCGATCCATACCACAGGATCTGTTGTGCTAGCATATGATTCGATGTTTACGGGTTTGAAACCCTCAGGGATTTGATGATCCATTATTTCGTCTGTAAAGCATAGTGGGTGTGAGGCGCCTCTGTACTGGGCGATATCGTGACGTAGCTCCAATGAGCTTTGTCTACTGTGTTCGGCCCTGCCGAATTTGTGGCCGGTGTGACGGTTGCCGTCTCGAGTCATGGGGTGCCCACGCGATCCGTAGATCGATCGTGTTTGCCTTGCCTTGTCCTCCAACATGTCTCGTACGTCCGGCGCGTATTCCCATGCCTTGGTACGGGGTGCAGCTTGTGTGGAGGGCCGAGAGGCCTCTCTGTCGCGGCCATGAGGTGGCCGGTCGGCCGCATCAAGTGCTTCCTCCTCTAATCCGGGTAGCAACCTGCGCTTTGGGTAGCTCTTGGAGGGGTGTTCGAGTTTATGCTCTTCGGCTGCAAGGACTTCAGTCCATCTATCGACTAGCAAATCTTGATTAGTTTTAAGCTGTTGCTGTTTTTTCTTGAGGCTTCTTGCCGTGGCCATAAGCTTGCGTTGAAAACGTTTTTGTTCGACGGGATCCTCTGGCACGATGAATTCGTTGTCGTCGAGACTTGCCTTGTCTTCGGAGGGAGGCATATAATTATCGTCCTCGACCTCTCTGTCAGCCGCTCCCTCATGAGGGCTGGTTTCTCCATCCTCCTGTGCTACATCTTGCTGGAGGGGATTTTCTGTTGGGAACGTAGTAATTTCAATTTTTTTCCTACGCACACGCAAGATCATGGTGATTCATAGCAACGAGAGGGGAGAGTGTGATCTACGTACCCTTGTAGATCGACAACGGAAGCGTTTGGTTGATGTAGTCGTACATCTCCACGACCCGACCGATCAAGCACCGAAACTACGGCACCTCCGAGTTCTAGCACACGTTCAGCTCGATGACGATCCCCGGACTCCGATCCAGCAAAGTGTCGGGGATAAGTTCCGTCAGCACGACGGCGTGGTGACAATCTTGATGCACTACCGTCGCAGGGCTTTGCCTAAGCACCGCTACAATATTATCGAGGACTATGGTGGAAGGGGGCACCGCACACGGCTAAGAATATGATCACGTGGATCAACTTGTGTGTCAAGGGGTGCCCTCTGCCCCCGTATATAAAGGATCAAGGGGAGGAGGCCGGCCGGCCCTCTATGGCGCGCCAAGGAGGAGTCCTCCTCCTAGTAGGAGTAGGACTCCTACTAGGAGGGGGAAAGAAGTGGGGAGGGAGAGGGAAAGGGGGGCGCCGCCCCCCCTCTCCTAGTCCAATTCGGACCAGGGGGGAGGAGGCGCGCCGCCCACCTTTGGCTGCCCCTCTCTCTCTCCACTAAGGCCCATATGGCCCATTACTTCTCCCCGGGAGGGGGGGGGGGGTTCCGGTAACCCTCCGGCTCTCCGGTTTTCTCCGAAATCACCCGGAACACTTCCGGTGTCCGAATATAGCCGTCCAATATATCAATCTTTATGTCTCGACCATTTCGAGACTCCTCGTCATGTCCGTGATCACATCCGGAACTCCGAACTAACTTCGGTACATCAAAACTCATAAACTCATAATATAACTGTCATCGAAACCTTAAGCGTGCGGCCCTACGGGTTCAAGAACAATGTAGACATGACCGAGACACGTCTTCGGTTAATAACCAATAGCGGAACCTGGATGCTCATATTGGCTCCTACATATTCTACAAAGATCTTTATCGGTCAGACCGCATAACAACATACGTTGTTCCCTTTGTCATCGGTATGTTACTTGCCCGAGATTCGATCGTCGGTATCCCATACCTAGTTCAATCTCGTTACCGGCAAGTCTCTTTACTCGTTCTGTAATACATCATCTCACAACTAACTCATTAGTTGCAATGCTTGCAAGGCTTATGTGATGTGTATTACCGAGAGGGCCCAGAGATACCTCTCCGACAATCGGAGTGACAAATCCTAATCTCGAAATACGCCAACCGAACGTGTACCTTTGGAGACACCTGTAGAGCACCTTTATAATCACCCATTTACGTTGTGATGTTTGGTAGCACACAAAGTGTTCCTCCGGCAAACGGGAGTTGCATAATCTCATAGTCATAGGAACATGTATAAGTCATGAAGAAAGCAATAGCAACATACTAAACGATCGGGTGCTAAGCTAATGGAATGGGTCATGTCAATTAGATCATTCATCTAATGATGTGATCTCGTTAATCAAATAACAACTCTTTGTTTATGGCTAGGAAACATAACCATCTTTGATTAACGAGCTAGTCAAGTAGAGGCATACTAGTGACACTCTGTTTGTCTATGTATTCACACATGTATTATGTTTCCGGTTAATACAATTCTAGCATGAATAATAAACATTTATCATGATATAAGGAAATAAATAATAACTTCATTATTGCCTCTAGGGCATATTTCCTTCAGTCTCCCACTTGCACTAGAGTCAATAATCTAGATTACACAGTAATGATTCTAACACCCATGGAGCCTTGGTGCTGATCATGTTTTGCTCGTGGAAGAGGCTTAGTCAACGGGTCTGCAACATTCAGATCCGTATGTATCTTGCAAATCTCTATGTCTCCCACCTGGACTAGATCCCGGATGGAATTGAAGCGTCTTTTGATGTGCTTGGTTCTCTTGTGAAATCTGGATTCCTTTCCCAAGGCAATTGCACCAGTATTGTCACAAAAGATTTTTGTTGGACCCGATGCACTAGGTATGACACCTAGATCGGATATGAACTCCTTCATCCAGACTCCTTCATTTGCTGCTTCCGAAGCAGCTATGTACTCCGCTTCACATGTAGATCCCGCTACAACGCTTTGTTTAGAACTGCACCAACTGACAGCTCCACCGTTTAATGTAAACACGTATCCGGTTTGTGATTTAGAATCGTCCGGATCAGTGTCAAAGCTTGCATCAACGTAACCTTCTACGATGAGCTCTTTGTCACCTCCACATATGAGAAACATATCCTTAGTCCTTTTCAGGTATTTCAGGATGTTCTTGACCGCTGTCCAGTGATCCACTCCTAGATCACTTTGGTACCTCCCTGCTAGACTTACAGCAAGGCACACATCAGGTCTGGTACATAGCATTGCATACATGATAGAGCCTATGGCTGGAGCATAGGGAACATCTTTCATTTTCTCTCTATCTTCTGTAGTGGTCGGGCATTGAGTCTTACTCAACTTCACACCTTGTAACACAGGCAAGAACCCTTTCTTTGCTTGATCCATTTTGAACTTCTTCAAAACTTTGTCAAGGTATGTGCTTTGTGAAAGTCCAATTAAGCATCTTGATCTATCTCTATAGATCTTAATGCCTAATATGTAAGTAGCTTCACCGAGGTCTTTCATTAAAAAACTCTTATTCAAGTATCCCTTTATGCTATCCAAAAATTCTATATCATTTCCAATTAGTAATATGTCATCCACATATAATATCAGAAATGCTACAGAGCTCCCACTCACTTTCTTGTAAATACAGGCTTCTCCAAAAGTCTGTATAAAACCAAATGCTTTGATCACACTATCAAAGCGTTTATTCCAACTCCGAGAGGCTTGCACCAGTCCATAAATGGATCGCTGGAGCTTGCACACTTTGTTAGCTCCCTTTGGATCGACAAAACCTTCTAGTTGCATCATATACAACTCTTCTTCCAGAAATCCATTCAGGAATGCAGTTTTTACATCCATCTGCCAAATTTCATAATCATAAAATGCGGCAATTGCTAACATGATTCGGACAGACTTAAGCATCGCTACGGGTGAGAAGGTCTCATCGTAGTCAATCCCTTGAACTTGCCGAAAACCTTTTGCGACAAGTCGAGCTTTGTAGACAGTAATATTTTCGTCAGCGTCAGTCTTCTTCTTGAAGATCCATTTATTCTCAATTGCTTGCCGATCATCGGGCAAGTCAACAAAAGTCCATACTTTGTTCTCATACATGGATCCCATCTCAGATTTCATGGCTTCAAGCCATTTTGCGGAATCTGGGCTCACAATCGCTTCTTCATAGTTTGTAGGTTCATCATGATCTAGTAGCATGACTTCCAGAACAGGATTACTGTACCACTCTGGCGCGGATCTCACTCTGGTTGATCTACGAGGTTCAGTAGTATCTTGTTCTGAAGTTTCATGATCATCATCATTAGATTCCTCACTAACTGGTGTAGGTGTCACTGAAATAGTTTTCTGTGATGCACTACTTTCCAATAAGGGAGCAGGTACAGTTACCTCGTCAAGTTCTACTTTCCTCCCACTCACTTCTTTCGAGAGAAACTCCTTCTCCAGAAAGTTTCCGAACTTAGCAACAAAAGTCTTGCCTTCGGATCTGTGATAGAAGGTGTATCCAATAGTCTCCTTTCGATATCCTATGAAGACACATTTCTCCGATTTGGGTTCGAGCTTATCAGGTTGAAGCTTTTTCACATAAGCATCGCAGCCCCAAACTTTCAGAAACGACAACTTTGGTTTCTTGCCAAACCACAGTTCATAAGGCATCGTCTCAACGGATTTTGATGGTGCCCTATTTAACGTGAATGCGGCCGTCTCTAGAGTGTATCCCCAAAACGATAGCGGTAAATCAGTAAGAGACATCATAGATCGCACCATATCTAGTAAAGTACGATTACGATGTTTGGACACACCATTACGCTGTGGTGTTCCGGGTGGCGTGAGTTGCGAAACTATTCCACAATTTTTCAAATGTACACCAAACTCGTAACTCAAATATTCTCCTCACGATCAGATCGTAGAAACTTTATTTTCTTTTTACGATGAATTTCAACTTCACTCTGAAATTCTTTGAACTTTTCAAACGTTTCATACTTATGTTTCATTAAGTAGATATACCCATATCTGCTTAAGTCATCTGTGAAGGTGAGAAAATAACGATATCCGCCACGAGCCTCAATATTCATCGGACCACATACATCTATATGTATGATTTCCATCAAATCTGTTGCTCTCTCCATAGTACCGGAGAACGGTGTTTTGGTCATCTTGCCCATGAGGCACGGTTCGCAAGTACCAAGTGATTCATAATCAAGTGGTTCCAAAAGTCCATCAGTATGGAGTTTCTTCATGCGCTTTACACCGATATGACCTAAACGGCAGTGCCACAAATAAGTTGCACTATCATTATCAACTCTGCATCTTTTGGCTTCAACACTATGAATATGTGTGTCACTACTATCGAGATTCAATAAAAATAGACCACTCTTTAAGGGTGCATGACCATAAAAGATATTACTTATATAAATAGAACAACCATTATTCTCAGATTTAAATGAATAACCGTCTCGCATCAAACAAGATCCAGATATAATGTTCATGCTTAACGCTGGCACCAAATAACAATTATTTAGGTCTAATATTAATCCCGAAGGTAGATGTAGAGGTAGCGTGCCGACTGCGATCACATCGACTTTGGAACCGTTTCCCACGCGCATCGTCACCTCGTCCTTAGCCAATCTTCGCTTAATCCATAGTCCCTGTTTCGAGTTGCAAATATTAGCAACAGAACCAGTATCAAATACCCAGGTGCTACTGCGAGTATTAGTAAGGTACACATCAATAACATGTATATCACATATACCTTTGTTCACCTTGCCATCCTTCTTATCCGCCAAATACTTGGGGCAGTTCCGCTTCCAGTGACCAGTCTGCTTGCAGTAGAAGCACTCAGTTTCAGGCTTAGGTCCAGGTTTGGGTTTCTTCTCTTGAGTAGCAACTTGCTTGCTGTTCTTTTTGAAGTTCCCCTTCTTCTTCCCTTTGCCCTTTTTCTTGAAACTAGTGGTCTTGTTGACCATCAACACTTGATGCTCCTTCTTGATTTCTACCTCCGCAGCTTTCAGCATTGCGAAGAGCTCGGGAATAGTCTTATTCATCCCTTGCATATTATAGTTCATCACGAAGCTCTTGTAGCTTGGTGGCAGTGATTGGAGAATTCTGTCAATGACGCAATCATCTGGAAGGTTAACTCCCAATTGAATCAAGTGATTATTATACCCAGACATTTTGAGTATATGCTCACTGACAGAACTGTTCTCCTCCATCTTGCAGCTATAGAACTTATTGGAGACTTCATATCTCTCAATCCGGGCATTTGCTTGAAATATTAACTTCAACTCCTGGAACATCTCATATGCTCCATGACGTTCAAAACATCGTTGAAGTCCCGATTCTAAGCCGTAAAGCATGGCACACTGAACTATCGAGTAGTCATCAGCTTTGCTCTGTCAGACGTTCATAACATCTGGTGTTGCTCCAGCAGCAGGCCTGGCACCCAGCGGTGCTTCCAGGACGTAATTCTTCTGTGCAGCAATGAGGATAATCCTCAAGTTACGGACCCAGTCCGTGTAATTGCTACCATCATCTTTCAACTTTGCTTTCTTAAGGAACGCATTAAAATTCAATGGAACAATAGCACGAGCCATCTATCTACAATCAAGCATAAACAAGCAAGATACTATCAGGTACTAAGTTTCATGATAAATTTAGGTTCAATTAATTTACTTAAAGAACTCCCACTTAGATAGACATCCCTCTAATCCTCTAAGTGATTATGTGATCCAAATCAACTAAACCATGTCCGATCATCACGTGAGATGGAGTAGTTTCATTGGTGAACATCACTATGTTGATCATATCTACTATATGATTCATGCTTGACCTTTCGGTCTCCGTGTTCCGAGGCCATATCTGTATATGCTTGGCTCGTCAAGTATAACCTGAGTATTCCGCGTGTGCAACTGTTTTGCACCCGTTGTATTTGAACGTAGAGCCTATCACACCCGATCATCACGTGGTGTCTCAGCATGAAGAACTTTCGCAACGGTGCATACTCAGGGAGAGCACTTCTTGATAATTAGTGAGAGATCATCTTATAATGCTACCGTCAATCAAAGCAAGATAGGATGCATAAAAGATAAACATCACATGCAATCAATATAAGTGATATGATATGGCCATCATCATCCTGTGCTTGTGATCTCCATCTTCGAAGCATCGTCGTGATCACCATCGTCACCGGCGCGACACCTTGATCTCCATCGTAGCATCGTTGTCGTCTCGCCAATCTTATGCTTCCACGACTATCGCTACCGCTTAGTGATAAAGTAAAGCATTACAGCGTGATTGCATTGCATACAATAAAGAGACAACCATATGGCTCCTGCAAGTTGCCGATAACTCGGTTACAAAACATGATCATCTCATACAATAAAATTTAGCATCATGTCTTGGCCATATCACATCACAACATGCCCTGCAAAAACATGTTAGACGTCCTCTACTTTGTTGTTGCAAGTTTTACGTGGCTGCTACGGGCTTAAGCAAGAACCAATCTTACCTACGCATCAAAACCACAACGATAGTTTGTCAAGTTGGTGCTGTTTTAACCTTCGCAAGGACCGGGCGTAGCCACACTCGGTTCAACTAAAGTTGGAGAAACTGTCACCCGCAAGCCACCTATGTGCAAAGCACGTCGGGAGAACCGGTCTCGCGTAAGCATACGCGTAATGTCGGTCCAGGCCGCTTCGTCCAACAATACCGCCGAACCAAAGTATGACATGCTGGTAAGCAGTATGACTTATATCGCCCACAACTCACTTGTGTTCTACTCGTGCATATAACATCAACATATAAAACCTAGGCTCGGATGCCACTGTTGGGAACGTAGTAATTTCAAAAAAATTCCAACACACACGCAAGATCATGGTGATGCATAGCAACGAGAGGGGAGAGTGTGATCAACGTACCCTTGTAGATCGACAACGGAAGCGTTTGGTTGATGTATTCGTACGTCTCCACGACCCGACCGATCAAGCACCGAAACTATGGCACCTACGAGTTCTAGCACACGTTCATCTCGATGACGATCCCCGGACTCCGATCCAGCTAAGTGTCGGGGATGAGTTCCGTCAGCACGACGGCGTGGTGACGATCTTGATGCACTACCGTCGTAGGGCTTCGCCTAAGCACCGCTACAATATTATCGAGGACTATGGTGGAAGGGGGCACCGCACACGGCTAAGAATATGATCACGTGGATCAACTTGTGTGTTAAGGGGTGCCCTCTGCCCCCGTATATAAAGGATCAAGAGGAGGCCGGCCGGCCCTCTATGGCGCGCCAAGGAGGAGTCCTCCTCCTAGTAGGAGTAGGACTCCTATTAGGAGGGGGAAAGAAGTGGGGAGGGAGAGGGAAAGGGGGGCGCCGCCCCCCTCTCCTAGTCCAATTCGGACCAGGGGGAGGAGGCGCACGGCCCACCTTTGGCTGCCCCTCTCTCTCTCCACTAAGGCCCATATGGCCCATTACTTCTCCCGGGGGGGGGGGTCCGGTAACCCTCCGGCTCTCCGGTTTTCTCTGAAATCACCCGGAACACTTCCGGTGTCCGAATATAAGCGTCCAATATATCAATCTTTATGTCTCAACCATTTCGAGACTCCTCGTCATGTCCGTGATCACATCCGGGACTCCGAACTAACTTCGGTACATCAAAACTCATAATATAACTGTCATCGAAACCTTAAGCATGCGGACCCTATGGGTTCGAGAACAATGTAGACATGACTGAGACACGTCTCCGGTCAATAACCAATAGCGGAACCTGGATGCTCATATTGGCTCCTACATATCGTACGAAGATCTTTATCGGTCAGACCGCATAACAACATACGTTGTTCCCTTTGTCATCGGTATGTTACTTGCCCGAGATTCGATCGTCGGTATCCTATACCTAGTTCAATCTCGTTACCGGCAAGTCTCTTTACTCATTCTGTAATACATCATCTCACAACTAACTCATTAGTTGCAATGCTTGCAAGGCTTATGTGATGTGTATTACCGAGAGGGCCCAGAGATACCTCTCCGACAATCGGAGTGACAAATCCTAATCTCGAAATACGCCAACCGAACGTGTACCTTTGGAGACACCTGTAGAGCACCTTTATAATCACCCATTTACGTTGTGATGTTTGGTAGCACACAAAGTGTTCCTCCGGCAAACGGGAGTTGCATAATCTCATAGTCATAGGAACATGTATAAGTCATGAAGAAAGCAATAGCAACATACTAAACGATCGGGTGCTAAGCTAATGGAATGGGTCATGTCAATCAGATTATTCATCTAATTATGTGATCCCGTTAATCAAATAACAACTCTTTGTTTATGGCTAGGAAACATAACCATCTTTGATTAACGAGCTAGTCAAGTAGAGGCATACTAGTGACACTCTGTTTGTCTATGTATTCACACATGTATTATGTTTCCGGTTAATACAATTCTAGCATGAATAATAAACATTTATCATGATATAAGGAAATAAATAATAACTTCATTATTGCCTCTAGGGCATATTTCCTTCATTTTCTTCAGCACTTTCCGAGGTATTATTATCTCCCGTGCTGGAATCGCCGTGTTTGTTTTTGCGGGGTTTTGAGCGGCGCTGCTGACGCCGGCGCTTAGGCTGTTTCTTGGAGGGGTCATCCTCCGCTATTCCATCGCCATCTCCTTCTTTTGGGGTATCCACCATGTATATGTCATATGACGAGGTGGCCTTCCAGGGCCTGGTAGGCGCTGGTGCTTCATCGTCTCCTTCATCGGCGTCCATACCGTCGATGTCTTCGGAGTCAAAGTCGAGCATGTCGGTTAAGTCGTCGACAGTGGCTACAAAGTGGGTGGTGGGTGGGCTTTGAATTTCTTCATCGTTCGTACCCCAACCTTGCTGACCATAGTCCGGCCAGGGCTCTCCTGATAAAGAGAGAGACTTCAGTGACTTTAGGATATCACCGAAAGGCGAGTGCTGAAAGATGTCTGCGATAGTGAACTCCATGATCGGCGCCCAATCGGATTCGATTGGCAGGGGCGCGGAGGGCTCGGAGTCCGAAGAGGAGTCCGGCTCCTTGGAGTCACGAGTCTTGCAGAGTACGCGGCTGGTGTTCGGCTCAATCACCGTTGGGGTCGCAGCCCCCGAGGTGGCGTCCAACCGCCCATCCTCGATCGGCGCAGTTGGCTCCGAACTAAGGGTCGGAGCAGGTGCGGGTGCGGCCTCAAGGGCACTGTTCGGCGGCAGAGTTAGGTCATGCTCGTCGTGACAGTTCGGCGTGCTCGGTAGTGGCTCGAATCCATCGAAGATCAAGTCCCCGCGGATGTCAGCCGTGTAGTTTAAACTTCCAAATCTGACCTGACGGCCAGGGGCGTAGCTTTTGATATGCTCCAGATGGCCAAGTGAATTGGCCCGCAGTGCGAAGCCGCTGAAAACGAAGATCTGTCCGGGGAGGAAGGTCTCACCCTGGACTGCATCACTATCGATGATCGTAGGAGCCATCGGGCCTGACGGCGACGACACAAAGGAACTCTCAATGAAAGCACCAATGTCGGTGTCAAAACCGGCGGATCTTGGGTAGGGGGTCCCGAACTGTGCGTCTAGGCCGGATGGTAACAGGAGGCAGGGGACACGAAGTTTTACCCAGGTTCGGGCCCTCTCGATGGAGGTAAAACCCTACGTCCTGCTTGATTAATATTGATAATATGGGTAGTATAAGAGTAGATCTACCACGAGATCGGAGAGGCTAAACCCTAAAAGCTAGCCTATGGTACGATTGTTGATGTGTATGTTGTCCCAAGGATTAAAACCCTCCGGTTTATATAGACACCAGAGAGAGTTAGGGTTACATAGAGTCGGTTACAATGGTAGGAGATCTGAATATCCGTATCGCCAAGCTTGCCTTCCATGCCAAGGAAAGTCCCTTCCGGACACGGGACGAAGTCTTCAATCTTGTATCTTCATAGTCCAGGAGTCCGGCTGAAGGTATAGTCCGGCTATCCGAACACCCCCTAATCCAGGACTCCCTCAGGGTCCTAGACTTGCCTGCCTACGGCCCGCGGCATGGCTCGAGTGGGGGCCCAGCGCGGCCCAACTTCATCAGCTCAAGCTCAAGACCCTCGCAAGGGGCCAAGCCTTGCGGGGCGGACGACAGGAAGCTTCCTCAGGAGCAGCCTCATCAGGCAGGCTCGCGAGGAGGCGGAGAGATCAAAGCAGGGGCACCTCGCGAGGAGCCCGTGATGCAAGGCATGACGATCGAGATCATGCGGGCGCCGGCCTGCGCAGTGTCCTTGTTTCCCCTTCAGTGCAAAGGGAGCAAGCACAGGCCAAGGCATCGGGCAAAGGTTACCATTCCGGTGCAACGAGACCAAGACCTGTAGTGTGGCAGGACGGAGGTCACCGTGGAGCCCAAGACGGCGTCATCACCAGTGCTTTTGGCAGCCGAAGACCACCTTTGGTCAGGATAACTTGTACTGGATGTTCCCCTTCAAAATGGCCAATTATTGGCGCCCTTCCCGCTCATTATTTGGGAAGAGGACTAGGGCCTCTATAAATAGGACTAGCCACCATAGAGAGAAAGGGAGGGGGGAGAAAAAAAAGGAAAAACACACAGAGAGAGGGAGACCAAGCAGAACACACCGCACCAGCTCAAGAACACCTCTCGCGAGGCCGTTCTTCCCCTGTATTGTTCATCATCAACCCCTAAGGCAATCCACTACATTGGTGGCCTGAACCAGTATAAACCTCGTGTCCTTGCGTGTTCTTCTTTCCGGCCTAGATCTCTTGCGAGCCATAGGAACGCGAGTCGGTAGGGGAAAGATCTTCGTGCGCACGCCAGAGTTCGAACCTTAAGGGTCTGCCGGAACCCGAAATCCGACAAGATCAAAGAAGACTCAAATAACTTTCATGGATATAAAAAGATAGATCTGATCATATACTCAAAGTTCATCGGATCCCAACAGACACACTACAAAAAGAGTTAAATCATATGGATCTCCAAGAGACCATTGTATTTAAAATCAAAAGAGAGAGAGAGGAAGCCATCTAGCTAGCTACTAACTACAGACTCATAGGTCTACAAAGAACTACCCACGCATCATCGGAGAGGCGCTAATGGACATGATGAACCCCTCCGTGATGGTGTCTAGATTGGATCTGGTGGTTCTGGAACTTGCGGTGGCTGGAGTTGATTTTCGTTGACTCCCCAGGGTTTATGGAATATTGGGGTATTTATAGAGTGAAGAGGCGGTGCGGGAGGCCACCGAGGTGGGCACAACCCACCTAGGTGCGCCTGGGGGCCCAGGCGTGCCCTGGTGGGTTGTGCCCCCTTGGGGCACCCCAGGTGCTTCTCTGGCCCAACAGGTGTCTTCTGGTCCAAAAAAACCACAAAAAGTTTCGCTGCATTTGGACTTTGTTTGATATTGATTTCCTGTGATGTAAAAAAACAAGCAGAAAACAACAACTGGCATTTGGCACTATCTCAATAGGTTAGTACCAAAAATGATATAAAATGATTGTAAAACATCCAAGAATGATAATATAACAGCATGGAACAATCAAAAATTATAGATACATCAGAGTCGTATCAGCATCCCCAAGCTTAATTCCTTCTCGTCCTCGAGTAGGTAAATGATAAAAACAAAATTTTTGGTGTGGAATGCTGCCTATCATGTTCATCTCATATTCTTTCCTTTGTAGCATGGACAATTGGACTTTTTATGTGTTTCAAAGCAATAGTCTAGTTTTGACATGAGGACTTCAATATTAAAGCATATCAACAAACAACCATGTCCTTCAAAATATCAATACTAAATCAAGTTATCCCTAGCCCATCATGCTCAATGATTGATCCATTCATGCCCCACATCCAAATGTCAATTTCATCCAATGCTCAAGTATGATAAAATTGTTCTGTAGTTGGTACTTTGGAAGAGAAGATGGAGACTCAAATAAAAAATGAAAATTGCATAAAGTAAAAGATAGGCCCTTCGTAGAGGGAAGTAGGGATTTGTAGAGGTGCCACAGCTCAAAGCTTAAATTGGGAGGAAAAATTATTTTGGGTGGCATGCTTTCTCTCACCAACGAGAACGACTTTAAGTTCCCAACACTTTCCATAGTAGATGCATCATAGGCGGTTCCCAAACATAAAATAAAGTTTATTCTTTTTTCCACCAAACTTTCACAAGCCATGGCTAACCGTATCCACGGGTGCCCTCCATACCAACACTTTCCAAGGAATTTATTATTTGACAACATAAAGTAAATTTCGTTTTTCATTTTGGACTGGGAATCCTATCACCGCCATACTCTCATGCAATGAAAAGTGAATAAACACTCATCTTGAGAATAACACATCTAGCATGAAAAATATTGGCCACCCCTCGCCGCTTCGCGAGCGGTACGGGCACACAAAAGAGAAATTTATTTTGAAAATTAGAGTTGGCACATACAAATTTTCTTAGAACGGCTTGGAAATACCGCATATAGGTAGGTATGGTGGACTCATTTGGCATAACTTGGGTTTTAGGATTTGGATGCACAAGTAGTATTTGTACTTAGTACAAAGTGGAGGCTAGCAAGAGATTGAGAAGCGACCAACCAAGGAACGAAAACCATCATAAGGGAACATTAAACATAACCAACACCAAATAATGCAACACAAGTAGGATATAAGTTCATTGCATGACTATTGAATTTCATGCTTGCGTAGGGAATCACGAACCTTAACATCAATATTCTTACTAAGACATAATTACTTATCAACATAGCTCACATATCACTATCATCATATCTCAAAACTATTACAAAGAATCAAATTTATTTTGTCCAATGATCTTCATGAAAGTTTTTATCACATCCTTCTTGGATACCTATCACTTTGGGACTAGTTTCATACATTGCTTTTGATGAGCTCAAACAAATATAAGTGAAGATCATGAACATCTATATTTCTTTCTCTCAAATTAATCTAAGTGAAGCAAGAGAGAATTTCTTAAAAAATTTACTAACTCTCAAATAAATCTAAGTGAAGCAAGATAGAATTTCTTCAAAAATAATAAAGCACACCATGCTCAAAAAGATATAAGTGAAGCACTAGAGTAATTCCATAGCTCATAAAGATTTAAGTGAAGCATAGAGAGCAATTCTAACAAGTCATGTCATAATTTTGGCTCTCTCAAATGGGTGTGTCCAGCAAGGATATTTATTGAAGTTTAAAGGAAAAAAGAAGCAATGACTCATATTATACAAGACGCTCCAAGCAAAACTCATAATCTGTGACGAATAAAAATATAGTTTCGAGTAAAATACCGATGGTTGTTAGAAGAAAGAGGGGATGCCACTCGGGGCATTCCCATGCTTAGTTGCTTTGCTTCTCTTTGGATAATATCTTGGGATGCCATGGGCATCCCCAAGATTAGGCTCTTCTTACTCCTTATTCCTTCATCCAACGTAACATCACCCAAAACTCGAAAACTTCAATCACACAAAATTCAACAAAACTTTGTGAGATTCGTTAGTATAACAAAACCAATATTTCTCCAAGTACTATAGCAAACCAATTCTTATTTTGTAATTATATTATATCTACTGTATTCTAACCTTTTCATGGCAAAAACTCATCAAAGGAAACCATAGAATCATCAAAACAAGCACATAACACATTAAAAAACAGAATCTATCAAAAACAGAACATTCTGTAAAGATGCGAATTTTGACCATACTTCTGCAACTCTAAAAATTCTGAAAATTTAGTATAACATGGAGAATTTGTATATTGATAACCCCCAAAAAATTCAAGAGTTTATCACGTTCCAGTAATCATCAGTAATTCTAACTCTAGACGCAAAAGTTTGTGAATTTTTCAACACGATCAAATCAACCATCAAACCAATCATCCCAAAGGCTTTGCTTGGCACAAACATTTATTTAAACCACAAAAACACATCTAAACATAGGTATTAATGGGTATTTTATTGAAAACAGCAAGAAAACCAAAAGGCAAAAATATACAAGTTGGGTTGCTCTTCCTTTATAGCCATTAAGATAGGCTTGAGATTTCAATGATGCTCACATGAAACACAAGAATTGAACACAAAGGGAGCATCATAAAACATGTGACAAAAACATTTAAGTCTAACATACTTCCTATGCATAGGCATTTTGTAGGCAACCTAATTATCAAGACAAGAAATATCTAGCATATGTAAGGGAGAAGAATAAATCATTGACAATCTCAACCGAACGAGAGGTAAATTAGTAACATGAAAATTTCTAGCAAGGATCATACTCAAATTAAACAATATAGCTATCACATAACATATTTTCTATATGATCCACACGCATGCAAAGTTGACACTCTTCCAAAATAGTAGGATTATCATCAAATAAAGTCATCACCTCTCCAAACCCACATTCAATATCATTGCAATCATAATTATCAATAAAATATCCATCATGAGGCATAAATAAGTTTTCAAAATCATAGGAAGAATCACCCCAATCATGATCATTGCATTAAGTAAGGACATATCAAAATTAGCATCCCCAAGCTTGGGGCTTTGCATATTATTAGCATAATTGATATTAAGAGAATTTATCATAACACCAATGCAGTCATGCTTGTCATTCAAGGATCTATCATGAATCACTTCATAGATTTCCTATTTTATCACTTCATCAATATTTTCAGATTCATGAATCTCAAGCAGAACTTCATAGAGATAATCAAGTGCACTCAACTGACTAGAAATTGGTTTAACATAATCAGGTCTTTCAAAAAGATTCGCCAGTGGATGAGGATCCATATCAATAAATTTCTAGCAAGAAAATAGAAGGAACATGGCAACACAAGCAAACAAGATTGCAAGCAAAAAGATAGATCTGACGAGAAAACGGCGAACAAAAAAGAGGGCGAATAAAACGGCAAACTTTTGTGATGTGGGGAGATGAAAATGAGAGGCAAATGGAAAATAATGTAAATTGCGAGTAGATGAGATTTGTGATTAGGAACCTGGTAGATGTTGATGATGTCTCCCCGGCAATAGCTCCATAAATTCCATTTGATTCTTGCTAGAACTACGTCGGTATTTCCCCAAAGAGGAAGGGATGATGCAGCACAGCAACGATAGGTATTTCCCTCAGTGTTGAGACCAAGGTTATAGAACTAGTAGGAGAACCACGCAACACTACGTGAACATCACCTGCACACAAATAACAAATACTCACAACCCGGCGCATTAAAGGGGTTGTCAATCCCTTTCGGGTAACGGTGCCAGAAATTGGCAAACGGACATGAGAAAGTTGTAATAAGTTGATAGATCGAACGCCAAATAAATGTAACATCCCAAAATTCTAAATTTTGGAATGTTATATTAAATATATAGTTTTGATTGATTGTTTGATTTTCTTGTGTGAAATTGAGTGAAATTCGAAACTTTTTCAAAGTTAAATGAGAGGGAATAAAAGGACTTTCCCAAACCTTCATTCTTGCTTTTATGATCTCCGTGAATTCAAATACTTTTCATTACAAAACCCTAGAGAGAAGATGACATGACTTCTTCCATTTAATTAAATGAAAAAGGGTTTTGAAAAGATTTGAATTTCATTCGGAAATATTTCCAATTCATAAACTTCATGCAACTCAATGATTTTCATGAGAGAAGATAAAACGACTTCTTCAAAACATATGAAATATGAGTTGGGAGTTTAAAAGGATCAAATTTAAAGTCCTTTTGGAAATTATTTTCAATTCAGAGTTATTTGGGTTTTATTCAAATTATTTTCTCCAAAAATAAAATATATGGAAAATAGGGTAAAATGACACTCTACAATAGAAATTTGGAGAGAAATAAATTTGAAATTATTTTGGTATTATTTAAAATGATTTTTATTGGGATTTATTGCATCAGTAGCACTCTTTGTTTTATTTGAATTTGTGTGGATTTTGTTTGATGCTAGAAAAATGTTCAAGTTGTAGAAAATCTTTTTCTGAAAATTTTGATATATCATATGCCTATATAATGTTTTCATTTATTTTGTTTTATTTAATATTGCCAGTCTGTGTTAAAAAAAACTTCCTAGGCCGGCCCAGCTCAGTCGCCAGGCCGCGGCCCATTTCCATGCCGCGCCGTCCTAGACCAGGTCTCCGCCGCGCGCACGACTCCACCGCCGCCGGAGTCCTGGCCGAAGTCCTCCTCCGCCCTGACCCCTTCCCCACGCCACCCCTTGCCCCCCCTCTTAAAAGGCGCCGTTCGGACCCCCCCTCTCTCCTCGCCGCCCCCTCTCTTCCCGCATCACGCAGCCGCCGCCACTGCAGTCCGTTGCCGCCGCCTATTGCCGCCTCTCGCCGCCGCCGCCGCACTGCACGCCACCGCCGCCCGCGCTTTGCCCGCTGCCGCGTGAAGCCGCCGCCGCCGCCGAGCGCCATCGCCGGAGACCCGTGCCACCCGCCGGAGCTCGCCGATCCGCCTCTGCCACCGGAAAACCGCCGTCGCCAGTTTATGTCGAAAAACCCCGAACCGGTAATAAAAACCGTCGCCCCAGTCCGATCTGGTTTTCACTAAAAACCCATTTTTTGTCTAGTTATTTAGAGCACGCTCGTTGGTTTAGCCTCTGGAGCGAACGAGTTCGTTGGTTTAGGTTCAGTAGTGAATGTTCGTTATTTAGTATTTTTCTTTTTCTTTTTAATTTTTGCCAGGAACCTATCTGTAGTGTTATTTTACAAATTAGCCCCTATTTTTTCAAACGACTACAACTTTTTGCTCGTTAGTCGGAACTAGACGAAACCAACGCCCACTTCTTCGATATGATCCCCTCTATCCAGTAAAACAAGTTAAACATATTTTTGAAAGTTTTAAGATTTGAATTCAAACAGATTTGAATTTGAGCTTTGTTTGATCGTAACTAGAGTTTTATAACTCCGTTCGAGTTGATTCTTTTTGCAAATTAAAGCTCTTGACCTAAACTTTCTGATAAGGCAAAATACACATAATTTTGGTACTGTTAGAACTTGTTTTATGTTGCAAGGGTTATTAGCTTAGTTTTGATGTTTTCAGAATTGTCTTCTTCGTTCTTTCCGATCTTTTGAGTGATTGCTTATGTGTGCTTACTATTGCTTGCTTACGATAGATTGACTAGAGTGTGATGAATAGAACTATCAGGAGTTATGACTGCGGATCATCTTCATCAACAGTACATGAAAGTTCGCATTTTGATCATATCCCTTTCATACCCAGTTTTTATGCATTAGTTTCACCCTCAAACATTGCATGAGTAGGTTTGATAACATGTGGGTATTGGGAAGTAGTTGATGAGGTAGGAACCTATTGTCCCGCATTCAGACCTTGGGAGTTACTTCTATGTTATGCTTATATTGCCATGCTATGCTTGTAGACGTGGATTGGGTTTGAGTGTATTCCATGACAGATGTGAGATTGTTTACTTAATGGTTCAACTTAAGGTGGCAACTTTAATACACATCTGGGTGGATTGGTAGGGGCACCCTGGGGATATACCAGTGGACTTGCCCGGACACCTGGGGATAAACCAGTGTTGTCCTAGGAGATCCCGGGGATATACCATGTGATCATCCTATGGTTCGCCACCCAGGCTCAAAGGGATCATAAGATTATTCATGCTAGAAACTTCCGTGTGCAGCCACAAGCTATTATGGGATCTAGCATAGTTGAGTACATTACATGAACTCTTCCAATGGTAGGCTAGCAGATGCAGGGGGTGTAGGTTGGTACTATCTAACCGGGGTTAGATTTAATGCTTCTGAAAGACTGTGTCTCGGTCATCCGTTTCTCAAACACCATGTAGTGCGAGAAATCCAACGGAGGAGATCGAGTCTTGTGGGGAAAAGTGCACAAACCTCTGCAGAGTGTACAAACTAATCATGGTTAGCCGTGTCCCCGGTTATGGACATTTTGAGTATCTGGTTCTTGGATTATCATGTTGATCTCAACACTCTATTTAATTAATTTGATTGGGTTAATGATTATTATTTTGGGATTGAGAGGGTACCGTTCTCAATGTTTCAACCACCATGATAGTTAAATAAAATATATTCCTTTGAAGTAGGGAAAAATTGGCTTTCCGCAAAACATTGTTAACCATAGAGCCTCCACTAGCCATATATGCATGTAGTGATAGCCTTTATTCATCATTGCTCTATGGTGTGAATTTGCCAGTACATTCAATGTACTGACCCTTTGTGGCTGCAACGTCTCATGTTGCAGGTATCTTACGATGAGTAAGTGATATGTTAGGGTTACGATTTCTACACTCAACTTTGCCATTGGTGCTGATGGGAATCCACAACCTTGTTGTTACTTCCGCTATTTAGATTGAGGTAATAGTATTTGCGTTACTTTATACATGTGATTTACCTCTGTTATAAATCCTCGAGTACTGTGTGTGTCAGCATACTGATCCAGGGATGACACTTAAGCACAGAGACTTGGCCGTCTGAGGTCGGGTCGCTACAAGATGGTATCAGAGCACATGTTGATGGTAGGACGTGACCCCTAGAAACTGGCAAGCCCATAGGAAAGATTTTTTCTAAAACTTCATTTTCAAAAAATCTTTTACCTCTCTTCTCTTCTGAGCTTATTCAAATATCCCCTTTTAGTTGGAAAATATCCCTTTCCCCTTTTGACCACGCGAAGATTCAACTGATGGGACCACTCCAAGAAGTACAAGATATCGGACAACTAAGACCACTTCGGAATAAAGAGGATTTTACTATACATTATAATAATGGAAACTACAACGGTTGAAGACTCTGAAGACTAGGAGAATTTGAAGGCTCTGAAGAGTTTCCAGATTGGTATGACCTAGGAAGGCTACCCTTATAGAGATTGTCAAACTATTGAAGCTGCCAATACCCGAGATTAAGGTGTATCGGAGAAATACCGGAACATGGAGCATTAGAACTCAAAGTTTCGTCAAGAAAACCCTAAGGCAGGAGATACCAACTATGGAAAGATAGCTCATGGATATGACAAGAGCAGAAACACGGCTATCCATGATGTTATTGCCCGCTTATGCTATTGTCACCGGGCTGAGTTAAGCATTTATTTCTTTGGAAGGATTGGATGGTAGAAGGCTGATGGAGCATCTATCAGCAATGCATGCAGTTTTAACCTTAGCTAGTGTATCACCATGATATGGAGTGTTACATCAAGAAGAATTTGATGGACCTTCAGGAAGCCGTATTTGACAAGGAAGTATTTCATGAAGAACTCAAGACCCAGAAGCTGAAAGTTGCTAAGCTGGATGAGCAAAACCTCGAGATACCGGAGATTCGTCAGGAACCGAAGGACAGTAGGACCATGGTTCATGCCAAGGATGTTGAAACCCGGAAATTTGGAACGCAACTCCAGAAATATTAAAGGATGTCACGAGAGACTTCGCGTCAATAGAGATGATCTGGCAAAAGAACTCGAGAAGGAAAAGCACGATCGGAAGAAGCCATCGGAGACATGAACAAGACTGGAAGAGTTTGGTGACTTTTGAAGATTTATTGACCTTTAGAAGACCAAGCCCCTGATATATAACCATGTTAGATGCGACGTTTGTTAGCTGTCATTTGTTTGATGTTTTCCCAACAGCCACAAAATAAAAGCTGTCTTTTCAAAACTTTTGTTTGTATTGTGTGCATTCCTCTCTATCTCTCTCATCTCACCCCAAAACCCATGGAACCAATAAAGGATGAATGGAGGTGAGCTTGTATTTTTCAGGACCGATAAGTCAATTGGAGACAGACCAATGGATTCAGAACATGGAAGATCATATGAAGAATAACCCTATAGTCAGAAAGGATATGACCCAGCATGCTCTTTAGTGCTTTGAAAGAGGTGATGTTACTTGGTGGAGGATGTACCAAACCATCAATGGATGGCAAGGAGTGATCACTTGGAAAGAATTTAAGTTGACTATACTAAAGTCTCGTCTTGTGTCCCAGAAATTGAAGCCTTATGGAAATGGTATGAAGAAACCCTGGGCATGCAAGCTTTGTGGAGAAATAGGACACAACCATAAGGAACACAAGGATGAATGCCCAAATTGTGAAGGAAGTCATCCAGCTGAAGAATGCCCAACTAGGCAGATCACTTGTTTCTTGTGTG
Source organism: Triticum urartu (assembly GCF_056163025.1). Taxonomy (NCBI): domain Eukaryota; kingdom Viridiplantae; phylum Streptophyta; class Magnoliopsida; order Poales; family Poaceae; genus Triticum; species Triticum urartu. The sequence continues at coordinate 399,422,988 of NC_141873.1, read as the reverse complement.
AAGGGACTACCCACTACCCTGCTCAGTGTCACATTTACCCCATGGTACAAAGAACCGTACAACAGAAGAAAGAAGTAAAGAAAGGATCCCTTATGAAAATTTTAGAAGAACCCGTGACGAAGGAAGATATCAGGGACACACCCAAAGAAGACCCAATTAAAGCCTGCACCAAGTCATGCTATTCATGTGGAGAAGGACACATCTCCCAAAGTTGTCTGAATGGGGATCTAGTAGAATTCCCGACAGAGGAAGTAGAGTTATACCCACATGAAATAGAAGCCTTGATTGGAATGGAAAAGTCCAGGAAGAGAAGTAGATCAGATACCAGGAAGGACCTGAGTCATATCACCTATTTCAGGTGCAAGGAGTCAGGGCACTACCTCAGCAGTTTCCCAAAAAGGAAGTCGAGGACCCAAGGAGGCTATATAATCACAAGGAAACCTCTAGACTTGTCAGGAGTAATATGTTTCTGCTGTAATAAAGTAGGGCACTTTGCCAGGGATTGTCCCAAAGAGAAGTAGGCTTGTGCTAAATAGTTGAGTCCGTGAAGAATATAGTAGTAGTAGTAGTGGAAACAATTCTTTTATATTGAGGTGTTGAGTTGAGGCCTGTAATGGAGATGCAGGAGATTGTAATGTGAGAATCAATAAAGTTAGCATTGTTGGTACTGATATGGATTTTATAATTAATGACTCTATGAAGGAAGATTTTGACCATTTTCGAGGATATGAGAAATATGGTCTATGGATGAATTTGTGCATTCAAGGGTGGTAGTACCCTGTGAGGAGATTTGACCTCTGGAAAGGATTATGATATTCCACGGAGTAGATTTCAGACAAAATAAGAATGAGTTTTGTCTCGATATGTAGGAGACCCCAAGAGTATGGAGAGATGAAGAACTATTGGATATAAAGGAGGTAGAATGTTGGTAATATGGAGCAATTGTAACTCCATGATGAGTTGGAGTAATCACATTTTAGTTTGGTACGAATAGAAGGAAGGGAGACAGTATAATTGGATGGAATTAAGAATGTAGGAAGCTGGAAGTTGGATGTCGGAATAATGATCAGTTGGCCCGATGATGATTTCAAGGTTTGCAAGTGATGAGATGGGCCATAACCCACAGGCCACAGGACCTGCCAAGAAGCAAGCACGCTCTTGCCCAAGGAAAAAAACTCTGGAAGAAGTTACGTTTATCGACAGCCGATCTTATAGGAGTTACGCAAAACCTGAGAGTTGTGAAGGAATGATAGATGTTTGTTCGGCTTGCAGAATCAATGGATTTTTCTGAACCCAGTTCGTCGACAAGAGAAATTCTGCAATGCTTGTGAGGATGACCGAGTGTTAGAATGCGAGATTCGCTAAACCATATATAGGGTAATGATTCGGGTGCGGGATGGATTGATCACCATACCGACTTACTCTTATTATTCGCCTCTGCTATATGGGATGGTAAATCCGAGTGACTTACCCATAGTAGAGCAACGACGATCAAAACCTTGTTTGAACCTTTGAATGGTATGAGTATTTTCCCTTGTACAAGGCAATTGCTGCCAACCGTAGGTTATACGGTGAGGTTCAGCCCAGACCCATTTCCTGCAAGAGTAACCATAAAAGGTTGGCCACCATGAGATATCGATAGTTGTTTAGTATTGGCGCCAGACCTGTCAGCTAAGAAGACCCAGTCACAAAAGAACCTTACCAAGGTGAAAGGATAGAAGAATTGCGGTAAAGGTTATGCCACTACCGGAAGAGCCCATAGAAGAAATTATCCTGAAGATCTCAGAAGACTGACCCTGTCAGCAATAAGGATGGAGTATATGAGTATTGATGGGACCGTAACGATGTTTCCAAGGGTGGTAGCACCCCAGACCCCCTGTGATGATCAATGGATTTTGAGAAGACCCCCAAACCTAACCTATTTTATTTCTAGCCTCTCTGAATCTTGAGGACGAGATTCATTTTAAGGGTGGTAGGTTTGTAACATCCCAAAATTCTAAATTTTGGAATGTTATATTAAATAGATAGTTTTGATTGATTGTTCGATTTGCTTGTGTGAAATTGAGTGAAATTCGAAACTTTTTGAAAGTTAAATGAGAGGGAATAAAAGGACTTTCCCAAACTTTCATTCTTGCTTTTATGATCTCCGTGAATTTTCAAATACTTTTCATTACAAAACCCTAGAGAGAAGATGACATGACTTCTTCCATTTAATTAAATGAAAAAGGGTTTTGAAAAGATTTGAATTTCATTCGGAAATATTTCCAATTCATAAAATTCATGCAACTCAATGATTTTCATGAGAGAAGATAAAATGACTTCTTCAAAACATATGAAATATGAGTTGGGAGTTAAAATGATCAAATCTAAAGTCCTTTTGGAAATTATTTTCAATTTGGAGTTATTTGGGTTTTATTCAAATTATTTTTATCCAAAAATAAAATATACGGAAAATAGGGTAAAATGATTCCCTACAATAGAAAATTGGAGAGAAATAAATTTGAAATTATTTTGGTATTTTTTAAAATTATTTTTATTGGGATTTATTGCATCAGTAGCACTCTTTGTTTTATTTGAATTTGTCTGGATTTTATTTGATGCTAGAAAAATGTTCAAGTCGTAGAAAATATTTTTCTATTTTTTTTGAAATATTATATTCCTATATAATATTTTTATTTCTTTTGTTTTATTTAATTTTGTCTGTCTGCGTTTAAAAAAAACTTCCTGGGCCGGCCCAGCTCAGCCGCGAGGTTATGGACATTTTGAGTATCTGGTTCTTGGATTATCATGTTGATCTCAACACTCTATTTAATTAATTTGATTGGGTTAATGATTATTATTTTGGGATTGGGATGGGGGTACCATTCTCAATGTTTCAACCACCATGATAGTTAAATAAAATATATTCCTTTGAAGTAGTAAAAAATTGGCTTTCCGCAAAACATTGTTAACCATAGAGCCTCCACCAGCCATATATGCATGTAGTGATAGCCTTTATTCATCATTTCTCTATGGTGTGATGTACTGGTCCTTTGTGGCTGCAACGTCTCATGTTGCAGGAATCTTATGACGAGTAAGTGATATGTTAGGGTTATGATTTCTACACTCAACTTTGCCGTTGGTGTTGATGGAAATCCACAACCTTGTTGTTACTTCCGCTATTTGGATTGAGGTAATAGTATTTACGTTACTTTATACATGTGATTTACCTCCGTTATAAATCCTCGAGTACTGTGTGTGTCAGCATACCGATCCAGGGATGACACTTAAGCATAGAGACTTGGCCGTCTGAGGTCAGGTCGCTACAATAAAATAAAGTGCAACAAGGTATTTTTGTATTTTTGGTTTAATAGATCTGAAAATAAAAGCAAATAAAATAGATCGCAAAGGCAAATATATTAAAGAGGAGACCCGGGGGGCGTAGGTTTCACTAACGGCTTCTCTCGAGAAAAATAGCAAATGGTGGGTAAACAAATTACTGTTGGGCAATTGATAGAACTTCAAATAATCATGACGATATCCAGGCAATGATCATTATATAGGCATCACGTCCAATATTAGTAGACTGACTCCTGCCTGCATCTACTACTATTACTCCACACATCGACCATTATCCAGCATGCATCTAGTGTATTAAGATCATGAAAAAACGGAGTAATGCAATAAGAACGATGACATAATGTAGACAAGATGTATTTATGTAGAAATAGACCCCATCTTGTTATCCTTAATGGCAACTGTCGGTGTCAAAACCGGCGGATCTCGGGTAGGGGTCCCGAACTGTGCGTCTAGGCGGATGGTAACATGAAACAAGGGACACACTGTTTTTACCCAGGTTCGGGCCCTCTCGATGGAGGTAAAACCCTACTCCTGCTTGATTAATATTGATGATATAGGTAGTACAAGAGTAGATCTACCACGAGATCAGAGAGGCTAAACCCTAGAAGCTAGCCTATGGTATGATTGTTGTCGTCGTTGTCGTTGTGTCCTACGGACTAAACCCTCCGGTTTATATTGACACCGGAGGGGGCTAGGGTTACACAGAGTCGGTTACAATGGGAGGAGATCTACATATCTGTATTGCCAAGCTTGCCTTCCACACCAAGGAAAGTCCCATCTGGACATGGGACGAAGTCTTCAATCTTGTATCTTCATAGTCCAACAGTCCGGCCAAAGGTCATAGTCCGGCTGTCCGGACACCTCCTAATCCAGGACTCCCTCAGTAGCCCCTGAACCAGGCTTCAATGACGACGAGTCCGTTGCGCAGATTGTCTTCGGCATTACAAGGCGGGTTCCTCCCCCGAATACTTCATAGAAGATTTTGAACACAAGGATCGTGTCCGGCTCTGCAAACAAGTTCCACATACCACTGTAGAGAGAGAATAACTTTTTCACAAATCTAATCTGCTGACGTATCCTGTAGCGTGACATCACACGATAGCCAAGCCTTTATTCGAATCATTTTTACTATCCCACCTCAGCGCATTTTGCGAGGCGGTTTCCTTGGCACATCCTGTCGAAGCAGAGATCGTGTCCCCTTATCCTGGGATTCTCATCAATACGGGCGTGAGTAACCCAACCGTGCCATTGATTACGGCGCTTGGGCGATAAGCGAGTTTTACCAGGCTGGTGGGGACGCATAGTTTCGTCCGCCCATATAAGGGGATAGGGATCCACCTTTTCATCCATGCCTTCTTCCTCCTTTGCTCATCCATTTTCGCACACTCGAGCTCCAGTGCCCAAGTCTGCATTCCCCACCTCAACCTTCTCCAACCATGTCTGGAGCGGGAGGCAGGTGGATGGTCTCCTCGGTCACGGAGGGACACATCAAAAATCAAAGGAGAGCCGGATACCTGCCCGACGACATCGCGCACCGGCTCCCAGATGAGGGGCAACTCATCCCCACCCCCAGGCCCCATGAGAGGGTGGTGTTCCTCACCCATTTCCTCCGCGGACTGGGCTTCCCACTCCACCCATTCGTCCGGGGGCTCATGTACTACTACGGCCTGGACTTCCATGATCTGGCCCCGAACTTCATCCTCAACATCTTGGCGTTTATCATCGTGTGCGAGGCCTTCCTCCGCATCAAGCCCCACTTCGGCTTATGGCTGAAAACCTTCAATGTCAAGCCGAAGGTAGTGGGCGGCCGCCAAGCGGAGTGCGGAGGCGCCATGGTGGGCAAGATGCCCAATGTTATATGGCTTGAGGGGTCCTTCGTGGAGACCATAAAGGGGTGGAAATCGGGGTGGTTCTACATCACCGAGCCGCATGACCCTGAATGGGCAGCGGCCCCCGAGTTCCAATCTGGCATCCCCACGTGGCTCACCTCCTGGCAAGAGAAGGGCCTGTCCTGGGGTAATTCGGGAGAGCTGACCGGACTCCAAACCTGCGTCCAAAACCTGGTGGACAAGAAGGTCAAACTTGTCAACGTAGTCCAGGTCATGCTCATCCGCCGGATCCTCCCGTGTCAACGACGGGTTTTTAACTTGTGGGAGTTCGACCCGGCCCAACACCAAACTCTGACCAGGCTCTTCGATACAACACACGAGGATGCCTGGAAGGTGCTATTCAAGGGTGCCGAGGTTCCCCCTCCATTACCGAGGATCGTGGATTCTGCGCGAAGCCCCAAGCCAGCGTAGTAAGTTGTTTTACCTTTTACAGGATACTCATTTTTCATAGTTTGACTCTATGCGGGA